>NC_136062.1:81762989-82967156 GCF_964261635.1 Lissotriton helveticus
CTATCTTGCTGGTCGATGTCTGACAAAGGTCTGCTTTTTGTACAGCACCTCTCATGCAATCAGCTCGCAACTATGAGAGGTGTATGCTTCTAGTAGTTGGAGGTAATACTGGTGCTTTGATCCAATGTCATTGAACTAGCTATCTGTTCACAGTCTCTTTCATGAGAGGATACATCATGTCCCCTTTCCCTAGGGCTAACCGGGAATCCATCTCTTTATTGGGAATATGCCAGTTGCTCAACCCCCAATCATCTTTAAAGAGCCTAATAATCTCCAGGGGAACCTCATAGGCCTCAAACAAGTTGTCTATGTCGCCCCCACAACAAAATTAGGTGCAAGATCCCTTGGGATGGTGACCCTCCTTCTTCAGAAAACACTGGAGACATGCTGCCACCATTGCTGCTGGACTCTGGAGTCTACCTGGCTACAGCTCCTTCTGACCCAACTCATGTGTCAGTAAATGATCCTTTTCTGCCAAGGTCCTGTCTGCCCCAGCTTTCTCTCTGACCATTGCTCTCTATGCATCAGCCCTCCTCTCCTCTGCTTCCATCTTCATCTTGACCAGCTGCACCTTGAGCTCCCTCTCCATCTTTTTGTCCTCCAGATCATTTAGTGACAGACCCCTGGCAGACACATGGGTCCCTGCCCTTACAGTGCATCCTGGGTATCCTCTGGGTGTGGGTCAAGCTCATCCTGCCTCTCAGGACCTATGTCTGGGTCTTCAATCTCCCCATCACTCATATTTGTCCCTTTGTCCTCTGGATCATCTTTCTCTGGGTATGCCTACCACCTCTGTACCTCCTCAAAGGCTCTGAGAGCTACCTGGAGATCTTGGTGCACATAAAGTCCTCCCGCCACCCCAACGCTAAAAGGGAACGGCCGCTATAAGGGTGGGGGTCCCGTGGGGGACATTAGGATGCGCCCGCCACAGTGGCGGGCGCATCCTGCATGTTTAGCATTGCGGCGGACGGTGCTCAAACCACCGCCCGGCGCAATGCAAAAAATGCACATCAAGCAGTTCAATGCACAACGTTACAGGCACCGCAGGGTGCCTGCCATGTTGTATATTGAAATGCAGATGGGTACCATAGGTATGTGCACCCCCCACCCCCCAGAATCCCTGGGGGCCTGCAATGGGCCCGCAAATGATTTCTGCCTGCCTTTCCGTGGCGTCCACGGAAAGGCATGTCCCCGCCGTTATGCTAATATGGATGCGGTGTCTCCCAGACACCGCCACCATGTTAGCAGCTTTTCCGCCCGGTCGACTCTTCAACCGGGCGGAAAACCGGTGGACGGTCTTTCCGTCCGCCCGCCACATTACCATGGCGGGAGGAGAATTCAGTGAGGGCGGAGGTTTTCTGCGGGTGGACGCCATCGCCATACGGGCGGTGGCGATCCGTCCGCAATCATAACGGACCCCCTAGTTTGGTAGCCTTCCTGCATGCCTTCAGCCCCTATTCTTTGCAGAGCTTCAGCAGCTCAGCCCTGTTGAGGTTGTCGTAGTTGACCAGATCTATCTACATATGACAAAAAAAGGAGGTTGGGGACTTACATTTTAAAAAGGGAGTAAAACAGCCAATAGAAATCTAAGAAGAATATAGAAAGAGGTCAACCCTAGTATCACATTATTTATATGGGATTTTTGTGAAACACAAACCACTGTATGGCACAAACACTAGTCCTGTCCACACAGCTGAACACCAATGTGAGAAATTTGATTGTTCTTTGAAGGGGGCCCTATTCAAACAGCAGCCACAATACCTGTCAGTGTGAACAACGAAAAGTCCTAAATTAACCTATGGTTAATTTTCTGGTAGCTTGGAACAAAAGCGTAAATTAGAGGCAATGTGTAATGAGTTTATGCAGCACACACAGTAATAAAGTGAAAACAAAACACAAGAAAAATCCCCCACCAACTTTGAAAAGGAGAGTAAATTTTATAGAACTATTTGATACCAAAATAACAGAAATCCTATCAGTAGAACAAGAGCTATGCAATTTGAAATATTTCAGACAAGTAAAGCCCTTAAAAGCAAAAAGTGCCACTCATGGTTATCTTTTCCTGTGAGACCAGGTGAGAGTTGCAAGTTCAGTTTAGCCATGACAGGCAGGGACCATGGACAGCATTAGTTCAGCTGAAAGAGCTACCTTCAAAGTCCAGCGCAAAGTGATCCATTTGCGTTGGAGGGGCTGCAAAGAACAGGAGGAGAAATGTGGATGGTCATTGATGTTGTGTGAATAGCAGGCCTGGCGTTGTGGATGGTCATCGCTGTAGAGTGAAGGTCCTGTATGGTGTCACGGATGGTCATTGCAAGAAATTCGCATTGGCCGTCACCAAGAGCTGTTGACTCTGTTGCCTGTAGTGCACATATTGCACTGCTAGGAGTCGTTGGTGGTCACTGTGGTGTGAAGAGTCGATTTTCCCAGAACTTCATGTTGGCGGATGGCAAGGGCAGCAAGATCTGTGACAGTTCACGATGAACCCAATACTTCAGGATTTGTCCTTTTCTTGGGAGAGGGACTCGACTAAGGCCACACCAAGGGACCACGACAAAAGGGGCACACATTGGGGGTCAGGAATTAACTGAGCAGAGCAGGGCTCAGGCATGTCCAGTTGAGCATCCAGGCAGCAGGTCAGCTGAGCAGTTGCAGGGAGAATACGGAGCTCTATCTTAAAACAGGAGGTCAGCTGGCTGACCCTTGGAGTCACTTCAGTCTAGGATTAAAGGCACAGGTCCAGTCTTCCTTCTCAGCAAGCAGGGTAGCAGGGAGCAAAGCAGCAAAGTATCGGGGCAGAAATTGACAGTACTTCTGACAGCAAAGCAACACAGCAGTCCTTCTACTGTAGTATCCACAAGATTCATCAGTGGTCACCTTTTTATACATGTTGCCTTCTTTGAAAAAGTAGAAGATTCGAGAGTTCCCTTTGAAGTGTTTGAATTTCCTGACGCTACTGCCCTGGCTCCAAGCTGACTGCATGAGCAATGCAGGAGTGACAAGTATTTTGCGTGAAGATAGAGCACAGCCTATTCTGTTGCAAGTGTTCTGTGCCTAGCCCCCCCATCCTGCCAGTTTATGACCCATCCAGGCACTCAAAACCCTCTATTGTGTGGTTGTCCGGGAGAAATAAACAAAGTCCAACTGCCAACTAGACCCAGTAATGTGACCCATGAGAGGCTGCAGGTACCAAATAGTTTAGGGCTGAAAAATGCCAACCTTCTAAAAGTGGCATTTTCAAAAATGTAACTTAAAATTTGGCTTTACAATTAAAAAGGATAAATGATTACAATTTATCAGACACCAAACATGAAATACTCACCTGCTCCCAATCCAATGTTATCACTTATTAAATATAATAATGCAACCCAATGAAATTACCTGTGAGAGGTAGGCTTCACAATAGTGAAAAACGAATTTAAGAGTTTTTTCACTACCAGAACATGTAAAAATTAAACATACATGTCCAACCTTTTAATTACAATGCACCCTGCCCTATGGGCTACCCAGGACCTACCTTAGAGATGACTTCTATTAAATGAAAGGGGAGTTTAAGGTTCAGCAAGGTGATTATATTGCCAAGTCGAATTGGCAGTTTAAAAGTGCATTCAGACTGCAATGGCAGCCCTGGTAAATGTCTTTAGGGGATACTTAAGTGAGTGGCACAATAAGTGCTGCAGTCCCACTCGTAGCATTTAATTTAGAGTCTCTAAGTATATGGTATACCACTCTACAAGTGACTTAAAGTAAGTTAAATGTCCCATTGGTCATAAGCCAATTTAACCAGGTTTAAAGGAGAGAGCACTCGTAGACTGGTTAGGAGTCTAAGACTAACAGAAACAAATTTCAGCAAAAAGGGGAGGGTAAATGCAAAACATTTGGGGAGTGACCCTTCAGAGAGGACCAGATTTAACAGACAGACTCTGGGACATTAGAGGCAAACAACACCATCCCCCATGCCTATAGCCCACTAGACATTTGCTTTTCTGTGATCCCCTGAACTGGGTCTGACACCCAGCACATACCAACAAGTTAAAATGAATGCCTATGACATCCTGCTTTGACCTGTAGGCTAAAATATTCACCAAAAAGGCCTTCAATCAATACATCAACATGGGCTCGCCTCTAATGAAACCTGTCTCATAATCACCTGTATATTTATCACAAAGTGCAAAGACAATGGCACAGCAGGGAGAGCCCGGAGTACCAGGAAGGCTGGTCAGTGGGAGGACTGATGTACCAGACTCACCTGTGAAGTTCAACTCATCTTATTACTTTACGTACTGCATCCTAAGGGTTGAGTTCATGCAATTCTAACAAGAATAGGACAAGGTGCACCATTTTAAACACATTCTCATGGGTAGACCTCCATAGCATCACCCTCCAACAAGGCTCGTTCAGGCAACTAACTGAGCAAGCAGACCATCAGATGGCATGTGTTGCATTGTACCTGGGCTACATAATGTTTCTGCACCAGAGAGAAGAATTTTATTCGAAGATGAGGGGGAGTGGTTGGGGCGTGTGCACGCTGCCATAAAAAGCCTTCTAGACGCGATGGAATAAATTAAGCAAGTGTGTCTGAAATCAATAGGTGTGACCAGTCACCCCAGTAATGTACTATGGTAGGTGCATTCCTCTATATTATTTTTATTTCCTTTTGTAACAACACCATTTTAGCTGCAGCCCCAATGCATCCAGCCTGGACAATTCCATACGTTTCTTAAGCATATATTCTCATCAGAGGACAATATTTATGGGGGTGGTACCCGTATGATGCCATGGAAGTGTCTGCGGTAAAATACCCTATGGGGCTTGGTGGATGCTTCTGGCTGGGGTGGCTTCAGCTGACATGTCTTCAAACACCACACCAACGCCTCAAGGTAGATGCAGTCTTTCGTATCAATTTCACTTTCCTGGCAGTAAAAATAATGTTTTTAGTTTTGAGTACTGCTTGAATAGTTCAGCAATCTACACATACATGCATTCATTGCCATTTTCACTTATCGGAGAAGAATATTCTTTTAGGTGCACGTGCCACAGTAAGACTTCATTTTTGGTATGATAAAATAACTTCTGTGAAAGAGTGCTCTTATACGTACACATGTGATGAAAATTTTGGAATGGGTTTTCTAAGAAAGAAACCCCATTCCAATATGGCCTCTGGCATCACCACACACACACAAACACATGTTGTGTTGCATGTATCATGACACGTGCGTGCACCTACATGCTTTGTGTTGCTGGCACTAGTTTTAATTTACCAATTTAACTTGTCAGACGCCCATGTTACACTGGTAGTTTAAAATATTTTTTTAAAAGATGAAGAAAGTTGACAGGAGTGTGCAAAAATTATCTAAAAATCATTTCAACTGGAATGGCTGCACTCCATATGTGACAGCCATCCAAGAAATGCTTTATTTTAATGCAGTATTTTTTAAGTGTGAGATGCCTCAGTAAGTTAATGCTTGCCGATGGCAACTGCTATGATGAGCCGGTTATGGGCTTTGAAATTCAGGTATGGTATCATTTTGAGGTTGGTAAATTGAGTACTATAAAATTAGATAATTGTTACAATTCTTATTTACAGTGCTTACAAAAGTCAGAAGTGTGGCAACAAAGTGCTATAAAAAAAAACAGGTCAATTGTAATTATTTGTATTAGTTCATAGTTAAAGTACTATTCTTAGTTTTAGCTAGCGCTCAAGCAATTACGGGATTTCCTTACACGTGTTTCCAGGTCACTCCTGCCCCTCACAGAAGAATATTCTTTCAAGGCTGCAGTGCATGCATGTTGCCTCATAAGTGGCTCTAGTATAATACTTTCAGGGGCGTGGTGCACTATTCTAAATCAATTCAACAGGAGTAGCTGTGTTTGGCAAAAGACTGCATTTAGCATATCGCTCTGCTGGAATGAGTGCTATCATGTCTGGACTGTATGTATTTACGTATATGTATTTCTATAGCACAAACCTAGCCAAAAAGCAGTAAAGCGCTATACATGGGTAAAAACAAGCATAAAGTCCATGAGTTAGAGGAGAGGAAGCTGGACTGTAGACAGTTAATGAATTTTGTAGAGGTGAGTATTCAACTCTTCCCTAAATTGGAGCAGCTTTGGGACAGACTTAATGGGTATGGTGATCTAGTCGGAGATCCTGGGTACATAGATGGAATAGGACTGCTATCTTGTGTTATTTATTTGCACTCCTTAGTCTGCAGTCTGATGGTGTTCTGGCTGTGGGTGTGCTATAGTACGGCATTGTCACAATACAGCTGTGAGAATATGAGGACTTGAACAGCAGTTATGAAGGTGCTTTCTAGAATTAAAGGTTTGACACAGTCTCAACTCAGTTTGGTTTCCAAAGCGAACATAGCACCAAAACAGCTCTGATCAAGGCCACTGAGGAGATCAGGCAGGCTCTGGACCAAGGGAGAGGGGTAACACTCATCCTGCTGGATCTCTCAGCGGCTTACAGCGGATCACAGATTGCGGCTGGAACGCTTGCTAGAAATCAATGTCACCGGTCTGGCCTGGGATCAATTAAAATCATTGTTGTCGAATAGAGAACAATCTGTCAGGCTGGATAAATGTACCTCTCAACCTTTCTCGTTCCCATGTGGGGTCCCTCAGAGATCCTCGTTCAGCCCAAATTTATTTAATATATACATCATACCCCTAGCTGGGATAATCAAACTTTTTGGCTTATCTTTGACCTCCTACGCAGATGACACCCAGAACGTCATCTCACTGAGCAAGGACGACACAGATATATCTTCTTTTTTTTTTAAATAATTTTATTTTTCAGTTTACACAACATAAACAAGAACACCCAACTGGCATCATTTCAGTGTATGTAAACAGATCGATGACCTCATTATCAGCACTTAGGACTACAGGCAGCATCAGGGGGAACAGTCTCATGGGGAAGGAACACAATAGTAGACAATTAAAACATTGTGAGGAAGGAACCAACCACGGCACTTTTGCAGGTGGCGAATATCTCTAGGGGCCACCCCCTCGCTCCCCGTCAGACCCAGACCCAACTGGCGTATGCAACCCACTGCCCCCTCTGTCAGACGTGTCATGGGAGGAAAGCTCCTGTCCTGCTAGCCCCGATGCACACATGATTCGCCAGGCCAATAACTCGTCCTGCAGCTTCTCATCCCTCCAAGTAAGTTGCATGTGAGTTTCCTCAGCCAAGAACCATACTCTTACATCTCTGAGCCAAATGGGCACCTCCAGAGACCTCTTCCCCATCCAAGTAATCGCCACCCTGCGTCTGACCAGCACCGACATTAATTGTAAGAGTTTATACAAAAGTTTCTTTTTCTTGGGTTTGTGGACTAACTCAAGCAGCCAATGCAGGGGGTCGATCGCCATACGAAGGCCTGTAGCTGTGACTATCGCTGCACCACCCCCACCCAGAAATGCCTGACCGGAGGACAGTCCCAGACTAAGTGTAGGAAGCCCACTTTCTCCGCGTTACATCTAGGGCATCCGTCTCCTCTATACCCAGAGATACACCTCAGGGAAACTGGGATTAAGTAGGTGCGGTGTAAAAAATTTAAATGTGTCAGTTTAAACCGTGCGTTGCACAAGAAATTGCGTGTGAGGGAGCCTATGCACTTCCACTGCCCCTGATCCAGTGCAGTGCCAAGATCCGCCTCCCAGGCCACCCGGGACGGTGGCACCGGGGGGGGGGTGGAATCCTGTTTCATGGCCTTATACAGGAGAGAAATCAATTTACGCCCCTTGCCGCAGGAAAGGAGGATGTCTAAGGAGTGAGTCAGTGGTGGAGCGTCCGGGTACTGGGGCCAGGTAACCGTCACCACATCTTGGAGTCCCCGGAAGTGTAAGTATTGTCCCCTCCCAAGGCCAAAGGCCTCCTCTGCTTGCTCATAAGTTAGGAAGGACTTGTTGGGGTGAAGGTCAGCCAGAACCTCGCAACCACCCTCCCTCCAGGAGTGAAAGGACATGTACTTCCCCATGTCGATGAAGGGGGCCAGTATCCATATCGGGAGCTCCCTGTGAAAGGGTGCCCTCCGTAAGACCCTCTAAACAAACCGCTGCCATGTGCCGGCCGTGTGATGCACAACATAAGAAAGAGACGTGTCCGCCCCTCTACCCTGCATTATGGCGACCTGCAGCATCTGGATGTCCGCCCTACCAGAAAGGAGGCGCGTCTCCCAGTTGTCCGCGTCTGTAAACCAATGGGACGCATGTTGTAACTGTGCCGCATAGTAATATAAGTCAAAGTGTGGCGCTTCCAGGCCCCCCTCCTCGTAGCTGCGGACAACAGTGTGGAGAGCTACCCTACTGCGCAGTCCCACCCACAGCAGGGACGTGAGCAGCATATTGAGAGTGCGGAAAACTCGTGGTGGGAGCGGACACAGTGAGTTCTGGAGGACATATAACGTCCTAGGAAGTATTACCATATTGAGACGGCCAGCTGTCCCATCAATGAGAGTGGCAAAGAATTCCAAAAAGACACCGACTGCTGTAAGGACGTGAGTATACGATCCACATTCCGGGCTAGCACCTGCGTGTCTGTCGGAG
This sequence comes from Lissotriton helveticus, assembly GCF_964261635.1. Classification (NCBI taxonomy): domain Eukaryota; kingdom Metazoa; phylum Chordata; class Amphibia; order Caudata; family Salamandridae; genus Lissotriton; species Lissotriton helveticus. Next base: position 81,771,540 of record NC_136062.1, read on the forward strand.
CCACCTGTATTCCAAGATAACAGAACCCCTCTTGTTCCCATCGCAGCCCGAGGTCTGGTAAGTCCCCCAAGGGCACCGAGTCCAGCCCCGCCAGAGGGAAGATCAAATACTTACTGCGGTTAAGTCGTAACCCCAAAGCCTCCCCAAACCGATCTAAGTGTTGCAGCAGTATCGGTAGTGCATCCCTGGGAGCAGTCAAATAGAACAAGGCATCGTCCGCATATGGGGAGATGACGTTGCATGTGTCCCCCACCGTGATACCCAATTGTTCCATATCCATCTGGACTCGGACAGCAAAGGGCTCTATGGCCAGGGCGAACAGGAGCGGCGAGAGGGGACACCCCTGATGTGTACCCCGTCCCAGCCTCCATTCCTCGCACCGTGCGTCCCCAAGTTTCACCCTGGCATGAGGGGTCATATACAGGATGACAAAAGTTGGGACCCAGCCCCATAGCACGGAGGTCCTCAAGTAGATACCCCCAATCGACTGTGTCAAACGCCTTGGCGAGGTCGATAGACACAAGCACCATTTGCTCTTTCCGACCACGCACCTCATGTATAATGTGATTCAACCACCGCAGGTTCATAGCCGCATGGACCAAGTGAGACGTATGTGGCGCCAAGCGGGAGGCCAGTAACTTGGATTAGATCTTTGCGTCCGTGTTGATCATTGTGATCGGATGATACGATGAAGGTTCATGAGTGTCCCCCCGGTTTCAGGATCATACATATTTCCCCCAGCGTCATGCTCGGCGGGAGAGTCCCGCTCTTAAACGCCTCAAGATACACCAGCAATAGGAGTCGGGAAAGTGTACCCTCGAATGTCTGGTAAAATTCAGGAGGGAATCCGTCGCTTCCCGGGGACTTGGCTAGTGGTAGGTGTTGCAGTGTGGTACGCACCTCACCCAATGTCAGAGCTTCGTCTAGGTCCTTTTGCGCTGATTTGGGAATAGACCGCGGGATCAACTCGCGAAGGTAAGGGAGATAAGAGGCCTCGGAAACGGTGGGGTCTGCGTCGTACACCCGCTGAAGGTGAGATTGAAGGACTCATAGCAGTCCCACTTCAGAGTGGACCACGCCCCCTGCAGGCCCCCGCAGGGCCACACTTCTCTCCGGGGTCTGTCCCCGTCGAAGAATCCAGGCCAAAAGTCAACCGGATTTATAACCCTCCCTGTGAAGGCGCTGTCTATATTGTGTGAGGGTATACTTATCGAGCCTCTCCAGGATATTGTGGATACGTGTCCGAGTGTCCTGTTCCCCTTCTTGTGTCATAGCGTCAGGAGTTTCAGAAGTCTGCAGACCCAAGAGGCTGCTCTCCACGTCCTGTAGCTCTCGTAGGTTAGGCCCATGCACGCCCCCCTCACCACCCCCTTTAAGGAGTCCCATTTTGTGGCCAATGTGACCTCCCTCCCCCCCATTTAAGGTCCATGTAGTCAGTTATAGCAGTTTCTATATGATGCTTCCCCACCGGGTCCTGAAGGATCTCTGTTGGTAACCTCCAGGTCCGGGGACGACATAACTGGGCCCCCCAATTCACCACACACGCTACAGGTGAGTGATCAGATAGGAAACGTGCCTGATGGGTAACCTCAAGGGACATGGCAGACTCTGGGTTTGCGACTAGGACCCTGTCCAAGCGACTACGTGTATTGTGAGTGGAGGAAAAACAGGTATATACCTTCTAAGTCGGGTTTCTCTGATGCCAGACATCCTGAGCTCCTATATTCCCCATGACCTCCCTGAGTTTCGCTGTCATTCGTGGTTTTGTGCCAGCATGGGGTGGGAACTTGTCAAGAGTTGGGTCTAGGACACAATTAAAGTCCCCAAACCAAAGTACTGGTACCTCCAGGTCCGGGATCAGGACCTCCTGCAGGGACTGAAAAAAATCTGGGTCATCTGTGTTTGGTGCATAAGAGTTTAGTATGGTGACATCTCTGCCATCCAACTTCTCTCTAAGGAGCAGGTATCTCCCATGAATGTCAGCTTCCACGTACTGGACAGCAAACAGGACTCCAGGGGCCACCCAGAGTAGGACCCCTCTGGCATATGTGGAAAACGAAGAGTGGAACACCTGGCCCTGCCATTTTCCCCCCAATTTTTGGGCCCCTTTGTCTGTGAGGTGAGTTTCTTGGAGGCATGCCATCGATACTTTCTGCCTGCGAAGGGAGGACAGGACCCTATACCTCTTGGTGTACGTACCCAGCCCCCTCACGTTCCAGCTCAGAAATGTATGCCCCATGCTAGGTGAGGTGACCGATCATGCTGTATTCCGCTTCCCATGGAGCCACCCCGATCCCGTGCCCGAGATACAATACATACAATGCCTGCAACAAACCCCCCCAACAACCCCTCCCTAAAAAACCCCCCTCCCCCTCCCACGAGCAATTTGCTGACAACAACAGAACATGCAGAAATGCCCTTCCCATGCTGGTGCCAGGATGTGCACAGCCAACCCATAGCCCAACCGTGCCAAACCACCCAAGTGGAGAAGAAAACTTCCCTCCCCAAACCAGCTCCCGATACATGCCAGCCATCTCAAGGCATTATGCAGGGACTCAAACCATCTGAGGATGTGGCAACTCTCAGGACCCGCACCCCCAGTATCAGCGCACATCCCAGTCCAATCACCTCAAGAATGCTCTCACTATCTCGAATAGCCCAGGGGAGGTCACCCAAGCCCTCTGGACATTACTTTAAGGGTTATCCATCCCCGACTAGGAGCTTTCGAACCTCACCCCCTCATGCCTCATTCCCTCCATCGGCTACTAATGGTGGTTTGACTACCCCGAGTCCATATGGCAGGTGACAACCCCCCTACCTTCCAGTGTCAAACTCCCCCCACCACATCAGAATTAGTGAAGGACACAGCGGGACATTTCCCTAATGGCAGAACTGAGGCGGTTGTAATTGAGCCCCTGACAGTTACAGAGACAATATCAGTGGTGGGCTGAAGAGTTTCCAGGACCAGTTCCCCATCCTGAAGAGTTGCCACGGAGAGCGGGGGAGGGCCGTCGGCCCCCGAAGAATCCTGGCGGAGGGCTCGGTCATCTCCCACCGTGATTCGCTGTCTCTCCCCCTGAATGACATCCGCCGATGAATTACTGCGTCTGTTACCTCGCCTCCTCGGGGGCCTTGACCCCCATGTACTCCGGGCTCCCCCTCGTTCACCCTGCGGGAGGGCATCTCCCCTAATCTCAAGCCACTCCCACACCTCCCCCGGGACATAAAAGAAATGCGCCTTTCCCTGGGATATGACCTTGAGCTTGGCAGGGTAGAGTAACGTGTACTGCAGATGTAGATCCCAAAGCTTTTGCTTAACGGCAAGGAAGGATTTCCTCTGTTCCTGTACCTGGTGGGTATAGTCCGGTTAGATAGAAACTCTGGAGTTTTCAAAGGTGAGGTTCGCCGTTTCCCTAGCCGCTTTCAGAATGCAGTCTCTATCTCGATAATTCAGGATTTTAGCAATTAGGGCCCTCGGTGGAGCGCCATGCCGCTGTGGCGGGATCAGTGCCCTGTGGGCTTGTTCTATCACAAAGACCCCGGACAGGCCTGCGGGGCAGAGTGTCGTGCGTATCCAGTTCTCCAGGAATTGTTCCGCATTTCCCATCTCTGATTTTCTGGAATGCCTAGGACCCTGATGTTGCTGCTGCGTGCCCTCCCTTCCACATCCTCCGCTCTGCGCTCCAGTGCCCCTGTCGCGGCGGTAAGCTGCGAAACTGTCTTCTTCAGGGAGGCCACCTCTCCCTGCAGCTGGAAGACATCCCCTTCCGCAGTGGAGACCTTAACCACTACTTTCCTCAGATCCGCCCGCAACAGGTTTACATCAATGGAGACCCATGTATCACCTGCAGGACCTCTGCAGCCGCATCACTCTCCTCATCTAGCCCCGTCTGATGCGTGATCCGCTGCGAGGGTAGGCGCTGCGTGGTATATGGCGTTATGGTGTTAGGCTGAGAAGCGCGGGGCAGCCTGTCCTTACCCATCGCAGTGGTGTGAGGAGACTGCTCTGGGGTCCGCAAGCGTCAGAGGCGTCTCAGGGCAGCCTGACCCAATGTGCGTGCCCCGCTAGAGAGCCTGGGGAAATGTCGCAGGGCCGACCTCGGGGTGCTGTCGCCACCCTCTCCTTCTCAGTCACTGCAGGATGTGGGGGATCACCCCCTTCGCGGGGCCACAGGACCCCGCCGATCCCGGATGTATCCATCACCTGGCGGCAGTATCCCAGACCCCAACCTTCAGAGGCACCACCACCGCGTCCCTTGTAGAATGTCACAGTCCCTGGAGCCTCGGTACCAGGCAAGAGTCAGGAGAAAGCAGCCCCCCCTGGGGAAGGCCTCGATGACAGTAGGCACCTCCCCCACACCAATCAAGTTCGCAGGAACTACCCCTTGGCGAGCGCGGGCTGCCTCTCTGGCCTTGCGTAGTCATGGCCCCGTGTCCTCGCGTGCCGCCCGGTGCCCCAAACCAGGGCACCACCACCCCTCACTCACCGCTGTTCCTCCAGAAGGGTCCCAGGGGCATTCAAGAGAAAGACCATCTGTTCCGGCCTGTAGACTCTGCTCAGCGCCCCCCCACATTTCACTAAGCAACAGTGGAGGCCAGAGGCGAGGTAGGGGCTCGCCCCCCTTCGGAGAGCCCCCAATGACAGTGGGTGTCTCACCAGAACAGCAGAAGGCCCAGTTTAATCCTCCAAGCATGGAGAGACTCCACTCACGCTCCAAGCCCTCCCTACTGGGAGGCACCCAGGAGCAATCGGGGGCCGAGACTTCCACTCCAGCTCGGATATGTTCTAGTACTGGCCCCCGGGTTCCTCGCGGCTCCCCGTGTCGTCCTCCATTCACCTGCAGGGGCTGGATGCGATATATGGGTGCAGCCCCCCGATGACAGTGGGCGGTTCCCCCGTCACAGCCACGTGCCCAGCTCAAACCACGGTAAGCACCAGCTCCGAGATCCACTCACATCGAGAGAGGCCGCATCCCCGGCCTCGCGCAGGTCCGGCCCACCAGTCACGCGGGCCCAGTGCCGCGACAGACTTCTGCAGTCCTCCGGTCAGGGTCACCGCTGCCCAGGGTGCTCCCCCTGCCTGCAGGGACCAGGGCACACCCCCAGGTCCGGTCCGAGCACCACTCCAGGCCGGATAAGTTCTTCTGCTGGCCCCCGGGATCCTTGCGGCCCTCTGTGCCGTCCGCCGTTCCCCTGCAGGGGCTGGAAGCGATGTAGGAGCGTGCCCCCCCGCAGGAGGCCCCCGATGAGAGTGGGCATCTCCCTCGCTTCAACAACTTGCCCAGATCAGGCCGCGGTAGTCACCAGCTCCAGGGCTCCACCTATGCCGACACAGGTCGCATCCCCGACCTCACGTAGGTCCGGCCCATAACCCTCACGGACCCAGTGCCGCGACAATCATTTTCAGGCCGCCGGCCAGGAGCACCACTGTTCAGGGTATACCCCCCATCTGCAGGGACCCATGCACACCTGATAGACCGGTCCAAGCACCTCAAAAAGGATAATTCACAGGATTTTTACTGCTGGGCTGTCGGGAGCCAAAGGAGCTTACGTCCTGTCGGCCATGCTGCTTGGCCACGCCCCCGACACAGATATATCTTTCACATTTTGCGTTTGCATGCAGGCAGTCAGCAAATGGATGAGTAGACATTGTCTCAAACTGAAAGCAGAGAAAATGGAAGTGATGCTTTTAGGAGCACAAACTTCCTTATGGATTCCGTCTTGTTGGCCATCAGAGATGGGCCCTCTCCCAACTCTGTCATCAAGACCGAGAACCTGGGAATGTTGATTGACAATTAATTATGCTATTCCAACCATGTCAGCGCCCTATCCTTCTCCACTTTTTTCACCTTGAAAGTGTTAAAAAAGATTTTTCAGTTTATTCCAATCCATCTTCAGAAAACTCTAATAGCTACTCTTATAATGACCAAATTGGACTATTCTACTGGCCTATTACTCACAGCACACTAATGCATCCTTAACAGATTGCAAATACTACAACATACTGCGGCAACACTTCTCCTAATCATTCCAAGACCTCACTCTGCCATCAGGAACCTCCATTGGCTCCTTATTAGACAACACATCACTTTCAAGGCACTCTGCATTTACTAAAAGGCACTCCATGGCGCAGGTCCCGACTTTTTCCAACAAAACTTCAAATGGTGCACAGCAAGTCGAACTCTGCACTCCACCACGGCCAAACACATTGTCATTCCGAAACTTAAACGCCGCACCTGGGGAGCCAGGAGCTTCTTTTTGGGAACGACCGCAACCTGGAATACCCTACGACTCCATAGTAAGAGCACACCTAATCTTACCTTCAGGAAGCTCTTAACATTTTTTAAAGTGCTTGCTAGGCCTGTTTGTTTCTCTTGCACGTCTTTTCTCCTGCATCAAAGCCAGTGCCATGACACCCTAGGGTGGTCGAGCACTTTAGAAAATATATTAACAAAACATAGCATACACAGATTATCATAATGTTCATGGAAGGACGCAAGTGTGCATTGGTTTAAGTACATTTTATCACAATTTCAAATAGTGTCATTCTATCTTGCTTTGTCCCATTTGACATATTAGTCATCATGTGTAACATTAAATCTGATTAATTTCTTCATGTTTCTTGGAATTTGATTGTTAATGTAAATCAGTAACAACACAGTCCACTATAAAAATGTTATCACAATTTCAAATAGTGTCATTCTATCTTGCGTTGTCTCACTTGACATATTAGTCATCATGTGTAACATTAAATCTGATTAATTTCTTCATGTTTCTTGGATTTTGATCATTAATGTAAATCAGTAACAACACAGTCCACTATAAACATGTACTTGATGTGATTTCTTCATTTTACTATTTGCTTTCTATTTTCATGCTGAGGTAGATTATCAAACCCACCCCCTTAAATTTTACGAACTTCAAACAGTAATATAATCTCCCACTTTTAATATACATTCTGATCTCATAACATTAAAGTAAGTAATGTGTTGTTCTGCCATTTGTGATCAATCACCCTAATGCCATACACTTCCACCAACCTCCTCTTCAGTGCACAAATACAGAACATCTGAGGGCACATTGATAACAATAATCCTGCTTTACTCTTAAACCTACTACTCCATGTAGCATCCTGTAATTACCTTCTTTCATATCCCTGTTGACTGCTGAGATTGCTGAATTATTCAACTTCATCAAAGCTATGTCCTATGACTATGATTTCCTACCCTTGTGCGTCATCAAAGACAACTCCAAAACAAATGCATCAATAAGTTGTCCTACCATCACTCACCTACCTCTTTACCCACCCCTGAGAGACTATCCAGAAGATGAAACACCCCAGCGACTATCTCCCCATCCCACCTTCGCCCTAGCCATACATGCTTGCCCACACCTTATCCCCACTACCGAGTCACAACCCATCGCAATTGCCTAAGCAACTTGCCCCTCCCCTTTATTTCTCCCTGCCTCAAACCTCTCCCCAGTTACATGTTTTTATTCCATACCCCACTAGAGGTTTCTCTTAACTCCTGCCACTTGATCTATCCTACCTGAACGGGACCCTCGAGCTACCCATAACCCATTGGGACATTGGTTCACAACAAATGCTGTTAGGATTATCCACATTCTGCTCGAGCAGAATTAAAAAATATTATTGAATGTGCAGAAATACTGAACTTTTTTTCTTTGTCCTCATATGCCATTAGATATATTCAGAGCTGTTTTAAATTACTCTGCAGCCCCCCAATTGATTGGCACCAGCAAGAGAGCTCTGATCTAAATGGGTGCACTTTACACGAAACCTCTCGTGTTCGGTCTGTTCTTTTCCTCTATCTGCTAAGTCCCCAGAACTGGCCCAAGTGGGGAAGTATCTCTATGTAATGGCATATTCATTGGAATGATGTGTCCCTGGTGTTAAAGATTATCAAGCCAACACATACAAGGCAACGAAACATTGTTTTTTCTCTTACTATTCTTTTTCCATATGGCCCTATCCAGATTCATTGTATACTTGATAGAATTTACCCAGTCTACAAATGTTGGAGGAATGTTCTTAATCCAACATTTACAGATTTCTCTCTGAGCAAGCAAAATGAGGTAGAAACACAACTTAGGCGTTGATTATGATGGCGAACGGATTTGCGTCCGTCCGCCACACCCCAGGTGGAGGGACTGTCCGCAGGGGCAGCGGCGTTCCCTCCGTTGGAATTAGGATGTGACCGCCACCCTGGCGGTCACATCCCGTATATTTAACATTGCGGCGGGTGCTGCTTTAAGCAGCACCCGCCGCAAAGTTAAAAATGCATGCTGTGCATTTGCATGCACAAAGCGGCAGGTACCGCGCGGTGCCTGCCGCATTGTGCATGCAACTGCAAGGGGGTACCGTAGGTACCCCCCATGAACACCTCCCACCCCCCTTCACCCGGGGGGGCCGTAACGGTCCAAAGCATGGACCGTATGCATGCCACGGAAATGCATAGCCCCCAGCACATCCTAATAGGGCTGGCGGTGTCTGATAGACACCGCTACCATATTAGAGCTTTTCCGCCGCGGTCGCAAGGGGACCGCGGCGGAAATGCGGCGGACGGTCTTCCCGTCCGCCACGGTCCCCCCGCCATTGTAATATGGCGGGGGGGAAATAGGTGGCGGACGGGTAAGGATGGCGGACGGATCGCCACCGCCTGCATGGCGGTGGCGATCCGTCCACCATCCTAATTGACCCCTTAGTCTTATCTAAATATAACAACTCATAATTTGGGAAAATCCCAAACAAATACTAAGGTTATGCTCACCTGAATGTCAAAACCAAACATGGCTTCCATACCTCTAGTACCCTAACCCCAAAACTGATATAGCATTGGGCAGCTTAAAAACATATGCTAATCATCTGCTTTTTCCTGCTGGCATTTTGGACAGCATTGAATAGGTCCTTTCGCAAACTTGGAGAGCTTTGAGGGAGACCAGTATACCCTGTGAAGAGAAAAGAGATGATTTCTCCTTAAATTGGCAGCTTGTACTGTAGAGTATAGTAGATCATAAGATACTTGCCATATTTCTTCAGTACTTAATCCGGGCAAGCCCTCGCCCGACAGCAGCAATGGAAGTACAAAATCACTGTCTGCCAAGTCAGCCAGGAGCCAGTATAGATTTGCCACCTCTTTCTCATTCCGCTTTCTCTTTCTCGGGGCAGTCTCCAGTTCATTGGAACAGCCAACCGTTGTGCCCACCGCCTGGAACCAGCTTTTTATTTGTAGATATTAGAATTTGGATAGTTCGCTATGTGTAATGCTCCTCAGGTCTTCCCAAGATAACAGAGAGCCCTCAGGAATAAGTTGAGCCCTCACTTTATCCCATCTGATTTTAACAGGGTTACCAGAGAATCCGTAGTCCACTCAGGTGAGCCTGGAGTGTCCCAAATAGGCGCCATGGCACTATAATAGCTAATTTTCAACAGCTTTCTAACTTTAAACCAAACAATTGCTGGGGCCCTTAGAGACTGTAGTCGTAAGTTCTTGAAAAACCTTGGGTCTCCAAATTTGAATATGAAGGCTTGATCTCCTCCTTTTAGGTCCTGCAGCATTTCTTTAAACATTTTCCTAATATTGAACCGCCTGGTTCCCTCATAAGCATTTTCCCTGCCCTCATTAAAAATACCCATGCATAAAAGACTAGGGGCCAGATGTAGGTAATCAGATTTTACCGATTCTTAAATACCGAATTTTACCCATTCGGTATTCAAAAATCGGTAAATGAGATGTAGGTAAAAAAATCGGTATTTTTTAACGATTCGGTAAAAGTCGGTATCGGACTTCTGGAATTTACCGAATCGGTATTTACCGAATCGGTATTTCCCGATTCGGTATTTCCCATTCATCCCTATGGGCCCAAAGGCCCATAGGAATGCATTGAAAATACAGATTCGGTAAATACCGAATCGGTAAATACCGATTCGGTAAATTCCGAATCGGGAAGCAAGCAAAAGTGAAACTAATGAAAACAGCCAATTAGGTGCTACCACCCTCCCCCTCCCAACCAGGAAGTGGCTACCCAGGCAGCTGCAACTCATTAGAAGGTTCTGGAGAGGCAGTCAGAGCTGAGCAGAGAGACAGAGCAGCAGGGAGAGATTTGTTTGCAGTGAAAGAGAGTAATAATGGCAAGCAGCACAGAGAGCCAGAAGGCTGAAAGAAAACGAAAATTAAAGTTCAGCAGCATGGAGCTGCAGGTAATGGTGGAGGAAGTGGTGAGGGTCCACAAACAGCTTTTTGGCAGGCTGTCCCTCACAGTACCAGAGTCAGCCAAAAGAAAACTGTGGCTTTCCATAGGGGAGAAGGTGAATGCTGTGGGTGTGACCAGCAGGAGCCAAGAGGACCTGAAGAAAAGATTTTACGACCTCAGGAGCCTCACCAACAAAAAAAAAATGGCAGAGATCCACAAGCAGGCTGGTGTGACCGGTGGAGGCAGGAACCCAGCGCCCCCCCTAACTGACCTTGAGGAACTGGTGGCCTCAACCATCGAGCCTGACAGTGTTGTGGGAGTAGGAGATGTGGACAGCTCAGCCAGAGCTACTAGAAAAGGTAAGAGGCGTGCGCAGCATGACACCCCAAAGCAAACTGCTTCCCTTTAGCCTTTGTGTACAGGCCAACCCCAGTCCAGTACTGCTAGCACTATACATGAGCAATGCATTATGGGAAATGTAGTCAGCAAATGTAGGACCACATGTAAGTGCACAGAAAACAGCAAGGCATTGAAAGCCAATCAGAGTAATGAAAGTGAAATGTGCAATGCATTTATTGTAGTGACTGTAAGACAATAGCACTCAGTGTACATACACTTCTTTATGCCTAGGGCCATCATCAGGCAGTGGACCATCTGCATCACAAGGAACTGCACCAGCGAGGGAGGAGAGTGTTGAGGCAGGGCCAAGCACCGCAGAAGCCTTGCAGGAGGACGAAGACGCCACTGCCATCTCCCATGAGGATGACACTGTTCGTCCCCTTGTTTTTGCCCACTCCCCACACCTTTCCCAATCCCCCCCATTGGTGTTCTCACCTGAGAACTCCCCATCACGGTCCCTGACTACACCTGCTACCTCACCAGCCAGGAGGAGAAATGTGGCCCCACTGAGAGTCATGGCGGGAGGTGAGGGTGAGGCTCCAGCTACCATAACCGTCACTCCTACTGCACAGGTGTGCACCCTTCAGTCCAGCAGGTACATGTAAAAAATGGCCAGAGTCTATTGCTTTCATATACAACAAATGTCAATCAACGTCACATTTCAAAATTATACAGTTAAGAGTCCATAAGTGCAGTGCATATTTTATTTAAGCACATCATAGGATACTGGGGATCAATCTCTAAACGATGAGGTACGAAGAAATCAACACTCAAAACAAATCAAATCAATTGCTTCATTAGATTAAAGAGAGATTAAAGAATACAAATTAAGGAAAGCAAATGTGTACTTTCAGTCAGAAAGTCATTTACATTTATGGTATATCAACGCGCTCAAAAGTGAACAGGAAAAGGGATTAGTTAAAGGGGATGGGTGTGATGGGATGAAGGTGGGGACCGGGTAAAGGTGTTGTGACTTGCAGACAATCACAGTGAAATTCAATATAGCCTTTACAGTCTGGGTTAGATCGGTGGTTCCGTATAGGTCTTAGGCACAGGATCTGTATTTATCCATTAATTGTTCCTATGCCCAGATAAATTGCCATGGGCTAAATGTCTACGTTTCGACCCCTGTGGTTAGGGCTGTTGAGAACCTCATGGTGGGGTCTTCCTCAGGACACGAAAGAAGCAGGAGCGCTTTACATGCGGCCAGATCAATGGCCGTACCGATAGGACCGTCCTTGGTTCCTATGTGGTTGAAGATGGCTGGGACGGAATAGCTTTCCAGAAGGTTATTCAATATAGTTCGGAGTCATCATCTGTCCCACGCTGGTCATGGAAGTGCGTGGCTAAATTCACCGACCCGGTAGTATCTATTCTGCACCGTGGTGACCGCCTTGCTCTGACGGCAGCCGCTGGAAGTCTGAGGAAGACCCCACCATGAGGTTCTCAACAACCCTAACCACAGGGGTCGAAACGTAGACATTTAGCCCATGGCAATTTATCTGGGCATAGGAACAATTAATGGATAAATACAGATCCTGTGCCTAAGACCTATACGGAACCACCGATCTAACCCAGACTGTAAAGGCTATATTGAATTTCACTGTGATTGTCTGCAAGTCACAACACCTTTACCCGTTCCCCACCTTCATCCCATCACACCCATCCCCTTTAACTAATCCCTTTTCCTGTTCACTTTTGAGCGCGTTGATATACCATAAATGTAAATGACTTTCTGACTGAAAGTACACATTTGCTTTCCTTAATTTGTATTCTTTAATCTCTCTTTAATCTAATGAAGCAATTGATTTGATTTGTTTTGAGTGTTGATTTCTTCGTACCTCATCGTTTAGAGATTGATCCCCAGTATCCTATGATGTGCTTAAATAAAATATGCACTGCACTTATGGACTCTTAACTGTATAATTTTGAAATGTGACGTTGATTGACATTTGTTGTATAGGAAAGCAATAGACTCTGGCCATTTTTTATATGTACCTGATTGACTGACCCCGGTCAGAGAGTTCTTAGGGTTTACCCCGTTATAACTCATTACCCTTCAGTCCAGCAGCACTCGCAGCCGCCAACGCACTCCCAGCAGTGCAGGTCCACCTGGAGAGGGCACTGTGTTCCGTGGCCTTGAGGGGAGCATGGTGCGCATCCAGCGCATGCAGGGGAAAGTGATTCAGGCCTGCCACCGCCAATTTCGAATCCTAAATCAGCAAATGGGAAACATGGCCAAGGGCATCAGTGATTTAGTGGAAACCAACAGGGAGGTTGCAAAGACCAACAGTGACATTGCATCTGGAATGCTTCACATGACCACCGCCATCAACCAGCTGTGCGCAAAAATGTATACCCAGGAGCACACAAGGCGCAGGGATGCGCGTGTGCACAACAGGGCTATGAACCGGCTGGCCACGGCAACATCCCAGCAATGCCGTAGGGGCGGCAACATGCAGGAGAGCCTCACGCAGAACACCGCGGATGTAACCAGGGGCATGGGCAGGATCAGCAGTGCCCTGGAGGCCATGATCATCTCCCATACTGCTGTGAATCCTGCCCTGGACGTGGCTGAGGCAGACGACAGCAGCAGCCGCAGCAGCCCGGCTAGCGCAGTTCTTGAGCCACGCCGGAGCACCAGGCGCTCAGCTGAGCCTGCAGGCCATGCTGAAGGGAGTGAGCAAAACCCCAGTGGCTCTGCGAAGCGCTGCCGCAAATGACATTGACAGTGTGGGTGAGGCAACCTGGGACATTAGCAGTCCCCACGTTCCAATACTTATTTTTTGTTCCACATCAGTGCATGAACGTTGTGGCAACATTAAAAATCTTTTTCACATTCACAACCTGTCTGTGTCTCTTTACTCACTCAGAAATAGTTGTCTGTAATCTCCTCACGTCTGTATCTGCCATCACTTGGTGTTGACACTCCAGCAGGTTGGGTTTCTGGCACAGCATGGTCGTCATCATGATCCTCGTAGTCTGACAACTCCACCTCAGTGCCCTTCTTCACAGCAAGGTTGTGCAACATGGCACAGGCAGCAATTATCTTACAGCAGGTGATGGGGGTATACTGCCTTGCACCTCCACTCTTGTGCAAGCATCTGAATCTGCTTTTCCATATGCCAAAGGTCCGTTCTACTACATTCCTTGTGCTTTTGTGGGCCCGGTTATACCTCCTCTGCCTGGGTGTTGAGGGGTTGAGGTAGGGGGTCAGTATGAATGAGCGGAGGGCATATGCACTGTCTTCTGGAATGAAAAGGGAACACATTACTCACATGCATACATGTACTTCTTACTGCAATTGGTATGATGGGGGTCTGACACTGTGTCTCACCTAGGAGGTATCCTTCACCAAATTCCCCTGCAGCCAGCCGTGCATAGATGCCGCTGTTTTGAAATATGTAGGAGTCGTGGGTACTCCCAGGGTATTTTGCCACTAGGTCAGTGATGGCGCACTTTGCATTGCAAATCACCTGCACATTGATGGTGTGCGTTGACTTCCTATTCCTGTAGACGTATTCTGTGGCAGCAGGGGGACAAATGGGGATATTTGTGCCATCAATGCAGCCGATGATATGGGGAAATCTAGCCATTTGGTAGAAGTCAGATTTGGTTTGAACCAGTTCAGCATGGGTGGCAGGAAAAGAAATGTAATGCTCCATCCTCTGCAACATGGCGTCAAGGAATTCGTGAAAAAACCTTGAGAGGCTGCTCTGGGTCACCCCACCCGCCACAGCAACCACGCTCTGGTAGCTCCCAGACGCAAGCAGGTGGAGGCTGCACAGCACCTGTACATGGGGTGGAATTGCATGTGCCCTTGGGGTAGTGTGCTGCAACAGTGGTTGGAGGTCCCTAATTAGTTCCAAGATGGTGTCTGGATCCAACCTGTACCTCAGCTGTATCTCTGCCTCTGTGAGCATGAACAGGGTCACCCTCTGCCTGTAGACCTGCTCCTGTCTCACCATTCCCTCTCTCCTTCCTCCTGTATCCGTAGCCGTCTTGCGATGACATAAAATGCCGCCATTGTGCAAACAGCATTGCATTTTGGGTCCATTTTTATAGGCTGCACCTGGTTACCACCTGATTTGAATCCATGGTAAATACCGACTCTTAAATACCGAATTTGAAGCAAATTTGGTATTTCAGAGCTTACCTACATCTCAATCTTCGATTTTTCCTAATTTATTTACCGAATCAGTATTTTACCGATTCGGAACTTTTACCGAATCGGTACATTTTCCGAATCGGTAAATATTCCGAATCGGTTTTTTACCGAATCAGTAAATTTTCAAATTCGGTACATTTTTCGATTCGGTTTTTTACGAATCGGTAAATTTTCAAAATCAGTAAATTTTCCGATTCGTTTTTGTTCCGAATCGGTAAATTTTCTGATTCTGTAAATTTACCGATTTGGCCCAATTTCTATCACCTACATACCGATTGCTCTTTCAATACCGCTCGGCAACGGCCGAAAATACTGATTTTCGGCCGTTACCGACCGACCTACATTTGGCCCTAGGTCGGGTATACATAACCCTCCCTCGCTTTTCTTTCTCTGTAACTTTTTCCATGAACTTCTTATACCCTTGGAGGGCCATAAATAATATTGCTTTTTGCCTGTATTTTCCTTAGACCCTCTGCCTTAAAAGCTAATGGGATGTTTAGAAATAAAAAAAGGAGTTTCGGTAAGAGCATAATTTTTACTATTTTGACTCTTCCTATTAATGTCAAAGGCAGATAGGCCCAACTCGTTGAAGAATTGGAGATTTCCTTGTCAGCTCTACATAAGTGTATATGTATCTGTTATATCTTCAATATTCTGCGTAATCCTAATACCCAAATACCTTATCTCTCTTTTCATTGTAGGGAGACTAACATTCAAATTCCAAACCATACACTCGGTTTTAGACTCATTGAGCTCATACCCCGAGATATGGCCAAATTGTTGTGCTCAGCTATATATGATTGGAATTGCTGTGACAAGGTCAGATGTATATACCATCATGTAATCGGCATATAAAGATACCTTTTTTCCCAGTTTTTATACTTGAAAGGGAGTATATCGGCATTCCTTCTATTCCTTTCCGTGAGAGGCTCTATATATAATTTTAAAAGCAACGGTGATAGGGGCCATCCTTGCCTTGTCCCCCTCCAGAACTGCTACAGGGGAGAGGAGGTCCCATTTACCAGGATTTTAGTAGTAGGGGTTTGATAAACTGTCCTACAAAAGTTTTGCCTCAAATTGCACCTTCTCAATACATGAGTTAAGTAAACCCAATGGACCCGGTGAAACGCCTTTGTGGCGTCAAGTGTGATAATAGCAATTGGTAGTTTATATAGTGTAGCTAGGTCTATAGCTCCGATCAAATTATATGTTACATCTTGGCTTCCCCCCTCTGACGAAACCTTTTTGATCTTCATGTCATAGACCTCCCATGACTCCGTTCAGCCTCTCTGCTAAAATCTTGGTGAAGATCTTATAATCAAGATTAAGCAGAGATTGGTCTGTATGAGTCCCACTGACTAGGTGGCTTAGATGGTTTTAGATTGAAAGCAACGGTGGCTTCACTCCACTAAGGAGGCATTCTCCCTCCTTTTTAGAAAATGTGGGAAAATAACGTATCCATAACAGGAGTAAGAACCTCCACCAGAGATTTATACAGCTCGGCCAGCAAACCGTCTGGTCTTGGCGCCTTACCTTTTTTCCCTTTCTCTATTGCCTTCTTAATTTCACTCGGGCTTATCGATCTGTTGAGATTACTAGACATCTCCTCATTGATTTTGTTTAGAGGAAATTGATCAAGCCAAGCCCCTATCGTCTTATCTTGCAGGTTTAGACCTTCTCTGTATACCTTATCAAAATGCTTTTGAAAAGCCTCTTCAATTTCTGTGGGGCTCTCGAGTAGCCTTCCGGTGGTATCACAAGCTACTTCTTTTATATTGCCTTTTGCTAGTTCCTGTTTGTTCTTCCCGGCTAGAAGCTTCCCACAGCCTTCCCCATACTCGAAGCTTAATAGCCTCCCACCTCATCTTCAGCGTTGCATCTAACACCCCTGCCAATTCTATTTTAAGAGATTGCAAATTATCATAAGTATCCCTACCCATTCTATCCCCCTGAGGAGTACGCTCATACTCTATCTTGTGAATTTTGCCCTCTTTCTCCTCTACCTCAGCGCTATATTTCTTCTGCCTAGCAATTTGAATTGATGTTATACATCCTCTCAGGAAAGCTTTATAAGCATCCCATACTATTTCTATTGAGGTGCTTTCCATGTTGGTCAAGAAGTTGTTCATTGTTTCAGTTACTAATTGGTCAATCACTTCTTCCCCTAACAGGATGGCTCGATCTAGGGTCCATCTTCTGTTGGTTAATTTAGTTGGAAGTTTCAAGGCTAGCGTTACTGCCAAGTAATCAGACAGGTGTCCCCCTAAATATTTTACATCTTTCACCCATCTCCTCAACTCCATACTAACTAAAGAGAAATCTAACCTAGACCTATGGCAATGCTTTTTTTTGTGGAAAGTTTTCCCATTCTGTCTCTCCATATATCTATCCAACCTAACTGCTTCATTGCGCTTTTCAGTGAAGATCTCATTTTAAAGTTCTGTAGTGCTCTGCTCTTTAATGACCTATCCATCACAGGGTCTAAAACCAAGTTAAAATCGCCTGCCAGTATTAAAGGATCTCGAAAGTTCAATAACTTTGCAAGTAACCTCCTTTATTTGGGCTGGATCATCAAGATTAGGGCCATAATAACCTGCCACTGTGAATTTATACATATGGAACCTGATGTTGACTATGACCCATCTCCCCATCTTATCGACTTTAGAACCCTCCACTGATATAGCAGGATTTTGCTTTTAACGACTATAGCTACTCCCTTTGTTGTTATTTGTTGTGTGGTGAATATGAATCCTGAATCCAGCTTTTGGTTTTGCACAAACTCCTCATCTCCTTCTCTGTTAAGTGTGTTTCCTGGAGAATAAGAATTTGTTCTGGAGTGTCCCTTAGAAATTGAAAAATCCTCTCCATCCTGTGTTTTACCCTCAACCAATTTAGATTCAATGACAGAGCCCTTAATTATAATACCTGGTCAACTGCAGGTTGTACCATTTCTCATTATATGAGTGATAGATTTCTTATAGGATCTATTTTGGCGATTTGGAAAATTTTTTTCTTTTTTCCCCTATGCTGCCCACCCAGTGACCATCACTCTTCCCCTCTCCAACACACCCTAGTGCTCCCCTGGAGAACCCCCACTCTTTCTCTCATGGCCCTACCCTGGCCTTTGAGGCTTCCCTCTAGGTGTCCAGGATGGCCAATACTTCTTTTACTCTTTGGCTTAGCAATTAACTGGTGCTAATTTGAAGATCCTCTCCTTGTTCTTAAAATAAGACTAAGCTTAAAGTTAGAAGGGGGAAATGTACTAGCGAACTGCAGCTCCACCACTCAGTCCCGAAATAGACTGGAGGACATTTTCCGCTTCTTCTACCCGCCTGAATACCTGCATTTTGTTGTTGTACATCACTTTTAATGTAGCGGGAAATTTTAGCTGTGCAGTTGCATCCAGCTGTCTGAAGGGGTCTAATAAATTTTCCAACTCCCATTGTGTAGAGGCTGTTATAGATGAGACATCTGACCGAATTTGGAAAGTTACTCCTTCCGCACTTCGTACATTCATCTTGAGAGATTTATTCAATATTTCATCTTTAAGGTTGTAGATAAAAAGTGATTCCCCCTTGGGCAATATTCAATCTATGCAATCATTAAGCTCACCAAAATCAATATCAACACTAAATACATCATATATAACGACAACTGAGGAAATGCAGAAAGAATGAATGTATAAAAAAGATTCACAATTCATTAAGACAGATTAAAATCAACAAAGGCTTGAAATCAACGAATCTAACAAAGGCATCTATACATATACATATAAATAGTGGCCAAATAATTTAACAATTAGGCAAAAAAGGTTAAAAAACAAAAATGTAAAAACAAATCTCAGGACAGAAGATAAGGAAAAATTGATTCCTATTGATAAAAGGAGAAAATACAAAGGTAGATCAGAGATCAAATACTGATCATTATTCTTATTGTTTCATCAGTTTTTTTGTCTCCCAAAACTCAAAGTAGTTCTCCCTTTCTTGTGCATCGACGCGTTTCGGTGGGCAATCAATACATAGCCATCACCTTCTTCAGGAGAATACAATAAACCATTCCCATTAAAAACAAGCCTGCAATTTAAAAATAAAAATGTGAGAACAAATAACTCATTCTATAAAACAATATATCCACAATCAAATCTAAAATTCTGCATTACCTCTTCGTTGAAACACTACAAACATTGTACAACAGCAGACACATAAAGCCATTATTTGTTCATATTCATATGTGTCAAATAACATCATACTTGGGGACCATACAATTTGGACAGGATTGCGGTATCACATAGAATATAGGCTCAATAACCACAACCCTCAAATGAGAATACTTATTACCCATATTGTCCATTAAAAAAGGTTCTCCTAATTTCATTGAGCGCACTCAGTGATAAAATGCACCGTATATACAGTTTATACAAAATACATATGGGCATATTAATATACCGGTCATCGGTTTGAATTCATAGGCATGTTTGTGAGAATACCTTATAATTCAATTAATAAAACTTAGGCAACATAACCAATACATAATTCCATATACATATGGCCAAAACCATAAGTGAACACAACATACCTTTGAGCTTTCTGTTTCACAATCATCAGCTAAAAAGCGCGACCCTTATCTGGTGTGCGCCATCCTTTTTCAGGGAATACACAATTTCTCAGCGGTATTCGTAATACTCTTTTCCTAAATTTGGAGCGATCTGAAACAGTCCAGAGGTTTAAACAACATAAGAACTATTGCCTTCTACTCAAAAGTAGTACTGATAAAGTCTAGATAGACAAAAAACAAGGGCGCTAACCTTAATGGAAAATGTTGTCAAAGAATATCAAACTAACACGGCATCGGGTATCTTGATTTGTAGCGGGAGGGTCTGATAATCGAATCCAATCCCAAAAACGTTCCAATAGATAATAATTTTCTATAAAGGATACGAGTGAGAGGATTAAGTGAAAAATTGCAATTCATCTAAGGTTCTGATAGCAATAATATCACCAATTGGTAGACCTATTGGGCATACTTCAATAACGTGTTGCAGAGAGATTTCTTTGGGGCAGCATTCAAAACGGCTCAATTACGGCACAAATATTTTTTCTGCAATGCGGAGGGTCAGGATATTCTCTACAACGAGCCCCTAATTCAGGTAGCAATTCTAAAAAAAAGACAGGAGGAGGGGAGAAAAAACAAAGCAATGAACTTTAAAAACAGGGAGCTATTAATACAGAAACTAATACCCTCAAGTTCGCCCAGCATTAACGGCCAAACATAACCCCCATCCTGTTGCACCTTACCTAAAAACACGTGGCTAATCAGACGGGGCATACGCCTCCATGCCAGGAAATAGCTTCAAGCGCCTATCCCACCTATGGTGCTATATATATGCGTGTGCGTTTCGGCATCACCGCGATGACCCAAAGCACTTCCGGGACAGCACGAACACTGAGGGAGTGCTTCCGGGTTTCTAAAGCCATCAACTTCCGGAAAAGCTGGCTACGGAAGTAACAACTAGACCTGCAAATGCTAAAGGGATACAAATGCCTAAAGATACTCACGCATTGCGCGCGGTGTCAACCCTAGCACATAAGTAGTAATGAGACAAAACCCTTCCTAATCTGCTTCAGATCACGGGCAAAACAGCTCTTCTATACAATTAATTAGGAGCCTCAACATTCTATTCTATAGACCCAATGGAGGCCACAATGCCATACATGCTTTTGTTGATTTTAATCTGTCTTAATAAATTGTTATCTTTTTTATACATTCATTCTTTCTGCATTTCCTCAGTTGTCGTTATATGTGATGTATTTAGTGTTGATATTGATTTTGGTGAGCTGAATGATTTTTCAGTTTCATCAACTTTTATTCGATTATAAATTTGAATAATCATAAAAAGTACATACTAAAAATTTGGACACATAAGTAAGTTAGAAAGAGTCAAAATAAAAGAGACATTTTAAGTAGAAAAATAGATTTTACAGTTCTATATAGTACTGGTTTGACTAGAGACCTTACGACGTATTGTTAAAACTGCTTTAAGGAAAGACACTATGAGTTTAGCTTCATGCAATGATTTTAGAGATTGCAAGTAAATAAATGCTGGAAAGGATTGTCTATATCCACTGGTTCGGAGAATCGGGATAATCCACGTTTTCCTTGGTAGTTTATAATATTTGCAAAAAAGGACGACGTGGATCGTAGATTGTGGGGAGATTCCGTCGCAGGGACAGTTCATCAAGTTGCGCGACCAGTTATGCATTTCCGGAAATGAAACTAAGCTAAAGAAAATATTAAAGCGTAGTCTTGTTAATAAAAACTTTTCATGATTGGATAAAAAGTACGTCAGATAGGGCTGTATGCATTTTCCAGACTGTTGGGCACAGATTTTTTCGTTTAGTGGTTTAGTGATCTCTGCCTGATTCCGTAGATCCCTCAAATGGCCCATACACATTAACTTTAACTGTTTCCTAGAGATGTCTTCCACTGAGGGAGGTTCTTCAAAATAGGACTCACAGTCCAGGTCTTTAAAAAAGTTACATATATAAGTTAGCCACGGGATTTTTCGCCAGTTTGTAAGCGCTAAACAGTCAGTGATGAGGGAGCGAGTTAGGTGACATTCAGGGTTGCACCATATTCGATGCCACAGTAAGATAGGCTGGCATCGGACGGTGTCAATAATATATTCCATGCCGAGCTCTCGGTGTGAGGCTAGTATCGGGGAGCTTTGAGGGAGGGCTAAAATGTATTTTATAAAAGCATTTTCAGTCACCTGTAGCTGGTCGATACGTCCATGACCCCAGATTCCCGCTCCATAGGTGGCCACACTATGGCATTTTGCATAGTATATGGTCAGCTGAATGATTGCCTAGGTTGAATATTGCCCAAGGGGGAATTATTTTCTAACTTTTGTCCTATGGTACCCTACTCCCTTGGTTTTGGGTCCCTCTCTTTTATTAGAGATAAAAAGTGAACCAAGATTTTTCTAGGTGTGGTTTTGTTTGGACTTAATCTAAATGGATCTTAGTGCACCATCTGAATGTCAGCCAGGAGGGCTTGTTCTGATCAGTCGATTTGAGTAGATTGTTTTTTTTTTTTAAACCTTTTTATTAGCATTTTGCATCATGATAACAAACATCACGCATGTCCATGTCGAGCCACACACCCATCCCCCCGCCCCCTTATCCACTTTTCCTTTCTTTAAATCAAAAACCCAGTCCACAGAGTCCAATGGTTCAGTTAAGTCTTCAGCCCAAACCCATCTACAGATCAGCCTCATTCCCCTCATCCCGTTCTGCCCCTTAGGGGCGTAGGAGCTCACATCCCCTCGTAAGTCATAATCCTCCATCTAGCCCATGGTAGCGCCTCCATTTCCCCCATACCCTGCCAAATTTCTTGGGGCACCCCCTTGCCTTATACGTAACTCTCTCGGCAGCCATATAGAGGTCCATCCCCCTCCTCCACTCTTCTATTTGTTGCGTGTCTGGTGCCCCCCACTTTCGGGCCACATCTCTCTTGACCATCACTAAGGCCAGCACCAGGAAGAACAGCAGAGGTCTAGCCAGATCCACATCGTTCGTCATTCCCAGTAGAGTCAGTTTAGGTTCCAAGGGTATGGTGGTCTCTAGCACCTCCCCCAGCTCTGTCAGGACCGCACCCCAGAAGAGTTCGATATTCGGGCATGTCCAGAGAGTATGATAGAAATCTCCTATAGCAGTGCCACACCTCAGACAGCTGGGTCGGTTTTTGTCCCAATCCTGTGCAGACGTGCTCTATCAAAATAGGTCCTATGAAGGACATTAAATTGGATCAACCTTAGGCAGATTTAACTACTTCCTCCCTGGGATGCATTAGGACCGTGCCTCAGTCCACTTCATCCATTGCACCCACTGCTTGCTCCCACATAGTCCATAGGTTCCCCAGTCTATCTAGCCTATTATTCATTATTGTTTTATAGGTAAGCGACACTGCCTTTCCGACTATCCTTTCCTGCAGGAGGCGACCCTCCAAGGGAGCATATTCTGGAAGAGCCTCTGTCAATGCCCCCTCTGCCCTCCATGCGTGTTGAAATTGCACGGATTTAAAGTATTGTGTGTGATGGAGTCCATATTCCTTGCGCAGTGAGGGAAACGACTGTAGCATTCCATTTTTCATTACGTCTCCCAAAGTGGACAAGCCTATATCATCCCAACCTCGAAATCCCTTCAATTTATTAAGTTCCTGCAGCCAGGTGCATTTCCACAGTGGGGTTTGTTTTGTTAGTTTACCTTCCCACCCTATTGCTCTCGTCGCCTTTATCCATATCCCTACGGTAGGCCTCGTTGCAGCAGTAGTCTAGTCCTACCCTTACCTCCGTATAGATAATGCAAGAGTGTGTTTATCCATAGTGTGTCTTTCTAATGCAAAGGTGGGGTGGGTGGCCGGGGCGTGCATCCATTCATTAATGGCTACCAGGTGCTCTGTCCAGTAATAGGCCTCTAGGTCGGGCAGGGAGATCCCCCCATTATATTGGTGCCTTTGCAAAGTCAAGAGCGCCACTCTAGGCTGCTTCCCCATCCATAGAAAGGTTCGATGTTCCGCGTGAATACCCTTGAACACCCCGCCCTGTAAGGGAAAGTTGCATACTGAAACCTGGGCAGCGTAATCATGATTTGAGTAGATTGTTTGATTAGTTTTACCACAAACTCTTTGATGTTGTTACCCTCTGCTCCCTCGGGCACTTTAAGCAACCGGAGATTGTTCCTTCTCTGAGAATTCTTGAGAGATTCTAGCTTCTCCTGAAAACCAATTTCTTGTTCTTTTATTCTGGTGAGCTCTTTTACATTTTCCTCGGATTTGACTGTCAGCTGCGCCACCGTGGATTCCAAAGCTGTGGCTCTAGCTGCCAGTGAGTCCAGCTTGTCTTCCATTTTCTCACAAAAAATCTTGATTTCAGCTTGATATTTTCTGAGACCAAAAACCTATTCCTCACCTCCTCGGTTAATGTCTGTAGAAGATCTGAGACCGACAGAGGAATAGGCAACTCCCCTGAGCTCTCTCTTGATACTGCCACATGCTCAACCTCCTTTTCCATCTATGGTCTGAGTGACCAAGTTTAGTATATTGTCCCCTTCATCTGGCATCGTAAATTCTTCTGAGCCCCCTTCTTCTGACTCTCCTACGAGTAGTTCAAACCTATTTGGGCTTAATATACCTTCAGGGTATTGGAGTGACTCCCCGGGGCTGCTCTCTTTGTTACTAGATATACAGTCTAATGGTTTCAGCATCAGTGTGCTGGGCACTACTTTAAAGTAGTTTCTTAATGAGGGTGTGAGTTTACTCTTTTGTTGGTTTTGCAGGAGCGTTTTTGATTTTTTTTCTTACTCTTGGATTTCGCTGGCTTTCTGTGGTTCCTGCCAGCCGGGGTCTTGCACCGAGTGATATCTTTATGATCTAAATCATCCAAGTTAGCTATCTTAGGATGCTTAGGTGAGTCAGAAAATAGTTTGATGCCTGTGCTTCTTAAAGCATATCGCAATTGTGTTCTGGTGCCTGTTATTTTCCCCTTACCGTGAGTTTTTATTTCAGAGCCCTCTTCTGACAAGCCTCTCCCTCCCAGATGTTCCCGAGCTGCACTTACTGTGTGTTCTAGCTCTGGTTCCGTTTCTTCTGGTGACTCAGATTGGCCTTCACTCGCTCCCTCCGTTCTCAGTAAAAACCCTGCTGGATTGTGGGAGCTTGAGGCTATCACTTGTACTGCCCCTGCCGCTATGAAGGGGGAATCTTGCTGCTGCTCTCCAGCCGCGACATACCTCATGAGCTGCCCTCGACAGTAGCACAACCTGAGCCTCCCGACTCCCACAGAGCTGCTCGTCTGCAGCCACCACCGCCTTAGGAGCAATCGACCCCGCCACCTCCACCGCAAACCTAGAGAGACACACCAGGAGACATGCCGTAAAGCCGGTGCTGACCCATACCAAGAAACAGCTTGAGTCCCTCCTCTCCGGCGTTTCAGCGCCTCCACGTTTGCAGCGTCCTCTGGTGAGAATCCCTCTTTTCTTTTCTTCTTCAAAACTACCAAAGGTAAGTATTAGCTTAAAAGCTATATAGTTGTGTCTTTGAGCACCATTCGTTTTAGTACTTTTAAACGTGCATTATACGCGTTCCACAGCAAAGACCGTCCTGTCCCTCAGGAGCCTCCACAACCCTCTACTCACTGGCTGCCATATTCTCCTCCCCCCCCAAAAAAAGGAATACTGAACGTATGTATATTGATACTTCACAGTCTGTTCTCCTTTTTACTTTTCCTTTCCTCATGATTGCTTCTCGTTGTTTATTCATATAAACCGCACAACTATACAAAGGCTGTATACCACTATTCACTCCTCTCTTATTAATCCTTGTACCCGTAAGGGATGTAAAATAAAAAACCTCAATAAAAAATATTGGGGAAAAAATCAAAGCCAATTCCAAAGCTCTCTCACCCCTACTCAGAACTCCCTCCCTCCCTCCAGGCATAGTCCCAAAAGCTCTCAAGACAGGCAGAATGCTCCCATTCCTGAAGAAACCCACATAAACCCACATGACCTTGCTTACCACCAACCTTTTATCTGTGAGATGATCGAAAAAGCAGTCCAAGCTAAGCTCCAAGATCACCTCAGCATCAACTTTCTCCTGCACAGTTGCCAATCTGTCTACAGGTCACACTGCAACACAGACACATTAACTTACATATTGCAAATCCCCTCCTGGATAGTGGTGTTCACAATGCGCTCCTGTGTCACTACACCTACTACACTGTTGATAGCTATGCCCCTCCATGACAATAACCCACACCTAAAGTAGCAGATCGTGAAGAAAGCCATTATGGCCTGGTACCAGCTCTGTCCACTAAAATCAGTGAAACTGTTCCTCCCAGAAAGCGATTTCAGAACTGCAGATCAATCCAGCACATGCTTGCATCTGGATGCTGGCATCTGGATACTTCGTTGCCTCCCAGATTCTATACTGCCCTTTTTAAAGGCATCCTACATGCAACAGCAAGCCTCATCAGAGGTCTGAAGAAATATTACCACCCCACCCCCTACCCTCCTGGAACTCCACTGGATACATACAATATGCTTGAGAAATGGCCAGTCTTTCATTTAATAGCAGCTTGAAACAGAAAACGGACGTAGATTAATAGAATTAATCATGGATTCTAAGGCAGTTTCTTGAGATAGGGGGTACATAGGTCCTCATTATAACTGAATTGGGGAAATTCCATTGTATTCTTGCACCCAGAATTACAGGTACCATGGGAGTTAGCAATTCTGAGGTGCAGAGAGTTTTCCCCCTTAGAAATGGGGATTAACCCTTGGAATCAATGTATGTGCACCAGATATGTCTGATACTTTCTTAATGCCAAGTGATTAGCACTTATCCAGTCTGCTAGGTCTTTGCTAGTGAAATGTCCAGGAGGAGAAACCACCCAGACCCAGATTTGCAGGATGACCCTCAGCAATGCAAAGGCATAAGTTTTATTTCCAAAGCCAGGCAAGGGGCAATTTGCTCTGCCTTGCATGACTTTATAAAGAAATCTAACGTAAAGCAGGGGATTGCGATGAGTTGCATTTCATTTCGTAGTGGAAGAGATTCCATGGGTGGAGCATGGGCATTCCTCTGCATCCACCCATGAAATTTGACGCAATCCCAGAATTACTGTAATCAGTAAACCTGGGATTGTGCCAAAATGAGAAGCCACCCTCACTATTGCGTAACAAAGAGAAATATGTTTCTTTCTCCTTGTTATTTCCTATTAGGATTGTTTTTATGCAGGAAGGTTTCCGTTCCTGTACAAAAACAATCCTGCAACGCGGGCACCTGCACTGGCACTAGGCAGAGCGGGCAGACAGCTTACGTGTGCCATTTCTTAGTAGATATGGTGCTTTTCAGCTCTCTCCTGTTAATAAAACGCAGCACAGCAACTTTGCCTGCTGCCCTGAGTTTTGCATGACTTTTAGTACATAGGCTTCTAGGAGTTTGGTTTTACTGCTGAACTTGTCTTGCCGATTTTTATCGGGTAACCTGTTGAATCTGCATTAGAGAGGCACTCCTAATGGGGGCTTTTGTAGTTTGCTCAATACCCATTACTTACACAGGAAAATATTTCCTGTAATTCAAACATCGCTGGATCTTCATTCTCTCATGAGCAGTTGCAATAGAAGGTTGTGGCCATTGATTTTGTGGTATGTGCATTTACCATGGCCTCCTTGTTTCAACATTTATAGTGCAGGCTAAATTTGAAAATATTGCTATTTATTTGTGCCATGCATGTAGGCCACTTACACAGTTGAGCACACCCATTAATTGGTACATGAACTCAATTTTTAAATAAACACAATAAACATCTTCATCCTCTCTCCAGTTTGGAACTTATTAAAACGCATGCACATACTTGAAGAAGAGATATACGTACGCATGTGATAACAATTTTGGAATAGGTCTTCTCAGAAAGAAAACCCATTCCAAGATGGCCTCCGGCATCGTGACGCACACACAAACCCATGTTATGACGCATGCATGCACCTACCTTGCATTGCTGGCTCTATCTTTAATTTGCCAATGGAACTTGGCAGACACCCATGTTACACTGGTAGTTTAAAATATTTTTTTTAAAGATTAAAGAAGTTGAGAGAAGTGAGCAAAAGCTGACAGCGGTCTGGCCAGGGGCGGCTGCTCCAATAGGGCGGAGGAGCATCACCTCACTGCTTTCTCGCACTGCAAGAAAGCAGAAGGGATTGGTTGCGGGTGGGTGGGTGGTCTGCTCTGCAAGGGTTGGGCAGTGGAGGAGTGGTGTGCCCACTGACAAGGATGCAGTAACTGCTTGGTCGGCCCTCTGGTGCTGCCCAAACTAGTCATGCACACTCTGCCCTTTCTCCATGCAGGCTCCAATGCAGCCTAATGTAAATGTATGTATGTATGTAAATGTATTGCGACTTATATAGCACACGTATCACCCGAAGGGATCAAGGCGCTTGCCTTGGGAACCCATCCTGGCTTTTCCCTGTGAGATAACCCCTACTGGGTATCCCCAGGGTGAAAGCCAGGCATCCCGCAGCGGGTGGGCCGCCGTAGTGGAGATTAAGCAACTATTGCCCAGAGTTGCAGCGTGGGACCCCATGATTAGAATAGGCACCGAGGCGAGAATTATCGAGTCCGTGGACATTTTGGGCTCAGGACCCTGCCGCGTCGGGAATTGAACCCTGGTCCCGGGCCAGACCTCTGCATCAGGGTCTGCTGCACTAATCAGTGAGCCACACTCCTCCTACATGGAGAAAATGGCCTCCCCATAAGCCCGTCGCTGGGTGGCATCCCCACCAATGGCAACTCAGACATGAGTCCCTTGCTCATTGCACCATCAGGATTCAAGCAAGCCGGGCCGAAGACGGCTGTAATGCCAGAAACCGGTCCCCGGAAGCTTGTTTCCTTCCCAGTGTAAGAATTGGCTTTTGTAGTTTGGTTTGCCCTGTTCCCATCATGCACTGGGACAGGAACAGACTAATTTGCATACAGCCAGGTTCTGAAACTGGGATGGTGCAATGAGCTAAAAAACGGTGTTGGATCTAGCCCTGATCTCTTGACTGGGTGAGAGTATTCTGCTTAATTCAGAGACTCTGTCCCTCACCACCCCTTGTTGGAAATAATTTTGTCCACCCTAAGCGTGGAAGGGTATACTCAGACATGAGTCCCTTGCTCATTGCACCATCAGGATTCAAGCAAGCCGGGCCGAAGACGGCTGTAATGCCAGAAACCGGTCCCCGGAAGCTTGTTTCCTTCCCAGTGTAAGAATTGGCTTTTGTAGTTTGGTTTGCCCTGTTCCCATCATGCACTGGGACAGGAACAGACTAATTTGCATACAGCCAGGTTCTGAAACTGGGATGGTGCAATGAGCTAAAAAACGGTGTTGGATCTAGCCCTGATCTCTTGACTGGGTGAGAGTATTCTGCTTAATTCAGAGACTCTGTCCCTCACCACCCCTTGTTGTAAATAATGCTGCCATTGCAGCATTGTGATTGGCTTAGGGGAGGGGAAAGAGGCTGCCTGCTTCCTGTTCCTGCCAGAGGCAGGAAAGCAGAAGCCGAGATAACGCGGTACCCGGCCGTCGGACAGGGACGTTTTAAAAAATGTATTATTAACTTGTACTCCCCCTCCCTGCGTGACCCTCCTCTCCCCCCCAACACCCGCGATTAATGCCGGCCGCTACTGGGTCTGGCAGTGTTTTGCAGCTGCCAGTCTGGCTAAAAAAAAGTATTTGAAAAATTCACATAAGAATTGAGCCCAGGATCGGGAAGCTGGGGTGGGGGAATTAAACACAGAACATGAATTAGGGGTAAGAGGTGTAGTAGTAAAGAAAAAAGTGAGACCGGAACGAGTGAGCTAAGAAGCACAAAAATGGAGGAATGGGAGAAATGTTGAAGTGAGAAGAAGGAAAAACCAAAGGTGGTGATGGACGGAGCGTTGACAATACAAAAACTCAGCCCCAGTCAACTGATCTGGGTTTAATCCATCACCGTTCTTTAGCTCACTCCGCCACCCCAGTTCAGACATAGCCATATGCAAATCAGTCTGACCCTGTGCCTTATGGGAACAGTCCAGCCCGAACTGCCAAGCCATGTCTTCCCTGGACCGGAATCAGAAACCGGTCCTGGGAAGCTTGATTCCGGTCCAGTGAGTGTTTGTATTGTCAACGCTCCGTCCATCATCCCCTTTGGTTTCTCTTTGAAGTGAGAAGAAGCACAGGTGGGAGCAACAAAACACATGCACTCTCATAGAGGGCTGGCAAAAAACAAAGAATTAGTTACCTGAATGCAAGCAAGGTCAGCAGTGGAAGAATACAAGTCAACCAAGGAAAACACTGTTAAGACTGAAATGCTCCTGGGACGGACATACATGTGAATAGGGAGGAAAGCTACTGAAGTAGGAGCAGGAAAGAAGACTAGACAAAAAAGCCATCCAACAATCATGAGGAATGGGGCTGACGAAAAACCAACCATACACAATGTGGAAACACTAGGTCTGGGCAAAAAACAGCTAAACCCGTAGTAGCCACGATTTTAAAATGGGCTTAGTCGTCAAAATATTTGGCTTGTTACTATCTCATTTGATTAAATACTTAATTTGCAGCAGATTCATACTTCTTTTGACTTTTATAAAGACCTTTGATAAAAATGAAATGCTTTGAGACTCTGTTATTTATTAATTAAGCTGAAATACACACAACAAGTAACTATCTAGTTTTAGTGGCTGCCATTCCAGTATAATCCGGTTTAGACTTTTTGCGGGTCACAGTGTGCATAGTCAGAGGAAGAATTTCCCAAATTCAAGTAAGAACAATACTCAACTACCAAGCCTATGTCTATGAAAGCCTGGAAAGGATAAAAGAGAGTGGTGCTGAAATCGAAAGGAGCAATGTGATTTGTAAGGTTTCAGTATGTGTTTCAAAAAAGTAGGAAAAGCCTGTTCTTTTTGCCATGCAGTGGGTATTAAATTTTACTTTATAAAAATAATGGAAGGCAATGTAGAGAGTAGAGTAAAGCAGGTGTCAAGTCATGCTTCCTGGCACCACACCTTGGGTAGGTTACTTCAGTCTAGATAATTTATCTCCGCACGGTAAAAAGATAATGTTGCAGGTGGCAAATCATTGCCATTTTGTTGAGAAAAAAAATGCACTGAACTCTCACTCCCTATATAAAAGGAAACATTATGGGCCTCATTAATAGTATTCAGTGTACCACCGGTAATCCTGGGGGAGCAATTACTGGAGTAACAGGCCCATTGGGATTACAAGATGTTATGTTTCTCCTGAAATCTTGACTGCCAAATCAGAAATTACTGGGAACACTGACGCCCAAATGTTATTCCCGAAAATCTCCTTATGGGTATTCCCCCCACTCTGATGTTCGGGAAGGTATATAGCACTAAAATACACTCCACCCAGAATCTCGCCCTAGGTTTTTGGATTTTTATATTCACTGTATTCCTGAAATGCTAAAGCAGAGTCCAGGATGCTGATGTTTAATGATTAATAGTCTGCATGAAGTACAGTGGGAATGCATGACATAACATTTTTCATAATTTAATGCAAACTGGAAAAGGAAACGAAGGGAATTTCACGTTTTGGGCTGCATCATTCCTTAGAAAACGAAGAATGTCACTTTTGTATGAAGCCTTGCTTCTTCCCAGAACGCAAACAAAAAATCTATGCAATTAGTACAATCTTATGCAACAACAAACAGACCACAGAGCAACCCTGAAACATTAGCCAGTAATGCCCCAATTAATGAACAGTCAGGCATTTGTACGCCATCTCTTACCTTCGGCTGAGGGCAAGCAATTGTATTCTCGCTGTATCTCATTATCCAACACTGGCCCGATGATTCAAGGATGCTTATGCAACGTTCTTTTCAGTTCCTAAGCTGAATACTGGCACTTGGCCCGGTCTTTGGGCCGGTCACTAGACTGCCTCAAAATCGTGCCAGTGTACGCCCTGACGCACGCACTTTTGTGAGCTAAATGTTTAAACCAACAGCAGTCCTGGCAAGAATGCTCACACTAGCCCTGCTCCCTTCGTTTACTTGTGCAATCGCCCTCTTTCTATCCATTCCCTCTCGTCCTCCTCCTCTCCTCTCTCTCATGTCCATCTTAGCTCACTTTGGGCCTCATTTACAATATTTTGATGCACAGCAGTGCAGCAAACCTTCCTGCTGAGCCCCCATTTGCCAAAAGAAAAGGGCAGGAATGCGCTGTATCTACAAGATATGTTGCATTCCTGTCCTTTCCCCTGCTCTGTCACACAGTGGGCTGCCATACGCCAATGTAGGCATCCTTGCGCAGGGCTCGAGTCTGGGTACCACGTGGGTGGATGGCGTCCCCCCACTTATTTTACCGGGTGGACGCCGTCCCCCCTGCTAAACAGCTGGACTTCACTCTTTGGCCTCTCTGGGACGAGATTGGAGCTCACAGCACGCTGCTCACCTTTGCTTTTGAGCGGGGAGGAGGTGTCAGACAGGGGCAGCTCAGTCTGACGCTGCAGTGTGTCTTCGGTAGATGCCTCCCTGCAAGGAACCCGCGACCCCGCCTGCTCCTCCTCTGTGCCCGTCACCCCATCCCATCGCTTGCTTGTACATGCCCCCCTCACTGTATCCCAGAACAGCGCCCTCTACTCGTTGGAGCTCATCGACGCCTCCTGCACAGACCCCCTCACCCCTTTGCTCTCTTCTACAAGCCCCCTGACTGTATCCCAGCCCAGGGCACATGTGCCAATCACCGCCGGCTCCTGCCCCTTGCACCTTTCATGACGTTGTGAGGTTATTCGTAAATGATACACAGACGCCATGGGGTAAGTTGAATGTGCTTTATTCCGGAGCGCCGGGACTGCCTAACTGCTACAGCGGTCGGCGCCAATGCTACAACATGGCCGCCTTCCGCTTCCTGCCCCACCGGCTTCCTGTTCCGCTACTCGGAACACTAGACCGCTACTACATATCTCCCCCCTTTATGCAATAGCCAACAAAATGTAACAAAGTCCTTACTTCCAGTTCATGTCATAGTCCTTGAACTTCTCTGGTACCTTTACACTCCTTCCCGCTCTCGTTCTCACCACTTCGATGCCTTCTCTTTCCTGTTCCGTTTCTTTCGACTGCCCTCCTGCTTCTCTTCTATTTCTGACCATATCCTCTTCACTGCTTTCTTCTTTGCACTCACTCCTCCTACTTCCTCCGGCTGCCCCATCTCCTTCTCCGTCTTCTACTTGCCGCTGTCCTTCTTCCACATTCTCTACACTCCTTCTGCTACTTCCACCTTCACCTTCGTCATCTACATACTCTGCTCCTTCATCCTCCTCATCTCCCCACTTCAGGATTTTACTGCATTTAGCCATTCTGTCCCATGACCATACTTTCCCATCGCTGAGCAGGGCAGAACGGGCATATGGTTCCATTACCTTCAGTGGAGGCGAGAATTTGCTTTCTCCTTTTTTTTTTAGGACGGCTAACTTTACTCGAACCCAGTCTCCCTTCTCCAGTTCTACTTCCTGAACATTCCGTCTTCTGTTGTAGTGCATGGTGTATACTTCTTGTGCTCTCTCCAGATTTCTTTTGACCACAGCTGGTGACCACTTACTCTGTATCACTAATTTCCTCCATGCCATGTTGTCTTTGGTGAAGGCATCCCTACCTCTCAAAACCTTGAAAGGGCTGTATCCTGTGCTCCCCGGGGTAATCCGATAGGCCCAGATCATCTTCTCCAACTCCTTTTCCCAGTCCAGTCCATCATTTATGGCCGCTTGGATGGTGCCCATGATCACCCGATTGAAGCGTTCTACTTTTCCGTTACCAGCAGGGTGGTAGATGGGCATGTGTTTTACTTCTATACCATTCCTGTTGGTGAAGGCTGACCATTTTGCTGACGTGAATTGGGGCCCGTTGTCACACGTGATAGTTTTTGGTATTCCCTCTCTGACAAAAGTTTTGCGTAAAAAGTGCACCACCGCTTCCGTGTCTACGTTCTCCCATGATTTCCACTTCGGGCCATTTTGAGTATTTGTCGATGAGAACGACGGCATACTTCTGAGTTCCAGCTTTGTCGAGGACGGGGCCCATAATGTCCACTGATATCATTTCCCAGGGTCCATCTGGTACCTGGAATTTCCCTAAGGGTGGTCTTAACATGCTTTGCGATTTGTCTGCTTTGGCACATGATTCGCATTGTCGCACGTAACGCTCAATCTGCACGTCGATGGCCGGCCACCAGTATGCTTGTCTGGCCAGTGCTTTGGTCTTTGTAATGCCCTGGTGTCCTTCATGTAGTAGGGACATCAAATGACCTAGTATGCTCTGTGGTGGGACCACCTTGTCGCCTCTGAGTAAGAAAATGGGATTCTCCGCAAGCGATAGCTCGTCCCTTACTTCCCAAAACCTCCTCAGTTCTTCCTTGAGGTGTCTTTTTTCCGGCCATCCATGAAGCACGTAGCCCTTGATGGCTTCCAAATCAACGTCTTCTCTGTATGCTTCTTCCCACTCTAAAGCGCTGATCACCTCCTCCGTGTCCTGGATTGTAGCAACTACATATCCATCCCATTCCTGTTTCACGCTGCCCTCTGCTGCATCCATGGCTGCTGCTCTACTCAAAAAGTCAGCCACTTTGTTCTGCGTGCCTGGTATGTGTTCCACTTCGTACACAAAATCCAACAGCCTCAGAGTCATCTTGGCTATTCTCGGGGTTGCGTGGTCATGACCACTGGATGTCAGTACTCGGACCAATGGTTTGTGGTCCGTTCTCAGCAGGAATTTAGCTCCCCACAAGTACTGCCTGAATTTCTCCATCGCCCACACCACCGCCAGCATCTCCTTCTCAATCACGCTGAACTTCTCTTCATTGGAAGCGAGCGATCTCGAGGCGAAGCAGATCGTCGATGTGTCCCCGTTTTCCGCTCGCTGCATCAGGACAGCTCCCAAGCTGCGATCACTGGCGTCCATGGTGAGGATGGACTCCGCCAATGGGTCAAACCCCTTCAGGGGGATGGTGTCACTCATTTCCCGCTTCAGTGCCTCAAATTCAGCTTGTTCGTCTTGGCCCCACTGGAATTTGTTCTTTTCCTTGAGCAGTTGGCGCAAGAAATGGGTTTTCGTTGCAAAATGGGGGATAAACTTACTGTAGTACTCGGCCATTCCCAGGAATGACCGAACATCTTCCTTCTTGCCTGGCGTAGGGGCATCACGGATAGCTGTCACGTTGGATCTTTTGGGCGTTATCCCGGAATCACTCACCTCATGACCGAGGTATGTGACTGAGTGGACGCCTAGTCTGCATTTGGACCACTCCGCTGTCAGGCCATTGTCTTGCAATGTGTGTAGCACCTTGTGGAGTTTCTCGTTGTGGTCTTGTTTCGTTCTTCCCATTACCATGATGTCGTCCTGAAAGAACTGCACTCCTTTAATGTTCCTCAGTAACTTGTGCATCAACTTCTGGAAGACCGCCGCCGCTGACGCTAAACCGAAGGGCATCCTCACAAACTCGTAGCATCCGAAAGGTGTTATAAAAGAAGTGAGATGGCTGCACGACGGGTGTAGTCTGATTTGATGGTATGCCGACGACAAATCCACCGTGGAGAACCACTTGATGTCTTTCGTTTTTGCTAGCATCTCATTTATGCGTGGCAGGGGGAATTTATCTATGACAATGTTTTTGTTTAGTTCTCTGAGGTCGACACACAGCCGTACCTTGCCGTTGGGTTTCTGGGCCACTACCAGGGGTGAAAGCCATTCAGCACTCTCTATGGCCCTGATTATACCTTCTTTTTCCAGCCTATCTAGTTCCATTTGTACTGCTTCCCTGCTGCGGAACGGAATGTTCCTCACCCTGTGCACTACCGGTTTGGCTCCTTCCTTGAGTTTGATGAGATGTTTGTATTTTTCCAGTACACCTACTTGTCCGTTGAACACTTTGGGGTATGCCTTCCTCCATAGCTCTACGTCATCTACCTCCT
Source organism: Lissotriton helveticus (assembly GCF_964261635.1). Lineage (NCBI taxonomy): Eukaryota > Metazoa > Chordata > Amphibia > Caudata > Salamandridae > Lissotriton > Lissotriton helveticus. The sequence continues at coordinate 81,806,825 of NC_136062.1, forward strand.
CCTGGTCCATTAGTAGTATTTTCTCAATTCCTCCTGGGTTGAGTTGGATGCCCAACGCCCCTTGGTCTTTCCAGCTCAACACTGAGGGGCCCTTCTCCGCGATGTATAGTTTGCAGTTCGCATGACGGTCCCTAAACTCGAATCGGAGGGGGCAATATCCCAGCATGGGGATGCGCTGACCTGTATATGTGACTGGCCTCAGATCCATGGGATGCAGTTTCTCCTTTATCACGGGTGCGAACTTGTCCTCCCACACCTTCCTTTGTACGATGGAAATGGGTGCTCCGCTGTCCGCAATCATCTCCACTGGTACCCCACCGATGTGCATGTCCAACCTCGGTTTGTCTGTGTTTGCCCCTTCCATTTCCAACACTTGGACATCAATAAACAGGAGTTCTTCTACATCTCCGTCTTCTTCCCGGTCACTCACTTCATTACCCTGCTCTTGGTCGACATAGCGGACCGCCGCACTCTTGGGCTTCCTGCGGCACACTTTCTCGTAGTGCCCGAAGATGTTGCAATACGAGCATTTCGCCCTGAACACGGGGCACGCTTTGTCATTTCCAAGATGTGTGTTGCTACCACACCTGTAACAGCTCGGTTTTCCTCCTTTACTCGTTCTATTTTCCATCTGGTGGTAATGGTTGTTGGTAGGTCTCCTGCTTTCTTGACTCCTCTGTGCTTCCCTCTGTCTAGGTCGTTCATTCCTAGGAGTCGTCGAAATTTTGCATACTGTTTGTGCCTCTCCTGCCTCCTTTTTGGCTGCTTGCGCACAACGCTTTGATAACTCCGCTTTCTTGACCATTGCCCATATTTCTTTGAGTGGGGCGTCTCCGTTTACCCATAGTTTCTCCTGGATGTGGGCACTGGACGTGTGCATGATAATTTGGTCCCTGATCAACTCGTCGTGTAGCGCGCCGAACTTGCACGTGAGAGCCAGTTTCCTCAGTGCCACTACATATTCGTCTACCATCTCTCCGCTCTTCTGCTTCCTCTGAAAGAAGTTGTATCTATCGATCGCGACACACACTATCGGTCTGTAGTGGGCGTCGAGGTCAGCAATGGCGTGACTGAAGACATCTGTGTCCGTGTCGACTCTCTCTCCTTTAACTATGGTGTCGTACACTCTGATCCCTTCCGGACCCAAGTTATGCAACAGTATCTTCTTCTTCCTCTTGCTTGTAAACGGCGTGTCACCCTCTTCCTCTAAGGCTTCTAGATAGTTGAGGAAGTACCTTTTCCAGTCTTCCCATTTCATCTCTGGTTCTCCGCACTTGGTTAGGAACGGCACTAGTTGGGTGAGGGACGATGAATGCGCCGCCATTTTGGGCACTCTTCTCCTGTCGGGGGGTATCGGGATCGTCCGACCAGGTGGGCTCCCCGGCGTCTGCTGCTCTTCTGTGATCCCTTCTCTGTGACCACTGTCGCTATCTTCCTCTTCCTCCTCGACTCCGGGCTCTGGTGTGGCCGGCCGGCCACCCTCTTCAGATTGGAGCGGTAACCCTGATACCTCCTCTGCCGCCTGCTGTTCCGCCAGGTTGCCGGGTACCTCACTGCAGCTGCCACTGCTGGGTTGCTATCAAGGGTGTCAGGGTCCTTTGCGCCAGCTCTGGTCAGTGCTGCAGTGCCTCGCTCTCCCCTGTGACTTGCCTGCTTATTGATGCTGCTAGGCTGACCCACGTGGTGTGGATTGCGAGCTTACTGCTCACCGTGGAAAGGGATGTGGGCCTTTCACCCCTCACGTCCTTGGGCTCCGATCCGGCACCTCTGCCACGCTCCGGAATAACGGCGGTGATTTTGACCCTCGGGTGCGTCGTGGTGTGTCTGCGCGCATGCGCGGGTCAATGACCAACCCTCGTCGCCATTGTGAGGTTATTCGTAAATGATACACAGACGCCGTGGGGTAAGTTGAATGTGCTTTATTCCGGAGCGCCGGGACTGCCTAACTGCTACAGCGGTCGGCGCCAATGCTACAACATGGCCGCCTTCCGCTTCCTGCCCCACCGGCTTCCTGTTCCGCTACTCGGAACACTAGACCGCTACTACAGACGTCACTTCCTATCGTGACGTCACTTTCGGTGACAGCGCCCCCCACTTCTTTTTTTATTTAGGACTTGTGCCCTGCCCTTGCGTCATGTTGAAAGCATGAGTGGTTCCCCGTCTCGGAAGTCGGGGATCCACCACTTCATTTTCTACCTCCAAATTAATTTGAGTTTTTGTATACCTTTAACAAATAACGATGCACAAACACAAAGGCTGAGGGTTGCACTCATCCCAGCCTCGCTTCCTCTTTTTTTCTGAGGATTTGGAATGTCTTGGTGCACACGTGCAGACGACTCATCTCGGGATGACTGCAACCAACTTTGCTGGGCTGATAATCTCCCAGCCCTGAGATCTGTGGCCTCATCTGCCCAGTAAAACCATGACCTCCTAGGCTAAGCTCCTCCCCCTGATGACGTTGTAGTAAAGTTTGCCTGGGCGCTACAGGCTGAAGCGCTTCAGCCCCAGGGGCTCATGTCAATCAGGGACTTGAGGCTTTCACGACTCGTCATAGGGTGGGGTAGGGCCAGTAAGCCTCGCACCCTCTGACTCTTTGAAACCGGGTAGGGCAGAATGTGCAGGAGAGAAGGTAAGCACTTGAATGTGCGTATTGTGCCAGCACGAGGTTGCAGATTCCAGCACTTTGAGATGGATTCCCTCGTTGACACGCACTTAAGAAGTGTACCTCTCTGTCACCTCCATATTCTGAGTGGCCACAACCTGACTGGGCATGGGTTTCACTTTCAGGTTCATCCAGTACCCCCAGGAGCGCAATCAATTCCCAGGAGAACAGCCGCAGGTATTAGGTGCACAAACATGTATTGCCTGGGCCCAGTTTAAGGGTTTAAATGACTAAAAATTGCCACAGGAGCGAAGTCAGTAACTCTAACTCTGTATAGTGCTTCACTTGCTGATTGAATGGAACGCGTGGTGGATTCTGTGATTACATAATTTTTTATTTCTTTCCATAGGGCTCTGTTTACGATCCAGTGTGAATAAAAAAAAACATAGCTAGTCAATTGAATCCCAGGCAAAAATGAGGCTCAGGGTCCCTGCAATAACTACTAATGTAGACTGCCCTGGCAGGTGTGTCCACGGTTATCAGTTCGTGTCCGTTATTCTGTGTAATAGCTGTCAGGAAGAGTGTATACTGTCCATAGTTACTGGGACTTTTAGGTTTGACATATTGCCAGAAAAGCAGGCACACTGAGTCACTTCTCGTACAGCATATACAACAGATATACACATATACATAACACACCTCACACAAAATACCTGTCAGAAACACATTCTAAACACACCGAAAATAATAGCATGCATCTGGCAGTAATTATTTGTTAATCCAAAGCAATCCAGCAAACCCGTTTCCATTCGAGACCCCTGACTAGACCATGTCTGTTGCGGTGGCCAAAGATCAAGGGTCATGATTCTAGATTTACAAATATTGCTTTTCTACTTCTGTAATGGCTTGTGAAGCTTAGTGAATATCGGCCAGTCACACAAGCAATACTGCATATGAGTTGCCAAATGCAAATACAAGTGCAATTGTCCTGGAAAGTGTGGGGTCTGAATAAAGCAGACCACTCGAGGTTTGGAGGTTAAGTACATTTCTTTATTTGACCCGGAGCGCTGGGAATACACCGCTACTCTGTGTTGCGGTCGGCGCCAACAAAGATGGCCGCCTTCCGCTTCCGCTATTGCCCTTCCGGTTCCGGCCGTCAAAGACTAGACCGTCACCACATATCTCCCCCCTTTACACAAAATTAACCAATCACTATGTCTTACTGTTAGTCCATCTCAAAGTCCTTGGACCTCTCCGGGATTCTCACCCTCCTTCCGGCTCTCGTCACCTTCACTTCCTCGCTTTGTGCTCTGCTTTGTCCTTCTGACCTCCATTCCACGATTCTTGCCTTCCCGCTGATCTCACCAGTTCCTTTATCTCCTCTGTCTTTGCCTTTCTCTTCCTGAGGTCCTCGGACCTGCTCGTTCTCCTTTCCCGTTCCATCTTCCACTTGCTGCATGCCTTCTTCCACTTGCTCATTGGTCTGTCCACCACATCCTTCCTCATTCGTCTCCACGTTCTCTCTCTCCTCGCCTCCATCTGTTCCCCAATTCAGGATCTTGCTACATTTAGCCATCCTGTCCTGCGACCACACTTTACCGTCGCTTAGCAGTGCAGATCTTGCATATGGTTCTAGTACTTGTAGGGGTGGGGTGAACTTGCTTTCCCCCTTTCTTTTGAGTGTAGGTATTTTCACTCTCACCCAATCGCCTCTATCCAATGTCACTCCTTGGACCCCATGTCGTTTGTTGAAATGTTCAGTGTATGTTTCCTGCGCTCTTTCCAGGTTTCTCTTGACCACCGCTGGAGACCATTTGCTCTGCACAACCATCTTCCTCCACACTGCATTGTTCTTTGTGAAGGGTTCTCTTCCCCGTAGCACCTTGAACGGGCTGTAACCAGTGCTACCCGGAGTGATCCGGTATGCCCATATCATTTTTGGCAACTCCTTCTCCCAGTCCAATCCATCGTTGATAGCCGCCTGAATGGTGCCCATGATCACTCTGTTGAAACGCTCAACTTGTCCATTCCCTGAGGGATGATATATAGGCGTGTGTTTGACCTCTATGCCATTCTTTGACACGAACGCGTCCCATTTCACAGACGTAAATTGTGGTCCATTATCACAGATAATCACTTTCGGGATTCCTTCCTTGAGGAACGCATTTCTGAGGAAGGATATGACGGCTTCCGTGTCCATAGTTTCCTGCACATCTATCTCCGGCCATTTGGAGTACTTGTCAATCAACACTACCACATATTTTTGCAGTCCTTCCTTGTCTAGAATGGGCCCCATGATGTCGACGGACACCATCTGCCAAGGTCCTTCTGGTATAGGGAATCGTCCCAATGGAGGTCTCATCACACTTTGGGATTTGTCGACCCTTGCGCACGACTCACATTGTCTTACATATCTTTCTACCTGGGAGTCGATGGCTGGCCACCAGTACATCTGTCTAGCCAGGGCTTTGGTCTTTGTGATTCCCTGATGTCCTTCGTGCAGTAATGCCAGTAAATGGTCTATCACTCCTTGGGGGGGGCACTACCTTGTCGCCCCTTAACAGGAACACGGGATTCTCTCCCAGTGACATCTCGTCCCGCACTTCCCAGTACCTCCGTAACGTTTCTCTGAGATGTCTCTTCTCGGGCCACCCATGGGCGCCATACCCTTTTGTTGCTTCCAGATCATCGTCCAATTTGTACGGCTCTTCCCATTCTTGGGCACTTATTACTCCTTCCATGTCCTGAACGGTGGCCACCACATAGCCATCCCAGTTCGGGGTCTCTTGCATGTCTGTTCCTTCCTTTGCTGCCGCCCGGCTCAGGAAATCAGCCACCTTATTTTGTGGCCCGGGTATGTGCTCCACATCATACACGAAATCCAAAAGTCTCAATGTCATTTTGGCTATTCGGGGAGTGGCGTGGGCGTGGCCACATGATGTCAGTACTTTTACCAACGGCTTGTGATCAGTTCTCACTAAGAATTTTGCTCCCTACAAATATTGCCTGAATCTGTCCATTCCCCACACCACCGCCAACATCTCTTTCTCAATGACGCTGAACTTTTCTTCATTCGGCGCTAGGGACCTCGAAGCAAAACTGATGGTGGACATCTCTCCCTTCTCCGACTTCTGCATCAGCACCGCCCCCAGGCCTTGTTCACTGGCATCCGTGGTGAGGACAGAGTAAGCATCATGATCAAACCCTGTCAACGGTATGGTCGTGCTGAGTTCTTGTTTCAGCTTGGCGAATTCTTCCTGTTCTGCCTCCCGCCACTGGAAGCCATTCTTCTCCTTCAGTAGTTGGCGCATGCAATGGGTTTTTGTGGCAAAGTTGGGAATAGTACTCCGCCATCCCCAGGAATGATCTGACGTCCTCCTTCCTCTCTGGGGCTGGGGCGTCCACGATAGCTTGCATGTTGGCCCTCTTCGGCTCTATACCTCTCTCACTCACCTCATGTCCGAGGTACGTTACTGATGGCACCCCCAGCTTGCACTTGGACCATTCTGCTGTCAATCCGTTTGCCTGCAGAGTGCGTAGTACCTGATGCAATTTTTCATTGTGGTCCTGTTTGGACGTTCCCATGATCAGGATGTCATCTTGGAAGAACTGGACGCCACCAATCTTCCTGAAAAGTCTATGCATTAGATTTTGGAACACAGCAGCTCCAGATGCTAACCCAAATGGCATTCTAACGAACTTGTAGGAACCAAAAGGGGTGATGAAAGACGTGAGGTGGCTGCACGAGGGATGGAGTTTCACCTGGTGGTAGGCTGAGGATAAATCCAACGTGGAGAACCATCTGATGCCTTTCGTTTTTGCTAACATCTCGTTGATGCGGGGAAGAGGGAATTTGTCGACTAAGATGTTTTTGTTCAATTCCCTCAGATCGATGCATAGCCTCACCTTCCCATTAGGTTTCTGGGCCACCACTAAGGACGAGAGCCACTCCGAGCTCTCTATGGCTTGTATGACCCCGCTTTTTTCCAGTCTGCCTGGACCGCCTCCCGACATCTGAGCGGAATGTTCCTTACTTTGTGTACAACTGGCGTAGCTCCCTCCTTCAATTTGATGAGGTGTTGGTATTTGACCAGTTCGCCTATTTGTCCACCGAACACCTTGGGGTACTCCCTGCGCCATGCTTCAGTGTCACAGTTCTGTTCCGTGTCCATCAATAGAATCTTCTCCACTCCACCCGGGTTAAGTTGTATACCTAACGCTCCCTGGTCCTTCCAACTGAGCACAGACGGTCCTTTCTCCGCCACGTACAGCTTACACATGGCTTGTCGACCCCTGAACTCAAACAGCAAAGGGCAGTATCCTAACATTGGTATCTTCTGCCCCGTATACGTGACTGGTCGTAGATCCATTGGACGTAGCTCTTCCTTCACCTTCGCCACGAAATCTCTGTCCCACACCTGTCTTTGGATTATGGTGATGGGTGCTCCGCTGTCCGCAATCATTTCTATGGGCACTCCTCCTATCTGCATGTCCAATTTAGGTTTGTCCGATTCCGTGCCTCCCACGTCCAGTATTTGGGCATCAATGTATAGAAACTCTTGCTGGTCGTCCTCATCCGTTCGGCTCGCCTCTTCTTCCTGTAGTTCCTGGTCCACGTACCTGACCTTGTCCCTCTTGGCTTACGACGGCATACCTTCTCGTAGTGACCGAAGGTGCTGCCGTATGCGCTTTTCGCTCTAAATGCAGGGCATGCCTTGTCATTGCCCAAATGCGCCGTGCTCCCGCACCGGTAACAACTTGGCCCGCCACCTCTGCCTGTTTCCTGGGAAGGTCCTCCGGACTGTGGCGGACCTTTCTTGTTGTCTTGACTCCTTGTCGCGTCCTTCTGCTTGGTCTTCTCTCCTCTATGGTTCGTCATGATTCTGCAAACCGTCTGAGCGGCCCCCGCGTCTTTTCTCGCTGCTTGCGCACACCTTTTTGACATCTCCGCTTTCTTCACCATGGCCCAAACTTCCTTCAATGGTGCATCGCCATTCACCCACAGCTTCTCTTGGACGTGCGTGCTCGTCGTGTGCATGATGATTTGATCACGGACGAGCTCATCGTGGAGAGGACCAAATTTGCATGTGAGGGCCAGTTTCTGAAGCGCTGCCACATATTCATCTACTGTCTCACCTCCTCCTTGCTTCCTGTGGAAGAAATTGTGCCTGTCGATAGCCACGCACACCACGGGTCTGTAGTGCACGTCCAAATCTGAAATAGCGTGGCTGAAAACATCGCCATCGTCTCTTTGCCCTTTTACGATGGTATTGAATACTCTTATGCCTTCCGGCCCCAAGTTGTGCAACAGTATTTTCAACCTCCGCTTACTTGAATAAGCCGCTCCACTTTCCTCTTCCAGTGCCTCCAAATAGTTCTGGAAGTACCTCTTCCAGTCTTCCCAGGGCATCGCCGGCTCCCCTCTGGAAGGAACAAACGGAACCATCTGCGTGAGAGAAGTGGATTGCGCCGCCATTTTCCTGACCAAGCTGGGGTTAGCCGGAACTGGGTTGTCGCGGTTGGGGGGGCTGCCCGGAGCTTGGCTTTGGTCTGCGTCTACCCCGCTGCTTCCGCCGGCCGTCGCACTCTCTGACTCTGCGGCTGTGGCTCGATGGGGACGTGGCCCTGCACCACCGTCACTCTCCGACCGTCCTCTCTGGACTGCAAGGAGCCTTACCACCGCGTCCCCCCGTAGCTAGCCTTCTCCTGGGGCAGACTGCGTGGCTCTCTGGGATTACTCACGCAGGCCGCGTGCTTGTCCAGGCTCCTCCAGCTACGCTCTTGTGGATAGTCCCCGGCACCCAGGGTGGAGGGAACACGTGTGCTGAGCAGCAAGCCCCTCTCTGGGCTCTTACTTCCGGACTCGAAGTGCTTGTCCGTGATACGCTGCTGTGGTGGCCCCCTACGGGCTGTAGGCACGTTTGGGGTGGGCGTGGGCGTCACCGGCACCTCTCGCTGCCCTCTGCCGCGCTCTGGGTCGGAATGGACTTCCCTTGTGAGGGCGGGAACGTCCGATGCGTGATTCTCGCCACCGCGGCGGACTCTGTGTGAAGAGGAGTCGCCGTGGACAGCACCACTCGTCGCCACTGTGGGGTCTGAATAAAGCAGACCACTCGAGGTTTGGAGGTTAAGTAAATTTCTTTATTTGACCCGGAGCGCCGGGAATACACCGCTACTCTGTGTTGCGGTCGGCGCCAACAAAGATGGCCGCCTTCCGCTTCCGCTATTGCCCTTCCGGTTCCGGCCGTCAAAGACTAGACCGTCACCACAGAAAGGCAGGGCCGACATCGGCCCCCACTCGCCTCGGGTTCCTTGGTGACCCGGAAGTCACAAAGGGAACAAAGGCCAGGCCGGTTACATCCGGCCTGGCCTGCGAGGGGTTAAAAGGCCGTGCAGCGCGGGAGTCTGCCTCTTTGACTCCTGCGCGCCACGGCCTGCCCCTTCCAGCCTCTAGGAGGCTGTAATTAATTTTCTTGTTTGTTTTCCAGGCTATCGTTTCTAACTCGGTAGAGGAGGGACGGTGGAGCAACAGGAGCGTGGCGAGCCGGGACAAGTGCCAGATCCACAGAGGTTTCAGGACCGGTGCGGCACGGCAGGGGCGCGTCCAGTTATCTTCCTGTATGTTCTCCACCTTTCACTCCCCTTACTTGCCAATATTATGTAGATTTACAAAATTAGGTCCAGTATGTAAAACTGGGTATGAATAAGAGGCACCTAGAGGCGCTGTGTTCTATAAGTCTAACCAGTGTTTCAAAAAGTACAGGAGCTTCTACAATATAGCATAGATACGACCTACTATTAAGTATGCAGCTTTATTTAAAAGTAAATGAGATTTCACCACAATGGTCACCTGCTGAACTATGAGACCAGAGTTCTAAATAAGGTTTCCCGACTTGTTGCAGAACCTCCTTTCCCCTCTCCCAAGCCCTCTATATGACAGTCACGCTCGCCAACTGCGCTTTCTCCCTCTAGCAAATTCATGGTTTGATTTTTAAGCCTCACCACTTATGGAGTTCACGCCAAGGGTGTCTGCGTTGTAGTGGTGATTGTTTTTGTGCAGGAAGGAGGTGTTTTCCTCTTTCTATGTGTTTCTACAGAATGCAGCACACATAGAAAAGGAAAAACAAGTGGAAATAAAAGTATTTCTCCTCGTTGCGCCTCCCCTGGGGAGGTGTAGGAATCTGGCGCATTCCTGGGTGTACAAAACCTTGTAAGTCTGGGAATTTATCACCCACCATGAAAGGGGGCCATATTTACAAGGCCATGAAAAGCCACGCAGGGTGGCTTTACGTGGCTTTGTAAATATGGGCAAGCGCGCTGCCGGTGCGTAAAAAAAGTGATGCACCGGCGGTGCAATGGACTTGCAAATAAGACCCTTTCTGTCCACCTCACCCCTCCCACCCTCTTTTTATCTCTCTCTTGAAGTCTCCCCGGGTCTGCTGCTATTAACCATGGGGAGTTACCCAATTTAGCGTGAAAATCCACGTTCAGAAAATTATAAGTTGTAATCAAAGTGTTCATGAGAATTACAGAAGGTATTCTAAAGAAAGACGTCTCACTCAGTCACCACTACATTTGATATGATGTTCCAGCTGTTCGCACAAGCTCGGTAAAGTTAGAAATTTGAAATAAAAATTCAACGTATATGATTTACATGTCGATATAATTTATTTTTTGCCAAAATTCATACCAATCCACCCAAACTAAATGCATATGGGCATATACAGATGGCTAAGGTCTGCACAGCAAGCATTTTACATCACAGGAGAATGAACTATCTCTCCACTAGTTCGACATGAGAGCTTGGTGTTAGAGTCACTCAATATACATTTAGGGCATGCAGTAGAGAAGCTTTGATAGGTACTTCTGATATTCAAGAGTTTACAGGCATAATGTACTAGGAGTGCTCTGAACAGACTCCAACTTGAGATGGCAGCTGTACGGGGAGGAGGGGAGATATGATTACCCCATGGTATGATGTCTGCTGCAGCAGGAACAGCCATCGAAAGAGAATTAAAGGTACATTTATTGCCACAAACAAAGCTTGACAGACAGAAAAGAGAGTATACGTGGCTAAGGTACAAACAACAAGAATACAGATATGCTTGTGATTTCTTGGCAAAAACAGCAAAGGCCAGAAGTAGCTAAGTTTTCTGTGATTTAGAGGCGAAACAAAACAATGCTAGAAATAGGGATAGGGAAGCCGGGGGCTGGTATTTCACAGTATGAATTTATTTGCAAGCACTGAGCCTTGTAACTTGGTACCAGGACCTACACTCCTAACATTCCCATGTTTGCAATAACTCTTACCTGCTCTTAATTGGGGAAAGCCTGCGGACCCGGTTTAGCTAAAGCCAGGACACTTCCTTGTCAACACTGAGTGGCTGGCCAGTAATAGGGTTCTTGTGTGTTGCCAACGTGAAAGAAGTGGCTTACAAAGCCCGTGGAAACAAGCATTGACAAAGTCAATAGGTCTGGTTTAAATGCTACCTAAGTGAAGCAGCAGTTGTGTATGATTGTGCCTGCAGCCATTAAAACATTACAACCAGGCCTACTGGCTTTAATGCACATATGCACAACTAAAGGCAGACCGTGCCAGAGCTCACACTGCCCCCTCCTCTTGATGGTGGATGTCTTACGTTCTCCACTGATACTTGCTGTGCACTGAGTTTGATACATGGGCAGTTTTTCACCTCGTTTGGTGGTGGACTGGTGACTTCAGACCCAAAATGGGGAAAGAGAGGCGGGAGCTGGGCAGACAGAGTGGCAAGAGCAGACAGACAATCGGGGGACGGACAGAAACTTGGTGTACTAAAAAGCAGGTACAGAAATGCGAGTGAGACCAGAAATAGAAGATGCACACAAAAGGTGCACATTTTAAAAACAACACGAGTCCTACATTAATATGTTTGCTACAAATATTTATCTTAGAACAACAGAATTCAAGTCAATAGAGAGTTGGATACATGTTTGCCAAACTCCGCGTTTGTTGTGATGTATTGCCTCGTTTTGAGTTGAAAGTGTTTCACTTTCTCTCTGCAAGAAAACCCAAGGAGCTCCTGCACATCCTGGGAGATTTCTAACCTGAGTTCCTGCAAGAAAACCCAAGGAGCTCCTGCAGATTTTAGGAGATTACTAACCTGAGTTCCTGCAAGAACACCCAAGGAGCTCCATCAGATGTTAGGAGATTACTAACCAAAGTCCCTGCAAGAAAACCCAAGGAGCTCCTGCAGATCTTGGGAGAATACTAACCTGAGTTCCTGCAAGAAACCCCAAGGAGCTCCTGCAGATTTTAGGAGATTACAAATCTGAGTTCCTGCAAGAAAACCCAAGGAGCTCCTGCAGATTTTAAGAGACTACTAACCTGAGTTCATGTAAAAAAAAACATGGGAGCTCCTGCAGATTTTAGGAGATTACTAACCTGAGTTCATGTGAAACAAGCATTGGCATAGCCAACAGGTCTCGCCTTTGGATCTCATAAGTGTTTAGTTATCCAGCACAATATCCTTGGTGCAACAACATCAAGTGTTGCATGGCTAAAAATGTATAAGGTCCCAAAGGCAAGACCTATTGGCTATGCCAATGCTTGTTTTGAGTGAGTGGCTCTTGAAGGTATGCCACTCTGAGGTAGAGATACTGCAAGTGCTTTTACAGGAGCCCCTGTGACATTGCGCCTCTTCGAAATGTATCTTGGATCTGGTGTAATACTTCAAACCCCTATTCCCGTCTTCTCGCACCCAATGCATCCTTAAATGTCCAATGTACAGAGAGGGTTGACACTCCTATTACCCTTGCCCTTCAGTGACACTTTACCTGTAACAGGTGGTGGTGGTGGTGGATGTTGTGGTGGTGGATGTGGTGCTGATGGATGTGGTGGTGGTGGACGTGGTGGTGGTGAATGTGATGGTGGTGGACGTAGTGGTGGTGGTGGTGGATGTGGTGGTGGATGTGGTGGTGGTGGATATGGTGGTGGTGGTGGACATGGTGGTGGTGGACATTTTGGTGGTGATGGTGGTGGATGTGGTGCTGTGGGACGAGGTGGTGGACGTGGTGGAGATAATAATTTTTTATTTCTTTCCATCGGGCTCTGTTTACGATTCAGTGTGAATTTAAAAAACTTAGCTAGCCAATTGAATCCCTGGCAAAAATGAGGCTCAGGGTCCCTGCAATAACTACTAATGTAGACTCCCCTGGCAGGTGCATGCACGGTTATCAGTTTGTGTCCATTATTCTGTGTAATGGCTGTCAGGAAGAGTGTATACTGCCCATAGTTACTGGGACATTTTAGGTTTTACAAATTGCCAGAAAAGCTGGCTCACTGAGTCACTTCTCGTGTAGCATATGGTGGTGGACGTGGTGGTGGATGTGGTGGTGGTGGATGTGTTGGTGGATGTGGTGGTGGTGGATGTGGTGGTGGATGTGGTTGTGGATGTGGTGGTGTATGTGGTGGCGTATGTGGTGGTGGACATGGTGGTGGATGTGGTGGTGGATGTGGTGGTGGTGATGGTGGTGGATGTGGTGGTGGACGTGTTGGTAGTAAACGTGGTAGTGGAGGTGGTGGTGGTGGATGTGGTGGTGGTGGAAATGGTGGTGGTGGTGGATGTGGTGATGGACGTGGTGGTGGTGGACTTGGTGGTAGACATGCTAGTGGTGGACATGTTGATGGTGGACATGGTGGGGTGTGGTGGTGGATGTGGTGGTGGTGGACATGGTGGTGGTGGTGGATGTGGTGGTGGTGGATGTGGTGGTTCTTGTGGTGGCGGACATGGTGGTGGTGGACATTTTGGTGGTGGTGGGCGTGGTGGTCATGGTGAATGTGGTGGACGTGGTGTTGGAGGTGGTGGTGGATGTGTTGGTGGTGGATGTGGTGGTGGTGGTGTGGGAGGTGGTGGTGGTGAATGTGGTGGTGGTGGATGTGGTAGTGGTGGTGGATGTGGTGGTGGTGGATGTGGTGGTGGGCATGGTGGTGGCAGACATGGTGGTGGTGGACTTGGTGGTGGTGGATGTGGTGGTGGTGGACCTGGTGGTGGTGGACTTGGTGGTGGATGTGCTGGTGGTGGTGGTAGATGTGGTGGACTTGGTGGTGTACGTGCTAGTGGTGGACATGCTGGTGGTGGTGGTGGACATGGTGGGGTGGACGTGTTGGTAGTGAATGTGGTGGTGGTGGATGTGGTGGTGGTGGACATGGTAGTGGATGTGGTGGTGGTAGATGTGGTGGTGGTGGACGTGGTGGACGTGGTGGTGGTGGACATGGTGGGGTGGACGTGGTGGTAGTGAATGTGGTGGTGGTGGATGTGGTGTTGGATGTGGTGGTGGTGGACATGGTAGTGGATGTGGTGGTGGTGGATGTGGTGGTGGTGGTGGAGGACGTGATGGTGGACAAGGTGGTAGTGCTGGACATGGTGGTGGTGGGAATTTTGGTGGTGGATTTGGTGGTGGATGTGGTGGTGGATGTGGTGGTGGGCGCAGTGGTGGTGGTGGACATGGTGGTGGACATGGTGGTGGTGGTGGACATGGTGGTAGTGGACGTGGTGGTGGTGAACGTGGTGGTGGACATGGTGGCCGAGGTGGTGGACATGGTGGTAGATGTGGTGGTGGACATGGTGGTGGCAGACATGGTGGTGGTGGACTTGGTGGTGGTGGATGTGGTGGTGGACATGGTGGTGGTGAACTTGGTGGTGGTGAATGTGGTGGTGGACATGTGGTGGTGGTGGGGGACTTGGTGGTGGATGTGCTGGTGCTGGTGGTTGATGTGGTGGTGGTGGTGGACTTGGTGGTGGATGTGCTAGTGGTGGACATGCTGGTGGTGGTGGTGGACATGGTGGGGTGGACGTGGTGGTGGTGAATGTGGTGGTGGTGGATGTGGTGCTGGTGGACATGGTAGTGGATGTGTAATACAGCAATGCTCTCGCAGCCACAAAAAACAGTGTAAAATAGGAAAAAGAAAAACAGTAGCAATACAGATGAAAGAAAGCAGCAGATCTCTATGTTCAAGTTCTTTTTCAAATTGATGTTTTAATTGGATCCAAGCTCAGCCGACACGTGTTTCATCGCGTTAAAGTGGAGTCAACACGACTCTTCAGGGCTAGTAGATAGCTTCAGGCATCCACGGTTAGATGCGGGATCTGAACGAGGTTGATGGCGTATCCTGATGAGATATTGGCGAGTCTGCCAATATGTCTAATCGATCAAGACCCTGGTTCCGGGTTGACAAATGTGTCTTGCACCAGTAAGGTAAAATGTAAACACAAAATTGTTGCACGTCTGATTTCAACACGGCGACCGGGAACCTACGGAGGAGGGACACCGGCTGTCAGCCTAAAGCTACCCACGAAGATTCATATACTAAGAATCCACCTTGCAAACCCAACAGTCGGGTCCCCTCCCGGTACGGCTATTCACGCACACGTGCATAGTCTCCTTTTGAAATCAGACGTGCAACAATTTTGTGTTTACATTTTACCTTACTGGTGCAAGACACATTTGTCAACCCGGAACCAGGGTCTTGATCGATTAGACATATTGGCAGACTCACCAATATCTCATCAGGATACGCCATCAACCTCGTTCAGATCCCGCATCTAACCGTGGATGCCTGAAGCTATCTACTAGCCCTGAAGAGTCGTGTTGACTCCACTTTAACGCGATGAAACACGTGTCGGCTGAGCTTGGATCCAATTAAAACATCAATTTGAAAAAGAACTTGAACATAGAGATCTGCTGCTTTCTTTCATCTGTATTGCTACTGTTTTTCTTTTTCCTATTTTACACTGTTTTTTGTGGCTGCGAGAGCATTGCTGTATTACAGTTTGTGGTAATCTTAGATTGTCTTGGAACGGTTTTTGGGTTAATCCGTTCGCCCTATACGCGCCACCCATCAGAACTTATCTCCACACAGATTCTAACGTATACTCTAGGCAGAGCGCCATTTTCTGAAATTCCTCAAAACCCTTTCAGCTGTTTGATGGTAGTGGATGTGGTGGTGGTGGATGTGGTGGTGGTCGACGTGGTGGTGGTGGACACGGTTGTGGTGGTGGATTTGGTGGTGGTGGTGGACATGGTGGTGGATGTAGTGGTGGTGGATGTGGTGGTGAATGTTGTGGTGGTGGACATGGTAGACATGGTGTTAGACATGGTTATAGTGATGGACATGGTGGTGGTGGACATGGTGGTGGACGTGGTAGAAGTGGTGGTGGTGGATGTGGTGGTGGACATGGTGGTAGATGTGGTGGTGGATGTGGTGGTGGACATGGTGCTGGTAGACGTAGTGGTGGTGGATGTGGTGGTGGTGGATGTGGTGGTGGACGGTGGTGGTGGTGGTGGTGGTGGATGTGTTGGTGGATGTGGTGGTGGACATGGTGGTGGCAGACATGGTGGTGGTGGACTTGGTGGTGGTGGATGTGGTGGTGGTGGACCTGGTGGTGGATATGGTGGTGGTGGACTTGGTGGTGGTGGATGTGGTGGTGGATATGGTGGTGGTGGTGGACTTGGTGGTGGATGTGCTGGTGGTGGTGGTGGGTGGTGGTGGTGGTGGTGGATGTGGTGGTGGTGGTGGACGTGATGGTGGTTAACATGGTGATGGTGGACATGGGGGTGGTGGTGTACGTAGTGGTGGTGGACGTGGTGGATGTGATTTTGATGGACGTGGTGGTGGACGTGGTGGTGGTGGATGTGATGGTGGTGGAATTAGTGGATGTGGTGGTTTTTGTGGTGGTGGTGGTGGACATGGTGGTGGTGAACATTTTGGTGGTGGTGGACGTGGTGGTGGTGGACGTAGTGGTGGGCGCAGTGGTGGTGGTGGATGTGGTTGTGGTGGATGTGGTGTTGGAGGTGGTGGTGGATGTGTTGGTGGTGGATGTGGTGGTGGTGGTGGATGTGATGGTGGTGGATGTAGTGGATGTGGTGGTGGATGTGGTGGTTGTTGTGGTGGTGGACATGGTGGACATTTTGGTGGTGGTGGACGTGGTGGTGGTGGACGCGTTGGTGGGCGCGGTGGTCATGGTGAATGTGGTGGACATGGTGTTGGAGGTGGTGGTGGATGTGTTGGTGGTGGATGTGGTGGTGGTGGTGTTGGAGGTGGTGGTGGAGGTGGTGGATGTGGTGGTGGTGGATGTGGTAGTGGTGGTGGATGTGGTGGTGGTGGATGTGGTGGTGGTGGACATGGTGGTGGATGTGGGGGAAGTGGTGGTGGACATGCTGGTGGTGGTGGACATGGTGCAGTGGACATGGTGGTGGTGAATGTGGTGGTGGTGGAGGACGTGGTGGTGATGGTGGAAGTGGTGGTGGCGGACATGGTGGTGGTGGATATGGTGGTGGACATGGTGGTGGACATGGTGGCAGATGTGGTGGTGGACATGGTAGTGGATGTGGTGGTGGTGGATGTGGTGGTGGTGGACATGGTGGATGTGGTGATGGACATGGTGGTCGTGGTGGACATGGTGGTGTGGATATTTTGGTGGGGGTGGTGGATGTGGTGATGGATGTGGTGGTGAATGTGGTGGTGGTGGACGTGGTGGTGGTGGACATGGTGGTGGGATGGTGGTGGTGGTGGACAAGGTGGACGAGGTGGTGGTGGGCGTGGTGGTGGTGCATGTGGTGGTAGACATGGTGGTGGATGTGGTAGTGGATGTGGTGGTGGTGTTGGACGTGGTGGTGGATGTAGTGGTGGACATGGTGGTGGTAGACATGGTGGTGGTGGACATGGTGGTGGACATGGTGCTGGATGTGGTGGTGGATGTGGTGGTGGTGGATGTGGTGCTGGTGGTGGACGTAGTGGTGGATGTGGTGGTGGTGGACATGGTGGTGGATGTGATGGTGGTGGACATGATGGTGGATGTGGTGTTGGTGGACTTGGTGGTGCTAGTGGACGTGGTGCTTGTAGAGGTGGTAGTGGTGGAGGAGGTGGTGGTGGTGGTGGTGGATGTGGTGGTGGTGGATGTAGTGGTGGATGTGGTGGTGGTGGTGGATGTGGTTGTGGATGTGGTGGAAGTGATGGTGGACGTGGTGGTGGACTTGGTGGAGGACATGCTGGTGGTAGTGGATCTGGTGGTGGTGGTGAATGTGGGGGTGGTGGATGTGGTGGTGGTGGAAGTGGTGGTGGACGTAGACGTGGTAGTGGTGAACCTGGTGGTGATGGTGGATGTGGTGAACGTGGTGGTGGTGGATGTAGTGGTGGTGGACATGGTGGTGGTGGAGGACGTGGTGGTGGTGGACATGGTGGTGGTGGACGTGGTGGTGGTGGACATGGTGGTGGATATGGTGGTGGATGTGGTGGTGGATGTGGTGGTGGATGTGGTGGTGGTTTTGGACATGGTGGTAGTGGACATGGTGGTGGTGGACGTGGTGGTGAACATGGTTGTGTATGTGGTGGTGGTGGACGTGGTGGTGGTGATGTGGTGGTGGTGGATGTGGTGGTGGACGGTGGTGGATGTGGTGGTGGTGGTAGATGTGTTGGTGGATGTGGTGGTGGACATGGTGGTGGCAGACATGGTGGTGGTGGACTTGGTGTTGGTGGATGTGGTGGTGGTGGACCTGGTGAATGATATGGTGGTGGTGGACTTGGTGGTGGTGGATGTGGTGGTGGACATGGTGGTGGTGGTGGACTTGGTGGTGGATGTGCTGGTGGTGGATGTGGTGGTGGTGGTGGGGTGGTGGTGGTGGACGTGATGGTGGTTAACATGGTGATGTTGGACATGGGGGTGGTGGTGCACGTGGTGGTGGACGTGGTGGATGTGGATTTGATTGACGTGGTGGTGGACGTGGTGGTGGTGGATGTGATGGTGGTGGAATTAGTGGATGTGGTGGTGGTGGATGTGGTGGTTTTTGTGGTGGTGGTGGTGGACATGGTGGTGGTGAACATTTTGGTGGTGGTGGACGTGGTGGTGGTGGACGTAGTTTTGGGCGCAGTGGTGGTGGTGGATGTGGTTGTGGTGGATGTGGTGTTGGAGGTGGTGGTGGATGTGTTGGTGGTGGATGTGGTGGTGGTGGTGGATGTGATGGTGGTGGATGTAGTGGATGTGGTGGTGGTTGTTGTGGTGGTGGACATGGTGGACATTTTGGTGGTGGTGGACGTGGTGGTGGTGGATGTGTTTGTGGGCGCGGTGGTCATGGTGAATGTGGTGGACATGGTGTTGGAGGTGGTGGTGGATGTGTTGGTGGTGGATGTGGTGGTGTTGGAGGTGGTGGTTGAGGTGGTGGATGTGGTGGTGGTGGATGTGGTAATGGTGGTGGATGTGGTGGTGGTGTATGTGGTGGTGGTGGACATGGTGGTGGATGTGGGGGAAGTGGTGGTGGACATGCTGGTGGTGGTGGACATGGTGGAGTGGACGTGGTGGTGGTGAATGTGGTGGTGGTGGACATGGTGGTGGTGGAGGACGTGGTGGTGATGGTGGAAGTGGTGGTGGCAGACATGGTGGTGGTGGACGTGGTGGTGGACATGGTGGTGGAAATGGTGGCAGATGTGGTGGTGGATGTGGTGGTGATAATGGACATGGAGGTGGTGGACATGGTAGTGGATGTGGTGGTGGTGGATGTGGTGGTGGTGGACATGGTGGATGTGGTGATGGACATGGGGTGGACATGGTGGTGTGGACATTTTGGTGGTGGTGGCGGATGTGGTGATGGATGTGGTGGTGAATGTGGTGGTGATGGATGTGGTGGTGAATGTGGTGGTGGTGGATGTGGTGGTGGTGGACATGGTGGTGGACATGGTGGTGGGATGGTGGTGGTGGTGGACAAGGTGGACAAGGTGGTGGTGGGCGTGGTGGTGGTGGATGTGGTGGTAGACATGGTGGTGGATGTGGTAGTGGATGTGGTGGTAGTGTTGGACGTGGTGGTGGATGTGATGGTGGACATGGTGGTGGTAGACATGGTGGAGGTGAACTTGGTGGTGGACATGGTGATGGCGGTGGACGTGGTGGTGGATGTGGTGGTGGTGGATGTGGTGGTGGTGCTGGTGGTGGACGTAGTGGTGGATGTGGTGGTGGTGGATGTGGTGGTGGTGGACGTGATGGTGGATGTGGTGTTGGTGGACTTGGTGGTGATAGTGGACGTGGTGCTGGTAGAGGTGGTAGTGGTGGTGGAGGTGGTGGTGGTGGTGGATGTGGTGGTGGTGGATATAGTGGTGGATGTGGTGATGGTGGACGTGGTGGTGGATGTGGTGGAAGTGATGTGGACATGGTGGTGGTGGAAATGGTGGTGGACATGCTGGTGGTAGTGGATCTGGTGGTGGTGGACATGGTGGTGGTGAACATGGGGGTGGTGAATGTGGTGGTGGTGGAAGTGGTGGTGGACGTAGACATGGTAGTGGTGAACCTGGTGGTGATGGTGGATGTGGTGAACGTGGTGGTGGTGGATGTAGTGGTGGTGGACATGGTGGTGGTGGAGGACGTGGTGGCAGTGGACATGGTAGTGGTGGACGTTCTGGTGGTGGACATGGTGGTGGATATGGTGGTGGATGTGGTGGTGGATGTGGTGGTGGTTTTGGACATGGTTTTAGTGGACATGGTAGTGGTGGACGTGGTGGTGGTGGTGGACGTGGTGGTGGTGAACATGGTCGTGTATGTGGTGGTGGTGGACGTGGTGGTGGTGATGTGGTGGTGGTGGATGTGGTGGTGGTGGACATGGTGGTGGACATGGTGGAGGTGGACTTGGTGGTGGATGTGCTGGTGGTGGTGGTGGACGTGGTGTTGGTGGTGGTGAACATTGTTATGGTGGACATGGTGTGGTGGTGGACATGGCGGTGTTGGTGGTGGACATGGTGGTGATGGATGTGGTGGTGGTGGACATGGTGGTGGTGGGCGTGATGGTGGTGGACATGGTGGTGGATGCGATGGTGGTGGTGGTGGACATGGTGGTGGTGGTGGACATGGTGGTGGTGGATGTGGTGGTTGTGGATGTGGTGGTGGGCGTGGTGGTGGTGGAAATGGTGGTGGTAGAAGTTGTGGTGGTGGACATGGTGGTGGTGGTGTACGTGTGGTGGTGGAGGTCGTGGTGGTCGACGTGGTGGTGAACATGGTGGTGGTGGACGTGGTGGTGGTGGATGTGATGGTGGATGTGGTGGTGGTGGACATGGTGGTGTGGACGTCGTGGTGGTGGATGTGGTGGTGGTGGTGAATGTGGTGGTGGATGATGTGGTGGTGGACGTGGTGGTGGTGTACATGCTGGGGTGGTGGCCGTGGTGGTGGACATGGTGGTGGTGGACGTGCTGGTGGTAGTGGTGGACGTGGTGGTGGTGGACATGGTGGTGGTGGACATGGTGGTGGTGGACGTGATGGGGTGGACGTGTTGGTGGTGGTGGTCATGGTGGATGTGGTAGTGGTGGGCATGGTGGTGGTTGACATGGAGGTGGTGGTGTTGGTGGTGATGGTGGTGTTGGTGGTGGTGGACGTGGTGGTGGTGTTGGTGGCAGATGTGCTGGACGTGGTAGTGGTGGTGGTGGATGTAGTGGCGGTGGACGTGGTGGTGGATGTAGTGGTGGTGGTGGACGTGGTGGTGGTGGTGGACGTGGTGATGGTGGACATGGATGAGGTGGTGGACATCGTGGTGGTGGTGGCTGTGGTGAAACAATAGGGTTATAGATTTGTTAAAATGGTTCCGTTTGTAAGTGCGGTATTGGCACACAGACTATCCATCGGAGGCCGCGCATAATTCATTATGGATTGTTATGTTGCTGGCATCCCTGAGCACCGATTGTATGGCTGCCCGCGAGCCCGTATGACCGCTGTGAGTGCTTTCGTTTCCTGGATGTATGTCACGCTGTATATAGGAAATGTGTTTACTGGTGCTCTTGTGCCTCTTTCAGGCGGATTGCCCCAATTGGTTAAGAACCATGTGACGTCCATAGTAAAGGTACGGGTAATGTGCCAAACTACACCAACAGCGCGGCACAACTATTTTTGTACCCCGTGCCTACCAAAATCGAATGTGTCCTTGTGTAATGTAACTGGATCTCATGTAAAGCGCTCCAATGTAAGATAACTGGTACTCATGTAAAGCGCATTAATAAATGTCACCCACGAGTAAACGCACAGCCCACATGCAAACAAAGGTAAAAAAAAAACACTGTGTTCTGCCGCCCATAAAAAAGATCCAGTCCCGCGGGGTGGGGCCAAAGTGGACAGGGTGGCATCCAGGAGGGATTAAAATACCTCCGGTGCAATCATTGCACCCGCTTTTGCATAATTCCTGTCTCCAAACAACGTGCACAAATTAAAACTGCAGGCGGGGCAGAAACACAACTTCGGAATCTGTATTGATTGCAAGAAGCTCTCAAATGCCGAGAGCAGTGCAGATTTTAGGAGATTACTAACCTGAGTTCATGTAAAAAAAAAAACAAGGAGCTCCTGCAGATCTTGGTAGATTACTAACCTGAGTTCATGAAAAAAATAAAAAAAGGAGCTCCTGCAGATCTTGGGAGATTACTAACCTGAGTTCTCAGAGCCTTATTTATGAGGTTTTGCTGTAGGGCAGCGCTGCAGGCCTTCTGCTGAGCTGCCCTACGGCAAAAGAAAAGGGCAGGAATGTGCCATATCTATCAGATATGGCGCACAATGGGCGGCCCTGCACCAATGCAGGCACCTTTGCACCATGGTGCAAGGGTGCCTGCGTTGTGAGATGATCATTTTTGTGCAAAAAGGGAAACTAATTACGGGATTTATTACATGCTGGGCAATCCATTTGAAGATCGAAAGATATTTTGTGCTTGAAGAACCTGCTAGGAAAGACTAGAACCAAGACCTGTGAATTATTTTTTATTACGCAAGCATATTGTCAAATGGAATGTTCAAGTTACTTGCAGCGTGTATAATATTCTCTTTCTTACACTGATTGTGTAACTTTCTCTTATTGGAGGGGCTGTACATTTAGACATGTTTTGCAGTGATCATTGATGCTTGCGAGTCGTGACAGGTGGACACAATAGGATGTGGCATAACGGCCAGAGCTGCTGACTAGAGCGCTGGGAAAATGGATTAGAGTTTCAGCATCAGCTTAACATCCTCTGATTCTGGGCAAATCACTTAATATCTCTGTGCCTATGTTAGAAATCGGGTAGCCAATTCTACATGGGTAGCATGGTGCAGAGCGGGCAGGCCAAACTACTGAGGACATGTGTGAAGCATCCACGCAGTACACACAGACAACAGCGTAGGGGGCCGCGGCGGTGAGTTCTGCAGCAGCGCTTCACACGTGCTTATACTCGGGCCGCAGCGGTGATTTCCAGCAGCGCTCTCAGAGTCAGTAGCGCTTAAAGGGGCACACAGAGGAGACCTGGGCTGCGGTGGTCAATCGGGCATGCAGTGCGATTCCGGTACAGCGCTAAGAGGGCACAGTGTTCACTGGGACACAGCGCTAGGAAGGGACAACAGCGCTCCTCACACTCCCACGGGGCAGAAGGCACAAGGCAGGCTCTGGTAGCGGCACAGCGCTCGAGAATGATAGCGCTTTTAGCCCCACACTGCGCTTTGGCATTATAGCACTTAGGGGGGACAGACAGTCCCAACAGCAGCCTCAGGGGCCCCAGGGTAACGCTCCTCACCTCCTGGGGGGTTGAGTCCAGCCCCAATATAGCGCTCTCCTCTTCAGGGGCTTTTAGGTGTAGCGCTTGCGTGGCGCAAGGTCCCAGCAGCCTCAGGGATCTAGAATGGCGCTCCTTCTTCAGGGGCCAGGTAGCAGAGCAGCAGGCACTACTGGGCAAGGTCAGCAGTCAGCGGGTACTCATCAAGACAGGGCGGTAGGCTTTAACCTTCCTCCACTGTAGCGTGGCACTCCTCCTGTATAGCAGCATGTACTCCTGCAGTAGGGCTTTCACTAGCCCTGTGGACAGCAGAGGGGTTTAGTTGGGTGCAGGGTCCAGCACACAGGCCCAAGTGGCGGTACCCCCTGGCAGCAGGTCCCCTCACGTTCATGTCCCTGCTCTGACTGAGCACATGGTGGCACAGCCCCCTCACTTATGCGCCCCTCACCCCACCTACCAGACAGTGCCAGAAGCTTCAAAAAGCCTCTGGGGAACTGGTTCTAACTGGCTCAGGGGGAGGAGTAGAGCACCCTGGGTGCCAGGCTTTCCCTCCAAGAGCTGGGGTGGCTGGGAAGCGAACATCTAGACTGCTAACCTACTGCAGTCAGGTGGCACCACACACAGCCATGGCATCCATTTTAAACGCGACATTTCACCAGGGTGCATTTTTACAATGGGGGGGGTTAACAAGTGCGCACACCATTGCATTACATTTAACATGGCGTCTCACACCACACATGGCCTATACAGTTTTCTACCATGGGGGAGACATCCTAAAATAGGGGGGTGAAAGCGAAAATTTTTGGGAAAATGGGCTAAGTCCAACTGCCTACAAAAATGAATGTGCTCTTCTGTAAAGTAACTGAAAGTGCTCCAGTGATTAATGTCTTTGTAGGAAGTGAAAGCTCTCCAATAATATCTTTGGAGGCCGTTCGTATGTAAATCTGCATGAAAAATAAGGTGGAAATGCAATAGGTCTCACATTTGATTGAGTTAGAGCTATTGGTAATTGTAAATGGCAATGACTTTTACCCATGTGCTATGGAGTGTATGTATTTTGTGTGTAGTGGAGGTATGTGGGTTGGACTGGAACTGCTAGTTGTGGAAATGTGTGGCATGGAATTATGTGGTGTGGAGTGGATTTATTTAGTGGACTTATGTGGCATGGTGTGCAGTGGAATTTTGTGGATAGTATTTATGTGGTATTTAGTGTACCGGAATTATGTGGATTGGGATTGTGTGTTATGGAGTGGGATAGTGTGGTATAATATTTGTATTGTGGAGTGGAATGTAGTGGAGTTTAATTATGTGGTGTGCTGTCAAATTATGGGGCCATGATGTGGAATTCTGTGGTGTGGATTGAATGTATGTGCTGTGTAATTTTTTTCTTTTTTTTAGAGAGTTTTATATAGCGCGAACTTGACCCAATCGGGTATCAGAGCGCTTTACATAGCACCGGTTGTGTTACATGAGGACAC
The DNA here is from genome assembly GCF_964261635.1 of Lissotriton helveticus. NCBI lineage: Eukaryota > Metazoa > Chordata > Amphibia > Caudata > Salamandridae > Lissotriton > Lissotriton helveticus. The sequence goes on from NC_136062.1 coordinate 81,831,420, forward strand.
ATTAATTTTTGTTAGGCACGGGGAGATTAAGTGATTTGCCCAGAATCACAGGATGTTCAGCGTCGCTGCCGAGACTCGAACCCAGTTCCCCAGATTCGAGGTCGACCGCCCTAGCCTTTAGGTTAGTTGTTGTTGAGTTGAATTAAGTGGTTTGGTGTTGAATTATGTTGTGTGGAATTTAAATGTGTGGAGTTGAAATGTATGGCATGGATCTGTGTGGCGTTGAGTGAAATTATGCTGATTGGAATTATGTTTAGAAGTAATGGGGTAAACCAGTGACCCACAGAACCTGGGTAAGTAAGCTAAACAACAACAATGGTTCTGTTGGGGAACGCAAATACATTGAAAAATGTATTGAATACAAAAATAAAACAATATATCCAAGGTAGGATATATAGGAAAACAAACACTGACCACAATAGTTATGAAGGTAAATCTTTTAGTGTAAACATTATGGTGACTTAATTGAGTGAATAAGTTGTGACTGGTGACAAAGTGTTGTAAATACTTTGAAAAAGTACAAACATAATCAAACATATAGACGAAACATTACATCAAGACAGTCCACTTTAGAATACAGTAGTGTCAAAAGGATAATTTATCTCTTTGTTTTGTTGAGGCTCAGTGTGGATGGATACGTAAACATAACGTCGACGTTTCGTCCCGCGAGGACATCTCAATCCGTCAGTTACCGACGCGCGCAGACAGATTGAGATGTCCTCGCGGCTTCACTGCTTCAATAGTGATCGCTGCTGTGGCACTCATTCCACCGATCTTCCCACTGGACGGTGCTGAAGATTATATATAAAGGAACAAGGAATTCTTTCACCATATATGACCATGGAGTATGTCGGCTGACACTCTCCATCACCTTGTTGAAGGACCTGTTTGAAGAAATACACACTTCTAATAAGGCTGTCCCATTTCCCTTTTTGTTTGTAGTCCTGATGAAGACCCTCCACGGATGCACACAAATTTGCGCATGTGTCTAGGGTCGAAACATCGACGTTATGTTTACGTATCCGTCCACACTGAGCCTCAACAAAACAAAAAGATAAATTATCCGTTTGAGACTAATGTATTCTAAAGTGTACTATCTTGATGTAATGTTTCGTCTATATGTTTGATTATGTTTGTACTTTTTCAAAGTATTTACAACGCTTTGTCACCAGTCACGACTTATTCACTCAATGTGTTGTGGTATATAAATAAATAATACCGGATCTATTTTTGAATGTATGAATGAATAACAGATAGCTCAATAAAATAAGAGTCAGGATTCGAGGTAGTAGGAGTTTCTGCAGGTTTATTACAGCATAAGGACAGGATCAGGACAACCTGCATAGGAACAGGGGCCCAGCAGCTGCTGGGGCTGGATCTGGGATGAGCGCGCTAACTTTTAATAACAATGCATCAACTTATATACATAGCGCAAACACATAGCATTACATTGCAGTAGGCGTAACAGTGGGTGGAGCAGAAGGCGTGACGCGTAGCAGTCGCGAGAGATAACAGTAAAAGTAGGTGTAACTGGGAGTATACATAGACATGTGATGCAAACGTAACAGAATATGTCATGAATGGGCGGAAACATAGGAGGGGGCTACCTAAGGAGCCGGGACCTCTAACCTGGTGGTGCGCGAAAACTGGCAATGACGTGTTACTAGGAGAAGCTGGGGGCTACGAACTCTGTGCTAGGAGCGGAGACTTGAGTCTGGAGGGTCGGAGCGACATGTACCTAAACCCTATCTGGTATCTGAGGTTTAGGGAACATGTTGATATAAACTAGAAGTCATGAGGGGAAAAGCTAACTTGATTCTAAGACTGGACCATGCATTATTCTACATGTAGTGCGTGATGAAGAATATTAAATGACCATTAATACAGTATTTCTCTAACGTGGAGCCGAATAGGCTAGACAATGACGGAAACTATTGATGCAGTTCAGTAGCTTAGGAATGCAGAGAAGAAGGACTGAACTGATAGCTGGAATCATAACATACTCTTGGCAGACTCAGAGGCAGAGCCAAGCTGCACCGGGCACTGCGAGGCAGGAAGTAAGTGAAGGGTCGAGGATACAGGTGGGGGCTGTATCGCTCCTCAGCGAGGCTTTCAGGAGACAGGAGCTGAATCTGTTGTCCGGGCCCTTTTGAGGCCTGGAAACGGGGACTTTATAATGAAATAACGTGCACACTGAGAAACGTGGCAATATAACTTTACATAGGCCTGATATTCGTAGTATTCACGAGGACTGGAAACTGACATACCAGAGGTGGACACAACTGTAATTGCGTCATTAATCAGACATGGGGAATAACATATGCATATTGGTCATGCACACATAACCTATGATGGATGAGGCGTAGGGACACAGAACATGGCAAAATTTACTTTTCCACATTCCCTCCTTGTCACTACGTTTCCATCAGGAAACATCAATATTCATGATACCATCTATCATTTCATACAGTACCATTTGCTCGTCTCGAATTGTCTTGGAACGGGATTTAGAACGGGGCTTGGGACTAGGAATACAAGAGGTAGCACACATGCTGCAAATCGCAGGGCCACATTGTATACAGAGGCAGCAGCTAAATATGATCGATACTGCAATACCTAGAAAAGACAGGACTTTCCATCCCCATGCGGAAATTATATTCCAGAACCAACCGGACCATGTCCAGGTGCCTGGATCTTGGTGTAACAGATGGGCAATTTTATGGAGTCTGTTTATAGCTGAATAAACAGACGGCGCGTTATTTGGAATGAAAATGCAGCAACTAGATCCGATGACTCTACAGGCCCCGCCCCTATCGGCCAGTATGACGTCAAGGACGAGACGATTTTGCAAAACGACAAATCTCATAGCAGATTGTTCTTCGGTTAGGTTACCTAGAGCAGAGGCAGTCTCATTTACTACAGCTTCAAGGGTTCTTGTTAACCTACGGATCAGTTTACTATTCTGGACAGGTCCTACAAAGAAGAAGAAACCTTTATTAAAATCTGTATACTGTTCTAGAGTAGTTTCAGTATAATCGACAATTGGGGACTCCCTTCTATGTCTAATGTGTACTAGATGTGTGTTTCTGTGATAATCAGATGGGGCTAGGAAAACAGGTGGCAGTAGGAAGGCAATGTAACAGGTTCCCTCCCAATCGAGGGGCAGACGGACATATGCGGTTTGACCACAAATAAAATAAGAATGACGTGAAGCTTTGAAAACAGATTTCCCACTGTCACTATACTGGATAACAGTAGTACATTCACTATGACCTACATGTACGGAACCATAACTATGGACACATAATTCGCCTTTGACAGGTAGTACTGAAATAGCAGGTAAGTCTGGAGTAGTATCAGACTGAACATTCAGGACCATGAAATTCGACGAATAATTACCTAAATTATAAACTTCATTTTCTAGATCTAACCCTGTTCTGTGGGGGAAACCTTGCTTGTCTGGAAAACATGTACTGTTAAGAAAAGACATATCTGTTGAGGATGACGTTAACGTGGACCATGCTCCACACGAACCATTATGTGAGAATGGATAAGGAAAGAGTGGCAGAACTCCCTTCGGTGTCTGGAAAGGGGGGAGTCGACCACACACCCAACAATTAGTGGCATTGCTGGTCTGGTGTGAGTAATGTAACATACGGATAAATGTGTTATTGCGCATAGCGAGGCGGTATGAATATTCGTGAGGAGGCAGATCACTAAACGTGTGCTCTACTGTAGCATTAGCAGACATATTTACATGAGGAACTGGAAAATACAGATAGAATGCATAGCTGGTGCAGGAAATCAAGATGCTGATGAATAATACGAAACTCAGAAAAACGATACATTGAATTGAACTTCGACTGACTCTCTCACTATGGGGGTCTATTTTATACATGTCAGAAACAATCTAACCGTTTCACCTAGGGGAGGACTTATACAATCAAACTGACTGACTTATTAGACCTGAGCTTTTGCTTATACTCCTGCTGCGGAGTTTTCTCTAACAAGGGAGGGGTTGTAATAATGTCTTTTGCGGGACAGTCCTTTAAAACAATGTTTTGGCAGTCTTTAAGATCTTGGGAATCCTTGGAAATGTTTTTAGAAACGGGTTTCAATCCTTTAAAAAGTTTAACATGAGAAAGGTGGATCCATCCTTTTCTGCCTTCCAACTTGACGGCTGTACAGGTGGTGAGGAGGACCTGACGGGGCTCCTTCCAACGAGGCTCCAGCGGACTTGATCGGTCAAAATTCCGGACCATCACTAGGGAACCTGGAACGATTTCATGCGGTGCCACCTCGGTATTGTCTGGAAATGCGGCAGCAACCTGTGAACGACATGAGTTGAGGGCAGACATCAAGGAAGCTAGGTAATCTGTCAGCATATTACATGAAACATCGGTAATACTTCGGGGTCTAGGAGTACCCCACATATTAGGGGGGCGGCCGAATACGACCTCATACGAGGACAGACCTGATCTGGAATGTGCGACCATGCGCATATAAAACAAAGCAACTGGCAGAGCTACTAGCCAGTCCACACCTTTTTCTTTACAAACTTTGGCAATACGGATTTTCAGGGTTTGATTATGTCTCTCGACTAGACCGGCTGCTTCAGGATGGCGTACACAATGAAACTTCCACTGGTACCCTAACAACAGGGAAACGTGCTTCATCAGTTCAGAGGAGAATGGCTGGCCGTTATCAGAATATACGACTCTAGGGAGTCCGTATCTAGGGAAGAATTCACGAACCAACTGCTTGGCAGTGGTCGCGGCTGTGTAATCTGGGACTGGATATGCTTCTGTCCACCTGGACAAAGCGCATACAACTACAAGGACATACTTGAAACCTCGACATCGCTCCATCTGAATATAATCCATCTGGAGGACCTCAAAAGGGTGGTCAGGGGGCTGGAAACCACCTTGTTCCACCGGGACACTTTTACCTGGATTAAACTGACAACATATCATACAGGTACGGACTTTCTGCTTGGCTGCAGCTCGTAAATGCTTGTTGAACCAAATGTTCTGGATACTGTCTAACATAGCTTTTTCTCCTAAATGTGCTGGACTATGTGCGGTATTAATAATGACTTGAACCATAGAGTCGGGGAGAAACCATGTGGCTCTACCCTTCGTTAACCATCCTTGATCTGTCTGGACCCCTCCTTGTTCAGACCATTTCTTGATTTCGTCGGGAGTAGCATGTAACTGGATATCTATGACATCTTGTGTAGGGTCCTTAACTGTCATGCATGTAATCGGATCTGGAGTGTGTATCTGATTAACTGGCGTGTCTAGAGTCTGTGCTGTAAGCTTGGCTGTGCGGTCTGCTAGATCATTACCTTGGGAAATAATGTCAGTAACTTTCGTATGTGCTTTGCACTTCATGATAGCAATGGATGTCGGTAAATGTATGGCATCTAACAGGGCTTGAATAAGGAGACCATGCTGAATCTTGGTTCCATGAGAAGTCATGAAACCTCTCTCCTGCCAGAGCACTCCGAAGTCGTGTACAACTCCGAATGCGTAACGTGAATCTGTGTAAACATTAACTTTCAGGTTCTTGGCATGTATACAGGCTTGTGTCAGAGCGACTAGCTCTGCTGCTTGAGCGGACAGGGTATCAATACGGTGTGTTTCAATAACTTCAGTGTCAGTAGTCACTGCATACGCGGCGACTAGTTCTCCTGTACTAGTTCTCATACATGAACCATCCACATAAAGTGTCAGGTCGGGGTCTGGTAACGGAATGTCTGTCAGGTCTTGTCTTGGCTTTGTCGTAATGTTAACTACTTCCACACAGTCATGTGTGGCTGGATTTGAACTAACTGATGGTAGCAGTGTAGCAGGATTCAGGACGTTGCAGCGTCTAATTTCTATGTGTGACTGGAACAGTGTCAATTCATAACCTGTTAAACGTGCAATTGTCAAGTGCTGAGTTTGTGTTCGGTTTAAAAGAACTTCTACTGAATGTGGAACTTGTACTGTCAGGGAATGTCCTAAAACTATGGAATCACTTTGTCTGATAGCTAGTGCTGTGGCTGCAACTGACTTGAGGCACGCAGGCAACGCCTGGGCGACTGGATCTAATGTGCTCGAAAAATAAGCACAGGGCTTGTATTGTCCTGCTTGATCTTGTGTGAGAACAGATAATGCTGTACCTTCGCGTTCAGTAACAAAAAGTGTAAAAGGCTTACTATAGTTCGGTGTAGCTAGAACTGGAGCTTGGCATAAAGCTTTCTTTAACTCGTTGAAACTCAGTGTATGTTCAGATGTCCAAGGGAGGACAGTCGATACGGCTGCCTCCTGTGTCGTTAACTGTATCAGTGACTTGGCTAGAAATGCATACTGGGGAATCCATTGTCTGCAATAAGAAGTAAGGCCGATAAAGGCACGTACCTCCTTCTGGGTTCTGGGCTGAGGAAGACTCGCTATTAACTGGATACGGTCTGGTGTCAACTGCCTACCCCTCTTGGACAGTAAGTGTCCTAAGTATACCACTTGCTGGACACAGAATTGAAGCTTAGAAGGGGACACCTTGTGCCCCATCTCGGCTAGAAAATACAAAACTGTAAGTGATGCTCGCTCGCAGTCACGTTCAGAACGGGCTGTGATCAGTAGATCATCGACATACTGGAGTAGGGCAGTGTCAGTTGGCATGTGAATGTTGTCTAGTTGTCTCTTGAGTGCTTGACTGTAAATACTAGGGCTTTCTGTGAAACCTTGAGGAGCGCGTGTGAACATATAGCTCCTTCCATTTAAACAAAATCCGAAAAGAAACTGGCTGTCTGGATGAATTGGAACACTGAAAAATGCATTCTTGAGGTCTATGACAGTGAAAAACGTGGCTTCGGAATCAATAGCTGTTAACAGGGAAGAAATATCTGGGACAACTGGGTACTGAGGAATAATACATTTGTTAAGCTCTCGTAAATCAATCACTAATCGATATACTGGGGGTGCATTTGGATCAGTACGTTTCATGACTGGAATGATCGGAGAATTACATACATTGGAGTCAGTTTCTACAACTACTCCTTGAACAATGAGCTCGTCAATAATTTTGGATAAGGCTGCTACAGCCTCAGGTGGCAATCTGTACTGTCTGATTCGGGGTAACACTACACCTGGTTTGAGAGTCACACGATGGGGTGTGATTTGCATATAACCTACATCAGTTGGACCTTGCGCCCATAAATGCTGCGGAACATTAGACAATCTTGAATCAAAATCTCGTAATACATAGTGACCCTTAAAGTCACGTAGGAACAGACGTATTCCCTCCGGGGAACAGCAAATAACTGCACCTAATTCTTTCAGTGTCTTAATGCCTAATAGGTTTTCTGGACATGACTTAGTAAGTAACAGATCAGTAGTACGGGACAATGGACCTACTTCTAGAGTGACTGGCTTTGATATCTCATTAACTATTGGCTTTCCTGAAAATCCAAGGGAAACATTTCTTGAGCCTGAGAGCGGAGCCCCTGGAACTTCGGCGTGACTAATTGTGGTCCTACTTGCCCCTGTATCGATCAAAAACTTTCTGTCTTTCCCTAATACTTGACTGTGAACATAGGGACCTTCTTGATCTACAGGTATCTCGATGAGAGGCAAGCCTACCTCCCTCTCTAGGCTGTTTCATGAATATGGCTGATACTCTGGATACTCAGACTGTGCATACTGGTACATTTGCGATGTAACGTGCTGTGTTGCAGCAATGGGCTGCGGTGCGGGAACTGTCTGTTGTGCATTCTGTGGCTGAGGAGTCTGTGAAACTTGTTCTTGTCTAGGCACTGAGGCCTCTTGTCTAGGCACTGATAGCCTCTGAGGCGGAAAGCCGGAGGTGTTTGTAACCTGCTCGATTTTAAAACTGTCACTGAAATAACTTGTTTGCACTGTTCTTTTTAAACATACAAACGCTCTGCTTTACCTACTGGAAGCGCTGCTGACACGCGCTAATCCAGCTCATCAGCCTCGGGGAATCACCATTACCGAGAGCACGCTAAAGGCGAAGCCACGCCCCCTGCGAGGCCACGCCCACCGACCCAGCCTATAAACGCTCTCCTAGCGCACCGATCCCCAATCACTTGATAGCCTCTGAGGCGGAAAGCCGGAGGTGTTTGTAACCTGCTCGATTTTAAAACTGTCACTGAAATAACTTGTTTGCACTGTTCTTTTTAAACATACAAACGCTCTGCCTTACCTACTGGAAGCGCTGCTGACACGCGCTAATCCAGCTCATCAGCCTCGGGGAATCACCATTACCGAGAGCACGCTAAAGGCGAAGCCACGCCCCCTGCGAGGCCACGCCCACCGACCCAGCCTATAAACGCTCTCCTAGCGCACCGATCCCCAATCACTTGATAGCCTCTGAGGCGGAAAGCCGGAGGTGTTTGTAACCTGCTCGATTTTAAAACTGTCACTGAAATAACTTGTTTGCACTGTTTTTTTTAAACATACAAACGCTCTGCCTTACCTACTGGAAGCGCTGCTGACACGCGCTAATCCAGCTCATCAGCCTCGGGGAATCACCATTACCGAGAGCACGCTAAAGGCGAAGCCACGCCCCCTGCGAGGCCACGCCCACTAACTTCCGGCACAAATGTGTCGACCCCCCCAGCGCAGCGGACGAGCGCAGCGGGAGCGCCGTTTGCGCGCCGAAGGCGCGCCTAAGGCAAGCCCGTCTGCGCCCGTCCGCGCACGACCGGGCCTAGGGCCAGACCCCCTGGCTGCCAGAGCCTCCGCCAAAATCACATATTCCCGCCGTGATCTTTTAAGCCTCAGGCCTTCCCTCGCCTCCTCATGCAGATATATACATGACATGGATGGACCCTTTGCCAGATGCACGAACTGCCAGCCTGCACAGCTTCAAATCCCGACACGAGTACTGAAGCACTCAACCCTCAAACTTGCCTCACTCAACTGTCGCTCTCTCCCTAAACATGCGACACAAATCCACCATCTTATAGAAGACTGTGAGATTGACATTCTCTTCCTAACGGAAACGTGGCTCACCCCACACTCTGACTCGGACACAGTGTCAGCCACACCTCAGGGATTCCTCATCCAGTCCCTCCCTCGACCACTTGGCAGAGGGGGAGGCATCGCCATTATTTACCGTGACTTCTTCACTTGCAATGTTAGCGATGCACAAATCCCAGACTCGGAAAGTCTTCTATTCTCAATTAAACTTGACCCTACGAACTCCCTTTCAGGGATTCTAATCTATCGTCCCCCCGGCCACCCCGGCCCTTTTTCCAATGCCCTCCTAGACATGGTAGCAACACAGGCTCACTCCGCTTCGAACTTCATCTTAGTGGGAGATTTGAACATCCACTTTGAAGATACGGCAGACTCTGGAGTAGTCGACCTGATCTCCGAACTAGCGGCCTCGGACCTTCGTCTCATTAACTCAGGAGCCACTCACATCAAAGGCCACCTGCTGGACCCAGTGTTCACCAGCACCCCCGCGATGCAAGAAATAGACTCCTTTCCCCTTCCCTGGACGGACCACTTCTTGGTCCTATTCCAACTCCCAGGACCCCTCAAGAAACCTCAGAAACCCCCCTCCTTCACCAAAGGCAGGACTTGGTCCAAACTACCGATTGAAGAATGGGCCAACACCCTGACATCTACCACCCCTACTCTCGACAATATCCCGGACAACGCCGATGGCAACTTCAGAAACTGGATCACGACCTCCCTTGACTCTGTGCTTCCACTCAGAATGCGCGAAGATAAGACCAACAACATCGGCTCTGCCCCGTGGTACACCCCAGAGCTCCGCCAGCTCCGCAAAAATTGTAAAAGAGCTGAACGGCTTTGGAGAAAAGACTGGCACAACGCCAGCAAAGAGGCATACCATTCCTCAGTCAAAACCTATAAAACCGCAATCAAGCTCTCCAAAGCCTCTCATTATGACACCAGGATAAAGGAATCCTCCAATTCCTCTAGGGAATCTTATCTCATTGTGAAGGAGCTTCTGAAAGTTCCCATCGCTTCCTCGCCCATCACCCCTCAGGTAGATAGAAGTAATGACCTAGCCTCATACTTCAACAACAAAATTGCCCGCATCCTCACATCCCTCCCTCCCTCCAGCTCCCCTTCCCGTAGAAACATTATTCAACCCCCCAATGAGACGGGACTACGTCCCCAACTCGAGACATTCAAGCCGACAACGCCCAATGAGGTGGAAACGATATTGAATAAAATAAAAAGTGGATCTCCTTTAGACCCTGCACCTCTGAGATTCCTTAAAAACGTGGCCCCCGCTATCACCCCTACAATCACGGAGCTTATCAACAGCTCACTTGCTCAAGGATCAGTCCCCCACAGCTGGAAAAAGGCAGTGGTGAAGGCACTCCTTAAAAAACCTCAGCTCGACCCTACCGATATGGCTAACTATCGGCCCATATCACTTCTCCCGGGGATTAGCAAGATCACCGAGAAACTGGTGAATAGTCAACTCTCCAGATTTCTCGAGACTAATAACATCCTGCGGCAATCCCAAACTGGGTTCCGTCCGGGACACGGCACAGACACCGCCCTGCTTGCCGTCATCGAGGAAGCAAGGCGCATTCTAGATTCAGGGGGATCAGTGGCAGTGATCCTCCTGGATCTGAGTGCTGCCTTTGACACGGTTAATCACCGTGTTCTTCTTCACCGACTGACTGAAGCAGGGCTCACCGGGACGGCACTCAAATGGATAGAGTCCTTTCTCACTGAACGTACATTCCAGGTTTGGGACGGCGAATTCCACTCGGCCACACTCCCACTCTCCAGCGGGGTTCCTCAGGGCTCCTCCCTGAGCCCTACACTCTTTAATGTGTACATGGCCCCCTTGGAAGATGTGGTAACACCATACGGGATAAAAATCGTGAGCTACGCCGACGACACACAATTAGTCGTCTCCCTCTCCCAACTTGACGACCACCCAGACAAATTACCAAACTGTCTTACCGAAATTCATGGGTGGATGTGTGAATCGTCATTAAAACTCAACGGTTCCAAAACCGAGGTGATGCTCATGGGCAAACAATGGGCGACCATCCCCCCGGCAATATGGCCAGACGTGTTCGGGGAAATCCCCACCCCGAAACACGAAATCAAGACCCTCGGAGTCTGGCTAGAACCCGCTCTCTCAATGAAGACCCAAGCGGCCAAAACCGCCGGAACCTGTCTGGGGCTTCTGCGAACTGTTCGCAAAATTCTCCCCCTCCTACCGCCCGTGTCCAGGAAACTAATAGTACAGGGCCTCATACTGTCACGGCTGGACTACAGCAACCTGGTCTATCTAGGTGCGCCGGAAGCCACCTTAGCGAGACTGCAAAGAACCCAGAATGCTGCAGCCCGCCTAATTATGAGCGTACCTCCTAGAGTATCCGCCAAACCCGCCATCAAGGCGCTGCACTGGTTGCCAGTCCGCCAAAGGGTGGAGTTTAAGGCCATGTGCACGGCCCATAAACTAATTAACGGATCGGGACCTGCGATCCTCAGGGGTTTGGTCACCCCCTACACTGCACCAAGGGCCCTACGGTCGGAGAACGAGCACCTGGCCAACATCCCTAAATTCAAAAGAGCACGCACTGGAGGCCGACGCTTCTCTGTTAAGGCGTCCACCGGTTGGAACTCTCTCCCACGTTCCCTCAGATTGGAACTCAACCACCTGACATTCAGGAAAAAACTTAAAACCCTTCTGTTCCCTAAATAAACCCTCTACCTCCCACCCCCTCAGCAGGACTCAATATTAACAGCGCGGGGATGCCCTCGGGTCACCAGGCGCTATATAAATTGCTAAATAAATAAATAAATAAATAGGCGGACGTGGTCTTTCTTTAGTCTTACCAGTAGCTATATTATGTTTCAGAACTGCACACTCGTTTATAAAATGACCTGGCTGTTTACAATAATTGCAGTTCCCTTTAACGGGAGCTGCAGGATGACTGGCTTGATTCGGACCCCTCTTCTGACTGTCTTGAGGAATAGATTGTGCAACTAGCACTTTCATTTTCGTGTCTTTCATACGTTTTCTTTCGTGTTCTTGCTCTTCCCTGATTCTATTCTGGTGATACTGGAGCATCTGGAGCATCTGGGACGGGGTGTTTGCTTGCCAGGTGCTTTCGACTTTCAGAACTCGGTTTTTAATTTGTGGACTTGAATTCTCGACTAATTTAGTAACGAAAAGGTGAGGGTATGACTCACTACTTGTCTTGAGACCACTGTTAATACTGAAACATTTCTCAAATCTAGAATAAAAATCACTAATATCTTCATCTTGTTTCTGTTTACAGGCTGAGATTGCATCCCAGTCTTCTTTTCTCGTTGTCAATAATCTGGGTAAAACTTGAATCAGTAATTCTGGTAATTCTTTACATTTATCTCCAAGACCGGTACCTGGTACCCGTGCCTTGTCTTCTGCTTCTAGGACTGCCCAATCGATCTTTTTCTCTCCCACCTCCCATTCCTTTTCCTTTAGCTTTTCATACACCCCTGCGGGTAGCAGGACCTTTAACATTTTAACGATATCTGGGTAAGTGTATTCTCCCATACGGAGCATGTCTTTTAATTCTCTATGGAACCCTGCTGGATCTTTGTCATGACAGGGAATTAATTTCTTCATTTCAAGAAGTTCCATCTTTGAAATCGGAGTGTATACAAACACTCGTTGCATTTCGCCACCCGCCCCTTGGACTGGGTGGACTTCTCGTAACGGATTCTGTCTGTCTATGTAGAATGATTTGCTTTCTGGGGGTGAAACATGAACAAAATGCGGATTCAGAAACGTTCTATACTTGTGACGCTGTTCTAGAATGACACTAACTAAATCGGTACCTAGACCTCTCCATCTATACTGGAGTAACTCGTTCAGGATATCGTGTAACGGACCTGGATCAGAGTGTTGACCCTCATACAGAGTAATGAGGTACTGGATCATATACATACCCACCAGTCGTTGCTCGGCTGGGGGCAGTTTCAGAAACATTTGTGCCACTATTTCGTCTGGAAAAGTGGTAGAATCAGTAATCCATCGGACTGCTGATCGGGCTAGTTCTTGTTCGTGCATAGTACTTAATTCACTGTAACCGACTCGTGATTTCAGAATGTGATCGGTAGCTTGGAATACTTGTTCTAGAGAACCTTGTTCTGGTGCTGGATGATGAACAATAGACTTGTGTTCTAGACGTAAATGGCGATCTGGAAATCTAGATTTTCCTACATACGCTATTCTGGCGGGATTCTCGTTCTCTTCCTCTTCAGGATCAGAGATACTTTCTTTCTCGCTTACTAGTGCTGCTTTACGCTGTTCGTGTATCTTTATTATTTCTTTACGGATTTTCTTGTACATACTCTCCATAGCACTGACGGTCTTGTGCTTACCCTCGGCTATATTATCACTCCACCTTGTCAGAATTTTCATCTCGGCGGAATCTTTAGACGGGTAATCTTGTTCTCTTATTAGACAATTGATCAGGAACTTTAATATCATGAGCTGGATCTCGACTTTCCTTTGAGACATAATCTCGCCAATACTTTCTGGATCATCCCCTGTACGGATGAAACGATATATTCTGTCTAGATCTTCTTTCATATTCGGTAAGGTGACTAGATACTCGGTCACTCTCCTTACACGTAAGGAATATAAAACCATATTATATTCGCCTGGAACTGGATCATAGACACATTCGTTAAGGGTTTGCCTGATTTCTGTAACAGACTGATGTTTAGGCGTGCGCTGTAACGCTTGAGCATGTAATTCGAGTAATGTTAAACGCTTGTGTGGCGGCGGGGTTTGAGGAAGACCTCCTCCTGCGGCCCCTAGACTGGAATCGTCTACTGAGGCTCTACGTCCTGGCAGAGTGGGAAATGGAACTGTAGGCTGGACCGGGGGTACCGTAACAGGTACTCCGGTGTCTGGAGGAGCATGAACTACCTGGTTTACAGGGACTGGCGGAGCGCGAACAGGATTTGCATATTCGGGGACTGTGTCGTCCAGATAGGACGAAATAAAAATATCAGCTGCGGTCGGTTTGTGACGTAGCTTGGTCGGAACTAATGGTGGCGGGAAATCACTAGATGCCTCTGGGGTCGCTTTTGGCAAACCTTCGGCAAGAAGAGGATACATACCCTTAATGAGGGCATGCCTCTGTCTGTCTGACTGTTCGGCTTTGACTTGTTCACCTATCTCGATTAATTCTCTTTCTTGGGCTCGTTCCTGGGATTCTCTACTTAACTCTGACTTTCTGACTTCTTTCTCGGTCCTTCTATGGGCTTCCTTACGCCATAACTCGATGGCATCTTTCTGTGACTGTCTGGCTTTCTTTTTCCATAATGCTTCTTCTACTCGCATGATACATTCGGCATCCCATGTACCCGATACGGGCCATCTATATTTTTCGTCTAACTGTTTGGTATACTCTACCCATAAATCTAGATACAATATGGCGCTTATGCCATGTTTCTGATACATAAAATGACCTGGACTGTCCCTGGGCGGGACAGGAACTGCTTCCTCTAATAAACCCTTTCTAGTTTTTAACTGACGTAACTTGGAAAAGAGCGGCATTGTAAACTTGAATCGGAACACAATACAATACACGAAAAACAATAACAATTGGGAAAACAATTCAGGCATACCACTACATTGGAAATACATTGAACAACATTATAAATGACAGGTCGAACAGAATATTACCTGGAATACTGAGAACAGAAACAGAACAGAATTTCTCGAGAACGGAACAGACTAGAGTTACTGGATGCACTGCTATAACAGTACGGAACATACCGGTCCCATAAAGGGACGCATCAAGACCCGTATCCACCTAGGTGAACACTTCGTTTGTGAGTCTGGGCACCACCAACCCACGGACCAGGAGTCAATTTAGATTGGTCCTGTCTAGATACTACCCCAGCAATGGTACTCACCGGGCAGCAAGAACGGAAAGGCCTCGGACTGGACTGGACGACGGACGACGAACTTCGGACTTCAGTTACGGGTGGGCCTCCGGATACCTCGGACCTTGGACTCTTGGCTTGGGCTCTGGTCGGGACTCGCCGCGTTCCTCCACCGTCTCGTTCGGATGCTGGACCGCCTCCTCCGTCTCCTCCGTGGGCCTGAGGGATACTTGAGGCAGAAATATCTGCACGTGGCCGGTATGGTTCCGTCACGGCTGCAGAGGGTCAGGGGGTCGGCGTGGCTTCACCGACGCGTGGGGAAAGGGCAGGTCCCTATTCGGGCGCCATTATGTGGTATATAAATAAATAATACCGGATCTATTTTTGAATGTATGAATGAATAACAGATAGCTCAATAAAATAAGAGTCAAGATTCGAGGTAGTAGGAGTTTCTGCAGGTTTATTACAGCATAAGGACAGGATCAGGACAACCTGCATAGGAACAGGGGCCCAGCAGCTGCTGGGGCTGGATCTGGGATGAGCGCGCTAACTTTTAATAACAATGCATCAACTTATATACATAGCGCAAACACATAGCATTACATTGCAGTAGGCGTAACAGTGGGTGGAGCAGAAGGCGTGACGCGTAGCAGTCGCGAGAGATAACAGTAAAAGTAGGTGTAACTGGGAGTATACATAGACATGTGATGCAAACGTAACAGAATATGTCATGAATGGGCGGAAACATAGGAGGGGGCTACCTAAGGAGCCGGGACCTCTAACCTGGTGGTGCGCGAAAACTGGCAATGACGTGTTACTAGGAGAAGCTGGGGGCTACGAACTCTGTGCTAGGAGCGGAGACTTGAGTCTGGAGGGTCGGAGCGACATGTACCTAAACCCTATCTGGTATCTGAGGTTTAGGGAACATGTTGATATAAACTAGAAGTCATGAGGGGAAAAGCTAACTTGATTCTAAGACTGGACCATGCATTATTCTACATGTAGTGCGTGATGAAGAATATTAAATGACCATTAATACAGTATTTCTCTAACGTGGAGCCGAATAGGCTAGACAATGACGGAAACTATTGATGCAGTTCAGTAGCTTAGGAATGCAGAGAAGAAGGACTGAACTGATAGCTGGAATCATAACATACTCTTGGCAGACTCAGAGGCAGAGCCAAGCTGCACCGGGCACTGCGAGGCAGGAAGTAAGTGAAGGGTCGAGGATACAGGTGGGGGCTGTATCGCTCCTCAGCGAGGCTTTCAGGAGACAGGAGCTGAATCTGTTGTCCGGGCCCTTTTGAGGCCTGGAAACGGGGACTTTATAATGAAATAACGTGCACACTGAGAAACGTGGCAATATAACTTTACATAGGCCTGATATTCGTAGTATTCACGAGGACTGGAAACTGACATACCAGAGGTGGACACAACTGTAATTGCGTCATTAATCAGACATGGGGAATAACATATGCATATTGGTCATGCACACATAACCTATGATGGATGAGGCGTAGGGACACAGAACATGGCAAAATTTACTTTTCCACAGTGTACACAGTCCATGTGTTTTGTTTGTTTTGGACAGCTATTCAAAGAACTGTGAATTCAGTCACCATAAAGTTTACACTAAAAGATTTACCTTCATAACTATTGTGGTCAGTGTTTGTTTCCCTATATATCCTACCTTGGATATATTGTTTTATTTTTGTATTCAATACATTTTTCAATTTATTTGCGTTTCCCGACAGAACCATTGTTGTTGTTTAGATCGGAATTATGTGGCATGGTGGGGAGTGTATTTTTGTGTATTGTTGCAATGTAACAGAGTGGTTTTGTGCAGGGTGTATTTATGTGGTAATGAGTAGAGTGTAACTTTGTGAAGTTGAATCATGTTATGATACTTTATGACACTTTGTGTTATGTTATATAACAGTATTTCGGTATCCTACTTTGTGTTATCCTTCAGTTATGTTAGTCTGTTAGTAGTTTATGTATTGCTATGCTTTTAATGTTATTTTATTGTATTCTTTGTTACATTGTCGTGTTCTAGTTGTTATGTTTTCTGTTGTAAATACTTGTTGATCCTTTTAATGTTATGCTGTGTTATCCTGTTTTATGGTGTGCTATTTTGTCTTATCGTTTAGTGTTTTGTGCTGTTATTTTACCTGAATTTACGCTATCGAATCACATGTTATCTTATGCTTTTTTATGCTGCTATCGTACCTTATCTGCCCTATTTTATGTTATGTCATAGAATGATATGCTGGTTCATGCAATGTTATTTAATATTATCTGATTCTACCATGTGTTGTGTTAATGTTGAAGATGTTACGTATGGTACCACACCAGTATTGCGTTTAGGTGACTGTAAAGACCAGGAAATTATATGTATTTTGTACCAAGGATCTATGTGATAGACTGACAGAAAAGGTAGCTTCTTAAGTGTTTTGGTGTAGAGAGAAGGATTGGTTGCGGTGATGGCTGGGATAACAGCTCTTAAGAGGAAATGTGTGGCGCAGCAACTCGGGCAGCTGACTCCAGAGTGCGGGTCTCATGGTTCGATCCTCAGCGCCAGAGACAGATCAGCTCAGCATCATGTGACCCTGGGCAATAGCTCACTAAATCTCCCTGACGGCCCCCTGTACCTTGAGATCCTTACGGGTGATTAGTTTTCACTTTACAAATGCCGGGTTTAAGAGAAGTTTCTCTTCCCTTTCAGAATATTTGTAAATCTCTGCTAGGGAAGCACTTTGAATCCTTGGAAGGGCACTGGAGCATGAGGTGATTTCTTTCAGTTCTATAGCAGGGACGCACCTATATCTAAAACTCATATGTTTGATGCTATTTCTTTTTGTTCTGTCTGCACATCCCCATGAATATAATGCATAGCACCTGGTGACTGCATTACAGCACAGCAGGCACAGAAAACGTGTGAAGAAATCTACTAACTGAGCCAAGTCAGTCCTGAGAAAGACGCCACTGGCAGGTACCGGCAATATAAACACACGCAGCATCCTTCAGCACTCGGGAGAAGAGGTGCTGTGTCAGTGCCTGCTATATTGGCTGGTATCTGTCCCCGCCAACCTCCACAGTGCAGATGAGTGACAGGAGAGCAGGGGAGCAGGGAGCCGGGGCAGGGAGGTGCAGGGAAACATCTGTCCAAGAGCTGCTGGCGGGGGCAGATCAGTGCTAACAGGTGGACTCTTCAGAGACCCTCACATCTGGGCAAACAGCGAGAGAGGGGGTGGATAATAATCACAGGGTTGGAGGGATGGGGAATCGAGAAAGAAGGGCAGCAGTGCCTTTGGTGTATACCAGTGATGCCAGGGGGGTACAGGCAATAGTGCCGATATTGGTAATTCTCCCCTCCCCCCTCCGCTTATCAGTTGATGGAGCAGATTTCTTCTGGAGTCAGGCATTGCTTTATTTTTATTTTTTATTTTTGTGCTTCAAACATACTGCATTCAAATTGACACGCACATTTTGGTGCAAGTGAAAACAAATGGCATATGAGACATTAAATGAGACCTAGTCAGTATGAAATGCTTTTGCTGAATTAACATGTGTATTTTGCAATGAAGAGAAAAACTTGTGATTTAAATGACCTTTTAGTTGTGAAGAATAACCATAGAATGTGTTCTCTCTTCCCAGCACATTTTTCCTCATAATCTATACCCCTGTCACTGTGTTAAGAGACTTTGGCTTGTTGCATATTTAGATAAATATTTCAGTTTAAAACACCTCTTTTTATAATGTGTGTTAATTAATAATGCACCAAACACTACACTTGGGGCTAAATGCTTTTTTGCATGAAAAACTAGCCAAAACATTAAAGCATGTTGCTATGAGTATGTATTAACTGTGTGCGCTTTTAAAATTTACAATAATGCATAAAAATGCTATGTTGTACATTGCACATTTTTTGCATGTTGGACACAAATAATAGAAAAGCTGCTTGAAATTAATAGCTTTTGCTAGGGAAAAAATAATACAAGTATGGGTGGGAAAAACATAATGGGTGTATTTACATAAAGTTAATACTCCTTTGTCTTTGTTTTGTTTTTGGGCCTAAGAAAAAATGGCCGCCTGTGAATCCAGCAAGGCTGTGATTTGCATTAAAGAAGAGAGCATGCGCAGATTGTACCAGCTTGCCTCAAGACACAAAGGAGTCAAGGCCACTGTGAACTGTACATTCTTGTTATTGTGCCAATGTACCAGTGTTTGTTAAAGTATCCTTCCTGCCTGGGATATGACAGGAAGGAAAAATAGAATGAAACATTTTTCCTAGTTAATGGTGCTAAAAGATATAAATGTATTAAATCATTAACACTTCCTTTGTTAAAACTGGTATGTTTAGGATTTTGTAATAAGATCAGGCTGATGAGACCTCTTGCCATCGTGGCTGACCAATCAGGTAGAAGCTTTTCTGAAAATGCAACATTTTGTGTAGTCTGCCAAGAATTAGAGTATAAATAATGACCTCTTTGGAGGCATGGTTGGCTTAGGCTTAGGCACTTTAGGCTCTGCTTCATTCATATGGGTTAGGTACGAGAAACGTCGTGGGAAATTGCTGCAGCCTGGGAGGAGATTTGCGTCCGAGGAGAGGGGAGGTTTATTGCGCATGTTTTTTTTTTTTTAGAGAATCCTTGCACGTCATATTTTTGGCACGGCAGGCCACATTCCTTTAAGATCTTGTGAAGGAGGGGGCGCTTTCAAGGAGCAACTCCTGTCAGATCATGGAGAGGGAGAGAGACAGATTGAGCATCACCAGAGCAGAGAGTACACCTGATTAGAATAGGTTTAGATGCTAAATTCTAAATGTATACTTTTGACTAATTAATTAGTTTTGATAAGATTTATTTGTCTTATGCATTTATTTCTCTTAATGAGAGATTTTTGCAAATTATTTAATTATTGATTAGCCTTGCAAGACTTATTTTTCTTAGAAACTCTTTAAGAGTTTTGACTGACATTTTGCGCCACATTTTCTTTTAAGCATGTGATGCTTATATGCAGACTGTAATATGTTCTGTATTAATGCTACTTTTCCTGTTTTTCACATTCTGTAACCTGATTGATATTAGACTACTGAATAAAGGGTCAGAGAATTAACTTTGACTAGAAAATAAAACCCTTTCAAATGCTCAACAACTCTCTTCATTGGCTTAAATAATTTTTGACTGGGCATGTTTATGTAAAGTCTCCTGAAGGTAATACATGGTGTCAAGTGCCCAACACCTTTTCAGCGGTAAAATCGAGGTAGATGAGGTTTTATATTGAGAAATTACCGCTGCATCACAGTAATTAGTCACCCTTCACAAAATAAACAGTCACCTACGTTTTTGTTGGAAAACAGTATGCTGCAGGTTTTATTACATACAAGGAGTATGCCAACTTGGTGGGTTAACTTACGGCGGTCCAGTGGGGGACAAAGAGGGTGGCCAGTGAGTGGGGGCAGGTATAAATACCTGTCCCCAACTCACTGCACACCCAGTGGGGTAACGATAATTGAGGGGTCCCCCCCCAGGTATGTGGAGGGGCCCCCTCCGGACTCTATTAGGAGCTCTCAGGCCGAAGTGCAGTGCTGAGGGGGCCCGCTTGAGCTTCAGGCCCCGCCCGCACTGCGGGGGATGCGTGGGCCTATGTTACGCCCCTGTGCACACCGGAAATGATGCCTCAAAGGCGCTAGACCCGAAGGGGAACTCCCAGAGGAGGGGGTCCAAGTAACAAGATGCAGGGAGGTTCCTGAAGCCGCACTAAGGGGGTTGCTCTCCTACAGGGCCCCTGAGTTGGCCGTGGGCAGCCGCATGAACAGGAGAGATAAGCTGCGCTTTGCGGGAATAGAGAAACTTTTGACCCACCTTAACCTTGTGCTGTCAGGGCAACGGGAGAGAGTCTGGGGTAAAGGGCATGGAGGGAATAGACTGAGGTGTGATAACCTCATAAGAGGGAAAGGGGACGTCATGTGAGTGGAGAAAGGATGTAGATATGGGAAATGGAAAGGGAGCCAGGAGGGGTCAAAACTGGAGAAATAGAAAGGAAGAAAAGGCGATTTGGAGGGATTAAATGGGTGTGCAGAACAGCTACTGAAAATAATAGCTGGGCAAAGCAGGAAGAGTGAATCGGGCGAGAAAAAAGAGAAGGAATCAGGGGGAGAGTTAGAGGGAACAATGAATAAGGTGACCATTTTTCGGCTATTTACATGACTATCAGTAAAAACAGCGTAACGTCCGTCATTCCTTTTTGATCATGCAACGAATGACATTTGTCTGGAAAAACAACCAATTGGCGAGAGGGAAGCACAATAACAAACTACAAAGCCAATTGACCAAAAATGGCAGTGGAAAAAGATAATCAGTGTATTTTTTATAATGGAAAAAACATACATTCAATGCAAGCTTCCCTTCTTTTCGCGACCGACCAATCATGCAGCACGATTTTAGTTTCCTCGGTTATTATAAAATTAATACACTGTAGGAAACATTTTAGAGCATATTTCTCAAATGAATTACACCCCTTCCTCTACAAATGACATGGCCTCGTCCCATTGAGTCGATTGAAAATGGGGCTAGGTTTGTTCAAGTTTACGGGTGTTGTTTGTCTCACGGAGAGATGGGCAAGGTGGGCGGGGCAGTTTTACTTTTGGTATTGCCTCCCTGGGTGGCCAGTTAATGGTGGTCACTAGTTCTAAGGCCTCCCCCATTTCCTGCCTGCCAAACATGAAGAAAGAGGCCGTGAAACTGGCAATTTGCAGGCTGTGAGCCTGCCAAGAAGACGTATTTCAAGCAAAAAACGCCAACATTCAAGGGAAGGAATTTTGCATAATGACATTTAGGCTGTTCAGTGAAAGAAAGAGTAACAATTTTGAGACAGTGATTTCTTTGGTGCGAACATTTAAATATGTTTAAACACAGGTGTTTAGACTGACAATGCACTCCTTACCAGCCTAGTTCACAAAACAATATTTTAGGTTTGCTGAATCGGTCCTCATTGTATTTTTCTTATCCCTGGGTGGAAAACAAATTCCCCTTTCTTGAACGGCGCCAGTAAGGTCCCATACAGGAGACAGCCACAGATAAACAAACAAATGAGGAACGTATTCAAGTAGGGCCCTGCTAGTGCCCCGGGGACATTAGGTAGTTTGCGCTTCATCCGGAGCATGGAGAAAGAACAAAAGGCATAGTAGAGGATCTCCATGGAGATCATAACAGTGTGCTGAGCCCACGGCACTCAGGCAGCACTGTAGAGGTAAAAGGAAGTCATTTAAAAGCAGAATAAGAATATGTACACAGTAAACTGTATACAGCCTTAACCAAAAAAAAAAAAGGTTCCACCCACCTAAGTGTATGGGAACAGCATTTCGGCGACGGGAAACTGATAAGAAAAGCAGGTGAGGAACAAGCATTGGTAAATGCAGGAAAATAGGAAAATGACGATCCCAAACAATTGAGGATCGAAACGCCGTCAACTCTACAGCACATTAATTGGCGCATTCTCTACTGTGGCTGTTGCTTAATCGTGAATTGAACACATAAGTCACTTGATTTGTTCCCTTCACCCAGCCACCCACTGTATGATACTTTCACCTATGTTCACATTGCGCCGTTCACGCTGTCTATCCTACCACTTGCGTCGCCACTGTTCACTTGTACACCTTTGAGCACCAAGTATTTAGTTGGTTGTCATATGATTTGTCTAATGCAGTGCTGCTCTAACTGTATAAATATGACCCTGCATAACAATTCTTTTCTAAATATAATATGAATAACAACGCAAGATCAATTGAGTAACAGTCTCCTTTATTTTCGGTCTTGTAATGCTTTCTGAACACATATGTAATTGTCTACCAAATATTACCTGTTGGGATATTGTTATTTGTTTTACTTTGTAAGATTACATGGACTTAGCCCACTTAGGCTTGGAGTACTGGCAGAGGAAATATGGAATAGAGATATGTTTAATTCCTGAAGAACCATGCTGCCCTGGTAGCACAATGAGTTAGAGCATGGCGAGTCCTTGAACTTTGACTAAATATTTTTGATAACGAATGACCGGAGTTCGCGTCAGATGTCGGACTTCTTTATGTTAAAGCAAAATGTTAAGAAGCTATATTATTTTACCAAGCAATACAAGAATATTAATTGCTTTGGTAATGTCAAATGGATTATGTGAATGACAAAATAAGGAACCATGTGAATTTGACGAACGACAAATTGTCGATTTAAAATTTAATGTGTTTCTAAATGAATATGTTTATACTTTGGTGAATTGGAATTCATAATTCAATTTGGACCACATAATGAGCATTTTATTTATATATGACAAAGTATGTTTTCACTTGTTATTCAGAGAAAGTGTCACTTGGTGTAATGTTCAATATAACTTTATTGCGATGATTCGTGCACCCGTACCCGTGAACAAGGGGCTACGGCTGCGAAACGCGTTGGGTGGTGATTGTGCCGAAATAAACTTCGTTTGAAGAGAATGAACCCACCATGACAGACAATATCCAATTGCTCATCATTTTTTTACTGAACACAGGCAAAATACCAGCCTCCTCCCATTTGTCGTTTTGGACTGTATTCCTAGGCGGGAACGAGGGAGTGATAGACTCAAAGAACTATGCAGATTGGAATAAAAAATGATTATCAAATACCACACGTTGCAACCGTCTGGCCATAATGGCGATGAGGCACTTGCCGTACACTTAGGCTAAAAGAATTAGTAATGGTTTAAGCTGAATATAAAATGAAATAGTCTATTTTCATGATTGTAGCTGATTCACTTTATTAGTTATTTGGGTTGCATACTTATATCACTGTTATTATGAGAAATTTTAACTGTAACATTCTTTGTCTTTTATTTTAGATGCTCTGTGGCCCTCTGAAGAGTATCATGGAGAGTTGAAGAGCCAAAGTATTATTATTTAATATGTCAAACTTATATGAGTTTCCCTGCCTGAATTGGTAGCCCACTTGGGCGTAAGGCGGGGGATGAATCGATATAATTCTTGATCTTTCTGGTGGATAGTTTATCAGGCAAAGATTAAATATTCTCAAACTTGAAGCAACATTTACTTTATGTTTTGAGGCCCACTGGGGCGTGAGCAATTATTTGATACGTGCTCAAAACAGCCGATGATGTGACTGTAAGATTACATGGACTTAGCCCACTTGGGCTTGGATTACTGGCACAGGAAATATGGAATAGAGATATGTTTAATTCCTGAAGAACCATGCTGCCCTGGTAGCACAATGAGTTTGAGCATGGCGAGTCCTTGAACTTTGACTAAATATTTTTGATAACGAATGATCAGAGTTCGCGTCAGATGTTGGACCTCTTTTTGTTAAAGCAAAATGTTAAGAAGCTATATTATTTTACCAAGCAATACAAGAATATTAATTGCTTTGGTAATGTCAAATGGATTATTTGAATGACAAAATAAGGAACCATGTGAATTTGATGAACGACAAATTGTCGATTTAAAATTGAATGTGTTTCTAAATGAATATGTTTATACTTTGGTGACAAATGAATTGGAATTCATAATTCAATTTGGACCACATAATGAGCATTTTATTTATATATGACAAAGTATGTTTTCATTTGTTATTCAGAGAAAGTGTCACATGGTGTAATGTTCAATATAACTTTATTGCGATGATTCTTGCACCCGTACCAGTGAACAAGCGGCCACGACTGCGAAACGCGTCGGGTGGTGATTGTGCCGAAATAAACTTCATTTGAAGAGAATGAACATGGGCTACAGCGTGTTGTTTTGAGACCAAACAAACAACTGTTTTGTGGATTAAGTGGGGTTGGCGAACCCCGCTGTGGCCCGCCGTAGCTTAAAGAGGCGTTGGTTGTATTTCACCGAACGAGTGTGGATATATATATATATATATATAGATATATATCTATATATATATATATATATATGTAGCTGACCTGTAACAACAAGGCCTACAAAAGGGCGGGCCCAAGTCTACGGTGTGCTGCATTACTTGTGAAGGCTGGAGGCGCTGACGACGGCATATTAACAGCCAGAAATGCATCCGCCACTGCCACTGAATAAAAGCCTTCAATTGTCTCCCCAGGGGCTCTGCTTCTTCCTTTCGGCTAGAAGATTAACCGCACATATTCACGCGTCAGCCAGAGACGCCCCTCAGAGACCCCCGCTTCATTTTGGACTTGGACTTTACTGGCAGAACTGTTCCAGTTCCCTGTTTGCTTTCAAAGTTGTTTGAAAAGCCCGCAGTCCACCACAGAACCCGGGACGAACATTAGCAGTAGCGAGGCATTCACCTCGCGCTGGGCAGCAGCCCCTGTTATTCTACCCCCGGTACCTGAGGCTGAAGCGTCACAGGGGAGCAGAGGAGGCATTGTTCAGGACTTACCAGCTGATACAACAAGGCATGTTGGACACATTGTGGCTCCCCGCACCTTGAAGCTGGATGGTGTGAATACTTGCATCATAGCCCCCCGCAGCAACTTTCCCGGTGTCCCGTACATGAAGGATTCTGGGATGTGTAGTTTCCCTCCACACGGACTGCTGCACAGGTGTGCTGCGTGGAACACCAGGGGGTGTAGCTGACCTGTAACAACAAGGCCTACAAAAGGGCGGGCCCAAGTCTACGGTGTGCTGCATTACTTGTGAAGGCTGGAGGCGCTGACGACGGCATATCAACAGCCAGAAATGCATCCGCCACTACCACTGAATAAAAGCCTTCAATTGTCTCCCCAGGGGCTCTGCTTCTTCCTTTCGGCTAGAAGATTAACCGCACATATTCACGCGTCAGCCAGAGACGCCCCTCAGAGACCCCCGCTTCATTTTGGACTTGGACTTTACTGGCAGAACTGTTCCAGTTCCCTGTTTGCTTTCAAAGTTGTTTGAAAAGTCCGCAGTCCGCCACAGAACCCGGGACGAACATTAGCAGTAGCGAGGCATTCACCTCGCGCTGGGCAGCAGCCCCTGTTATTCTACCCCCGGTACCTGAGGCTGAAGCGTCACAGGGGAGCAGAGGAGGCTTTGTTCAGGACTTACCAGCTGATACAACAAGGCATGTTGGACACATTGTGGCTCCCCGCACCTTGAAGCTGGATGGTGTGAATACTTGCATCATAACCCCCCGCAGCAACTTTCCCGGTGTCCCGTACATGAAGGATTCTGGGATGTGTAGTTTCCCTCCACACGGACTGCTGCACAGGTGTGCTGCGTGGAACACCAGGGGGTGTAGCTGACCTGTAACAACAAGGCCAACTAAAGGGCGGGCCCAAGTCTACGGTGTGCTGCATTACTTGTGAAGGCTGGAGGCGCTGACGACGGCATATCAACAGCAAGAAATGCATCCGCCACTACCACTGAATAAAAGCCTTCAATTGTCTCCCCAGGTGCTCTGCTTCTTCCTTTCGGCTAGAAGATTAACCGCATATATATATATATATATATTAACTACTGGCGGTCGCCAGTAGGTAGTTATAGTTAGAACCATGTTTATATTCAAAAAGCATTTTTTCTTTTCCCAATAACTTTGGCGCCGGTTGACGAATCTTCGCGAAATTCTCAAAACTAGTGGGGCGCTCTGGTCAGCTCCTATCTTGAAAGTTTCACGGTGATATGGAAAGCAGAGGCCGAGACAAAAGGGGGGTCCCAAAACGTGTTTTTTCTATGTTAATTCCCATAGAAAACTTTAGACACGGCTACAGCTCGAACTGCTGAACGGAATTACACCACATTTGGCAGAAAGGTAGTGCTTGGTTCGAAAAGCACCCTTATTCTTGTTAAGAAACAAATGGATAGTGTTGCTGACCAAGGTTAAGCACATCAGTTTCAAAATACACTCATAGGTATTTATTTTGTGCACATCACATCCGGAGATTGCCACACAAACGCTCCACTGTAGAGACAGATCTCAACTTATGCAAAAAAGGATGGTGCCTCAAAGGTAAAGAGTCCAAGGCATCGTGAAATTGTAGAAAATCAATCCTTTATTAATTCAAGCTTTTAAAATGCCTCAGCCAACGCGTTTCGTTCCTGTCGGAACTTCGTCAGGGCTGAAAACATACAAATAAATAAAAACAATACTAAGTACACATACATACATACAGCACATATATATACATATATACAATAACTCTGCTAAAGACAACGACAAGATTACATCATAGAGCAACATCTACAATTGAGGTTTAAATAGACAGGGCCCAAAGTAGCCCAACAATCACCAAAGCAATGTAGAAAATTACGGCAGTTGTAATACATTAAAAGATTGTTTTTAGGCACGGGGAAGTAGGATAAAGAGCAAGAAAAAAGCAACCTTAAAAATCACGTGTTTTACAGAGAATGCCGCATATTTGTATTTATACGTAAAAAATGATGAAGGGGAAAAACAAAGTAAAAAAGAAAAGAAAAAGTACATACAAGGGAAATAAAGAGCAAAAAGACTAAAGAGCAAGAGACCAGGAGTCTAAAAGCAAACTAACACTCCGTCGTGCGGTGAGGCAAAGTTAAAGTAAAAGTTAAAGCAAAGTAAAAGATGGGGAATTGGTATACTAGTGACCCACATTAAGAATGTCCTAGTGGCGCTGAAAAACGAAGGTATTAAGAGTAATTCTACAGTTTGCCCAGTGTGGGGAAAGAAAGAGGAATGGATACCATTCTCAATCTCACCTTAGAAATCGCTTTATCAATCTCGTACGGCAATCAGGTACCCAATGTGGGGAGTATGCACAATGTGTTCAGAGAGCATTCTGAATGGAATCACAATATCCGTATCTAGCACTCAAGGAGGTCACAAACAAAAACACCGGTATAACCGCACAATCAGAGCTAACTGTAAAGTCTACCCTACCTAGAGGCACAGTCATCGAACAACAGGCCAGTTGGCAGACCCCGAAGGCAGAATGGTTAGTAAATACTGAAGCTCAGATACATGGATCATGTAGTTATTTTACCCAGCCCAACTGCGAAGAGATACCCCGCGATGCTCCACCGAGCGATAAGTATTGGTGTAACCAAATGGTTATTTGAAGGACCAGATGTTCTCACCTTATTGTATATGTATTGAAAGAAACCAGGCGGCGGCTTGTATGGCGACCTAATATCCCCACACACAGTATAGGTTGCAATCTATAAGAAATCAGGGATCTAAACCAAAAGATAGATACACATGTGAACGTACATTGGAAAGGATTTATATATTCACGAGGGTGAGCGATAGGCTTATAGTTAGCCTATGTCCATCAAAATCGGGCATTAGCTATTAGGTAAACCAAAAAATAAAGGAAAAAATAAAGACATAGGTGAGCATAAATTGAAAAACGATTTATATATTAACAAAGGTGAGCAATAGGGTTATGGTTATCCTATATCCATCAAACGCGGGCATTGTCTTTTGAGTGTGTCTCAGACACGAATAAGTCTCACTGGTTGTGACATGTATACAGATGTCATGCATATATTTAAAATTCACTAAAGTCATAGAATCAACCACCCAACCGGGGTCTAGTACATATAATTATTAAGAGGTTGTGTTGTAAACTCACCATGTTCCACCAGACATGTTAGCATACAATAAGGTCATTAAGCCCGTGCACAAATAGACTCACCTGTTTTATCCAGAAAAACCAAGTGACCGAGGACTTAGATAACCCTTCTTTTAAATGTAGAAAGAATGAAATTCAGAGTTGCGGTCACGTAGCTATTAAGGAAACATATAAATAACAAAGTCAACCAATTTAATAACACATTGAACAATGCAGCATTCGCTTAATATGGATTAGCAAGGGACTATCAAGCCCCACGTGGGTCAAATTACCTCAGAGAAAATGATCAGGAATGGGGCATATATAACCCCTCGTCGCATAGAAACCTTTATCCGCCTGTCTACATGTAGCACTCCTGGAGGAAAAAACAGAGACTGTGCTTAGATATAGGGATAGATATACCCTGTATGAGGAGGCCCCCAGCCTCATGACTGTATCAACTGAAGCAATTCAGGCACACAACAAAGTTCACCCACGAGCATGTAGATACAATCCTTAGAGATCGGATGCAGTCGCGCATCACTAAAAACCAAAAAACAAACTCGAGGTCCCTCTCTGCAATGCCACTCAATCACAACATACGGACGTCTCCAAGTCCACCAGAGAACGATCCGCATTTACATGAATCGCAACGGCAGCAGCTCAGTCAGATGCTGTGGGCGTAGAGTACAGCAAGCAAATCAATGCCCCAAAAAAATTAGACGCCAACCCACCGTTATTACACTCATAGCGACAAAAGAGTGCAAACATACAAACGTACAACCAACCCATGCTCATAGTAAATGCCAAACAAATTAAAAAATGCCGTCCCCTTACCTAAGCACGCGGAGCGTGCGCCATTGTAAACGCCAGCTTGTGAAACCCAACATGACTACTAGCCGGCTTCAAAAAGGCCCTGACCTCCCATAATGCCCCTGGGCAGGTCATGTGACTCACCAGACGCCAGCCCGATGTACCAGCGTTTGGAAGTCAGCGCCATCTTAAAAAGGCTAGTGGGATCAAGTGTTTGCGAGCATCCAGATATGTAAGGCCAAAAAACGGACCCGTACTTGCAACGCAGAGAATAGCAAAAGATGTTAAGACAGGCAAAATAAATATAGATGTAATATGCACTCGATGGAACTAAAATGGTGTACCGCACACTACCATGCTCCGGGGAGTGCAATAATGGAGCAGAGCGAACAAATAAGTTCCAAGCTCAGATCTCCAGTTTAAATATTCAAAAATCACGCTATATCAGAGCAATGGTACCAGCTTGATGGAAATTATTCTGTATGATTAAAAGGAGCTGGAAAGTCTGCATGGTCTATTGATCATCATACAGTCGTGGATAGTAGTCGGACGGGTGCACACTGGTCTCAAAAGAAGTTCCTGGATTGTCTATGTTTAGATCAGGCATCACAAGTGAGCCCACGTCGAAAAAGCACCTGTGGTAATCACCAATGTGCTGAAATTGAACGAACCACTGTGAAGGTACTGGGTGGACATTTATCTGGATATTACCACATCATGTTGGACACAGTGCTATCATGTTAGAAAAAATGTTTATAGAAAAGCGAGCATTGTAGCTGAAGTGCCACATTAGTAAAGAGCGAAAAAGAAGTAAATGAGACATGAAACAGAAAATAAAAGATCTACACGCAACACTATATATCATAACCCCAAACCAAGTAAAGAACATATAATACTGAGGAAAAAAGTAGATAAATATAAGTATGTGACCTTAACACAATTTTTACATACATATTGACATAAAAAATGAAGGACAAAAAAACAACATATAAATTTGAACGTATGCATTCCTAAGCTCAGGTGGTCCGTAGTGCTGTGCCCAGCAGCCAAAAGGTCTAAACGACACAGTCATGTAAGGAACACTTAGAAAATGTGTACATCAGTTCTCATTAAAAACAGGAGAAGATCATCATTCAAAATAATGCACATACGAAGGTAATAAAGGAAAGACAACATCATTCAAATTTGATCCTGTTACATGTTATCAACAAAAGGTCCATAGTGCTGAGCCCCGCACTATGAGATTCGTAGGCATCTTCAGGGGGACATAGCGTATTGATGGTTTAAATAAAATAATGCATTTCCTCATCTGTGTTATGCCCCAGGCATACATTTCCACCTTGATTCTTTTTGTCTCAGTAGTAACTCTCTATTACCACCCCTTGTTGGTATAGGTACATGATTGATCGCATGGAACCAAAAAAGATAGGTCATCTGGGTGTTCCTTCATGTAGTGGTCAGTAATGGGATATCTGGCATCTTTAGTTCTAATCGCCCGTCTATATTCCTGCATTCTTACTTTGAGGCTACGGATAGTACTGTGTTCATAAATTGTCCCGCATCTACAACCAAGGATATATACAACATGAGTGGTGTTGCAGTTCATGAAGTGGCTAATCGTGTATTTCTTGCTGGTGTTGTAACTAAAATCCAGGGTTTTACTCTTACCCAACGGACAAATGTTAAATGTTACATGCCCCACAGGTAAAAAAGCCCTTAGGTTTGGCAGGTAACCATGTGTGTGCAGACTTCGGGGTAGTAACATAGCTGGGGCAGAGTGTATTCTTTCAAGCCTTACCCTTTCTATAGGTAATCAACGGTTTTATCTCAATTGACTCCTTCAGGTCCGGTACAGCCGTTAACAGATGCCAGTGTTTGCAAAAGATGTTAAAGATGTCACTGCTGTATGTGGTATACTGGGTAATGAACCTTGCCTTGGGGTTCGTACCACTTCTTCTGGGTTTGTCATGCAGGGTCTCTTCCCTAGTAATGCTGTTAATTCTATGCTCAGCTTTCTTAAGTTCCCCCTGTTCATATCCCCGTCTGGTGAATCTGTCAACTGTGTCATAGATATGGGTGCTAAACATCTCATTCTCACTACAGTTGCGTCTAATTCTAGTCATTTCATCGAAGGGAATATTATTGATCACTGACCTGGGGTGTGCACTTGTAGCGTGCAATACTGCATTACACGCATGTTTGATATAAAACTGAATATCCAGAAAATGTATACAATCCTTATTGTGTGTCATGGTGAATTTGACATTAAGAGTGTTAGTATTCAGAAAGGTAACATATTGGTTAAGATGTTCGACTGATCCTGACCATAGACAGATCACATCATCAATGTACCTCCCCCAGTACACGATGTTATTGGTCCACGGGGAGGCACATCTGCCCCAAGCATGCTCCCTCTCAAACAACCCCATAAAGAGGCAGGTGTACGAGGGAGCAAACTTGGAGCCCATCGCCGTGGAACCAGCGGTTGTCAAACAGAAAAAAATTGTTTGTCAAAATAATCTCAATCATGGAGATGATCATCTCATTATAGTCATACAGGCCCGCGTCATCTTTGTCCAAAAATGACCGTACCGCTCTGATACCATGGTCTTTGTCAATGCAGGTGTAGAGACTCTCTACATCAATGGTCACGAACATTAGATCGTCTGACCACTCGAAGTCTCGCAGTTTGTTTAAAATATCCTTGCTATCCCTAACAAAAGATGGCAAATTAGGGACATAATTCTGAAGTTTAAAATCAACAAACTGGGACAGCTTCTCCATAGGGGACCCCACTCCCGAAATGATCAGCCTTCCAGGAGGTAATAGTCCTCCCTTGTGCACCTTTGGTAGCACGTAAATACATGGAAAAGATAGGCATTCTACCCAAAGAAACTTGATTTCATCGTCAGTAAGGAGTCCCGACTCTTTCCAGTCACTAAGTTTAGCATTGATCATAATGGTGCAGTTGGAAATAGGATTATCAGTCAATTCCCTATAGTATAACTCGTTACTAAGCTGTCTCATTATTTCGTTCATGTAGTCACAATGATTCATGATCACGATGTTCACGCCTTCAATGGCCTCTCTTATGATGATCTTATTATCATTATTGAGTCTTTTAAGTGCCTGTCGTTCAGCTGCAGTAATATTATGAGCGGCTCATGAGCTGAACCTATTAGGTTTCTCGAGGTCATTGAGGTCCTGAGTAATCTTGTCGTGAAAAATATAAATGTTATGATGATAAGAATGTGTGGGTGTGAATTTGGACTGGGGATGGAGACCGGTATCTGTGTTGAGATTTTGTGGAATATTTAGATCTCTCAATAATGTAGGGATATCTATATCTTCATCCTCGTTCAAGGTCAAGAGGCAATGGACATTGCGTACCTCATCTATGGTGTGTGTCACAGTGGTTTGTTTGTCTTCATTCCCTCCAGCATCATATTGTCTGTTTGCAAAGTAGTCTTTCAACTTTAACACCCTCACAAATTTGAACAGATCTACATGGACATTCGCAAAATCCCCCATTTGTGTGGGGCAAAAATCAAGACCTTTACTCAAAATCGCGATTTCCTCAGTATCCAGTATTTTATTAGAGAAATTGACAATTTTTAAATCCGTGTTGGCATTAGAGCATAACATTGAGTCATCAGTATCACATATATTCACAACAGTCACTTTCTCGACTTCACCCCCCTGATTGATTGTTCACTGCTCTTCCTTTTGTATCTGCCTTTGGCTCTCTTCCCCCCCGTCTTGTTTTTTTATATCCCTTTTTTGTTGTAGGCGATTGCTGATTCTGAGCTTTGCCAGTTCCTTTTGAAAGGAAGTGGCTCCCTCCTCTAAAGGGACATCTGGTACAGTGGTGTTGGAGGCAAAGCTACTCTGGGACGATACAGAGATGTTACTAGTTGAGCCTGTTTCATCGCTCTCCTCTCTATTGTCCCTTGTTCTCTTTTTATTAAGATCTTCGTTATTTATATGTCTCCTTAATAGCTACGTGACCGCCGCTCTGAATGTAATTCTTTCTACATTTAAACAGAGGGTTATCTAAGTCCTCGGTCACGTGGTTTTCCTGGATAATACAGGTGAGTCTATTTGTGCATGGGCTTTATGACTTTATTATATGCTAACATGTCTGGTGGAACATGGTGAGTTTACGACACGACCTCTTAATAATTATATGTATTAGACCCCGGTTGGGTGGTTGGTTCTATGACTTTAGTGGATTTTAAATATATGCATGACATCTCTATACATGTCACAACCAGTGAGACTAATTCGTGTCTGAGACACACTCAAAAGACAATGCCCACGTTTGATGGATACAGGCTAACCATAAGCCTATGGCGCACCTTTGTTAATATATAAATCGTTTTTCAATTTATGCTCACCTATGTCTTTATTTTTTCCTTTATTTTTTGGTTTACCTAATAGCTAATGCCCGGTTTTGATAGACATAGGCTAACTATAAGCCTATCGCTTACCCTTGTGAATATATAAATCCTTTCCAATGTACGTTCACATATGTATCTATCTTTTGCTTTAGAGCCCTGATTTCTTATGAATTGCAACCTATACTGTGTGTGGGGATATTAGGTCGCCCTACAAGCCGCCGCCTGGTTTCTTTCAATGCATATGACCTAAGTTGAGAACATCTGGTCCTTCAAATAATCATTTGGTTACACCAATACTTATCGCTCGGTGGAGCATCGCGGGGTATCTCTTCGCAGATGGGCTGGGTAAAATAACTACATGATCCATGTATCTGAGCTTCAGTATTTACTAACCATTCTACCTTCGGGGTCTGCCAACTAGCCTGTTGTTCGATGACTGTGCCGCTAGGTAGGGGAAATTTTACAGCTAGCTCTGATTGTGCGGTTATACCGGTGTTTTTGTTTGTGACCTCCTTGAGTGCTAGATACTGATATTGTGATTCCATTTAGAACGCGCTCTGGACACATAGTGGATACTCCCCACATCGGGTACCTGATTGCCGTACGAGATTGATAAAGCGATTTCTAAGGTGATTTTGAAAATGGTATCCATTCCTCTTTCTCTCCCCACACTGGGCAAACTGTAGAATTACTCATAATACCTTCGTTTTTGGGCGCCACAAAGAAAGTCTTAATATGGGTCACTAGTATACCAATTTCTCATCTTTTACTTTGCTTTAACCTTTACTTTAACTTTGCCTCACCGCACGACGGAGTGTTAGTTTGCCTTTTTACTCCTGGTCTCTTGCTCTTTTGTCTTTTTGCTCTTTATTTCCTTCGTATGTACTTTTTCTTTTCTTTTCTTCTTTGTTTTTCCCCCCTTCATAATGTTTTACTTATAACTATGAATATGCGGCGTTCTCTGTAAAACACGCGTTTTTTATAGTTGATTTTTTCTTGCTCTTTATCCTACTTCCCCGTTCCTGAAAAACAATCTTTTAATGTATTACAACTGCCCTAATTTTCTACATTGCTTTGATGATTGTTGAACTACTTTGGGCCCTGTCTATTTAAACCTCAATTGTATATGTTGCTCTATGATGTAATCTTGTCGCTGTCTTTAGCAGAGTTATTGTATATATATATATATATATATGTATATATATGTGCTGTATGTATGTATGTGTACTTAGTATTGTATTTATTTATTTGTATGTTTTCAGCCCTGACGAAGTTCCGACAGGAACGAAACGCGTTGGCTGAGGCCTTTTTAAAGCTTGAATTAAAAAAGGATTGATTTTCTACAATTTCACAACGTCTTGGACTCTTTACCTTTGGTGCACCATCCTTTTTTGCATAAGCACCCTTATTCTTAAATGGTGTAAATCCGTTCAGTAGTTGCTGAGAAAATAAAAAAAATAATAGTTTTGATATATAGAGGCACGGAGGATCTGCGCACCCTGCTGTTCAGGAGCTGCATTGGCTGTCAACACTTCAAACCAGAAAGTGTTGGCAGCCATAGAATCGAGGCACAAGAAAGCAGTAAAAGAAACTCGCAAAATGAGAAAAAGAGGCATGGTAGAAACACCCTGACCCCCTCGGCTTCTCAGTTGGTCCCACAAGGAACCCCAGGGCCCTAAAAAGCATTTAAAAAAAAGAAAGAAAAAAGCCGAAATCGCGCTGGATGCGTGAATCCGGGCGAAATTTTTTTTAAAAATTAAGCGCAGGCTCCCGCCTTTCGTTTAATTGAAGCCCCCGGGAGGGCATGGTCCCGGGGGAGTAAAAAACATGTGTGGGGGGCCAAATCCCCACACACTGCCCCGGGGACGGCACGCCCGGGGCTTTGTATAAATATTTGCGGGGGCACATGGTCCCCCCACAGCCCCGGGGCCGCCACCCCGAGGCTTGTTTTTTTTACAGTTTTGGTACCTCTAAGGCCCCCTAAACCCCAGGGACCACCACCCACAGGGCTCTCATTAATTATATTTGTGGGGGCACACTGCCCCCCCCACCCGCAGCCCCGGGGACCGCCACCCCGGGGCCTCTTTTACAAAAAAATGTTTTACCTGTTTGGGGAGGCTTGAGCCCCCCACACGTCCCTGGGACTGCCACCTCCCCGGGGCATAAATATACAAATTCGGGGGTCCGTTACGGACCCAGAGCCCCGGGGATCACTACCTCCCCAGGGCTGTGCCATAGGTGGGAGGGGGGCTGCATGCCCCCCCTCCTGGAGCCAGTGATCACCCTGGGGACCGCCACCCTACAGGGACACTGCTGTTTGCAATGAAAGGGTGGGAGCCGTGCGGCTCCTGCCCTGTCATTGCAAACTCTGGTTTGGTTTTTGGAAGAGAGAGTAGGGAAACTGCTATCTCTTCCAAAAACCAAAGCAGATTGTTGTTCCACATGGGGAGCTCCATGTCAGCAGTTACCCATGTGGAAAAGCAATGCCGGCTCCCGCAGGAGGTGGGGAGCCAGTGGGGCCGTTGGGGAATTGGGGAAACCCCCCACAGTCCCCAACAAGAGACCAGGCCCCGGGGCATGGGGTCCCCGAGGCCATGACTGTCCCGGGAGGGAGGCCACGCGGCCCCTTCCCCATATTAATTTTTTCTTTAAACCACGCAAAGGCCGGCCACGGGGGGATGTGGTCCCCAGGGCCATAAATGACCTGAGGTGGGTCCACGCAGCCCCCTCCAATTATTTAAAAAATAAAACACTGGCCATGCCCCGGGGGATGGGGTCCTTGGGTCAGAATATGGCCTCAGGAGGGGGGCCACGCAGCCCCCTTCCATTAAAAATGTATGGGTCAGGCCCTGGGGGGATAGGGTCCCCAGGGCCAATAAAATAGGAAAGGAAAGGGGGCCACACAGCTCCCCTTCTTAAAAAAAAGAAAAAAAGACCTGCATCGCGCTGGAGGCCCCGCCCCCTCCCTGCAGCACTCTCCAAACGCTCCCCCTGGCGTATTGTAAGATGGGGAACTAATTCCCCTTAAATACTGAGGGTCCCTGGGGGCCAACTAGCCCACCAGGAACCTCCAGTATGGGCCAGGGAGCTGTGTTGCAGAGAGGTGTTCAGAGGCTATGCCCCTTTTTACGCCTCTCTGCAACGCAGCTCTGTGGCGCTTACTGGAGGTACCTGGTGGGCTAGTTGGACCCTAGGGACCATCAGGATTCAAGGGGACTTTATCCCCCAACTTAAAACACGCCATGCGGCGCGTATGCACAGTTTTGAAGGGAGGGGGCGGGGTCTGATGTGACATGTGTGCAAACATGCCCTGTGGCACGTTTTAAGTTGGGGAATTAATTCCTCTTCAATCCCGAGGGTCCCTGTGGTCCAACTAGCCCACCACATACCTCCAGTAAGCACCACAGAGCTGCATTGAAGAGTGGCGTAAAAAGGGGCATGGCCTCGCCCATCTCTCTGCAATGCAGCGCAGTGGCTCTTACTGGAGGTACCCGGTGGGCTAGACGTACTTGTGATGTTCCCACCTGAAACCATCACCACATAAAAGCCCTGAGCAGGTGCCTAAAGGATATTTTGTACCGCAGTGCAAAGTTGACTACGCATGCTACACATTCATCATGACATTTCAATGGGCTGACAAATTGCTAGATGACTACACAAGAACACGGAAGCTGGTATTATTCTGCAAGTTCAAAACATTCAACAACAACGAAAAAATATGATTGAGAATTATTGTAAGATATTACTCAATGGCCTTTTGAACCAAGATCCTCCAAGAAACCGATATGCTTGACAAAATACTAGCCATAGCTAGGACCAACACCTGAGCATTGACCCATGCTA
This sequence comes from Lissotriton helveticus, assembly GCF_964261635.1. NCBI lineage: Eukaryota > Metazoa > Chordata > Amphibia > Caudata > Salamandridae > Lissotriton > Lissotriton helveticus. Next base: position 81,868,906 of record NC_136062.1, read on the forward strand.
CAAACATGAAAAATGGTTGGATAAGAATGCTAGAGCAAGTACACAGAATGATAAGAGAAAGCAAGCAGCCTGATAGACGAATGACATCACCAATCAAAAATGAAAACGCATATTATATGTACATATTACATGTAAGAAATTGGGTTGTGGTTTTAAAGGGGTGAAAGCCCCACTCAAGCAACAGCCACAATCCTTGTCAGGGTGAAACACACCACACAAGTAACTAAATTATTCTGTGCTTAACCCTCTGTCAACTTAGTGCAAAAACAGTCAGGCTTAACTTATAAGCAAGTATTTATGTTGTTAACAAACAGCAATAAACAAAACAAGAAAAATCCCAAACCAACTTAGAAATATAGAGCAAATTTCAGAAAATACAATGATACCAGAATGACAAAAATCCAATCAGTAGAACTGGAGATATTAAAGTTTCAAGTTTTTCGTGTGACAACAGTGCCTAAAAGATGCAAAAACAACAGGAGATGGACAGAATGCAGAACAATGTCATACATTTACCCCAGTACAGAGATCTGGGCCTAAATACATTGTTTTTTTGCTCACCATGCCATTCCAGTTTGAACCCAACTGTCTTGACCCTGTGCCCCATGGGAACAGTCCAGCCCGAACTGCCAAGCCAGGTCCTCCCTAGACTGGAAACAAGCATCCAAGGACCGGTTTCGGGCTTTCAGCCCTCTTCAGCCTGGATAGCTTGATTCCAGTGGCATGGAGAGCAGGGGACTCACGTCTGAGCATACCCGTCCCACTCGGGGTGACAGATGCAAAAACAACAGGTGATGGACAGAATGCAGAACAATGTCATACATTCACCCCAGTACAGAGATCTGGGCCTAAATCCATCGTTTTTTTGCTCACCATGCCATTCCAGTTTGAACCCAGCCATATGCAAATCAGTCTTGACCCTGTGCCCCATGGGAACAGTCCAGCCCGAACTGCCAAGCCAGGTCCTCCCAGGACTGGAAACAAGCATCCAAGGACCGGTTTCGGGCTTTCAGCCCTCTTCAGCCTGGATAGCTTGATTCCAGTGGCATGGACAGCACAGGACTCACGCCTGAGCATACCCGTCCCACTCGGGGTGACAAATGCAAAACCAACAGGTGATGGACAGAATGCAGAACAATGTCATACATTCACCCCAGTACAGAGATCTGGGCCTAAATCCATTGTCTTTTTTGCTCACCATGCCATTCCAGTATGCACCCAGCCATATGCAAATCAGTCTTGACCCTGTGCCCCATGGGAACAGTCCAGCCCGAACTGCCAAGCCAGGTCCTCCCTGGACTGGAAACAAGCATCCAAGGACCGGTTTCGGGATGTCAGCCCTCTTCAGCCTGGATAGCTTGATTCCAGTGGCATGGAGAGCACGGGACTCACGTCTGAGCATACCCGTCCCACTCGGGGTGACAGATGCAAAAACAACAGGTGATGGACAGAATGCAGAACAATGTCATACATTCACCCCAGTACAGAGATCTGGCCCTAAATCCATCATTGTTTTGCTCACCATGCCATTCCAGTTTGAACCCAGCCATATGCAAATCAGTCTTGACCCTGTGCCCCATGGGAACAGTCCAGCCCGAACTGCCAAGCCAGGTCCTCCTTGGACTGGAAACAAGCATCCAAGGACGGTTTCGGCCTATCAGCCCTCTTCAGCCTGGATAGCTTGATTCCAGTGGCATGGAGAGCATGGGACTCACGTTTGAGCATACCCGTCCCACTCGGGGTGACAGATGCAAAAACAACAGGTGATGGACAGAATGCAGAACAATGTCATACATTCACCGCAGTACAGAGATCTGGGCCTAAATCCATCGTTTTTTTGCTCACCATGCCATTCCAGTTTGAACCCAGCCATATGCAAATCAGTCTTGACCCTGTGCCCCATGGGAACAGTCCAGCCCGAACTGCCAAGCCAGGTCCTCCCCGGACTGGACACAAACATCCAAGGACCGGTTTCGGGCTTTCAGCCCTCTTCAGCCGGGATAGCTTAATTCCAGTGGCATGGAGAGCACGGGACTCACATCTAAGCATACCCGTCCCACTCGGGGTGACAGATGCAAAAACAACAGGTGATGGACAGAATGCAGAACAATGTCATACTCACGCCAGTACAGAGATCTGGGCCTAAATCCATTGTTCTTTGCTCACCATGCCATTACAGTTTGAACTCAGCCATATGCAAATCAGTCTTGACCCTGTGCCCCATGGGAACAGTCCAGCCCGAACTGCCAAGCCAGGTCCTCCCTGGAGTGGAAACAAGCATCCAATGACCGGTTTCGGGCTTCCAGCCCTCTTCAGCCTGGATAGCTTGATTCCAGTGGCATGGAGAGCACGGGACTCACGTCTGAGCATACCCGTCCCACTCGGGGTGACAGATGCAAAAACAACAGGTGATGGACAGAATGCAGAACAATGTCATACATTCACCCCAGTACAGAGATCTGGGCCTAAATCCATCGTTTTTTTGCTCACCATGCCATTCCAGTTTGAACCCAGCCATATGCAAATCAGTCTTGACCCTGTGCCCCATGGGAACAGTCCAGCCCGAACTGCCAAGCCAGGTCCTCCCTGGACTGGAAATAAGCATCCAAGGACCGGTTTTGGGCTAAATCTATGTAAAACACAAAGCGACCTTCACTTTTCAACGTTTTCTTCTGGATTGTGCCAGCCAGGGATCCACGATCTGGGGAGCACCTTTTTGGGAATAGGAATCACTCCAGTTGAGGCTAGTAGCAGGGGCAGGCAGGTCCATGCAAATCCAAGCAGGTACAATTTCAGATGGCCAGCTAGGCAGTTGCACGGTGGCTTCTGGAAGCTTGTTGTGTCCCTATAGCTCACACAGGATGTCTGCCAACGGACCCCTGGAGTCACTCTTGGTAGTCTGGATTTAAGGCAAGCAGGTACATTTTCCTTTTTCAGACAGGAAGGATGCTCTTCAAGCAGCTGGCAGTACCCTGGTTGTAGTGCTGTCCTCCTTCTGAATTTCCACAGATCTCATAAGTGTTCTGTACGACCGCTTCTTATACCTGTTGCCCGCCTTTGTTTGGGGGAATTCTCTGACCAACCCACAATACTAGTTCTGGCCAATTTTTCCCTTTCTCCTGATCCTTGCTCCAAACTAGGTTGACAAAAGGCAGGACAGGCCTGGTGTCATGTTCATTTGTGGGTGCTGTGGGCAAAGCCTTGTGACTTGTAAGTGAGGCTGGGTGTAGACCTTGACTCGGTTCTGCTGGGACTGGCCCTGAGAGCAGAACACTGTATCAAAGCTGGGGACTTCAACTTTCGGATGGACGATCCGTCTGACCCCGCTGCTACTAAGCTTTCCGAGGCCATGACCCCGCTGGGCCTTATCCCTTATTTGCAGGGGCCGACTCATGTGAAGGGGCATACGCTTGACCAGGTCTTTTCTACATCTGCTCTTGTGGTGAAAGAGATTCTCCCGGTTCTGTGGTCTGATCACAGGCTGGCCAAATTTGCGATCAGTGGCATTGTTAGGTCGTCGATCTCTGCCCCACAGCAACAGGGACGAACGTCTAGAGCGTTCAACAGAGTGACCCCGGAGATGTTGGCTCAGGCTGCCTTGGATCATCCCTGTCTTCTCTCCGGTGAGCTGGAGAGAGATTTGGAGTCCCTGCGAGCTTGGCTTTCCGATAGGCTCAACGACCTTGCCCCGGTGTTGCCCCCCCGCTTGACTTCGAAGCGGGTCTCGGCCCCTTGGTTTACCACTGCACTGTGGGCTAAGCGGCAGCAGTGCAAGGTAGCCGAAAGGGCCTGGCGGGCACACTATGATAGCGTGGACAGGTTGGCCTACAAGGCAGTGGTTAAGGCTTACCACCGGGACATTCGCCTCGGAAAAAAAGCCTATCTTGCTGGGAGAATTGAAGCGGCCTCCAACTCCTGCAAGGAGATTTTTACCATAGTCAGAGAATTTATTTCTCCTCGGACCATTACATCGGAAGAGGTGCCCTCAGATTCCTGGGCGGCGGACCTTGCCTGTTTTTTTACAGGCAAGATACAACTCATACAGGATTCTTTTCCATCTGGTGCTCTGGCTAGGCCGTTTAAATCTGAGGCTGACTAGTTCCCTCTGGCCTCGCATGGTGTCACACTGGCTGTGTTTCCACCTTTGCCAGCCCCTGCCTCTTTGGTGCTTATGGGCAATTTGAAATCTGGGTCGCCACTTGACCCCTGCCCAGCTAAGCTTTTGGGTAGGATTGCGGAAGTGATCAATCCTTTGGCGAACCCTCTCCTGAATCTCTCGCTGAGTCAGGGAGTGGTTCCGCCAGCCTGGAAGCAGGCAATGGTCATCCCGCTGCTTAAAAAACCGGGTCTTGACCCGAAGGTCCCAGCCAATTACAGGCCGATTTCGTTGTTGCCGGCTCTCGTAAAAATTTTGGAGAAACATGTTCAGTCGGTGCTCTCAAACTTTTTGGAGATCCACGAGATCCTGCATGACACCCAGTCCGGCTTCCGCTCAAATCGCAGCACCGAGACCGCGCTCCTTGAGGTTTCTGAGACCGTCAAGGGGGTGATGGATACCGGCGGCAAAGTCATGCTGGTGTTGTTGGACTTGTCGGCGGCTTTTGACACCGTCCCCCATGATGGCCTTCTCGCAAGACTCTATGAGATTGGTCTTCGGGGGACGGTGCTCAGCTGGTTTTCTTCCTTTCTAGCTGGCCGCCGGCAAACGGTCTGGACACCGCCCGACACCGCCGTGATGCCGCCTCTGGGAGTCGGGGTCCCTCAGGGCTCTATATTGAGCCCGACCCTCTTTAACATCTTCATGACCCCTTTGGCGGCGGTGGCGGAGTCGTTTGGTGCCCAGATCGTATCTTATGCCGACGACACCCAGCTCCTCTTTTCGTGTAAGAGAGGGGCAGACTTTGACGGGGAGAGTATCCGGGATTGCCTTGGGGCTGTGTTCACATGGTTCCAACTGCACAGCCTCAAGTGCAATTCCGATAAGTCCGAGGTACTCTTCTTCGGGTGCGACACGGAGCCCAACTGGCAGGCCTGGTGGCCCATTGACATGTTTCCTCCGTCTTGCTCTTCCCCTATGGCTAAGAACTTGGGGGTCAAGATGGATAAGGGGCTGACGATGAAAGCCCAGATCCTTGGGGTGACCGGTACCTGTTTCGGTCTATTAAAGATGTTGCGGAGGTTCTTGCCTCTGTTGTCGGAGGAGCACAGGAAGCTAACTGTGCAGGCTCTGATAGGCTCCAGGTTAGATTATGCCAACATTCTTTACCTGGGCCTACCTGAGTACTTGTTGCAGCGGCTCCAAGTAGCGCAGAATGCGGCGGCCAGGGCCATTTACGGTCTAAATAGACGTGCCAGCGCTTCGGGCCTATTGCAGACGCTGCACTGGCTACCCATCCGCAAACGGATCGCCTTTAAGGCTATAGTTTTGGCCTATAAGGCTCTCCATGCGGTGGGACCAAAGTACCTCCAAAGGAGACTGGCCTTTTACCATCCGGCCCGCTCTTTGAGGTCAGAATCTTTGCTCCTGGCGGTTGTCCCACGAGTGAAGAGAGCGCGCCTGGGTGGCCGTTCTTTTGGCTTGCTGGCTCCACAGATGTGGAATTCGCTTCCGCTCCCACTCCGGGGGGCCTCTAGTCTTTTTGATTTTAGGCGAGGTCTTAAAACCTGGTTGTTCACTCAGTAGGCCTCTTTGCAGTCCTTTTTTATTTGTCTGTTCTGCACTTTCTTTTTTACTGTGTTATGTTATTGCGAAGTAGTTCTCCTTACCTAAAGCGCCGGGACACTCTTTTTGAGTAACCGTTGCGCTATACAAAAGAATAAATAACATAACATAACATAACATAACATCCACAGCCATCCTCTCAACACCTAAGCACCCTTTGTCTCACTGTTTGGAAGCAATGCACACTCCTCAAGAGCAGAGCCATTCACAATCATGTGACCCAGGCCACCGACAGGAAAACACAGTTTGTTGGGATAATAAAATACCAACCTTCTAAAAGTGGATTTTCAGAATTGTGACTTAGAATCTGACTCCATCATTAGAGAGGATTTTAAATTCCAATTCATTTCAATGTAACAAGCATATCTTTATCTGCATCCAATCTAAAGTTAGCACTTGTTAAATGTAAGAAGGCAACCCAATGTTTGCCAATGGAAGAGATAGGCATACAAAAATGATAAATGACTTTATAAATTTTTCACTGCCAGAGCATTTAAAAGATATGTTCAACTTATTAAATACTATGCACCCCCCTCTTTGAGCGTTTAGGGCCTTCCTTAGAGTTGACTTAAAAGAATTAAAAAGGAAAGTTTTAGTCCAATGAAATGTTTATTTTGCCACATCGAAGTAGCAGTTACAACTGCACCCAAAGGCTGCAATGGCAAGCCTGAGACATGTTTATTTTAGTGGGTTCCACAATGAGTGCTACTTCCCACTAATAGCATTAAATTTACAGGCCCTGAGTACATTTGTTACCATTTACTAGGGACATACAAGTACATTAAGTGTGCCAAGTTTGAATGAGCGAGCACAATAACCTTTGCACTGGTTAACAGGGTTATGTGCACAGATTCCTAATGCCAAACAAAAATGAGTTAAGCAAAAATCAAGGTGGTAAAGAAAAAAGTTTCTGGAAAACCACATCAAGAATGTTAGGTCTAACACTACCACATTAGACTATCATTCGAAGAGGCTTGCACTTCACAACCCATATGCAAAAAAGTTTAAGGCAAAGGGGACAATTGCCCAGGACCCCACTGTCCAAAGGAGCCACTGGGAAAATGAACTTACTTGCTCTCTATCTCACTTCTATTTGTATAACTCCATATCTCTCCTTTTTTCTGAAAGTCATCTGAAAGAGTTTTGGGGACACTGGAAAGATACATTTAAACTGTTTTTAGATGGCCCAATTCTGAAAGTTTGTTTGGCATCATGCAAGCTTGAATCTGCAGAAAATGGCAATAGAATTTAAAGTTGTTCAGAACAGGGGCCCCTAAAATATGTCTTGTCCAGGGACCCAAATTCCTTTAGGTGACACTAGCCATATACACGCAGAGCAGCAGGATAAAGGTTGTGGGCTAAGGAGGAGGTGAATAGGTCTTGGGCAAAGTGGGGACCCATGATGACTGTGTGACTATTGGGCATACTTACCCCCGGAGATCTCTATGGGGAACCAGGCATCCACTAAATAAGTGGACCCACTTCCAAGAAAGGTTATTACTTATTAGGGTAGTATACCGTGTATGTGCGTGGCATTATATGAATGATTAAATAAATAGCCAGCCACCCTTTTCTAAAAGGGTATTAATAGTGTCATACCTTGTGTGACGAAAACTACTGGATTGGGGTACGTGGCAGAAATTAGTTGGTCACGCCTAAGGGTAAAGGAGTGATAGTAACTCCAATTAGCCTTTTTCCCCCCCCAGTTTTTAACCTTGCCAGGCAAACCCGGGATTAAATACTGATTTGTGCACTGCCTGGGCAATTTTAAAGATTACCTCATATAGATCTCCAGTCTTTGTACTTAAAAAGTGCCCCCTTGGGGCGTGGCTTGGATGCCGCGCAAGATGGCCGGCTAGGTGCGGAGCTCCGACACATCGACAAGCCTCGCAGCGTGTTTCCCGATGTGAAGGGACACGTCCTTGAGCCCCGATGCTGAATTCGAGAGGCGGACCTTCAGCGGAGTGAGCGGAGCGGCTTTGCGGATCTTGTGGTGCCGTTTTCGCTCGTTTCCACGATGTTTTTGCTGTCCCTCACGGAACCGCCATTTTGAGGCTCCCTCGAATACCGGAGCTTTTGCCGTCATGCTTCGCCACCAGACAACGTGTCATTAGACACCAACGACCCTGGCAGCGCTGAATTTCAGGGTGAGCAAATTTCTACATGTGTGGAACCTCTGCTACGTTTTTCTTCCTTTTTCTACATTAAAGGACACAGCTCAATGCGCATTTGCGTAGCGCTTCACCTCTGGAGCCTGTTCTTTCATTTCTGAACGTATTCCAGTCTCTGCGCTTTTCCTAATGCTACTCCTCATGGCGCTTGGCTAAATTTTTGGGACTTTCTGGACATTTTTTTTTTCTGCGCCTCTGCTACTTCGTGACGCACTTCTATTTGCTCCCATTTTTCCCATTTTCGCCTCTCTCTCTTTCAGTCATCAGTATACTTTCACTCTAACTCCCTGACGCTCTCTCCTACAAGGTACCAGCGTTTCTTCAGGAGATAACTTCATTTTCTCCTCTGTTTCCATTTTTTGGAACGTCTTGTACTTTATGGTGCTTCACCTTCTAATCCGAGGTTTTTCTGCAACATTTTCAGCGCACCTTTCTATCCCTCTCAGGGAAGTGTGATTAATTATTGCCACAAGAAGTCATTTCTATGCTGAGACTGCGTAAGCCTCGATTTGTCTTTACACCCTCGGTGAATTCCCCGGTGGGTTCCTCATCTAGTACTCATAAATTGAAGTGCAAAACAAAAATGTCTTCTCAAAAAGCATCCTTGGCTCATACATCTACCAATAGACCCTCTTCACCTGCTCAACCGGGAAAACGCCTTAAACAAAACTCTCCTACACCAGAGGATTCCCCTTCAACCTCTTCTATTGATCAAATTTTGGAGGAGCTGCGAGCAATGCGTCCCTTTGTTGAAAAAACAAGTACGGATATGCAGCTTTTGAAGGACAAGTGGGAGAACATGGAGGCCCGACTTTCTACTGTTGAACAACACATCCCTGAGCTTCAATCCAACACGCAACGTATTGTTGCTTTAGAAAAGACTGTCCTCTCTCTACAAAAGCATACAGAGGATTTGGAAAATCGCAATAGGAGGAACAACCTCCGTATTTACAATTTGCCGGAAAATATTGAGGGTGACAATCCAGTGACTTTCTTTACCACTTTTCTGCCGAAACTTCTGGATTTACCCCCCTCTACATCCATTAGTATACAGAGGGCTCATAGATTAGGCGCAAGAACAGATTCTTCTTCTAAGCCTCGTGGAGTCATCATCCTATTTTTGAAGTACACAGACCTCCTTTTGATTCTTTCAGCAGCAAGGAACAAAAAACAAGTGACTTGGCAAGGTCAACGTGTCTATTTATCTCAAGATGTCTCTAATGTTACCGCCTCCAGACGTAAAGAATTTCTAGCTATGCGTCCCGCTCTACGCTCTCTAGGAGCAAGATATGGCCTGTTTCACCCTTGTACTTTCAGAGTCACTCACCGGAATAAGACTTGGTCATTTCAAGATCCTGATGAACTAAGAAATTTTCTCTTTTTGCAGAGTGAAGAAGGGATGGACTCCTCCTCTTCTACTCCGAACAGTGGCTGAACACTGACTTTTGTTGTCTTTATGTCCTGTCTTCTACTAGAGCTTTTCTAATTTTATGTGCTTCTCTATACCCTTTCTCTTCATCGTAATTTTCTTCTCTTGCTTCTCTTCTTTCTTCATCTCTCTTCTTTTTTGCATATCTTATATATACTTACTTTCTCTTTCTACATTCTGGTTCTATATCTTATGTAGCATGTTCCATATGTTAACAATTTCTCTTTTTCTGTTCTCCAGACGGATATGTATTTTGGACGTTCCCTTCACCATCTTGTCTCATCCTTTGTTCCTTTATGTGAGGTCTCGGTGTGGTTCTGCTCCTGCTCCTCGCACATCCGTCTTGTAACGCATCACCATCTCCCCACCTTCCCCCTGTGTGTACTTCCCCTTCCAGGTATGTTCAATACAGTCATCCTTTTGGATTTGTACTGTCTCCTATGCCTTTTCTCTTTTCTTCCTTCTCCCTCTTTTGCTGTTCTTCCTTCCCTTTTCCTACCTCTCTCCCCTTACCCTTTTCTTTTTCATTCTCTACCTATCCTTCTTTCTATCTTTTTGATGATTCTCATGGTTATTATCTTTCTACAGTTTGAATTATTAAATGTACAGTATGTTTTTGCATTTTTCAATTTTGATCAGATTACTACTCTTTCACCTTCAAAGTTGTTTCATGGAATGTGAAAGGGTTTAATCACCCTATTAAAAGGCAAAGAGTACTCTCACACCTATCCTCCTACAATCCAGATATCGTTCTTATTCAGGAAACCCACCTCTCAGATATTGAATCCTTAAAACTAAAGCGATTGTGGGTTGGAACTGTTTTATTCTCTCCTGCTTCTCAAAAAAAGAACGGGGTGGCTATTTTGATTCATAAACGCCTTCAGTGTAAAGTATTACTAGAAGAAAAAGATGATGAGGGGCGTTGGATTTTGGCTAAACTACTCATTAATGCTATCCCCATTACTGTGTTCAATGTTTATGGCCCTACATGTTTTGACTCCTCTTTTTGGCCCTCCATTACAGCAAAATGTGTTCAATATAAGGATCATTCTTTCCTGTTAGGTGGAGATTGCAATCAGATCATTGACCCCTTTTTAGACCGTAGATCTTCTGTTCGTTTTTCCTCTCACAAACCACATAAGCAATTTCTTGACACTATCACTCAGCTACATCTGGTAGACTCATGGCGACTCACTCACCCAGATGTTATGGACTTTTCCTTTTTCTCTCCTCCTCATGCTTCTTTCTCTCGTTTGGATTACATTTTTCTATCTTCCTCTTTGTCTCAACACCTTCTATCCTCCTCTATTGAGCCTATTGTTATCTCTGACCATGCTCCTATTATTACTGTTTTTGATCTTCTTCCTCCTACCCCTAAATCTTCTCGTTGGCGTTTTAACCCCTCTCTTCTTGCTGATCCTCTTTTTTCCTCCTCTTTTCGCTCTTTCTCTTCTGAATTTTTCCAACTTAACTCTACTCCTGATACCCCCCCTCATATTCTCTGGGATTCCTTCAAGGCCACAGCCCGGGGTTTTATTATGGATTTTGTCTCTAAACGGAAGAAAAAGTTCCTTCAACAGCGTAAAGCTACCCTTGCACACATTAAATTGTTGGAACATCAATTCTATACCTCCTCTACTCAGCATATGTCCCCTGAACTTCTTAAGGCTAAGGTTGCTTTTAACAAGCTTACTACAGATTCAGCCTCCTCTTTTCTCCTACGGAGCAGCGCACGATACTATGGAGGTCGTAATAAATCAGGTAAATTATTGGCTAACTATCTCAAATCGCGTAAAGAACGGACTAATATTGACTCTATCTATTCCCCCTCTAATGTTCTTCTTCATACAGATGCGGAAATTTTGGAGCAATTTCACTCTTTTTATGAATCTTTATATACTCCTGAGAACCCCCCCACCCCTGAGCTTCTTCAATCTTATTTTGCTAACATTCCTCAGCCAGATACCTCCCACCTTAACTTTTCGGCCGTTGACACTGATCTCACTATCTCGGAATTGTCCTCTGCTTTATCCTCCCTTACTAAAGGCAAGACCCCAGGACCAGACGGCTTTCCAGTTGAATTTTACCTACATTTTTCAGATCTTCTCTTACCTAAACTTCTCTCTCTTTTTCAGTCTTTTTGTTCTACTGGGTCGGCCCAAGGCTCATTTCAGGACGCTACCATATGCCTTATCCCTAAGGGCGGTAGAGATCCTAAGTTTTGTAAAAATTATCGGCCTATATCTTTAGTTAATGTAGACTATAAGATTTTTGCAAAATTATTAGCTCTTCGCCTCGATCCATTCCTACCATATCTCATTGGGAAAGAGCAATGTGGTTTTGTTAAGGGCCGCCTCACTTCAGATAACTCCAGACTCTTCCTGAATGTTCTAAGTAAAGCCCCCTCACTATCAATTCCCATTGCAGCCATTTCGGTCGATGCTGAGAAAGCCTTTGATCGGGTTGACTGGTCCTTTCTCATGGCTTCCTTAAAATGGCATGGCTTTAGTCCTAAATTTATCTCTTATATTTCTTTGATATATTCTATGCCCAAGGCCTCTGTTCTCGTCAATGGTCAACTCACTTCCCCATTCACGCTTCAACGTGGAGTTCGTCAAGGCTGTCCTTTGTCACCTCTTTTATTTATTTTGGCGCTTGAACCCTTCCTCACTTCCATACGTAATAATCCCTCCATTTCTGGATTCCCGTATGGTGACCACCATCTTAAATTATCGGCATATGCTGACGATATCCTTTTATTTATTTCAGACCCGGTCACCTCTGTTCCCTCTTTATTGAGTGAGTTTGAAAAGTTCTCTGTGGTTTCAGGATATAAAATCAATTCTGATAAAACAGAAATTCTTCCTTTAACCAAATTTTGCCTTCCCCACCTCTTCACGGCCACCGGCTTTGCTTGGAACTCTAAGAAAATTAAATATCTTGGTGTTCTTTTTTCTAATTCTATTTCCTCTTCTATTCAACTTAACATGCATGCGGTCATTTCTAGAATAGACTCCCTACTCTCTTCTTGGAATCCTCTATTTCTTTCCTGGTGGGGTCGTCTTGATTCCATCAGGATGATGATTGCTCCGATTTTGATCTACTTATTATCCATGCTTCCAGTCCGTATCCCTAATTCATATTTCCGCCGCATTGATTCCGTTTTGTCCAAATTTCTATGGCAACAGAAAAAGGCTCGTATATCTCTCTTACACCTTCGTAAATCTAAACTTAATGGTGGAACCAACTTTCCAGATTTTCGTCTCTACCACAAGTCCTTCTCACTTCGACAAGCTTCCCGCTGGCTATCTCGGGAAACCTCCCCTTTTTCTCCCCTCTGGCTTTCTGTCGAACAGGAATTATTGCTCCCTTACTCTTTACAAGAGGTAATCCGTTTCACATCTAAAGCCCCATGTCTTAACTCCCTTTTATTCACACATACTTCTTCTCTTTTACGGCCTTTAGTCTCCTCTACCACGGTCTCTCAGTAATCTTTCTTACTCTTACCTATCTGGTACAACTCACTCATATTAATACATAACAGACCTATTGCATGGCCCTCATGGAGAGCGAAAGGTATCATCTGGGTACATCATCTTTTTGATGGCTCATCACCCTGCTCGTTTCCTAAATTTCAATCTCAATTCCACTGTCCTCCTTCTTTTGCAAAGAAATTCCTCATCCTTATGGAAACCATTCTAGATTGTTATTATTCTCTTCCTTCTGAACCCCTACCAGCCTCGTCTCCCTCTCTACTTACCGTCCTCTCTACTGTTCCTAAAGCTTCCCTTATTTATCGGTATTTCTCAGCCCCCGATCCGGACCGTCTCAAATCGAAATTGGAATTGTCTTGGGAGAAGGACTTGGGTTCCGCATGGTCAACTTCTCTTTGGGACAAAATATGGGCCAGATCTTTGAAGACTTCCCGTACTGCCTCTCTTACTCAATCCCTATTTTTCTTCTACCATAGACTCTATCTTTCTCCCCTTTCTATTTCTCGCTTTCACTCCGATTCAGTACCTAATTGTTGGACCTGTAACGCTCCCAATGCAGATCTTCTACACCTTTTCTTTCTCTGTCCCTCAGTTCGCATTTTTTGGAATCAGATATGCTCTCGCCTCTCCCGTATTTTCAACATCTCTGTTCATTTTTCCACCTCTTTTGTGTTTCTAGGTAGCCTTTCCGACGATCTAGAACTCCCTCCACATTCTCACGGTCTTTTTGATCTTATGTTGGCCCTTGCACTGCAGCACATTGTTTCTAACTGGAAATCCTTGAACACTTTGTCTCTAAATTGTTGGTGGAATTTAGTCTGTCAATCACATAGACTTGATGTTGCTTTTGCCTTCTCCTGCAAACCCTCCCGAAATGTTGAACTTTATTGGTTACCTCTCACTTTATATTTAGATCATTCTGCCAAAAAGACGTACTCTCCACTTTCCTCGGATAATTTCAAACCCCCTTGAACACATGTACACTTGCCTGTAGTTTATGAGGTTTTTCATTTTCACTATTGTGATTTTTGAGCTTTACTCATGTTTCCTTTTTGCTAAGAGTTCTTGTTTCAAGTCATTGTTGAAATATTGTGTATTTTACTGTACTTTCTGACTGACATTCATTGTATTTTCTATTTTTTATTCATTCCTTATGATGTTAACATGCTTTTATTTCCCTCCCCTCCCTCCCCCCCTCCTCCCCCCCTCCTCCCTGTAAAATACTTCAAAAATGCTTTGCTTTTCATTGTGATGATTGGCTACTTATGTTCACTTTATCCCAGCCTTTAGCCTTTTTCTTATATTTTGCTGATGTCACCTTATTGTACTATCTGATTTTACTCTAATAAAGCTTTCAAACTCAAAAAAAAGTGCCCCCTTGTTAGGAAAGAGGTCAAAGCATGTCCTGACCTTCAGAGGGTCGGAAGGACCTCCATGATGAAGCATGTCACTAGATCACATTCAATACATGAGAGTTCATGTAAGAAAAATGTATTTCCCTTATATCAAGTAGGCACACCCTAGATAACTTTAGGTTGAATCTCTCTTGATTGTAACACTGTATATGATAGGGGTGAGGCACGACCTCTGTTTCCCGCTTCCCTCCCTCTCCTGATTTATACATGACATTCATATGGGACTATTCTGATACAGTCGCCTCAGCTTCAACATGTCATCAGATGCAGAGGTATTCCAAGAAATGGTGAGGAGGGTCAAAGGACCTGTTAAAATTGTCTAAACTACAGCATTGACATCTTAGTGTGTGGTCATACAAAATAAGAAAATGAAAAAGCACGAAAAGAGGTGTGTAACTGTATTGAAGAGGCCAGATTGTCACTTTATGAGAACAACCATGAGCTTGAAAAAGACAAACAGCCAGATTCATGAAGCAAAATTGCGATCGCAATAGCTGCGAATTAGCTATTGCGATCGCAATTTACAGAAAAGCAATTCATCATGTTAAAATCACAGAATTTGCGAAATCGCAAAAAGAAAATTGTGAAATCGCAAAATAATTAGCAGAATTTAGGAGGAACCCCAATAGCGATCGGAAATAGCGAGAATCCATGGATTCTGCGATTTATTTTGAGATTCCGCTAAATATCCGCAAACCCTATTCATGAAAACTCACAAATAGCGAAAAAGCCGAAAATCGCTATTTGCGAGGCGCAATTTAAGGAGAAACAAAAGCAGGTGGTAACCATTAAGGAAAAAAAAAATTTACAAAAAAAAATCTAACGAACAACTGGTGCAGTCCTGAACAAACACACTTAAGGAAACACAGTAGTAGCATGAGGACTCTCACATTGCCAGGACTCTACATGGTGGTCAGGCGGCGAAGGCTCCAGGCTGCAGCACGGAACAGACGCAGGATCCAGGAGCGAATATTCCGCCTGCAGGTCACCCTGCTGGGCCAAACTAGGGAGCAAATTTACTCTAAGTACCGCCTGAATGGGCCAATGATCATAAAGCTGATCCGGGATCTAGACCCCCTGATGCAGCACCCAACAAGGAGGACCAATGCCGTGCCCACCCATGTCCAGGTCTTGTGCTGCCTGCACCTACTAGCCTCCAGAAGCTTCCAGGGGATAGTCGCTGTTGCAAGGGGGATATCCCAGAGCACCATGTCCCGCTGCCTAAGGAGTTTCCTGGAGACAATGCTGAGCCGGCTACACCACTACATCTCATTACCGACCACCCAACAGGACTTGAATGAGACCAAGCTACATTTCTACAACGTTGCACAATTTCCACATGTAATCGGATGCATTGACTGTACCCACATCCACATCTGCCCACCAGCACAAACGGAATACATGTACCGCAACCGCAAGTCCTAACACTCCCTCAATATCCAGATGGTATGCAACGCTAAGACTTACATCACGGACATAGTGGCACAATACTCGGGGAGCACACATGACTCCTTCATATTCCGGCACATCGGCATTCACACACGACTGGGCAGGGGAGACTTTGGCGAGGGACACCTACTAGGTAAGTACACATGCCCCCATATAGTACACTGTGATCATGTAGCTGCGCAGACAGGCACTCACCCTCTGCTCCTTTCATTCAGGTGACAGCGCCTACGGTCTCCGTGAGTACCTCCTCACCCCATACCTCAACCCTGCAACACCACAGCAACGGCGTTACAATGCTGCACACATACGCACAAGAAATTGCATTGAGAGAACATTTGGCCTTTTGAAGAGCAGATTCCGCATACTTCACAAGACTGGTGGGGCCATCAAATACGAGCCTGAGGTCTGCTGCCGCATCGTGGCCGTGTGTGCAATACTCCACAATATTGCTACCTAGCGCAGGATACCTGTCGAGATCTCTGGCAGTGAGTCGGAAGGGGACAACCGCCCACCTGCACATGTGCGTCATGCACGCGGGGAGAATCCTGCAGAAGGACACAGGCGCCGCAACCAAATCACAATGAACTGTTTCTAGTGCACCCACTGCCCTCACCCAACACTTCACTCATGCATGACAATAGGAATAATGACATGAGACAGATTAACTTGAACAGATAATTTGTTATTGTTATTTGCACAATAAAGTTGGAATTTCTCACACAGTAACATGAGCACCATATTGCGTCATATGTCCCATGTGTTTGAGGAGGGCATGCTTGTTGCAGCAGCATGGCCCTTCATGGCACTGTACAAATGTTCATTGGCGCCTCCGGGCGGACGCTCCCAATCTTCTTTCTGGCTCTTCCTCCGGAATTGTACGTGAGGCAGCAGAGGGCCTGGTGCTGCGGCGGGGTGCTACCACCAGTGGCACGGATTGGCTGCTGAGGCTTGAATTAGCCTCACTAGTGTCATCCCCCCACCCGCCTGGCCATGGCCAGTTGCCTGCATACCCTGCACGGCAGTGGTCACTTGTTCCAGTGCCCTTGCGACGTCCTGGCAGCACTGGACCATTTGCATTTGCATGGCCAAGGAGCGTCGAGAAAGCTGGGAGGTGACTTTCCCTATTAAATAATTTGACCGCGTGTACGCGGACAGGCGGGTCAGCAGCTGCCAGTGTCTGCGCCGGTTGATGTCCCGCTGGCTACACATGGCCTGTGTGTTGGCCTCCACTGCAGCGGTCATCCTCTCCATTCTGTCCGACAGCTGTCCAACATTCCTTGCGGTCTTGTTGAGCTGGAGATGTATTGCAGCAAGGTGTCGGGCCTGTGTCTGATGGATGTGGAGCATACGCCGCTCAATGGAGAGCCCAGGTGCACGCACATTCACCCCCCTGCCAGCGCGTGTTGTGGCATTGCGCGGCTCTCTCAGCAGTCCGCTGGACTGGCTCCTCACAGCGGCAGTGCGGCTGGTTTGTCTTCGCGCTGCGACTGGTGTTGTCAGCCCCACTGGCGTGTCAGTCACACACTGTGGTCCGCCTGTTGGCGCTGAGGTGGCACTGGCCACAGGGGCAGGTGGTCATACTGCCGCTGGTGCGGCTGCTTGCCCTGATGGTCCTGGTTGTGTGGATGGATGGCCATCTCCCTCTGTGTCCTCCTTGATGTCTTCTATTTGTAGGGCATCGCTGTCCGTACTGGGTACTTCAGCGCCACCTGTGATGTAAAGTGGACGTTGATTAATGACCTGTATCTTACACATTGAAGGTTGCTACATGCATGCAGGCTACCATTCCCTGACTCGCTGCAGGATTGACTATCACTGAACAGGTCTGGCTGTATGGGGCTACATGGTAATTGTGGTAAGACTTCATGTCCCACAATGCAATAGGGCTTTTGTGGTGTGCTTTGGCTGCATGACTGGGGTTTCTAATGGGATTATCTGGGGTCATGGCCATTGTTAGTGGACAGGGTCGCAGTCGCATGGCACTTACCTTGTGAATCTTGGGTGAGTCGGGAGGAGTCCAACTGGGGTACACCCACGCATGCCTGGGGATGAAGGGTGTCCTCTACTCGGTCCTCAAGTGGGGTGTTGGGTGGGACAGTGGCCTCTCCTCCTCCTGTTGCTGCACGCTCCCCCAGCCTCTCTGCGATCCTCTCCTTGGCCCGCCCTCTGAGGTCATAACACCGTTTTTTCAAATCGTCCACAGAGCGCTGGGTCACCCCCACAGAATTTACTTTTGCGCGGATGCGCACCCAAATCCTCCTTTTGTCCGCCTCTGGCACCCTTCTGGAGTCCTTGCCAAAGAGGCGGTCTTGGTCCCTGCACACTCCATCTATCAGGTATTCAAGCTCTTGTTCCGAAAATTTTATTTTCCTTTTCCTTCTTGAGGAAGTTTCCCCTGCAGCTTCCTGTGACATGTTCTGCAGTGGGGTGTCTCCTGGTTTTCAGCTGGAGGTACTCTGGAGTGGAGCTCTGAGCAATGCAGCTTCCACTTCAGGCTCACAATGCAGAATGAGGGTGGGAACTGCCTACTTCCTGGTTGTGATGTCATCACTGTGCTCAAAATGCGACTTCCCGTTTTTGCGATCTCGCAATTAGCGAGATCGCAATTTGCGATTTCGGTAATTGCGAGATCGCAATTTCAACAAGGGGATCGGCCGATTCTGAGAATTTTATGCGAGTTTCGGAAACTCGCAATCGGCGATTGCGGCTGATTGCGATTCGCTTTTTTTTCTCGCAATTTTTCTTGAATCCCATTCTGCGAATTCTAAATTGCAATTCGCTATTTCTCGCAATTTAAAATTCTCAGAATTTGAGTTTGATGAATCTATGTGAAACTCCTTTATTTAGGTACATATTTTCTATAAATGGAATGCAACTAGACTCAACCAAGCTTAAGACAATCAAAAAATTACAAGCCGCAGTGGATGTAGCTAAAATGAGATTGTTCCTGGGTCTGACTAACTACTGCTCTCGCTACATCAAGGACTTTACCACAGTAAACACAATACTCAGAGAGCTTGCCAAATAAGACAAACAATCTGCGTGGACCGCAAAATGTGAATAAGTATTCAAGAACATAAATGAAGCAGTAGCATCTGTGAATCACTTAACCAACTTTTATGCCTCCCTTTGCACAGAACTAACAGTCAAAGCCAGCCCAGCGGGACCAAAAGCCACCCTGACTCAGCACAAGCCTAGCCAAGATCCTCCAAGGTGAATCATTGCATATGCAAGCACAAAGCTAACCGAGGTGAAAAGAGCATATTTGCAAATAGAGAAGGAAAGACTTCCCATCCACTGGCCATGTGAACTTCACTACATGGAAATCCATTCCCAATCGTAACAGACCATAAAGCACTGGTAACCATCTACAACAACCCAAAGGCAGAGGTTCCCATGAATAGAAAGGTGGGTGAATACAATTAATGGGCTATGGCTTCAAAATTGTACACAAATCTCGGAAAGTACATAACCCTGTGTACTATAGGCCTGATTTATTTCTCGATGCTAAGAATACTCTTTCATAAGAATGTGGTCGGCCTGCTGAATTTAGATGCAGGTGGACCTTATTTTAATCCTGGTGGAGACAACTTCATCGACAGTGTCTTTAACCCCTCCGACAGCCCAGGGGAGTAAAGGCCGTCAGAAGCAGACCTGTAATTCAGCCCACCTAATTTAAATGGACAGAATTAGAGGTGAGTGTTCTCTACACGTCACCACCAGGAAAACCCTGGTGGTAAGGCGTAGTAAAAACTGCTAAATGCTCCCCTCACCTTGAAAATATACTTTAATGGCGAGCAGAGGATTTTCTTTATTATTTTCAATATGAAAATCCGGCTTCAGAATTTTCTTTTTGAATATAAAAAAGAAAACAGTTTGTGCGAGGTTCCGTCATGTTGACAGAGTCCTGCACAAAACGTGTTGACAGTAACTGCTGTATAAATAACCATCAACTTGGAAGTAATTTCTAAATTAGACGGGCAGCACCTCCATCAGCACGACAAAGTAATTTACTCAATCTCCCTGATGGAGAAACGAGACACCTGCCCATAACTAAATCGGGCCCTATGTCTCATGACACTGAGTGCCTGCCACACACCCTCGCTAGAAGAGGAGCACATCAGTTTTGTGATGTGGAAGAGCACATGGCACAGATCACACTGGAGGAGCTAAAGCAGAAATCACACAACAATGCCACCTTGGAAGAAGTGGGAACCATCATGAGAGGACAGCGATGGAGGCACGCCAACAACAGCAGTCAGTGGAAGAGAGGTGACAACCAAGATGAGATGCTTGCACTTCAGAACATACAGGAATAGAGCCAGGAATACTCCTCCATGGCACCACAATACTAATACCTCAGGCACTACAACGGCTATGCAGCAACCTCGCATATGTCAGTTACAGAGGAATGGTAGCCACCAAGAGAAAAGATATGCTTCCGGGAATTAAAAGCCTGGTAGAAGAAACGGTACAAACAGGCCACCTTTGTCAAAGTACAGGCAGGCCCTCAAAACTGGAGCATTTACAAAGGTCTGGAAGCCCAAGCCTCTGAGCAAAGAATACAGGACTGAAAACCATAGTGGTTTAGTCAGTCATCTCTTTCCTTTCCTTTCCATCCTCTGTCTCCCTCTCCTTTCTTTTTATTTGACTTTTTGAAAAAAAGAGGGAGTTGTGGAGGAGACAGGGCGCAAGTACCCTGCAGACACTTAAAAGCTCGAAAGCTGGACAGCACATCTGGGCATCTGTTTGTAGGAACAGGAAGCTGGTGAAACACACACACACTTTGAGCGAGGATTCCAGACCATGGGCAGGGCCAAAGTTGAGCTCTGCCAGCGCCACCCTGTATGCTGCCATCTGAATAAAGGAGGTCCATGTCATACCCCACTGATCTGTGTTTATTCCTTATTACAATCCTCTGTGCCAGGAATGATGATACAACACACACGTTGGGGCGGTCGTCTGCCTGTCTGGCATAAGATCACGCTATGGGCATGTATTTGTATTTGTAATTCATTTTTGCCATACTCAATGTCCTTTTAAATGCATTTGAGAACACGGATCTTACAGACATGACAGACATGAAAAGGCTGATTTGTGTCTGTGGTATTACAATATGTCTGTGCTGAAAGCTGTTGGCAGTATTTTAATCTGTCACCTGTAAAATGTCCTGTGCTTGATGTTATCACCATATTTCCCCAAATTTTACGTTATTGGAAGAGGTATTATAAAAAATACCATTTTGCAATAAAAATCAAAATAGCAATACCTGAGGTACTGGGTTTTTCAGAACCGGTACCGAACCAGTAACCCAGCGGTCTCAGGGTACACCCAAAGACCTCAAGTACTTTCCTGATTCAGACCACAGAAACTCAGAGTCTTCTAGGTGAAGTCCAGGATCGATTTTATTGGCTGCAACCAAGTAACAGGTCCTAGAAGTACAACACACGGGATGTATATTCTCAGGAGACTGCTCAATCTTACAAAGTCAGGCTTCTCTTTTTATACGAAATATTGTGCTTCAGGCAAACATTCTTGATTTTACAGTATACCATTCAAATATTTTCGCTACAAAGGAAAAGCAGAGTCATGATGACAGCCCACATTTCTGTTTGTCCAGCCCACAACAAATTACCCGGTAAGGCCCCACATTCTCATCAGATATCGGTGGACCCCCAATAAAAACGGGCACCTCCCCATCATAAAGCAAGTGAGAGAGAAAAGAGCAGGGACAGGTGTGAGCAAGAGTCGGCAGGGTGTGTGCGATGAAATGGGTTTATGGCCTGTTGTGCCTTGATGCTATCTCATTCGGCTACTGGGAGAGGAACTGACCAAACAGGTTCGGCCTGAGGCAAAGGTTTCAGCTTGCCCAGGTCAGAGAAAAGTCAATCAAGGTGTACGTGTCCTTTGATATCAAATTTAGCTGTATTATAAGCCTATGTCAGGGCAACCCACAAAATGGCTGCCGTACACAAAATGGAAGCCAAGGGTTCAAGACGAAAATGCGATTTCAAGGTGAAATCGTCACTCGAATATGACGAAAATGCTTGTACATAGTGTACTAGCCATTCTCGGTATTTTAATATAAAAATCGTCATGCTATGATGAAGTTTAATTCTCGAGTCCAGAATTTTCAGAACTACAAACCCTCCTTTTGCCCTTACATAGGCAATTTAGCCTAATCTTATGCTAATCTGAGTCCAGGTCTATATTCCTAAAGTCATTGAGATGTTGCTGTAACATCATTCTAGTACTTAGCGCGTCTCTTGATACAGGTTTCCTTACACATGATGTAGCACAGAGGCCACATATTGCAGGAGCACACTGCACGCACAGACAGAACAGGAAAAGAATGGCTAAGACCATCCCAATGACCATCAGAATTTTCCATCCCCAGGCGGATATCAGTTCCCAGAACCATCCCATTAACGACCAATCTCCTTTATCCACATGAATAGATTCGGAAATCTTATGTAGTTTGGAGATGGCCTGGTACACTGTTGGAGCGTTATCTGGAATGAAAACACAGCAACTCGATTGGATCAATCTACATACCCCACCTCGGTCTGCAAGTATGACATCTAATGCGACCCTGTTCTGAAGGGTCATAAGGCGATCCGACTGGAGCTCAGCAGTCAAGTTACTAAGGGCACCAGCAGTTTCAATCACGGTGGTTACAACCACCCTTGTCAATTGCCTTATGTTCCTGCTGTTAGCCATCGGTCCACAGAACGGCAGAAAACCCTTTACGAAGTCCCCAAATTCTTGTCCTGCAGTGTCTTCTTTGCTCAAGACACCTCTAACTATCCTTGTCTTGTGGTAATCCGCCGCTGCTGTGTAGGTGGGAGGCAACAGGAACGAAACAAAACATGAGCCCGAAAAGTCAGGGGGCAACCATGTATAGGCTCTATCATGGCAGATGAAATAGGTACCCTTAGCTGCTAAAAACGAAGGGGGAGTCTGGGCTGCAAAAACATACGTTTTAGTGCAGATGCTTTTCCCTAGCTGAGCTCTGGGATTCTTGCCAGTACCTTGCAGACACAGGTGACCCTGATGGGGTACAATCCAAATCGGGGAAGATCTCTTAGCTTGCTGTTTCTCACTCAGAGTAGCTCCATATCCGGTTACGTTCCATCCTATGTATACTAGTGTCTCATCTCTAGGGATAGTCTCGAAGGAAATATCTTCCTTAATCATGTCTACTATACCCTTAACTAGAGCACTATTCATAGGATTGTCTGTTACAGAACGTAGGGGGTAGATTTCATGCGCATATATGAACATTGTCCTGTATGCCCACACAGAACCATTGTGACTGAATGGCAGGACCAGATAAGGGATACCTTTATCCGTTGTGTGAGGCATAAGACCACACACCCAACAGTTAGTTGTGTTCATTACTAGTTGGTGTTGGTGCAAAAGCTGAACAAAGGAGTTATTAATAAACTCTAATCTCCTAGCTGATTCGTGTTCAGGAAGGGGTTGAAAAGAGTGTGGGGAAACAGTAGAAGGAGGAGGTATGGGCGATGTAGTGGGTGCAAATGTTACTCGAAAAGAGAATAAAACATAACTTATCAAAAATATCATCACACTGAATAACATGAAAATGCACAATATTAAAAAGCTTTTCTTTGTCATTATTTTACATATCTTGGTTTTAAAGTTCATGGTTTTGGCAGGTCTCTCCATCTCGGAAAACTCCATCCTCTCTAAAGTGCTGCCCGCGATGGGAGGTTGTTTCTGCTAAGGAATGCTTCTGTCAGTCTAGGGCATGGGTACTCACAAACTTTCTCTTGGGGGCCAAATTTACAGTGTGGTTTGTGTCCGAGGGCCGCACCGGTGGGGGCGGGGTCAGTGGGGGAGGGGGCGGGCCTAGAGCAACAACAAAAAAACTGCGACCATGAGGTTGAACACAGGTCCCTGCAGCAGACGCCTTCATCCACTGAGCTACCATACCAGGCATATACACCTCTCTCTCTTTCTCTCTTTCTCTCTCTCTCTCTCTCTCTCTCTCTCTCTGTCTCCCTCTATCTCCCTCTCTCCCTCCCCAGTCTCCCTCTGTCTCACTCACTCTGTCTCACTCCCTCTCACTACCTCTCTCTCCCTATCTCTCCCTCATTCTGACTGTCTCCCTCTCTCCTTCCCTCTCCCTCCCTCTCCTTCCCTCTCCCTCCCTCTCCTTCCTTCTCCCTCCCTCTCCCTCCCTCCTCCTTCCCTCTCCTTCCCTCACTCACATTCACACCCATTCCCTTCCCCTCACTCCCCTTCCCCCTATTCCCCCTTTCCCTCCCTCACTCCCCTTCCCTTCCCCTCACTCCCTCCCCTTCCCTCTCTCCCTCCCTCACTCCCCTTCCCTCACGTATACTACATTGCTCCTAAAGCGTGGAAAGACCTGCCACTACACCTAAGAGCCTCCTCCTCGCTGCATTCCACAAGAAGACGAAGACGTGGCTTTTCGAATAGGTCCTAGATTTGGCTACATTCACACCTGCTCAGCACCAGGATACCCTTCTGGGTAATAGTGCGCTCTACAAATCTGCATAACATAAAGGGTGTGGTTCTTTTCCAATGACACCACATGGCTATTTTTTGCTTTATGTCGCAGGTGAGCCCATTTAAAGTGACAGTTCATACTAACAATGTAAACAAGAGCTGGGCCTCAGCGCATCTCGCTGGGCGGCGAGCCCGAGATTTCCAGAGATACTGGCGGTAATTACATCCACGCCGCCAATGTTTATAGCCCGAGACAAGAGCGCCTGCCAGTCCAATGCCATTCACCTCGAAGCGATCTGACAAGCCTGAGATCTCTTAAAACCCAAACGATATCAGATTGTATTAATTCCACTGAACTCCCTCTGCCCACCCCCAACAGTAGAAAAAGAATGTTTTTCAGAGAAAGTGGTTTGTATTTTACGTTGCCCAGGGCGATGGGAGAGGCGCTCTCGTGGCTGTCGTGGCCTCTCTTCCTGGCCCAGGGGCGACGGCGCTGTTTAAGCATCGAAAGATGCCTGGGGCAGGACGGCTGCGTGATCACAAATGCAGCCAAACCGTAACTTCTCTGAGTTTGCCATCCAGACTTCACATCACAAACGACAGGGGCCAAGTGTCAGCGTGTTATCTTTTCATCCAAATATTTAGACGTGGCAGCTCCAAAGGGGCAGAGTTTTCATGCAGAATAACAAGGGAGTATTATTAAACGCCCCGACTATTAGTTAAAGGCAGTTTACACTTTCTTCGAATGTAAAGGAACCATGTAAATATGCTCAGTGGAATAATGCACATGCTGCAAGGGCTTGTGGGCAGCCTGCAAACCACCGGTTCCAGTTCTGGCGCACCCCCTCGACCTTTCATCTCTCTGGGGCCAATAAGAAGTCGACAAGCGATAGAATTACATAACACCAACTACCAATACAGCGCTTTGAGATTTTGCGGCTGAAGCGCTTTACAGGGAAACATACTACCAAACATACTTTCAACTCATTAAAAGCAGAGAATCCGCCCTCGTTAATTTCTTTTGAAATTGGATCTGTGCATATGCAGCTGCGGGGAGGCCGGGCTCGGTATGAGCAACATTAATATGATCTCTGCAGAGTTTTGGACTCAGGCGGATTAGCATATCAAAGCGGGACCCCGGGGCAAGAGAAGCCATCGATAGCCACACGTGGGCTGCGGTGGAGATGATTGGTCCTGATGGCGAGCAGAGCAGGGCTGCGGGCTCTACCAGAAGGGCCATTAACTGCGAGCAAGAGCCCAGGGGTGGGAGGGGGTCTCGGCAGTAAATATTGGGCTTGGGCAAGTACCCTGCCTGTGTGCCCTCCCCCCCCCCCCCTTTCCCGGGCTGTGACAGCTTCCAGGCGCGCGCACACAGCCGCACCCAATCATTTCAGAGGTCTTTAAAAGACCATTAGCATGTTAATGAGGCCATTTTCACCTCTCAGCGCCCCTCTGACTACAGTGGAAATCGCCCGGCCCCCACAGGCAGCAGAGTCTCGGAGTCAGCTCAGGTTGCAGACAGCATTTAAAATAAAACCAAAAAAAAAACAAACTCGGGTACGATGTCTGAAAGGTCCGCGGGCCGCCGGGGAAGGCTTGCCGGGCCGCCAGCGGCCCGCGGGCCGTACTATGAGTACCCCTGGTCTAGGGCAACTCCCTTGGGCCAACCAGAACTGTCGACCTAACGTTGTCAGCTGCACCCCAAAGACTTTGGGCAATCGCGGCCCTAGCAGTGGAACCCGGATGGCGGTTCGAAAAACAAAAATAAACAAGTTTCTCAGATGGGAGAGCTGCACTTTCAAAAATAGTACTTGGAGGGAAAAACACTTTTATTAGTTCGTATTTCTCGGCCTCAAATTATACCGTTGTTTTCCTGGTATTGTATTATCTTGGAATAGGAGTTCAGGTTCTAAAGTGTCCAATCGAACTGATGGTTGCAAAATGTTATCACTCTCTTGTTCAGTAACTGTTCCTTTTACACGTGCATCACTGAAAGGCAGAAAACGTGGCACGGTTTCAGTCTCTGAGTCAGCGACACCCTCCTGGACCCACCGGTCGTACGGCAGAGGTAAAGGGATCCGCTTGCAGTGGATCCCGTGGATCCAGTTTTTCTTCCCTTCCACCCGAACAGCTGATCTTGTGGAAAGAAGGACGAGGTGCGGTCCGGTCCACCTGGGCTGGTCGTTCTTGGTTCGCTGGAAGTTCTTGACCAGCACCCAGGATCCAGGGTCGATCTGATGTCCTGGAGCTTCAGAGACTTGAGGCAGTGTATCATGCACCTGTTGGTGTAAAACACGCAATTTAGCCGTCAATTCGTACAAATAATCAAGCAAAACAGGGTGTTCTAATTCGCTGAACTTTGTGGGCCTTGGCACTCCCCATATGTTGGCCGGGCGGCCAAAGACTGTTTCATAGGGACTTAGTTTCACTCGCGAATGCACAGTCATTCTGGTGGATAGGAGGGCTAGGGGTAGAGCATCAGGCCATTTAAGACCAGAGCTCGCTTGGATTTTGGCCAGTTTAAGTTTTAAAGTGCCGTTGTAGCATTCTACTAATCCAGCTGATTGGGGGTGATTTGCAGCGTGGAACTTTTGCTGAATGCCTAGCCCTTCACATACTCTCTTCATCACACGACCCACAAATTCACTCCCATTGTCACTCCAGACCATTCTAGGCATTCCGAATCTGGGGAAGTACTCTTTCACAAGGGCTTTAGCTGTGGATAAGGCAGTGTTGTCTTTTAGGGGGTAGGCTTCCACCCATCTTGAAAAGGCACAAACAACAACGAGCACGTATTTTAAATTGTTGCACCTCTCCATGTGGATGAAATCTAGCTGCAAAACCTCGAACGGATACGTAGGAGGTGCAAAATGACCAGCTGGAGTTGGGGTTCCCCTACCAGGATTGCGTTTCAGACACACCATGCAATTCTTGACGACATTCTCTGCACACTTGGGAATTCCTGAATTTTGCCATACTGGAGCCAACAACTTTCAAATCCCTTTCACGCTGATATGAGCCATTCCATGAGCCATTGTAACCACTGCAAGCACATATGCATCGGGTAACAACCATCTCTGATGCTCTGACAATTCAACCCAACAACCATTTGCATCCATTCTACCCGTACTTTCTCTCCACATGTTCAACTCTTTCTCTGTAGCCTCAGCTTGAATAGACTTCACACTCTCTATCGTGTCTTCACACATTCCAACATCACCAACCATCTTGCAGGGCCTGCAACATACATTCGGCTCATTACATTCCTTGCAGTTTCTTTCGCGATTTCGTCAGCAAATGCATTTCAACGACCAACATCATCAGTCACCTTCTTGTGAGCACTACATTTCACAATCGCCACTTGCAGAGGCAAGGTCAGTGATTCAAGGAGCTCATTCACCAACGGACCATGCTGAATCTTAGCTCCATGCGAAGTCAGGAACCCACGTTCTTTCCACAATCGTCCAAAACTGTGAGCCACACCAAACGCATACTGACTATCGGTATAGATAGTCACTTTCATTCCTTTAGACAACACACATGCTCTTGTAAGTGCAATCAATTCTGCTGCTTGAGCTGAATTATGTGGAATACATGCAGCTTCAACAATTGTATGCAAAGTCGTGACAGCATATGCTGCAGTCGTGTCACCATTCGGAAGCTTGAAGCATGAACCATCCACCCATAAGGTACCATCACATTCAGCAGGAGGAGTGTCCCTAAGATCTATTCTTCCTTTCGTTTCTTCTTCTGTTCTAAGAAAACAATCATGCTGTTCTGAATCATCTAACTCCTCTACAATTGGCAACAACGTAGCTGGGTTGAGAGTGTTGCATCTTTTTATGTGCACATGACTTGCTAACAAGGTTAATTCGTAACCTGACAATCGAGCACTAGTTAAGTGCTGTGTCTTGGTTCTGTTTAACAACGTGTCCACTGCATGTGGAACCATCACGACTAACATATTATTCATCACTAGACCAGCAGACTGTCGAATAGAAACAGCTGCTGCCGCCGTTGCTCTTAAACAACTTGGCAATGCTTTAGCTACCGGATCCAAAGTCGACGAAAAATATGCACATGGACGCTGTTTGTCTCCAAACACCTGTGTCAGCACTGACAATGCACAGCCTTGTTTCTCATGGACATACAATGTAAAGGGCTTACTGTAGTTGGGGGTACCCAACACAGGAGCCGAATATAATGCTGTGCGCAATTCAGAAAAACTTTTCTGACACTCTTCAGACCAAGGAACAGGATTGGGTGTATCTTTACACGTTAATGCCACCAAAGGTTTGGCTAATAACGAAAAATTTGGTATCCACTGTCTGCAATATGATGTAATGCCCAAGAAAGCACGTACTTCTCTCTGTGTTCTTGGCACACTCAATTTCGCTATTGCCTGAATTCTTTCTGGGGTCAGTTTCCTTCCCTCCTTCGATAAGAGATGACCTAAGTAGGTCACTTCTTGTCGACAATATTGCAATTTTGGGAGAGACACTTTGTGGTGCAAATCACACAAATGACGCAACAATGACAACGTGGCTTCTTTACATATTTCCTCAGTATCTGCAGCAACAAGCAAATCATCAACGTACTGTACAAGAGTAGCACCTTCAGGTAAAACAATCATATCAAGCTGTGTTTTTAAAGCTTGACTATATATTGATGGACTTTCACAGTAGCCCTGTGGAGCTCGTTTAAAGCGGAAGCTTTGTCCTCCTTAACTGAAGCCAAAAATATCCCTGCTCTCCTCAGCAATCGGGATGCTGAAGAAAGCGTTCTTCAAGTCAATCACCGAAAACCATGTTGCAGAAGCTGGAATCATAGTCAATAGGGCAGTAATGTCGGGGACAACTGGGAATTGTGGTGCAACTATTTTATTGACCTCTCTAAGATCAATCACAAATCTGTAAACAGGTGGCTGGGAAGGATCAGTTCGTTTAAAAACAGGCAGAACAGGGCTATTGCAAATGTTGCCTCTTGTCTCTTCAATGACATCTTTTTCAATTAGATCGTAAACGATCGCTAGCAAAGCTTTTTCACCTTCACTAGAAATTTTATATTTGGGAATTCGTGGCATTTTAATTTTGGCTTTCAATGTTACAACATATGGTGGTATTTCTAAAAGACCCACATCATTAGGACCAGTAGCCCAAAGAATATCAGGAAGAAACGACAATTCTGTTGGAAGTTTATCCCTTGACATATACATTGGAGAAACCACTTTCTTACCTAAAGTAACTTGTACTCCCGAAGGAGAACAGTACAAAGTCGCATACAATCTTTTTAACAGATCCAATCCCAACAAGTTTTCACCACAACCTGTTGTCAGAATAAGGGGTGCTTCGAATTCACAAGGACCAACAGAAAGAGACAAAGGGTCAGAAATCGGATTTCTAACCGGGGCGCCAGAAAAACCCACTGATATATTCATTTCGCCAGACAAAGGCGCGCCAGGGAGTTTGGAGTGCATAATAGAACTCTTTGTAGCACCAGTATCCAACAGAAAAGGCTCTGACACACCTGATGTAATCACCTCAACGTATGGTCCACTCTGATCTACTGGAACTGAAACAACTCCCTCTCTTTGTCTATGGCTGTCCTAGCAATCATTACCTTCCCAATGCTCATCTTCTGTATAGTAATCATCAGCATAGTACTGAGCTGTCCTATCAGATGCGTTATTCTGCTGATCGAACCTATTCATAGAATTTTGAGGTGGAAGGGGACGTGCGTTCTGGGGGACGTTTCCACGCCCTTTACCTCTAGGCGCTTGCTGAACACCTCTACCTCTTGTGTTTGAAACACCATTCGCGCGCTGTAACAGAATAGGGCAGCTATACTTAAAATGACCCTCCTCCTTGCAATACGAACACTGGTTGGGGCCTACAGGAACACGTGGCTGAGTATACTTGACTCTTTGCGAGTTCCTCTGATACTGTTGAGGCTGCTGATAATTATTCTGATAGTTACTCTGACCACCATTATTCTGGCTACCACCACCACGTGGCGGATATGCTTGCTGTAACAAAACCTTCGTTTTCAGCTCCTTAGTTTTCTTTTCTGCTCTATCTTTCTCATCTTTGTCTCGATTTTCGTAATATTGTGCAGTAGCCAATATCTGTGCTGAAGAGGAAACTGCCCAAGAACTCTCTGAGTCTTTTAACTTTTTACACAACTCCGGAAGCAGATTGTGCACGAATTTATCGACGAACAAACGCTGACCACCTTCTGTGCTCATATCTTGACCACTGTGGTCGACAAACGTTTCTTCAAACCTGGTGAAGAAATCAGACACCGTTTCATCTTTCTTCTGCTTACATGCAGACAACTTATCCCAGTTTACACGCATCGCAGGCATTATCGTTTTCATGTCATCAATGATTTTACCAGGAAGTTCAGCTACCAAAGGCTCAGGCTTAGCACCACCAACTTGTCGGCCATCTGCAGCAGTAATATTAGGCCATGAGTCACCTAACTCCTGATCATGATCTGCATGACAAATCTTTCCCCACAAAGGCTGTGGAACAACGTTCCCAAACAACATGTCTATGTCTGCTAAATTCATGATACATGACCCAGCAGTTTGTGACAACTCTTTGTAATACCCTACGGGATTTTTACGGGGATCAGGCAATGTCTGTTTAAGGGCCAAAACTTCAGCTCGCTTCCAAGGAACATGTACCCACACGCGCTGAAAATGTGCTGGCACAAGTGGTGGAACATTACCAGGACCAGCGGCCACTTCCTCCTTCCAAACCAGAGGAACTTCTCTCATGGGGTACTGTCGTGCCTTTTTCCTACCGGATGCGTCACGCTCAAATAGTGATCGAGAAGTGCCCCTCTTACTCCGATACGACAACAATGTCTCAACCGCTCTCTCGACATCGGGACCTACGATCATGCCCTCTGCGAACTTGAACCGCACACGACACAACTCGGGCGGGTTGTATTCCAGATCATTGTCTTCCAAATCTTCACAGAGAAAAACACACATTTGTTCAAAAACATATCTCTGCTTCGGTGCTTCCCACTGATGGAAGACTTCCATGACAGACTCTACATCATACCTTACAGCGTCGATAACCCATTTATGCGCTAAACGATTCAGTAAATCTCTCTCTCGATAGTCAGGCAGTTGACTCCGCAACTGTCTTCGTTCCGTGTTAGGGGTCATATTAGGCGACCCGAAGAAGGGTGAGAGAAGATTAGTAACAGTGTTGGCCATTCTCTGTCGAACGGAAGGAGAAACTGACGGAAGAACGGGCAGAAAAACAGGGTGAGATAAGGCAGGAGCAGAGGCAATAGCAGAGGGAGCATTAGGAGAAATAGAAGGTGCACTAGATTACAGGCTGGCGACCCGGTGGCAGGGGGTCCACGCCTGCTGCTGAAGGAACAGCGGAAGAACTTTTAACATGTTTGGACAATTGTACTTTGCTCTACACGCGCTCTGCTGAAATAATAGCAGAGGCGCGCTTTTTAAACTGGGAACTTTTTTCCTTCGCTCTAATTCCTTCCTGGAACTGTTAAAGCCTAACAGGACACTCACCTGCCTCTCACTCCCAGGGAGCACCGGCGGCCGGCTGGGGGCTGAATACATCGGCGGGCTCTCAGCGGCCGGAGGCGCCATCTTGGGCTGGGTTGGTCAGGTGAGTGACATCATCGCCACACCCCCCGAGATCCTCCCCTATTTAAACAGCCCCTATGTGTCAGCGCAGCGGACGAGCGCAGCGGGCGCGACGAAGGTGTGCCGGAGTCTCGCCAGAGTTAAGCCCGTCTGCGCTCGTCCGCGGCCGACCGGGGCAAGGGGCATTTCACTCTGCCTGTCCTTTTACATACACCCGCTCTGCCCTTATTCACTTCCATGACCCCATGTTTCCCATCCCTGTGCCCTCCTCTAGGCTGGCTTCACTGGGTCTGCTCACAACTAGAACGGTCTTTCCGGAGATTACCTCTCTTTCGGGCACCACTAAACCGGCCGCTCTGACTTCCAGGTTTAGCTTCCTTCCATCTGTCAGGGCTTGCAATTCTAAATATTCAGTGATTTATCTAAACACTCGTTCTCTGGTTAGCCATCAATTGGACATCTTCCAGCTTTTAGGGTCTGTGCAACCTGATATTTTATTTCTTACCGAGACCTGGCTCACTGAAGACTCTTCCCCTGACATCCTGGCTGCAATCCCGCCGGGTTATTATATTCTCCATGTAAATCGCCCTCCGGGCAAAATGGGCGGTGGTGTTGCAGCCATCATTAGGCACCCGATTTGATTCTCTTCATTGGCCACTATTAGCATCCCTCTGACTGACTGCATGGTGCTTAGATTGGAGCAGCCTGGCTCGTCCCTCATATGTGTTTTGGTCTATCGGCCTCCCCAACCCATGCCCTGCTTTGTGGCCCAGTTCGGCGCCCTCATCTCCCAACTTGCCATTAACAATACTAACATCTTGGTCCTCGCGATTTTAATTATTGGCCCTTTGATGCCCATGAAACCCCCTGTTCACATGCCTTCTCGGACCTCATGTTAGGCTTGAACTGTACCCAGCACATTCTCTCACCTACCCACACCAAAGGCCACATTCTAGACTAGGTCTGGACCTCTTGCCTGGACATATCCACCCCTCTTGTTCTTCCATGTCTCTGGTCAGATCACTCCATGATCACTTTCTCCTTGGCTATGCCCTCCCCTGCTATACACCCAATAGAAACCAACTTCTCTGCTCGCAATTGGATCAGGGCTGACCTGAATAATTTCACCACCCTACTTAGCACCTCCGTCCCCCCCAGTACCGGGCCTATTGATTTACAAGCTCCGGCTCTGACCTGCTGGCTTACTACGGCATCTAACTCAGTGGCTCCTTTAAAAATGGTTAGAGCCAGGCGCCGCCACGACGCCCAAAGGTGGTTCACTGACGATCTTAAAGCCCTGAAACTTGGGCTCAGACAGGCCGAACGGCGCTGGCGCCGGGGCTACTCCCCTGAAACTAAATTGACATTTTCCACCCGACTTAAAGAGTACAAGTCAGCTATATCCTTAGCCAAGTCCCTATATTTTTCCCAAAAAATTCTGGACTCTGGTAACAAATCCAAGGACATCTTCTCAATAGTTGAGGAGCTGTCCAACCCGGAAAGAGTTACTATCGCACCCCTCCCTTCCCAGTTGCTTTGTGACTCCCTCAACCAATTCTTCATTGACAAAATAGCTAAGATCAAAAACAGTATCCCTACTCAAGTCATGCTCGCCCCTTTTCAATCTGTTGTTTTTTGTCCCGTACCAGACTTTCATATCCTAACTCAGATTCCCCTCATCTCGATGGAAGGCATTCTTGCCCTCCTATACAAAGTTTCTTCTGGTTCACCAAGCGACTGCTGCCCTCCCACTGTTCTCCGCGAAGCCTTCACTGTCTGCCCTGAACCCCCCCTGGCCCTTTTGAACAACTCTCTTGCCACGGGTGAGGTTCCTCGCTCTTTTAAGCAGGCAGAGGTAGTGGCCATCTTAAAAAAAACCTCGGCAGACCCCTCCATCATGAGCAACTTTCGCCCCATATCCCTCCTCCCTTTCCTCAGCAAGGTTTTGGAGTCACATGTTACTCACACCCTTGGTTTATTTATTGAGGAATCTTGTTTTCTGGACTCCCAGCAGGCCGGATTCAGACCTGCGCACTCCACAGAGGCAGTTATACTCTCTGTCATGGAGGAGCTGCGCAGAGGAGCCGACGCTAACATCTGTCAGGCCCTGGTGCTTCTGGATCTATCGGCCGCCTTTGACACGGTCGACCACAATATTTTGGTCGACCGTGTCGGAGAGTCCGGTATCCAGGGCACCGCTCTGGACTGGGTCCGTTCTTTTCTGACCGACCGCCAACAGGCGGTTAGGCTGTCCCAGTTCTCAGCAGATCAGGTTGGGCTGACTTGTGGAGTCCTGCAGGGTTCCTCTTTGTCTCCACTCCTTTTTAATTTATACCTGGCCCCTTTGATCCGTTCCCTCAGAAGGTTGAATGTCACCGCGTTTAACTACGCGGATGACATTCAACTGGTCTTTACCATCGACACATCGGATGAATCTATTTCCACTTTTCAAACCACCCTTTGTTTCATAAGTGATTGGATGAGCTCTAACCATCTTAAGCTCATCCCCGACAAGACCGAGTTGGTTCTTGTCGGGGGCCCCTCCAACCCTTGGCAACCATCTTTCTGGCCGACTAATCTGGGCAGTCCCCCTTGCCCAGCGAACTCGGCTAGAAGTCTGGGGGTTATCATTAGTGCCGACCTCTCTATGAAACTTCAGATCAGCGCGGTAGTGTCTTCTAGTCACTTCCAGCTTAGGAAGATACGAAAGATCTCTCGCCTCCTTACCACAGAGGCCCTTACCTTGGTGCTGTTAGCGCTAGTCATTTCAAGACTCGATTATGCAAACGCGCTCTACGTAGGCATTCCTGACTACCAAGCCAAGAGACTTCAGCAGATCCAAAATCAGGCCGCTCTTCTCATTTTCCGCCAACCCAGGTATCAACATGTTCGTCCCCTTTTGAAAAGTCTCCATTGGCTCCCGGTCACCGCACGCTGCAAGTTTAAACTGGGCTGCATAATCTTTAAATCCCTTGCAGGTGGAGGCCCTTCTTTTATCTCCTCCCTCCTCCACCCTTATCTCCCCTCACGTAACCATCGTTCGTCCCAACTGGCTCTGTTATCAGTCCCCAGATTCAAGAGGAAGAAACACGGTGGTCTTAGGTTTTCTTTCTTAGCCCCTTCCTTTTGGAATGCCCTCCCCCCCTCTCTAAGGCTGTCACTCCCTTACACCAGATTTAGATCCCTCCTTAAAACTTTTTTGTTCACTGAGGCCTACAATTAGTCCTGGCTCCCACTTTTTTTTTTCTTTTCTCTGTTTCCTCAGCACAAGCGCCAAGAAACCTTCAGGTGTTAGCAGCGCTATCAAAATTTCTTTAACATAACATTTAACATAACACTAGGCAAAGTCGTAGAAAGCACAGGTGAAGCAGATGTGATCGGTGGGCCTTGAGGAGGCTGCACCGAAGGAGCAGGAGCCAGCTGAAGAACAGCTGGTGGGTGCTGTGGAGGAGCAGGAGGCAATGCAATCACAGGTTGCGCAACTAAAGGTTGCGGAGGTGCCGTGGCATTTTGCGCATAGGGGGGTGGCGAACTTAATAAATGCGCCATTAACGGATCTTTTTCAAGCTCTTTTGCTGCATCTTGCTGAAGAGACGGCAAAACTGGATAGCATTTATCTATCACCATTTTACGTTGCCTGTGCAACTGCTCACTCATCTGTTCTTCTTCATTGTCTTTAAGCTGCATAGCAGCTTGCATTATCGAAATACCCCTTTCTCTCTTATGTTTCTTCACTAATTTAATTTCCTTCTGTTTGGCTTCCTTACGCCATAGGCGGAAAGAGTCAAACATCGCCGGCCGGGCTTTCTTCTTGAAAAGTTTAACTTCGAGATTGTCTAAGATTTCCGTGTCAAAGCTACCATATTGGGGCCATTTTAAAACACCATCTTTTCTGGTGTATCTGATCCACACTTCATTATATGTAATGGGACCTACGCCATGTTTTACATATAATTCATAAGTTGGAGTTCCAATCGGAGGAACCGGACACAAGTCCTCCAATCGGGAGTCCCTATTATTACAACCAAGGCAAAACAAATTTCCAAGTCTGCTAAGACCAGGCATCTTCGCTCTCTAGTCTAGCTCCAAACTTCAAAGGATTATTGATTACGATATTCTCGTGAATACACGAGTCCTTCGGCTTTGGCACTTGCAAGTTCCAAATAAAGTGATCCCAAAGGGGATACCCAAACTAAGACCAACTAAGGACTGGGAGACGCTCCACTTATACTTAACTGAGATATCGATGACGTCACCAGAAGACTCGTCTTATCGTTTCGCTCTACCAAACTTCAAGGGTCCAAATCAGGGCGATAGCCAGGGCAGCAGTCCTTTGTAGCCGTCGGGAAGCGGGGAACCTCACAGCAAAGACTTTCGGACCACGTCGACATGCAGGGGTCGATGAAGTGGTTGGCCTTCCTCCAGAATTTTCACAAGAAGCTCCTCACGAACCTCTGGCTGGACCGGTACCGCTGGTATCGCCCCATGTTGGGCGCCAACTGTTCTTGTGGGGGCCAACTGAGGTACTGGGTTTTTCAGAACCGGTACCGAACCGGTAACCCAGCGGTGTCAGGGTACACCCAAAGACCTCGAGTACTTTCCTGATTCAGACCACAGAAACTCAGAGTCTTCTAGGTGAAGTCAAGGATCGATTTTATTGGCTGCAACCAAGTAACAGGTCCTAGAAGTACAACACACGGGATGTATATTCTCAGGAGACTGCTCAATCTTACAAAGTCAGGCTTCTCTTTTTATACGAAATATTGTGCTTCAGGCAAACATTCTTGATTTTACAGTATACCATTCAAATATTTTCGCTACAAAGGAAAAGCAGAGTCATGATGACAGCCCACATTTCTGTTTGTCCAGCCCACAACAAATTACCCGGTAAGGCCCAACATTCTCATCAGATATCGGTGGACCCCCAATAAAAACGGGCACATCCCCATCATAAAGCAAGTGAGAGAGAAAAGAGCAGGGACAGGTGTGAGCAAGAGTCGGCAGGGTGTGTGCGATGAAATGGGTTTATGGCCTGTTGTGCCTTGATGCTATCTCATTCGGCTACTGGGAGAGGAACTGACCAAACAGGTTCGGCCTGAGGCAAAGGTTTCAGCTTGCCCAGGTCAGAGAAAAGTCAATCAAGGTGTACGTGTCCTTTGATATCGAATTTAGCTGTATTATAAGCCTATGTCAGGGCAACCCACAAAATGGCTGCCGTACACAAAATGGAAGCCAAGGGTTCAAGACGAAAATGCGATTTCGAGGTGAAATCGTCACTCGAATATGACGAAAATGCTTGTACATAGTGTACTAGCCATTCTCAGTATTTTGATATAAAAATCGTCATGCTATGATGAAGTTTAATTCTCGAGTCCAGAATTTTCAGAACTACATACCAGCTTTCACTGCCAACAAACTGAAATACCAAAACATCGCTGACGTAAATGCATATATATCTTGCTGCCAACTCCGCTGACATGAACCTGTTTCTGGGATGTGATAAATACTGTCATGAAATCAAATACCAAATGACAGAACCAGCATGAGTACTAAAAGTCGCACTCCTACAAGTGTGAGAATTCAAACTATCACAGGCCACCCAAAGCTATAATAGTGGTGTGAGCCACAGACGTTATTAATTGTTTATGTATATTGACTTATTAAACACTGCTTATCTCACAATTTGACAGACAGCGCCACCATGTGGTGGCAGTGGCGTAACAAAAGTTGAGGGGGCCCCCCTGCAAGGTACACGGAGGGGCCCGCTCCGGATTTAATCCGAGCTCTCAGGCCTGGGTACTGTGCTGAGGGGGCTCCCTGAGACTTGAGCCCCCCCGCACCGCGGGGGCTACAGGGGCCTGTGCTACGCCCCTGTGTGGTGGACTGTCACTAGCCCCGGAGCTTACAATTCAGTCTTGATGCTGAGCACCAGAAACCACCGGCTCAAATTTAGCGCTGCTCTGGATTTACTGCCGTGCCTACTCAGCATTAAAAAGCTGCGCCTTTGTGAATTGGGTCTATGAAAAGCCATTTTAGCTCATCTGTGTCTGGCTGTGGTGTAGAGGCAACCCATGACAGCCTGGAATGTGGCCTGAGTGATTGACAGTGGCTGAGATTTTTGCAAGCCCAATTTTAGCATGAGAGCATGAGAACAATGCAAAGGTGTGCATACTAAATATCAAAGTCAGAATATCTAGGGCACTAAATATTGATGACAAAATATTGAACACAACATTGACAGGTAAGTCTAGATTTTCAATACCTAACTCCTACATATATGTACCTATGCGGTACATATATCTTCCTAGAATGCAGATGTTTTTCCTCAATATTCTGCCATTGATATTCTTGTACATCGATATTCTTCATGGCGATATTTAGTAGTAATAATGAGATCACAAGCGACTTTTGCATGTGGCATTTGTGTTTTTAAGGCTATTTTTTTTTTTTTTTAGAACTAAATGTGTTCTGGTGTCCAAAATTGCCACAAGGATGCATTACGTGCTCAAATATATTGCTAAATGCAGATTTTGCATTTCTTGTAATGTCTCATTGGATAATTTCACGTATTTTTGCAGAATTCAACATAATTACGCAAATACAAATCACTTGAATTTCACACACTCAAGATAGTAGTTATCCATATATTATAAGCAGGAAATAAGGAGTCATACTCACTGTAAAAAGAAGAATACCGTGGGCGCACGGATAACCTTCTCATATACCATGCTAGGGCAGTCAGGTTTTACACCAACCCGCGCACTGAGATTATACGAAGGAATTTTAATAATTGTGGTGTGAGAAAGAGTAGTACTTACTCTGTACCGTCATGTGAAGCTATGAACATGCAGCATATTCTATGCACAGAATATGCTGCATGTTTTCACATAGAGAAGGAACTGCCTGCCAGCTCATAAATTTACATGGAATGGACATGTTACTGCCCCAGCCAGACAGAATGTGTGGACAGGACTCTGGCAGCTGGCTGCAGATGGAAGCATGTAGGAGTAAAATCCAGAATTTTTGGAGAACTTTGCTAGATATACTCCCTATCCAGTATTTTGATGACAGGACTCCCCACTGAAATACAACACTGATTTGCTTTGCCTGTAGCATTTCCTCTTTGAGACCACATTGTGACACTCATTTTAATTGGGTGTGTTGGTTTTTTCAAGCTTCTTACAGAATATACATCAGATACATAACCCATGTAGCAGTAATCGTAGTGAATAAGTAAAGAGCATGTATAAAACGTAGTTGAAATAGTCCTATTCCTTGAAATGCTACATGTGAGCGATTATAATCTCAGGCGCGAGACGCATTGGATTTGAGGTAATCAAAGCTGTTGGTGACGCAAGTCGCTGAACTATGCAAAATGTCCATTGTCCATCAAGTAATATAAAATGGGGAACTTAGTAAAGAAATGAATACACAAGAGTATAAGATTGTAAATGAGAACAACAGTAGGGCAATAACAGCTGGGCTGATAGAGAATAACAGAAGGAGAGACGTGGTGGGACTGGAGACGAGCGAAATGACGTGCATCCCAGGTCAAACGACTTTGCGTTGGGAAGTGGTGGGAGCTGTCTACGAGCCCCATCCTATTGAGAGTATACAAGGAGGAGGTTGGAGGTCAAGGCTCAAATAGGGGGTCGTCTATATGCGTTTCTCCTATAAGGGAGGGTGGGGGTTTCCTGAAGCTCAAAAGGGGGTGGGAGCTCGTCCTGTAACTAGGGGATTGTGCATTTGGGGAGACTGTCAGTTCAGGCGCCCATAACGCATGCCAGTCCTCTGCTATCGAGTGTGTGTAAAGGCCTTCACTCTCTTCCCTGCCTAGGGCCTTACTTCCCGCCGAGGGAGCACAGGGGGACTTCCATTCACAGGTATTTGCTGTCTTAGCCAAAAGTAGGCCGAGGTCCATTAAACCCGTAAGTTTCCCGTGTTTCTTCAGACACTTGAAAATCCCCCATGTACAAGCTTCTCAAGTGGGTTGTAATGGTCATCTGGTATCAGCAGACAGTGCACCTTAGATTTGGGCCCAGTAAGACGAGAGAGATGGGCAGCTCCAGAGCATGTGCTGGAAGTCAGCATCAGTGGAAAATAATAATAATAATAGCACTTGTAAAGCGCATGGTTACACCAACTGATGTGTCCCCGCACTAAGGCAAAACTCTACAGGGAAAGAGGACAGAGTAAAGAACCTATACCTGGAAAAGACATGATTTCAGTTTTTTCCGGAAGAGAACCTCCGAAGATTCCATGCGGAGAGAGAGTAAGAGCATTCCAATTTTTGGCTGCCAAATAGCTGAATGAATGTGCTCCCAATCTAGCTTTTTGTACTTTAACCTCTTCCATGTGTCGGACGGCCCCAGGGCGTCCGACGTCACAGTGGGCTTGTGCGGAGAACGGCCAGGGGCCGTCCGTTCCGCGCACACGTGGAATTCTCCTGCACAGTGGGGGAATTCCAGCCACGTCGAAGCAGTTAGGGACTTTGACCAGATGGGTCACGTTTGATCCGAGATGGAGTGTAGGATTATACTGAGTGAGTAAGCCATGCAGATACCTCAGACCTTTCTTGTGTTAGCTACGGCGACTAATGCATAAAGCTTTAAAAAGGACTCTTTCGAAACCGGCAGCTAGTGCAGGTCGTTGAGAGCCTTCCCCGTAGAAGCTCTCCTGGGTAGCTTCAGAACTAGACGGGCTGCCGTGTTCTGGATACATTGTAGCCTATGAAGGCATTTTTTAGGTACTCCTAAATCAAGAGCGATTCCTAAGTCCAGTTGAGGCATGGATCAGAGTTTTCCTAGCTGGGGTAGAAAGAACGTCTAGAGTTTTTCGTAACATTCTGTCAGAACACCAAAGCGTTATGGTCAGGTGATTTCCACTCTTCAATGGAAAATGCGCAAGAAAAACAACATTAAGTTTCCTCTGTGCAATGAATGGAGAGTACTGATTCATGATAGGAATCTCAAGATGGCCGCCGCCCATGATTGCGGGTTGGCGGTCTAGTTGTTTACAGATTCGCAGGTGTTTCAGGTGATGTGAAGCGCGCGAAAGCTAACCGTCGCGCACTTCACCTGGGAATCCGCCGAGACCAGTCAAGTGTTCTTGAGTTCCCCAAAGTCTTTTCCGAGTACTGTTTTGATGCGCAAATATGTTTCGCGCATTTTGAAGGTTACAGCGAGTTCAAGTTACAGAGCGCTAGAGTTTTGATTATTAGAGGAGTACTTACCTGGTAATTCATTCTTCACTTCAGTCGTCACGAGGCCTCCAACCGCAGCAGTTCGCTTTGAGAGAGTAGCAACACGACGACAACAGAGAAAGAGAAAAGAAGATACAGATAAGTCACTGAACTGACAATAAAGATGTATACATGGTTATTTAACAACGTTTACAGACTGTTTTGAACAGGAAATGAAAAAAGCTTACCAGAGCATGGAAATCACGATAGTTGTTTCTGAAAAGAGAAGATAAAGAGGCAATTAGTAATTACAGTTATAGAACTTAGAGTAGTTGAAATTACACTTATAGAGTAGAGTAGTGTACAGACACCAGTTAACTAAAGAAGAAATAGTTATACAAATAGGCACATATAAAATTAGTGTTAGGGAATAGAATAGTTGAGTACATACGAAGAGGATTTTGGAAGATATACAGACACAGAATTAATACAGAGAGGTAAGAGTCCTTATTCTTAGGAGCTATAGAAAGAAAGGATAAATCAGAAGTTAATGATTAATCTCGTTACTATAGGTTTATACAACTTAGATAAGAAAACCCTCAAAAAGACGTAAGAGAAGAGAAGCACGTCTCTGGACAAAATTAGGTAAAGAATTCGACAGAGTAGAATAGAAATAGTCTTAGAGTAGAGTAGGAATCTGTGTAATAACCTTTCTGCTATCATTATTAGGTTTCCCTGAATTCGAAGTCTGCAGGACGGACTAGACAAGAGAAGCAGAGGAAGAGTTCCAGAGCAGTCTCTTCTACCATTTCTTATTTTATCCACTCCCCCTTCCCCCTGGAGGGTTTCCAAGAGTCAAGTTCTAAAACGGGCTCTGGGTAATCTTTTAGAGGGAGTCGGGACCTAGCAACTTCAGCTCCTATGCAAGTTTCCAGTAGGGAGAACAGGGAATCATCAACTTCTCCTCCTGCGCAAGTTCAGTGGTAAGAATTCGCTTTAGTCTCTGACAGAATGAAGTGCCCACGTTTAATTTGCGCCTGAGCAGAAATGGCAGAAGGAA
Organism: Lissotriton helveticus; assembly: GCF_964261635.1. Classification (NCBI taxonomy): domain Eukaryota; kingdom Metazoa; phylum Chordata; class Amphibia; order Caudata; family Salamandridae; genus Lissotriton; species Lissotriton helveticus. Next base: position 81,910,950 of record NC_136062.1, read on the forward strand.
TCAATCTGCAAACATTGGGAACAGTTTTAGAAGCTGTCCAAAAATAATGGGTGGCAGTTAGAGAGGATAATCAGAGCCTTAGACAAGAAGTGATAAATGCTAGGAAAGAAACTTCAGAATTGGCTCAGAGAATAGGAGGGTCATTGGGTTCAGGAAGAGAAAATGTTAACACACTCGCAGAGGGTTCAAATAGACTAACCACTCAAGTAATTCATTCGCTGTCCCCGGTCATTCCTTTAGCCCATCCTGAGAGATTTAGTGGAGACCCCCAAAGAGCACAGATATTCCTTACCCAATGCTCACTCCACTTCATGTGCCGCCCTTCCATTTTCCCTGATGCACAGTCAAGAGTGGCATTTGCCCTGTCGTATTTGAGCGGAGATGCAGCCTCTTGGTCAATGCCATTGGTTTCTAGAGATGACCCTATACTTCAAGATTATGATGAGTTCAAAAAAGAGTTCTTACGAATTTTTGACCAACGGAGAATCTCCCAGGCAGTGGACAACGAATTATTGGAATTGCGGCAAGGAAATCGAGACCTAGTAGCCTACATAGCCCAATTTAACTAGCTAGTAGTAGAAACCAACTGGCCCGAGAGTAAAAGAGCTGCAGTATTTTATCGAGGGTTACGCGACGAACTTAAAGATGTGCTAGCATAGATACCCAATCGACCTACCGAAGTTTCTGAAATGATTGATTTGGTGTTAGAAATTGGTGTTTGACTAAGGAAGAGAAGGAAAAGAGGAGAGCAGGAAATGTGTGTATGTATTGTGGTTCAAACGGTCATTCTGTAAAGAATTGCCCAAGAAAACCTAAGACCTCATTCAAGCCGAAGGAAAACTAGCAGCACCATCTGTAGTAGTAGTTGAACAGGTGGATGCAAGGTTAAAGACAACTCCACAAGAACATCAGTTGGCAAATACTTTACAGACTTCGTCACCCCATTTTATTTTATCTGTGAAAATAAGGTTTAGATCAATTGTCCTAACTGAAGTCTCTGTAATGGTGGAATCTGGAGCAACCGGAAATGTTTGCGATTTGAAATTTGCAGCTAAAATTGGGTTAAAGGCGATCCCAAAGACAAGGAGTGAACCCGTGAGAGCGGTAGATGGTACCAACCTTTCATCTGGACCCATTGTGAGTCACACAGAGCCGATGCAAATGATATCCATTGATGGCCATGAAGAGACAATTCAATTTAACTTGATTGATGCCCCGCAGTTTCAACTAATTTTGGGGTTGCCTTGGTTAACCGAACATAACCCCACAATAAATTGGAGTACCCGAATCATAACTATGGCTTCAGCTTACTGTAAGGAAAATTGTTTGACTGGAGGGGAAAGGAATTGTGAAACTAATCCGGCTCTTTCTCTTTGCATGTCTGATGCCTCAGTATGTATTATTGATTCCCAAGAAATACCTCTTAAATATCAGGATTTTGCTGATGTTTTCGATGAGAAAGAAGCTGAGCAATTACCACCTCATCGGGTCTAGGATTGTAAAATCGACCTCGAGCCTGGGGCTAACTTACCATGTAGTGGGGTATTTGCCTTAACAGAAAAAGAGCATCTCCACCTGAAAGAGTATCTGGATAAATATCTGGCGAATGGCTTCATACGACCATCTCATTCTCACGAGTCATCACCCTTGTTCTTCATACCGAAGAAGGAGGGAGATCTGAGAACCTGTATAGATTATCGTGCTATAAATAAAATCACCAAGAAAAATCGATACCCTCTTCCTCTGTACTACTGGACCAAGTGAAGGGAGCACAAATCTACACAAAGTTAGATTTGCGGGGTGCCTACCACTTGACGAGAATGAAGGAAGGCGATGAGTGGAAGGCCGCCTTCGGAACCAAGTTTGGATTGTATGAGTATCAAGTTATGCCTTATGGCCTGTGAAATGGCCCCGCAGCGTTTCAGCACTTTATTAATGATGTCGTCAGCGAATTCATTGACCAATGTGCAATAGTGTATATTGACGACATTTTGATCTATTCTAACAACAAGAGTAAACACCCAGAACAGGTGCGAGGAGTCTTACAGAAACTCAGGGAGAATAGATTATTTGTGAAACAAGAAAAATGTGCCTTTAATGTCTCTGAAGTAGAATTTTTGTGCTTCATTCTCTCGCCCAATGGAATGAAAATGGATGAGCGTAAAATCAAGCAGTCGTGGATTGGAAGTCTCCTACCAGCGTAAAGGAGGTGCAAGGCTTTATAGGATTTGCAAACTTCTACAGGAGATTTATTAAGGAATTTTCGCAAAAGATACTACCTCTGACAAGTCTGCTAAAAAAAGGGGTCCATTTTGAATGGTCGGAGGAAGCTGAAGAAGCATTTGTGATGTTAAAGAAAGGTTTTACCTCTGCTCCCGTTCAGCTACATGCTGACCCGAGAAAACCCTTTTATGTGGAAACAGACGCCTCAGACCAAGCAGTGGGTGGTGTCCTATCTCAGAGACATAAGGTAACAGGCCAGTTGCATCCAGTCGCTTATAGTTCCAGGAAGCTCACGCCAGCTGAAGTGAATTATACCATCACGGAAAAATAATTGCTGGCTATAACAGTTTTTATTGACCATCGATATTTGAAATTTTTGAAGTAAGCCAAAACCTTGACGCCCAGGCAGCTTAGGTGGTCACTATATTTTGCTGAACATGATTTCGTCATCACTTATAGCCCTGGGGCCCAGAATGGAAAAGCAGATGCCTTATACAGGATCGGAACAGATATACATAGGCCTGCAGAACCAGATCAGACGATTATACCAGAATCAAAAATAATTGGTGCTACAGTGCCCATTGCTTTTAACGAACAGATTATCCAGGCGTTGAGTCCCGAAGAAATGGAAGAATGGGTGGAGGAAGATCCTGACAGAGAAATTCGACAACGTTTACCTTATCATAAGGGAGCTCTGTACCTACCTACAAAGGAATTACAGCATCAAATAATGTCTGAATGTCATAATAACCCTCTGGCAGTACATAAGGGAGAAACTAAGACAGAGGAGTTAGTCAAGAGGCATTATTGGTGGCCACGGATGACTACTGACATAGAGAATCATGTGAAATCTGTGCTCAGGGAAAATTGGAAAGACAGGCCCCTAAAGGATTGCTGCAACCCCTACCGACCCCTCCTGGCCCTTGGCATACCGTCACATTAGATCTAGTAGTGGATTTGCCTTCTAGCCAAGGTAATACTGCAATCCTAGTGGTCGTAGATTCCTTTTAAAAAATGACTAATTTTGTGGCATTAAAAGGGGTTCCAACTGCTAAACAACTTGCCAAACCTTTTCAGTGCTCAAATGGTCAGAATTCATGGGGTTCCAAAGGTAATCATCTCGGATAGAGGTTCTCAATTCATCTCCCGGTTCTGGATGGTCTTTTTAATGGGACTAGGGATTGAGGCTCGATACTCCACAAGTTACCACCCACAAACGGATGGTCAAACTGAGAGAGTGAACCAGGAATTGGAGCAGTATCTAAGATTATTCCTGTTGAAACAAGAAAGAGAGTGGTCAGAATATTTATGGGCAGCAGAGTTTGCGCACAATAACGCTCTAAATGTATCTACTGGTTACTACCCGTTCTACCTCAATTATGGTAGACACCCTAATGCTACTGTGACTAACGCTGAAATTACGGTCCCAGCAGCTAAGGATTTAGTTACTCATTTAAGAGAGATTCATCAGGCAGCTGCACAAAATCTAGAGCAGGCTAAAAGGAAATATAAGATTTATGCAGACAAGAAAAGAAGAGAGGGTCCTAGCTTACAAGAGGGAGATGAGGTATGGTTAAGCACAAAAAACCTGAGGTTAAAAGGAAACAGAAAATTCTTGCCCAGGTTTATAGGCCCTATCCAATAGAGAAACAAATAAATCAAGTGACTTACAGATTAAAACTACCCTCTAAATGGAAAATTCATCCTGTCTTCCATGTTTCTTTGTTAAAAAAGACGCACTCAACTCTAAGAAAAGAGTTACCTCCCAAACCTATTCAATTCGAGACTGGAATTGAATATGAAGTAAAAGAAATGTTGGACTCCAAGAGGATCAAAGGACAATTGTACTATCTAGTGGATTGGAAAGGCTATGGTCAAGAAGAACGTTCTTGGGAGAGCAGTGTGGATGTCCATGCTCCCAGATTGGTGAGGAGTTAATTAATTAATTAATTAATTGTGGGTTTCTAAAGCGCTAGAATCGACTCCCAAAGGAGTATCTCTGCGCTGTAGACCGCTGGGGAACCCGTCCTGGCTTTCCCTGTGAGATGGTCCCTACTGGGTATCTCCAAGGTGAAACCAGGCATCCCCGGCGTATGTGGGGGGCCGTTGTGGAGATGAGGCAAGTTAATGCCCAGAGTTGCCGAGTGTGATCCCTGGTTAGAGTAGGCTCCGAGGCGAGAATTATCGAGTCCGCTGACCCTGGTCCACGACCCTGCCGCGTCGGGGATAGAACCCTGATCGCGGGCCGTCCTCTGCTTCCGGGTCTGCTGCCTCTAACCAGTGAGCCACACCACTCCATTTATGATAGTTTTCATCAAAGATTCCCTACCAAGCCGAAAATGGAAGAACCCGCTTTGTTGGGGGGTACTGTCAGAACCCCATAGCGCTATGGTCAGGTGATTTCCACTCTTCAATGGAAAATGCGCAAGAAAAACAACATTAAGTTTCCTCTGTGCAATGAATGGAGAGTACTGATTCGTGATAAGAATCTCAAGATGGCCGCCACCCATGATTGCGGGTTGACGGTCTAGTTGTTTACAGATTCACAGGTGTTTCAGGTGATGTGAAGCGCGCGAAAGCTAACCGCCGCGCACTTTACCTGAGAATCCGCCGAGACCAGTCAAGTGTTCCTGAGTTCCCCGAAGTCATTTTCGAGTGCTGTTTTGATGCGCAAATATGTTTCGCGCATTTTGAAGGTTACAGCGAGTTCAAGTTACAGAGCGCTAGAGTTCTGATTATTAGAGGAGTACTTACCTGGTAATTCATTCTTCACTTCAGTCGTCACGAGGCCTCCAACCGCAGCAGTTCGCTTTGAGAGAGTAGCAACACGACGACAACAGAGAAAGAGAAAAGAAGATACAGATAAGTCACTGAATTGACAATAAAGATGTATATATGGTTATTTAACAACGTTTACAGATTTGAACACGAAATGAAAAACGCTTACCTGAGCATGGAAATCACGATAGTTGTTTCTGAAAAGAGAAGATAAAGAGGCAAATAATAATTACATTATAGAACTTAAAGTAGTTGAAATTACACTTATAGAGTAGAGAAGTGTACAGACACTAGTTAACTAAAGAAGAAATAGTTATACAAATCGGCACATATAAAATTAGTGTTAGGGAAAAGAATAGTTGAGTACTTACTAAGAAGATTTTGGAAGATATACAGACACAGAATTAATACAGAGAGGTAAGAGTCCTTATTCTTAGGGGCTATAGAAAGAAAGGATAAATCAGAAGTTAATGATTAATCTCGTTACTATAGGTTTATACAACTTAGATAAGAAAATCCTCAAAAAGACGTAAGAGAAGAGAAGCACGTCTCTGGACAAAATTAGGTAAAGAATTCGACAGAGTAGAATAGAAATAGTCTTAGAGTAGAGTAGGAATCTGTATAATAACCTTTCTGCTATCATTATTAGGTTTCTCTGAATTCGAAGTCTGCAGGACGGACTAGACAAGAGAAGCAGAGGAAGAGTTCCAGAGCAGTCTCTTCTACCATTTCTTATTTTATCCACTCCCCCTTCCCCCTGGAGGGTTTCCAAGAGTCAAGTTCTAAAACGGGCTCTGGGGAATCTTTTGGAGGGAGTCGGGAACTAGCAACTTAAGCTCCTACGCAAGTTTGAAGTGGGGAGAACAGGGAATCATCAACTTCTGCTCCTGCGGAAGTTCAGTGGTAAGAATTTGCTTTAGTCTCTGACACATTCTCAGAGTTCCTAAGTACTTCCCTGCCACCGTACGGGTCTGTGCCTCAACCGACAGATAGGAATCCAACCACATTCCTAGGTTTTTAACCTATTTACTTGGAGTAGGAGTAGGGCCCAATATCTGTGGCCACCATGCCGATGACCAAAGGGAGCGGGATTTCCCCACCACCAAAATCACTGTTTTACTGCCATTCATTCTAAGGCAGTTGTTTGTCATCCAGGAGGCCAAGTCCTTCAGGCACAAGGAGAACTACATGGTTGCACTGTCAGATGTGTGTGATAGTGACACCACCAATTTTGTGTCATCTGCATATGACACAATGGTGATGCCCTGTCGTGCCTCGATCTCTGCCAGGGGTGCGACATACAGATTAAAAAGAGTAGGGCTCAAAATGGAGCCCTGAGGGACCCCTAGAGGCAGAGCTATACTTTTGGAAATATGTGGGCGTTGTGCCACCTGGAAGCTCCTATCCTGCATAAAGGAACCCATTCATTTGAGTGCGACATTATCCAGCCCTCCTAATCTGAGACGTTGTAAAAGCAGTTTGTCAGCTACCGTATCAAAGGCAGCGCTTGGGACCAATAGGACGAAGGGCACGGTCTGCCCTTCATCCACGCATCTTCATATTGTCTCAGTTGCACGGAGCAACGCTGACTCCATAGAGTTTGTAGCTCTAAAGCATGATTGTGAGGGGTGGATTAAAATTTGCTGGTTAATATATGTGACTAATTGTGTATTCACCACATTTTCTGTTATTTTGGAGAAATTGGGCAGAAGTAACATCGGGAGCAAGTTCTCCAGCTGAGTTGAGTGAGCTCCAGGCTTTTTCTGTAGGGGGAGGACAACTGCCTGCTTCCAAGATTTTGGGACCACACCATCGGAGAAGGAGAGCTCGCGAAGCTGCCGTATATATGGCAATATAATCTCCAGGCCCGGTCTCATGATCTTAGGTGTAGTTGGATCAGTGGGAGAGCCAGATTTAATACTTGAAGCTATGTCTTTGAGATCTACAAGAGAGGGTGGGTCAAATTTAGAGAGGCAGTTTGCCACGCCCACTGTGGTCCTCTGAAATAGGCAGAGCATCCCATTACGAGCCTCATCCGGGAGGCTACCTTCTCAGCAAAGTAATCTGCAATTCGATTACGCGACTCAGATGAGCTTGTCACAGGAGTCTCAGTTCTCGCAAGTGAGGATAGATCTTTAATAATGGAAAATAATTATTTAGAAGGGCTATCAGCCTGCTGTATTCTGTCCTGATAGTAGGCAGCACAGGTTTTTTTGATGAGGGAATGATAATACTTTAAATTCAGTTTATAGGTGGTCTGAAAAATCACTCCTCCATATGCGCTCCAGGCACTTAAAAGATTTTTTTGCTGATCTTAGTGCTTCATTGAACCATAGTGCAGATTTACTCCGTCTGCATGGAACACTGGAAGTCCAAGGGGCCACCATATCCAAAGCTTCCGTAATCCACCTATCCACAGAGCTACATGCCACGTTAATATCCTTTCCCAGTGGGGAGCAACTCTGCTGGAGGGCATGAGCAAAGCTTGCTGGGGTAAATCTGGACCATCTTCTATGTGAAGTGCATAATCCTTTAGTAGGTACAGGGGAGATATTAGCTAAAGCATGGGCACTCACAAACTTTCTCTCTCGGGGCCAAATTTACAGTGTAGTTTTTGTCTGAGGGCCGCACCAGTGGGGGCGGGGTCAGTGGGGGAGGGGGCGGGGCTAGAGCAAAAAAAAAAAACGACCATGAGGTTGATCACTGGTCCCTGCAGCGGACGCCTTCGTCCACTGAGCCACCAGACCCGGCATACACATATCTCTCTCTCTCTCTCTCTCTCTCTCTCTCTCTCTCTCTCTCTCTCCCTCCCTCTGTCTCCCTCACTCTGTCTCCCTCACCCTGTCTCCCTTTCCCTCCCTCACTCTGTCTCCCTTTCCCTCCCTCACTCTGTCGCCTCACTATGTCTCCCTTTCCCTCCCTCACTCTCCCTCTGTCTCCCTCTCCCTCTCCCTCCCTCACTCTCCCTCTGTCTCCCTCTGTCTCCCTTTCCCTCCCTCCCTCCCTCTCCCTCTCTCCCTTTCCCTCCCTCACTCTCCATCTGTCTCCCTTTCCCTCCCTCACTCTCCCTCTGTCTCCCTTTCCCTCCCTCCCTCACTCTCCTTCTCTCCCTTTCCCTCCCTTACTCTCCATCTGTCTCCCTTTCCCTCCCTCATTTTCCCTCTGTCGCCCTTTCCCTCCCTCACTCTCCCTCTGTCTCCCTTTCCCTCCCTCCCTCACTCTCCTTCTCCCTCCCTCCCTTTCCTTCCCTTTCCTTCCCTCCCTCTCCCTCCCTCACTCTCCCTCTCCCTCCTTTTCCCTCCCTCCCCCTCTGTCTCCATCCCCTCCCTCTCCCTCCCTCCTTCCCTCTCCCTCTGTCTGCCTTTCCCTCCCTCACTCTCCCTCTGTCTCCCTTTCCCACCCTCCCTCTCCCTCTCGCTCTCTCCTTTTCCCTCCCTCCCTCTCCCTCTGTCTCCCTTTCCCTCCCTCACCTTCCCTCTGTCTCCCTTTCCCTCCCTCCCTCTCCCTCCCTTTCCCTCCCTCCCTCCCCCTCTCCCTCCCTTTCCCTCCCTCACTCTACCTCCCTCTGTCTCCCTTTCCCTCCCTCACTCTTCCTCTGTCTCCCTTTCCCTCCCTTTCCCTCCCTCACTCTGTCTCCCTTTCCCTCCCTCACTCTGTCTCTGTCTCCCTTTCCCTCCCTCACTCTCCCTCTGCCTCCCTTTCCATCCCCCACTCTCCATCTGTCTCCCTTTCCCTCCCTTTCCCTCCCTTTCCCTCCCTCACTCTGCCTCCCTTTCCCTCCCTCCCTCTCCCTCTCTCTCTCTCTCCCGCTAAATATTACGCCTCGAAATTAGGGACCCCCAGATCCCTCTGGTCGACTAGGAGATCCTGGTGTCCAGTGCGACTCTTCGGCTGCCAGCAACCGATATTAGATCTCCCACAAGGGCATATAAACCATGAAAAAACTGCTGGATCAGATAGATTTAAATATTGGCAGAGTTGTGCAGGAGTTTGAAATGGCAATGCGGCCCATGACAGGGAGGTGACACATCACTCCAGGTATCCCTCTTGGAGATCAACTGCAATGTGAAATATATTTATACCCAGATATCGGATAGTGGTACTCTCCTATTTTATTAAGTTATCCTCTAGTGTCGCAGCGGAAGGTGGGGCACCTCCCATGATGTAATAGGAACATGCTTGATTTTCCTTTATTAACCAGTAGACCAAAGGCCTGCCCGAATTTATCTAATGTATGGGGTAGTTCACCAAAGCCTAAACGAAGGGCCTCCAAATAAAAGATGACGTCGTCCCCATGAAGAGATCACATGGACATCACCTGATAGGAGGATGCTGCTACTGAATCTCTCCTGTCACATGCGGACTTTGAATGACTCCATTACTGAAGTATACAGGAGGGGGAGAGTGGGCACCCTTGTCTGGTGGCACCTATGCCGACTACAATCAGCTCCGACATAGCTGTACGCAGCCAGATTCTAGCCATAGATTCAGTAAATAGCATCTTCACTAGGCATATGTATTGGGGTCCAAAGCCAAACTGACGAAGTACCACAAAGAGGTAATTCCAATTAAGCATATCGAATGCTTTCTCCAAATTCAGAATTAGGGCTCCTGCATTGGACCACATCCTTGGAGCTGACTCCATAATCTTGTAAAGTCTCCTGATGTAACAGGAAGTGATTTTACCAGGTACGAAGCTACTCTGGTCAGCATAAGCTAGAAGAGCCAAAACCCAGTGGACACAGTCTGACAAGACCTTACTGAGTATCATACAGTCTGCTCTTGTTGAAAGGCTGGTTGGAGGTGTCTTGATTTAAACTGTTAGCATGAGTTCCACATAGTGCTTAGTCATTACATAAACAGCAGGCATTGGCAATTGCAAAGTCAGTATATGAGCAATAAGCATGCCTATTCTGCGATTAGAAAACGTTGGCTAACACCGATCTGTAAGAACCTGGGACTTCTGCACTTTACGCAGGCCTGTAGGATATTGACATATGATACACATCCTCCCATTGTGTTTGCGGTCTCTCGTTATCTATTTAATATGTGGCGCAGGAGATACACCTTTTTATCTTGATTGTTGTATATACAGTTTTTAACGTCATGTATTGTGATAACTTTCAGTTTAATTCTCTTTTTAACATTTTATGACTATTTATTGTCTTATTGTTTGTGCTGATGTATTTTATATGCACTTTTTATGGTCGTTTGACTGAAATAAAAGTTATCAACAACAACAACAATAAGCATTGGCAATTACAAATCAAATACTCAATGACACATGAGCAACAAGCATTGGCAATTGCAAACCAAAAACTGAATGACAACAATGAACGTCAACCCAAGTGAGAAAAGATACTCATGAATTATTGCTTGAATCAATGAATCGTACATAATGCCATATTTATTAGACGAGTAATAAAAAGGGGGAAACCCAATATACCCTTGTAGCTTTGTGCAATGCAATGATCAAGTAAAGAAAACCTGCAAGGGATTTTGTTTAAGTAGAATAACTTCTGGTCAATTATGTGATTTGATCTAAAGCTTCACTCCAACAGGAGATGACTTCGTAGTGTCAATAGACAACAAAGCAACAATGCAAACAAAAGGAAAAAACAACACGGGAAAACTTGGATATTTATGAAAATGTCAGTATTATTTGGACATTAGATATCTGAGGTAGGGTACAGAATAGAAGTGAATATTTACAGCAACATATTTATGCAAAGAAGCCAAAATCAAATTGTGCTAACAGTACATAAAAAGAATGACTATTCCAAATGTAATGATGAAAGTCACAAATCAAACAATAAGAATATGTAACTCTCAAAGAAATTAATTTCCAATTGGAAATAGATGTAATGATCGACGTTTCGGTCTGTTCAGCTTTCGTCTTTCAGACCATCTTCAGGACAGTAAATTTTGGTGCTGTCTGATGAACTATTCAGATGACAGTGAATCGCTATCTGAATCGATTTTGGCTTCTTTGCATAAATATGTTGCTGTAAATATTCACTTCTATTCTGTACCCTACCTCAGATATCTAATGTCCAAATAAGACTGACATTTTCATAAATATCCAAGTTTTCCCGTTTTGTTTTTTCCTTTTGTTTGCATTGTTGCTTTGTTGTCTATTGACACTACGAAGTCATCTCCTGTTGGAGTGAAACTTTAGATCAAATCACATAATTGACCAGAAGTTATTCTACTTAAACAAAATCCCTTGCAGGTTTTCTTAACTTGATCATATTTATTAGACAACATCATATCGCTGAGCAGTACCCACCATGACATCTCCATTTAGAATGGTGCTTGGCCATTATGAAGCTGAGTTCATTGGGTCTTTATATGGCTTTTGATTGGGGACCAAAGATGCCTCCTATAGCGGTGGTGTCAAACTGCCCTCTTCCAGAGATTTTTGGTATAGCTGTGCCATTCTAGGAGCTAAAGTGTAGGAACACATTTTGTAGATTTCAATAGGAAGCCTGTCTAGGCCTGAAGTCTCTAAAGGCCTTTATCGCCTGGAGAGTGGTGGGGACGTCTATTTCTTCCCAGAGATTAGCCTCCACCTTGAACAATTCTAACTTGCCAGGAAATTTTTGGACCTCTAACAAAAGTGGTCCGGAGTGGCTTTATAGAGATGACTGTAAAATGTGAAAAGGACTTGGCAGATTGCCTGTTGAGATTGGATTATGGAGCCTGACTCATCAAAGTGTACGTAATGGGGAGATATTTAGTGTCTGAGGACAGAATCCAGGCCAGAAGTCGGCGTGATTTATCTTTTTTGAAGTGAGTTTGGGCAGTATATGTGGCCCAGTCCAGACAATTAAGTCTTTCAATTAACATTGCTTCCTCCTTATGAAAGGCTTCGCCATAGCAGAGGGATCAGATACCACCTTTCTCTCTGTTTCCAAATATAATCATTTGATCCAGGTCAGAGCGTGCTCTAGAGACTTACGAGTACCTACCATGGACTAAATACAGCATTCCTGCATCACCATCTTCACTGCCTCCCACTGGACCACCCTTGTGGAGGCTGAACCATCGCCATTATCAAAATATTCAGCAATTTTGAAGGCAAGACTTTCCCTAAGAGCCCTGTCCTCTAACATTGAAACAGGAACCTGCCAAGCTGGAACCGGCCAGCATGGTCTTCCCCAATACAGGCCCAACACACTTGGACTGTGATTAGATATATCTCTACCCAAATAGTCAGTTGTTGTAACTAAAGGGAAAAGGCTCATAGTGAAAACCGCCATATCCAAGCGTACATACAAATCATGTATAGTGTATTGGGGAGAGGATGCGGCCTTATGGCTAGAGCGTTTGACCTCGACACTGGAGAACCAGGTTTGAGTCTCGGCAGGTATGCTTAACATCCTGTGATTCTGGGCAAATCACTTAATCTCCCAATGCCTAACAAAAATGAATGTGTCTTTGTGTAACGCAACTGGTGCTCATGTAAAGCGCTCTGATACCTGTAACCTTCGGGTCAAGTTCGCGCTATATAAAACACCGGGAAAAAAAGTAATGTAATGGCAACTAAAAGGAGTAAAGACAGGAAACTTAGTTATGAAGCTGACACATTTCAGATAAGCACAAATGACAGAGCCACTGAGACGATGTATCAGCGACTGAGATGATGTATCAGCGTTCTATACAGTCTGTGCCCCTAGAAGAGACAGGTAGGACCTATCAAGGATCACGTTGATAACGCTATTAAAATCATCTCCTAGGAGCAGAGAATATCAACCACGCTGCCAGATGTACAGGTAACTACTCAAGCAAGCCCTGTTGATGTGTATATGGTTTATAAATGTAGCTCCTCATCAAGTCTGCGCTTGAAAATATCTTTATCTGCCCTCCGGGTATGTGACTATCCACTTAACTACTAGGGGAACTCCCACCAGGATCTAGATCAAAACTACCCAAGAATATTTGGAGTAATTTGTTTAAAAACAATTGACCTTCCCAGTGTTTTTGTAGTCTGGTACCCTCCTATCGGGTTATGTGGGACTTTCTTAAAAGAGGTATTGGTACTTAGTGACACTGGAAGAGGAAATGGATCTTATATCGTTTGGTAGGGTGATTAATTCCCCGGATATTCTAAGTAAGAAGGATATAGTCAGCTAGATGGGGCATGCAAGATGAGGTAATGTGAAATATGGTGGGGGACCTCCACCGATCCCTCCTCACATGAGTCAACCCCATCTTACGTCTCCTTTAAAAAAAATTAACAACCACAGTTTTCCAGAGGTTGTATGATGGAACAACGCTGGGAAATACTCCCATCTTTTACAGCAAGGCCAAAAGAGTAACACAAAACAAACGATAAATTCGTAAATGAGTAGGGCAGCCTCTAACCAACAGGTCTCCCAAATCGTCTGAAAGGTGGGATGGACATTCAATGGGGGTGTGGCAGGTCAACTCCTCTAGGCCTTTATCAAAAGTGGCGATTGCCCGGCTCACTAGTGTGCTCAAAATGTGAGTCTACTACAAACAGTATAGAGCGACAGGTCCAGGGACTTAGGGGGAGATGAACTAAGGTTAATGTTCGTTTTGAGGATATCCGAGGAATTGAGAGCAGAAAAAGGAGGCGCATTGTTGAGGAAAGACCCCAATTTTGGGCCAAATCTTCTTCTAGTGCACAGTAGAATAGTGATTGGATATAAGAAGGGTTTATTTTCTCATGAGCAATCACTGGAAAGCCTAAAAACAAAAAGAGAAAACAGTAGGATCAGGGATTAGCTGTATTAGCTCGTCTGCAATCTATTCCTGATTGGGGGGGGCTCCTAGTCAAGAGGTAAGGATACGGTCTACGAGATGTCTTCAGAGTCTAAAGAGCCAGCCGGAGAATTGGGTGGTGGCATGGATGCCTCAAAAGACAGCCGCTGTCAACAAAGCTGCCTGACAATCACTGCAAACCTGCTCTGAGGATGGAGGTTTTAAATGTGTGCTGGGTTTAGTGCAAGGCCTTCTGGAACGACAGCGGTTCTTTATGGCTTTCTATTTGGAGCACACAGCAGCATCTGCTGCTTGGGAAGTGGATCCTTGACTGTCCACTTATTCCCAGGCAATCTCTGGGTCACTGAAATAGTATGTTTTATTGTCAAGTATGTCAGTTGAATGCAGAAAAGACTGGAATTATGTTATGCTAAGATGCAGTAACTAAATGGTCACCCAACTGGTGGCCCGCTGAACTGGGCCCAGCCCCGTCCCCTAAACAAGTGGTTAAGAACCTAGGGGTCCAAATTGACTACAAACTTAGCCTCGAGGAGCATGCTACTGCAACTACTAGGGCCTGCTTCCATGCATTAAGACTTCTTCGCAGAGTCTTCCCCCTTCTCCGATCTTCTACACAGAAAACCATGGTACAAGCACTGGTCCTGAGCCGCCTGGACTACTGTAATGCCCTGCTGATTTCAGCCATGGAAACCTCCCTGAACAAACTACAAGTAGTCTAGAACACTAGAATACCAGTGCCCCTCCCAAAACAGCTTCACTCCCCCTACTCCACAAACTACACTGGCTGCCCTTACGCAAAAGAATCAAATTCAAGGTTTGCTGCATGGTGTTCGAGGCCTTAAATAAAATGGTACCCAGATACCCGTCAGAAAAGTTGGTCAGATACAACCCCCCCCCCGAAACCTCCGGTCAGGGTCCAAAAATCTCCTAGTCGTACCATGCATAAATATACCAGATTAGGAGGCACATCCTTCACGTACCTAGCACCCCAACTCGGGAATCAATTACCCAGGGACATCTGTCTCTGTACCAATTACCTGTCATTCAGAAAAATGTTAAAAACTTCACTGTTCTGATCCACCTTTTCTGACTGTTCCCAAGGGCTGCCACAGCACGGAGATACCCTGACTTGGGTGATTCATGCGCTCTATAAATGATATAAAGAAATAAAGAGGTGGGAAGTTGGTTTATACAAGCTCTGCAAAGTTTTATATAGAGGTGTGTCTGTGCTATGAGTGCTGCTGAACTGAGTGGAAACCCGGTAACAGGCACTGCTAGCCCCACGGGAGGCCCCTGGACCCAAATACACACATCAGAATGAATTTATCAGGTAGGTGTCACAGCCCAAACACGCCCTAACCCCGCACTCCCCGCATCCCGAAGCTACGTCCCTGCCAGTTGGCTGTTCCTTTTCCCATCCCGTTACTTGGATCCCCCTCTCTAATCGCTATCCTTCTACCCTTTCTGTTCTCTTTATTCTACTCCTGCTTTTCTGGTTATTGGTTTCTTCTTTCCATTTACTACAGTGTATGTCTATTAACTGGCTGCTTCATGATAAATCTTTGTTCACAGCATTGTAGCTAGTCTCTTTATTTATATGTATGTAGAGTATCTGAATTGAGTCCTTCTATGTACGGTGACCATGTCTTGATTGCTGCTATGTAAACGTATGCCATTATATGCTAATCACAACATTATTTTATTATCTCTCATCAGTTCTGGTTTCTGTCTGCTATGTGGAATATTCAATAACACTTATTGACTATAAAATAATTTCACTACACTTGTTAATAGTAGATGAGAAG
Source organism: Lissotriton helveticus (assembly GCF_964261635.1). Taxonomy (NCBI): domain Eukaryota; kingdom Metazoa; phylum Chordata; class Amphibia; order Caudata; family Salamandridae; genus Lissotriton; species Lissotriton helveticus. Next base: position 81,926,504 of record NC_136062.1, read on the forward strand.
CAGTTCTTTCTTTTTTTATCATAATTAGCCAAGAACGTTTGGTTTTCCAAACAGACTTCTTAAGAAAATGCTTACATATAGATACTTACATAGAGGGGCTGTCATCCAGCACTGTGCATGTATTAGTTTGTGTAGTATCAACCAGACTTTGCTTCTGCCCATCACAATATACAGCATAAAGCTATGGATATATATATTTCAATCGCCTCGGGCTGCGCTGCTGCAGCCCAAGAAAAGTTGCACTTGGGATTTACAAGTAGTGACAAAGTTCGTATTTATTGACTTTGACGCGTTTCAACAACACATTCTTTGTCAAAAAGTCATATAGTGACCCGGAGGTAAAGGTGAGCTTAAAAGCATTTCCTGTAAGATCCATAGACATAGAAAACATTATGCATTTTATGTTAACATTGTCTAAACTTTTCATAGAAGACAGACTGCACAGACATAATATTCCAAATCAGTAAATTAAATTGCAAGTGCAAGAATTAATTAAAATGTAGTTTGACTTCAAAATAATTTTCAATTCGATAAATAATAGACATAGCAGTAATAATACGCGCAAAATAGTATGCCAAGTGGCATTAGTTAATATAGTGCTGTAGCTTGCTAACACTATCCTTGTGCGTTGAATAATACATGCTGTGTGCAGGGTTTCCAAACCGACAAATACTGAATATGTCACAAATCAACGGCCAGTGCCAGAGTTCTTAGTTTGGAATTACACCCATATTGGAAACAGGAAGGTACTCATTAAAGTCACTATGTCCATTCCTCTCTGGGTCATATTAAGGGAATATATATTTACAACGGTGTGGAGAAAGGGGGACAACAAAGTTAGCCAGTGCTCCAAGGTGGAGCAGCCGCTCCTACCGCAATGGCCATCAGGGGTACAAATGGATTCATGTGTGGTTATATATATATATGTGCCGAACAAAAAATCAGGGCAGTCATGAGGCATCATGTTGAAGGTGATATCAACACTAACCAATTATGTAGCGGACAACCTAACCTAGGTGTACATAAAGATCCTCCTCATGATTAAGGCCTCCTGGGGTCTTGCTGCGCAGCTTGAAAATATACTCAGATTCCAGGCGTCGCAATGACGTTCCTGATATCCTCCTCTTGCAGAAAGAGGGACCCTGTCAATACCAAAATAAGTAATTTTAGTGCTGATGTCCTTGATATTAGCATGCATTAGATCACAATGTTTTGCTATTGCATAAGACATGTCGCCATTCCTGACTGCGCGCAGATGCTCAAGAATGCGCTTCTTCACTGGAAAGATAGTGCTTCCCACATAGCGCAAGCCACAAACACAGGTTAAAACGGAAACAACAAATTCTGTGTTGCAGTTGATAAAACTGCGTATTTGACCTGTTTTGCCATTCGGGAGATTGAAGGTTTTCACATTAGTACCTCTGTTACAGGCTTTGCATCTCCCACATTTATGAAAACCTGGGAGTTCCCTCAACCATGTCTGTGGTGCTTTTTCTTTACTGAGAGGTGACTATGCACCAAAATGTCTTCAAGAGACTGACATTTCCGATATGTCCCATGTGGTGTTGGACTGACCAGTTTCCCTATTATCAAATCACTCTTAACAATGCGCCAATGTTTACGCACGACGTTGTACACATCCTGTGATGCGTGATTAAAAGTGGTGATTAGTCTTATTTCTTGTTTTCCTGTCTCTTTCATTTTGGGGACCAAAAGACTATTCCTGTCTCTGGTGCTCGCCTTGTCTGCAGCTGCTCTAATGGTTCTAACTGTATAGCCCCTGCTTTTAAAACGACCCCGCAAGTTTTTAGCCTCCTTCTCATACGATTCAGGAGAGCTGCAGTTTCGCTTGGCGCGTAACAGTTCCCCAAAGGGGATGCTCCTCTTCAACCCTGCTATATATATATTAAATTGGCAAGGGTCCAGCAGCTCCATGTATACTTTTATTGGGCCTGTTGCTCATCCTAATGTGCATAGCATCCAGCTCATACATATCCTTATTATGTTGTTCTTCCAAAATGGTAAAATAATAATAACGCATGAGAAAATTTGCATAATGGCCTCCTGTGTATTCACACGCATGTGCATGAATGGGCAGCCACCTCGCGCTGCTTTTTGTTATACTTTAGTTTCATTTTACTCTTCCAAAATGCCTACCGTATTGCTTTTGTGAAACCGTAAAGTAATATTAACGTTTAGTAATGGAAGCAAGCATTAGTAAAGGCAATAGCCCTGCAGCCAAAACCAGATCTATTGGCTTAACCAAGTCTTGTTTGTTATATATTTTACTACAAACACAAGGATCCCATTTCTCATTAAATACATTCTTATCATTCGCACGCTCGATTGTTATGGCAGCACAACATTTCACATGGTTTATATGGTGACACCCTGCCTGTGCCCTCTTCTGCAAGTGACTGTGTGGGATAAATAAGCAGGACAGAGATCCGTCCACAATTTAAAACATTTTTTGTGTCCCTGGGCACTGTAAAAAATGGAAAGAATGTTTGTGATGTATTTCAATATCTTTCATAGGCGAGCAATGCCAACCAAATACATATACGATCATAATAACTTTTTAATGAGGGATATTCCCCATGAAAGTATTGTTACTGCCACTGCTCACATAGATCTAATCAGATCACGGCTTCAAACTACTGCTTCTGTTTCCCAACCTAGCAGCAGAGAACCTGAGGCGTCTCCTGTCCTCCCACTAGTCCATCATCGATTTCCATTACAGGGGTGCACCTACGTATAATCAAGATATAAGCTGCTCAGAGGGGTCTTTTTAACCTCTGGAAAAATAAGTAGCAAATAAACAACCAGCATGACTCACACAAACATGGGACAGAAATCACGAACCGAGAAACGAAAATAAGAAACAGCCACTTCAGATTGCCGTTAAGGCATTTAATGACTTTTGAAGAGGCTTTTAGACATGACATATGAGAGCGCAGTGTGTCCTATGCTCGCCTTGCCAATAATCAGTCTCTTATTATCTGAGCGCAGTGCTTAATTTGTGTAGGTGCCTGCAGATGGTGGCCATGGGGACCAGGACGTATTTTTCATCATAGGACTTTGACCCAGCCAGGTAAAGTCCGAAAAGGGGGAATAAAGGAGGAAAACAAAGGTAGGAAAATAAACGAAGGGCGAAGCTAGAGATGAAAAAGAACCTGCAATAGTGGGCTAAGCACACAGGAAGTGCAGGGTGGTGGAAGAACGGCATGGGGTCGAATCAAGGCTAGGCCAGAATTCGGCAATGCCAGCAGGATACGGCAGTGCCAGCTTCTAAAAACCTTTTTTGCCTTAGCACTTCTGATATACTAAGCACTGTCTAAAAGCCTCTTTGTGAAAAGATACACTTTTGCTACCTTACTTGATTTTTTCATTACCTCCTCGTCCTGTCTCCCCGTCCCATTCCTTATCAGTGAGCAGCTAGTCTGCTCCACAGAAACCTATAACCTAGCTGAGCTTTTTGCACTTCCCCCAACATGGTGTCACTGTCACGTGACAATAAAGGGGGGAAGTGCATCACCGTAACATCCTGTTCTTTTTTTCTGCCTACGCGGTATGCCTTGGATGCCTGGCTGAGCTTGGGGTAAATTCCCTGTTTTTTTGTTGTTACTTTGTGATGTCGGCAGCCTGCCTTAGCGGCCGCCTTTGTTATTTTTGATTTTCCCCCGCGCTGCCCCCTTTACCGGTGTTCTTGCGTGGTTCGCGCTAGCGGCCGCCTCTGCTTAGCGCCCTCACCTGTTGGACCTCGGCCTGCTTCAGAAGCCGTTTTACGGTGTTTTACCCGTCCCGCTGCACCCTGCTTTAGCGGGCGGGGATTGCTGGGTTGGTGCTGCAGCTCGTGTGTTTTGGTATTTATGGGGGCGAATTCTGGCGGCAGGCTGTGCTTTTATGCCGGCCCCTTTATCTCTGGTCCCACGGGAGCTCCGGTACTTCGTGATGCTATAAGTGGGGTCCTTGCTTTCAGGTTTTTGTCCTTGGTGTGTGCCTGTTTTTGGTACTTGGGGCTTGGCTTGTTGCTGTCATGGCCTCTGATGCCTCTTCCTCTTCTGCCCCTCTTGGTGCCCTGCGCCTGATTATTAATGAGGCTGTGGCTGCTGCATTCCTCATTAGGGACGCGGCTGGGCCTCCTCCCAAGATGCCTCGTGGTTCCTTGGATCCGCTGGCTGCTCCTGAAGATGAGTTTGGTCCTGATGAGCATGAGGGTGTCCGTGGGCGCTTTGTTCAGGGTGCTGAGCTCTCTGACCTGTTCACCCATGTGCGGGGCAATTTGGGATTTTCTCCTCCTGTTGCTGATGTTCTGGAGGATGACTTCTTTACCCAGTATGTCCAGCCTGCTGCTGACTCCTTTCCTTTGCACAGGCCTGTGCGCAAGGTGCTGGCTCACGAGTGGAAGGAGGTGGACAAGTCCGCTTTTCCTCGTTTCCTGTCCAAGCGTTACCCTCTGGAGGGTTTTGCTGATGAGTTCCCTCAGGCTGTGAAAGTTAATAATTTGATGGCTGGCCTTTCCTCTCAAGGTTTGGTCATTTCGGATGACGCCCTTCCTGCGGACACTGTGGATAAGCGTGTTGAAGAGGCGGTGAAGCGTTCTTATGCTGCTTCTAATTTTTCTGTCCGTGCGACTGCCTATTCTAACTACATGGTCCAGTCACTCCTCAAGGATATTCAGTCCCTGTCCATTTTGTTGCAGGACGGTGAGGATGCCACGCCTCTTTTGTCTATGATGGAGTTGCAGGTGCGGTACTTGTCGGATCTTTCTTTTGACAATTTGGGGGTGGCGGCGGCTGCTTCTGGTGCTTCCATCGCTGCCCGTCGTCATATCTGGATGCGTTCCTGGAAGGCTGAGTCTTCCCAGAAGTCGGTCCTCCTTTAGTTGCCCTTTGAAGGTTCCAAGGTGTTCGGTCCCCAGCTGGAGGATATGGTCAAGCAATCGGCAGAGAACCGCAAGCTGGTGGCTCTCGTCCGTCCTCCATCTCGGGGGCATGGGTTTGGCTACCGTCGCGCTTTCGGGCCTCCTGCTCGGGGTGCTTCTCAGCCCTGCGTGGCAGGGGTCATGGCCGGGGAGCCCCTGGAGGTGCCAAGCCCCAGGCCGCTGCCGGTGTTGCCGCCACTGCTTCCTCCTCTTCCCAATGACTATCTGCCTTTGCCAGTTGGTGGTCGCCTCCAGTCCTTCCGGTCCCAGTGGTTGTCAGTTCCGGATGCCTGGGCAGTTCTGACTGTGTCGGAGGGTTGCCGGAAAGGGTTTTCCTCTCCTCCTCCTCCGGTTTTTGGTCAGATTCCCCTGCCCCGTCTTCCTCTGCGACGGGAGGCATTGCTGGCAGGTGTGAGGCTTCTGTTGGAAAAGAATGCTGTTGTGGAAGTTCCTCCTCTGGAAAGGGGCGAGGGTTGCTATTCGATCCTCTTTCTGGTCTCCAAGAAAGATACTTCGGATCTTTGTCCTGTTTTGGATCTGAAGCGGGTCAATCGCTTCGTTCTCCATCGTCCATTCAAGATGGTGACTCTACAGTCCATCCTGACTCTGGTGCTTCCGGGGGGCTTCCTGGCGTCCCTGGATCTGATGGATTCATATCTGCACGTTCCTGTCCATCCGGCGGACCAGCGGTTTCTCCGGTTTGCTGTGGGGGCCCTTCACTACCAGTTCCGGGTGCTCCCGTTCGGCCTTTCCTCGGCGCCCAGGGTTTTCACCAAGCTCTTGGCCCCTCTGGTGGGTATTCTTCATTCCAGGGGGCTACAGGTGTTTCCCTATCTGGATGATTGGTTGATTGTCTCCTTCTTTTTCTCAGGCTCTGTCGGATGTGGACCAGGTGTGTCTTCTCCTGGGTTCTTTTGGGTTCCTCATCAACCACCGGAAGTCCTCCCTGGTGCCCTCCCAGTCCCTGAAGTTCCTGGGGGCTCTCTTCCAATGGACCTGGGTATGGTGTTCCTCTCCCAGGAGCACCAGTTGGCTTTGTTTCGTCACCTTTCTTGGCTTCTGTCCCAGACCCGGGTGTCTGCCCGTCTCTGGTTGCGGAGTCAGGGGGAGATGGCATCCACTGCATCTCCTACCTTGGGCCAGGTTACATCTGTATCCCCTGTTACATCATGTCCTGTTGCACTGGGATCCTGCCTCCCTGGACTACGAGACTCTGATACCTGTCACTCCGGGGATTCGGGCGGATCTCTAGTGGTGGTTGTTCCCTCAGTCTCTTTCCCGGGGGTTCGATCTCCTTCCCCCTCGGTCTGTGGTTGTCTTATCCACGGATGCCAGTGCCTTGGGTTGGGGTGCCCTTCTGGGTGCCTCCAAGGCTCAGGGTCGGTGGTCCCGTTTTGAGTCCCTCCAGTCCTCGAACTGGAAGGAGTTGAGGGCAGTTTGGTTGGCTCTTCTGTGGTTCGCTCCTCTCCTTCGGGGTCGGGCGGTCTCGGTGCCGATCGACAACCAGGTGGTTCGTGCTAATGTGAATCGCCAAGGGGGCATGTGTCGGTCTCTGGTTCTCCTGTCCCGGAAGATCGGGCTTTGCGCTGAGTTGAGTCTCTTGTCTCTGATGGCGGTCTGTCTTCCGGGGAAGGAGAATGGGCCTGCGGATTCTTTGAGCAGGGTGTTCCCCTCCTCGGTGTCCCTGTGTGTCTGTCCCCGTATCTGTTCGATCTGATTGTCCTCAGGTTCCGCCGTCCTTGGCTGGATCTTTTTGCCTCAGAGGATTCCGCCCTTCTTCCTCTGTTTTGCAGCATCATTGCCTCTCGGTTGGCGTGGGCCACCGATGCTTTCTCGATTCCATGGCCGACGGGGCTGCTGTTTGCCTTCCCTCCATTTGCCTTGATTCCGCGGGTCCTGCAGAAGATTCGGTTGGATCGGGCGGAGGCTCTCCTGGTGGTACCGGAGTGGTCTCGTCAGTCCTGGTTTCCCCTTCTGCTGGCCTTTTCTGTTTGCCCTCATTGGAGGTTTCCCCTGTGTCCCTCCCCTCTGCGGGCTTCTCTTCTAGGGATTGCCTCCCTGCGCCACCTCCGGCTGGGGGTTTGGCACTTGAGAGGTTACGTTTGCTGGGTCTGGGTTGCTCTCCAGCTGTCTCGGTGCACTTCCACCTTGAAGTCCTATGCCCGTCACTGGAAGAATTTCTCCTCCTGGTATCTTGGGAAGGGCCTCTCTTCTGCCTCCTGTGAGGCTGTGGGGGTGTTGGACTTCTTAAGGGATAATTTTGTCTTGTGGCTTGCGGTTTCTTCCCTGCGGGCGCAGTGGGCTGCCATTCTTGCTTTTGAGGTTCCTCTGTGTCCTCTGTCTCCCCGTTGGTGGCTCGCATCTGAGGAGTTTTTTGCTTCAGCGTCCTGTTTCTTAATCTCCTGTGCCTCCTTGGGATCTTCCCTTGGTTCTCCAGGCTTTGATGGGCCCACCGTTCGAGCCTTTGGACTCCATGGCCCTGAAGTTCCTCTCTGCTAAGGTTCTTTTCCTGGTGGCCATTACTTCTGGGTGGAAGGTTGGTGAGATTGGGGCTTTGATGGCTTCTCCCCCCTTTTTGCGCTTTTGCACTGACAAGGTCATTCTCCACCCGAGTCAGTGCTTTCTGCCTAAAGTGTTGTCTTCTTTTCACTGTCAGGAGGATATTGTTCTCCCGGTGTTTTTTCCGGATCCTACCTCTCCTGAGGAGGTGATCCTCCACTCATTGGATGTGCTGAGGGCTCTCCGCATCTACTTGGAGCGTACGTCTGGTTTCCGTAAGGTTGATTCCTTGTTTTATTACCTATGGCCTCTCTGGGCTGGGTCTTCGGCCTTCTTTGTCCACCTTGTCTTGTTGGGTCAGGGGTGCTGTGGTTTCTGCTTACGATTCTGCCCACTGTCCTCTCCCTTCTTCTCTTCAGGGTAGGTCGACCAGGGGCGTTTCTTCCTCCTGGGCCATGTTCAAGGAGGCCTCCTTGAGGGACAATTGTAATGCTGCTACTTGGGCTACTCCCCATACGTTTGTTTCCCTTAATCGACTTCAGTTGGGAATGGCGGCCTCTGCTGCGTGAGAAATTGGGTTGTTAGTTGGATGATGGGATGGCCCCCGTTCAAGAAACAATTCCTGTCAGGTTGATACATAAAAGTTACTAATTTAACCTGTGACACCTTGGCACAAAAAGCAGCCAGGCTTAACTTAGAGGCAATATGTAAAGTATTTATATGGCACACAAATTGTAAAAAAATGAAAACGCAACTCATAAAAAATCCCACACCAATTTAGAGAAAAATAGAATAAAATGTAATACATTATTTGACACCAAATGACAAAAAATCTAATTGAAATATCAAAGGGCCAACCGCAAAATATGACTGACGGCAATGGAGTGCGAGTCGGAGACAAAAAGTGAATTTGGCCTGGTCGGAGCTTACCTTCATACTTAGAAGAAATTTTTAAGAAAAATACTGAGAAGGTAACGTTCGGCGGCGTAAGGCTGAAGGTGGTATCTGATTAAGTAGCATGGTAGTCGGGGACGCGCTACAACAAGTCATGGTGAAGACTTCTACTGTTCGGACTTGGTCACTTGTTTGAAAGTCTAAAATCTCGAGCGTGATGAAGCAGGAGGCTGTAGCCGATGAGACTTCCCTGATACTGAATACCCATTCCGGACAACCGAACAAGATTTACTTCTGCGGAGAAGAATGCAGCTGGCGTACCACTAACTCAGGCCAACAGGGGATGCACCTTGGGGGATAGAAGAACAGTTTGGTTACAGTCTTCCTCCAGAAAAACAAACCTTTGAGGGTTTTTTCCACTTTCTAAGTGTGCTGAATTTTGCAGCACACGTACAAAGAGGAAAAAACGAGGAGAATTAAAGATATTTCTACTTGTTACACTCCGCCTGGGAAGGGGTAGCATTTTGATACATTCCATGGTCTGTAATCAAAGGGAGAATGGTACACTTGTACCTGTATTACCAGGGTCAAGTGTGTTGACCAGCTTAAAAATCCTCATTCACGTACAGGACTGGTAAAGCGGTATATCTTGATTCTCCACTTCACTTAGAACGTGAAAGCATCATCATTGGGTCTTTTTGACAATGTGCTTTCCTCCACCTGGAAGTAGACCAACTGGTGATAGCAGGAGTGATCAGTTATAGTAGAAAAATAGTGAACTAAAATTGCTTCCCGGTCCTTACCAAAGAAACTTTTTTCGATAGGAGAGGAGGCAAGGTAAAAAAATTAGGGCAGTGCGCTCATAGAAATGTTACTGTTCTATAGCACCTCTTAGTCCATGTGAAAGGTCGACATGTTTCAGCCTAGTGCTTGCCCAATAGGGTCAGGAAGCTTTCTTCAGGACCTATGTAGATTAGAGATGGCTAATCTCTAGGGGCAGGTATGTAACTCACCCTTCTTCGTATTCATAACAGGTAAATAGTACCTATAACTGGGATGAAAAAGCATTCAGATAATTGTAATTTGGCATTAATTGTATGTTTGGAATAATCCTTGGCTTACAATAGCAGCTCTATTTTCATCGTAATTTAAAATTGAGGCACTTAGTGATCGTATTTGACTAATTATGAATAGTGAGCTTAGCAACTTGTAGGGATATTCTTTAGAAACATAAGGATCGCTGTGGGTATAGATAAAATCTGCTTTACTATTCACAAGCCACATAGACTAAATTATTGACACGGTTTACCCTGTGACTTGTGCAATGAGTGTGCGCGCGGGGTTGGTTTTAAGATATTAACTGAAGTACTCTCAACATAGGTGGGCGAGTGTGTCCTCAACAGCATGCTGGCCGTCTCACATTACCATGTTGATAGGCTTCCCTGCAGTAAAAACTGACAGGTTGTGCCCTGTTAATTGTGCAAAATGTCAACATGAGGCGCGGTGGGTTGGCACTTGAATATATCCTAAAGTACTACCAATAAACGTGGTGCGAGCGTGTTATTGATAAAACGCTCAAGGTCTCGTATTTGCTATGTCTGCGCGCTTCCTTGTATTTCATTGTAAATAACGTCACTCCTTCGTGTCAACAAACAGGCACGCTAGCCAACTGTGTTACTCTAAGCGGCTACGGTATACATTCTAAAAAGCAGTCCTGATAGTAATGGGAAAGTTACACGGAAGGCGTGTTGAGGGTGTTCAGGGTTATTTATACAAAAGCGCTTGCATACTTTAAAACTCCCGAACTCGGGCTTCATCGGGTGACCGGCGGGCTCGTGAACCTGCTTGTTGGGGGATGAAAATATTAAGTACTGATGCAAACTATAATGCCCTGGCTGCTGCACAGTTAAAATCCGAGGTTACCTGAAGTTGCAGGTTACTTGGCTTGTGCTCGCTCCTGTGACGGTGCCCTGGTGACGTGGGCCCGTCGTGAGCTGCTTCTATGTCAATTACTAGTAAGTATGGTAGAGAGACTGCACGTCTGTTTTGGAGTTAAGTAAAGAAAATTACATAGTCCATGAATAATTGCTTATTGAGAGTTATGTTTAATTTATAGAGGCTCACTGTCCTGCAGAGTATGCAATTACAGGAGCTTGAAGTCATGCCATCTACGGATAGGCATGGTGGAGAGACTATTAGGTCGATTCCGATCCGGTAAAATCCCCGTCCGTACGATTCGTATCCGGAGCCGTTTCCGTACGACTCGTACGGACGCCGTACGACCGGACGATTCCGATCGGCCGACCTGGACGCGATTCGTACGGTACACGTCGATTCGTACGGAAAAGCGCACGATCACCTACACACCGTACGGCACGTACCCCCCATGATCGCAGGGGTTCACGCCGTACCCCTGTGATCATGCGGGGTACGTGCCGTACACCCAGCGTACATGGGCTACGTGCGTACACCCACCGTACATGGGGTACGGTGCGTACCCCATGTACGCTGGGTGTACGGCACGTACCCCGCATGATCACAGGGGTACGGCGCGTACCCCTGCGATCATGGGGGGTACGTGCCGTACCCGGGGGGGGGCGTTCCGTACCTGTTTCGGCGCGAACTCTGCGTTTACGACTGTTTTCGGCTCCCGTAGGAAAAGGGTCATACGGCGCGTACCCGACACGAATCGTACTTGCTGGGTCGTAAAAACCAGCCGCGAACCGTAGTGATGTCGCGTACAGCCGGTTCCGAGTGCAACTCGTACGGAGATTTGAGTCGTACGGAGTCCTGTACGACTCGTACGGAGTTTGGCACCTGGTACGGATCGTACTTCGTCGTACGTACGGGACGTCTACGGGTACGATTCGTATGGGGAAAAAACTCTCCATACGACGATTCGGAGCGCATTTTACCGGATCGGAATCGACCCCATTGTGTCTCTTTGTCAGTTAGAAAAAAATATATAAACAAAGTTATACAGTTCATGGATGGCAGGTTGTTAAAAGTAATCTGTATAAATGCAGGGACTTAATGTCGTGCTAGATAAACAATCAATGTAAGTGTAAACATCTATCAGTTCTGTTAAGTGCTGATGTCGAGTTCAAGTGATGTGCGCTCTCTGGGGGAGACTTATTGAAGATCCATGGCGTTTATTGAGCAATTACAGTCTCGCATATTTTCAGATGGGTTATCTGTGTCATTAATTCTGTGATTGACCATTAAGTATGCATATGCCTGATTGATAAGATGTTGCTTATGCATACTAGTGTTATTAAACCCCCTGTGATTCTGGGCAAATCACTTAATCTCCCCGTGCTTAAAATAAAAGTGTGTCCTCATGTAACGTAACTGGTGCTATGTAAAGCGCTCTGATAACTGATTCGGTTCGGTTCTAGTTCGCGCTATATAAAACTCTGCAAAAAAAAATAATAATAATAATGAGAGGGTGTGCCAGGGAATGTTATCGTTCAGTCCTGTTTCATGTGTTTCGAGACAATACACCCATTGTTGTTCTTTCTCGTATAAGACTCGTACTGCATTGTGATTCTTCCTAGCCAGTGTTTCAAGGATTACCCACCTGAGTTCATCTCTAGTATGATTTGACTCGATGAAGTGGTTGCTCATTTTCGTAGTTGCTTTCTTACAGTTAATGTTGCTTCTGTGTTGTCATGTCAGATCCGCTGTTTGATCTTGCACACGTTATCCTGATGTACTTCAGTTTGTAAGGACAGGTAATCATGTGGATTACGTGAGTCGTGTTACAATTGGTGTGGTACAGTATTGTCCAATCTAAAGTTGGTGTTAGTTGTAGGGCCTTCGTGGGTCTTGCCAATTTACATGCAGAGCATGATCCACATGGATAGTGGCCAATTATCAAGGTCATGTTCCAGAAGTTGGTAGTAGTTTCTCTCTTTGGCTGGGGTATGAGCGGTTTGGTATGTACCAGGACATCTCTAAGGTTCTTGGTCCTTCGGTTAGCGAATCTTGGTTTGGGCCTGTTTAGAGATCCTGAGGTCAGGATTCTCCGGTTCTTATTTACAATTGTTTTCACAGTGTTTGAAGCAATACTGTAGGTTGTGACACAAATGAGAATGTCAGATGTTGTCTTCGGGTGGTTTCTTGGAGGCTATCTCTAGGTTGATTTCTTACTCTTCTCTGGCATTTTCGTATCGTTCCTGGAGGATAGTTTCTGGCTTTCAATTTTTTACATAGTTCACTTGCCTGTGATTTGTAGTCCTCTACTTTGCTGGAGTTCGTTCTAATGTGCAGAAATTGACTGTATGGTAAGTTCTCTCCGAGGGGTCATGGGTGGAAGCTTTTATAGGAGAGAAGACTATTCTTTGATGTTGGTTTGTAGAACGTCTTGGCGTTGGGAGTGCTGTCCTATGTGTAGATCGTGATGTCTAAAAAATCCAGTTTCTTGTTGTCTGCTCCATATGTAAACTTTAGGGACTCATCCCTGCTGGTGATCCACTCATGAAAGTTGGGTAAGCTATCTTTTGTGTCATTCCATATCATGATGATGTCATCTCTGTAGCGTTTCCAGTTATCAATTCATGAAGTGGTTCCAGGTGCGACATTAAAAACACAAAGTCTTCCCGGGATGGTAATGGCCAAATAAGGTGACACAATTAGGTTGTAGGAATGGCAGAAGATGCCTTCGGTGTAACAGAAGACGCTTTTGGTGTAACTTTCCCTTTACTTTTAGGACTGCTTCTAAGAATGTAAACGTAGCAGCTTAGAGTTACACAGTCGGCTAGCGCGCCTTTTTGTTGACACAAAGCAGTGATGATATTTACAATGCAATACAAGGAAGAGCGCGAACAAAGTAAATACGAGACCTCGTGCATATTATCAATAACACGCTCGCACCACGTTTATTGGAATATATCGTTCAAGTGCCAATCCACCGCGCCCTGTGTTGACACTTTGCACAATTAACAGGGCACACCCTGTCAGTTTTTACTGCAGGGAAGCGCATCAACATGGTAATGTGAGACGGCCAGCATGCTGTTGAGGACACGCTCGCCCCACCTACGTCGAGAGAACTTCAGTTAATACATTGCCCAAGTCACAGGGTACACTGTGTCAATAATTTAGTCTATGTGGCTCGTGAACAGTAATCCTAATGTTTCTAAAGAATATCCCAACAAGTTGCTAAGCTCAATATTCATAAATAGTCGAATGAGGTCACAAGGTGCCTCAATTTTATATTATGATGACAATAGAGCTGCTTTTGTAAGCCACGGAGATTTCCAACCATACACTGAATAGCAAATTATGAATAACACAATGTCTTTTGCCATTCCTACAACCTCATTTTGTCACCTAATTTTGCCATTACCATCCCGGGGAGTCTTTTTATTTTTAATGTCTCACCTGGAACCACTTCATGAATTGATAACTGGGTCATACTGAATATAGAGATTACAGCACCCACAACGAAGTATCTGCATTGAAGGATAGATTGTTGTATGTCATTGAAATTATCAGAATGCTTTTTCATCCCAGTTATAGGTACTGTTGGCCTGTTACAAATAGGAAGGGTGAGTTACTTACCTGCCCCTACAGAGTGCTTAAAATTAGCCATCTCTAATCTACATAGATCCTTAGGAAAGCCCCGGACCCTTTTGGGCGAGCACTAGGCTGAAACATGTCGACCTTTCACACAGACGAAGAAGTGCTATAGAACAGTAACAGTTCTATAAGTGCACCACCCTAATTTTTTAACCTTGCCTCCTCTCCTATCGAATAAAGTTTCTTTGGTAAGGAATGGGAAGCAATTTTAACTCACTATTTTTCTACTATCACTCATCACTACTGCTATCACCAGATGGTCTACCTCCATTGTCAAGAAGACCCAATGATGATGCTTTCACGTTCTAAGAGAAGTGGAGAATCACGATATACCGCTTTACCACTCTTGTACATGAATGAGGGGTTTTAAGCTGGTCAACACACCCGATCCTGGTAATACAGGTACAAGTGATCAATTCTCCCTTTGATTACTTACCTTTGATGAGAAGCCGAATGGATCTCTGCTTTTTCCTCCCTCTTTTGATTACATACTACATTCCAAGGTCTACCACTCATGGTAGATCTGAGACTGCACCTAAATCCATAGGTGGATGCATGGGAACACCCATGCTCCACCCATGGACCGCCTTCATGGGGCAGAGAAGGGAAACATCCATTACAACGCAACTTTTACCACGCAGTGCTATTACAACGAAAATCATTACAACGCATTGCGTCGGCCGGCGCTCTAGGATAGGGAATAGATTTAATTTACTATCCAACACCTTCCCTAGTGTCCACGAGGACTGTAGTTGGAATAGTAAATTAAACTATTTACTATCCAGCACCCCAAAGCGCTATGCGTTGTAATGGTATGCGTAGTAAAACCTGCGTTGTAACAGCATGCGTGGTAAAAGCATGCGTTGTAACGCCATACATCCGGCAGAGAAGCACCACTGGGTCACTCAAGGTGGCCTTGGGTGGCTTGGTAAATGTCATCTAGGTTTTACATTAGCCTTGCGTTACCTTTTGTGGTGCAAGGGCGCTGCAAAACTTTGATGAATATGGACCCATATGTATTAAATGGTGTGCAGTCTAAATATCGAGTCATTTATTTCGAATGGACATAATATCGACTCCAGAATATCGAGATGGCATTAATATCGAGGTAAGTAATATCGATGTATTTTTTATCGATTTTTATGTATGTTCAAAAATATCGATTGAAAAAATATCGAGTAAGTAATATCGTTAGAAAAAAATATCGATTTTTCTAGTAGTTTAAAAATATCGAAATTTGTGTTATCGACAGTCATGATATCGACTGTCATGATATCGACTATTAATATCGATATAAATAATATCTAATAGTTAAATGTACACTGTTTTAATGTTTTATTACTACATTTATTGTTAAAATATATGTTAATTTTGTATTTATTTATATTGAAATAATTTTAAAAATAAATAATAATGTAAAAAAATTATTCAAATACTATAATAATTTCTAGGAGCGGGTAGTGGGTTTTTAGGGGAATAGGGTGGGAAGTAATTTAAATATAATTAATTAAATATGTAAATGTATTAATTGGTATTAATTTTTTTTTAATTGTTAATTACAAATTTATTATTTATTATAAGATATTTAATTGGTAATGAATTTAATTTAATACATTAATTGCTAATTATGCTCATTTAAATAATTTATGTCATGTAGCGGGTTGTGGGTTTATAGGGGAATAGGGTGGGAAGTAATTTAATTATAAATAATTAAATATGTAAATTTATTAATTGGTATTAATATTTAATTAATTGTTAATTATATAAAATATTTTAATTATATAAAATTTAATTGGTAATTATTTTAATTTCATTGAATAATTGCTAATAATGTAAATTTAAATAATTTATGTCATGTAGCGGGTTGTGGGTTTATAGGGGAATAGGGTGGGAAGTAATTTAATTATCAATAATTAAATATGTAAATTTATTAATTGGTAGTAATATTTATATAATTGTTAATTAAATCATATATTTTTAATATATACAATTTAATTGGTAATTAATTTATTTTAATTGAATAATTGCTAATTATGTAAATTTATAAAATTTTTGTCATGTAGCGGGTTGTGGGTTTTTAGGGGAATAGGGTGGGAAGTAATTTTATTATAATTAATTAAAAAGGTAAATTTATTAATTGGTAGTAATATTTTATTAATTGTTAATTAAATAATGTATTTACATTATATAAAATTTAATTGGTAATTAATTTATTTTAATTGTTTAATTGCTAATTATGTTAATTTAAATAATTGATGTCATGTAGGGGGTTGTGGGTTTATAGGGGAATAGGGTTGGAAGTAATTTAATTATAATCAATTAAATATGTAAAATTATTAATTGGTAGTAATATTTCATTAATTGTTAATTAAAAAATTAATGTTGATTATTTAAAATATAATTGGTAAATAATTTAATGTAATTTATTAATTGCTAATTATGTTACTTTACATTTTTTCTTTTCTGTAGTGGGTTGTCTGTTTATAGGGGAATAGACTGGGAAGTAATTTAATAATAAATCATGAAATAATAATATTTATTTAAGGTATACAACGTTTAGAACACAACGTTTACAATGCACTACCTTTACAATGAAACTTTTACAACGCAAATACCATAGCAATGCATGTATTTAGATCAAATGTTTTTACTACGCAGGTATTTTTACAACGCATACCATTACAACTTAAGTGTTGGTAAGTATATAATTATATTTAAAATGTTATAGGTTTGGATTGTTGGTTAAAGGGGTATTTTTAGGGTTCTGGGTCAGTTTTCAGTGTTTGGGTAAAGGGTTATTTTTAGGGTTCAGGGTCAGTTTTCAGTTTGTGGGTAAAGGGGTATTCTTAGTGTTCAGGGTCAGTTTTCTGTTTTTGGGTTAAGGGGTATTTTTAGGATTCTGGGTCAGTTTTCAGTTTGTGGGTAAAGGGGTATTTTTAGGGTTCAGGGTCAGTTTTCAGTATTTGGGTAAAGGGGTATTTTTAGTGTTCAGGGTAAGTCTTCAGTTTTTGGGTAAAGGGGTAGTTTTAGGGTTCAGGGTCAGTTTTCAGTTTGTGGATTAAGGGGTATATTTAGAGGGTCATTATGATGACGGGCGGACTTTGTCCGCCCGTCACCATAGTGGGAAACGGGACCGCCCGCCATAAGGGCGGGGGTCCCGTGGGGGGCATTAGGATGTGTCCGCCACAGTGGCGGGCACATCCTGTAGTTTTAGCATTGTGGCGGGCGGTGCACTCTGCACCGCACGCCACGATGCTAAAAATGCTTTTTTGCATTTGCATATGCAAAACGGCAGGCACCGCGCGGTGCCTGCCGCTTTGCATATGCAAATGTGGGGGGGTACCATAGGTACCCCCCATGTGCCCCCTGACAGTGTCGTGAACCTGGGGGCCCTGCAGGGGGCCCCCGCAGCAATCCCCGCCTGCCTTTCCGTGGCGGCATTGCCGCCGCGGAAAAGCAGCTGCAGACAGGCACCCTAATATGGATGGCGGTGTCTGATAGACACCGCCACCATATGGTTCCATTACCACCCCGGCCGCAATGCGACCGGGGCGTAAAAGAGGCGGACGGTGTTTTCGTCCGCCGCGGTCCCCCCCGCCATCCTAATATGGCGGGGGGGAATTAGAATGCGGATGTCGGGCGGATTGCCCCCGCCAGGGTGGCGGTGGCCACCGCCACCCTGGCGGGGGCAATCCGCCCGACATCCTAATGGAACCCCTAGTGTTCTGGGTTAGTTTTCAGTGTTTGGGTAAAGGGGCATTTTTAGGGTTCAGGGTCAGTTTTCAGTTTTTGGGTAAAGGGGTATTTTTAGTGTTCAGGGTCAGTTTTCAGTTTGTGGGTAAAGGGGTATTTTTAGGGTTCAGGGTCAGTTTTCAGTTTGTGGGTAAAGGGGTATTTTTAGAGTTCAGGGTCAGTTTTCAGTTTGTGGGTAAAGGGGTATTTTTAGGGTTCAGGGTCAGTTTTCAGTTTGTGGGTAAAGGGGTATTTTTAGGGTTCAGGGTCAGTTTTCAGTTTGTGGGTAAAGGGGTATTTTTAGGGTTCAGGGTCAGTTTTCAGTTTGTGGGTAAAGGGGTATTTTTAGGGTTCAGGGTCAGTTTGGGGTTTTTGGGTAGAGGTGTACAGGGTAAAAATAAGGTAAATTTTGATTTACATTAAATTATTTAAATTTAAATACATTTAATTAAATTATTTTCTATTAATTTACATTAAATAAAATATTATATAATTATGAATACTTACGTTGTAATGCTATGCGTTGTAAAGGTATTTGCTTTGTAAAAACATTCGTTGTAAATAAATGCGGTGTAATGGTATTTGCGTTGTTAACGTTTCGTTGTCAAGGTATGCGTTGTAAAAGTATGCGTTCAAACGTCATACATCTTTTATTTAATTGTATTTAATAGAAAATAATTGTAAATTAATTTATAATTATCAAAAAAAATTTGGTAATTAGTTGTAAATTAGTATTAATAGGTAAGTAATAGAAATAATGATAGTTAATTAGTAATTTTAATATATTAATTATTATGGTAAATTAAATAGTTAATTATTTGTAAAAAAAATTATATTTATATTATTTTTGGATTTATTTATTAATATATGAAGTATTTACTTTCCCTACTGTTGCACCCACTGGAGTGGGAATAGTAATTAGTATGGGTTCCGTGTCCAGCACCTTCCATGAGTTTACGATTGGTGAAATGGGAATTGTAATTTGTATGGTTTTAATGTGTAGTATGGTTTTGTGAGTTTATAATTGGTGCAGTGGAAATAAGAAGACATTTTTTATAGAAATCATTATTATTGGTAGGATACTATAATAAAGTTTTCACATTACATAGAAATATTTTGTATTAATTATAAATATTGTTATTGTAGTACTTAAAAGATTAATACATTTTTAAAATTATAAAATTTTAAAATGCATTTTTATATAGAATATTTCATATGTAATTAATATTTATATAGAATAATAAAGAAGGAAACATACACAGAGTTAAATGCAATAAATGAAAAACAGTTTATTAACATATAAAAAATAAATTGTAAGTAGAGATTTATTTTTTATTTCAATTGAAAATTGTAACTAAACAGTTTTTATTATCCAAAAAAATATATGAAGTGCATATATATGTTTTTAACACATAAATGATATTAACATAATTTTATGTTTATTCACATATATTGTAATTTATATAGTTAAAGAAACAAATTGGTAATATGTACTTTTCATTTAATAACAATTATTTTATTCACATAGACATTGAATATATTGTCATTCATAAATATGTACATTTCTTTTGTAACAGTAACATTTTTGTTTCTTACAAAGTAATCATATATTTTTTTTAATTAATATTATGAATATTGAACATATTTATAATATTAATTTTTACATAGATAAACACACAAATACATTTTTATATACATACATATATAATGTTTAAACTAATATTTGCTATTTTTATAAAAAAATTATTTGTAACAAAGTTATAGATGCAAATTTGTTTAACATATAGATTATTTTCAAAATGTATATATAAATCATAAAATATTATTTAAAGTATCACATACCAATTATTTGAAAGTAATGAATATTTAAGAAATAATTTTCTACAATTTAAATAATTATTGACACTTAATATAATACTCAGTGTATTTTTTTAAAGTGTTGGAATATAGAAATTAAAGAGGATTTTGCTGTATACAGGGACTACTTTTTAACCGCGTAATGTTACTTAGGCTTATTTGGTGCTTCAACAGATCGCGGTTGGATGCTGCTTCGCGTTAGAGAGGGTAAGTTTGTTTTAATTGTATTTTAGAAGTCAATGAAGTTATTGTTAGTGTATGTGTGGTGTGTTTAGGTTTATGTAGATAGGGTTATTAAGAGAAGATTGTGTGTTCGGTGTTAGGTAGAGTGTACGATATTTGATTTTTACCGCGTTTTAGTTGTAGGTGTGTGACGTGAGGTAATATGTTTAAATGTTACTAAGATAATATGTTTGGTGTATAAATATGTGTTTTTATATATGTATGGGTGTTTTTGTGTGGGTGGGTATGTATTTTATTTTTTCCAGGTTATCGTCGCGTTTTACTGTTTTTGAGGAGTTCCTTCTTTGTCGATCAGAGTTGTGTGACGAGTATTATATACTCTTATTTTTGCACACAAATATTTTGGTTTTCAAGTTTTCCAGGAGCGTTTTTTTTCCAACATTACTATTTTCGGGTTTTCTATCGTATATCGTGTCTATTACATTGGAGAGGAGTCGCTATGGATTTTCTTGTATTTGTGCTTTTTTTTTTGGGCTTACATGGATTGTATGGGTTTTTGCAATGGTGTCGTATGGATTGCTTGGAATTGGATTACGTTTGAAGCTGCAACAGAAATTTAAGTATTTACAAAAAATTTTATGGGTGGGGAAACTGTTTTAATTTTTGCTTTACTTACGTTGTATGTAACATTTTGTAAATACATTATCTAAATACATTTTATATATGTTAATATTATGTATTTGATAATTTAATTGCAAATTGTTACATGTAAAAATCAAGGAATTTAGAAAAAAAATGCTTAATGTAATGTGTATAGTTATGTTATGTTTTAAAGAATAGTTTTTGCAATCATTGATAGATATTCTAGTCCTTTGCTAGTTGGATAGAGGGTAACTTGACTTTGGAGTGTGTTATACATTTTTTTAGTTTCTTTGGTGAGTTTGGGTCCGATCAAAGTTACTGATTGCTCCATTCGGAGCTCCTGGTAACTCTGTTCTTTTTGTAAGGATTGTATTAATTTGTGAAGGGTAGGCGTTCCTCGGCCTGTAGTTGCTTGGAAGGCATTGTGCCATCCTTCAACTGCATTGTTTGTTTTTGCTTCCTTATTTAGTGTGCTAAGGTAGACATTCCACCAAGCTATTTGGTATTTGGGTTGTCTTCTATGGCCTGATCTGTGTAGCCTTCCTACCCATGTGTCTTCGAAGTAGTCAAGCATAGGGCTTAGTCTTTCTTCGTTTCTTTTATAGTAGGGGCTGTCTATTAATAAGTTATAGTGCTCAGTTACATCTGTCAGTGGAACATAGGCTAGGGCGATGAGTTTTTTTATTTGATAAGCAAATGTGCTATCAGTGGCGTATTGGATACTCAAGGTAGATTTTTGTAGATGTCGCTAGATATATTGATTAAAATGATAATAGCAACCTTGTATTGCTGTGTGTGGGTATGTTTTAAGGATGCTGTTTATCATTGCTTTTTCAAAGTCAATGATAATTTTTTGTGGAAAATAGTTGTTAGTATGTTGATTGACTTCAGTTAGTATTTCTTGATAGGTAGCTTGCTGTTTGTTTGGTAGAAGGGCATAAAGGAATGGAATATTTGCATTTTGGAAATGACCATGGATAGTGTATAATTGATAAAAAGGTTTGGGGCATACAGAAAAAGTACCGTCCATCATCCAAGTTTGGCATTGGGTAAGTTTAGTTATGTTGTTTGCTGTGGCAAACAGTAAAATTCTTTTATCTTTAGATATGTTGTCATAGAGTAGAAAATTATCTTTATTGTGAGTTACAGAGAGTTCAGGGGGAATTTGCACTTCTTCAAAAGTTTTTGGTGTGGGAGGAGTAGTGCATGTTGCTCTTTTTTGTCTAGCTACAGTTCTTTTAAGAGATTCAATAGATGGTAATTGGCTAGAAGCATGTTGGGGAAGTACACTTAAATGGTGTTTCAGAATAGCAGTTGTTGGTTGATCAGTTCTAGTACTAGCTTCTTTAAGGGAATCTAGCATTTGTCTAATCTCTATTTCTGTTACATTGGGTGGGTGATTATGTTCCTTAGTATAAGTAACAGTAGTTTCCTGAGTTATAGCTCTACCATAACATTTGTTGGCATAATATTTCGTACACTTCCAAAACACTTTCAAATCTTTTTGTTTCTCTTGAGTGTAGACATATCCCATGTAACAAAGAAGCATTTTCCCTTTTTGTGAATAAATGAATTTAGCTCCTTCAGTCATGATTGTATTGTAGTGCTAGGAGGTAATTAAAAGAGAATGTCATTACATTTTTTGATAAAATAATGTTGTATTCTAATAATACAGTTTAATACATTTTTGATTTACCTGTAATTCTTTTGATGATTTCAAGTAGTTCTTTTCAGGTGTTGATGTTCTTCAAACTGTTATTTTCTGTGTATATATTTTTGTGCCTGTGGAAGTTGAGAAAATGTGTACAAATATTTTATTACTATTTATGATATTTAGCTAGAGGTTTTTAGCTAGTTTCTATTTAGTTACCTATCTATTAAATGTCGAATTTACATTTCAATTATATACTTACTTATTTATATTTAACTTTTGATGTCCAGGTGTTGTGTAGGTTTTCTGTATTTTCTTTTTGTCTGTAGGATAAATAGTAAATAAAAACACATATATTTTAGGTATTTGGCTTTTAAATATAGGTGTGAAGTTTGAGAGTTACATTTTCGATGGCTAATAATGTAGTAGTACTTACTTTAGATAGGTGTAGCTGTCTTTATGTTGAAGTCAATAAGTTTTCTTTCAGAAATCCTGCAGAGTTTCGTCTTCCTTTAGTTAGGAGATTTAGGCTGCATTTTTAGTTTGCTGTAATCTTGTTTATATAGTATTAGTCTAATTGTTTCAGAAATAGGATTGGTTGTTTAAATTGATAGTCTGTTTTTATTTGTGGATTTGAATTTTTTTACCTGTTATGCTAATTACTTTCCTTATATGGGTGACGCCAATTAACGTTTATTGAATGTGTAAGGCCTTATTTAGTATAGGTAATGTTATCTTTATATTTGTAAAGTGGAGGAATATATATAATTTGCAGTAAGAAATGTTTAGATGTTCGGAACATTGTTTATGTATTATAAAATGTATGTTTGTATTTATTTTGTGTTATAAATGTATTTTATCGATTTATATAAACAATTTCTGAATAATTATGATTCGTATGACTAAATTTTAAGATAATAAAGTGATTTATTCAAGGATGTAGTAATTTCGAATTGTAAAAAATCGATCAATTTGGTATCTATATTTTTGTATTCGATATTTTGACTGTTTTTCATTTATATATGTGATAATCGATGTTTTAGAAATCGATAATGTTGTTAGTCGATATTGTTGTAGTCGTTATTTTTTTTAGTCGATATTGTGGTTTCGATATTTTTGTGGTTTGTTGTTTAAGTATAGGCAATCGATAATTTTGTAGTCGATAATTTCTCATCGATATTTTGTCCAGTCGATATTCGGTCTGTCGAGGTTATGTCAGTGATCCGTATTAAATCATTATTCTGAGGCAGTGAAGGTAAATTATAGAATAAGTATAGTTTTACTGAATATTTCTAAATTAATTTGTCATGTATTTCATTGAAACTTTTCCAATCTGCTTTGTAATAGCTCTCTTTCGGTTTAACACTTGAAAATTGCTCTTTTCATGGTTAATTGCATTTAATTTATGTAATAAATTATGCAAATAAAAATAGTTGCTGTTTTTTAGAATTAAATATGTCTTATGGCTTTCTAAAATATATTTTATATTTCTTATTGGGTATTTATTTTTGGGCTTAATCGTGGTGTTCACTCTGACATGATTTTACCACGATTACTTATATATTAGAGTCACACCTGCTCGCCTTGTGGGTGTCTCCTTTGGAAGAGTGGTTCATCTTGAGCCAAGCTCAAACTGTGTGAGCTGACATTGACTTTTTCACGTTATCACTCATACATTGTTATTTAATTGCCTGTAGTAAAGGGTCATAAAATCTCTGTTGCCAATTTTTTTAATTTACAATACACAACTATAGTGAGCTCTAATTTACCAACTGAAAACCTGCGTCATAGTTGTTATTTATTGCCAAAATATGTATTTGCCTTTCCCATTTTCCTACATAATTATTGTTTTATGTCATGATATCATGCTAAATAAATTTTGCAAACTAGCAAAATGGTAAATTCTTTCAATCAATATCTTCAAGGTTCTTGGAGTGAGCATGTGGGGACCTGATTGTGCTGAAAACATTGCACAGTATGGGTTGTTAGGAGCGCTGCAAGTTGGAGAAAGACTGCACTTCTGTTGTGCTGTTAGTGGAATTTCAGTGTTGCCAGTGAAGTGGTTACAACGCAAATTGGGTGGGGGAATTTTTTAAGGGCGACCCTTATTCTTATGTTGTTGCACAGACAGCACAGTCTCACACCTCTTTATTATATATGCAAATGTGATAAGAGACTACAGGTGTACTAAACTTTTTAGTGGCTGCAAGGCCTGTGAGTCGCTATATTTGTGGGTGTGCGACCACTAAAAAGTGTTTTACTCTTTACTAAACCCATTATAGGAGTCTGTAAAGTTTTACCGACTTCAAAAATAGTTTTAGAAATAGATTATGAATGGATCATGGTCCCAAAGAGGTATATTTATGAGAATGTGGCTCACCGCAGCCAGCAAGTCACCGTGCTGAGCTGCGCCACAGAGAAAAGGCAAGAATGCACATAATGTAATGGAATATGGCACATTCTTGTCCTTTTTCATGCAGTGGCGCACAATGGGCTGCCTAGCGCCAACATAGGCCCCCTTGCAATATAGCGCAAGGGTGCCTGCGAGCATAAAGAATTGCTTTGTGCTGGAAGGCAACCTTCCTGCACAAAAATAATTCTGGGAGGCATATTCCTCTTTCTACGTGTGCTGCATAATGCATAATAGAGATATTTCACCTTGTTGCGTCTCCCCTGAGAAGGCATCTCTTAGTGCCCATTCCCTGGTTTTCCAGTTCTAGTAAATCTGGAAACGCATCAAAAACATGGGAGGTGCGTGTGAACACCCACGCAATGCCCATGGACTGACTTTCCATGGCAGAGTTACGTAACACAGCGATATTTACGCAGGGTTTTGTTACTCCAGATTTATGAAGCCACTCAGGGTCATGCAAAGTGGCTTTGCGTGGCATCATAAATCTTCTGCGCATATACCATGTTGTGTGGTGCTAGCACACGGCAAACCACCTCGTAAATATACCCCTAAATTTGGAGGAGGCGTCCTGTAGGCATCCCTCACAAATGGCGATTCTTTTACCATATATACCAATGTTTTATGTCTGCAATAGTGGTTTCAAACCAAAAAAAAGTTATCAACCCCTGGACTAGGGTGATAACTAATTCACAAAGGAGAATGGGTCTCCTTTGGACCCATTGGGAACTTGGGTAGCAATTTGTGGGCAGAGGCCAGGAGACCACTGCCTGCTCTCATTGAAGTTTTCCAAATTGATAAACTTTAAAAACAAAAACACAAAAGTAGCTCTAGTTCCTTTAAGGAATTTGGGATTGTTTTAAAATAAACGTTTTCTATTTAAGAGTGCAATTCACAGGGATGATAGGCTGCTATCCCTTGCATGCCACCATTCCTGCAATTTCAGCCTGGAGTCACAGGAGAGCACAATTTGTGACCTGCGCAATGAATATTAATGTGGCACGTCGTTCTGCGACCCCCTGTGATTTCTTATTTTGTAAACCGTTCTTTACACAATCGTGTCCGTCAGATTTGATGGAGGCATAGAGGTTTCAGTCATATGAAAACTAATACTCAGAGCCTATGACATATTGCTTCCTTGTTTTCTTTTAACGAAATGCATTCCTTTATTTTATTGTTCTTCTTCCTTTAGGTATACAACAGGCCCGGTAAGGACACAGGTAAGATGCCTGAACAATGAGCTTCGTTTTTGCACAGCGCACATGGGTTGACAAAAATGTTTTTAGGGATTTTACCTACTAAACTACGTGTGTGGTGGTTGCTGGAATGCCCAGAGTCCGCTATTAGACTGAAGTTCTTTCAGACTTTGTGCTGCAAGAAGAATGTTATGTTCAAAATGTTAATAAAAAAGTATAACACAAAAAAAGAATGTTATGTTAAAGCATGCTTTGTGTTGTAGGTTATTGCTCGTGTATTTCCCTTTTCATTATATTGTTCTTTTACTAAACAATTTGTTTATAGAGGGATTTTTAGAAGTTTCTCTCAGTAACATTACATAATTTACAGTTTTCTCCTCTTCTTCTCTGTCTCTTCTTTGTTCACCTCTTTACTTTACTTTTCTCATTTTACACTCTCGTTTCAAATGTTCCTTAGATGACACTCCGTTCAATCCAGTTCTAAGCTCAATATGGCTATCTGTACTCCTGATGTTGGCATGAGTCTCATTACTCAGTGTCTTTAATGTATGTCCTTTTACTGGTTTGCTCGAATTCATGTATTGCTTCTATTACTTCAATAAAAATGCTAAACTTAAAAAAGAAAAGAAAAAGTATGTTTTGTGTTAGTATGCATTCAAATAAAATTTGCTGCAAAATAGTCAATGGTGTAAACCCCTAAGGCACCTCTATACCAGTTCTGCACTACCATACAAATCAGTGACAAATTGTAGTTTTGCTTCTAATTCTTGAGGTTTGTAGTTGAGCCTTTTGCAGCTGTCCAATCCAGAACCTCTGCACCATTGGCCTAAGACACTAGTTTCTTATTTTCAATATGAAACAACGAATACACAGACTCAAAGTTGTTATGGTGCTTGTAATCAACTGCCTGATCTGGAGTTTCTCAAATCCTGAGGACAGATTTGGAGCAATTAAAAGAAAATACACGGAAGCAGAGAGACTGGGGACCAAACTGCAGACTCTGAAAATGTAGCAGAGGACAAGCTGTGATCTTGCTGGATTTGTCTTCTGGCTCTGGTGGCTTAATAGAATAATGCGGCCACTGTAGAAGCCTGTGTTCAACCTCATGGTCTCAGGTTCGAATTCCAGTGGGTCCACTCATCCTTCTGAGGTCTATAAAATGAGACTTATTGAGTTGGGTAACAATAAACATGTTATTCAGCGTCAAGATAGTTTTGGGTGAACATGTGCTGTACAAATACACGTTATGTTGTCTCTTTTCTTTGGTCAGTATTTTTGCACTCCACCTATTTGATTTTCGTTCTTAAACCTTTATTGAATTTTGCAAGGAAAAAATTATAAACCAGGTACAAAATATGTGGATACAAAAGGCTACAATTGAAATACAGTTAGGGGCAATACTTGTGTCAGGTGTTGAGGTATTCAGTTAAAACAAACTGTACCCTCGGGCGTAGTCGGGCAGCTTCAAAGTAACAAGAAAGGACCAAAGTAAATATAATAGAATAAATAGTTCAATTAAAAAGAAAAAATAGTTGCAAGGTTCTGGAACAAGGAGTGATTGAGGTAAGAGCAATGCCACCGGTAAGTTTGTCACTCCTCCTATTTTAATCTTCCATCTAAATTATATTTTTTACATTTTCCAATAACCTATTTTTCATCTCTTGTCAGATTCTTACCCCATTCTTACAACAGCAGGACAACTAAGCACCATTAATCCTGAGAGAGCTAGATTACTCATAATCAGTGTAATCAGTCTGCGCTAGAATGATTGCCACCCTCACAAAGGCAGATACATCAGCAGGTCAGCCAAGAGAGACTCAGCAGGGCAAGCTTCTGGGCAGGAGGAAATAGGTAGCACTAGGATCAACGGTTTGGAATCACCAGCAGAGGGGCCCAGAGAAGTTTTCTGATTTAGAAGGTGTTTAGTAGGCTTTTTTTTTTAAGTCTACCCGGTTGGCGAGCAGCCTACGTACAATGAAAGTTGCACATCATATCCTTAAAGTTCAACTATCCAATAACTATGTTCAGGCAGAGTTTCAGAGGGACTTGTGAGAACAAACTGTCCGGCTCTCCTCTCTAAATACTCTGTAGTCTGCACTTCCTGTATGCGACTGACCATGTGAACCTTCAGTGGCTACTCCGTAGCGAAACCTTCAGTATTCTTCTGTGTCTGGTCCTGTAGCTACATAAAACAGGAGAGGAAGAAGAAATGGTGGATGGGCTGTCCATGTTGCTCTATTTCTGTCTGTACTCATGGCACAGTTAGCTGAGCCTAGTAGCTCAAAGCAATAGATGCACTCCTAAGGAATAGTATTTCTTTCTTTGTTGCCTTTCCTTTTCTTTCCTTCTTTCTTTTTCTCTCCTTTTTTCTTTCCTTCATTCTTTCTTTCCCTGTTCCTTTCTTTCTCTTTTGCCTTCTTTCAATTTTTCTTTTTTGTCTTCTTTCCTTCTCTACTTTTTTTGTTGCCTTCTGTAGGAAAGTAGAATCTGCTTCTTCTGGTTACCCCCTCTTTTTGATTCATATGATGCTGTTTTTGACTAGTCTGACTGGGATCCTGCTAATCAGGACCCCAGTCTATCTGCTTTCTCCTTAAACTGCTCCTTAGGTACACTCCAGATTGGCCACTGGGGTACCCTTGTCAGTCCCTAGTATATGGTACCCATGTACCCAGGGCATAGGTACCCCAGAGGCCTCCCATGGGCTGAAGCAGGTATTATGCCACCCATGAGATGTCATGCAAAATGGAACTACGGGCCTGCCATTGCAGCCTGTGTAAGATGATGTATGCACCACTTACTTTAGATATAGGTTTACTACATCCAAGGGTCACTACAGTTAAAACCTATAAGTCACACCTATAGTAGCCCTTAATAATCCTGAAGGCAGGGTGCTTCGTTCTAAGTGAGAGGGTGCCACCCCTGCAGCCTACAGAGTCCATTCTCCTGGGTTGTTAGTACTGCAGCCATTTACGACATAAAGAGTGGAATTATGCGACCGTGTGATGACCAACTCTAAAACGGCTGAAAGTAACCCTATTGTGTTTGGTGTCAAACATTATGGAATCATACCCCTATACTTGTAACTGGTGTGGGAGTATGATTCCACCGCTCAGAAATTAGCTTTGTGAGGTCCATGGTGTTCCCGGTAGCAGTCTTCTTGTCCCGGGCAGCCGAAAAGGGTTCCTGCTGACCAGAGACACATTTCTGCCCTCCTGCTGCTGAGCCAAGATCGAGTAGGGGAAGGCAGAACAATAGCCATCCTGTGACAGGGAGGTGTGACCACCTCCCAGAAAGGATTTAGTGTATTAGGCCTGGGTGGGTGGGTGTGCTTGCCAGTGACCGAAAGTCTGCATGAGGGGCATGTTTGGTGTCCCTGTGCAAAGTTCAGTTCAAACCAGTCCTGGGAGCCATTGGCTCCTGCTCTATCTGCTCTGTCGTGAAACCGGACAAAGGACTTGGGAGTAACCCCCCCACTGTCCAGATCCTCCCCTGAGAGGGTCTGGACAGTCCCCTGAGAGGGTCCCCTGAATCTGTCCAACCCTCTCCCGAGGGTACAAAAGGGCTTACCTTAGCTGTAGGATCCTAGATTCAACGTGGACAAGATTCTGAACATGAAACCACTGAACTTCGACTGTCTGGACACTCTGGACTACGCTGGACTTCGTTTGGGCCCGATTTCATCTCCCTTTCAGTCTGAAGCATCGTCTGTGCCTGTGCACCATACCTGCTCTGTGTAGGACCTGTGGAGCATTAAGGACAACTGAAGTTACCTCCCTTGGAGTGAAGGAGTCACTCCCCTGCAACCGCAGGCACCACATCTGGATTGACCAGTCTGCTGCTCCTGAGCTCCTACATATTCTGAAGGCTCCAGCAATACAGGAGGTAGGTTTCCAAGTCCCTCGAGGTCCAAGCTGCTCTCTCACTAAGTTTGAGGTTAGAATCTCTACCGGTACCCATGTGCACCATCTTCACTTGCAAGTGCATATGCTTGTTGGTGGTTCGTGAACAAGTGCCCTTGGCTCCAAGTAGCCCTAACCTCTGGCACCATTTCCTACACTCTGGCCTCCTCGCACCGAGTGTTCCGTGGGCTGTTGCTTTGTGACACTGCTTGAGTTGCCTCGCGTTTCTCGTCCCCCCGGCCTGTTGGTCCCCTTGAGGGTCAACTTTGCTTTTCTTGGCCTGCTTGCTCCAGGCTTGCCCTGACTCCCCTATGTTTGGTGAAAATCCTGGACCTTGCTAGTCCAAACCTTAACCTTCTTTGTCCTTCTGCATGGGTTGCAGTTGCCAAGGCTTGTGGGTGCTCCAGTTGGACACCAACCCCTCAGCACTCAACATCCTTTCTGGGACAGCTTGTATCCGGCTCCTGGTTGTCATCAAAGTCTCCTGGCTGCAGAGTCAAGAACCCTCTCAACGCTCCTGAAGCACCCGCCATTGGTGGGCATTCGTCTACCGAGCTAGTTACTCCTGAGTGACCCAGACTCTGTCCCCTCTCTTTTTAGGTAACCTTCAACAAGAATCCACCTTTGGATTCCAACAGACACTTTACCTCCTTTCAGCAGTGGCTTCCCTGGGATAGGTAACTACGGTATCCACGGGTGGGGTGGCTCTCCAACCTCCTAAGTTCCACGGGGTTTCTTCGAAGTCCACTCGGAAGGGTCTTCAAACTTTAAAACTTCAACCACAACTCTCCCATAGAATTGTACATAGCACACGGCGGGTTCTCACACTGCACCCGTCCTCCGTGGGGTCCCTACTTTCTCACCTTGGGTGGTTCCTTCCCAGCGATTCTACATCCTCTAGACACTGTTATGACTTGAGTTGTGGTTCTTATACCACTTTTATAGTATATGGTTTAGTCTCTCCCTGGAGCCTACTGTGTATTAGTGCTATTTACTATTGTTTCTGTTCTACAGTATTGTGTGCTTCGTGACTATCTTCGTGTAGAAGATACTGTGTCGTACATAGAGTGTGTTATATTAATAAATACATATTTTCATAACTACTGTGTGGTTCTCCTTTCATTTAACCAATACTATTAGGTTGCACTCTGGTAAAACAAGCTGCTTAACATTCCTTCAAGACTAAGCCTGAATGCTGTTCTCCACAGCTACCACTTGGATGGCTTTATAAGGTTGTCTTTGACCTCTTAAATCTCCATAAGGGTTGTTTGGACTAATACACAGTGCCCACTTTAATTAGTGGACAGCATATACCAGGACAACTTCTCACACCTTCATTCCCATTTCTTTCCTTATTTCCCTTCTTGCATCGTTATTGCCTTTTTTACATTTTCTTTCTTTTTTGTCCTCCTTCTGTATTACTTTCTTTCTTTTTGCCTTCTCTTTACTTCTTTCTTTCTTTCTTTGTTGCTCTTTTTTCTATATGCCTTCTTTCCCTTTTCTTTTCTTTCCGTCTTTCTTTCCTACTTTTTGCCTTCTTTCATTTTTTCTTTCTTTCTGTTTTACCTTTTTCTTTATTTACTTTATCTTCTTTCATGTTTGCGTTCTTTGCTTTTTCTTTCCTTCTTTCCTTCTGCCTTCTTTGTTTGTTTGTTTGGTTCCTTTTGCCGGCTTTCCTTCTTTTTTTGCTTTGTATCCTTTTCTATCCTTCATTTTTTACCTCTTTCTTTATTTCCTTCTTCCTATCTTGGCTTCTTTATTTATTTCTCTTTCCTTCTTTCTTGCCTTCTTTCATTTTTCTTTCCTTCTGCCTTCTGTTTGCCTTCTTTCCTACTTCCCTCCTTCAACATGTTTGTCTTCCTTCTTTCCCTTTTTGGCTGCCCCCCTTCCTTCGTTTTTGGTTTGCTTCTTTTTATACCTTGCTTCCTTCCTTTTTTGTCTGCCTTGCTTCCTTTTTTCCTTCCTTTCTCTCTTGCCTTCTTTCTCAAAGGCGAGGCAAGCAGTCAGTGCCAGAGCTGTGGCTTTTTTAGGTCTGTGCTAGCCAAGACCTTTTGATTTTACTAAAAGTATAGTATATTTACTGATAAGGGTTTTCAGCCAGACTTCATTCATTGGTCCGTGATATTGTCATTCACATTTGTCTTCCACCCACTTCAGCATGCATCATTTCACACTGTTAGCCCGCTTAAGCTATTGACTGACTTCATTATGCTGCCCTTTCATAAGGAGCACATCCACACACGAGGTAGTCCCTTCAGTGCAGGGTGCACCATGGTAATGTGTACTTTTTTGAGACCAGAAAACACTTTCGCATTTAGCCATTGTTTTTCTTTCTTTTAGATTTAATGAGGGCCCAGATGCTTCCAAACAATACAGTTTTTCAAAAGCCATGATAAAACAAAATTGTCAAAAGGCTGGTGGCTAATGCCATACCTGCCTGCTTTGCCAATGCTTGTTTAAAGTGCATTAGCGTTGGATGCATCATAATCTTTTTTTAATTAATATATTTAGCTATTGCCAAAGTCAGCAATGCTCATGCTGGTCAGCATGAACAAAAGGCAATAGCAGAGTCAATAGTATCAAGGAGAGACCTATTGGCTTTGCAAATGCCTGTTAGGTCTTACAACAATACCTCAGTGATTCTGAGCAAATCGGTTAATCTCCCCATGCATAAAAAAGAAGAAAATTACATGTGGCAAAGATCATATCACATAAAGATAGCAATGGATGTAAGTTGTTACAACGCAGGTTGTAACAACGCATACCTTTACCACGCGGCCGCTACAACGCAAGTCGTTACCACGACTTGCGTTGGAGGGCGCGGATTTAGGATTTTTATAATTTTATATTCCAACACCAGTCCCCGTGGATACTAGGGAAGGTGTTGGAATATAAATTTATAAAATTCCTTATCCCACAGCGCCCTCCAGCGCAAGTCGTGGTAATGACTTGCGTTGTAACGGCCGCGTGGTAAAGGTACCGCGTTGTAAAAAATTTGTGGTAAACGTTGTTTACCGATAGCAATTGCTCCCAAGTCCATGTCTACTTGTAAATACATTTGGAAGCAGATATAATTGTTTTCAACAATAAAATCAGATAACAGCTGTTGTCACAATAAACATCCATTTCAAATGATAAGCAGGCTTCTTTGAAGTGAGTGCAGCACAGTAAAACATAACTAAATATGGCAAGAGTTTTAATGAGGACGACAGAAGAAGAAAGCATAAAAGTAGTACTGCAATCATAGCGCGATCAGCAGAAGGACAGCAATCAAGCTACAGCAACCATGCTCCTACCGAAACAAGAGGAAGTGTAGCCATCACCTGCTGGTCAGTTAGAAGGCAACAAATTAGAGTGACAATGAAGCCAACAAATGTTTAAGCAATGGACGGGCTGCAATCCCCTTATTATATAAATATCTCTCGCAAGCCACATTCACCTAGCTTCACCCTCACTTTTCTTTCATAAAACCCTCACCCACCCGGGTTTTCTCTTGGTGGCATACTTCATCATAAGGTCCATCTCTGCCCTCTACGGACCGGGGCGTGCTACTACTAACGAATACGCGGGAGCACTGAATTGTAAAATACAGGGGTGTCCCTATACACCTAACCACTTATGATAAATCAAAAACTGAGTGTTTTTTTTAGCAAAAGTGGAGAAAAAGATTTAAACATACCAGGTTAGTGGGTCCAAAAACAAATGTATTTCCTGCCCCCAAAATGGTATACAAAAATCTGGGGACCTGTGGGAAAAACCCTAGGCGTGAATGCCTATTGTTTCCCTTTATGGTCAACTAGTTTCATGCCACTCCCCAAGGCATTTCCTCAGGACCTAGAGAGGAGAAATTATGTTCCCACTCCAGGTGTCACAATAAACACAATAATATGCAAAAAATGCAAAATAAACATACAGCACCTAATTGGCCAGTGTTTAAATATCAAAAGACTTAAAGTGCGTCCATCATTGGGCCCCATGAGTCACTCAAGGCTCGACATCAGAGCCTCGGGTGAGTGCGGACAGGTCTACAGAGAGGGAGTAGCCTTGACAAAGTTGACAGAGGTTTGACTACAGGCGTTCCTCCTTTAACTCCTCAATGGACTCATGGGGCCCAATGATGGTCTTTTGATATTTAACACAGGCCAATTAAGTGCTGTATGTTTATTTTGCATTCTTTGGGTATTATTGTGTTTATTGTAACACCTGTATTTTATAATTCAGTGCTCCCGCTTATTCGTTGATAGTAGCATGCCCCTGTCCGTAGAGGGCAGGGATGGACCCTATGATGAAGCATACCACCAAGGGGTAACCCGGGGTGGAGAGCATTTATGAAAAGAAAAAGAAAATACTTCCCATCTGTGTTTTTGCAAGGAATTAAAATACCGCCCCCTTTTCCCACCTCTGTATAGAGGGTACCTCTTTTGATTATTTATAACCTTAGTTTCAGACCATTAGGACCTTCAATGAAAAGAAGCCCAAAACTCTGTCCCAGTAGTTCTGCAAAGAAACACCTTCATGCCTGTAAAAGGACCATTCACTGACAAATTCGTACTACTTAAAAGACACATGCCCACCTTCCTGTACCGAGACACTCTAGAAACTGATGGACTTATACAAAATGTAATCATTATAGCCAAACAAGAATTAAGATTGTCGCTGTTAATGAACTTGGATACTCAGGAGATGTGAAATGCAGCCCGATGAATGTCTATTCATTGGCTATGCATGGATGTGGTATGCAAGATGCAATGCAAACAGCAATATTAACAGTATTACCAGACACATATGACCACACATTCACACACATTGTGTCTCTTACAGAGTCTTTCATTTTACAACACTCAAGACATGGTATTACAGTTAGAATCATTTGCACAAAAGGAAATCAATGCCACATACCTCAATTCGTAATGGGTGCAAACGCAAACGCTCAAGCATTCAAAACCAGAACAACCCATCCACTGGCTACAAACCAATCAGTTATTATGAACCTCAGCCACCATCAGGCAGGGGCATAATGCATACCCCTGCAGTGCTGGGAGGCCCCCAACCTACATAGGGGGCCCAACCCTTAAAGTGGGCCCTATTTAGCACAAGATCAATGAATATCTATGAGATATGGGAGACTCAGGGGCTCCTCATCACATTCTGCAAGGGGGGGGCCATCATTTTTGTGATACGCCACTTCCTCCATGAGCTTTGAAAAGGATGTATCTACTCTCTGATATGCGGACATTTCACTGTGGGGCAAAGAATGACTCACTCTTGATGTCAGTGTGTGCCAGCAGTGATTGCAGTTTTCTTTTTTTATAGGGGTACCTCTATACCCCACCCCCCTTCCCACCCTGCCGACAGGCCTTTCGCTACATACAACTCTAGTGCTATTTAATTAGGCGCTACAGTGAAGGTGGTGAAACTCCCATTAGCACGAATGACGCTGCACAAAGTCCATATACCCTATTCTACTTATGTAACACTTTCCACAACATTCTATATCCTGAGGCATCAACTTCTGGTCTGGCTGGAGACACCTCCAACCCTACCAAGAATGGAACTTTACAACAGTATCATGCTTGACATTGTGTTGATGATGATGATGATGTGTCCATTTATGGCTTGCTGATACCATAAGGTTTTCTGGCACTGAAGATACGGCCTGATGAGGGATGTCAGTACTGCTCAAATAGCCATGTTTTGGGGGCGTGGCTAGCAGCCGATGAAGATGGCCGCAGCCTAGGAAAGTTCTGAAACAGTTGGAGACTCTCCCCATTAATCCCATGATAAATCCGCCGGTACACAACAATCCAGAACCGGCAGCAGGCACCGGAACGCAGCGGCAATAGTCACGGCTGATTTGAGGAAGCTACGATCGCCCGGTAGAAAGTAACGCCGAGTGAGAGGTTTACGGCCTAAGCAATGATCCGGAGCCGGGGCTTTGCGTAGATGCGGTGTGATGAAAATAAGGCTGGCGGTGAGTGATGAGGAGCGGAGCTGAGAGGGGCCGCCGAGGACCTAATGCCGCATACAATACACGAAGAGCAGATAACCGAAGGTACGGCACAGATGGATCCCTGTAGACGCCCGCACAGCCGATGATGGAGGCACCCTACCACCAGTGCGTAGCTTCATGACCATGGTCTGGTCCTTCAGTACATTAAATGAAAAGGGCCAGCAGTGGCACTGATCCAAGAAACACATCTAACGGGATCTGCGTGTAAAGCCCTGGATAGATGGGGTTACAAATGGCGATACACTCAGAATTCAGTTCGGGTACCAGGGGAGTCGGAGTCGTGATCCAGAAACGTTACCCCCTGATATTACATGGCACCGGGAGGATGAAGAGGGGAGGTTTGCTGCGATCTCTTGCCAATGGGAAGGGAGGCGCTATATTATGGTATTGGTCTATGTTCCACCTGCATTGCATCATTCCACCCTCCCAGCGTTGGGAAAATTCCTGTTATCCCTCCCACAGGGAGCGCTTATCATCGGGGGGGACTTTCATGCCACAATCGATGCTATTGTGGATACAAAAACACCTAGGGCTTCCAGTGGCCACAATCTCAAGCTAAAAGAATTTGTCAGTGCTATCAGGCACCCGGGTGAACTTCAATATACCTTTCATTCAACGGCCCACAATAGTCTGTCAAGAATAGATTATATATTTACACTAGCAACGGGGATGGAAAAGGTACTAGACGTAACACATTTGCCAAGAGGTATATCTGACCACTCACCGGTACTGCTCACCTTTACATCCCACATCCCACATCCCAGGGAGACGTAGACTTTTTCCGCTATACCCTGTTTATCTCAAAGACAAAGTGATTAGGAAGGGCTTGATTACCACCACGAAACGGTATTTCGCAAAGCATGAACACTCAGTGCCCACACCAATGACGATATGGGAGGCGTACAAAACAGTCCTGCGAGGGCAGGTAATTTCACTGGTGACAAATCATTAAAAGGGGCAAAGACACCAGATCCACACATTAGAGCAACAGTTAACACGTGCCAAAATAGACCACGCTACAGATTTCACTGAAGACACATCAGTTATATCTAGCTCAACAGGAATATAAGGCCTTCACATGGAAGGAGACAAAATCCAAACTCACAAACACGCAATATACTGTCTATGAACAAGGTGATAAGGCAGGCAAGCACCTTGCATGGCTGGATAAAAAGGAAAGAGCTATTAGATGGATAGCTCAACTACAGGGAGAACACAGAGTCATGACCTCGGACCCCCAACAAATAGTAGACATTCTGGCGACCCATTATGAGAAAGTGTACGCACCATTAGCCACTACTATCGTAGAGGAGAATCTAGCCTTTTTAAAAGACATCAAAATGCCAACCCTGGACCAGACTGCCACCCAATCGCTTGAAGCGGACTTGACCCAAGACGAGATCCTACGAGCTATTAACATCTGAGATACAGGGAAGGCACTAGGACCAAATGGTATCCCGGTAGAATTTTACAAACAGACGGCCATTATTCTCACGCCACATTTACTTAATATGTATGAGGATAATCTGAAACAAGGGATACTCCCCAAGGATCAACGTCTGGCCACGAAAGTCACTATACATAAACCGGGAAAACCACTGCAGGACTGCATGTCCTATAGGCCAATATCTCTCATAAATGCTGAAGCAAAGATACTGGCAAAAGCTTTGGCATTACGATTACAACCCTACTTAGGAACGGTGATTCACCCAGACCAATCCGGGTTTATGCCGAATTGAAATATGGCATTAAATCTCAGGAGACTCCACAATGTGCTGGCTCGTAAAGCCACGATCGACAAAGATGCCATAATTATGTCCCTAGATGTACGAATGGCATTCGACATGGTCGAATGGCCGTTTCTTTTTACAGTCCTTCACCACATAGGATTAGGCCCCAAATTTTGCCAATGGGTTAAATTGCTATATACTAAACCCATGGCACAAGTGGTGGCAAATGGACGCATTTTGACTGACTTCCTCCTGGGTAAAGGAAAAAGGCAGAGCTGCCCTATGTTACCGCTCCTATTGGCAATAGTACTAGAACCACCGACGGCATGGATATGACACGACTCAGTAATCCGTGGACTTAAATGTTCTATAGGATGGGAAGACCGCATCTCACTGTATGCAGATGATGTGTTGCTCTATTTGGCTTCACCTGCTTGCTCACTCAACTGTCTCCTAGACATTTGTGCAGCATATGGACGAGTGTCGGGCTACACAATAAACTGGGCGAAGTCACTTATTTTTATATTGCATGGTCCCTCCCCCACGACTCCAACGGAATTGTTACAACAAATAGCTGGAAGGGATTTAAATATCTGGGTATCTATGTAACTTATCAGGACAAATTATTTATGGAAGAGAATCTCATGCAACCCCTGACACATTTTTGCCAAGATGTTAGCCATTGGCGATCCCTGCCACTTAAGTTCTTGGGCAGGGCAGCCCTCTTTAAAATGATGGCGCTCCCCAGATTTCTTTATGCCTTGCAAAACACACCATTCCCGGTCCCCCTGCTTATTTTACAACGATCAATAACGAAGTAGCTAAGTTGCTGTGGGATGTCAAATCAACCCGTATAGCCATCCATAAACTGATAAAAAAGTTGGTGTTACGGGGCTATTGCCCTTCCTAACATAAAAACATACTATTGGGCATCCCAGCTTGAGGTACTGTACCAATGGCTACACGCAGCACAAGATGAACCGGCCTATCGCATGGATAGGCATCTCCTGGGTGTGGACGGGGTTGATCAGGGCACTTTACAATAGTACCAAAACAATGGCCCTGACAGGACCTACGGCACAATAAGTTAAGGTGCGGCATGTGGCACAACGGGCACTAGGGTGGGAAGGGGTCACGACACCGGCAACACCACTATGGGCAGTGGCGGTTCTTCCATGGGGGCGTTTGGGCGCCGCCCCCCTGCTTTCTCGCCGTGCGAGTAGGCAGAAACAAATGGTAGTGTAGTTATTGCCGTTAATATAACTACCATTGTTTCTGCCTTCTCGCACGTCGAGAAAGCAGTACTTCCTGGTTTAGAGTTTTACTCGAGGGCAGGGGGGAGTGGCTTGGGGGAGTGGCTTTCCCACTGTTGTTAATACTGACTGTTTGGGCAGCCTGAGGCTGCCCAGACAGACAGTATTAACTACAGTGGGAAAGCCACTCCCCCAAGCCACTCCCCCCTGCCCTCGAGTAACGCACCCAGTCCCTGACTCTCTGTATGCTGCAGCAGCAGCATACAGAGAGAAAATGACGTAGCCTGGGGCAGCCGGCTGCACCAATCAACCTGCGGCGGTGGAGAAGGAGGCTGCCTGCCGCGCCGCCTTCCTGATGACGTGCTGCCTGCAGGACTTGAACCATGGCGGCAGAAGTCGGGACGGAGTCTCTACGGATGGTAAGTTGACTATTTTTATTTTATTTTAAATATATTTGTTGTTGTTGTTGTAGTGCTTTCAGTGTCGGTTCTTCCATGCGGGAAAGAGGGCAGAGGGGACGTTACAGGGCAGCGTTGTGTGATATTAGGCAAATCTCTTTGCTTCACTGTTCCTCATTTCCTTTGATTTATTAATGTGGGAGCAGCCGCAGCAGCGTGTGAACTGTGCAAACGAATCGATATAAAACTGTACAAGAGGCAGACCGGAGCGCGGGGCTCATGCATGCGGAGTTATATTGTTAATAAATGGATAATTGAAAGCCCATAAACACATCGCCACTGTACAGCAGGCAGCGGAAAGAGGGCCCGACAGTTACCATAAGGCTCGGAATATTAACGGCCCGGCTAATTGAAATGATGGTGTACGGATGGGAGGGTTTACCCAAATCTGGTCACTGGGACCTGGGCTAGCTAAGTACTCAGAGGAAGGGGTCCCAGTGTGAATAGGAACGAAAAATTGAAATTGATAAATAAAATCACATAGACAATAAATCCATCCACATTGCTTTAATCACAATGGGAATGTGTATTAAATATATTAGATATTTAAACATTCAACATTCCATGAACGGATCAGTGTGCTGTTGGTTCAATGTTAAAATAATGGGAATATTTTCCCGCCCCTTGTAACTCTTAATTCCAAAATAACACTCCCATCTTTTATATACTAAATAGGTGGCCTGCCCCGTTCTCCTGTCCTGAGGAAGACCCCGTTGCAAGGATAGTAATAATACCTGCGCACTTCAGAGGGTCGAAACGTCGACAATTACCTGCTTTTAAACATCAACTCCACGTCCCAACTTTCCATTTATTGTACTATGTGGAGTATGACATATTTTGACGTATAATTTGAACTTTTTGTCTTTGTCCTGTACATAATATGTAACTATTGTAACCAGTTGGTTTCGATCTATTGATTATTCTGTCACCTGAATTCCCTCCCTATCACATCCTCCTCACAAGATCACGCACACCCTTCCCTCCCTGGGGCACTGTTCAACCACCTGTTGAATGTTTAAATATCTAATATATTTAATACACATTCCCATTGTGATTAAAACAATGTGGATGGATTTATTGTCTATGTGATTTTATTTATCAATTTCTATTTTTCGTTCCTATTCACACTGGGACCCCTTCCTCTGAGTAATTGAAATGATGGGCAGGCCCGGGCAGCAGGGTTCCTTCGGATAATGCGGTAATTAGCAGCTACACAGAGGCGCCAAAGTTGAAAGCATTTGATGTAATTATATCCCCCTTCTGTCACTTAATTATCCAGCAAATAAGTTATTGATAATGATCTCACATTATGAGAAATTGAGTTGGCAGCCAATATCTGGGCCTCGGCAAGGGCGCACCATCGGAAAACGGAGGCTGGGGCCTCTTTGTTATGTGTTTCCTTAGGTGGCGGAGCGTCGTCAGAACTGGACTTCCGGTCCTGACAGAGTCAGACTGTACTGTACCACTAGACATATTGTCAGGTATTGAGTGCCCGCAATTCTTCAGTAGTTTTTCACCCCACTACTTTCAAATGTCACCAGCCGCCACTGACTATGGGACACTTAAAAGCTGGGAAAGCTGCGTAATACTAAAGATTTCAGGCAATGGGACCTAATTGGCATTTCAAAGGTGGGTGACCTGTGGAAAAAGGGTGAGGTTATCCCGTTTGCACAATTGCAAAGTTCTTATGGACTAGCAATGACGGAAGCCTTTCGATATCTTCAGATTAAGCACGCACTCACTGCGCAGGTCCCATCAAGTACGCAGTTACAGGAGTCTTTGCCCCTGGAAGACCGGTTACTCACAGATCACTTGACAAAAAAAGCCATCTCGCTAATGTATAGGAAAATAATAAACAATCAGCCGGACCCTACAGCTGCCCTTAAAACAAAATGGGAGAATGACGTAGGAGAATTAGACGAGGCGGACGGGCAAGAAGCACTAGCGTCTCCTAGGGAGGTGGCGATCCCTTCTAGGCTAAAGCTAATACAATTGAAGGTGCCACACCGCACCTACTATACCAGATCACTGCTGCACAGAATGGGTAGGGCAGATAGCCCACTTTGCCTGCGACAGTGTGATGCATTGGGCACTTTTTGGCATACAATCTGGCACTGCACAGTAATTAGGACATACTAGGAAGCAGTCATGCACACGATGTCGCAGGTAACGGGGGTGGAGATCCAGCCAGAACCAAAAAGGTGTGTGCTTACTGTTTGGGAGCCCACAGATCTTAATCATGCGGCTCAGGATTGGGTGTCATTGGGTATGGTAACAGCTAAAAGAGATATCGCACAGCTCTGGGGCTCCAGATTGGCCCGACACTTAGAAGATGGTGTCAAGACATGTACGGGGCAATGATGGTGAAAAATCAGTATATCTGCATAGGAGATGCCCTAAAAAGTGGACCCGGGTGTGGGGAGGATAGAATACCTACCGGGGCAATATGTGCGATCCCCCGCAAGAAGAATCAGAATCAGAGGGGAGTGAATAAGTGACTGTTTGAAATAAACTGTTTGGTGATACAATGGATTCAATAAGATATAACATGTAGGGGGCAAAAGAAAACTCTGAAAGTGTACTGTTGAACCGAACAAATTGATGAACTCATATTATGGTCTTGCACTAGGTTGTACACGAAACTACCAATGAGTAAAGATGCATCATTGTATGGTAATTGAAAATGTTAATAAAAAGAGTTTAAAAAAAGAAAATTGCCAGTTTTTTGGTTCCTTGTGAAAGAGAACAAGAGTGGAAGAAAGGGAAAAGTTAGTAAGAAACAAATTCAAGTACATGGCTGCCAGCTAGGAGAAGGCACAGCCTCTTTGGTTATAGTGTATTAATAATAATTTGTTTCTGGAAGCCGAACACAATAGACGAGAGGGATGATAAACTGAAGAAAATGTCTTTCTGAAGTAAACTGGGCCAACATTATTAACAGCCTTGTAATTGAAGTATAGAGCTTTATAAACAATGGGCTAGATTCATCAGTATTTCACAAAATGCAGCAAGACAACTTGCTGCCCTGCGTAAAAGAGAGGGGAGGACTGCACTTTATTTACTAATATATGTCCATACGAATATATGTCACATTCCTGTTCTGGTGCAAATCTTCAGCCTAGCGCCAACGCAAGAACCCTTGTGCCATGGTGCAAGTGTGCCTGTGTTGCAGGCAGGATTGCTTTTGTGCAGGAAGGGAAAGGGAAAAGTTTTTTCTCTTTCAGAATGTGCTGCAGAATGCAGCACACTTAGAAAGATGAAACCGAGGAAAAATAAAGATATTTCTCCCCATTGTGCCTCCCTTGAGAAGGCCTAGCCTTTTGATGCATTCCCAGCAGTCTCATCAAATCTGGGAACGTGCCAAAATCCATGGGTGGATGTGTGGGAACACCCACATTTTCTTCCGTGGAACACCTACCAAGGGCACAGTGACGCAAAACAGGTATTTGCGCTGCCTTGTGTAACTCCAGATGTACCAAGCCGCGCAGGCATGTAAAGCAAGCTGCCTGGGCGAGGTGGCCTTGTGTTGATTGGTAAATCTGACTTAAGTATTGCGTTACCAGTGCGACACAATGCGTGACACAAGGGCAACACAATAGAAGGATCAATCTGGCCCCAAGTGTTTCCGAATTGGCATCCTCTGGAGGACCTGAACATGAGGCGAGATGGAGGTAAGAAAAGGGTCATCTAGGGAGAAAGGTAGCTGCAGAAATATCTATGGATTGAAGACATTAGAATAAGTATGGGCGAGCATCTAGATAGAGTTGGCAAGTCAAGTATGAAGGCTATCAGAACATGAGCCATCATTTAGCACAATGTTTTGGGGACTAGAGAAATAAACGTTTGCAGCATTCTAAGAAATGAAAGCAGACAGCTGAAACAGGATTCATTTGTTTGGCAAAAGAGAGTTTA
Source organism: Lissotriton helveticus (assembly GCF_964261635.1). Lineage (NCBI taxonomy): Eukaryota > Metazoa > Chordata > Amphibia > Caudata > Salamandridae > Lissotriton > Lissotriton helveticus. The sequence goes on from NC_136062.1 coordinate 81,969,334, forward strand.
TTATCCATCAGAACACTGAGATTTCTTTACGGTGGTTACAGGGGCAGGAGCAAGGCCTTAGTGGGAAAGGCCACCAGTTCGCTGACCAAACAGGATTCCTGTCCAAAGATGAAAATCTGTTTTGTCTCCTTTGAACTTCAGACAGTTTGTGCACATCCTTTTGAAGACTTCTTCCATGTAGCTGTTGAAGCTGACTTGCGTTCCTGAGACATTAGGTTTTGTTGTCTCATTGGCACAGAACACAATTTCAAAGTCATAGCTGCGAAATAAAGAGGAAAGACAAAGGGGCACATAACCAACAAGTAGAGATTTTTTTATCACTGCCTATCGCTGGATATGTTAGCGGAGAAACATGCTACTAGCAACGTTTTTCTCCATTGTGCTAAAATATCCAGTGATAGCGGCGAAATGCGTGCATATCGCTGAGAATACGGCGATATTCACACATTAGCGACGAAATGCTCTTAGCCATGTTATCCACCTCCCATTGGATAACATGGCTAAGAACTGGTCTGAGCAGGCATTAGTTTATGGCGATAGCGGGAATATTTCCATCGCTACGCCTGCCTTGCTAATAGGCGATAGCGACATTAGCGACTGCTTTCAGTCGCTAATAGGTTGGGTACGCCCACTTTGCATGTCATTAGCGATAAATATCGCTGACATGCAAAGCGGGCCCCAAACCCCTCGCTATCGCCTAAAAGCTGTCGCTAACATCAGTTAGCGGCAGCTTGCTAGTAGAGCGATAGAATTATCGCCACTTAGCGGCCGAAAACGGCCGCTAAACCGGCGATAATTGCCTATCGCCACCCTTGGTAATATGCCCCATAGACATTAAAAATGGTGGTACTAAACGAAGATCACTGTGGAACCACCATGGCTTAAGTATGCAGAAGACTAAAAAAGAGCAAGATAACCCACAAAAGTGCTACCAGATGGTAAAGAGTAGAGCCACCTCAAGGAGTGTTTGCACATACCTGTTTCCAAAGGATGAGAGATAAGGATAGGGGGTGAGACCCTGTTGAATGCTGCAGACGGGTTGAGTAAGACCAGCACAGCAGATCTGCCCTTGTCCATGATGAATCTGATGTTATCTGAGAATTCCAGAAGGGTTGACTCAGTGCTATGCATGGGTGAAAAACTGGATTCAGATCGATCTAGGATTGCATTGTTTGAAAGTATCTGGATAATTGGAGGATAACTGCTTTTCTTGATATTTTGGTGTACAACAGTAAGAGGGAAATGGGTCTAAAGTTTGACAATACGGAAGGGTCGGCTGTGGGTTTTTTAAGCCATGGGATCACCTGAGCTCCTAAGCCATAGGTAAGATGCTGGGAGAACAAGTGTCTTTAGTTGAGCCTGAGGTGATAAAAGTTTTGAACCTGTTCAAGTTTGAGAGGTCTAAAGTGTATGCGCCATTGGTAACTGGGGTAGTTAGTGAGAAGGTAGTACTAGTTTCTGTGCCAGGATGCACAGTAAAGTTAAGATAGATTCTGGAAATTTTACCTGAGAAGGTATTAGACAAATCATCACATAGTTGCTGTGATGGTTATCACAAACTGTAGTGTTCAGAAGATTCTTAACAATTCAAAATGTTGCATGAGTAGAGTTTTAGCATTTGTATTCTTTCTAGAGTACTGGGAGCTACATGCTATCCTAATGTGTTATTGTGTTTGTTGATCTCCAGACAATACTTGAGTTTTTCTTAGTTGTTATAGTGTTTTCGAAAATGCATTCTAAGCTCTTACACACGTATTTAGCGTCATGCATCTCGTCATAGTACCATGGGGTAAAAGGGATTTCTTCTGTAGGAATGAACTCATCTGAGTGGTGCAGTAGAGTCAAAGTCTGTAGTCATCCAGGTGTTAAACTCGTTGGCGCAAGTAGGAACATCACCTGGGAACCCCTTCCATAACAGAGGTCACTGTCATGACATCATCATTCGAAACATCTTCGTCACCCACTCATGAGTGACTTGGCCTGACTTCCACATGATTCTTACACTTTGAATCCACTCCCAACAAACTTACGCCAATCTACATTAAAAAAAGTTTAACAATTTTCAAAAATGCAATCTTACAGAGTTGTGCCGACCATCTTCATTGCAACATATTATATCCCACAAACATCCCTTAAAGCACTCTCAGAAATCAGACCCTCTGCGGTCACAAAATGTGTGCACTGTTCCATAAATGGAAAGGCTCTAACTTTGCATTCTGTCTCATTCACCTCCTCCTTCCAAACTCCTACCTAAATGTTGCCTCCCACCACATGTTGTTGAAGGCTTGTGTTCCTGTTTCAGGGCATAGAGAGGGCTTGGTTGTTTTCTAGGAGGATGGACTCCCAAGACTTCCCAGATCTCACACAACTTCATAGTCCGATACATGCGAGGAGTTTCTGCTGTGGAGGTGAGGGGGGCTACTTCTGTTTGTAGGCTGTGAGTCTCCCTTCACTGTGCCGATTGGTACAAAAGTTGTGAGGAGGAGCTTAAGGGGACTTGGAGTGTACTTGCTTTTTCCCCCAGTTGCAGGCATCTAGACACTGCTCCTAGTCGGGCATGCCATGGTGAGGGCATAGTAGGTCCCAAAGAAAATAAACAGAAACCTGAGGAAAAAGCATGTCTTTTTCAGGCCCAAACCGTCCTGATCCATTAGCCTGGCTAACCCAATTCAGAGGAGGTTCTGAACTGTCTCACTCTCAGTGTGGGTCATTGAAAAACATTGTGGAATATGCTGTCCTCTGTTAGAGAGATGCTGATAGATGTCACAACTTGTCGGAGGGACGCTGATAGAGGTCACATCTTGTCAGCTGAAGAGGGAAAGTAATATCAATAACTTGGAACCAACTGTCCTCTTCTAGAGGAGTAGAAATGAAACAGAGATTTCCATCTGAAATATGCTGTTGCCTTGTTCTTTTGACCAAGATGGTACAAAGGGAGATTGTGGCAAAGGGGACAGGTCTTATCCCTTTAGCTGACTGAGAATTCTGTCATGATACAGTCCCTCTTGCAAGATGAGGCACTGGGTCCAGACTCTGTATTGCATATTGAAGTGATCAAGGGCTTAAGTCTCCCAACGCGGGCTCTTCAGTGAGTGAGGCCAGTTCAGGAGGTAAACAACCTTTACAACGCAACTTTTACCACGCAGTGCCTTTACAACGCAACTTTTACAACGCAAACTATTACAACGCATTGCACTGGGGGGCGCTCTAGGATAGGGAATAGGTTTAATGTACTATCCAACACCTTCCCTACTATCCACGGGGACTGGAGTTGGAATAGTAAATTAAACAATTCACTATCCAGCGCCTAAAAGCACTATGCGTTGTAATGGTATGCGTTGTAAAAACCGCATTGTAAAAGCATGCGATGTAAAAGCATGCGTTGTAATGTCATACATCCGTTCAGGAGCTTGCTGGTTGAACTGACCAGTGCTAGACACAGAGAACTCATAAAAAGCAGCAGAGAAGAAGGGCAAACTCTCAATCATAGGTCAAAGAATCCAACTGCTTCCAGACCTAAGTCGTGCTTCGTTACTAAGGAGATAGTAGATGCAATATATGAAGAAGGAGATGCAGTCCTGTGGCTTATAAGCATTGCTGTGGTTACCACCTTGTCTCAGCGTGAAGCCGGATGGTAAGACATTTGATTTCACCCAGCTGAAACTGCCCGTGTGGGGTGGCTGTTCCTCTGGAAGGTCCAGGTGAGGCAGTACTGCAACTGCTGACTGTCGAGCTTACTTCTATTTCAGATTATTTGTCCAAGGGTTCTATATTGGGACTTGAACCTGCTTTTATTGATGGTCTGGTATATACCTGAGTGACTTCCACTTCTTTTCTTACCATGTACTTAGCAATTCGGTTAGTTCTTTCAAAATGTATATGGATATTGTCTGAGAGTTTTGCTGACATTTATTAGACACCAATGTATGTTCTCATTTTGTCACCAACTGTGTGTATCATATCACTTCAGGAGTGGTGCTTTAATAAGAATTTATTGTAACTTGCATTCTTTTGATGCTGTTACTACTCACTGTGTGAATTGCATTCAACACAGGAAATCACAATAAAGGTAACAAATCCCAATACATCTCTCATAGTTCAAACCTTAAGTCTCTTTCCCCCTCTTTTTAACATATAGATAAGGAAGGCCTCTCAAGGCAAAATCGTGTAAAGCTTAAACTAAATGGTTCCTCAATCAAATTTGTAATCTTAAAAGTTTCTAATCATCTGCAGTAAACGTGTGCATGCACCAGCCACATCGCCACATGCGTGAGTGTTCAGTCAGCGGGGCCTGTGCTGTTTGTTGTCCTCTGGTGGTTTTAGTTATGATCATGTGAAGGTTTGCTGCCAAGGTGGTGTGCCATTCGCAAGGAGCACAGTGAATTAAAAGAATTCACGCCCTGCACAAAGCCTGCGCTGCATGGTGTCAGGATATGAGAGAGTAAAAAATATAATTTCAATGTATCAAAACAACATTGCGAGTAGCCAGGAAAATGGGATGGCAAAGAGCTTGGTTACCCTTTCTTGTGATTGTCAAGGAACTATGAAATTATTTTGTGATCAAACATGTGGGTGCAATGCCTTGACACCTTAATAACTGTCCTTGTGAGTTGGCATAAAAAAATTACAATAGAAAATGTCCTCGAGGGACAGCTCCCACTTTGCAAATTTATAAAAAACAACGGGGTTGACCCTGTGTCCCTCTGAACCTTGGTAGTCAATAATTAAATAAAAAATGGTTCTGTCGGGTTCGAACAACAGTAATTTTATCCAAACAACCTTTTTATGCAATTCTCCAAAAAGAAACACTCCCCCCTCTGAAAACGAGAAATGAGAAATCAAAACAGATCCTTGCAATAAATGAAAAGGAAAGCCTGTATGTTACTTTGTATTATCTTTATACATTTCTCTGAGTCAAAAAATCATTTCTATACATTCTATACAAAAACTGTCAATATATCAAATATAGTGCAAAAATAGTGACAATAGTGAATAGTGAGCACGTGACCAAAACAAAATATATACAATAATAATAACTTTCAACATAGACAGACTATACAAATATGTACAGATTCTTATTTCATAGAGGCCATCTGATGATATAATTTTCCAGAACCCTATATTCTTCTTTCAATTCAGTGGGGCTCTAGAGTTATGAGGCCTGTGGATAGATGTCGACGTTTCGACCCTTAAGGCGCCAATGTATAAAGTCGCAGCGGGTCTTTCTCAAGACAGATATACAGTAACGACAGTCCTAACGTCCAGGTGCATGTAAGTCACATGGAAACAAGGGGCAAAAACGTCCTTTAAGACGTGAAGTATTAGCGAGATCACGCTTTATTCAACCTGCTCCTCTGCTCGCGGGACGGCTGCTAACAGTCAGTAATTTCAATGTATCAAGCAAAATTGCCACTAGCCAGGAAAATGGGATGGCAAAGAGGTTGGTTACCCTTTCTTGTGATTGTCAAGGAACTATGAAATTATTTTGTGATCAAACATGTGGGTGCAATGCCTTGACACCTTAATAACTGTCCTTGTGAGTTGGCATAAAAAAATTACAATAGAAAATGTCCTCGAGGGACAGCTCCCACTTTGCAAATGACAGCTCAAGACATCTAGAGTGCGAACACCAGCGCTCATGGAGCTTTGTATCCGCCCTTCCTTCACTTTCTCTAAATTTCAATGCTCGGGTCTGGCATTAGCCAAGACTGTTTGCGTTTACTAAAACTATCTTCATATATTCAGTCACAACGCCTTCAAACCAGCCCTCTTCATTCATTGGTCTGTTGTTGTGTGATTGACATGTTGCTTCTGATCACACAGCACACACCGTGGGGCAGCAGGTCATGCCCCCACAGTCACTGGATAGCTTTACTGTGATTGACACATTCTGCTCTTAACAAGGGACACTTCCATACATAAAGTATTACCCTTAATGCTAGAGGCTACTATCATCAAAAACATATTTTTGCTTGTAGGTATTTGTTTTTACTTGGACGAATGTCTGAAAGCTCCTCCAACCATAACGTTTTACACAAGCAATGACAGGACAACATCAAGCAGTGGTAAAGTCAAAAGACTAGAAGCTAATGACCTTTTCCCTATTTTGGCATTGCAACCTGAGTCCTGTAAGAGGCCTAGGGCTGTAGTAATGCAGAGAGGGGGTTCTTCTGCTTTCACTTGCATGTTATGTTAGGGGATGTTTTGTATAGCGCTTAGCTACTCCGAAGAGTGTCCCAGTGCTTCAGACCTAAAACAGACACAGGACAGACAGAAGGGAAGCAGGCACTACTGAACAAACAGCCAAGATTTTAAATCCTTCCTGAAGGCTAACAAGTTGGTACTCCTTCTCAAAGGCACAGGCAGGGTGTTCCACAATTGAGGCGCCAGACATCTAAACGACCGACCTCCGATCCGTGCTCTCCTGATAACAGTGACTGAGGCCAAAGCCAATGATGCTAACCTCAGAGATCTAGAAGGCTGATAGAAGGCCACCCGCCATTGGATGTATTTAGCGCCAGTGTCATGGAGAGCCTTGAAGGCCAGAGTAAGTGCCTTAAAAATGATTCGTTTCCGGATGGGGAGCCAATGAAGAGTCTTCAGGAGACCTGAGACTCTGGCTCTCCGATAGAGGCCAAAGATGGCACGGGCAGCCGAATTTTGAACTATCTGCAGGCGTTGGAGAAGATACTCTGGCAATCCGGCTTCATCTCTGCGTCTGCACCTGGCTGCAGACACTCACTGTAATCATGCTCGTGTGCATTGATCGAGCAGGACTGATGGACGTTCCTGGGAGCAGACTCTGCACTGTGTCGGACTGATCCATGACTGCAACGAACTGGCCAAGCCGCCCCGTGTCTGCATCTGGCCTGCTCTCCGGGCGCACCCGGACTCTCTTTGGTCGGTTCTGCTCCGTAGCAAACTTTACTCTAGTCGTTTTTCTTCCACTATAAGTGCTTGCACCGTAGAGATTTAGTATTTTGTTTGTGGGGACAAAAATACGCAATATCAGGCACGAGTCCATCTTCTGTATTTGGAAGCCACGAATGAATGAAGCAACGCCTGGGATTGTAGTTCGAGCGGTGCGGCGCTCACATGTCAGGTTCACTTCGAGTTCACGGTACAGACTTTGTCACATTCCTCACTCAGCAAACAGTGCAATCGGGTGAAATAATTTAGCAGACTCACATCACACCACAATGAGCGATCACATGCTTGGGGGCGAAAGGCTGAATTTCAGAACGGTTTTAATTCTTTCATTTAATCTGCAGTCCGAATCTAATTTTCTCTACCACATTTATTATTCATTTTGCTTTACATTTCTCATAGGTCAGAAGGCAAGACACATGCCCCTGCATCCCCTGCGATGAAGGCTGGCTTTAGCGCTGGTGGCACGTGAGAATGTTTGTTAGCGCTCTCCAATGACCACCTCCGCCACCGATTCCCTTCCCTCACTCCCATCCTTCAAATCCCCCTAACCACTCCCTCTCACGTGCATTTAATTCTTTTATAGTGCCACTCATACCAGCGTGGGATGTCAGAGCACTTTACACCACAGACAATCAATCATGGGTTTGTAAATCAGTGTCCAAGAAATGTGACTTAAGACAGGGGACTACAAGGTGTATGAGGCACATGTCATCCATACTGGTAGACAGTATAGTTTAATAGTGGGTTGTCTGGAGAACCACAAACTCAGAATTTAAAACATAACGCCATCATTGGGGGTTCTCTTTAATAATCAGAATTGATTTCTATCTAAAAGAACCCTTTTCCCAACATTAGGATAATGAAAGACACAGGGAAAAATCATAATTCTATAATATATACCTTGCAGTTTAGAGGCAGCTTTTTGATGACAGTTAATAGCACACTGTTTTATGTAGGATTTTAACTTATAAATTGCAAATAAAAATAGGGTCTCTCACACAAAAGCAGTAACCCATTGACTTATTTACATTAGATGCACTTTTTGATCTGCACGGTACACATTGTTTGCGGCTGGCATTAACCTTCTTCTCTTTCTTACCATGAGTCAAAACTCCAATAGACAAGCCTCCGACCTCTCTCTAGGAAATCATTAATTACCAGAGTTATCTTGACATGTTTATTGTTGCCTGAAAATTGCTGGAGGCCAGGAACACAGCGGCAGGTGCTTTTAAAACCATAATCTACTTGCAGTCACGTCACCCTCAGCCGAAGTCGGCACCTGGTGCAGTCGCACTGCCCTTCGGGCCTGCCAGCAATAGAGAGGGGTGCAAGGACCCACCATTCACTTCCACCCAAGGCTACGTCTGTGAGATATAGGAGTCTTGCCACATTGTGGAGGAGGACCCATCCTGGTTTATTTTGCCACTGCCACAGATGCATACATGCCACATTTTAAATGGGTAAAGTGGAAGATTTTAAAAACAAATAGGGGGAAAATATTTTACCCATTGACGTAAATTGAAGCTCAATCAATTTTAGATGGGCAATAGGTCAAATAAAGCCATTTGTGGCTACAAAAAATCGGGAGTCGCCCACCTAAATCGGGTATATTAGCATGTAAGCAGATGCATAGGGGTTCCTTGGTGTCCCAAATGCATCCCCTGCGTGGCTGCTCTCAACACCTATGAACCCTTGCCTGCCTCCCTCTGATTCGGCCTTACCTTCAAGTCCTGTGCTGCTCTCTATGCTGTGGGGGAGGAGCAGAATGGCTGGGGGTTTCTCCGGAGGCCTCTCCAAATGCATTACCTATAGTCCCTGTAACAGGGCCGGCCTTTGCTAACATTGCGCCTGTGGCAAAATCAAATTTGGTGCCCTTCCTGCCCTACCTCCCCCCTGCTCTCCTCAATGGATATCTCCCAGTCTCTTGCTGTAGACAGAAGCCCTCACCAGTTACTCTCAAAACCAATGGTTGTCTCTTTCTAAATTTCTTTGTAGTAAAATAGATCAATTTCTAGTAGCCTGTTAGTCAGTGATCCATACACGTTTAACAAAACAGTCAGACATTCCAAACAATGGATTAAAAAAGTCTTACATCAAACATAAACTTCTGTGATTGGTCCGTGCGACCGGGAGATATCCACTTATGGATACCTGTGTTAAGACCATGGCCACTGAAATTATGTGGATTGTGTCACAAGGACAACCCTCTATATATATATATATATGCCTGCTCCACTTCCTCCAAATAATCCCCGCCGGGATTGAAGAAAAAGTAAGGCACTCACGGGGTTCATATATCTCAGCAGCAGTATTTATTTAGCAGACGCGTTTCGGGAGAACGCTCCCTTCGTCAGTGTTTCACAAAAAACGCGCGCAGTGGCAGCATATTATAACATTATCCGTTTTTTGTGAAACACTGACGAAGGGAGCGTTCTCCCGAAACGCGTCTGCTAAATAAATACTGCTGCTGAGATATATGAACCCCGTGAGTGCAAAACGCGCGCAGTGGCAGCATATTATAACATGTTATAATATGCTGCCACTGCGCGCGTTTTTTGTGAAACACTGACGAAGGGAGCGTTCTCCCGAAACGCGTCTGCTAAATAAATACTGCTGCTGAGATATATGAACCCCGTGAGTGCCTTACTTTTTCTTCAATCCCGGCGGGGATTATTTGGAGGAAGTGGAGCAGGTATTTTTGATCGCGGTGCACCACCGCGAAAAAAGGCACCCGCTGCAGGAGTGACTCGTAATTGGTGTACAGGAGCGATAATATATATATATATATATAGGAATCTTGCCTATGGGGACAAGGATCGGAATACTTTATTAGTACTGAGTCCACTGTGGTGCTCTTCATGTCAAAATGTAATGCTGTTGTCTAAATCAGGGGAAAACGACAATAATTATATTATGTAGGCAGCCTAATGGAAATTTCTGATTTGGGTTACATGAAACAGACAATGAGTCTGGAAAAAGGTCTGTTGTTGCTGTGCATTCCCTTCCAATATAAATGCAAAGAACAGTATGACTCATAAAATGTGCAGCTGACGCAGTGTTTAAGTGTGTACATAAACATTAAAATATATATCAAAGACACAATAAATGATCCGTGGTTCTTAAGTCAAGTTGTTCAAACATACATGTGCATACAACATAGCACTATCAATCAATCAATCATTGATCACCTCTAGCGGTATCTGGGCCCTGATGCTGCATCTGCATCGAGAAGCCAGGTCTTGGGTTACTTTCTTAAGACTGACAGGGAGTTTTCCATTCTGAGGTTTAGGGGGAGGACATTGTAAGCTTTGGTGGCGATTTAGGAGAATGCATGGCCCCCGCTGCAGGTGCGATGGATGTGGGGGACATGTGCGAGGGCGAGTGAAGTGGAGCGCAGGTGTTTTGAGGGAAGTGTAGCTAGTGGTTGTTGAGGAAGGTCCGTGTCCGTGTTGTGTGAGCGTCTCGAACTGGCACGTTTTCTGGACAGGGAGCCAGTGGAGGTTTCTGAGGTGAGGAGAGGTGTGGGTACGCTTTGGGATATCCAGGACGAGTCTGGCTGCCGTGTTCTGTATTGTCTAAAGTCTTCTGAGCAGCTGGGTGGAGATACCAGTGTACATCGCATTGCCATAGTTGAGGTAAGAGCCACAAGAGCTTGTGCAACAATCTTTCTAGTGTTTACTGGAATCCATCTGAAAATTGTGCAGAGCATTTGGAGGGTTTGGAAGCACAAAGAGGCGAGAAGAGGTGACTGCGTTGACTTGTTGTTTCATGGTCAGTTGGCTGTCTAGGTTTATGGTGTGGTTGCAAGCATGGTCAGTCGGTGTGGATGTGCGTCCGTGGTCTTCTGGCCACCAGCTGTGGTCCCAGGCGGAGGTGTTATTCCGAAGATCAGTACCTCAGTTTTGTTGGAGTTCAGTTTGAGGCAGCGGTTTCTCATCCAGTCAGCTGCATCAGTCATGGCATCGTGGAGGTTCTGTTTGGTGTTAGAGGGGTCTTTGGTGAGCGAGAAGACAAGCTGTGTGTCATCGGCGTAGGAGATGATATTGAGTCCGTCGGATCTGATGATGTTCGCAAGGGGCGACATGTAGATGTTGAACAAAGTGGGGCTGAGGTATGATCCTTGGGGCATGTTGCATAGGATATCCTTTGGAGCGGAGGTCAAAGGAAGTTGCTCTGGGTGCGTCCTGAGAGGAATGAGATGATGCCCTTGAGGGTGTGTTGTTGAATGTCTATGTTGTGGAATCTGTCGATGAGGAAGTAGTGGGCGACGGCATTGAATGCAGTAGACAGTTCAAGGTGAATCAAAGCCACTGTTTCCCCTTGGTCGAGGAGGGCTCTGATGTCATCAGTTGCAGCAATGAGTGAGGTCTCGGTGCTATGGATGGCCCGGAAACCTGGTTTGTGATGCGTCAAGTAGGTGGTTTTGTTCTAGGTAGTCGGATTACAAAAAAATCTAATCAAATAATTAGGGAACCAAAGGAGATGTATGTCTATGTTTCAACCCCTTGTATGTGAAAGGGTCTCTTCAGGACAAAGTCACCTGCCTCAATATCTGCATATGTTGGGAGAAAGAAATCAGACCAATCATCAGTCAGCATTTTAAAACACTACTGTCTCTGTATTATATACTGTGTCTATTACCAATTGACTCACCAATGCAAAACAGAGTAGGTTTTGTGCGCAACAAAAATGTCACTCTAGATATACTACACAACCACTGGAAGATCTATCAATAGAATGAGAATAACATCTGTGGGAGAATGTATCTCCTACTTAAGATGCACTTCCTCTAAGTTCCATGTAAGTCCATCAAATCCAATATGGACTGACGTTATCTGAAAAAATAGATCCACCAATGTCAACCTGTATTTCAGGACCATTATATATAAAACCAATCCCAAAAATAGGGCATGGCCTCATGCCCATGTGAGTAAAGGATGACTACTGTGCTGCTCCATACTATTAGGAAACATGCGTGCAGAACGTATACATTTTAAAGTGACCCCAGTCACGTTGATTAGGAGCAACATAGTGTCGAAGCAAATCTCAGTGCATGTATGACTCAGCACTGTCATATGAGGAGCAGAGGTACCACTCCCCTGGTTAGGGACACGTAGTTTATTTAAACGTGCATGCATAGTGGGGGTGAACTTACTTAAGTCTGCAATGGTAAGCATCCAACGCCGGAGTCTGCTAATTTTCTTGTACTGCCAAGGAGTAACCGGCAGGAGCCGCTTCTTATTTCCTGTATTGTCCACAATAACTAGACCGCAAACCGCGGCTGCCATCTTGACCCTGAAGAGCGCTCATTTACTATTCATTGCATACAACGTGCTTGTGTCCATTGATTACATGCAATGGATGGGTTCTATCTAGGAGATTTCTATAATACATCCTGTGCTACATACATCGCAGGTATGAATCAGTGACATATAACAATCAACCCATAAAGCTATGGTTCTATATGTTTCCTCCATCATACAATAGTATGGGTGTCTGCACGTATTCAATCAAGGGTATGACACCCTGGAATATAACATAAATGTTTTCACCTCAAGGTCTGATGTGTCAAGACAGGAGTGTCAGATGCAACCGATATCAAGGAGACCTCAATGAGGTTTCAATATGGTCCTGTGTTGAGCGATGCACTGTCTGATCATTTGTTTTGTCTGTCTGAAATACAGTTTCATGAAAGGGCATCTGGCCACATAAATAATATTCTTGGTGTTACAGCTGGAGATTGCTTTGAGTGTAAACTTTCTGGTATCAGTTTCTAAAACCTTGGAGTTTGCAATGAAATTACATATCATACAACCTCCAAATTTATGGTGTACAACCTTTGTAGGGAAGCCCATAAGAGCTTGATATCACTGTGCTGTGGTTGATCTCTGTGTGCTCTGACAATGTGGTCCCTACTGTTTTTTCGGAGTTTACATATGCAAGCAGAGGCCTCTGCTTACATATTGGTGTAAAGTGATTCTACATATAGAATTATCAGTATGTCCTCTCCCATGTGTGTACCCTCCTCATCATTAATACATTGAACACTATCCCTAACGCATGATTTAAGTTTAGGGACTTCCTCTTTGATGTGGGTGTCAGTGTACCTACAAATAGGTTCCAGTACTCATCCACTGCCTGATACTATTGGGCGCCCAGGTGTTTTTTCTAGTCCTTTGTGGATCTTGGGCAGGATGACGATAACTGGGTACGAGAGTTGTTTTGTTGACATACGTATGTTCTTTCGCATTGAGGACACCCTCTATGAGTGCATTTTGAGTGACCCAATGTATTTCTTCCTGGATCTTTTTCAAAGGGTCACAGGTTATCCTCTGATAGTGTTTAGGATAATTGAGTTGCCTCATTATTTCTTCATTGTAGTCTGATTTATTCTGGATGATGATCGCGCCACCCTTATCTGCCTGTTTGATAGTGATTTTTCTGTTATTGGATAGAGTATCAAATGCTATCCTCTTATAGATTGAGAATGTACCTCCTTTGACTTTCGAGGGCATTGACCAGTCTCAGGATCATATTTTCAAATGCCTGAATCCCAGGGCCCATCAGATGACTAGGAGGGTCAAACTGTGATGGAGGCTGTGCCTTTAATGGGAGGCAGAGATGGTTTGAAGAAGTGTTTCAGTCTGGTCATTCTGAAGAGACAATACAGCTCTCTCTTGAATTTAAATAAGTCTGATTTTTCTGTGGTTACAGATCCCAGACCTTTGCTCAAAATATTTTTTTCGTCATGAGTGAGGATGTATTCTGAGATGTTGAAAATTGGAGATTTGTTGTTAAGTATGTTAGCCTGCGGCAGGGCTGTGTGCGTGTTACCAGCTGTAATATTGGTTCCTGGTCTACCTGTCTCTCATCTGGTGAATGGTGTTGTTGCCCATCCATGCTCTCCCTCGACCCCTGCCTCTCCCTCTCTGCCTGCCTCGTCTCCAGTCCTGATCTAAAAAATGAGTGTAATGGGTGTTGGACCTGGTGTATGTTCCCTTTTCACTGGGACCTGCTATTTCTTGGTCATCTGAGGTAGACAATGATTCTGAAAATGTCACGCTTTGTGGTCTGTATTGGTTGTATAGGTTGCTGGGTGCTATGTAGAAATCTGGTCTCAGATAGGGATATACTGCCTCAATGCTGAATTTATGTTTGTCTTTTTATATTTTATCTATTTTCTTCCCCAATTAGATTGAATGGAATTCTTCAATCATTTTCTGAACTGAGTCTAGTGCTTGATGTTCTCTAGTGCCCCACTTGATGTAATCTTTTATTCTAGATCAGCTATCTGTCTTTTGAGTGTGTTGAGTTCTTGCATGGCATTGCCGAACACCATCTAATGGCGGGTACAGTTGTCACCTATGTAGCTAAAATTCTTCTTAAATTTGTTTCTTTGTGTGGAGATCACTGGTATGTTTTTGACCTGTAGTCCAAGCGTTATCTGCTTTAAGGTATTCGGTCAATGATTTGCCATTCAGTGCATGCCATTTTTTTTGTCTCTACAACCCCCATATGTCTGCATGATTCCCAGGTAATGGGTTTGAGCTGGATGGAAACAAGGAAGCATCGACTATAATTCTGGCTATATATACTCATCACTATAGCAAAGATTGGATTTGATGGACTTACATGGCACCTAAAGGTAGTGTGTCCTAAGTAGGAGATGCATTCTGTCTCAGACATTATGGTCATTCTATCGATAGACCTTTCAGCGGTTGTGCAGTGGATATACAGCAACATTGTTGTTTTGCACACACCATGCTCTGTTTTGTATTGGTGAATCACTCGGTAATACACACAGTATATAATACACATACAGTAATATTTTCCGATGCAAACTGATGATTGGTCGGGTTTCTGTGTCCCAACACATGTAGATATTAAGCCAGACAACTTTATCCTAAAGAGACCCTATCACTTACAAGGGGTCAAAACGTCGACATACATCTCATTTTGTACCTTGATTATTTGTTATCCGCATTGTGCTATGTTGTACGCACATTTATGTTTGAAAAACTTGACTTAATAACCAAGCATGGTTTTTGTGTTTTTTTGTACACACTGAAGGACTGCATCATCCACTTTTGATGAGTCACAGTGTTATTTGCATTTCTATTGTAATGTATGTCTGTTGCATATATTTTAATGTTTATGCACACACTTAGACACGGTCGTCTGCACTTTTTATGAGTCACACGGTTATTTGCATTTATACTGGAGGAGAATACACAACCGCAACAGACACTTTTCCTGTCTCATTGTCTGTTTTATGCAACCCAAATGAAAAGTTTCCATTAGGCTGCTTGAATAACACATTCAGTGTGGGTTTCACTGATTTATACAACAGGATTCAATTTTGACACAAAGAGTCCAACAGTAGACAACTGGAATTGTGTGGCAGAGTTGGATCAGATTATGCAGCAGGGTTGACTAGATTATGCTACAAGAAGATGGAAATGATGGGCCTTAATGTGGCACATTTTGTGATAGTATTTTTTCTACTTTGTCATTTTGACATGCTAACACTGCCTGCTGTGCAAAGGTTTGCCCTCATTAGCAGAGTCGCATAATTGCATTGGCCCTGGTTAAGAGTTAAGAATAGTTTTAAAATTTCCCACTGGGTAGAGCATCGCAGCTTTAACCCGGAGCACTGCCAACTCATTTCTTCATCTTGCTTGGGGCGATAACATAACTACCAAACGTGGGTATCACTCTCTCGCCGTCTCTCTCTGTCTCGTCCTCTCTCCCTCTCTCAGACAAAAATAACAATTTAAAATGTAGACTCCATGCTGCAATTAGCTTATTAGCACCTTTGTCAAAAGAATCACATTACTTGCTTCAAGAGGACAGAGAGCAGATTCCAAACGCCTACAACGCCGAAGAAGTACGGAAATAGCCTCTGCTCCATGTCAGTGATGACCCGAGCGAAGACGTGCAAAGCGTTGCACATGAATCATACTGTTCAGTGGATGTTGTGTACAGCGCACACGTTTATTTTTAAAGGAGAAATGAAAGCAGGAACATGATTGAGGCAGGGCGCTCTGCGTCATGATTTGCATTATGTTGTGCCATAGGTGGTGCCAATGCAATGTTCTCTCACGGATCTCCTACCACTCCGTTGCTTGCCACCAATAAGTGCCTCGTGTGCCCTTCTTAATAAGCAGAACAATGCAAAAAGTTGAAGAAGAACAAGCATTGCGCCACTGCTGTCCCGTGCTCACTAGGCCACTGGAGTCAAGCTATCCTGGCTGAAGACGGCTGATAGCCAGAAACCGGTCCTAGGATGCTTGATTCAGGTCCAGGGAAGACATGGCTTGCCAGTTCGGGCTGGACTGTTCCCATGAGGCACAGGGTCAAGACTGATTTGCATATGGCCATGTCTGAACTGGGGTGGCCTGGTGAGCAAAATAATGATGGATTAATGGGGTGGCTTGGTGAGCAAAATAACGATGGATTAAACCCAGATCTGTGACTGGGGGTGAATGTTTTGCCATTGTGCAACATTCTGTCCATCATCTTGTGGGTAGTAAGCGCTATATACATTTCCTGGTTTGCACGTCTGGTCCCCATTGGGCTAGTGAGTGGTGACTCTCAATGGTAGGTGTGCGTCCACTGACCTCATCTGTCACCTCCCCCTTGCTGCTGATGATGTTGTTAGTGGGGGGTGGATGTGGCTGGGAGGTGAGCAGTGTGCTCACATGACAGGTCCACTCCTCACTCTCCCGCACCGTAATCGCCTATTCAGATACTAAATTAGAATAGAGAGGCCCTGGGAGGAGGTGTGAGGGGAAGTGGGAGGAAGAGATGGGGACTGAGGGAGGAAAGCAAGATTTAATGCAGTTCCTCAAGAGAATGGAGAAGCACTGGCAAACACATAATGTACTTAATCAGTAAAAGCATGCTGCTAAAAGAGATCCCCTCTGGAATTAGGCGCCCTGGGCCCAGCTCGACCATGCCTAAAGCAGCCTTGCCTGTACACTAGAGCATAGGGAGCAGAATTTGGCAAACAACCCTTCCAGGGAGGTGAAGGGGCTTCAGGAAGGCTTCCATACTCAAGGGTAGAGGTTGACTGTAGGGCACTTTCCATCTTTTCTTTCTAGTAGGACCCATCTTCTTCCTCTTCAGCTGCATTGAGGTAGAGGAGGCACAGGAGCCTACTGGCGCACAACAGCTAACTGGACCCTACACACACTCCAGCACCCAGCACCCACTGAAGAGAGTAGATGAGAGCAGCCATATCTAGGATCCTGCTCAAACCATTGGGGCCACAGCACAGACCTGATAACTGTCCTGGCTCTCTGTGGTGGTGAGGGGACTGGGACATGCAGAAGATTAGCTTCAACTGGCCCCGGTCCGGACAAATTCACAATACTGATACTCACACCAGGAAACACTTGTTAGCGGAAGTGAGAGCGCCTCTTGCAAGGTAGGCAGTGCCTTCCACCACCACCCGTGCTGCTCTCCCTACAACATAACCTGGATCCCCGGTCCTTTCACCACAAAGTAGAGGAAAGGGGTCGCTAAAACTCACTAGAGCTCAAGAAAATGCCCATACATTCACTGCATGCTTGTTTGTGCTGTGTGCACTAAAAATCCTTTGGAACATGCACTATGAGGAAAAAATAGACGACTCTTCTTCCAGCAGGCTTTGCTACTGAGAACTACATCCCCATGCCATATAGATGGACTCTTGGCCGATATTGCATTATATGGAGGGACACTGCAATAATGTGATTGGGGAGGACCAAATTATGCATTAAGGGTGACTAAAATATGCAGAGACAAAAGGCAAAATATTGGGCATAATGCAGCACCTTCGATGAGGGTACAGCCTCACTATCTTATGATTTTTACACGTTAACACTGCCTGGATAAAGATTTAACCTTATTAGTGCCAGTTCAACATCCAAACACATCAATAAGCAACTGAAAAGTGATCAGTCAATCTTTGAGAAGGGGTCAATTTAATCTGTAGCGGCATTTTAGTAATGTTTGATCTGTTTACTCAAACACTGTTTCTTTAAATCTAAAAATTATGCGGCAGATTAAAGATTATGTGGCGATTCTATTATTATGGGGAAAACGCTCTGGCATTAGAATTGCATACTACTAGTGGTCTCGAATGTAAGTATAACTCTAATGTGCCAACCTGATTCTGTTTTTACTAATTTGATAGGCGAGAGACTAGTAACTCCCTACTTTTCCATTACTCTTAACCCAAGAATCATTGTGCCATGCACCAGAATCAGAATGTGCTCAGTGTGAGAAAAGGTCTGTTTCTCTATTACCAGCATTTCTTTTTAATGAAAACCGCATTCGACACACTAGATGAACCCTCTCATAATAAATGACTCGTTTTCAAACGTGCACTACTGATATGAAATGATTTACCCTCATTTTACCCTCGGACATCGTTACAAACCCGTGTTACCGTGCCGGGAGACCTACATCTCTTATTGGGGAGATCAACATGGTCATGGGGCTGTTGTCTGGAATCTTGACACAGTCCAAGGGCACACCTCGCATTAATTATTGAGGCGTTCCATACACGTTGTGTGTTAAATCCTGTATTGAAATATCTCTATTTACATCAAAAAAGCAAGTATCAAGTTCACTCAAGGCGGCAGGTTATCTCTATCATCATTTTGAACAAAACACATCGAATAGCCTTACCAAGTATATTATTTGAGTGTCCCTCATCTTGGTGGACCCATCTTTTTCGGCTTTCGTGTCATAGTTGTCTAGGAATTGGACCCTATTACATAACTTCATAGAAAATACAAGGAGTTTTTTTTCGCATATCTGGAGTTGCGCCTGTTCCAAACCTTGTTTATCGGCTCAACGGCATTATTGTTCAAGGCCCTATACCAACAATACATTTCTAGCCCTGACAAAGTTACAAGACGTAACGAAACGCGTTGGCTGTGTATGTCCTTTTTGGTATAATTACCTAAATAAAGAAAAAAAGAAAACTCACGATCACAAGAACCTGCGTAATTCCTTTCGAGTGCGCCTTCCATATCTTTTTCAAACCTGTTGATTGTATTTGAGCCCAGGGACAACGGGCACGGGAAGTGTGCTGCACCACCACCACTTTTGTTTTGGACTATTGTTTTGGTTGTGCTAAACCTTGGTCGAGTTGTCCTGTTGCTTTTGTTAACATAGATAGTAGTCCCTGCTATTTGAATCTCTTTAGAATTTGTGAGATACTGGGGAATGTGTGCCCCCTCTTTATCACTCCTCTGTACCCAGGAATTACTGTTAGGACAACATGGGGAGTTTATTTGCATCTCCCCAACTGATTAACAAGGTTAATTTGATGTACAAAAACACCAAAGGAAACATCTCATGTTCATTTACACTACTTTATGTTAGTCTAGAGAAAACCTTATAAAGCCTATCAAAAAGTCAAGGCCATCTACGTCGTGCACTGATGTCAAACTCTACAAACTTGACCAACTTTTATTCTATGACTGCACTCTGCGTACCTACTCTTACTTTTAGTCCATAGTTGTATAGTCAAAGTCCAATTAATAAAACATATATTGAATACCCAGTAGTCATGTAGAGGCCAACTCTGCATACCATAACAGGAAGAACCTCAAAAATACCGCCAATACGACCAACGTAACAGACAAATCCTTACTACTCATAAATGTATCAAAGCTAAACTTCACGTTTTACAAGCTAGTATACGCACAGAATCTTTCAAAATATGTCAAAAAACCTTTAAGCGTGATTATAAGAGAATTCTTAGAAACATTGATGGCTGATCAATATCACTGTAGAAAAAAGAGCACCCGTAAAACGAATCTTCTCTTCTTCTCCATAACCCCCACAGAGGAAGTTTTTATCAATGCTTTGAAGATCTCTAAAGTGAAGAATCTTCCATCTTCAGCAATGGAAGGCTAATCATCTGAGCCTCTGACAACATGTTTGCCTCTAACAAAATATTTCACTCCCTCCTACTTTTTAAGGAAGAGCTCTCCTCGGACCATGCATTCTCTCATCCCTCATTTCTCTCACTATGCCCTCCTCATCACCCCCACATATTCCCTACACCACTACGTCCTCCCCACAAGCCACTAAGCCATAACCCACTCCATCATGACTCTATATCAACACCAAAGTCCTCTTGGGCCTCAGAGTCTTCCAACACACCATGGCACCTCCTAAAACTGACCTCCCAGTCTCCACATCTCATCAGAAATCATTCTACAAATCATCTTAGCCTGATCCTTCGTTGCAAATAAGATATTAGTAGAGCCTCCCAGTACAGTGATCCTTCTCATTCCAGCTCTTCTATTTCTTTCATATTCTCCCCTAAAGACTAAGCCCCTCCAAGAATTTTTTTATCACAAAGTCAGACAAGCAGATTGCACTACGGAAATACCCTCGATTTTAGAATCAACAATAGCCCTTCTAACAGCAAACAGGCACCCACTAAAGTCCAACGCCATACTGAAACACACGAAGGAGGCACTGATGAAAGTAGACAGACGCATGGCGCAGAAGCTGAAAAACACAGCATGGGAATCTATCTGGTTCAACACAAAAGTAACATATCACGGAGCGACATTGCACAATGACATATGGATCGAGAAAGGCATTAGCCTCCCCAACCAGACAGAAATCAAGCAAGGGCCGCTGACGTTCCAGAACCTACAGCAGCTACACGACCTTCCAAACCAAGAGCTCTACAACTTCCTAAAGATCAAGACAGCAATAACGAAAGCGAACCTACGTAGAGGGGAGCCAGACATCATCAAGTACCTGCAACTCCTCAACTCAGCAGGTCACCAAACTGCAAAGATATACAAGCTCCTAAGCCCCTCCACGCTGGCACAGAACAAGAAAGCCACTAACGCATGGGAGACGCTCCTGGGCAGGCAACTGAATGAAATAGAACGGGCAAAAATGTGGAGCTCAGCGACAACAAACAAAGTCACCCCACAACTAGCGCAAACAAAGTATTGGCTACTCCACAGGGCCTACTGGACGCCATCCAAGCTCCACAAGGTCGGCATCGCAGAATCAAGCACATGCTGGAACTGCCAGAAAGAAGAAGGCACCCTGGAACACCTCATTTTCACCTGCGTGAAAGTCAAGAGGTTCTGGACACAGATCAACACCTTCTTGAATGATATGCTCAAAACCGACCTAACAATCAGCTTCGTAAGCCTGGCGACAGAACACCTAACCGCGAACCTAAAAAGTAGAGAAGAGAGAGAACTCCTAGACCTACTCCTCACAGCAGCCCTTAAAATAATCCTAACGAACTGGAAGAACACAGCCAAAGCGAACTTTAAAACATGGATTAATTGGGTCACTTTCCTGAGAGGAGCAGACAACATCACAGGCAACTTCTCAAAAGAACACAACGCCAAACTACACATGTGGCGCCCACTCGATGACCACCTGAGGAAACCCCAGTAAACCCCCCCCCCCTTTCTCTCTTTTTTCTCTTTCTTCCCTTCTTGTAATTTGAGGGAAAACAAACGATAAGAGCGCGCATCCACAAATGGACTGTTATAGAAAAGACCGCTATTGTACGCTCCACCTATATATATATATTTTTGTATGGTCTTTTTTTTATATGCCAATAAAAGTTTTTAAATAAAAAAACAAAAAAAACAAATCCCTGTTATGCTAACTCCAGACCATCCAGAACACTGTGGCGATACTCGTCCTCGGCAACCCATGGCATGAGCACATCACCCAATACCTGCAAGACCTCCACTGACTCCCCGTTGAGAAGAGAGTAACCTTCAAGCTACTCTCCCATGCCTACAAATTCCTCCACAACAGCGGACCCAAATACCTCAACGAAAGTGTCTCCTTCCACATGCCCAAACGGAACCTCCGCTCTGCTGACCTCGCCCTGGCAGAAACCATGCGCATTAGAGTGGGTGGAAGAGCCTTCTCCTACATTGCAGTCAAAGCCTGGAATGAGCTCCCAGTCAGCATCAGATGCTCCCCTACTGTGCACACCTTCAGGAAGAGCCTGGCTCTTTGGCTGATCTGGAGCTGCACCATCCCATTCCCCAGCGCCTTGAGAACCTCACGGGTGAGTAGCGTGTTTTAAGCCCCCTGACTGATTGATTGAATGAAGTGCAAATTCTATCTAATAACATGTTACTTGCACCAGAGGTAAAAGGAGGAGAGTACTCCTAATACCATAAAGTTCTTAAGAAACCCCTTCCTTAACTTCTAAAACACTGCTGATCACAACTCGTCCAAACTATGCACGGTTTTACAGACACAAAATTAACTAATATGCTTAAAATTAATACACTCACACAGCAAATTCTTGTGATGTTGCACTCCTTCTTCAATTGTAGATGTGAAATACTCACTCGAAGGAACAATCAAAGCCCAACTTTATTCCTGCATCTCCCTCAAGTCTGCTGTAACTCATCCGAAATCCACCCTGCGCAACACCAAATAGCTTCGACTGATTAGATCTCCCCTTGCACTCTCAGTGAAAGATATTAATTTTCTAATCTCGTTCCATTGTGTTTCTGATTCTCATTATCTGCCAACCTTGCACTTGATGCCCTCAGTCATCATGAACAACAAAGACCTGCAACCTCACCATAACAGATCAAAACTGAACCCAGGCAACCTTATCTAATTCCTGTTCAACAAAACCTTTGTTATCAAAGACAAATACTCCATGCTTAAATGTGTGCTACATAACTCTAGCTCTGCACCAAAACGTTGTTTAGAAATCACAGATCTGATTGGATATGAGGATCTCGACCTACTATAATTGACTGAATCATGGCTTACTGGCTTCTCTCAGCGAGTACTAGATCTCATCTTAGGCACTATCCAAAGGACTACCCCATATTCTGCCTAGTTTGCAAAAGGAAACCAGGGGAAGGTCTTAAGCTAATTCACAGACTATCCATCCAATACCAGAAATTGGTGACCCCCCATCAACACAAGAACAGCAGAATATAGATCATTCTCTTCCCCATTAATACCATCCCTAAAGTAAAAACTCTTTATTTGTCATACTGCTATCTAAATGTCTAGGAGATAGACTGAACTGAATGGCTAGTGACATCTTAGGTGATTTCAGCTACCTCCCCAGGGCAATCTGAGAGACTCAGAAGCATCCCAAGTAGCACAATTGCTTAGAAACAACACAATGGAGCAAATATGTTTATTACTTTCTCATAAAAAAGGATCTTTTAGACCTTCTTGTTGCTAAGATCAACTTTATAGAAATTAAGAATCGAGTGACAGAGAACTGTTCTGACCACTTCCCCATACCCTTCACCTTTCTCAACACCAATACCCCCAGGCATTGGTCAAATAAAGAAATATAAAATATCAACAAAGAATTTCACCTATACAGACAGGAATTTCTTTAAAATTATTACTAATTCACAGCTCTAAATGTGATGTATTAGTATGACACCCTACATAACTCAACCATGATGGAAGTTGAAGATGAGTTAGCTCCAATTAGGCAATAAACAATAAAGATGAACACTTCTTTAAAATGATTCTAAAAAGAACTAAAGAAAAGGAGGAAACCTAGGGTGACAGATATAATTTTGTGATAAAACTCTTCCCCTAAAAACGTTCTAAGCTTAAAATTCAAGTCGACAAATGAAACACTTTGAAGTAATGCACCAGACTAGAAATCAGAGTGGTTAAAATGCCCCAAGAAACTTTTGAAAGTAGTGAAAAACCATACAACCCTCCTCTCTCCTACAAAATGAAAGACTCTGGAGAAAACTGTGAAAAACTCTTTACCTTCTTCCAGAAAAAAATAAGGAAGATAGAAGTCTATATCGTAGTGAACAAGTCTAATACAAATACTTTCTTACTCATAATTTCCCAAAACTTTTCTCCCACTTTTCAAGCCTTATCCCAGTCAAGTTTATGAAAGAGACCAGCCATAATTTCTTTCCCTGCAGATTTTGTTAACTGCTCCCTGAAACACTATATGATTATTAGGCCTGGGTGAAACTGATAAGTCGGTTCACAAAATTCCAAATTGCAGAGTGTCGCAATCCGACCTATGTATTGCCACCGGCATATTCCATGGATGGTCCAGTGGGTATCGGTCAACTGGGATTTTCATGCAAAGAGGCTTTTTGTTGCTTTTTGTGTGCCTGTAGCTTAACAGGAGGTCAGCCAACGGATCATTGGAGTTCACCTCTTTGTCTAGGGTACAAGTGGGAGCAGTACCAGGTCTCCTCACTGATCTCAACAGTAAGTACAGTCCTTCTTTTGACTTCCACAGGTCTAGTAGTATTCTGAAGAGGGTGTCCAGAGGTGCTGCATTTATGCCTGGCACAGCTTGTGGGTGAGGGGGATGTATGTCCTTGTTTAACTGATAGGGGAAAAGTTCTCAGGTGTAACCCTACCCATTTGCAACAATTCTTGTGTGCTCTACTACAAATAATCCTGCAGTGCCCTTCTCTACCTAAAACCAAGATGGATGAACCTTTCGTCTCTTGTGCAGAGCTCCTACGCCCATCCTAGGGGTGTGGCAAGGGAAATGAGAAACCCCTGCTATTTAGTCACTCTAAACTAGGTTTGAGGTAGCTCCTCTCCCAATGGAATTGGTGCCTGACTTACTGGGGGAACAAAGAAGGGCCCTGCCCGGGTGCCAGCTAACAATTGCCTTTGACAGGGTAGTCCTTTTTGAAGTTAATTAGGGTCCTGGGTACTGCCTAGTGGTCATCCTGTCAGAGAAAAAGATATCCTCCCCACACCCAAGGTCTTTATCAGAGCCCTGGGAGCAAGGTCAAACATCATAAAGGAGCTATTCAGCTTCCTGGTGACAGTTGACAGCTCATGTAGATCAGCTTCTAGAGACTTTAGTTAGGTAAAAGTACCTTTTGTAAAATATTTAGTACAAATTCAACTTAACCAATGAGTTGAGCTTGTAATAAATATTTTAAAAAGTCAAAGAATGTACGTTTAACTTGTCCCTAACAGAGATAACATGTTTACATTTGGTATTCCATTTCTTTCCTCTCCACTGTGAGGACGTTTAACATTAAACCTTTACATGTCCTACTTTTGAATACAATGCCCCCTGCCTTCTGGCCAGAAAGGCCTGCTTAGATGTGAGTTAGGAGTGACTTAATTTATAGTTAAAAGGAAGGTTTAGGGTTGAAAAAAGGGGTTATTTTGACAGGTCAGATTTGCACTTTTACAACTGCACAGACAGGCTACAGTGGTAGGGATGCAGTCATGTTGGCACTGTCACTGTTGTGGGTGGCACAATGGGTGCTGCAGGCCACTAGTGACGTTTAGCTTACAGGCCTGGGTATACTATGTAACATAAATTAGGAAGTGATATGTAAGCTAGGTAGGTCAATCAGGAGTATAGCCAATTTCGACATGTTGTAGGGGAAACAGCACATGCAATTTGGCTTGTTTAGAAGAGACCTATTGCACAGATTTAAAAAACTAGCAGCATCAGTCCAAACAAATGGAGGGTTTGAACATGGAGGGCTTTCTTTTTCTTAATGTAATGTGGACATCCTCAATAAGAATCTTATGGGCTTATCTTGCATGGTGTGCACTCTGCTTTCAGTATAGTGTATAAGGTAAACAAGGTATCCAAACTTGTATCACTGTCTCTGTCTCTTATGGATGTGTTAAAGAACATGTGCCAGGTAGCAAAAATGTACAGAAATATGTTCCCTTTATGAAGTCAGGAAAGTATGTGCATTTAGGGGGAGAGATGCCTAGGCATTTAAAAGAAGGTAACGGGCGATAAATAGTAATGGCTGCAAAAAACTGTAAATGGAGAAGGAGAGGAAGATGCTCTCTATAGGGTTTTAACACAGAGCTACCCTGATAAATGCAAGATTCACCAACCAGCAGTTCTTGAGCAATACCCATGACTAATCTATCTTGATAGTGGGGGCATCTCCCTCCCACTCAGGAAGCATCAAACTAGAGGTTGGCAAAGTGGGGAGAAAGGAAAGACACTAGCCTCAAATAGCACATACAGCAGCCAGGGTCGATATGTCATGGTAAGATCCCTCCTGTCCATTAGGATGGAGGTACATAGTATTTACAGATATATATGTGTGTTTTCGGGAAGCATGAATCTGCACTGGTTTAGCAGACATTATGTTATCAAGTATTATATTTCTACAAACATGTGGAGTAAAAGAAGCTCGGATCAGTATTATATAGAAAACAGTGTGTTAGCCCGATGTTCATATGATTTACAAATCAGAGAAGTAAGGATAGATCTGAGGATTCATCAGACAACAACAGTGACATGATGAAATAAAATGATTTCTCAAAAGGATATCAAGAGGTAATAGCTGCTGGTTTGTTTAAGGTGGCTTTCAGAAGAAAGAAGAGTTACCCCACTTAGTTATATTTGTTTCAATAATCTGCTGGAGCCCTTTCTGCCCAATCCTCTCATACGTGTTCTGTTTAGCTGCATTCTCCCTGGACACTGATAATGTTGTGGCAGATGAGACCTCTTCATAATAGTACGTTAGTAGCCTGGTTCTCAGTGAATCACCCAAACCTTAGTCTAGTACTGTAATCTGTGAAATTCCATGTAAATAAATCCCTGCATACTAGCTTTAGTACAGTGTAATAACAAACCATCCTTAAAAGCCTACTGTCTTTAACACGTGCTTTTCATAATTTAATATGTAGGTCAGGTTTACTTCATTTGTTATAGTTTAATAGTAAACGCGGAGAAATTGACAGAGCAGCACGACGGAGCCCGAGTGAGCCTAATCTACCCCCATGACGGAGTTCTGACTCCCTTTCACCTGCATTACTGCCGCCTGCAGCGTCCCCCTCCCGCCGCCGCTTTTGAGCAAGAACTGCGGCTGCCGAGCGGAGGGGGACCTTGAAACTACATCCCCCAGCAGGCCTAGCGGCGCCAGCCGCATTTCCATCGTGCCAGGCGGCGCATAAAGGAAGCGTTACCCCCGCGTCGCGGGAGCGCGCGGGAGCGCCGGGGCTAAGCCCGGGCAAAGGGCGGGCCCTCTGTGGCCCTCCGGGGACCGAGGAGTCCGGGACGGGGCCACCCCTCTGAGATCCTGCTTAGCTGTCATCAACTAAGGTAAACGCCCAATGATTATCTAAATCATCTGCACTCGCAAGCCAGTACCTCTTTTATCAGCAATATTGCCTACAGTTGAAAATAACTTTGCGAGGATGAGTAAAAGTCGAAATACCCCCGTGACCACAAGATCGGCTACCAGACTGAAAGTTGTCACCAACAGCCCTCTTCCCACAATAACCGCCATAGACTTAATGCTACAAAAAACGATCAATGTCGTGGCGGATGCAATTCAGGACTCCGAAAGACGCCTCTCACTTACTCCAGATTTATGTTTCCCCGACCTTTCTTTACACACTACAGGTAACATAAACATTCTGGATAACACTATAAACTCTGAGGAGTCTATTCTAACGTTGTCATTTACAGGGCTTCCTAGTCCCCAAACAAGAGACAACACGCAAACAGCCTTGCTTATCTCACCCTCAGGCAACAGTAGGAACATCAGTCTTGTACCTACCGGTGAAAACAGCAGTAGCACCCATATGTCACCTATAGCTCACTTACACTCAGTAGCCCCTTCCTCGGGTGGTTTTACATCTACAACGACGAAACCGGTTACTAAAGTCAGTCGCTTGATAAAGAGCAAAATCAGGACTACTGGCACACGAGGCAAACTCAAGTCATCTATCGTAAAAAAACAAAAATCTCATCTCAAGGCCAAACACCTCAGCTTAGCTAAAGACATTTGGTCTACATTTAGACTGGCTAAACCTGCCCCAGAGAAGGCGACCTTATGTCCTTTCATAAGCAGTCAAGACCCAGACCTGTTCTTGAATAAAGAGACGACAGTACCCATAAACACGTCTAAACACACCACAGCCAGGGCTGATTATATAACGATAAATACAAAATCACTTCTGAGTGACCTCGAAAGCCTGATTAAGTCCCTTCTGTCACCTATTAGTGAGAGAGTCCTTAACATTGAGAATGCCTTAGGGAAGTTCGAAAGGGCTCAAATTGACGCTACAACCACCTTGCTTAAAACATTGAAGGTATCACAACCAATTTCTACCTTCATACCAGCCAGTAACTCCCTTGCTTTGATTAGCAATAAAAACCCCAGGGTAAAAAAAGCTGTAGCCACCCCTACCCTTGCTAGTAAGCAAAATCAGCTGAAGACTCCCCTAACCACCCCAGCGACAACTCAAGATAGAGGTACCATCATATCCCACCCAGTGGCAGCCACACCAAGCAGCTCTCAAACCTTACATGATGCAGAGACAGAAGATTGTGAATGGGCTGCTGAAAGTTCCCCAATTAAAAAAGCAACTACCCAGGTAGAACAAACGAGACCAACTAAAAACCACAAACAGGGCATATCTTCCAAACAATTAGGTGCGACCACGACAAAATCGGTGGTAGTTAAGAGACCACTTCATGTTAACCTCCCGCCTGAATCTAGCCCGCACACCATCGTAATGATTGGTGTACCTAAATTAGTGGGGGATAGGGTAGAATCACATGGGGACTTAAAAAATAA
This sequence comes from Lissotriton helveticus, assembly GCF_964261635.1. Lineage (NCBI taxonomy): Eukaryota > Metazoa > Chordata > Amphibia > Caudata > Salamandridae > Lissotriton > Lissotriton helveticus. The sequence continues at coordinate 81,997,824 of NC_136062.1, forward strand.
GGTGAGCCATTGGCTCACAACTCACAGACCGATCCCTAAACATATTAATGGTCATATTGCACAGGTAAGAAGAGTAGACTGGGTGGGAAACAGATTTAAATCGACTGAGGGTGATTGTATAGTGGTAACCCTTGGGGATAGTCGTGCTGCCAGTTTTATAAGTAGCTGGAAAAGCGGTGTGACAAACAGCTTGATCCGTACCATGGCCTTAAGTTACTTTTATCCAAACAACCATGGTCATTGTCGTACACAAGTGCAGTCAACTTACGGACAGGAGGGGCTGCTTGAGCCAATAGCTGATAATCTATTAGGGGCATATACACTGCCTATGGGTCCATATACTCGAACAAATCATACCGACTGTAGGCATGAACAGCCATGGCAGAGGAGACCTAGTAACCATCCTAGTAGATATCAGGAGAGAAGCGAGCTTTTTACTCGTCCCCAGCAGCAGCTTTTCTCACATCCCCAATACTTAGATACACAATATGGGGTACCTATTTCTAATAGGTTTGATGTTTTTCATAATATCGACTATTTAGACGAGATCGATTGACAAATCGTATCTCTATCCTTCTACTCTATTCCTGTTGAGCCCCTAACTAAGGTAGCTTCCCTTTATAGAGCATTAAGCATCCGTCCAGAGTGCATAAGTGTTTCCTCCCTGGAGGTCAGTGAAGCGCCTATGGCAGCTCCTTCAGTACAACTCCACGAAAACACAGTAAACGTGAGTGGGCGCAGCCACTCAGGTTCCACCCACTTAACCCAACGCATAGTGCCCAGTGGAGTAAAAACCCCTCTAACCACTAGTAATGCATTGCAAGAACACTTAATAATGGATCATGGGGTTCAAGCAATCTCTCCTCCTGCAGTTCAGGCCCAGACAGTAGGCTTGGGCCTTACTGAACAACGCTCCATACATCTTTTATCTTGGAACATAGCCTATGTAAAAAATTATACCATCCTATGTTTTCAAGAAACCTGGCTAGCAGATGAAAATGCACACATTGAGGGCTTTCAAAGTTTCTACCTACCAGCAACCCCATCAAATAGCGGAAGATCCAAAGGGGGCCTGGTAACTTATATAAGCCTTGCACTCAGCTGCCAGGTCACAAACAGAGCATCGGACAACAAACATATTCAAATCTTAGTGCTCAGGAATGGTAAAAAGGCACTGACACTTATTAATTTTTACAATGCCGTGTTATCAAATAAGGAGTGTAACATTCTCAAATTACAAAACCTCTTAGAAACAAAAGCGGATAGTCTACCTCGAAATATCATTATCGCTGGAGACTTTAACGCTTACCCCTGTGGTAACCCTGAAACAACACCTATTGGCCTCTTAGGCTGCAACAGGAGGTCTGGCTTCCATTTTGATCACTCGCCCCGAGGCACCTGTATTAATAACTTAATAGATGGTAGGAATCTAGCCGCCGCAATGACCACACTGGAGGACTCACACCAGTTTAACGTCCCCACGTACAAAGGCCACGGTAAAGGCTCCTACATAGACCACATGTTTCTCTCTAGAGATCTAGTTGATTTAGCCACTGACTTTGAAATTCTAACAAGCATCTTCAGCGACCATAATCCTTTGTCGATCAGGATTGGAGGTGACCTTTTTGATCACAGGAAGCCTCGACCAGATCATGGTGTCTTAAAACCCATCAACGGAAATCGTCGCCTGAAGTGGTCAAAGGTCAACAGCGATTCCTTGTATGAGTCAATTACTACTAGCTGTGGTAATGACCTAGATCTTTGTGTTTCTCCATCTACTTTGCCCGAAGCGACTTTGACTGCCTTTGCCGCTGTTGTTGAGAAAATCGGCCAAATGTTGTCAGTACCAATAAAGATGTTGTGAGAACTTACCCATTTGCAACACTGCGTGTGAGTTCTAGTGGTTGTGTCCAGTAAATGAATTTGCTTAGTGGGCAGCCTACCTTGTAGGTACCCAATCTTTTGGTCATTCTCCAACGTAGGGACATTGCAATACGTTTTTAGTACCAATAAAGGGTCATCATGAACACCAACCAGGGTGGTTCGATCAAGCCTGCTCAAAGGCCGGACGAGACTTAAAAAAAGCACTTAAGGCTACCCCAAGAGACCCTGCCCTTATTAAGTCACTGCGATCTAATTACAAGACAGTCCTGGCAGCCCGGAAAAAAGAAGTAAAAGCCGGTGTTTGGGAGAAGTTATGTGATCCTGCAATTTTGGGTAATAGCTCCAAGTTTTGGAGCATTGTAAACAAACCTATGTTTGACGTCCCCTTAAATTCTATGGTCGGGACTAATATACCTGAGGAAGAGTGGATGTCACATTACAGCACAATCTTTAAAAGTGATCATTCGCAAGCAGACTTTGTTTTTAAATCCTCTGATGATAATGTGTTGTGTTTCACAGTGGGGGAGGTAGAAAAGGGGATACAAGGATTAACCTGTAACAAAGCACCTGGCCCCGACGGTATACCACCTGACCTATTCAAATCAAACATTCTCTTATGGGCACCAGTCATCACCGCAGTTGTAAATGCAGGAATCTTGGCTGGTTGCCCAAAAACCTGGGGGTCTTCCACCATTGTCTCTGTTTTCAAAAAGGGTGATCGTGGTAGTGTTACATGTTATAGACCCATATCCCTGATCAACTCAGTCACAAAGGTAGTGGGGGGTATTATTCTAAACAGATTAACAGCTTGGGCCAACGATAATAATATACTGTCTCCAATACAATATGGGTTCAGACCAGGCCACTCCACGATAACCCAATGTCTGAATCTATATTTAATAAACAGCAAATACACTTTAGCAAGAAAAGGGACGATCCATATGGCCTTTATGGATTTATCGTCCGCGTTTGACTGTGTAGATAGAGGCAGGCTATGGGAGGTGCTGTTAAAAATGGGGGTGGAACAAAACCTGGTCAACCTTCTTGTTGACCTCCACTCGGACACAAGAGCAAACGTCCGCTACACCCATGACTTGAAGGTAACCAGAGATTTTAGAATAACCCGTGGTGTCAGACAAGGGTGCATTCTTGCCCCTTTTCTTTTTAATCTTTATATTAATGAGCTGGAGGAGCACTTATTAAAAACTGGTACAGATTTTCCTTACATTGGCAAGAAGGGCATACCTGTCCTATTATATGCGGACGATGCCGTTTTAATATCCAGAACGGCGCTCGGTCTCCAAATTTTGCTAGATTCTTTTAATGACTTCATGAACTCCCGTGGCCTGAGTATTAATAATACGAAATCCTTTACAATGACGACAGGCGTATCCCCAAAAAAAATATATCCTCACTTTGTAAATGGAGATAAAATACCCACTACAAAGACCTTCTCGTACCTTGGTGTTCTTTTTGATCACAAATTAACTTGGGCACCAGCAATACAAAAGAAAAAGGGCGAAGTAGTGCGGGCCAACGCGGCAATACTGGACTTCACTAGGAAAATGGGCAATAGCCCGGTGGCTGCTGTCTTGAAGTTATATCAAGCCAAAAGCACCGCAATTGCACGTTACGGAAGTGAAATATGGGGATCAGAATCACTAGGTGCCCTTGAAGTTACTGAGAATAACTTCTTAAAACAGGTTCTAAGGTTACCTAGGGGGACGGCCAACTTCCCGGTACACGAGGAACTTGGCATCCCACATTTAAGTGATAAGCTGGCCGTGAATCCTTTGTTATGCTGGCTGAATAGCTGGCTAAACACAGCCATACCTCTTACCAGAAACATTCTTCAAGAGGCACTACAGTGGGATGGCAGACTCAAGATCCCATGGTTAAAATATGTAAGAATGTGGCTTTTTGAATTAGGCCGACCAGATTTATTTTTATCCCCCGAAACAATAACCAAAACTGACGTAACCTTTGTCAGGAACACCTTTATGCTGTCCAGGTGCATGACACGGGAGGAAAATGAATACAAGAAAAGCAGTGTGAGACAGTATGCCTTAACCAAAACCTGTTTATATATGGAACCCTACCTGTCCTGGCCCATGTCCGGTTATGACCGTTTTTTATTAACAAGGTTCCGATTTAACATGTTCCATTTTTTATTAGCTGTACCAAGTGGAGCGCATAGAGGACAAGTGCTGCCAGCTTGCGGCTGCGACAATAAGTCTCCGCAAGATCTGGCACACTTTTTATTTTTCTGTCAGTTTTATACACTCCCCCGTAACCTGTTTTTAAAACCTTTACTTAAGCACCTGAATTTTGTACAATTCAGACCTGCACTGTGTCACCTTCAAATGCTAAATAGTGAATGTACTATGTTTATATGTAGTTTCCTAAAACTGGCAGTTAAACATAGAAAAAGCATGGAAGGGTAACTAACTCTGCTGCTGATTGTACCCCCACTTTTAACGTATTTTATCCTTTTTAACTATATTACTGTGTATATGCTTGTGAATGTCTTGTTGTAATACTACTCTCCCTATTTTTTTATTACTGTATGGATTAACTTTTATGAAATGTTCTTTTATGATTGTTATATGCAAACAATCGAATAAAGATATTCTATTCTATTCTAATAGTAAATGCATCAATCCTATGAAATCTTATAAGACTTCTCCCAATTAACTGGTCAAGCCTTTTACCCTTTTCAATAGGCTTTACACCTTACCCAACACTGGTCTATTCATTTGTGCATAAACTAGCAACCATCATGAAGTTATACAATTACAAATATGTAGAGTAGTAAAGCTTGCAAAACAATATACAACCCGTTTCAACAGTAGACTAACAAGAATTATCACAACAGAAGCCGTCAGGGTTTGTCAATGTGAGAGGCCAACACCAACATTCTTGCCTACTATGGTAATCTTTGAGATGACATAAACACAATATTCCTGTCTGTAGCCTGTCTCACAATGTAATAGCAACAAACTGTTAAAGGGTTAGTAGCTTTAACAAATGTTTTTCACAGTTAATAAGCAAGACCACCCATGCAGGTAGTGGGAGCCCCATACTTATACATAACTAGGATATATGTGTAACTGTGTGCTGGAAGAAATGAACGGCTGCTGAGTTATGATAATGTGTATCATGATGATATATCCTGGGTGTTGAACTTTACATACTGTACCTGTTGTTAACAAAAATAATAAAAAGAGTAATAACAAAAAAATAAGCAAGACCAACTACCTTTGTCATAACATTCCATAACAAGGAGAACATGACCATGCCACTGGACATACCTTTTCCCACTCCACCAATTAGGGGTATAGCATGTCATCATAACTAACTCAGGCCTACAGTTCTGGGCATAAACTTTTCCTTAAGGCAACCAGTAGACAAACAGTGATAAAAATAGAAAGGAATACACATTATAGTTGGCTGAGCAAAATACTATCCCTCCTATGAAGGCTTAACAAGGAGTCTCACAGAGCAAACCTTCCATATCCAAAATCAGTATAGCAATCAACACTTAAATGGCTATTGACTTTAACCTATGCTTTTCACAATAAATATGTCAGGCCTGTTGCCTTTATTATAATCCTTTATAAACAGATCACGCCTTTAGAAATTATCACAGGTTTGCCACCAAAACCAACACAGTGCTGTATCAAGTATAAGCTTTACCACAAGCCAAAAAGTGCCATTCAAGTCATCTTTTTTAGTGAAAGCACACAAATGTGACCCAATCAAATCCTGCACTCAGACAGAACATGTGGATGGAGCCTAAGCCTATCTCTCAGTAGTACATCAAAAGGATCTATAAACTGTCCAGAATTTGCATTCTTACAGTATGGGAGAACCCTGTGTCAAGTCAAGTCAAGTCAAATAAACTTTATTCTGCTTAAAAGACCATAAAAGTTTGAACAAACAGACAAGCAATACCAACTAAAAATTTCTACATAGAATATTTGGGCAATGCCAAGTGTAAAAACCATGCACTCAATTCCATGAATTTAGACAGTTAAAAAGGAAATATAAATCTTCTTGATATTGGATTCACGATACAACCTAATACGACATAATTCCTTGGGAGTCAACTATTGAATGAATGAATGAATGAAAAAATGTATTGTTCAGTTACTAAAAACTTACAATTAAAACAACATTATACAATTCTTCTTACATGTCATACATTATTAAGACCACATAATTAAAAGAAACTTTTCATCAATGTATAAAACCAAATATAAATAAAACCATCCTCATTGTCCACAGTTAAGCAATTTCTCCTCCACTATTTCTATAAACTTCAAAAGTCTACCCGTGAATTGCAACCTTTCTCCTTGTAAACTGGCTATGACTGCTTGTCGGCATGTTCGTATAATTTGACTATTAAAGTCCGACCGTAACAGCCTCCTACATTCCTCTATTAGTGCAGGGCAGCTACAGATGATATGACAAATGTCTTCCCTCTTGTAATAACAGAGGCGACACGCCCTCTCACTACTAATCAATTTCCATGTAGGGGCGTCTCCAAGAAATTGGCTATTTCCAAATCGGAGATTCATCAGCTTCAGCTTTGCCCTTTGGCTATTTGAGTCTCCTAAATATCTTTGGGGTTTTAGCATACCGTACGAAGCAATAACTGTCCATGCATGGGATCTCTTTGTCAGTACTGCTTTATCCCATAAAGACGACAATTTTTTGCTGTACCCATTTATAATTTTATTAAAAGCCACCTGTGAAAGAGGTAAGGCCCATAGTTGTTCCGCATTGAACGTATCTATCGCCAGTTTGAAATATTCATGGGCCTGCTTGTGTTTATTATCGCATATTGCCTCCCAAACTACTGTCATAAGAGAGGAATTATTATCCCTTCTAATTTTGTGGCAGAATTTTAAATAAGCTCCTAAGCTATTTAGGTTCTGTCGTTTAAGTCCGAACTCAAGTCGGATTTGTGCCGGTGAAGAATGTCACGGGAGATTAAACAGGCGTCGGTAGGTCCCTGTCACTAGCCTATCTATGGTGTTGTCAGCACAACCTCTTAAGGTCTCTACTCCATATGCAAGAGTTGGCACATGTTTAACTGACATAATTTGTAATAGTTGGTTAAGGGGAAGCCCTTTTAAGTTATTCTGAAGTTTGGAAAATGCAGCAATTAATGAGTTGTTTCTTCTCTGTAGTGCAGCACACTGGTTTTTACCCGTGCCCCTAGCATCTATTATAACACCCAGATATCTATATTCAGTGCCGATTCTAATACAGTGCCCTCCATTCTCAATTTTGGTCTTACAGCCAACTCTTAGAATTCATAATGTTTTCTGATAATCATTGGAACTTTAATAAAATTAGTCACAGCAGTGTAAATATCAAGTGTGGCCAAAGAGTGTAAAACATCAAAATCTTCAATATAGGTACATGGTCGGTTTGCCTTCAAGAGTGGAGCCAGAAATTTCCTCTCGGATCTGCGAAAAGGGGGCAGAACAGCATAAAGTGCATTGTACTGTTTACTGTCACATTGTCACAGGGGCAAGGTGTGAGTTTATCGACCCATCCTGACTGATTTGGGAATGCCACTAAAAAGTGCAAGGTGCGTAAGCGAAATCTAGTTAAAAGAAATCGAACCTGGGCATAATTGGTAACAGTGAGATAAAATTGCTGTTAAACAGGTTACACACATGAAGGTCCTGGCGGTACCCCATGTGAGCGGAGCTCGCTTACCCTAGAATAGTATGCCTTTTTCATGATTGTTTTCGCATTTGAATTAATACAAGCAGGGTTATCGTAATAGATCCCCAAGCTTATCTCATAGAGTCTATCTCTTACAAAATGAAGGCAGGGGATTGACAAAACACTTTCTAGCTGAGTGCAATCCTTGATAACTTCCCTTGTGAATGCTAGATCCTCTGACAGCCAGATTTTGGCCCATAAAAGAAGAGGGGCGGTGTCTATTCCATCCTGTAAAAATTCCAAACCCAGCTCCTGATGACAAAAGAGTGAGGGGGCACTATTAGGGGTCATCAATAACCTTTTAGTACATTTATTTTCCATAACCTGAAGTTGGCGGCTTTTGTAGTGAGCCCAAACTCCTGCGCCATAATATGCGACGGATACACATTTAGCTTTGTATCAGTAACCAGCTCTGTCATCGGTTTACAACCTAATTTGCAGGCAAAACGAAAAAGCCCCTCCACATCCCTGCTGGTATGTTGCACCCTGGCAGTAACCAGGGGACCCCAATTCTTAGTATTATTACAATTATTCCCCAGTAGGTAAAATTAGTCAGCTGATCAATAATCTTTCCTCTTACAGTAAACTTTCTTGTTTTGGTAGATTAGAACCGGACGCCATTAAATAAGATTTAATAAAATGTACTTTTAAGTCAAGGGCCGACATGAAATCGGTAAAAGCATTGAGTGAGTTTTGAAGGCTGTTTGCTGTCAAAGCCATTAGCACAGGATCAACTGCATATGATATTCGCGGAACTGGGTTGCCACCTGTTCGGAGGAAGTCAAAATTCTTATCTATTAAAAATGCCTAGCGGCCGTTGGTATATATTAGAAAAAGAAACAAAGCTAAAATGCACCCTTGCCAAACACCTTCTGTAGAAACAATGGGTCTAGTCTTTCCACCAGGGAACCATACTTTATGGTGATAGTAGGGGAGGCATCCAGCCTGCACAGGAGGGAAATAAGAGCCTCCTAAACACCCATTGTTTCATAAACGGAGGTACCAAATATCCTCCTAGAAAGAAGGTGGAATAAGCTCAATGCTATTACAAGAACATGATTTCTTCCATTTCTTTGAAAATTGAAATATTGTTGTTGTTTCAAGTAGACTTTTCTGTAAGGTTTTATATGTAAGAGAAGCAGTGTAGGATTTATTCTTAAGGCTATTAAGGACGCAAAGGAAATCTGCAGAATGAGTTTATCCAAACTTTCATAGAGTAACCTTAATCTTTTGAAAATGGAGGAAGTCGTGTGGTTGGAAATGGCACCTCTTGGAAAGCATTGTAAAAGATAACAGATTTTAGGTGTCACCTAGGTCCTTTATGAAAAGAATGCCCTGCATCACCCAATCCATCCAGAAAGCTGCAGTAAGCTCAATTTTTAGGGAGTGGATTGACAATAATGAGGCCACTTCTGATAATTGCATTTTGTTAGTCAAGCAGTTGTCCAAACTTCTTATCGCTGACAGCGTGTCCTCAAAGATCAGGAATGAGTGGGGAGCTTTGAGTTGTTTTATCACTAAGATACTAATTAGAGCAGTTGTCTTCAAACTACTTTGTGCCTCCCCTCATCCAGGGAGTAAAAAGAAAATCATTGGGCCCCTCCTCAATTTTTCACAATTCTGTTAAATTGACAATGTTTAAATATGTTTTAACATATTTAAACATTGCAGTTAAGTTCTCTTACCCCTTTTACACATACTCCCAGTCAGGATTTAAATGACGAAATATGATTGACCATTACAAAGTGCCTCTCATTTTTTATCACTTAAAACAAAGCATGATGCTACTCTAGGCCAGAGCTTGGCAACTCCCTGGATTACTTAAGGCCCTCCCAAGGTGGCCATTTCCCCATTTGAAGATCTCTGAATTAGATAGAGAGGTCTGGCTAATGTAATTTTAATATCAACCCAGACAGGATGAATAGAATATTCAGTGTTCAGCCACCAAGTGACTTGTCTGGACAAAAAAAGCAGTCCGATAGAGTCGGAAGTTTGGAAGTGTTAGATCTCCTGCGAATTTGTTTGTTTGCAGTTTTTGAAATGCAATCCTCACAAATTTGTTTTTCCATTTGAAGGAAGATATAAGTGCATTGACAGATTCGTGCAAAGAATCAGATCATTTTACCTGGAACATACTTTAGATAAAATTGCTTTCTGGTGCCAGCATCATTTTATTAGTTTCTTTTCATCCCCATCATTTAATGTATGTGGTGACCACATAACTCCTAGCCTTTTAATTCTAGGGAACAAAGTATTCTCGATATGGGTTCTGGTCTCCTCAATTTTGTTTGCAAATTCATTACCTAAGTATTTTAGCCTGGAAGGTTGCCATTTCAAATTAGCTTAAGCGGCTATGCTTGGGAGATATGACATAAGTAAGGGGAAAGTTTCAGTTTTATCGTTATTTAGGGAATAGCCTTAAAATACAGCATATTTAGAAATAGATTCAACAATTTTCATCACTCGTTCTTCTGCCTCTATGGACAATACCAGTATGTCATCAATATAGGCTATCACTTTTTGGGGACCATAAGGAAACAGGGTAGCTTTAATCTTGAAATTCATTCTGATATCTTCAAAATAATGGTTCTACTAAGAGTAGGAACAGTAGTAGGGACAGGTGACAGCCTTGTCTAGTCCCTTGCGCTAAATAAAATTTCTTTGACCATTTATTTTATTTATTTGGTTGATTTATAGAGCGTGCAGCTACCCAACAGGGTATCCCGGCACGGGACAAGGCGGAGGCAGAGCCGCACGAGTGTTAGGCAAACAAAGCAGAGATAGAGAATCAAACTTAGTGGCTAAAGAGAAAAGTCTTAAAGTTCTTGCGGGATGCTAGCAGAGATTGACAGTTCCTACACTCGATTGGGAAAGAGTTCCAGAGTTTGAGGTCCAGGTAAGAAAATGAGCGGCCACTGATGTGGGCAAGACGGAACCTGAGAACAGAGAACAGTGAGAGGCTGGAAGATCCCAACTGTCAGTTGTTACTAGTCTTTGGATGTAAGAGGGAGTGTGGTATTTGTATATACTGTTGCTTTAATGCTTTATCTGTTCTCATAATGGAATGTTAAGTATGCACTTCGTTCTAAGCTTGTGATGATTCTTAATCTGGTCATTTTGTAACTGATGCTGACTTGTGATGGATGGGATATTTCTCCTGGATTTAACTACATTGAACCAGCCTTCCTGTCTCTTCAATTATCTATATCTGGAATGCTTCACTGGTGTAGTCGGTAGTTAAATGGAGAAAGGGAAAGATCCTAACTCAAAGGATTGGTGAGAGATAAACTTTAAAATCACTTTGGAATTATACCAATGTTAAGAAAGAGATGTATTATCTCATCAACTAACAAGCTGTTACGTTGAACTAAAAGAACTATTGGACAATTTAAACTTATTGAGACCATAAGAATTAATCTTATTCATCTAGTTAATTCTTCATTTCATTACTTTAATCAGTATTTAATTCTGGAGCTGGATTTAGCTACAAAATCATAAGCTGAAATATTTAACTTCAAGATTTGAGTCATCTTTTAAAAGAGATTGAACCTTTACTTCTAGATTGAAGTTAATGATATTGTCCTTCGTCATTTTCAGGACGTGTATAGCGTTTTCTATTTAAGATAACTTTTCTTAATATACCATGCGTCGAATGGATTTGGTTTTATGTGTGTCAGCAGTTAAAGACTAATCTCAGAGGTCTTCATTGAGAAATGAAATCCGTAATTTTCTCTTACGATCTCTGCATCATTTGAAAAACAAACGTACAGACTATAACGAGCTGACATTTAAAAATAATCCTCACGCGTAATGGTTTAAAGTAAAGGCTTACTACATCGGAGTTTGGAACATTTCTTTATTGTTTCACGACTGGAGGTTCTTTCTTTCAAGGCGTTCCCAGTGCGTCAAAACGTCTCTTTAAGCGCTGCGATTCAAGAACTTCTTCCCTGTACATCACAACGCCTCTGTGTTCAGCGCTGCGTTTCAAGAGCGTAAAAGCGTCTCACGTCTCTGCTGGTTGCCTGGCAATGTCGCATTTGTCTCGAAATGTTATTAAGTCATGAGGATGGTCTTCGGTGATGCGCTCACCTGAAATTGCGTGTCAACATTTCAGCAGTGACACGCACACTTAAACTCAAGGCTTGATGCAGTATTAAATCCTATAAAATGGTCTTCGGTGATGTGCTCATATAAAATTGTGTGTAAAGACTTCAGCCATGACACGCACACTTAAGCCGCTCTCACCTAGAATTAAAATAGCGTGTCAACATTTCAGCAGTGACTCTAATCTTACAAATCATCTTTATTAATCAAACTTAACAGTTTGACATATTGTTTTAATATTGTGTGAAGTTTCATGTTTTGTTGGTCTTAACGATTTCATGTTATAGTTTTATTCTATTTTACTCATGTGTTATTTCATCTAGGTCACAGTATAGTACACAGCCATGCGAGTTTATTTGTTACTCAAGATTTTGTTGCTAGTTCATTGAATATGCAGAATGTAACAGCAGCTCAATTTTTCTTATCAAACCCGGGTGATCCACCGATAAAATGGAAAAAATGGAAAGTTGTTTTTGAACGTTATGCCAGGGTGTGTGGGCCATCTCTAAGTGCGGAAAGAAAGTCTTCCTTATTGCTGCATTGTTTGGGTTCAGAGGGCCAATATGTCTTTGACCATTTACCTGATCTTTCAGCTTCTGAGGCCAACAACTTGAATGACTATGAAATATGTTTAAGAAAATTGTATTTACATTATCTTCCAAAGGTTAGCACGATTCTTGAAAGATATCAATTTGCAAAACGTATGCAGGGTATGGAGGAAACAATTGAATCTTATGTAACCCATTTGAGGAAACTTGCCTCTACGTGCAAATTTGAAGGTCTTACTGATGAACGTATCCGAGATCAATTTCTGTTTGGATGTTGTATAGAAAAAGTTAGAGAAGAATTATGGTTAAGAGATGAGCCCACCCTGGATGATGTATTAACAGTTGCCAAACGCATTGCACATTCTATAAAATGTGTAGAAGTGTTAAAGAAAGACTCTGATAAGGGTGTAAAAGTCCAGGTAGTTAAAAATATATCTGAGAAATGAAGTGTAATAGATAAAAAAGATTCTAGTAAGACTTGGACTGAAAGGAAGTGTTTTCGGTGTGGTAAGGTTGGCCATCTTGCAAACGACAAAAAATGTCCAGCTCTCAACCAAACATGTGCAAGATGCAAAATAAAGGAGCATCTCACAGCTTTATGCAAAACAAGGTTAAGGAAGTAGAAGTATATGAACAAGCATCTGAACCTTCATACTATGAAGATTTTGAGTGTGATCAGATAATTGTTCAGGTGGAAAACAAGAGTAATAGCAAGTCTTGTCCTTTTGATGAAATTTTAGTTGAAGGAGAACAGACCAGAGTCTTATTTGACTCTGGCTCCAAGATCACAATAATCTCTAATGAGTTTTGTAATTCTAAATTAAAGAATAACATTTCTCTTATCAAAGCTGACATCATTTCTTTAGCGTACGGAGGTGAACCTATAAAATTACATGGTTACTTCATGGGTCCCATAGAATATAAGAATAGCTATGTGTCTGGAAAAATGTATGTCTCAAAGAGAGGAGACAGCATAATTAGTTGGATACACCAAGGTGATTTAGGTGTGTTTCTAGATCCCAATGCCAATCCACCTATACAATTAAGAGATAGACCTCATATCGATGTAAGTTCTGGTGTACAAACAGATGATAGAATCCAATCTGTTGAGAAGAATCATGATGATAAGTATGTATGTGATTTGGAAAAAGGGTTTCCTAATGTCTTTAAAGAAACCTTGGGATGTTTGAAAGGATATCAGCACAAAATTCTGTTAAAAAAGAACCTGTGAGTGGTAAGGTTAGAAATGTTCCACTCTCTGTTAGAGATGACATGAAGAAGAAGATTCAAAAGTTAAAAGACAGTGGAATTATAGAGGAGGTTGAAGGATGTGAATGGTTGGCTCCGGTCGTTGCAGCACACAAACCCAATGGCAATATGCTTCTCTGTATTGATCTTAGGCAACTTAATGGTGGTTGTAGATCGATACCCCTTACCTAACATTACTGAGCTTTTGGTGTTACTTGATGGTGCGAAAATATTCAGCACGTTAGATCTTATATCTGCGTACCATCAGATAGAGTTGGAGTAGTCATGCAGAGATTATACATCTTTTATTACCCCATTTGGCACATTTAGGTTTCAAAGAATGCCCTTTGGGTTGGTATCTGCTTCATCAGTATTTCAATGAGTTATAGAATGAGTATTAAAGGATATTCCTGGTGTGTGCATATATCAGGATGATATTTTAATCTTTGCAAAAGATGAAGTTGAACATGATGTAAGACTTAAGGCTGTGTTAGAAAGTTTGTGCAAACACAATCTTACTATCAAAGTGGGAAAGTATAGATTCAAATCTAACACAATTAATTACTTGGATCATAACATTTCAGGTGATGGTGTAAAGCCTAAGTCTGATTTAATTGATACCATCAAAACAATGTGCTCACCTTAAAATAAAGCTGAATTGATGAAGTTTTTAGGAATGATCGAAAATTATGCTAAATTTGTCTTAGATTTTGCTAGTGCTACTGCTAACATGAGACAACTGCTACGTAAAGGTGAAGATTTTTTATGGAATGATCTTTGTGAAAAACAATTTGTTTCCATTGAAGAGAGGTTAGATAAAGCTCCTTCACTAAAAAGTTTTAATCCCACATACAAATCCATTTTGGTTACTGATGCAAGTGAAAAGAGATTAGGAGCTGTGTTAAAACAGAAAGGTTCTAATGATATACAAACCATTATGTTTTTGTCAAGAAGTCTAAGAGATCCAGAAACTCGTTACTCTGTTGTTGAGAGGGAGGCATTAGGAGTGTTTTGGGCGATAAAAAAGCTTAAGAAATTTCTGTGGGGGTCGGATTTTGAGGTGCATACAGACCATAAACCGTTGATTGAAATTTTTAGCAAAAAAGGTTAAGACCTTGTTTCTGGCAGGATTACCAAATGGATTATTGGTCTACAAAGAAGAGATGTGGTGCCGCGGCCAGGGCGACTGACGCTGGAATCTGGGGATCACGGTTCGATCCCCGGTGCCGGCGGCAGATTAGCCCAGCACCATGTGACTCTGGGCAATAGCTTGCTTAATCTTCCCAACGGCCCCCAGCGCCTAGAGACCCTTACGGGTGATTGTTCGCGCTTTACAAATGTGGATTATTAATATTATTATTACAAGAGTATAATTTTGACATCAAGTACATACCTGGAATTGATAATGGTGTGGCTGATGTTTTATCACGATTAGTTTCTTCAGAACATGTTGATGAGGATGATTCAATTTTTGAGGATGAAATGGTATGTGTTGTAGATCATAATATGATTTCAGAAAAAAGGTGGTCTGAAGAATTGATGAGTGATTCAAATTTGTGTGAGGTGATGTGTTTAGTAAAGAATTGTTGGAATAGTAATAAGGAAGGTTCAGAATCTACAAAAATGTATTGGAGTGTACATAATGAATTATCAGTGGAGAAGGATTTATTGTTTCGAGGGACAAGATTAATTCCACCTGATAGTCTCAGAAAGGAGTTAATAGATTTGGTCCATGTAGCTCACTCAGGTTTATCAAAGTATAAAGAAAGATTAAGAATGTCTTATTGGTGGCCAGGAATGGACAAAATAGTGGAACGTGTTGTAAGAGATTGCATTCCTTGCAATCTTAGTGATGAAGCTAAAAACACTCACATACAACCTATGTTTTTGAGGAGACGTCCCAATGGCCCTTGGCAGGATATTGCTTGGACATAGTTGGTCCTATTCATTCGAAAGATTCACAGGTATATTTGTTGGTTGTCATTGACGTTCTCCAGGTGGCCTGAGGTATTCTTTTTATCAGTAATTGATTCTAATGGTGTGATTCAGTGCTTAAAGAAATTATTTTCTAGAGAAGGGTTACAATTTTGACTGACAATGGTGTTCAGTAAAGGCATCATTCA
The DNA here is from genome assembly GCF_964261635.1 of Lissotriton helveticus. Classification (NCBI taxonomy): domain Eukaryota; kingdom Metazoa; phylum Chordata; class Amphibia; order Caudata; family Salamandridae; genus Lissotriton; species Lissotriton helveticus. The sequence continues at coordinate 82,013,473 of NC_136062.1, forward strand.
TAAAACCTCTTTTCTTTACCACCCAGAGGCAAATGGCTTGGTCGAGAGATTTAACAAAGTGATTAAAGAAACTGTTGCATTAGCTAAGAGTGTAGCTTTAGATTGGAAAAAAGAGGTCATGGTAAAAGTAGAGGAGTATAGGTTAACTCCTCATACAACGACGGGGAAAACACCTTTCTTATTGTTCCGTGGGAGATTACCTAATACTTGTGTTGAACCTTATTGGGTTGAAAAATATGAATTATTAAGAAGAAAGGAGAACTCGTGTGATGGTGAGGAGGTACAGAGAAAAGATGAAGAAAAAGCTGAACAGAGAAAGGTGTATTTTGATGCTAAGAATGTTATAAAGAAAACTGAAGTAAAAGTTGGAGATTGGGTTATGATTAAGCTCAGTGTCAAAATTCATGAAACCTATCAGGGTAATTAAATTATTCAACAATGCCATACAAACACACGATCATCTTATATGGAACTTGAATAGAGTTGTGGTGGTAAAAGGTAAATTGGAAATTGATCTAAATGCGGATCTAGTTAATGATAATCCTCCTCTCATCCACATGAAATCAGAATCCAATGTTAAAGGTGGTTTAAAAAATGTTAGAAGATCTTCCAGAATAATAAAGCGTCCCTCGCATCTTTCAGTTTAAAATAATAGATATATTTATATATATATAGTAAGTATAAGTATTTATCTACTTGTGTTTTATCCTCACATTTTATTTCATATTTAAGGAAGGGAGATGTGTGGTATCTGTATATACTGTTGCTTTAATACTTTATCTGTTCTCATAATGGAATGTTAAGTATGCACTTGGTTCTAAACTTGTGATGATTCTTAATCTGGTCATTTTGTAACTGATGCTGACTTGTGATGGATGGGAGCTTTCTCCTGGATTAAACTACATTGAACCAGCCTTCCTGTCTCTTCAATTATCTATATCTGTAATGCTTCACGGAGCCAAGCCGCATTTGGACAAAAACATGTAACATAAAGCCTTAAACTCGATGCTCTTGTTCAATGTAATTGATGAAGCAGAAGTGAAGCAGAAGCGCATCTAAGCAGACGAAAAAGTAGACGCGCAGCCACATTCTGAATAACTCCGGGTGGAGATCTCCACTCCGCCGCGGAGTATGCGGAGATTTGCCTTCTCTGCCTTCCGCGGATACCACTCGCAGGTGGAGCGGAGTTGGCCTGCCACCTACCTCCACCCCCTATTAAGATATAAGTTAAAAGTAATTTTTAAAAAGTAAAAACCACTTACTTGTTTACTGTGTTGTCCCTGGGCTGCCTTCCTCCTCTTCCTCGGCATACGGACAATGCTTGATAGAACTGTGCATGCACACGCACCAATGCGCATTCTGTGCTGTGGTTTAACTGAAAGTGGTAGGGCAGAATCAATGGGCTCTGTAAGCCACTGATACACAGAGAGTTGGTCTCGGTCAGGTAGGAATACAAGGGAAGATTTTTTTTCCAAAGAGCAGTTTGTTTAGCACTTGCATATTAAGTTTAAACCAATTCCTGGTTTTAGGATGTGAAGCTGGCTGGGCACAAGAAGCGGAGAGAAGGTTAATGGTAAAGGGTACTGCAAAATGAGCTGTCCAGCAAAGTTGGATGGGTGGCGCAACAGATAAGGTTCGAAGATTAGAAAAAATAGGGTCCAAAAGGTGCCTTGCAATGTGAGTGGATAAAGAGTTGAGGAGCGAAAGATTAAGGGTCAGATGTAGGTCACCAAATACCGTCTGGTAATGGCCGATTTCGGCCGTTACCGACCGGTATTTCGTTTGTGACATGTAGGGTGCCTGAAATGTACCGATTCTGTAAATATACCGATTCGGTAAAATACCGAATCGTTAAATTTACAGAATCGGTAAATCTACATGTAGGTGGCACTGAAAATAGTGCCACAGGCCCTTAAGAATTCGTTATTTACCATCAAATACTATTTGATGGTAAATAACGAATTCCTGTGTACATGCACATCTGTGCATGTACACCTGTGCCATGTGGCACACATACATGCCCTGAGGGCATGTATGTGTGTCACATGGGACACAAGCCTGAATCAGGGGTGCAACAGGGTGTCAAAGTGACACCCTGTCCCCCTTGTCAATTCGGTAATTTTACCGAATCGGTATTTACCGAATCGGTAATTGCCATTGGTTCCTATGGACCCCAAGGCCCACAGGAATCAATGGCAATTACCGAATCGGTGAATACCGATTCGGTAATGACCGAATATTGCCGATTCGTTAATTTATTCGGTAAATATACATACATAGCATTTACCGATTTGTAAATACCGAATCGGTAAAATTCGGTATTTACCAATCGGTAAATTATAATTACCTACATCAGGCCCTAAGTATATTCAAATTCTTTCTAAGTGCAGATACTGGTTTATCATTGGAGTTCTCATAGTGAAGGTTGGGATCACCAAGCACTGAAAAATTGGCTACCTGTAGGATATGGGGGAGGCCAAAAAGTCAGAAGGGCTAAGTACCAGTTGTACAAAGGCCCGGGGGCCAATAGATAAGAGCAGTTGTTCATTAAGTTTGATGCAAGCTGAGGGGTTGTGGTAGAGGGACATAACCATACGTTGGAAGTGGTCGGAAGTAGTAGATAAGCTGATTTTTTGCAACACAGCTCTAAGGAAAGACCAATAGACTTTGTCAAACAGTTTCTCTACATCTAGGGCCATGGCCATGGAAGGAGAAAATAACAATGTAGGTTTTTTCCTATTTATGGCAAAAAGTTTAAATGCTGGCTGCGGCTAGTCTCCCCTTTACAGTGCCAGTCTGGGAGGAATGTATGTGAAAGGGGTGTGCTTTTTCTAGCCTAAAAGCTAATATTTTAGCATAGATTTTATAATCTGTATTGAGTAGTGATATTGGTCTACATTTTTTCCTTTCAAAGGGACCTTCCCTTTTTGGGTATACCTACTGTATGGGCTTCTGCAACTCACCCAGTGACTTAACTTGAGTAATGAAATGTTCTCAAAAGCTCAACCAGGTGAGGCAATAAGATATCCTGACAGAATTTATTTTAAAAAAACGGTAAGCTATCAGGCCTTGGTGCTTTTTTAGATTTTAGGGCTTTAGTAGCTTGAAGAATCTCTCAAACATCAGTTAGTTTATTAAGATCCATAGCTTTTTCAGTAGAAAAGTTAGGTAGGTGAAACCCATCTAGGTACTTTTGACAAGCTTCAGAGCTATTTATATTATCAACTTGAATTGGGTTGTATAAATCAGCATAGAAAGATTGGAAGGAGTCTAACATTTTTGTACTGTCAACTTGAATTAAGCCCTGTTTTTCTCTAATAGCTCAGATATGGATTATGTTGTTTATGTCTTTAAGTGTTAAAACCAGCGGTTTACCTGTCTTATTACATTCTAGAAGATTTTTTTTTTCCCGCCCTACTTCAGCTTGTACAAAATCTCTGGCCACAGTTTTGTATGCCTCCCACACTATCCCGGGGGATTCAACGGAGCCTACGTTATCAGCAAAATATTGATCCACTCTCACCCTGAAGCGCTCTTGGAAGTCCTTATCTTTAAAGAGGAAAGAGTCAAGCCGAGGGGGGACGCTCCAATCCCGGGTGGGGCCCAACAACTGGACCCCCACCGGTGCATGGTCTGAGATTCCTCGAGCATGGAGGTGCCCATCTCGGAACAGGTTCACGCTATAATCGAGCCTAGAGGAGGACCCATGGGCCGCCGATAGGTGTGTGTATTGTCTGAGGTGCGGGTTGTGTGTCCTCCACAGATCTAGGAGACCCATTGCTTGCGTAACGTCCCTGAGGTGACGAGTCTCCCCCCCACCCAGCGTGGGCGACGACCTATCCAAGTCTCTGGCCATCACGTCGTTCATATCACCACCCAGTACTAACGTCCCTGAAGGCAATTCCAGCAACAACCTCCCCACATCTGGTAGAGTGGACGTATGCAACCTCGGGGGTATGTAGAGCAAGCAAAAGTTTAGGGGGCGGCCCTCCATTGCGCAGATAATGCCACATAGCGACCCAGGGGATCTAACCAGCTTCGCCCCAGAACCATAGGCAGGGAATTTTTTATAAGTATGCCCACACCCCTTGAGCCTGTCGTAAAACCAGAGTGTGCACGGAGGGTGTATCCAAACCTATCCAGGGCCCTACAGTGATTCCCCAACAGATGCGTCTCCTGTAGGAGGACGACATCAGGAGCATGCCTACGGAGGTACTGTAAAATGACTGTCCGTTTGATTTTATTCTGCAGGCCATTCATATTCCAGGATAAGATGTTTATGTGCTGCGTCTTATGTGAGTGCGTGTCTGCCATGACATTCTCCAGTACTGAATGTGGAAGAACCATCCCTTCCCAACACCCGCTCCTCCCGGCCCCGTAAGTGTATCGATGGAATCAGAACAATGATAGCATACAAGAACTGTAAATAAGTAACAGAACCAAGCCCCCGTTTCCCCCCCATAACAGCCCCCCACCCTGCTTCCCTGCCACTCCGGCCAACCGCGCCGGGCATCCCCAATCAGCAGAGCGCCTGTAGCCCTGAAAAACGATAACCTTAGGGGTGAGTGGTGCAGCCAATCCCACCCACCGGGGCTCTCCCCCTCGGACCCCCCATGAAGTACCATAAGTCATTAACCAAACATCCCAGCCGGAACCAACGGCCCATGATGGATAAGGATCCTTCCCTGAACATAGGTAGTGCCCTTCCACTGGGGTGAGGGCAAACAACCATCGCCAGTACATTAGTCCAAGCGAGTCAGACACATACAGGGCCCTGGCGCAAAACAGTCCCACCACCTCCCCTGCAGGAGAATGCTAAACGAGGAGTATTCATAGTCACAGCAAGCATTTACAATGGCATTATACATTACATGTCTATAGGAGCTCGCCAGGCAGAGCGGAGATAGTCCGGCTCCTCACTCCAGGTCCGGAGACGCCGAGAGGCTGTGGGTCCGCCTCCGCGCCTCCGGGGACGGACCCTTTCGGCGCTGCTGCATGTCTCCTGACATCTCGACGGAGGAGGCCGGAGACCGGGGGGCCAGGGCTCTCCAACTACCCTCACCATCCGGGCCTCTCCGTCGCTGCCCGCGCCCCTCCAGCCAGGTAAGCGCCTCCTCCGGGGTGGTGAAAAAGAAAGATTTGCCCTCCGCCAGCACTTTGAGCCGAGCCGGGAAGAACATCATGTATCGGAGGTCGCATTCCCGCAGCTTCCTCTTGACTGCGTCAAAAAACAGTCTGCGCTCCTGCTGGAACTTGAGCGTGAAGTCCGGGAAGAAACATATCGTGGCGTCCTCCACCCGCAATTCCCCGTGCCGCCACGCCGCCTGCAGGATTGCATCTCGGTCGCGGTAGTTGAGCACTCGCGCAATGATGGTCCGCGGCGGGAGTCCCGGGCGTGGAGGCGGGTCCGGCGCCCTATGCGCCCGTTCTATGACGAAGAATTTAGATAGCCTCTTGGGGTTGAGAGTATTCAGGATGAGATCCTCTAGGAACAGTTCCACGCTGGCCCCTTCCATTTTTTCCGGCACGCCTACCACTCTAAGGTTATTCCTTCGGACCCTCCCTTCCTGGTCCTCCAGCCGAGCCGCCATCTGTTGATGCTGGTGCGTGAGCCGTTGGACCTGTTGTTGCAGCGACTTGGTAGTCCCCTGTAGGTCTGTGATAGCGGCTGCGTTCTGTGTAGCCTTTTCTGATGTCTTGGTCAGGTCGGCCCTCTGGAGCGTCAGCTCGATAGACATTTTGTCTATTTTAGACTCCAGCGTGGTGCCCAGGGATTGAATGGCCTGCATAATGGAGGAGAGGGACGGCTCGCGGGGCTCTTCAGATGGTCCAGGGTGGGGCAGATCGGCACCGGCCGGGCCCGCCGTATAGTTGTCCATCGTGTTGGATTGCGGCGTCGTGTTCTTCTTGCCCCGCATGGTCGCAGCGGGTGGCAGGCGGCCACTCACAGGTCACCCCTCCAGGCCGCCACCAAGGGAGAGCCAAACAGTTCTCGCGATCTAAGCGCGCACGGCCAATCTCCGTAGTCGGTGTAAGTCCTTCCGTGCGCGGAGCGGGCCCCCCCCCCGTCGGTCAAGGCGAGTAAGAGAATGAGAGGTCTGATTGGAGCGACGGCTCTCAGCAGAGGGGCCCCCTCCGCCCAGCGGGCCCCTCCATCAGCTAGATATGATCACGAGTAGCTAGTCCAGTCCGCCTCAATGTGGCCGCCCGCACCCACCGGTTCTCAATCAGCGGTGTGCAGCGACGAATCCAGCCACGGGACGCCTCGTTCACCAGGGCACACCGCGCTGCACAGGACCGCCGCCCGGCCTCCACCGGGGCCCAACAATCAGCACTCACGGGCGCGCAAAGGCCAGTCGCGTCCCCTCCTCGAGTTCATCTGCTCCACAGGTGCCTCATTTACCAGGGCCGGCAGGGCAGGAGGCCCCCCGCCGGTGCCCCCGCACAGGCCCGTCGAACCTCAGCGCCAACCGGAGGCCAGGGCCCCACTCCACTCTCACTTGGCAGGCTCCTATCACGTCCAGGTCCCCCAGCAGCTCCGGTGCGTCCCGCGCCGCACCAGCCACCCCCACCGCGGAGGAGCGCGAAGCGGCTCAGAGCGGGCGCGTCCCGAGCCCCGCAGGAGTCCCCTCAGAGAGTGCAGGCCTCACAACGCCAACCGCGTCTCCAATCACTCACCGGGGGCTTAGGCAGGTCGTCCCCCGCTCCTGCGGCCGCCAATGTTCAGGCCCAGTCCACTCTTAAAGCCGGGCGTCAGAAGGCACTGCGGTCCACGATCCGGGGCCCCCACGGAGTCAGGCGCCGCCCCTCAACCGCCGGCCAGCGCTCCCAACTCGTGCCTCCTCCTCACGCGAGGCCGGTGCCTCGCCGCTGGTACTGCAAGGCAAAGGCCGCAATCGGCCTCGAAACTCCGGCCCTCAGATCTCTGCCACCCGGGCATGGCGATGCACCGGGGAGGAGACAGCAGGTGTCAGCGAAGAAGGGCTCCTTGATTCCGGCCTCAGGCGCCAGGCAATCGGCGGATCAACGTCGGATTTTGGGGGTCAACAGGGTCGCCTCCGGAGCGCCTCAAGACTAGGCGGCCATCTCGGTCGCTGCCAGGCCACGCCCCGTCATTCTAGAAGATTTATGGTTTTTTAATCGTATAAAACCTGAGTTTTTTTACTTAATATTTTATTATATTAGTGATTTAGTGGTTTTTCTTAGCAAGGCTTCTGTTCTCTTCATTCCTTGGTGCCTTTTGTTCATTTTCTGTGGAGTCCGCGTTTATGTAAAGAGGCAGTATCAGGTATAAAAGATGATAGTAGTGGCAAAAGTAGCAGTAAAAAGGCACACTAGATTTGACACCTTAATTTTTCATCATCCCAGGAGGTATTCAGTGTATATTATTTAGGGGCAGCTCTGGTTTCTTGTGTCATACAATATGGTCATATTGTCCATCAAATGAATTAGAGTTAAAAGGGGCAGAGCTAAGGTGGCCACCATGCAGTGAAGCAATTGTAGGACAACAATGTATAAGACACCAGGGGCCGTACTATGCATTGTCATTTTTTGCACTGGGTGCACCTTTTAAAAGGTGCACCAGTCGCAAACATTGATAATGGGCCCTATTACGATGTATGCGCTGCACCAGAGCAGGCAGCAACCTGCCTGCACTTATAAAGGTGATTTGAGATCCCCTTGCAGGCGATGTCTGGGGGGGTCCATAGGACCCCCTTTCACACCTCCAGACAGCTGCTCTCGGGGGTGCACTCACAGTGCACCACCTAGAAGGTGGTGTACTGTGAATGCGCCCCCTGAGAGCTTCTGTACCTCTGCGCCAACGTCTATAATATATTTCAAAGAACAATGGTCCCTAATAGTTCAGGGATCTTGACAGATGATAGATATACACTCAATAGTAAGTATGACCTTTGTCCAGCCGGACAACATTTTAATTTAAGTAAATTGCAAAAATAACACAGGGATTTTTACACACTGATCGATCGTGTCTCATTCCTGGTCGGGTTGCACGATGGCAATTAATGGTTCAGATGGGCGATTCCCGCCCTGTCTGTCCTGAAGATGATGACAATTATCTCAGACTAGGCATCGAAACGTCGTCGACATACTAGCGTCATATGTAAAAAAAAGTGTGTAAAATGAATACAATGATGCTCTGAAATGTATTTTTGTCTGTTCACCGAATCACTAGTACACAGACCGCCTAGTTCGTTTTGAACTTATCCCCTTGTTTTGTCTTGTCCCCTGTGGGTTACTGGCTGTACCCACTGTGTAAAAATCCCTGTGTTATTTTTGCAATTTACTTAAATTAAAATCTTGTACGGCTGGACAAAGGTCATACTTACTATTGAGTGTATGTCTATCATTTGTCAAGATCCCTGAACTACTAGGGACCATTGTTCTTTGAAATACGTTACTGCCCAAGGTCCCTAGTGCCATACCTTTGGGTTCCCTTGTTCTTTACAAAAAAAGCGTCTGTAATATGGCACGGGCGAGGAGGCAAAGGATTTCCCTCATTTGCATAGGGTACGCCTCTATGCAAATGAGGGGACACCCACTAAAAGTAGCGCTGGTACTTTAAGAGCGCTAGTGCTGTCAGTATTAATGAAGGGGACGTACAAGCTTTGCCACCTGCTGTAATAACAAAGTGCCCAGGGGGCACACAAAGCAGGCACAAACACTAGCTATGCCCCCGGGGCACTTATTGGAATACGGCCCCAGATATTTACCTAAGTTACGGAAATTTCGTGCCAGATCTCATCCTGTATCAGTCCAATATCAACCAAAGCACTGCCAGTTGCTGTCACTGTAGGAAGGGTGTCGCAAAGCGTTGCAGCACTGTGCAGACGATCCGATCCGCCTGCATGTTTAGCCCAAGGGCACCAAGCATAAGCCAAGATTGCAATTACAAAGGTAGAAATGTGGGTGGGAGATTCACAAGTGAAGTCGTAGCAGATTCAAAGGGCTTCACAGTGTTTTGTAGGATTTTGGCTTTGCTTTGCAGTGTTCGGCACAATTTTAGTTAGCTACATGTTTGCAAGGAGATTCTGGCGAACACTGCGTCAAGAGCAGTCACAAGCTCACCCAGCCGAACAGAGAGTGCTGTAAGGTTCCAGAGATCAGTCGTGAAGCCGTAGGTCCGCTATCGCATCATAACTTGGTGTTTCACAGTAATTTCCTGGTCTCTCAGGAGCATAGCTCTCTCTTTAAGTGGTCATTCCAGTCAAGTGTTATCTACTCCCCCTAGGTAGGGGAATATTATCTCCTTAAGGTTTTTCACTTCTCATGAAATTGTTGATGGGGCATCACAGTCCTTGGGCATGTAGTTGTGCCATTGTCTTCGGACCTTGATTTCGGTTTTTGTGGTGTTGAGATTTAGGTGGTTAAACATCATCAAATCATCTATGAAGGATAACTAATCATCAAGTCTTGATATGCAGAGGTCTTTTGGATTGTCCATTCTTAGGGTGATTTGTGTCTCATCTGCATAGGTGTAAAATATTACATTGAAGAACTTGATCAGGGTCAGTGAGAGGTTAAGTAGAGGTTATATAGAAGTGGGGAAATAGTGACCCCTGTGGGACATCACATTGCAGGGTGTGTGGGCAAATTCAGAGGGTGGCAAAAATACCAGGCTTTATTTGTCACTAAGGTGAGAAGCAATCTACTTTAAAGCATTCTTGCATATGCCAAGGAACTGGAGTCTAGGTAGCAGTATCTGGTGGTGGACCAGGTAGAAAGCTGCTGATAAATCCAGAAGCAGTGCCCACAGTAAGTTTTAGGAGGTCTAAGTCTGCACCTCAGCCTGGCCTAATTCCAGGTGTTGGTCTGACAACAAATTTTATGCCCAGAAAAGTTGAAGAGTTGGGTAAAGGTGACCCTTTCACTCATTACCTATTAGAAACTGGTGTGTAGTCTGCTAGCTTGGATGGGCCAACTTTTTTCTTTTTGTGAAATGGTCTGTTGTCGGAGGTCTTCAACTGTGATTAGAGGGATCTATGTTCTGAGGACTTATTTTGTATGCTGCTAGCTGAAGCTGTAGCACAGGTTGTAAGGAGGATATGTCTGAAGATTTTAGAGAGGGCTCGGTCTCCTGGGGATTCTGATGGCTTGCTTGCCATGATAAGGATGTGGAATTATTTTCCGTAGTGTGGGTAGAGGATGGTAAGATATGGTTTGTGACTGCCTTTGTGGTGAGCAAGTCATTCTATGTAGTAGTTTTAACTGCTTTAGCCTGAGGTAGTCCTGGGGGTTTCCAATTTTTGAGATGAGCGCTTTGGTGATTGCATCAAAGAGCCTTGATAATGTGGGGTCCCTGCATTGTATGACCCATGGTTACAGAACAATGCCAGGATAGTGTGTAGTTTCTGTCATTGTTTGGTACAAGTACTCACTCCCACTTCCTTTCACCTCTGGTCTTGAGCATCATTGGCTACCACTTCCACTCCTTCCTCACGGCACTGCCACTCAGGATGTCTTCCCCCCAGGAGCCATGCTGGGCAGAATTGTGATTATCACATGTGCTGCACAGTTGTTACACCCACCCCCCGATCACTAGCACAGTAAATCCTGTCTCTATGAGAACACTGAAAAAAGCTGTGACTGTATGCCCCATTTCAGTGGTAGGCTCCATTGTGATTTAGGGATCTACTGCAGGGTTGGAGGATCTACCTCAAGTTTGAACATCCCAGGAGTCAAAGTTTTACTGCAGCATCTCTTATTGGGCTCTGCTTTCCTTGAACACAACTCTTCCCTCAACTTCATCTGTCTTTCTGGCTCTCCAGTTGAGATTGTCTTCAAGTGAAATGTCGAGGACATCTTATCTTACGTTTGTGGTTTGGGGCTTTGTTTGAAATTCCTTCTCCAGAATAGGCTCAAAGACTTTGTTTGCTTCCTTTAAATTATTCAACCTTTTCCAGAGCTGTCTTTAAAGGCATCAGGTAGGTGATAGCTAGTGAGAATTAGCTATTTCTTATCTGGATTGTGGAACTCTTGTTGGACTGTGGCCTTACTCATATTAGGATTATGTTACGCCCTCAACGTTGTGCTGTAAAAAACATCTTAAGCCTCCATAGTGGTATTTGAAGGTCCCAGGGGCATCTTTGTTTCTGAATTTTGAATCAAAATGTATAGCATAAACAACTGTTATAGAACATCGGAACGAGACTAATCTCGTGAAGACTCTTTTGGCTCTAACAAGATAAAGGCACCATGGTTTTCGTATCTAGAATATAAACCAATGTGCATTAGTTACTAGAGTAAACCTTGTCTATAGCTCATTGCCTGTAGAATGGTACTATCGTGAAATCTACGTGGATGAAAAAAGTGAGTTTATTACAGTTGATCGAAGAGCAGAGAGTAACAGCAGTCTGTATTCTGTTTAATATCAAAAACCTGTCACTCATGAGACACTGAGTGTTAGAACTGGGGTCACCAATTCCACCACAGTAGCTTGGCGCGAGGCAGGAAGGCACCCAGAGGCAATGTGTAAAGCAGTACACACTCACACTGACTCAAGAAGGCACAATCAATAAAAGGGACACCCCACCAGATTGTTGTTTAACTCAACATTCTTTATCTAGACTTTTTAGTGCAGGTAAGTAACTCACTGTTATTTAGGCAAATGGGGTCAACGTCTTTCAAATGCTAATTCAATGCAAGTATCTCTCTGTTATTTAGGGGCAGTCTAGGCAATCACATTCCTCATTGGCAGGTTCATTCAAGGTAATATTTCATAGGACTGGTTTCAACATAAAACATCTCTTGTGCATGGGGATCCTTGAAATAACTCAGCATATGCATAAATGGCGTACCAGAAACATATACATAATTTCCTACCCAGGGGCACACTGAAAGGAACAGTCCCCTGGCAAAGGGTTAACTCAGGCACAGCTCAACGATGTTCAAAGCAGTTCTTGGGCCTAGTTTAGAAGGCCTCTAATCAATTCCATCCTCACTCCGGGCCTTCAGGGCCAACAAGGCCTTTTCTGGGTTAACTAGGGCCTTCAGGGCCCAACTGCGGTCTCGTGAAGGGGAGGGGCGGACATGGGGCTGCCTCACTGATGTCCAAGGGCTCCTCGGCAGCCCCGCTATCCTGTATACTTTTGCCCTCCCCCGGGGGGTTGTTACCTTGGTCTGGGCCTCCGGAAGGCCCTCGCTGCTTGGTCCTTAGTCTGGCGCAGGTCAGGGGGCTCTTGCTCTCCTGGAGCCCCCTTGCCGGTGTCTCGAGCCGGTCAGGGACCTCAGGACGCTTCCTGCGGCCCAGGGACCAATCAGGCACGGTCCTTGGGAGGCACACCTGTGACCGCCAACCACAGCGCGGCTTGCTGGGGGCGCAGCTGCAAAAGCCAATGGCTGCGCGGCAACAAAGGGGGCACGGCCGATGACACGGCCGGCGCCCCGTCACGTGACGATGGCGGCGCTAGCTTCGCAGGCCCAGCCCCGGCCTTTCTAATACAGCGGCGGCCCTCCCTTCACTCCGGGGGCTGTGGCAGGTCCGTAGTCCACACGCTACTCTTTTCTGGCGACCGGGGCAGCGGCAGTGATTGAGGCCACTCAGCGGACTCTCCTCACGTGGCGCCCGAGTCGTGGCGGTGATTTCCAGGACCCCAAGGCGCAATTCACACCAGCGCCCGACACCACCACATGCAGGAGGCGCAGGCAGCGCAACAGGGCCCACACCGCCCGGGCTGCAGCAGTGATGGCAAATTTGCATTTTTAAGGACACAGCGCTCAAACACAGGTACCAGGCGGCGGCCGGGATGGGCAGGTAGTGCTTTTAAGGGCGCAGCGCTTAATAGACCAGCACAGGGGGCACAGTTCTGGCAGCAACAGTTCTTCGCAGTTCTGGGCACAATAGCGCTTAGGAGTGTCACAGCGCTTTGCAAGCAGAGCTCAGTAGGAGCTTGGGGCATCCAGAAGCAGCAGCCTTTAGCAGTCCAGTGCTAGGTGGGCACACATTGCTTTAGGAGCACAGTACAGGGGGCACAGCGCTTGGAGATTACAGCACCAGAATGCACAGTTCTATCAGTAAAGCCCTTAGGTGGTACAGCGCTGTTTACCTGGTTGATCCCCCAGCAGTGCTCACAGCAGGCAGCCCACTCCTTCCTGACAGCGCTTGATGGGCACGGCGCCTTTCTTTGGGGGGATGGATGGCAGGTCTCAGTTTCTTGGCGAAGGAAGGGGTGTTGAGTTGGTAGGCTTCAGAGGCAGGATGGTTCCCTGCAACACACTGGAGATGGTTCCCTGGGTTTCCCCTCGCTGGTTTAGATCAGCAGGCTGGCAGAGTCCCTCATCTAACTTAGGAACAGCAGGGGATAAGCTCAGTCAGTCCCAGTAGTGTAGGTTCCTCCCCTAGGCCCAACCGCCTATACTCCGGCAGAGGTTTCCCCAGGTCCAGTGGTGCCCCAACTGACAGTCAGGTTTCCCTCCTCTACTCTTATATCCCAGGTCAGGTGACCCTCCTCTAAAGGCGGCAAAGCATAACCCCTCCCATGGCTGGAAGGTTCCAGGAGCTTCCACATATTAGGCTATGGAACAAAAAGGCGGGAGGGCAGAGATACTGTATCAGGATGTTCCAGCCTGCTCCTAACTACTAGTGGGTGTACTCCATGGCCACTCCGCAGTAGCAGGGGCCTGTGGCAGCCATGTTATTGGGAGAGAGCATCTGCACCTCAGCTCTGTTTGGTAGTGGTAAGGTGCCCAGAGACCTAGGTCCAACAAAAGTCGGTGGCAAAAATAAGGCGAAAAGGGACAAAAAAAAAAACGGGGTAAGACCACCCTAGGGCTGACAGGTCTAACACTGAGAAAATGAGAGAAAACCTCAAAATGTGAGACTACAAGCCAATGATGTTTCTTGTGTGCCATTTCTCACATCCCTTTCACCCTTACCCTCTTGCCCTCAGTGATGAATGCAGTCTTGGATATGTTTCACACTATTGAAAGGGCAGAAGCTTGTGGGTTCCTGGTTCTTACAGCAGCAATATTCTGATCTAAAGATTAGTGGATGGGCAGAGGGCATCCATTATACATGATGAGCAGTGTTGTTTTTCACTAGTTCTAGTCACCACTTAGTAAGCACTATTATAGCTCTGGTGTATCATTTTGTCATTCTCAGGTTGTGAGTTCTTCGATTTTTTGTATTTGAATTCTGTATTGATTTGCTTGATCCTGCCATTTTTCCTTGTGATCCTTCTCTTAAGGTAAGTCTTGATGTTTTCAGTGGAAAATGGTTGTCCAGGCGGATACATCCAGTGGTCTTTTATGAGTACATGTTTTGGCAAGAGTTTTTTCCAGGTTTTTGCCATGGCCTGAATGTGCTGTTGTGTGTAGTCTTTGTGCTGATTCTGTCAACCAGGAGATTGATCGTGTACAAGTAGTGTAGAAAAGTTGAATGCAAAAGCCTTACATTATTGTTAAGAATTAGGGTTTCAACTGCTATACAGCTTGGTCTTGCAGCTCCTCAAGAACTCCTTTCCCATTCCTGGTCTTTTTAAATAACAACATTGCTTGAAGAGGAGCCTTCTTAAATCACTTTCCACTTTCCACCCAGTCATAATTTTCATCTGATTTGCTCTCTAGCACAAATTTTTGCTTTAACTTCTACATCTTTCTCTCTCTACTCTACTCATTCTCTTACCTTTCATCTCCTTTGTCATTAATGGTATACTCCTTAAATAGGATCTGTTTTTCAAGAGTCTTGTTTTTTCATGTACAGAAGTTGTTCAAAGTCCCTAGTTGTATAAAGTTGCCCATATCCTTTTGTAGGGATGCCTCATATACATGCCTTTGGAGTGACAACCAGAAAGGATTCCTTCTTCATTACATTTTTCCTATCTGAGAAAATGTATGACTCATTTTGTCTTGAGTTGAACACTCAGGTGACTTGTCTAGCTGTTCAATTGGGAGGAAAAACCTTTACATTGTCATGTCCCCCTTTGTCCTAGCCCACAAGGACCACAAGCAAGGCTGATTAATTTAGTGGAGATTCTTTATTCTCTTATTCTTCCCTGTCGTCGCAGTGCACGCAGGTACATCCCTCTCACTCGCAGGTTTTGTAGTGAATGACCCCGTCCCCCTTCCCTGACCGGATGTTGTGTCCAGTGTCTAGTCCCCTCCCCATGTGTCCTGTGCAGGGTCCTAGTGCCCACCTGCACATCACTCCAACACACATTATGATGCTCTAACACTCTCTCTGACTGAGGCCACACATTAACATTTTACAGAGATTACACTCTATGACCACCTAAGGAAATTTCTAAAATTGTAGATATATGTGGCTACATCTATTTCTCAAACTTCCTGCAACACCACATACTTAGGCACTGCGATGATCGCCATATTACATTTAGGGCATGTCTTTGAACCCAGCAAAACCAAAAGGGATGATGGATGGAGTGTTGAACATTGCAAGCACTCACCCCCAGTCAACTGATCTGGGTTTAATCCATCACCATTCTTTAGCTCACTCCACCACCCCAGTTCAGACATGGCCATATGCAAATCAGTCTGACCCTGTGCCTCATGGGAACAGTCCAGCCCAAACTGCCAAGCCATGTCTTCCCTGGACCGCAAACAAGCATCCTGGAACCTCACATATAGGCCATATTACAGCTGCAGACTGCTGAGCTTGTTCCTTGTTGCCTGTGGACACCAGCCCATATCTCGCGGCCCCCGCTTCGCGGGAGACGCTCGAGGGAAGAGACACTGCATCCGGGCTTTGGCTTTTGAAAGACTCGTGCCGGACCCCAGCGGGACTGCGAGGACCAGCGGGCAGTGCGTAGCTTAATCTGCCGCAGCTGGTCCTCTTCCCGCCCCCATCTCCCGGCTTAATTAAAGGACCGTGCTCTCATCACCACGTTGGATTTCTCGACTGAGTTGTGCTGAGGGGAAGACGTATCGGACTGCTGAGCTTGTTCCTTGTTACCTGTGGACACCAGCCCATTTCTCGAGGCCCCCGCTTCGCGGGAGCCGCTCGAGGGAAGAGACACTGCATCCGGGCTTTGGCTTTTGAAAGACTCGTGCCGGACCCCAGCGGGACTGCAAGGACCAGCGGGCAGTGCATAGCTTAATCTGCCGCAGCTGGTTCTCTTCCCGCCCCATCTACTCCTCCTATTTTAGGAACTAGAGGCTCGCGCTCGCGGGACGCACGCGGGTCAAAGCCCGGGCAAAGGGCGGGCCCTCTTAGGCCCTCAGAGGCCGGAAGAGCCCGGATCGGCCCCCCCCCCTTGGTTCTGTAATCTTTGGTGAGGTTTGAGTATCTCCTACATTGCGTTATTGTTGTTTTTCAGCAGCCTGACTCATCTACGCTGGTACTAGATTTATTTAACTATTGGTTATTGTGGAATGTGTGCATATAGCTAGGTCTGTGATTATACGATTGCTATTGTGTGTTTTTGCTTAGGTATTCATAGCACTAGTTGACAGTATGACCTCACCTGCCCCAATTGCTACATCTTCAGTGGGTGGAGAAGAAAAACAAGGGACATTAGATAACTACTTTATCAGGGCTGTCACAGGAACAGACAGGGACCTCATACTCGCTGAACGACGGGCCGAGAGACGTCGCTCAGTTGAGCTAATTAAGAACAAACGTTCTTCCCTGGGCCCGACTCAGATAGTTTTGTCCCCGCTTCCTAGTATTTATTGCGAAAGTGAGGGTGTTGATGCTTTGCTCGGAGATAGTATTCCTCTACTCCTTCAAGATATCACCCCTCCCGATCTAAACAATGACCTGCCCATAAATCTTTCTGTCTCTTGAGGTTGTATGTCGCAAGAGGCAGGAGTTTCGGTAACTTTACCGTCACCAGTGGTTGAGCCTATTAAAAAACATAATAAACCCTCAAAAAAAACAAGAGCGCAAGGCCCTCCCCCGAAAAGAAGGAAAAAGGGGGGTAGTAGATCACAGATAAATAAAATAAATCATACCTATTGTGCCAAACCTATGAGCTCCACATTAGATACACCTACATTACCTGTACTATCTATTGAATCTCCCTCCTCATTATTAGATCCATCTGGTATTGTTTTAATGAGTAGTATTGAAAAACTAGTTAGGTCTCTCATACTGCCCCTGGTTGAGAGACTACAAAAAATAGGCCAGCAACTGGGTAATTTAGAACACGCAATTAAGGAAGTCAAAGAAGGAATCAGGGGTGTTTCAGTGCCCCCTTTAGTTTCTACAACTATTGTATCGCCCTCAAATGTTATAGATCAAATGGTGACAAAAACTATAAATCAAAATAACTTGACTAACCCCTAAACCAATGCCCCCCAAAACACCGCGGTCAAAGGAGAAAAGTAGTGGTAAAGTGGCTCAGGAGGGTGGAAAGCCTAATCCACCGGGAAATCTTTATAAAATCCACGGTCATGAAGCTCCAGTGAGGCTATCCACTCCTAAGAGGCACATTGTGGAACTGCCTGCAGAAGCAGTTCCACTTGTGGTGGTCCTCACTGGAGTTCCGGTATTAGAGGATGGCAAAGACAGGAAAAATGAAAACCAAAAGCAGCTAAAGAATAAAGTTATATTTTGGCTCAAGAAAAACCGACCACTTCCTCCTAATGTGAACGGCGAAATACTGTATGTTAGGCGCCTTCCTTGGTTAGGTCCTAGCACCAAGAATATTACGGGGGATATCATTATTATAAATTTTAGAGACAGAAGGGCAGTTAGTTATATTCTAGATTGGTTTCCTCCCAATGGCAGTAATGCAATGACACCTCGTGACTTGACATACTTCTACCCTAGAAATGTGATAAACCCCACTAATCCCAGGCCGCCGGTCTATTATCAGGACCCCAATTTGATATACGAGACGATCACCATAGACCTTTATCCCAATATCAGGAACCTTTCTTTAGGTCCCAACCTTTACATCAGGCTGATCACTACAGACCTATATTTCATTATCAGAATGATTTTACCAAGCCTCCAGGTAATTATTATCCCTTACCATGGATTAATTCATATACCCAAGAAGGCAGTTTTAATCATCAACCGACAACAAGACCATTTCAGATTCCCACACAGAATGGATTTAACATTCTGTCAGGTCTAGATGATATTGAATGACTATTAACCACCACAATTCCTGTGGATAATTCTAATTTGCGTCTCTTAGACAAAGCAATCATATCCCAAAAGGTCTTTTTTTCTGAGGATTACCATAGTAGTTTTTCTCCCACCAGTGACTGCCCAGATAAGGCCCTGGACAATAGTGTTTTGACTGATGGGCCCTGGAACCTAATAAAAGATCCTTCTTTGCTGCCTCAGGGGTTAACTGCGGAAATTCAAACTTATCCCAATCAACCGCTTCTTCCCCCCAAGACTCCACCATGTAGTAGCTTGATCCTTTCTATCCTATTTTGGAACGTTGCAGGTTTGCGTTCTAAAGTCGACAAACTTAACTGGCTTGAATTAATTAGAAATCACAATATAGTATGTTGTCAAGAAACATGGTCGGAAACTGCTATTCATCTTCAGGGGTACAGATTGTACCATTCAAGCGCAGGTCCCTCCATTTTTGGTAGATCCAAGGGAGGCTTATCAGTATATGTATCTAATATCCTTGTATTCAAGAAAATTGTAGAAAGTTCAACTGAAGAGAATTATCAGATACTCAAACTCTCAGTGAACCAAGGGCATACATATTTTCTGGTAAATTTCTATAAAAATCTGTCACCACCTGATTTTGTGAAAGTTCTTAATAGGCTAACTTTTGTTTTAGATGAGCACCGGATTAGTAGTCCCTCCCTGCCTTTTAAACTGATATGGGGTGGCGATTTCAACATTACTTTATGTAAAGACTATATTAATTCTAATTGTGGTGTTGTGGACGAGGGCGGGAGCCCCCTGACGCATATCGCACACTCCAGTGCTGGGAACATACTAAATGAAAAGTTATTTACCCTAGGACTGGGGTTTGCGAACAAATTAGCTGAACCCCCAATTGATTTCGCCCCTACCTTTCATGGCAGGGGCTGTAATACTATAATCGATTTCATTTTGCTTTCTAATCATATGAAGGATGAGCTGCTTAATGTTATTACTGGAAAGGACATTAGTAGTGATCATTTCCCCAATAGTGTCACCATCTCAGTGCCAACCGGACGTGACACAACAAGTAATTCTGGGCTGTTAAACCAAAGAGCCTTGTGTTTAGACAAAACTAACGGCTATTCGGTGAAATGGGCCAAAGTAGACCCGGATGTTATTACATCTAATGTCATCTCCACAGCCCTCCCTATGTGAGAAACATGCCTAAATTCGAACTCCACTGTAGACGATATTTTGACTAGTTTTATTAATATTACTAAAGTAATTAGCAAGGAGCTGCTCCGTAAACAAAAGCAGAATGGCGCACAGGAAAAAGGGTGGCTTAATTCGGAATGTCGTAGAGCCCTCTCGACTTTGAAAAAAGCTATACACAAACCCGAGAGGGATCAGCCTGAAATTAGGAAGCTGAGAAAGCATTACAATTTGGTGAAAAAAGAATGTAGGAAGAAAAGGAAAAAGGAGTTGTGGGAGAAGCTCCATGAGAGCTGCAACAGAAAGGACAGTTTAATGTTTTGGAAAGTGGTTAACTCACCCTTTTTGAATGCTGTGAACACTGGTCCCAGCATCGAGGTAGCAATCAGTGCAGAGGGTTGGGTTTCCCACTTTTCAAAAATATTCTTAGCTGAAGGTGTCAGTCTTGAGGAAAGTACTTACTTATCTCCTTATCCCATTGAACTGTCTTTTAGTCATGAGGAAGTAATTGACGCCCTGTCATCCTCAAAGTCTGGCAACGCCCCCGGGCCGGATGGCGTACCACTAGATATTTACACGCATACTCAGGAGCTCTGGTCACCAGTATTGACCAGAGTAATTGAAGCAGCGCTAAAAGGTGGTCTTGTAAAATCTTGGTCAACTTCTATTCTGTTGCCCATTTTTAAGAAGGGTGACCGTAACAACCCGGCATGCTACAGGCCCATTTCCCTCCTGGATTCTTTTGGTAAAGTTGCAGGCCGCTTAATCCTAGATAGACTACGGGCCTGGTCTGAGGATAACAACATCATGACAGATCTGCAATACGGCTTCCAGGAGGGGCTGGGCACTGTGGAACAGGCTCTGAATCTCTCCCTTTTAATTGGGAAGTATGCCCAGGCCAAGAAAGGCAACCTCCACCTGGTCTACGTGGATTTGACCGCAGCCTTTGACTGTGTTTCACATTCAAGACTGTGGTCAATCCTAACAGAACTAGGGGTAGACCCACCAATAATATCCTTCTTACGTGAGCTGTACTTGGGAGCATCGGCCAGGGTGAGATTCGGGGTGAACGGGGAGCTTACTCTCCCTATCGTAGTTACAAAGGGGGTCAGACAGGGCTGTGTCCTGGCTCCCTTCTTATTTAACCTCTATACAAACGGTCTCGAGAAGGCCATGTTAGAGGGGAGTCAGGACCTACCATTAATTGCCCGTCGTCCCATTCCTGCGTTACTCTACGCGGACGACGCGGTGATCATGGCGCGTACCCCACTACAACTTCAGATCCAGTTAAACTCTTACTGTAAATTCATGGCTTCACTGGATTTAATGGTCAACATTAAAAAAACCTTCGCTGTGCATTTTGGTAAAAAGACAGCCAACAAGAAACCAATATTTATTGAAGAAGCCAAGTTGGACATACCCTTTCTTAGGTATTTTATTTGATAATACTTCTTCTTGGAAGTCGGCCACCGTTAGTAGGCATCTCCTATTTTTAAGAGCTACATCTGCCCTAATTGCCTTTGCACGTAAAGTAGGGAAGCCTCCCCCAAAAGAACTCATGCAAATATACTATGCTAAGTGCCATAGCGTAGCTGTCTACGGAGCTGGGGTGGGGGGCTATGTACCCGTGGACATCCTGCAGAGGGTAGAGAATAATTTTATTCGTTATTTGTTGGCCGTCCCACAGTGCTCTCCAACGTTTGCCTGTCATATCGAATTGGGCATGGATTACATTGCTGATTATATAAAAATTCAGCCAATTTTATTGTGGCACCGTATTTGGACAACGGAACAATGTAGCCTAACTTGTGCGTTAATCTCTGATTGTTTGAGCCTTGACAACTGGTCAGATATTCCGTGGCTGTCCTTTGTACATAACTTTCTCAAGGACTTGAACCTTTTAAAATATTTTAAAGAACCTGGGATAGTAATTACCATTACAATAAAGACCTTGAGATTGTCATGTTTGTCACATTTAAGGGAATTACGTATAGCCCAAGAAATTAACAAAGTTTCAAACAGACATAGTTTAACTATTCAATGTACTCAGGGCATCCAACCGTATCTCACCTTTTGCCTGACCAACTATGAAAAATATCTGTTGACACAGTTTAGGCTTAATATGTTTTTCCGTTTGGTTACATTTCCAAGGAGACAAGATTGGTCTTCTTCAATTATTCGGTGCCCTTGTGATGGTATTTCTGAACAGTCTAATATTCATGTATTTCTGTTCTGTAAATTTTATGATCTACCACGCAAACGTTGGATAATTCCATTACTGTTATCCCAAGGCTTGAAAAGTTGCCGCCCTGCCCTTTTTGGCATTACAACATCTAGAAACAGTATCTAATGCCAAATGTATAGCTATGTTCCTTAAAAACTGCTTGAAAATTCGGTGTATGCATGAACAATTATAGTTTCAGTGTTTTCCTAAATAATTCTTTGGCTGGAATCTGAAATATCTGGAGACGCGCGAGCGTCAATCAAGATGGCTGCCATCGTCGGAGCTCCGTGAATTCACGGGCCCGATTTTTCGAATAACGACGAATTTTGTGTCACGAAGTTGGCGCAAATAACTGCGCCTACCTGAGAAAGTGGATTTTTACATCTGTGGCGATTTTCGAGCAGTTTTAATCAGGGAAGCCTGCTTTCTAGCCTCCTAGTTCCTGCTCCCAGCCTTGCCTGAAGGTATTGACTGCTTTGTGTGCTTAGGGGGCGGAGTGTGTCCTTAGGAAAGGGCCTGGCTTGGGCCTAGCCACGCCCACAGCCCAATATAGCTGCTGCACCAGTGGTTTTACAGTGTATTTCCACTGTTTTTTTTCACTTTTTACCTCATTTTATTATATTTGAGGTTTATTTTCCGCAGTTGTGGTTCTTTTTTCATCTAATTGTGAATTTTTCACCACAAAATGGAGTCTAAAACTCCAGTCAATAATGAAAGACGACAACAAGTCTCTCCTCCTCCAGTCAAGTCCAAGGTGGTAGAGTCATCTGAACCTTCACTATCCTTAATTTTAGAAGAAATACAAGCTTTGCGTCTTAGTACTGATAATATTGCTTCAGAAGTTAAAAGTGTGCGCAAAGATATGGCTTCATTATCAATGGAAATTTCTGATAACTCCATTAAAATTCAAGATAACACAAGTAAAGTGGACGCTTTTGCTCCTTTAGTGGCTAAAATAATGCCTATGCATACCCAGCTTTTGGACATGGAAAATAGAAATAGGCAGTACAATCTTTGCATTTTTAATTTGCCGGAAGAAGTTGAGGGTTCTAATTGCAGGCTATATCTGGAATCTCTGCTTCCTGGTCTTTTGAATATCAAGTTCCCAGAAAAATTTGAAGTGGATAAAGCTCACAGAATCCCTTCTCATCGTAACGCACGTCATTCTAAACCTCGGCAAATGATTTTCAAAGTACTGCGTCATCACCACCTTGTCCTAATAAGGAAAGCCGCTAGAGAAATCCCTTCACTAATGGTGAAAGGTAACAAAATTTTTATTCACCAAGACTTTGCTAAAGAAACGGTTGCTATGCGTAAGGAGTTCTCAACTTATCGTCCACAACTCAGAAGCCTTGGTTTCAAATATGGACTATTTGATCCTTCCACGATGCGCATTTGGAAAGACAACTTCTCCAAATCTTTTCAACGACCTGAAGACCTGAAGCAATTTCTTGAACAGCAAATTCCACCGTCAATGGATACTCATAACCCTAATACTTGACTCTTTCTATTCAGAAATTAAACGACACATATTTGAATAATTCTTTATTTGCGGGCTTTAACGGTTTGGCCATGCTTGTAGAATGTGTGTGCGTTTCTATGTTTCTATTTATGTATCTTGTTTGTTCCTTTCTCCCTTTTTTCTTTTCTTCCTGTTTTATTATCTACTGTAGAGTTACTATTTTCATTCCTATTTCCCTTATGCTTTTCTTCACTTCTTCTTGTATTGGTACTGTTTTTCTCTCCTTTCTTACTCAAAATGGCTAATGTTCATAATGTTAAAGTTGTTTCTCTTAATGTTAAAGGTTTGCGACATCCAGTCAAACGTACAAAAATGTTAGATTACCTAGGTTGTTGTAAAGCGGATATATGTTTTGTTCAAGAGACTCATATTGATGATAAGATATTACAGTATATGAAGAAAAAGTGGGTAGACACTATTATTTCTTCTCCTGCTATTGGAAAGAAAAATGGGGTTGCCATTTTCTTTGCAAAAAAATTGCATTGTCAAGTTTTAAGTAAAATTTCTGATTCTGAGGGCAGGCATATATTAGCTAAAATTAAAATACATGACTCTACACTATTTTTACTTAATATTTATGGCCCCATGGCAGATGATCCCACTTTCTGGTCTACTATCACCACTGAAGTTTTAAAATTGGGTAACATTCCATTGATTGTTGGAGGTGATTTTAACGTTATTGCGGATCCTCTGTTGGATAGATTATTTACAACTAGATTTCGTCCTCATAAGGTTTTTCATGCCTTTAAATCTTTTATTCATACTACCAAATAAGCGGATATTTGGCGCCTACATTATCCTACTGAAAAATGTTATTCCTTTTTCTCCAATCCCCACAATTCCCACTCCAGAATAGATTATTTTTTAATTTCTCCGTCTCTCATTCAAGCTGCAACCAATCCAGTTATTGGTACTATAGATATCTCAGATCATGCTTTAATTTCTTTTAATCTGAATATCTCGTCCAATTTTATTAAACAAACCAGATGGCGCATGAATTCTGATATTGCTCTTAATGAACGTAATAAACCTAAATTATTGCAAGCTATTCAGGACTATTTTTTGTTCAATCCTGAAAATTCTACTACTGTGGTTAATAGATGGGATGCATTCAAAGCTTATATTAGAGGATCCACAATTTCTATTATGGCTCATGAGAATAAACTGTTTAACACTAATATTAAAAACCTTAAAGAACAAATAGCAAAGTATGAAAGATTATTTATTTCGTCCAATAATCCCCAATATAAAATTAAGTTACAAAAATTTAGATAGGAATTTAATTCTATACTCAGTAGAAGAGCTGGAATTCAACTTGCGAGATCAAATGCTAAATTCCGTTTTAATTAAAGAGGTCAGGGAAGCTTCTTGCTAATTATTTACGCATTAAAAGAGATAAAACGCAGATTACTTCTATTCGTAACCCTGAAGGCAAGATTGCGCTGTCCCACAATGATATTGTTAAAGAATTCCTAGATTTTTACTCAAATTTATACAACAAGCCAGATCCTTGTGATGATTCTTTAATTGACACTTTTTTAAATAACTGTGATTTACCCCAAATGTCCCTTTCTGCTAGACTTGGATTAGAATCTCCCATCACCAATGAAGCCATTAAATCACTTCAAAAAAATAAGTCCCCAGGCCCTGACGGTATCCCGGTTGAATTTTATAAGGAATTCCAAGTTCCCCTTCTGCCTTATTTATTTCAACTCTTTTCATATTTTGGTTCCTCTGGAACCATTTCAGGCTCTTTTGCTGATGCTTTAATTATTGTTCTCCCCAAACCTGATAAAGACCCTACCCTAGTCTCTAATTATCGTCCTATCTCCTTAATAAATCAAGATTGTAAATTATATATGCCAAAATCCTTGCCTCTAGATTAGCTCCTATTCTTCATTCTATTATTCATCCTGATCAATCAGGATTCATGAAATACAGATACTCAGCTAATAACACAAGATCCTTACTCCATGTTATTGAACAGAGCTCAACCCTTTCGGCCCCTGCTGGGGTGATGGCTTTAGACGCAGAAAAAGCCTTTGATAAAATTCACTGGGAATTTTTATTTAAAACTTTATTATCATTTAATTTTGGTCCCTCTTTTATTTGTATGATATCCGCATTATATTTTGCTCCCACTGCTCGCTTATTTATTAATGGCCAAATTTCTACTCAATTTTCCCTTTTTAGAGGCACACGACAGGGTTGCCCCCTTTCTCCACTTTTATTTTTGTTAGGAATTGAACCTTTTCTTAACCATATACGTAATTGTGCAGATATTCAAGGTATTACAATAAACAATTTCACTATTAAAACCTTAGCCTATGCAGATGACGTATTATTATTTATTAGTAATCCAATTTCCTCTGTTCCATTTTTATTAGATATCATTTCCCAATATTCTGTAGTCTCGGGTTACAAACTTAATGTTAGTAAAACTGAATTTTTCCCTTTAAATGTTCTTTGTACACCTGATATGTTGCCTGTCTCAGATATTATTTGGCAAAAAAACAAACTAAAATATTTGGGTATTTTATTCTCTTCATCCTTGCCTTCCACGTTAAAATTAAATAGTGATTTTATCTTAGATTATGTCAAAACTAAAACTTCCAGATGGTCTTCTCTCCATCTCACTTGGTGGGGGAGAATGGAATCTATTAAAATGAACATTGCGCCTAAAATTTTTTACTCCCTTGCTATGGTCCCCACTCAATTTCCACTAAAGTTCTACCAAGATGTAGATAAATTATTATCTAAATTTCTTTGGAACAATAAACCCCCTCGAATTGCTTTCAAAAAATTAAAAATGCTTAAATCTTATGCTGGATTTGGTCTTCCTGACTTTTTCTTGTATCACAAAGCATTCATATTGAAACAAAGTTCATTATGGTTTACTGCTTCTCCACTAATTAAACCTCCTATTTGGTTTGAAATAGAAAAATCACTTATTGCTCCTTTCCCACTACCATCTTTGCTTACAATGTCTCATAAATCTACTGTTGTACATCAGTCGTCCATAATTAAATCTTCAAGGTTAATACTTAATGATTTAGACTCTAACTTTGCTTCTCCCTTAGATTCTACGTTAGATTTATCATTATGGCATAGTGCTATTATCAAATTGAATAGAAATCAGAATTATTGGAGTTCATGGATTAACTCAGGAATATTCTACCTTAAAGATATTTTTTGTGATGATGCTTTTATTCCTTTTGACACATTGAAATCGAATTTTGCATTATCTAATACTGTTTTGGTTAAATATCAATTTTTATGCAACTCCATTTTGGACTCATTTCCAACTGGTATTCCTTCTACAATTGCAACTGATTTATCAATTTATCTTCATGCTGTTTCTAAATCTTCAAATGTTGTTTCTATTCTATACAAGAAATTTGCTGTTTCCATAGGTTCCAGTATTACTATGATTTCAACGTTTTAGAACAATGAACTCTCCATTTCCCTATCTGATGACTCATGGAAAAATATTTGGCTCAATAGCATTTCTGGTTGGTTACCAGTGTCTCTCTATCAGACAAATGCATATATTTTGTTTAATTCCTTATGGTCTCCACTGCGTTTGCATCGTGCTAAATTACTTACGTCAGATATTTGTTGGCACTGTAAGATACTGGTTCCTTACGTCACATGTTATTTGATTGCTCTATAATTTCAAAATTTTGGACTGAAGTTTGGAATGTTATATTGAAAATATTGCCTATTCAAGATGTTCTTTCTTATCAATTGTTAATATGTAAATCAGTTATACTTACACATCCTCTTAAGGATTCGGAAGCAAAGTTGTTTAATTTTTTAATTGCTGCTGCTTTAAAATCAGTCACTTTTTGTTGGAAAGACGCTTCTTCTCTTTCAGTACATGCCTGGTGGTCATGGATTATCTTTACAAGAAGAGGTGCTCAATTATCATTACATGGTCTTACTCATAATTCAGTTTCTTATCATTCCTTCTGGTAACCTATAGATTCATATTTCATGTTATAATTATAATGTTTACTATTATTCTACTTATTTTCATAATATTTGCATACTCAATATTTATATGTTAATAGTCACTCTATATCTTTTATAAGATTATATATTAAGTACTTTCCCTCTATCCCCTTGCCCCCTTCATCACTGTAAATTTTTATTTCTCCCTTGATTAACTAGTATTTTGTTTTTGCTCTTGATTCATGGTAACTTATTAAGAAATTGTTTTACTCAAAATACTTAAATCTCATTACACATGTATATACTTTTTGTATTGTCCATCTCTGTTACTTTTTTCGAAAATTCAATAAAATTATTCTGAACACGGAATCTGAAATATCTATAGCATTTATGTTTGATACCACACAACTAGTCGGTGGAACCCAAACTTTTTATCCAAATAACCGTAGTTACTAAAGACTTTATTCTGGCAATGTACATAAAATGTTTAATACTATTTTTACTCTATTTTCATCATTGCGCACGAAATTGTACACTATGAATGTTGCTTTTATGATTTTATTCTGTCTTAAAATAGAATAAAGCTTTCTACTACTACTACAGTAACAATATTGATCAAATTATTGATATCAGTAGGCCATAGAATTTTCTTTTCTTGCTTTTATTCCAAAAATCTTCACACACAAGTAGCCAACGCGTTTCGTCCGAAGGACTTCTTCAGGGCGAAAACTATCAGAATTACGTCATGGATTATTCATTCCAAGGCTTTATGTCGAGGCAAATCTTCGAATATTTAATAGCAAAGATAGCCTTATTTTAAAATAGACTAGTCAGTTCTCCTCAATGGGTATTGGTTAGGTAGATACGTGATTGGAATGGTGCCATTATTCACATCCCATTCCAGTGATATCTGTAGTCACCTTGAGTATTCGTAGCGTCTTCGTTCTCCCTCGGTCGCAGCCTCGAGTTGATAAATCCTTCTCCACCAGTCTTTTACAAAGTTCCTTCTTCTTTTTTATTTTTACATGTACAGTAGCTAATACTTTATTCTTGCATATGAAGTATTTGGTACCTATTAGCATATTTTATTACTGGAATTATATTACTTTTGTTGTTGATAATCTCCACTTATCTAAAAGTAAGCTTAATGCTTGGTCAGCAACCCCAAATGGAGTCACCCATTGACTATTACTAAGCTACGGCTCTAACATTTTAAGTTGATGGCTCATACATTTGCCAGAATGTAGACTAGAAATTTGATAGCCAGAATATTTGGGATCTGTCTAGATATGACTAAAGCTCTTCCACAGTGCAAAATGTTGATTTACTATTTTGCACATCCTGAATTTTGCCTCATATGAACCAGGCATTTGACCAAATATAGACCAATAGTTAATAAGATTGGGTGCCATAGATTTCACAAACAGTATTAACCGGATTTTCTCAAATTAAGCATCCTGGATTTTTAAACATACAAGTAAATTTTTTTCTTTATGAGCATCAATGATTTGTCCAGATATTGATCCAGGATTTACCAAGATTTGAACAGAGTTTTATGAACGTGAGCTAGTATTTTATGAAAATATGATCCAGACATTTTCCAAGCCCTCTGTCATGGATTTTAATGTGTGTGGGCTATGGTTTAACACACCTATAAAATTGGAATAGATTGCTATAATCAGGATTCACCAACATGTGCAAATTTCAGTTATGTATTTCCTAATAGGCAAGCCAGTGATATCTGAATGTTTGAGTCACAGGTTTGTTAAGTTAGTTAATTTACTGCTATGCAAGCTTTGTTTTTGCAGTAGTACCCAGCAGGGTATCTGGGAGCATATGTAGCTGTAAGAGGCCAAGGTCTGTGTCAAAGCTTTGCCAGAACCAGGATAAAGGTAAAAACAGGTATTTGCCGAGATATAAGTGTAAACATTACAGATGTGTCAGCTGTGAACTTTCTCGTCCTGCATCTTAAAGATGCAACGGTACTTTCCAGTTGGAAGCATGTAAAGCTGATTCAAGAAACAGGACATGCAGTGATTTATATTTATATGGCCAAGGAAGAAGAGATAAGTCAAATACATTCATCCAGTGATAAAGTAATAATTGCCCATCAGACAAATGGGGTGTGTTTTGCTTTTGTGAAACTCTTGCGGAAAACAGAATGGAGTGTTTTTTAGAGGTCAAGGAACCCATCAGCAATGGGTGTCTTCTGCACTTCCTTTCAGGAAATCTCCCAAACTGAGTGTCAGCTTTCCATCCAAAATGCATTTATGGTTAGTCAAGACTTGAATGACAGGCTATTGAAAAACAGGGCTGACTTATGTACTGTCTTGACACTGTGCGCTAGGCCCCTTGTAGTTCTGGGAAGATTTAACAGAGGAATTACGTAACTTGCTGGGCTGTGTTAAGGTGTGGTTACGAACGGTTATGACGGTACAAGAGTGCAGTGTGTGATCATATGCTGAGAAATAAAGAGGTCTGTTAGAGATCTTCCTGTGTGACATATTTATTTGCATGCTCCCGGGCTGGGGAGGACGCTATATCTGGCGACGAGTAGGGGGTACATGCCCACAAGAAAAGAGACTGCTGTCCCAGAGAGTTTGCAGCGGTACAGCAAACTGCTTGTGCATGCCATATGTGCCCCAAGTTGATGCAAAGCAGTTTGAAGTTGGTGTATGTGGACCCGAAGTGCCCCTCCAGCCCAGTCACAACAGTTGAAGAAATTGAATAAGCCCTACAAACTAGACCTACAAACTAGCGTGCCCGAGTACAATACTGAGCTGTGCCTTAACACAGAGAAAATTACTTAAACGAAACAGAAAGATGACAGGAACGACAAGCAAGTGTGAGAAACAGGAAACTCACTCACTGTGAAGGATGAAACAAGAGCTATATGACCACTGTGTGAGCATGATGGCCCAAGCGTAGGCACCTGGTCGGTGTTTGCAGCAATGTCAGGTACAGGGGAACAATGACCATCAATGACCATCATCTGAACAGCATATGCTCTCAACAGCAGTAGAAAAGAGTGTGAAATATGATGCAGCTGTGCGTTTGAAACCACCACCACCATTCAACACTGCCAAGAAGCAGAATTCTGGCTCCAGGTGGACTGCATGGATCGAGACGTTCAATGACCTCATAGATACCCTGGAAGGAGTAGATGATAAGAAAATCATTAAATATTTAAAGAATCGTGACGGATGGAAGAAGTGCTGAATAAAATCTTGCAGACTGATGCAATATTGTACTGTCAGATCAAAAAAGCATTGGGAATCAAATTCAATCCAATGCCTAATGTAGACTATGAAAGGTACATTTTCAATCAAGCGAGACAGCAAGCTGGTGAAAGGATGGATGGGTATATTGAGAGACTTGATGTACTTATCAAACACTGCAAGCTCAGTGAAGTCATGCGTCCTAGAGTTATCGATTGTTGTCTTTCAGACTTTTCCAAAAGACGCATGTTGAGAGAGACACTCAGTTAAGAGAAAGAGCAAATAGCCGTGAGGACAAACCAACGTGGAGATCGATATGTCGCTGATATGGAAGCTGGAATAGCACAAGGTGAATTAGCATTGATCATGAAAAGCAGGCACACGCACAAGGTAGATGCATGCAAGTCGATGTCTGCAGAGAAAAAAAAGTTTTGCTTCTGATGTGGGTATTTATTTCCCCATGAAGGTAAATGTCCAGACAAGGGGCAGACATGCAAAGACTGCAAGAAAGAAAAACACTTTGTAATAGTGTGTAAAGTGAAAGAGAAACCAAATGCATTGAGAAGAGAAAATGGGTGCCAGAAAGTTCCAGAGGCATTCTCGCCATGCCCCCAAGGCCAAACAGCAACATCAGTTGTAACAAGCAGAAACCAGACAAAGTCGATCATCAACAAATTTATTCTACTAAGGCCTTCAACATCATTATCAAGTGCCAGTGAAGAAGATGGATGTGCGATGATGATATTGACTGAGGAATGTAAGGCACATAAAGGTTTGGCTGCTTAAAAGGAAGAACAAAAGCCACAGGCAAGCCACCAAACAGAACAACAAAATGGACACTGCCCTAAGATTACAATAAAAGTCAGTGGTTACCCCACATTTTTTATCATAGACAGTGGTGCGTCGATTTACATTATTTCAGTTGAGAAGGTTAATAGCCATCAAACATGAAAGTATACACGTGGGCTGCTTTCAAACTGTTGCATAGTCAAGGGACAGTAACGGCGACAATGCAACATAAAGCAGTATCAGTTCAGACACAAATTCATGTTCTCCAAGGAACTTCATCCAGTGCATGCCTACTCAGTTTTGCTATGGCTGCTTAATTGAGACTGAATTCTCTCAATTACAACCTACATACTCAATCTAAAATTGTGAATCAGTTCCTGCTGTTGTTTCATGGCCATGGAAGGCTCAAGACAATGAAAGTGCAACTTCATATTAATGACCACATTTGCCTAACAGCTCTGCAGAGTCTCTTTTTACTTGCAAGAAGTAGTTGAGAAGAACTAGAAACACTGTTGAAGCATGACAACATTAAGCTCTCCACTAGT
Source organism: Lissotriton helveticus (assembly GCF_964261635.1). Classification (NCBI taxonomy): domain Eukaryota; kingdom Metazoa; phylum Chordata; class Amphibia; order Caudata; family Salamandridae; genus Lissotriton; species Lissotriton helveticus. The sequence continues at coordinate 82,044,974 of NC_136062.1, forward strand.
CCTATGCCATGGGTCTCGCCCATAGTGTTGGTTCCAAAAAAGGACAGTGGAGGTGCAGTGCGCAACTGTGATGATATGCGCCAAGCCAACAAAGCAATCAGAAGAGAAATACATCCTGGTTCACACATAGCGGACATGCTCATGCAACTGAATGGTGCCAAATTCTTCTACTGTCTTAACCTGAATAAGGGTTACCATCAACTGTAGTTGGAATTGTGTTGTAGGTATATCACAACTTTTTGGTTCATTTTGGTTCGTTCAGATACAAAAGGTTGAGTTTTGGGGTGTCATCAGCTGCAGACAAATTTCAGGATGTTATACGTCGAATATTTCAACCTGTCACACATGCTTTTAAGTACAGTGATGACTGGTATTTGGGGCAACGCAAAAGGAATGTGACAAGGCTCTTACACAAGTGTGGCAGTTACTAGCTTAGGTAGGCTTCACTCTGAATGCAGCACAGTGTGAGTTTCACAAGACCAAACTCAAATTCTTTGGGCACATATTCTCTGATGGAGGAATGACTCCTTGCCCAGATGAAGTGCAACCACTGTCAGCTACCTGCCTCTCACTGTTTTAGCATGCTGCGATCCTTCTTAGGCATGGCGAGTTATTGCTCAAGGTACATTTGTGACTTTACTACTGTGAATGGCCCAAAATAAATGTCCCTTTCTAGTGGTCTGCTGAATGTAACCAAGGCTGCAAAAAAATAAAAAATGTGATTGAGAATGCACCCAAGATGGCCTATTTTGACTGCAAGATACATGCTGAGATCACAGTAGCTACAAGCCTGGTGGGGCTTGGGTCAAGCCTTGCTCAACATAACAGTCATCCGAATGTTCAGAGACATATTGTGGCCTATGCTAGCCAGAGCCTGTCTCACACAGAACATGCCTATACTGTGCCAGAAAAAGAGAGTCTGGCTGTAGTGTGGGCCTGCAAACATTTTCATGTGTTTCTATACAGAAAACATTTCACTATCATTACAGACCATCAAGCAATACTCACCATTTTCAGAAATCCAAAAGCCAAGATGCCCCCTTGCATTGAGAGGTGAGGGGTGTGACTATAAGATTACGAGTATGCAATTGTACACAAGCTGGATAAAGATCAGACTCCTGCTGGTTACCTTTCATGAGTACCACTACAATGTCACAGTTCGAGATCCAAAACGTCTGAGGAGTTCATTAACTTAATTGTGAGGCAGCAGCACTTATCATTGAACAGATTATTACTGCTAGTAATACTGACTAGAACATGCTTATCCTCAAAGACATCATTTTAACTGAATCGTAGAGGAAGAATGCTCAATTAAAAACATTCTAAAATATACAGGATGAAATGTCAATTACCAGGGAAGGTGTTGTATTGAGAGGCTCGAGAATCATCAAACCTGAGAGCCTAAGACAGAGAGTCAATGAACTAGCCCATGAAGGACATCATGGCATTGTAGCCCCCAACGAAGCCCTAAGAGACTGAGAGTGGTTCTGTTCCCGTGCCTAGAAGAGCAAGTATAGCGGGAACTAACTCATCTTTGCCACTGCCTTTCCCCAAAAGTGATGCAGAATCCATTGATAATGCCTGACCTTCCTGCACATGCTTGGGAAATAGTTGCATTCGATTTCTTTGGGCCATTAAGAAACGGACATCATCTCATGGTAGACATTGATGAATATTTATGCTTTCCTTTAGTAGAGGAGCTATCGTCAACAACCCATGACAAGGACATCGAGTGGCTGGATGAACTCTTTGCAGCGTGGGGCATCTCTACCATTCTTAAATCTGACAATGGTCCATCATTAAATAGGAAAGAATTAAGGAGTTTCTAGTCAGACTGAACAGCGAATCAAACGAGTGCGCCTCTGTGGCCCCAAGCCAATGGTCTTATGGAACGATTCATGGGTAATTCAACGAGTGTCGATAGAATTAACCAAGTTAAACCAGGCCCCGTGTCAATCCCTCCATGCGTTTTGTTCAACTCCTCACTCCACAACTGGTGAGAGTCCTGCCACCTTACTATTTGGGAGAGTCATATGAACCAAACTGCCACAGTGGACAGTGGACCGATCCTTGAGGGCTGATAAGGATCGTGTCATAGACACTTCTTAAAAAGCAAGATAAAAACATATGCTAATTGGCATCAACGAGCTCACGAAACAGTCTTCGATGAAGGTGACTGGGTCCTGGTCAAGCAGAAATGAAAGTGGAAAACAGATAATTCATTTGCTGTTGATCCTCTGAGGGTTGTGACGTACAAAGGACACATGGTGATGGAACATCGTCCTGGAAAGTCCATCACACAGGCCTTGTCACACTTTAAGCACCTACCTCAACGTTTGTCAGCTCCTGCAATCATAAATGAGGCGACCCCTCCTAAGAGTCCAGATCAAGCACCAGAACCTGTGTCATGGGTGCATCTCAACTGTCTCATACCACTCAATCTGGCCGACTAGTGCGAGCGCCTCGAAGACTTATTGAGAAAATGTAATGTGAGTGTACTTTTTATTTAATAAAGAAGAAATGTAGTGTTGTGAGACTGTGAGCTAGGACGCTTTGTGGTTCTGTACGGACTCAACAGAGGAATTACGTAGCTTGCTGGGAGATGTTAAGATGTGGTTACTAACGCTTGTGACGTATTGGAAGTGCAGTGCATGATCATAAGCTAAGGAATAAAGTTGTCTGTTATGGAGCTCCATGTGTGGTGTATTGAATTGCATGATCCTGGGCTGGGGAGGACATTACAGCTTAGACCAACTTTCCATACTCTTCCTACTCCACTGGTGTTTGGGGCCAGATGTATACCTGGAACAGAATTCAGTACAACCATAGCTAGTTTTAGTAGATTACCACAATGCTGAAGAACTATTCTTTTTAGCTGGCATGATCTATGGACATTTAGGATAACTTGGCAAATCTTAACATTGCTACAACTCAGGAACAAGTGATACTGAATTTGGTGGCAGCAGTGGGGAAAATGTGACTAACAAAAAACTAAGAGGCAGATTTACCAGGGCTTCATGGAATACAGCTCAGCACACAAATTTGCTGTGGTGCATTGTGCAAAAGAGAAAACACAGCACAAAGCCATTTTGGGATGTCCTGGAAAGTTGACATTTAAGGGTGGGAGATGACGGAATGCGAGGGGGGAGTTCACTTGACATGGTTGAAGATAGGTGCTTGTCGATGGGGTTTGTGCTAAATAAAGCTCCTTCCTTTATATTGGCACTTCATGTGATCTTTGATCTATTTTGGCTATATGTACGAGGATTAGCCTATTGCTGCTATCATTGACTGTACTGGTACTCTAATTCAATCAAACAATGAGGGAAGATAGAGGTTGAGATTAGGTTCACCCTCCTAACTGAATGAAGTTTCACAAAATCTGGAATACCAAAATAAAATGCTAACCATGGTTACAAACAGGGTTTTCAGTAAACATGTATGAAAATCCTCTTTCCGGAAATAAAAATTATTTCCTAGAGTCCCCTTACCCACCAGGTTTTTCCGTAGGTGGCATGCTTCATCATTGGAGTCCTCTCAATCCGCTGAAGATTGAAGCGTGCTGCGACTTGTGGAACTACGTAGAAGCACTAAGTTGTGGAAAATGTGTAGTGCAGTGATAGTGGAGTGGAGAAACAAAATGTTAAAAATACCTAATTAGTGGGATAATATTTTATTCCTGCCCTAGTTGGTATGACTAAAATCAGGGGTTAATAATAGGGAAAGTCTAACTATAATGAGTATAGAGTACCCAGTATTGGGTCGACATGTTTAAAGCTGTCCCCCCAAAGCTCTTTTTCAGGACCACATGAGGACCAGACCGTGCGTGCCACTCCTAAGCAAACCTAAAATTAGGAATTAATGAGGTGCACACCTACTGTGTATATACCTAACACATAATACATATGGTTAATCACTGACATGTAATATTTTAGTTTAGGCAGAATTTTGCCTCATGATCTGTAGGAGTAGACGGCTTGTAGTCACACCATCGTCAAAGCGCACCTCTGGCAAATCACCTAATGGCATCCCCGGAGACCTCATACCTCACAGAGCAGCGCATGTATGCTGCCTCTAGACTCGACTTTAAAAAAAGGTTTAAGCCTGGCAAAAGGTTTATTTTGCTACAATGAATTGACAGTTTAAAACTGGACTGCATTGGCAGCAGACCCACTAGTAACATTATATTTACTAGCCCTGGGCACCTCTAGTACTATATACTAGGGACATGACAAGTAAATTAAATGTGCCAACCAGGTATGTGCCAAGTTAAAAAAGAATTTAGGGAGAGATCACAAGCGCTAGCAAAGGTTAACAGTGGTAAAGTGCACAGAGTCCTATTGCCAACTAAAACAAATTCAGAAAACAGGACAGGTGAAGGCAAAATGTTTGGGGTGACCCGGTAACCCTGAAGAAAGGGCCATGCCCAACAAACATCTCAGATGCCAATATTTTCCTAATAGTAACTGTGGAGGGAACATAGCTTTTGATTGGTACTACACAGGACAAATAAAAAGAAATGACAATAAATATAACAAGCACTAAAAATGAAATAGGTCTCGCCTTTAATTAAGTTAAAGTGATTTGCTTTGCTATACAATATCATTAGCAAAGCAAATGGCTTTAACTTAATCAAAGGCGAGACCTAATGCATTTTCAATGCTTGTTTTATTTTAAAATCTATCACTCACTCCCGCCCCTAAACCCCAACCGAGACTCATAGGAAGGGACTGCAAAGAACGTCGCCCAGAAATAGAAAGATCTGCTGTTTGCTATACTTTGTGCCTCTACCTTACCATTTATTAAAAATGAAAACACACATTTATGTAAACTCCGATTTGAAATTGGTAGGAAAAATAAATGTTTCAGATGCCAAAGAAAGAAGAGCAAACAATTGACAAAAGTTCTTCTCAAAACCAGACTCTCCTGAAACAGCAATACATTTGTTTGGTCTTTTAATATGGCAATAGACGACCTTTTATAGCGCTTCACTGAGTTTTGTCTAAGTCAGCACTATACAAGCACCGCCTACATGCATACAAGTAAAACGCCAACACAAACGCGTGCTTAAACGGCTGAGTGGCTTGTGGCTCGTGATGAAGAGTGCAACATTGTGCAGTCTGCTCACGTTGTACGCCCCACACTACGGCACAGCTGTCTAGCGCTTCGCAGCAATAACCTCGACAGGGATCGTTTCCACGTGCATTTCCCACGAGGTGCCGCGTGGATTAAGATTTCGCCACGCTTCAGCATCCAAAGCCAATTCGCAGCTGGACATGGCACTTAAGCGGTATGGCGTTAGCTCGCCCAGAGCCAGGGCACGCCGGAGAGCTGGGTGTGCAAGGGACAGGAGGAGTTGGCCTCTACGCGCTTGTTCAGCTTCGCGAGAGAGGATACATCTGCAAGAGACAAGCTTGAGCAGTGCGTGCGAAGCCGGATGAAATAAACCCTGAGACACTCCAGCCTTAGGAGTCAGACAGGGACACACCATAATTTTGTTTATATAGCGCCTGCTTCCCTGGGTAGTGCTAGGGGCCCCCAGAACAGCTCTCAGGCTATGTAAGCGCTATACTAGCCGCCATAGCTATTGTATAACCATAACATGTAAAACACCATTCACATTCCCTTCCACTGAATGTGACATGCGCGTTCATTTTTTGTCCCTACGCGTGCATGTTTAGCTTTGCGGATGTGATTAATCAAAGAGGACTAGCTTAAGTTGACCAAAGTGTTGCAGTACTCTAATTAGTTCTGTCACGGGCACCTTGTTGGTGTATTCATGAAGCCCTCACCCACCAACCTAGTTGGTGGCATGCTTCATCATCGGGCCCACCCAGTGACACCTAGTATGTCCCGGGTGTGCTACGACGCCTGATTACAGCGGAGCTGGTATATTGCTGAGAGTGCAGTGAGTGAGGTTGAGTGAGTTGTGATTTAAAACGGCTTGGTGATGGTCCCAGTACCCAAGGGTAAATTAAATTTTAATAACTGGGCCGTCACCAGCGGTTAAAAGTAAGGCTACAGGACGCGTAAGGGTGGCGAGTTACTGCCCCCTGAGTCCTTCAGATGGTCGACATGTTTCAGCCAGTGCCTTAGAGTATTCTGGCTTTCCTCAGGACCGTTTTTTAAAAGGTGTGGTGAAATAAAACAGACTTAGTGTTGTGGTACAGACTATGTGATACACTCACTAAGGCGTTTTTCTATATGTGAGAGGGGGATTCCCTTCTCATGCATACGCTTTGGGTTATTAGCCAAGGCTTCCTGGAGGGAAGCGGTAAGGGGATGACCAGTCTTTCTGGTCAGTGCCTGCCTTGTACCTGTTGTCCCGCCGTCGTCCTCCGGTAGGACACCCGGGACATACTAGGTGTCACTGGGTGGGCCCGATGATGAAGCATGCCACCAACTAGGTTGGTGGGTGAGGGCTTCATGAATACACCAACAAGGTGCCCGTGACAGAACTAATTAGAGTACTGCAACACTTTGGTCAACTTAAGCTAGTCCTCTTTGATTAATCAAATATAAACCCTCGGGGACTCGGACTAGCTATCTAGTCCTCTCTCTCCCTCTTGTTACACGCATAGCTTTGCGGATGGCCAGAGCAGCCATGTTTATCCATCTGGACGCACATGCATTCAGCTTTGGCTGAATCGATTCCAAAAGGTTCTCTCCATGGCGAGAGCAGCACATTTGCAACGCTGGCAGTGTGCAGATGTCTTCTACAAGTATAGAACATCCTTGTGCTGTCTGGAAGGTAAGGAGGGCCTGTCAGTCTGCACGTGCCTTGTGTTATATGGAATGTAGACAAGTCCTAGGTGATAGATGGCCCTCTGTGTTAACTGGAATGTAAAAAAGTCGCAGGTGGTAGATGGCCCCTTGTGTTACCTAGAATGTTGTGCAATATTACGAGACGACTCCAGATGTTAGAGGAAGTGTAGGAGAAGAGGCCAGGCACCATATATGCCAGTTGTGTTACCTGGAAAGCAAAAGGAAGCCTTTGCCTGGGAATAGGGTCTTTGGTTTCAGGGAGGTAGGGTGCCCCCTTTGAACATTTTTCTTATGCTACTTGTAATGCAAGGAAGCACAGGACCATATTTTGGCCCTTTGAGTGAAACCCCATATAGTAGAGGCTCACTGGAATGTGAGTGTAGTCTTGCAAAGTACGTAGGTTCCTTGTAGTAAGTACACTTAGTGCAGGAGAAGACCCCAGACAATATATGGGGCCCCTGTATGTGTCTTCACCTGTAGGTATACCCCTTGTGTTACATGGTACGCTCGGAATTCCCAGACAGTAGTTACTCGGAGTGCATGGGAGCCGTGGGTAGTAAGCAGGTCCCTTACATCAACTGGAATATATGCAATGCCTGAGGCAGGTAGTAGGACCCTTGTGCTACCTACAACGAAAGGAAACCACATGCAGTTTGAAAGTCCTCTGTGCCACAAGGACTGCACGGGATGCCCCTGCCAGTAAGGAATGCGGGGAGGCAGACAGCATTTATTTATATTAGCACCATGGAATGCAGGGTATGACATGAAGAAGTACCAGGCCCGTGTGGGGCACAGAAGCCCCGGAAGTACTTGGTTTCCTTGTGTTACACGGAAAGCAAGCACCATAACACAGGCCCCTTACCCAGCACGGACTGCAGGGGAAGCCCTGGTAATGCAGGTAGTCCCTGAGAAGAGCAAGAGGTGGGCCCCATAATATATTAGGTGTTCCACGGGCTCTACAGCCCAAGGCCAGGCCTGTGACATAAATGTGAATGCTTCGCAAGACTGGCAGCCAGTGTGCGTGGGAGTAGTGACCTCACCTGGACCTTTCACTGCAAGTCAATGTATTTTAGTTTTTTGCTATTCCTACTTGTGACTGATAATTTTAGGATGTGTTCTTGTTATATGTTGCCTTTTCCTATTCCTGTTAAAATTTGTTGCATTGGACATTTTCAGTGTTGTTCATAAGTAGAAGGATGGGTGTTGTTTCTTGGTCCTTTTGTCACATTCCCAGAGTTATGGAAAGTGACAGAAGCTTAGAATATGTGGTTGGAAAGCGAAGGGCGATTCAATGCGTTTGAAAGTTAGAATTGGTTGCCGAGTTGGGCTGTTGAGGTATATATTTTTACCTGGAACCAAGATGACATCCTCATTTTTGTCTAACTGTTCTTCACAGCTGTCCACCTTGCGAGCCAGCTACTCCTCATTGGTGGCCCAGTGGCCACTTGAGCATTGCATACCTCCTGGTTCAGCTGCTCTTGGGTGGTAATCTCTTTACATCCTCTGTCTCTTTCTCCTGGTTAACAACTCTCTCAGGACTGGTTGTAGGTGATGGCACTGTGCACCAGAGTAAAGGATTTAAATGGTCACTGCTTTTAAAAATAACATAGTATGGAGTCCAGACTTGCTCTTCTGTAGAACCACAGTTATCTGATTTCATCTAATTTTGTGTCCTCAAACATGTATGTGCATTTAGTTGAGTGTTATTGCTATAGCATTTTTGACATTCTATCCTGCTATTGTTTTGTACTGAGGTCTGGATTCTGACAGCCCATGTCCCTGAGTAAGCCTTGGGCTACACTGCTCAGCTACCGTGAGGCCCAAGTGTTAAAGGGGTGGGGCAGCATTCAGCATTTTTGTCCTATTCGAAGTTGACCTGAGAACATTAGCAGTAAAAAGATTCCTGTTGTTACAATAGTTTGCAGTGCTTTCCATGGAACCAGCAAACTAGTTCCCACTAGGCCAGAATTTCCATAGCTGAACAATGTTTTCTAACAGCCGAAGCAACCAGTTAGAAAAATGAATGCCATAGTCTTCCCACACTGAAGACTAGAAGAAAACACATTGATTAAATTTACCATTTTACTGAATGAAAAGTATGTTTGATTGTTTTACTGGATTAACTCCCAGCCCACACACTCTATAAGATAGTCACATTGCCTAGGAACATGAGCTTCATCAGTTGCAGATGGCAAGAAATGTTTTTAGCTGAGATAACTTCCTATGGCATTCATAAAATGTTTACCTGGAATTTCTCATTTTTAGGTCTCGCCTGAGCCAGCGCATGCGCTACTCTGGCGAGACATTTAGTACTGGGTTTTAAAAGTGCTACCCAGGGACTTTTTCCGGCCACCAACTTGATGTTTCACTCACAAGCGCGCGCAACGTGCACAGCTGCTATGTGGATTTCTGTAATGGCTCATTAAGCCTTACAGCGTGCACGTGAATCTCCTCCCTCCCTTCTCGTCAACTTCATTGCTTTCACTTTCGCGCCGCACGGCCGTGTCAGTTTCACGGCCGCGCGGCCATTGCTTGTTTATTATCTACGCAATACGGCCGGTTTTGGGACTCTGCTTTACTATCTCATAGTACCCACTACGTCACATCATTCCTTCCACGTAAGGATGCTTTATACCACTACAATTGCAACAGTAATTGAGCTATGCGCTCCAACTGTTATGTGGTTCCGTATCACCACTCACTACTCATTATTCTGTTCGTTGTCAATAAAGCTCTTTTTCAATACCAGACACTTTGGGCTTCGCGTTCTAGTGTTTTTCGTATGAAGTGACTGTATAAATAGTCACTTCCGGGTTCTTTCTGTGTACACATCCGGAACAGAGAACCCGTGCCATTGTCGTCTTGCAGTATAGCACACACGCTACAGGTAATTAAACTTGGATCGTAATATAACTGTGTTTCACCAATATTGCAATACCGACCATATTTATTACATGCAAGCACACCTGAAATGTAATTGATCTGTCTTACAGCTCGTTTTTCACTCGGAGTGCTTATCCTACCGTCCCCAATCCTTGCGGCACGGCTCAATATAATCTCACTATTAAACTGGTAAGATTCAGGCTCTATGCAAGTCGATTTCTTTATTGTAACATGCTTACGTACATCCATCTTGACACCGCCGCCACCACTACTCACTTTCTCACCTCATTAACCCATTTAGGGGACTTTTAGCCTCCTTATAAACTTCAAACTACAGATCCACAATTTATCTTCTATTTTTGGCAGCCGGGTCGGAATTACAACTGGCTAAGTGGTAAGGGTTCTTGCCACAGTTCTCAATTTTCCCGCCTTAGAGATACTCTGCACTTTAACTTCACCCTCATATAGGTTGCCCCTATTAATGTTTCCTTGCTTTGCCGTTTTCACTTTAGATCCTAAAAAATCACCTGATCACCACATCCTTAGGTAAGATCTATGCGTTAGCTACAATCCCGATGTACTATCTTTTAAATTAAATTCTATAATTTTGTGTTATACTCTACCTTTCTATGCTTCACTGATTCACCCAATTATCTATTCAGGTGATTGTTATCTACACTCACCAGTGTGAATCTCTCTGATCGACGAATAAATAGTCTAAAAGACTTTGATAACTTGCTGCAATACCATACTCGTTTTCAAGTTCCCCTAACCAGGGTTTTCGGTCACAACCTAGTTACTTTAGATCCTTAAAGAATTTACCTACACGAAGTACAGGTATCCTTTCCATACATCATTACGCATTGTAGCATAAATAATTCCTTACAATACAGCGCAGCGCTGCTTTTTATACACTTTATAATCTTTTCTCACCACTCAACAAATACAGGTTATATGGTCCTCACGATATTGAATAATATCCTTTCGATGTCAACAATTGTCGCTACTTGTTTTTACTGCACTTGCGGTCAATTAAGTGACCATCTTGTTACGTGCGGGTATGTTTTTATCACGTTTATGGTCTCCACAGTTAAGGTGATGTTTTCTCTCCCATTGTGATGAGGAGCTTAATCTCTCCCCTTTCTATATACAATTTAGCACTTCCATTTTGACACTACCTATTGTATCATTCCCAGCCCTGTAGAAGTTGCAGGACACTTTCCCGTTGCAACGAAACACATGTTGGCTGGTTGCGTTGTGCCATGCCAAAGAAATAAAGACTAAGATGAAATCACTTGAACTTTATTAACATTTAATTTGGAACGCATTAGACAAGATTAACTTTTATCAAATAATTGCAACTTGTGCACAGGACTTTTGTTTATAACTTTGAGAAGGATCCTTTCCGGCACACATTCAGGGGTTAGAGGGTATTTCCCCAAACCTGTTTGCACCGTTTACATTAGACACTCTACATACTTCATGCATTATCAGTAGAGCGCCATACTTCCTAGCTCACTAAAACCCCACTATCAAATATTATCAGATTATATCACCTTATCTGGAAGCATTGGTTAAAAAATGAATGTTGAAACAATCATGCCCCCCAGCTCATGACAAAGCAATTTAGTGAACTAAGACGCAGGTCATTTGTCCTGTGCACCGTATACATGAACTAGATTCAAATTATGCATAGAGCAACACTATAATCAATTTAACAAACTCAAGATGTGTTTGTACAGCCCACATCCGGAACTCACCTAATAATGTTCTCATTTACATAATGAAGAAAAAGGGCTTTGCAAATAAGATATATGCCTAGGGTCACTGCCAATTCAACAAGCATTGGCATAAGCAATAGGTCTTGCCTTTGGGACCTTATTAGTGTTTAGCCATGCAACAGTTGATGTTGTTGCACCAAGGATATTGTGCTGCATAACCAAATACTTATAAGGACCAAAAGCGAGACCTATGGGCTATGTCAATGCTTGTTTACAAAGTGGTCACCATGGTGAGTAACGGAATGGTTCTAATTTTTAACTATAAATTGCTATAAATTATAAGCTATAAATGAACGTTCGAATAAAGACATCATTCCCTTCCTTGGCCTCTGCTGTGTAGGTATTTGTATCCTCATTGCATCTCTAGGCTCGCTGGCTATCAGACACTGGCTCTTCAATAACAAGAAGGAAGAATACATAGGAGGATTTTAGTCAGGAGGAGAACACATTAATTCAAGGGATACAGCAATACAAGGCCAAATGGAAAGACGGATTGGTCAATGAATAGCCAAGGCTATTATTGCAGGGCAGGATATCACTTGGTTTCTCTGTCCCATAGCTGTAGACCCCACTATGCAGAGACAGTAAAAATGCAATGCTGCATGTTGCATCCTGTCACACTGGGGCCGCAATAGATAGCATCTATTATAGGCAATACTCAACAGCCAAGATGAACTGTAGAACAACTGCTGCTGCCATGCAAAAGACACAGACAGAAAGAGAAATACACAGACAGAGCCAGGAGATGCTCTGCTAATGTACATAATAACATGAGCTAAATCTAGAATAAGCAAAAGAAATGAGCAGTACCAACGCTTTCTGCAAGGTGGCAAAAGATAGCGGAATAGGCAAAATTAAAATCAAACCAGCTGAAACAATGCATTACGTAATGATACAGCTACGGTTAATGCATGGCAAAATTGGCTACTTCTCACACCAATTGCTAATTTGGAGACAATAAAATGATTAACTCATCATTGGCTTATTAACAAACAGTGTTTGAGTCTGACATTCAGCTCCAGTTTTAACCTGAACTGGGGCCCGTGGAAGGCATAAGGTTTGCCACCTGCTCGTTTTTTTAACGAGATGACCAGTATTTTAATGTCACGGGGGAAGAAAAATTATGTGTTATGCTAAGGCCTGAACTCAAGATGTTGCGTGCCGGCTTCCTTAAACTCTGGGTCCGTCGCGCGCGTGTGTGCGAATTGTTTAAAGTGAAAGCACGCCGCCATCTGCTCACGCGTGCACATCTCTTGACGGAGCCAGAGTTGAAGGAAGCCGGCGTGTTTAAGAAGATGGCGGCGGACTGTCCACTGTCCCACGGACACGCGCATGCTGTCTGCTTTATCCATGCAGGCGCGTGCATGAGCCCACGGGGAGAATTGATTCCAAAAGGTCCTCTCTGGCGAGAGCAGCGCATACGCTGCTTTCGCCAGGCGAGACCTAAACATTTATTTTCTTTTGACAATCTAATGAACTGGTACTAAATCCTACATCACAGGTTCTTCAGTTGGCGCTGTTATAGTTACGATACCCTTTGATGCTTTTCTCTAAATACCTGAGCGATTCTAGGCAACAAGACAGTGAAAGTCACCTGGGTTTGCTCAGGTTAGTCACTCTTTCTCCTATGTGGCCAACAACATCTATAACCTATTCACCATGTTCTCATCCATTGCTGACGTGCATCAGGCAGCAGGAAACAAAGTGTTCTTCTTTTTATTAAAAGGTTTCCACCAACAAAATTGATGCATTCCGGGTCAGTTTTGCTTCAACAACACATTTATAGGTCACTCAAACAGATTAGGCAACGTCACGTTAGCAGCCTCCTTTCAGAATTGTACACACTGATGCTCACACAGAAATAAAGTAGGTCAAAGAATGATGAATGATAAAGGAAACTTTTAAAGCCTTCATTACAAATTAGACGGAGCGGAATTTCCTCCGGGAATTCTCCCTGATTCCAATTGTGGGTTGCCTTACTCACCAGAACCACACCTGATCTTACCGTTCGATAATTCTGCACAGTAAAATTGCACGAGGCTTTGACCGTAGCAGCATCGAAAGCCTCATACCCCATTTTGTTTTTATGACAGGGCAATGTACTTTACCCAATTTCATGGACTTTAACAAGTAAATACGTGAAAATGGGTCGGAGAGTGGTAACTTTGCATGCAGAATGACTGTGCCGTAAATCCACGTCAGTACAGTGCAACTCGTAATTATGACCTAATTCGTAGAGTTCAGTTGGTGTGAGCTTGGCTTGCACTTCACAACATGGAAAGCACACAAAAATACTCATCATACATTAGTTTATTTATTTTGCATTGGGTCTTTTTTTATCCTTTCAGCCGGCCGGTAAATGGCAACATCAGAGCACTTTTTAACATAATTTCAAATACAGAGGCTCCTAAGGTTACATAAGACGTGTGGGGGGTTGGGGGAGGGGGGATAATTTCCCAGCAGTTACATTTTAAAACTTGGACCTTCATATGACTCTGTTGTACTATGTTGGATTCAATTCAAAGACTCCCTTCTGAGTCTTTGCAGTCAGTTTCTATTCAATATTTGACTTGGAAAGCTTTTATAGCTAACAATAAATATCATAAACGTGTGTTTCAGTTGGGGGCTTTAACCTGTAGACCTCCACGTTAAAAACAATTCCCCTGATAGGCTGGTCCTTATACTAGGTCCCTTTAATGCTTCACGGTTGCATTTGCAGCAGGATGTAATGCTCTAGGAGTTTGTCCCTGATCCTTTTGCTGTGGAAGAATTACCTCTTCATACTTTGGATATTAAGAGAGTTGTTCTTATTTACTTCGAAATGGATTCTTCCCTCAGAAAGATGGATTCTTTATTTGTTTATTTTGGTTCTGCCAGGAAATGTTAGAAACCATTTGTTTAATCTTTGATTAGATGGAACAGTTCTTTAGCAGGTTTCTCTTATTCAGAAAAAGATTTACCGTGTCCAGGTGGGGTTCAAGGGAAGTGTACCACAAGTACATGTCTTGGGCTGACACTCAGGGTGCCTCAGTTTTGGAACATTATAGAGCAGGTATGTGGGCTCTGCCTTCTACATTTGTAAATCATTCTAGAATTAATTTATTTCTATTTATTCAATTTTTTCTGTGTAGTAACCAGAAATGCTAAAGCTCGGTATGTCTCAAAAATGTAGGATTGGAATAGGGAGGTAGATGATGAGATGTTGTTTCAATTACTTACGGTTATTTCATTGCTCTTAGTCTTTCTTCCTCTGTTGAAAATGGCAATGTATATGTACATAAGCGGCGTTCATTTGTGTTCACTGTACCCCCTGTTGTAAGTAGAACGGATATCGCGAAACACTGACTGTGTTATCCCGCCAGCATAGACCCATGCACACACATACACGACAGCCATTTTAGGCACCATGGCCTCTCTGCCCGTTTGTTAAACCCCCGGCACCCCTCCCCGCGCGCACTGCTCATGCATCGGCCATAAGACCCTCTCCCTCTGCGGGACCCTGCTCTAGAAGTAACACTCCTGCTTGACCCACACCCCCCATTTCCTCCCAAGAACACCCTTCCCCTCAGCTGACGAGACCACCCCCCCCCAACTGCACTTGGCCTTTCGACCCGGTCCCAAGTCCTAAGACCAAGCCTCGTGGATGTACCCCCCCCCTCTTTTTCCTGCCCAGGGTAACAAAACCGTGATACACCAACCGAAGTGCCCGATCTTATCGCCTGCCCAACCTTTGATCTGATCATCCCCTCCTGCCCTCGTGTTCTGTAGGAATGTCCGGCTGAGAGATCACACTCTCTTGTTACATTCAGGAGGGGAGGATGACATCTGAGCGACTGGTATGGAAATAGGCCTGAAGCTGTGATTCCAAGCATACTTTTTCCTACTTCAAAGCGTCTTTATTGCAATAAGGAATCTTTGTGCATCATAAACATGTGTATAAAAGACGAAGCCTCAGAGAAACTTGTTAGAGAGAGCACCTCCTGAAGACACTATGCGAGTGTCCGAAATGACAGGCTCTCCTCATGAGAAATAAAACTCTGTTCTTGTGTTCCTGCTTCCAGCGCCCGTCTCTTTATTTAGTAATTGTTCAAGATGGGAACTAAGAGGCGTCCTGCGCCAGCAGCCTGGGCATCAGGTGCGTTATGGGCTGACTTTTCCACAATTGGCGTCCCAATGCGGGGTCCATCAGCGACATAAGGTCCGGTAAGAGAGGTCCAGACGATGGGGTGAACATCTAAACGATTGGAGTATACCTGCCTTGAGAGGGCCCTATTCCGGCTGCCGATTGAATGAACTTCACCGATTCCGAACGGACCTCTCTCAAGTGACCTACTGTCCTGACTGGAATCCCACAGGAATGCTGCGGTAAAAAACATGGAGAAAGAGAACGATTGGGCGCTGGAAAAGGGAAGGCGAAGAATTGCCCACACGGTCCGGTCCGGGTAAGGTTAAGTAGGACGTCTTTACGTCCGATTGGTAGGATGGCTTTATCCATCTGATTGATTGATTGATTGTACTTGAAGTATTGGTTCTCTTTGAGACATTTTCTATTTGCAAACAGCGATGAATAGGAACGTTCCTCTCTCTTTGCAAATAGTTAAGGATAGGTAATGCAGACGTTTGTCCCCCATTGTAATCCGTCATGCCTATCTTTCTCCCCACTGATTGTTTGTTATCGATTTTTATCGATTATTGCTCTTTGAGATATTCCCTGTCTACAAACAGGGAAGAATAGAAATATTCTGCCCCCCTTTGCAGATAGTGAAGGATAGGTAATGCAGATTTTTGTCCCCTATTGTAATCCGTCATACCTGTTTTTCTCCCCACTGATTGATTGATTGTCTGGACATTTATTGTTCAAGGAATAGTTCTTTTGAGGCATTCCCTGTTTGCAAATAACGTAGAAAAGAAATATTCTGTCTAATCTTTGCAAGTAGTGAAGGGTAGGTAATGTGGACCTTTGTCCTCCGTTGTAAATCTCTCGTGCCTATCTACTCCCCACTGATTGGTAAACTAGTTCCACCCGAACCATTTATTAGAGGTAGGTCATCTGGCTCGACCGGAGGGCACCCCTAATAAAAAGGACATATGCAACAATAACGAAGTAATCACCGTATCCTGTTAACAGAAACTTTAGCATGAAACACGCTAGAAAGAGAAGGAAAAAAAAAAAGAGAGAAAGAAATAAGAAAGCAAAATCAGTAGGCCACTGATGAGTTTTTTGATTTCGCCACAAATAGGAAAACGTTAGAAATAAGCTCACGATAAAACACATGATTTCGCTAGAAATAAGAAACGTTAGAAATAAGCCCGTAATAAGAAACATGAAAATGGTGAGAGAAGCCAAGCTTGACATCGCGACGGCCACGAGGCAACTAGGCTTCGCCACCTCTCACCGCTCCCAACATGTCTGTCCCGCCTGCCACACCCCAATAACGGTAACATGAGATAGATACAAGTCAGCAGATACCTACCCCCATTCTGGAAACTCCCGAAGTGCAACAGGTCCGCGGCTACGCCCATCCGGAAGACGAGATCTTCGGCACGTGTAAGGCGGGTCCTGCTGCCAGCCGTCGGTCGGGGAGGTCGTCGCATAAGGTGGGCCAGAAGAGGAGCCGAGGCCGACGGGATCCGGGCGTCCCCTCTTCTTTCTTCAATAATGGCTGCGACAACATGGGGGGGGATGTCTTGCTCATGCCACCGACCCCCCCCCTCGCATCTCCTAGTCCAGCCACGGCTTGGTAGAAGCTCCCCGTTCGGCCCTGAAGCGGCGCCTTGCAGGCCACCGGGGGGGGGATGTCTTGCCTATGCCTCCGACCCCCCCCCCCTCTCATCGCCTGGTCCGGCCATCATGAATGTTAACGCCGAGAAAAACGGCGTGGGGTGCGCTGGGAGGGAGAGGCGGCGTGAACGAGCCTCTCCCACCTCCCCAGGTGGAGGCCCCCAGTGGCACCCCCAACGCTCCACTCACCCGACAAGGGTTCGTCCACTCGTAAAATGGCGGTCGACCCTGCAGGAGCGGGCCCGGAATGAAGGGATGGCCCGGTTGCTTGTTGATTAAGAAATGAGTCCCACAATCAGAAGTGTTCTCCTCGACTTTGAAGATTCTATAAGAGCCACGGGGGGCCCCCGACCCCCGCAGACACCCCCGATGGGGAATGACTGCCATGATTGCCCGCGGAACGATGAAAATGTAGCCGCGAGACGTCGGTGCTCCCATGCTGGCGCCAGCCTCAGTTTCAATGACTAAAATCCTGCAGACTACAGTTCGGATCAGTTCCGGTGAAAACCCAGTATGACCCGGTAGAAAAATTGTTGCCTCCCTCCCCCTTTGACTGATGGTTCATACTGCCGATCCTTTCTGTTGCCCTTTAACGGAACTTTTGGACTGCCGAAGGAGGCTCTGGGCCAACCACGAGTTGGTGGAGATTTTGACTATGCCTGGATCTGCCTGGCTGCCCCCAAAATGGCGCTGGTACAAATGAAACTTTCAACTCCTTGTTGTACCCCGATTGCTCAGCCTTGGTGTCATGAAATATGTATGCAGTTTTTAAACACAATGAATTGATATGGGATGGGTACTGATTATGTGTTCGGACAATGAATTGACATGAGATGGGTACTGATTGAACATTCGGACAATGAATTGTTGTTAAGTTTTGGCGCATCATGATTATTGAAAGTTTGAATTTCAACACTTATGATACTCGCTCACACTGAAGTTTCGATATGATTTTATTGCACTTGTCGCACTTTTTTTATGAAATAAACGATCACCGACTCCATTAGGTTTTCCACTAATAAGTATCCCCACATCTACAGTTCCAGCCTGCTCCGTGGCCGGCCCACGGGGTTATAGGCCCGTATTTGTGCACCGACATTCTTATTAAAGATTCTTGGAAAAAGCAAACGTAGTTGTCACGCGTAGATTGGTAAGTTTCGAATAAATGACCACTATTTCCGATATAACTAGAATACAGGTGAAATGGCTCAGCTCGATTAGTTAAGGGTTAAAAAGTATAGTACGCAGAAATATTGCAAATATGAATGGTCCAGGTTTTTGTTGTATGTGTTTTTTATTTTTGTACAGCCTAAAGCAACCGCTAAAGATCCTGGTATTTAGCCTATATTTTATATGCTACCTGTATCAGGAAAGTTGTTTTAAAATGCCCCTAAGTCGCCCCGAAGGGGTGCCACCTGACCCTCCTGCACATGATCCGTAATACCACACTTGGGCGACCTATGCTATCCACAGGCTTCCGATAATCATCTCTCCCACACTAAATGGTCCACCTGGGCTTAAACGCCAAGTTGGCAGGGACTGCGTCCCGTGGAGATAGACCGAGTATGCAGTAAGTAAAAGTCTTTTCGGGTTTATGCGCGCGAATGTGTTTTTAAATGCTGCCCCCGCCCCCCTTCTTTTTCCCTCTTTCTGCAGGTCACATCGGAACGTCGATTAAAGTACGAAAAAAAAAAATGGTGATCTAGCGGACGAAGAGATGGGAAAAAGGGGTTCGATTATGGTGCCTACACACGACGAGCGAACAATGAGAATTTCTCTCCCTGAACTTAGCGCTTGGGAGGACAGCCTGAAGCGGAAACTACAAAATATGACTTCGCTTGGCACCCCGAATAATACAACCGGGAATGACGTGCACTAATGAATAAATTCCTACGTTTAACTAAATAGGGAAAGTTTAAGGAATATTCCGAGATGAGGTTTACCCAAGTACCCTCCGCTCGGAGGACTAGGAATGTTGCCAGTGTTTAAAATCTACTACCTCCTTTCGCACCCTCATTGACATGAAACTCAAAGCTGCCCCATTGTTCTCACAACTGACACCCACTGTTGCCTCAGCCTGGAAACACATTAGCCCGACCAGGTTAGTTCTTGACCAATTGCCAAAGGCGTAAGTGTGTGCAACCAAAGCCACCAGTGAAGGCAGCCGACGATAAAAGAGAAGAAAAAGGTAAAAAGAGCTTAGGATGCTAAGGATGCGCAGCATACAGGAAGAGATCATTTTGGCCAATAGCTGTTCTATGTTTTGTCTTGGATTTTGTATATAATACCAATAACTGTTTTATGTTTTGTCTTGGATTTTTGTACATAATACATGTACTGTCTCCCCCGCCTGAGTTTGTGTGCACGTAATGTATGGATCTACGTCGTCCTCTGCCTGTGTTTCCGTATTACTTGACCCCTGCTGTTCTGTGTTGTGTGTGCACTGAATGGCCCATTATTGTACACGTCTCTCTCTCTCTCTCTCTCTCTCTCTCTCTCTCTCTTTCTCTCTCTCCATGTCATACGTGTACCGAGTGGTTCGTTTAGAGTGCGGACGACTCTCTCTCTCTGAGGGTCCCCCTGTTCCCTCCTCCCTTGTGTGGTAACGTTGTGCCCCACCGGCACAAACCTAATTGGGTCTCTTCGAACACAAAGGTGTTCGGCAAAATTGACAGGAACTAAAACGATTGTAACTTGCCATATTACTACCTCTCCTTTCTGCAAAACGATAGAACCCGAGTTGGTAATGAAAGAAAGGACAGGTAAGACGACTGATGTCCCCTAATCTGGCCTTTTTATAGGGGGACTATAACGTCAATGGTCTTCTGTTTTTCAGTTTGTTAGAAATGCAATCCCCAATGCCCAGATTGCCTCACCCCTCTGCACTTAAGTGCGGATGTCCAAAGCGTCCTCGCTTCTCCCGATTGACCCCAGCTCCCTGTCCAAAGCGTCCTCGCTTCTCCCGATTGACCCCAGCTCCCTGTTCAAAGCGTCCTCGCTTCTCCCGATTGACCCCAGCTCCCTGTCCAAAGCGTCCTCGCTTCTCCCGATTGACCCCAGCTCCATATCAGCTATCCCCGAAGCGTAATTGATGACCTTGATTAGCCGTCGCTCCCCAAGAAAAGCATGTTTAACCTCTGCCCCCCTCTCATGATGATAACCCCCCTGCTTGCAAGAGGTAGCCGACCCCGAAGGGAAATGTAAGATTGTCAGTACTTGGGTTAAAACAAAGGGCGAGTCTCTACCTAAGGACTCGATTTCGAGTTTGATAGAATACACTGTCGATGGGAGTCCGATTTCTCTCCACGTACGTCATGAATGAACGCCAAATAGGCTTATGAATTCAGTGGAAATGCCCTCCTACATACTCCATAAGTGATGACTTCTGACTGTGACCGATGAACCTATCCCCCACCTACTTAGGATTGGGGACGGAATTGAGATGTATAAATGTCTTCTCCTGCCAGTTTTCTAAAACTTGTTTTGTACCCATTCAAAGATACAATCACCGGAGGAGAGGAGCTGGACGTGACGCACAGCCTGGCCACAGATCATGAAGCACGTGTGACCTCAACCAAAGGTGGAGTCGCAGAGCAACGAGACGCGGGACGAGGCACCACTCTCAAACTCGGCAGATGAAGGAATGAAGGGCTGCCTTGAAGCCCTCGATTTGCTGACCCACTCGTGCCTGAAGTCCCCGTCCCTTTTGAGCCCGACTGATGGGCCTGCCTGCTCATCGTCCTTTGCTCCTTTGGTCCCTTGGTGTGTTCAAAGATCTGATTCCACTCCGCCCTCTCTTCCCTCGATTATTCAACAACATCACCCTTTTCGCATAACTTTTTGACTCAGAAAAGAAGAGCAGCATTTAGATAGAATAAGGTTTTGCCATGGAAGAAGAAAGACACGCAGGTGCCCAGCATGAGGCACCCCTAAGAAGATCAGTTAGGAAACAGGACTGTGATCTAACAGCAGAGGACTGATCGCACCCTGCAACGCATAAGGATGAATCCGAGCTGGACCTATAGCTCCACCGCCGGTGCTCAACAGCGCCAACGAAAGAAGACGGACTACCAGAGCCTATCAGTGATGGCTCGCTGTTAAAAAGACATTGTGACGAAGACCCCCCCTTCCTGAACTTTCTACCCACCCCTTGACTAATTGCTTGTATCGAACTGAATTCCTCCCTCAACCATTTTTTGTATTGCTTTCAAAAATGTTTCATCGGTCACTCATGTATTTAGTTTTCCAAAAGTCTCTTATAGCACTGACAAGACCCGAAGGTATCAGAGCACTTTTTACTGTATGTTGATGTCACCGGAGAAAAAAGTCAGAACGTGATTCTATAATGTGTCGGAACCTTTTTCTTGATTGACCCCGACTAAGTATTATGCCGATCCCTAGACTTGTATGAATAACCCAACAAATGTAAATTCATATGTACCGCATTCCGCCAATCGTATCGACTGTATATGGTTACACACAATCTGCTAGTATTGACAAACGCTATTTCATTGGCCACACATGGCTATATGTACACTCGGTCAGTTGAGGAAAACACCGAAATTAACTTACTTATGTAAAAAAAGCGGCGACTGTTGAAAATGGCAATGTATATGTATATAAGCGGCGTTCATTTGTGTTCACTGTACCCCCTGTTGTAAGTAGAACGGATATCGCGAAACACTGACTGTGTTATCCCGCCAGCATAGACCCATGCACACACATACACGACAGCCATTTTAGGCACCATGGCCTCTCTGCCCGTTTGTTAAACCCCCGGCACCCCTCCCCGCGCGCACTGCTCATGCATCGGCCATAAGACCCTCTCCCTCTGCGTGACCCTGCTCTAGAAGTAACACTCCTGCTTGACCCACACCCCCCATTTCCTCCCAAGAACACCCTTCCCCTCAGCTGACGAGCCCCCCCCCAACTGCACTTGGCCTTTCGACCCGGTCCCAAGTCCTAAGACCAAGCCTCGTGGATGTACCCCCCCCCCCTCTTTTTCCTGCCCAGGGTAACAAAGCCGTGATACACCAACCGAAGTGCCCGATCTTATCGCCTGCCCAACCTTTGATCTGATCATCCCCTCCTGCCCTCGTGTTCTGTAGGAATGTCCGGTTGAGAGATCACACTCTCTTGTTACATTCAGGAGGGGAGGATGACATCTGAGCGACTGGTATGGGAATAGGCCTGAAGCTGTGATTCCAAGCATACTTTTTCCTACTTCAAAGCGTCTTTATTGCAATAAGGAATGTTTGTGCATCATAAACATGTGTATAAAAGACGAAGCCTCAGAGAAACTTGTTAGAGAGAGCACCTCCTGAAGACACTACGCGAGTGTCCGAAATGACAGGCTCTCCTCATGAGAAATAAAACTCTGTTCTTGTTTTCCTGCTCCCAGCGCCCGTCTCTTTATTTAGTAATTGTTCAAGATGGGAACTAAGAGGCGTCCTGCGCCAGCAGCCTGGGCATCAGGTGCGTTATGGGCTGACTTTTCCACACCTCTATCCAATCATTAAGGATGGCAGTGACCAGTAGATATGTGACAAGAATTATGGTATGGAGGAGGAGCTCTGTGTACAGGAGGTGCATCTTCTGCTTTGTTATAAAAAAAGATGTGGGTCTAAAAGTTAGACTGTTGGAGGAGACAGGCTCCTCAAAAATATGGACTGGAGAGAAGACGTAGACAAAGAGATAATGAAGATTACCCCTAAGCAAAAGGGGCATCCCCTAGTGTCTCTCTTTCTTATCCAGTGATGATACCATGAAGTGGTTTGTCTGATTTTGACTTACCAGCTTTAATGCAAAGATTTTCACAGCTCCTTATATTTTTGCATTTGGGCCCTCCTTCTAAACAGCAGCATAACTTTTTTGAAGTCATTATTACACTCTTGTGCCCACTTATGTTGGTGCCAAAGGGTGGCAGATTGCAGTGGCCTTTTTGTGGTGCCGCCATGACTGACACTAACACAGTGTAACTGTCACACATCTAAATTCATTTAGAAAGTAGAAAACCAAATGAGAAACATATTGCCTATTTTCACATGCAAAAAGAACATTTGATGGACAGATTGCAGAACAATGTCATACATTCACCCCAGTACAGATATCTGGGCCTACATCGATCACTTTCTGGCTCCCCATGCCATTCCAGTTTGAACCCAACCATAGGCAAATCAGACTTGACCCTGCTCCCTATGGGAACAGTCCAAACCGAACTGCCAGGCCAGGTTCTCCCTGGACTGGAAACAAGCATCCTAGGACCAATTTCGGGGTTCAACCCCTCATCAGCCACACTAGCTTGACTCCAATGGCATAGAGAGCACGGGACACACGTCTGGGCATACCTGTCCCTCTCAGGGAGACAAAATCAAAAAGAACAATTGATGGACAGAATGCAGAACAATGTCATATATTCACCCCAGTGCAGAGATCTGGGACTAAATACATAGTTTTTTGTCTAGGCATACCTGTCGTACTCGGGGTGATAAATGCAAAAAGAACAATTGATTAACAGAATGCAGTAAC
This sequence comes from Lissotriton helveticus, assembly GCF_964261635.1. NCBI lineage: Eukaryota > Metazoa > Chordata > Amphibia > Caudata > Salamandridae > Lissotriton > Lissotriton helveticus. The sequence continues at coordinate 82,068,713 of NC_136062.1, forward strand.
CGTGATTTAACTGTGGAGAGAGTGGTGGGTCTGTGTGTAACTGAAGATAATGCTTTGTTTAATCCAAGGTCTTAAAAGCGCTGTCAAATATTTCATGTCTCTATAGCCCAAAGTGAACGTCAGACACATAAAAAGTCAGAGTTAGTTCTACATCTCCTTCCATCCCTAATCCTCACGAAGCTACGGCCACACTTCAAAAACTATCCCTCCCCCTCCAAGCCCCACTTACCCTGCACAATTAGACTAATCGACAACACCTGACTCTTCAAAGTCCTCAAGCCACACCAGGCAAGCCTAAACAGAGACCCCACTCTAACTTATGATGACCTTCGATCTACTGCACTCTCTGCCACAGATCAAACTGCCTCTCAACTGACCCCTTTAATCATCTGCCTGGAACTCAAAATTAGCACTATACTGGAAGAAATCACATAATTACGAAAGGACACAAAGATCTCTGCTTTAACTCACTTACAAATCACACATTTATGACAAATATGGATCCTGCACCAAACTCGCACTCAGACTCCTCTCCTTCTATCCTCGGTCAACTACCCCCTTCAGTTACTACCACCTCAAACCTAGACGCACCACTACCGGAATATCTCAGGTTGGAAGCGGAAATGCTGAGCAACACATACCAGAATGTGAAAAGACTTAGTACCCAAGCACTCAAAAAAAGAAGTCCAAATAAAGTAAATTGGTTGAATAGACTGGATTATCTTAATCATTGTTGGTTCAAATGAAGGAAAGGAATCAAAGAGTTTATTGTTCCGTAGTGTATATTCCACACAGAAACAGCCAACACGTGTTTTGTCACAAAGAGGTGACTTCTTCAGGGCTAAGATGATAGTTCGAATGTCAAATAGTATATATCCAATGTAATCGATAGATTAATCAAGTCAATCTTGGTCCAAATAATATGTTTTCCAATGCATGAAAAACATTTCTTTAAAGTTCTTATTAAATGAGTCATTTGAAAGATCTATTCCGAGAAGTCCGATTTGCAAAATACTTTTATGTCAGACCTGTGTAGGTCCCTTCTTCAATTAGTCATTATATGTTCATGGACATCCTGAGTATTTGAAACATTGATAAATTTCCTGAGCAAATTCGCCCGGTTACTCCCTCTCTGGCTAGGGTCTACCCTTGCTGCCGCTGGCTCTCCCTAACTGGAGAGGCGAGGCCGGCCTCATAGCGGATGATGTGTGTGCACTCAGCACGTGTCGCAGCCCTTCTATCAGGAACCCTGGTTACCACAGCAATGAGGAAGGGAAAGTCAAGCTGAAGGGAGACTTTGTCGAGCGGCGCTGAAACTGGACGGCTATGGCCAGAGAGGCACTCATTGCTAAGTGCCAAATGTGACTGCAGAACAAACAGGGTGCCACAAATGAACAATGCTCACCCCACACTAGTTTAGAGTGCTCCTTCTTGAAAGGGGAAGCACTCTCCACACGTTTGCACCATGAATGAAGCGCTCAACACGTTCTTACTTGGTCAAAGGGGGAGAGCAGTCCAGTCCTTCTCCTGCTCGAGGCAGGAGAAGCAACTGCAGGCTGATCCCCCCCCACACCTCAGGGGCAGCACTACTCGCACAGCCTCCCAGCTCTCCTTCGAGGCAGTTTCCTTCTTGAACTAGGAAGGATCTTTTGAAGTCTTTTATTTCCCTACGACTTCCAACAGGAGGCAAGCTCAAACAAGCCCATGGGCACCTTCTCAAGCAGGATACCACAGCAGGGTAAAAAGAGTCTGCCCTTTTCCTCTACCACAGGCAGAAGCAGCAACTGACGCCAACACACCCCTCACACAGAAAAGGCAGCGCTCCTCACACAGATCTTTAGCTCTTCTACTTGGCAGGGTCTTCTTGTTTCCAGATGTGATCTAAAGTTCTGGGGTTTAAGGTCTCATACTTATACCCAATTTTCTCATTGAAGTCTTTGTTCCAGAGTCTCTGAGCTCAATACAAACCAGTTCAATAGCAGGGGGTGGAGACAGCATTGTGCAAAGGAGACACAGCTTATTCAGGAGCTTAACAAAAAGTCCTTCCACCACTCTAAATGCAGAAAGGTCTGTTTAGCCTGGCTATGAATCACCCAGGAAAGGCAGGACACACCTCAACCCCCCTTGTGACTGTCTAGAGTAAATGCACAACCCCAGCTCCTATCATTTCAAAACAAAACGGTAAATACACACACAGGCAGAGGCACACACAAAAGTAAAGCAAGAAAATGCCCACTTTCAAAAGTGGCATTTTCAAACACACAATTTAAAAACCACCTTTACTAATGGGTGTGTTAATAAATTCTGAGTTCAGAGTGCCTAAAGTCCATTTCTCTATCTTGTCCCAATGGAAAGTTACACTTGTAAGCTGTTACAAGGCAGCTCTCATGTTAACCTTTTAGAAAGACAGCCTTTCAACAGTGAAAAAAAGAAATGCGCAGTATTTCACTATCAGGACATGTAACACACACCAACTCATGTCTTACCTTTCACATAGACTACACCCTGGCCATGGGGGTTCTATGGGCCTACCTGAGAGGTGCCTTACATGTAAGAAAAGAAAGGGAAGGTGATGGCCTGGCAAGTGGCCACACTTTCCACGTCAACATAGCAGTTCAAAACTGCACTCGCAGACACTGCAGTGACAGGTCCGAGACACATTTACAGGACAACTCATGTGGGTGGCACAACCAGTGAAACATTCCTACTATACAAAATTGACATTTAGTTTCTCACTAAAACCTGACTGAATGACCACTCATTCCCTATTATCCATCTCTTCACCCCACCAGGCTCCTCAATCATTTTCTGCGACTGATGGACTTGCTATCATATATAAAAATGATCTGTGTCTGAAACCCTTCCACACATCTGAATACTCTATCTTTGAATACCTAGGAGTCGATCTCTCTCCAAAAGCTCTTATCCTATCACATTTTATGCCATCTATCACCCACCAGGGGAAAAATAACAATTCCTGAAGGATTTAACAGAGCTAATAACGCACACCTTCCTGAAGGACACCACTGACATTATATTAGGACACCTAAACCTGCACTTGAACGATGCTGACGATACAACAGTACAAGCCTTATCTAATTTCCTTGAAACAAAATGTCCCACTAAACACTACAAAAAGCAAACTTACAATTAAGGCTCCACCCCAATGCAATAATTACCAGCCACAATGCCATATACCTCCATTCCATCCTACCTACCGACTGGACTAACAACCACCTAATTCTACTCGATATCAATGTCAACCAGCCTAAGCTCCTCACCCAAACTACATGTCCTAAGCACTGCTCGAGGAATATTCACCTTTCCCCCATCAAAGCTAGAATCCCAAATCAGTTCTCAGATTCTACCCCCATCTGACCTTACTTCCGCCGACAACCTCACCTCCCCCTATAACACAAAAATGCCAGAACGGCTTGACACTGTCACCCCTCTAAAACTCAAGAAATCAAGAAGTATCCCTTCCGAAACTTGGTTCAATAAAGACCTTAATAAGGAGAGAAGACAAATTAGGCTGCTTGAAAGAACCTGCGACAACAACCTTCGCTGATCCATTTCATTCACCTTTGAGCAGAGCACCTAAAATGCAAAAAACACATGTAGAGAGAGAAATCCTCTTTCTTTCGAGCCCAACTTGACCACTCTAGAAACCGACTTAAAGACCTTTTCAAAATCATCAAACAGCTATCCTACTCTTTCCCACAACATTCAATTGATGACTCTGCCTAGCGCTGTGAAGAGTTTTCCAAATTCTTCTCAGAAAAAACAGGAAACATCAAACTCTCTCTACACCCCTCCACCTCTTCACCCCTTACCAACAATGGCCCTTCTACCAAACATGGTCCCCTAGCAACCACTCCTGCAACTATTATTAATCCCCTAAAAAAACCCTGAGTGATCAAGAATACAGACAACAACCACATACAACTGTAAAACAACGCAACCAGGACCAACTTTGAAAATATCTCTGAAAAAGAAGTCCCTGAAATACTCTCATACAGGAAGTAGACAACGCACTTCTCTGACTCTCTTCCCTCATCTCATGCCAAAAACCTCGGACACATCATCTCTCCAACATGGATTAAAATCCTTAACTCCTTATTATCCAATGGGTCTATACCAGCCTTATTTAAACTCAGCTAAAGTCACTTCATCAAAAAAATAGATGCCAACCCCAAGGACCTTTACAACTACAGACCTATAACTAACCTTCCTCTCCTTGCGAAGACTATTGAAAATGTGTGCTCTCACCACTTAACCACACTGAAAAATCCAAACTACACAACACCATACAATCTGGGTTCAGGAAAGGCTGCACCAGTAAAACTGCAATCATGAACATCACTGATGACTTAGACAGAGCTCTAGAAAATGGTAAGGCTAGCCTCCTAAACCTCCTACACCTCTCAACTGCCTTTGATACAGTCAACCACAACATTCTCCTAAACACCCTCTCTCAGCATGCAGGCAAGGTACCGTCCTACAGTGGTTCGCCTCATGCCTGGATCAATGATACCACCTAATCGAGCTAAACAATTACACCTCACCAGCACTATCTGTCCCACAAGGAGTTCCTCATAGATAAATACTGTCCCCTGCTTTATTCAATCTCTATATGGAACCGCTTGCAGTGATCTTGACCAGGTCAGAATTCCCTACCATCTCTATGCAGATGACGCCCAACTCTACATCAAAACCTCGTCACCTAAAGACATCCAACACCTAAACAACACTCTCTCCGCAGTTTGATCCTAGCTGACCAACAACCACTTATAGCTTAACCCCAACAAAACCGAACTCTTCCTCACCCAACCAGAAGGAAAGTCCTATTTTATCCACAACTGGCTTGAAAACCTAAATGCATCAAATTGCAAACTAACTATCTCCAACTCTGGACAAACATTTGAACATAACAGACCACATCAATGCCTCCACACAAACTTAACGTTCCACTCACCCCAGTTGCCTTAGTCCTCAATTTAGTTATCACTTTCAAGAACAGATCTGCAGTTGCCTGTAACAATTTTGCCATTCTACAGATGCTTTGTAAAGTGGTCTACTTCCTACTAGCTAACTATAGACAACCAATAATTCAGGCTCACAGTCTTTCCCACGTAGACTATTGTTATGCCCTTTATCAATGTTACAAGCACCTTTGCTTTGATGGTTGAAATGAGTGCAAACATCAGCAGTTCACTTATCTTAGACCTTCCTACCTAGACTTCAATATATCACCATTTCAATAAACTTCACTGCCTCCCTTTAGCCAAAAGGATTTGTTTCAAGGGTCAGGGTATTCAACACTGATTTTCAGTATCTTCTGAACCTTCTTAAACATCACAGACCAAGTTTCTATCTTCACTTTAACAACACTTTTTTTTCAGCAGCACAAATTATTTCCCCACATATTGATTAGGAGACTGGGGAAGAGCCAATCCTGTCTGCTGTTCTTCACACCGCATTGCTGAATTCAACCCCCTTTTTGCTAGTATTGGAGGAAATTGAGGCGGCCATCCTGCACAGTAATGGAGGTAAAGACCCAGGCCCAGATGGGCTACTGATGTACCTGGTGAAATCCATGCACGAATTGTGGGGATCTCTCATTACGAATACTTTTAACACTTCCCTACCCTTTTCTATCCCTCCATCATGGTCTTCTGTAACAATAGTCCCCATATTTAAAAAGGGAGACTGTTTGTCGCCCAAATGTTACCGACCAATTTCGCTCATTGATGGCATGATTAAAATCATTGGCAGAGCCATCTACGGCCGTCTGGTCGAATGGGCAGCTGAAGAAGATATACTTTCCTCTTTTCAATTTGGGTTCCGACCTAAATTAGGTACAAACCAACAATGTCTGAATCTGGCTTTGACATTCTCCAAATATTCTAAGGCCAAGCGCTCCCCCATATATATAGCTTTTATGGATTTATCCACTGCCTTTGATTCAGTGAACAGAACCAAACTTTGGTTAATGTTGCTGGACCAAGGTGTGGATCCCCCCATGGTGCACTTTTTATATTGTCTGCACTTGGACCTTAATGCATGATCTATTTAACTCAGTTTGCGGAGCTTTCGCCTAAATTTAGCTTCAAGAGTGGGGTGAGGCAGGGTTGCATATTGGTGCCTCTTTTATTCGTTATATATATTAACGGTTTAACAGCTCACCGAGCCTCTTCCCACACAGACATGCCTAGAATTGCAGACTCCCCAGTTCCCCCTCTGTTATACGCGGATGATGCAGTATTGTTGTCCTTTACCCCAAAATACCTGAGACATCAGGTGGATTGTTTTGTTTCCTTTATACATAAACTAAATCTTAATACTAATTATTCTAAGTCACACATCATGTCCTGTGGCCAGGCAAACTAAGTCTAAATAAAATCAGTAGTAACACGCATGTTCTTACGTCCATTGAGAATTTTGTTTACCTGGGATTACATTTTATTTCCTGGGGGTCATAGAATCTCCATTGTCTCAGGTTTGTACTAAGTTTAGCAAAACTGCGGGCTCAGTAAGCAACTTCATCAGACCACAAATTAGGGGGACACTGCCTCCACCTTTGAAAGTGTTTAACTCCCAATGTATTAATGTGGCAACTTATGGCACTGGAGTTTGGGGTTTTAGTAAGTGCAGCTTCATTGAGGCAGAAGAAAACCGGTTTCTCTGAAGGCTTTTAAGTGCACCCGTATCTACCTCCAGCCTCATTATGCACTTCGAGCTAAACCAGGGTTTTATTGAGGATACGATTCAGATGGTGTTGCTTTTATTATGGGTTAGCATCTGTTCAAACCCAGCAGCCAAACTCTGTAAGAACATTATATCCAACTGCATGACTTTGGACAAGGCTTCCTCTATATGATGGCTGAGCTATTTACGAGATACTTTCGGCTCCCTCTGCATACCCTGGTGGTACTCTGAACTCAGCGGCATTCCCAATAATGCCAAGTCCCAGGTGAAATCACTATTTAAGGCTCACCAAGCAAATATTAGGTTAAGATCTGAACTTTCTAAAACCTTGGTGTTGCAATATTACAATCTCTTTTATACTGACGTCTCTCCGCTGTATTTGGCCCTAGAGTTGACCAGATGGGAGCGGTCCTTACTTTTTCGCTTCCGAGCTGGGACAATCTACTGGCCTCTCTTTTTTAAACATTCTTTAGATCCTGTAGGGAATATGGTCTCCTGTTGTCCCTGCGATAATCACACTGTCTAATCTTTGTTGCACTTTATATTTTTCTGCAACTTGCACAGTGTAGCACACCAGCACTTTTTGATTCCCCTATTAATTCTGTTTTCGCATCCTATGCTCCCTTTTTAAATTTCTGATGTCTGATATATTTTCTGATATATCACTTTTGAAATCCTGAACGCCCCCTGTGCATCTTGCCAAACCTCTTTTTTACTTTTTGCTTATTTTAATTCTGCTTGTCTGATCATAGCTATGTGCAATATTCCTTCATAATTTTAGGGTCATGCTGCTCAGCTTGCTTGGATATCTGATGTATTAACTGATGTGTTTGTCTTGTATGTTAAATGTTTTTTTAGCACTTTTAAAATATTCCTCATTATACTATTATTTTACACTTCTATGTGTGTTTACAGTTATGTGCAGTTATGTGCAATGGTCTGTTGTTCTTTAGACTGAATAAAGGTCAATGATTGAATGATTGATTGATTGATTGATTGATTAGCAGGTATTTCTTCTCACATCTCACAACTCAACATTGGCATATGCTTCAGCTCATCTTTCGATCTATCACTAATCACCTTCTCTCCTGCCACCAACTTAAAACCTATTTGCAAAATTAAATGCTTAGATCCTTCTTCAGTGGTCTTAACTTATTTCCCTAAGCATGTAGACACTTATCGGTAACAGTGCACTCTACAAATAGAAATAAATAAATAAACACAATGTGCTATGAAATTGCTGTTTTTCCCTTTTACGGAAGGCACAGGACTGATTCTGCTCTTAGCAAGGTACCTAATCGTCGAACCTTTTTCAGGCAAAGGCACAGCATCCACTTTCCATTTTGCCAGGCTGCTGTATCCTTTTTTGGAGGCCTTGTTATGGGTAATGATTCCAGACCTGGAGCGATCTTTGGTGCACTGTATTTACTGCTGGAGTTCTCAACTTCATTTCTGTGTGGGATGCTGTGTTTATTTCCCGTTGGTCATCTGGATTAATGTTTCCAGTCATGTATGTTTTCTCTTGTGTACTCTGTCTCGTTCAGGAGGCCACCTTTTGTGTACATTTTCTAGATTTGAGCCTGCTACCACACTCCTTGTCTTTCCACTCACTGTGGTACTTCTTGTATTCCTCAAGCCACATCGTTTGGCTCCCACGTCTATCCTTATCCACCCATGGTGTTCTTTAGCTGCTATCATAAAGTAATGTATGACGTTACAACGCATACATTTACAACGCATGCCTTTACAATGCAGTTTTTACATCGCACCATCCTTTACAACTCATTCCATTACATCACATGACACTACATCACATTTTTAAAAACTACCTTTACAAAGCATTCCATTACATCACATAATTCCTTTACAACGCATACCATTACAACGCATACCATTACTTTGCATTTAAGGTAAGTATTGGATAGTATATGGGTAAAAATTACTATTCTAACTCCAGGGGGTGCAACAATAGGGTAAGTGTTGGATATGTAAGGGTAAAAATTACTATCCTAACTCCAGGGGGTGCAACAGTAGAGAAAGTGTTGGATAGTGCAGTGGTACTATGCGTTGTAATGGTATGTGTTGTAATGCCTGTGTGGTAGTGACATGCGAAGTAGTGTCATGCGTTGTAATGGTATGCGATGTAATGACTGCGTTGTAAGTGTAGTGCCATGTTGGGGCATTTTAATAATTTTCCTTCTTGAGACCAGAGTAGGGCAAGAAAAATCAACATTGGAAGGCGTGCCCTAAATCGGACGTTCCTTCCCACATGCTTCAGATGGCAGCCTTCTGGCAGATGGGCCCCAGGCTAGGAAACTCCCACAGAGGAGCCAGCTGAGGCTCCAACGCAGAAATTTAGTGGCTCTCCCACCTCTAAATGAGGTCGGGTGACAGCAAGAGTTGAGGAGTAAAACATCTGCTAACTCTTAATACCCGCTTAAACTTTAAGCCTAACGAACTCTGTTACGATTGATGCATCACCTGAATTTGAGGCGTTATCAATATATCCTAATATAGTAGACTACCTCATATAATGCAAGCATTTAATGAATTTCATATGCTCTAGCAGTTCAGACTTGGATCTACATCATGTCCATATCCCAAAAACACACTAGACTGATCATCTCACACCTTCCCCGTAAACAAAGCTATTTAGTTGGTAAGGTGATACTACCCAAAACACAACACACGCCTCACACTTATCAATGCCCATAATAAGAACCGAACAGCTCAGACAATGCATCTGTTGTGAGCACAATGCTGAAAGAAAGCTATTTAGCTGGCAAAGTTATGCTCCTATACTACAACATACCAACACATAACAAACCCACACAGAGCCAACAGAATGCACGTGTAAGACCATCCCAGCCCCTCACATGTACAATATGACACAAAAGCTGACAAAGTGATGCTCCCCAACAACACAAGATGCTCCTCATGAATACTAACTCAATATGAATTTAACAGATATGTTCTAGCAGTCCAGACACATTACCAAGGTAAACAGCACCTGCAGGACACACTAGGAATACATTCCTACGGATCACTGACATAATATAGAATGACAAAATATAGACTTACCAAAATATAGTCACCAAAATATAGAATGCCAAAATATCGAATTCCTATCTACAAACAGGTAAGTACAAAAATATCGAATCCAAAATATAGTCTGTAAAAAATATAGTCAGTCAAAATATCGATTTTTTTTAAATGTCTTAAAAGTAATTTAAAATTAATGAAATAATAAATATAATTAACTAAAACATACTTAAAAATACTCAAATAACCTTAAAATTAAGATATAATTAATTTAAGTTATTAATAAAAAATGTACAATATTTTACCGTAGGATAGCAGGAGGGTAACATTTAATATTACCACTCCAGTGAGTGCAACAGTAGGGAAAGCGTTGGATAGCGTAGGGGTAAAAATACTATTCCCACTCCAGTGAGTGCAACAGTAGGGAAAGCGTTGGATAGCGCAGGGGTAAAAAATACTATTCCCACTCCAGAGAGTGCAACAGTAGCGAAAGCTTTGGATAGCGTAGGGGTAAAAATTACTATTACCACTCCAGAGAGTGCAACAGTAGGGAAAGCGTTGGATAGCGTAGGGGTAAAAAATACTATACCCACTCCAGTGAGTGCAACAGTAGGGAAAGTGTTGGATAGCGTAGGGGTAAAAAATACTATTCCCACTCCAGAGAGTGCAACAGTGGGGAAAGCGTTGGATAGCGTAGGGGTAAAAATTACTATTCCCACTCCAGAGAGTGCAACAGTAGGGAAAGTGTTGGATAGCGTAGGGGTAAAAAATACTATTCCCACTCCAGTGAGTGCAATAGTAGGGAAAGCGTTGGATAGCATAAGGGTAAAAATTACTATTCCCACTCCAGTGAGTGCAGCAGTAGGGAAAGTATTGGGTAGCGGTAGGGTAAAAATTACTATTCCAACTCCAGAGCGTGCAACAGTAGGGAAAGCGTTGGATAGCGTAGGGGTAAAAATTACTATTCCCACTCCAGAGAGTGCAACAATAGGGAAAGCGTTGGATAGTGGAAGGGTAAAAATTACTATTTCCACTCCAGAGAGTACAACAGTAGGGAAAGCATTGGATAGCATAGGGGTAAAAATTACTATTCCCACTCCAGAGAGTGCAACAGTAGGGAAAGCATTGGATAGCGTAGGGGTACAAAATACTATTCCCACTCCAGAGAGTGCAACAGTAGGGAAAGCGTTGGATAGCGGGAGTGTGAAAATTACTATTCCCACTCCAGATAGTGCAACAGTAGGGAAAGCTTTGGATAGCGTAGGGGTAAAAATTACTATTCCCACTCCAGAGAGTGCAACAGTAGGGAAAGCGTTAGATAGCGTAGGGGTAAAAAATACTATTCCCACTCCAGAGAGTGCAACAGAAGGGAAATCGTTGGATAGCGGGAGGGTGAAAATTACTATTCCCACTCCAGTGAGTTTAACAGTAGGGAAATTAATGATTTAATATATTATTTAAAAAAAAAAAACTATCAATACCAATAAAACATTAATTGAAATTAATAACCAATTTAATATTATGTAATAATTAATTAGAAATACAACTACATATTAGTTATTAAAAATTAATAACCTATTCATAATTATTTACCTAATTAATTTTCAATAACAAAAACTAATTAATAATAAAAATTAATACCAATTAAACATTAACAGTAAATTAATTATCAATACACAAAAAGTATTTTTAATATGTAATTAATTACAATTACATTACTTCCCACCCTATTCCCCTATAAACCCACATCCCACTACAGAAAATACATTAATACAATTATCATAATTATCAAATATTTAATTAATACAAAATAATTACCAATTAATAAAAATTAATTGCCAATTAATAGAAATTAATTACCAATTGAAAATTAATTAACAATAAATGTAAAATCAATACCAATAAATGAAAATAATTATTTACTTTAAATTATTTCTCACCCTATTCCCCTATAAACCCACAACCCGCTACAGAAAATAAATTTAGAAAATTAACATAATTAACAATTAATCAATTAATACAAATTAATCGGCAATTAATAAAAATGAATTACCAATTAAAAAATAACAATAGATTCAAAATGAATACCAATAAATAAATACAAATATTTAATTAATTACAATTAAATTACTTCGCACCCTTTTCCCCTATAAACCCACAACCCGCTACAGAACTAGAAAGCAAAATGTAATAAAAAATTAATAATAATTGCTAAAAATTTATTTTTAATTTAATATAATTAAATTACTTCCCACCCTATTCCCCTATAAACCCACAACCCGCTGCAGAATTAAATTACGCAAACATTAAATAACATAAAATTCATTACTTAAAATACATTAAACATACATTACAAAAATTAATATACACTTTTCACACATATACTAACATACAAAACACTTTAAAAAATTGATATTATTAAAAAATCGATATATTTAATGCCTATATTGTATACTTCGATATTTTGACTTCTATATTTTGAAAATCGATATTACTTACCTTAAATTCGATATTTTTCACCACTATATTGTGTCCATTCGATATTTTGTCCATTCTATATTTTTACTTCGATATTATGACCATTCTATATTTTGGAATCGATATTATGACTGTTTACCCATTCCTACACCTTTTCAACTCACAAACACAAACAAGTCTAAAAGACATATTGTTGGTAATTTGACGTATTTATTAGTACAAACACCCTCTCACCTAGCCGCTCCTTGCAGAGCAATTGAACGTGTTGATAGAATCATTGTGCCTCATTACATGCACACCCCAGAATCACAGCCATATAGCTGTCAACGTAATGCTCTCCAATGGTACAATACTCTCCTCATGCTATCACAACAGAACACTTTGGACAATTGACCCACACCACTCTCCAGCAGACAGAGACACACACACACACACACACACACACACACACACATGATGAGGTGAAGCACCTTAATGACAGGAGTCAACCCAAACAGTCAAGCATAAGTAGCTGACAAAGTCATAGCTTACTCAACTAAAAGAAAGTATTTGCAATGCAATAGGCCTCACATTTACACAAGTTTGAGCTATTGGCATTGTAAATGCAATGCCTTTTATTTATGTTTTGGGTTTTAAAACAAATAAAAGGCATGGTCATTTACAATACTAATGGCTTTAACTCTCGCAAATATGAGACCTATTGCATTGCAATAAAGGGCCTTCTCGACCGCTTGTTAAATTGCAAATATTAGAGGAAGAGACCGTTCTGCGACGCCTTCAAAGTACTGATAAATAGTGCAGTGAAGAAGATGTGTAAGTGTTGTAAGTTACACAGATACAAAGTGTGAAGTGAGAATTACATATGATCCAAGCTATAAAAACAAACAAAGCGCTCCAACACCTTTTGCTCTGTGATTACAGGAGGAATAGCAGGAGTGGGGGCTATTTCCTGCCCTCCGTGATTGCTATCTTTGACCTAATGAAAAACACTCCAGCTGTAGTAGGGCCCTGGCTTCAACTCCTGATGCAGGGAGAGCTGTGATTTATGGCAGGCATGGAGGGAGGGTCTCGGATGCAGCTCCGGCCTCGTACACTGCCCCTGCTATTACTAGTGAGCGAGAGGCACTGAGGTGGTGGTATTGGTATTGGTGGTGGTGGTATTGGTGGTGGTGGTGGTATTGGTGGTGGTGGTATTGGTGGTGCTTGTATTGGTGGTAGTGGTATTGGTGGTGGTGGCATTGGTGGTATTGGTGTTGGTGGTATTGGTGGTGGTGGTATTGGTATTGGTGGTGGCGGTATTGGTATTGGTGGTGGTGGTATTGATATTGGTATTGGTGGTGGTGGTGCTGGTATTGGTGGAGGTACTTTTATGAGTGGTGGTGGTAGTGGTAGCGGCTGTTTTGGTATTGGTGGTGGTGGCATTGGTGGTGATATTGGTATTGGTGGTGCTACTGGTATTGGTGGTGGTATTGGCAGTTGTGATATTGGTGGGGGTATTGGTGGTCAATCAATCAATCATTTGTGAAGCGCACTACATACCCACTAGAGTCTCAAGGCACTGCGTGGGTGAGGAGCTTGAAGGATATCCTCTTGTTGACGGGGAGCCAGTGCAGGTTTCTCAGGTGGGTGGTGATGTGGCCGTGGTGTGGTACGTCGAGGATCAGACGTGCCGAGGCGTTTTGGATGCGTTGTAGTCGTTTGATGAGTTTGGTCAGGGCTCCCGCGTAGAGGGCGTTTCCGTAGTCGAGTCTGCTGCTGACGAGGGCCTGGGTGACTGTCTTTCTTGTATCTGTCGGGATCCATCTGTAGATCTTGCGGAGCATGCAGAGGGTGTTGAAGCAGGAGGAGGAGACGGTGTTGACTTGCTTGGTCATTGAGAGCGTTGAGTCATGGATGATTCCCAGGTTGCGTGCATGGTCGGTGGGTGTCGGGGCTGCCCCCAGTGCCGTCAGCCACCAGTAGTCGTCCCAGGCTGAAGGGTTGGAGCCGAGGATGAGGACCACCATCTTGTCAAAGTTCAGCTTCAGACGGCTGGTCTTCATCCAGTCGGCGACGGCCATCATTCCTTCATGGAGGTTGGCTTTGGCTGTGATCGGGTCCTAGGTGAGGGAGAGGATCAGCTGAGTGTCGTCGGCGTAGGAGATTATCTTGAGGTCATGCTGTCTGGCTACGTGTGCGAGCGGGGCCATGTAAATGTTGAACAGCGTTGGGCTGAGGGAGGATCCCTAGGGTACATCGCAGATGATCTCGGAGACTTTGGAACGGAATGGGGGGAGGCGGACGCTCTGGGTTGTGCCGGAGCGGAAGGAGGGGGTCCAATCCAGAGCCTTGTCTCGGATCCCTGCGGCGTGCAGGTGTGTGCGTAGTGCGCGGTGGCAGACGGTGTCGAAGGTGGCAGAGAGGTCTAGGAGGATGAGTGTTGCTGTCTCGCAGTTGTCCAGCAGGGTCCTGATGTCGTCAGTGCCGGCGATGAGGGCAGTCTCGTTGCTGTGGCTGCTGCGGAACCCTGACTGGGAAGAGTCCAGGATTCTGTTTTCTTCGAGGTATCGGGTTACCTGTCTGTTGACGGTTTTCTCAATGACCTTGGCCGGGAAGGGGAGCAGAGAGATGGGCCAGAAGTTCTTGAGGTCTCTTGGGTCTGCCTTAGGTTTTTTAAGTAGGGCATTGATCTCGGCGTGTTTCCAGATCTCTGTGAAGGTCGGGGTCTGCTTGCTCTGTTGAAAACGTGGTGCAGGAATTGATCCGACAGAGAGCCGGAGTGGATTGGTCATCGATGCTCACAGTGACCCAGGCTAGCAGGGGGTTGTGGTTGATGGTGTATGGAGGGTCTGTTGTGTTGCTGTCTGTTGGGGCTGTCTGGGTGTTAAAACTGTCATGGATGTCTGCTATCTTGCGGTGGAAGAAGGTGGCGAGGGAGTCGCACTGTGCTTGCGACGGCAGGATATCGTTGGTGTTGGAGATGGGGTTCGGGAGTTCCTTCACAATGTTGAAGAGCTCCTTGCTATTGTGTGCGTTGTTGTCGAGGCAGTCTTTGAAGGAGGTCCTCTTGGCCACCCTGATGAGGTGGTGGTGGTTGCGGATGGTGTCCTTGTGTGCTGCATGTTTGTTCACTGTGCCAATTCTTCTCTAGTTTCCGGCTTGCTTGGAGGCTAGCAGTTCTGGGGTGAACCAGCTGGCCCTCTTGCTGGTGTCTCTGTGGGGGGGTGTCTTCCGCAGGGCGAGGGTGTTGGCGCAGTCCTCGATCCATTATCTGAGACTGTGGGCAGTGTCGTCGTTGTTGGTGGGTTTGGTGGGTGGGCTGAAAGCGAGGTTTGCGTGTAGTTGGTCTTCGGTGATTTTGCTCCAGCAGCGGTGGGGGATCTGTTGGGTGTGGTGGTGTGTGGTGGGTTTCTGGAAGGCAAAGTGGATGCAGCGGTGGTCGGTCCAGAGGAGTTTGGTGGTGTGCCTGATGGAGTGTATGGGCTTGAGGAGAAGACTGGGTCGAGCGTGTGGCCAGCGGAGTGGGTGGGCATTGTGACGAATTGCTTCAGTTCGAGATTGGCGAGGTTATCAATTAGGGTTGTGTAGTTGTTGTCGTTGTTGTTCTCAAGGTGAAAGTTCAGGTCTCCGAGGAGGATGTAGTCGGTGGAGGTCAGGACATGCGTGCTGATCAAGTCGACAATGGAGTCGCTAAACTGGGGGCGGGGTCCGGGGGTCCGGTAGACGAGGGTGCCTCTGAGGATGGAATTAGGGTCTGTGTGGATCTGGAAATGCATGAGTTCGCGGTGCTGAGCGCATCGTCGGTGCTAGTCGAAACCCTGATGCTGTTCTTGTGGACAATGGCGATTCTTCCTCCGACTCTGTTGGTGCGGTCTCTGCGGGTGATCTTGTAGCCATCTGGGATGGCTATGTCGGGTGCAGAGGAGTCGTTAAACCAGGTCTCTGTCAGGAAGGCGACGTCCGGGGAGGTTGTGTCAAGCAGGTCCCAGAGCTCGACGGCATGTTTGCGCGCGGAGCGGGTGTTAAGTAGTGTGCATCGGAGGTGGTTGGGGTCTTTCTTGGCAGGTGGTTTGTTGGCTCTGAGGCTGGTGTAGCTGCAGTGGTGGTGGTGGTATTGGTGGTGGGGTATTGGTGGTGGTGGTATTGGTGGTGGTGGTATTGGTGGTAGTATTGGCAGTATTGGTGGTGGTTGTGGTATTGGTGGTGGTTATGGTATTGGTGGTGGAATTAATATTGGTGGTGGTATTGGTGGTGGTATTGGTATTGGTGGTGGTATTGGAGGTGGTGGTATTGGTGGTGGTGGTATTGGTGGTGGTGGTATTGATGGTATTGGTGGTGGTGGTGGTATTGGTGGTGGTGGTATTGGTGGTGGTGGTATTTATTGGTGGTGGTATGGTGGTGGTGGTATTGGTGGTGGTGGTATTGGTAGTGATGGTGGTATTGGTAGTGGTGGTGGTGCTGGTTTTGGTGGTGGTTTGGTGGTATTGGGGTGGTGGTATTGGTGGTGCTATTGATGGAGGTCGTGGTATTGATGGCGATGGTATTGGTGGTGGTGGTACTGGTGGTGGTGTTGTTAATAAAACAGGCTTTTGAAAACAACCAGTCAGGTGGTTTTAGTACAGATGAAATGTAGCACAGATGTGCTGTTGTCAGCTTCAGCCCAGTTAGCACAGGATTATGTGCTACCTGGAATTCACATGACTTAATTAGCTAATCATTTCTAAATCCATTTTACTTGGGAAGGGGGTTGAAACAGACAGGAGATAATGCTGGGTTAAAGTGATTGAATGCAGGCGCCCGTGTTACGGGGGCTGCCGTGCTGCCTAAAAAAACATAAGCGGTTTCAGCTGAAGCAGCGCATGTCCAGCCTGCAGTAAGAGAAAGTCAATAAAGTAAATAGAGCTTACAGACTAAATAACAGGTCCCATGTACCAACCGAAGTAAAAGGGCCAGTCGATATGGGAGGGTACAAATGAAGGGAAGACCGTACTAAGAAGGGACCAATAAGCCTATTAACGAATCCGAAGGCAGCATTTACGAAAGACAATCAATCAATCAATCACAACATTTTTAGAGCGCACTACTCACCCGTAGGGTCTCAAGGCGCTAGGGGGGGGGGGTGCCGTTACTGCTTGAACAGCCAGGTCTTGAGCTTCTTCCTGAAGGCGAGGTGGTCTTGGGTCAGGCGCAGGTCAGTCGGGAGGGAGTTCCAGGTCTTGGCGGCCAGGTGGGAGAAGGACCTTCCTCCTGTTGTCGCTCTTCGGATGCGGGGGACGGCGGCGAGGGCGAGGCTGGTTGATCTGAGGTGGCGCTTGGGAGCGTAGAAGTTGATTCGGTTGTTGAGGTAGCTCGGGCCTTGGTCGTGTAGAGCTTTGTGTGCGTGGGTGAGGAGACGGAATGTGATTCTTTTCTTGACGGGGAGCCAGTGCAGGTCTCTCAGATGTCCGGAGATGTGGCTGTTTCGTGGGAGGTCGAGGATGAGTCTGGCTGAGGCGTTCTGGACCCGCTGGAGTCTCTTCTGGAGCTTGGCGGTGGTTCCGGCGTAGAGAGCGTTGCCGTAGTCCAGTCGGCTGGTGACGAGGGCCTGGGTGACGGTCTTCCTGGTCTCGGTGGGGATCCACCAGAAGATCTTCCGTAGCATGCGTAGGATGTTGAAGCATGATGAGGAGACGGCGTTGACTTGTCTGGTCATGGAGAGGGAGGAGTCCAGGATGAAGCCCAGGTTACGTGCGTGGTCAGTCGGTTTGGGTGCGGTGCCCAGGGCGGGGGGCCACCAGGAGTCATCCCAGGCGGAGGGCGAGGAGCCCAGGATGAGGACCTCCGTCTTGTCCGAGTTCAGTTTCAGGCGGCTGGTCGTCATCCACTCGGCTACGTCTCTCATCCCTTCGTGCAGGTTGGTTCTGGCGGCGGCGGGGTTGTTGGTCAGGGAGAGGATCAGCTGGGTGTCGTCGGCGTAGGAGATTATGCTGAGGTTGTGTTTGCGTGCGATGGCCGCGAGGGGGCTCATGTAGACGTTGAAGAGGGTGGGACTCAGCGAGGATCCTTGGGGGACGCCGCAGATGACTTCGGTGGCCTCTGACTTGTACGGTGGTAGGCGGACTCTCTGTGTTCTTCCGTCGAGGAAGGAGGTGATCCATTCCAGTGCCTTCTCCTGGATTCCGATGTTGCCGAGGCGCTGTACTAGGGTGCGGTGGCAGACGGTGTCGAACGCCGCGGAGAGGTCAAGGAGGATGAGGGCCGCTGTTTCTCCATTGTCCATCAGGGTTCGGATGTCGTCGGTGGCAGCGATGAGGGCGGTCTCGGTGCTGTGGTTGGCTCGGAAGCCAGACTGTGAGGGGTCGAGGGATCCATTCGTCTCGAGGAAGGCGGCCAGCTGTTTGTTGACGGTCTTTTCGATGACTTTGGCCGGGAACGGGAGGAGCGAGATGGGGCGGTAATTCTTGAGTTCGGTGGGGTCCGCTGTGGGTTTCTTGAGGAGAGCGCTGAGTTCGGCGTGCTTCCAGCTCTCCGGGAAGGTGGCGGTGTCGAAGGAGGTGTTGATAATGTCCCGCAGGTGGGGTGCGATGACCGCGTCGGCCTTGTTGAAGACGTGGTGAGGGCAGGGGTCGGTTGGAGATCCGGAGTGGATGGAGTTCATTGTGTGGATGGTGTCTTCGGTGCTGATCGGAGTCCAGGCGCGGAGAGTGGTGGTGGGCGGCGTTGCTGCGGTCGTTGTGTGCGATGGTTGAATGCTGAAGCTGTTGTGTATGTCCGCGATCTTGTTGTGGAAGAAGGAGGCGAGGGAGTTGCAGAGGTCTTGCGACGGGGTGATGTCATTGTTTCCGGCGTTGGGGTTGGAGAGCTCTTTTACGATGCTGAAGAGTTCCTTGCAGTTGTGTGCGTTGTTGTCAAGCCGGTCCTTGTATGCATTTTTCTTGGTGGCGCGGATCAGTTGGTGGTGTTTCCGGGTGGCGAGCTTGAGGGTAGCCATGTTGTTCCTTGTTTGTTCCCTTCTCCACACTTTCTCGAGGGCTCGGCAGTTCTTCTTGGAGCTCTTGAGTTCGTCGGTGAACCATGGGGCTTTTCTGCTGCCGGGTCTGCTGGGCGGGGTCCTCAGAGGGGCGAGTTCGTCCGCGCAGTTGCTGATCCACTTCGTGAGGTTGTCGGCGGCCTGGCTGGGGTTCGTTGAGTCGGCGGGAGGGTGCTGGCTCAGGGAGGCGGTGAGCTGGTCGGCTGTGATCTTGTTCCAGCTTCTTCGGGCAACCTGTTGCTGGTGGTGGTGGATCAATGACACAAGCCAATGAAAAATATGGGAGGAGAGCTGGCGCGGCTTCTCTTCCATACTCTACTACAGCAGTCTTGCAGAGCGAGTAGCATTTCCGTGCTGCCGCTAGGCTCGACCTCATAAAGCACACACCACAAATACTGCACACAAGTTCAGACTCATAAGCACCACACCGTTATCTTCCCATGAAATCAGTAAGAACCGCCAAAAGAACTACAGAGAAACGAAACATCATCACACAGACCAAATCCATGATAGCAGATCACCACTGCTCCGTGCCAAACCTCAAACTGGTTCGGAAACCGACCCTCTGGATTGGAAGAGAAAAGCTGCAAGGTCATACAAATTGTAGAATCACGCTATACAGATGTTGACTATATAACATTACCTTCAAAGTCAAACTGCTGGAATGTGCTGTATGCAGGGCCAGGAGCAGTGTGCTAACTTGTCAAGTGTGTTACATGTCCATCTTGTTTTATGCTGTCTTGTGTGTGGCCCCCAGGCAGAGCAGAGTATCCCATCTGGTGATGCATTCATTCCAGGATTATGAATTCTAGGATTGTGGATGCAGCGTATAGATGATGGAGAGCTGGGTTACATGGGCATCGTCTCTGTGGGAGGCTTTCGAAGGCCTGTAGAGGGTGCTTAATGAAGGAGCTTGCCATATTGAAGATTCGAAAGGCTCTGCCATCTAAAGACTATACACTATGGTCACTTCCGATCCAGCAAAGATTCCAGCTAAACAGTTGCAAAATGTCTGTTTGATCCAGGTGCTAGAATACGTTTTTGTACAACATTTAAAAACCCACAAACCACAGTTGGATGCTTTAGAAACTATTGGAAATGGTATTTACACCAAGGCATTAGTCAGCAGCTTCAATTCAAAACATATCTTATTGCCATTGTCTTATTAACAGCAACCTCAGAGCAGCAGGAAAAAGAAGATTTTTTAACTGGTTATTCGCTGGTTAAGAATCTGCATACAATAAAAAAAAATGATGGTCTTTCCCTGTTAGAGCCCTTCACTGCTGTCAAGGCTCCTTGTAATAGGTATACTTATGAGAAATGAAACGACTATTGCTGTGTAAGTGGTTTAGTCCAGCTTTTGACAAGCTTCTGTATATTTAATTTAGGCTTTGCTTTCCTAGAATGTATTGTGAGATGTAATGCTGCAGAGAGCATTACATTTAGAAATTATAAATCACCGAAGTAGCATCATGGCTTAACTTTGCATGACAAATATAATGCAAATTCAAAAGAGTTGTTAGAACATTATGAATGTCTCATGTTTCATGAGTGAACATGTTTATATCGGGGTACTGATTATGAGTTTGCCTGCGTATTGCAATCCCTGTGCAAACACTTGTGCGTGCAGGGGTTGGAAGTCTGATGTGTGTGGAGGTGAACAACCTTTACAATGCAACTTTTACCACGCAGTGCCTTTACGACGCAACTTTTACAACGCAAACCATTACAACGCATTGCGCTGGGGGGCGCTCTAGGATAGGGAATAGGTTTAATGTACTATCCAACACCTTCCCTACTATCCACAGGGACTGGAGTTGGAATAGTAAATTAAACTATTCACTATCCGGCGCCCAAAAGCATTATGCGTTGTAAAGGTATTCGTTGTAAATACCGCGTTGTAAAGGCATGCGATGTAAAAGTATGCGTTGTAACGTCATACATCCGTGTGTGGAATTTACTACAGCTCGGTAATTACCGGTGTGATAGAGAATTCACACTTCTGCAAAATTCTGGCAGGTCAAATCGTATTGTATTTACTGTAAAATGCGGGTTTTGGGAAGGCAAGAACCAAAATCTACATGATATTTCAAAAATTTGGAATATAAGATAATTTTTGTATGCTAAATTTCGAGCACCGCGGTAAAGGATTTTTGTTGGATGTGCTAATTATCGCATTCGACTTGGGCCACTCATATTCAGACGCAAACTGCT
Organism: Lissotriton helveticus; assembly: GCF_964261635.1. Taxonomy (NCBI): domain Eukaryota; kingdom Metazoa; phylum Chordata; class Amphibia; order Caudata; family Salamandridae; genus Lissotriton; species Lissotriton helveticus. The sequence continues at coordinate 82,090,143 of NC_136062.1, forward strand.
CTAGCTGTATCTTGATCCAAACAATACATCTACTCTAGTGCTCCCTGTTCCTCATTCTCACTTGACTCATTGCCTTGATATGTATTTATTTATTTAGCCGGGGTGGCCATTACAATTTCATCACACATTACGTATATTTGTATGTTCAAACCAAAATATATGAGTTATAGTAGTACTAAAGTATTTTCAAGTCTCATTTCTAATGTATGAACTTGAATGTTTCATTTGTATTCCCTAATATGTAAAGTTATATAAAAAACGATAATTAATAGTTCACATATGCAAGTCACATCTGTGCACATATTCTTTCTTGGGTAGCGACCAAACAAGCCTGAGGAAATGCATACAGACTAACAAAACCTAGCGTCAGCTTGAGAGCACCCAATTAACATTTTTCCTTCTGATCTCCCCGGCCCTCCATGCTTCAAAGAGAGCGAGTATGTTTGCATTTCAAATCAAGGAACTGTGCAATGTAAATGGATTGTTGTGTATGGCTTCTATTGGAAACTATTGGGGCAGATTTATCAACACGGCTGCAGCAATCCACCTTGATGCGCTGGGTCAAAGGCAGGAATGCCTCATGTTTAAAATCATACCGTGCATTCCTGTCCTTTCCTTGCGCTGGTGCACAATGTGCTGCTGCTATCGCTAATGCAGGCACCCTTGTGCCGTGATTCAAGGATGCCTGCATTGCAGACAGGGTTGTTTTTGTGCTGAAAGGATCCCATTCCTGCACAAAGCCAATCCTCTGAGCCATTTTTATCTTTCTATGTGTGCTGCAGAATGCAGAAGAGGAAAAAACTGTGAGAAATAAAGATTTTTCTTCACGTTATGCCTCACCTGGAGAGGCGTAGCAGTTTGACGCATTTCTAGATCTACCAATAAATGTAAATCTGAGAATGAGCTGAAATCTAAGGGTTTGGGAACACCCACACTCCACCTATCGAACACCTCCTTGGGGCAGATAACACAACACAGTGATTTGCGCTGTGTTGCGTGACTCTAGATTTATCAAGCTACACAACGCCATGCAAGGTGGCCTTGCGTGGCTTGATAAATCTGACTTAGTAGTTACGTCACCCTTGCACCCACTTGCGTGGCACAAGAGCGATGCAACTCGTTGATAAATATGCTCCTATTATGTACAAAACCAGATTCAAAACCAAGTTATTCACTTATGTCAGAGCAGTAAAAAACAGGGCTTGGGATTTAGTGCTCTGGCAAACAGTGATCTGCCACTTCCTCTCTGATCTCCTCCATCCGCTGTCCTCCTAGTCATCAAAAGAACTATGCAGACCATGCTTGCAGCATCTTTCATTTTCCTATTGGGTGGGCAAGGGCAGTGGTTTTCAGAGGAAGGTGATGGAAGGAATCAGTACGCCAGGCAACAATGTTTTATTTATATATGTGGGGTGGAGTTTCTGAGGGAGAAAAGTGCTGAGGTAGGCAGACGGTCTGAATAAATCTTGGATACTCTGTCGCAATACAAAGGAGTATCCTTACCACCAAGAATGTAATCCACGTACAAAATTTAAATGTGAGCAGACCTTTGTTGAAGGTGAGATTACTCCATCTGCAGAGTAAGGGCCTTCAGAGGAAGACCTGTAAATCCAACCACCTAATTTAGATGGGCAAAATTAGAGGGCATTTTTAACTGCCTTTCACTGCCAAGAAAACCAAGGTGGTAAGGAGCACTGAAACTGCGAAAATGCTCCTCACGCCATGGGTGGGAGAATATTGCATTTTTTATTTTCCCAAAAAAAATCCGGCTTTAGGATTTTCCTTTTGAAAATAAAAAAGAAAACAGTTTGGGCAAGGCCCCTGCACCAAACTGCAAAAAGCATTGACACGGTAGCGTGGCTTCGGAGCCGATGGCAATGGCGGGGCCTTAACAGAGCTCCATCTCTCGGGGCCCTGAAACCTGCAATTTCTGTATATCCAGCCGTCCAGTTAAAACAAAAATGCCTGTGATTTGAACCGGAGTGCAGGGGGTACGAATTGGAAGCCACAAATCGAGCTGCAAAGGATTTTGGAGAGTCCCCGGCCTGCGTATCGGACTGCCGCTCACCCAGCAGCAAGGAAGAAACTGGCGCGAACCAAGGAGTGGAGCGGGTGAGGAAACATCGGACGGAGTTGCAGTGCCGGGGCTGCAGTGCAGAAGGTCGAGTGGCTGCCTCAGCAGAGCAATATTACTGCAGAGAGAGACCCCAGTGGAAAGCGTAAGGTGCGGCTGGGCCCGGCAGTTGCGGGCGGGCCTGAATCCTCCCCCGGCTCGCTTGCCCTGTGGAGCCACCGCGGGTGCGGATCGCTGGAGCTGTGGCCTCTGGTGAATAGAAACAGCTGCAGGGAGGCATTGCAGCAACGCGAGCCCCCGGAGAAAGGTGCGAGGTGCGTCTGGTGGACACGGTAGGGGTCAGGTTATCCTGTTGTGCCGTGGTGGGAGTGGATCAACAACATTACGGCCTTGAAGGGAGAGAAGCCACGGCGACCGCTGGAGTCCCCGGGCGTGCACAGTGGAAAGTGCCGAAAATACCAATATTTAAGGGAGAGACAATATGAGCTCAGGAGCACCATAGGGTAATGAGTACATCTTTATGGGCTACAGACAACTAAGGAGGTGACTGCGTAAGGCTGTCGGTGGGATGGGCGCAGAGAATGACTGTTCTAAATGCAGCCGATAATGCTGGAGATGACTACACTGTTTTGTTAGACCCTACCCTGCCACCACAGTGGATGCTGCTGGTGTTGGACTAACCACGAGCCACGGGTGTCAGAGCGAGGGACCGCAGAGAGCCACGTGGTGTACAAGACACAACCTGCAATAGAGGAACAGTTCCAGCTAGTAATAACAAGGGGCATTGTGGGACAAGACACTGTAAGAGTAGGTTCCCTACAGAATGCTGGGGAGTGCGATACAACATAAGATAAGCTCTAAAAAGACTGTGCGTGCTGCCGCAAACACAGGCTTCCCAGAAAAGGAGGAGACAGGGCCACAATCCCTGCGACGGTCAATGGGCGCATGGACTGGAGCATCCGAATGAAGCCCAAAGGGCAAGCAGGGGCTCAAACATACAAAATGGACAAATACGTGGTACCGGTCCAGGCTGCGCCACCTCAGGGCAACCACACGGACGAACAGGCAGAGCCTTCTCTGAGTGCGATCATGGCAGCTATAGCAGATCTCAAGGGCACGCTCGACCCTAAGATAGATGCTGTGACAGTCTACGGAAAATGTCTTACAAAGTTGCGGCCACTGAACAGGAAGTGTCAGAGTTGCACAGAAAAACACAAAAAGTTTGGAGGTGCGGGTCCAGGCCCTCACCAAACAAAAAGACGCCATGGCAGCTTAGCTGGAAGACCAAGAAGGGTGGGCACGGAGGAACAACATAAGGGTGGTGGGAGTGCTGGAAGGAATGGAGGAACCCACTGTCGCCTCTTCCTCGAGGACTTGATTCTAAACCACTTAAAACCAAAGCGTATCTCCAACTACTTTACGATTGAACGCGCGCACAGGGTGCCTATTCCAAAGCCCAAATTAGGCGCTCCACCAAGAACAATTATTGTTAGGATCCTCAACTGCCACGACAGGGACACAATCCTGAAAACGGCATGTCAACATGGGGAACAGCGACATGAAGACGCAGTGATCAGATTTTTCCAGGATTTCACCTTAAATGTCCAACGGCACCGGCAAGCATTCGAAGCAGTAAAAACGGAACTTTGGGCTAAAGAACTCAGATATTCTATGATGTTAACGGCAAAATTGAGAGTAGAGGTGGAGGGGAAAACATGGTACATCGGCTCCCCAGAGGACAAATGGGAGTGGCTGGAGGGATGGCGCAATGTGGGTTTGAACTCTTGCCGTGGGAGAAGATGAGAACAGCACAATTCAGTGACCGATAACGCAGATTAGGTTAGCACAAATGTCAACTTGGAACGAGGTGGAAGGAGGGTTTGGAACATGAGGCTTCAGTGAGAGACTGTGCCGAAGACAATGAAGACCATATATGATGAGGGCGTTGGTGGTGGGGTGAGGGGCATAGAAACTCAGACTCTTTAATGGAGGGACACGTGGCGCAGTCTTTAGGATATCGGTGTTATTTAGGTATTATATCGATCATCCTAATATCAGGGGGTGGATGGGCCCCCGAGGGGAGAACCATCATGATTTGGTACCAACCAACCCCACTTTAGGTACCTATTTTGGGACGACAGGCACTCTGTGGGGAGGTGGGGATCGTTATACCCACTGGCAGGGCAGCAGGGAGGGGGGTCAGTTCTACTGGGGGAATGTTAAGGCTAGTATTTTTTTAATGTAATATTGTTTGTTTTTTACGATTGCAATGTCAGTGTTTATGGGCCCAATTGCAGGTTGACGAGGGGGTGGGAGCTTTACTACTGGGATGGCAGCAGCGAATACAGTGACATTACAGGGTAGGGTACATACCATGAAAGGGGAGCATTGGGGAGGGCACCATGGGAACATTAGCCTTAAAATCCTGTCATGGAATGTGAATGGTTTGGGGTATCCTATTGAACGCAAGATTGCGTTACAATATTCACACCGTCACTCACTGAGCATAGTGTTGCTACAGGAAGCTCATTTGAAATGTCATAACTACCGAGCACTAGATAGATAGGGATTCAAATTAGTTGTCCATGCCGGGTATACGACGGGATCAAGGGGAGTGGGAATATTGGATAAAACTAGTCTCCCGTTAGTGATAGACAAGATTTGGCACAACCCTGTGGGAAGGTCGGTGGCCCTCACGGAGAAATGGGTGGGTCAAGTAATTAATATTGTTTCGAGCTACGTTCCCCCAGCAGTGCGGACTGAGGCATTGACGGCGCTGGGTACCTTGCTGGTCAAACTCCCAGACGGACTATTGGTACTGGGTAGCAATAAGAACTCCACCATGGACCCGGAGGTCGATAGAGAAACGACAGCCACTAAAGAGAAAGGGGTGGAGCCCCTTTGAGCATTTGCTAAGGCTCTGGGCCCATCAGATCTCTGGCGAACACATAATACTTGCACAAGCCAATACACTTTCTACTCAGCAGCACATCATAGCTATTCCCAACTAGACCACATACTGACACACAGAGGGAGTGAACAATGGTTTGTCGATACCAGGTTTGGCCCGCGAGGCATCTCGGACCATTCCCCAGTAGAAGTAATGGTTAGGGGTCCGACCTGGTAGTATACCCTGCCACCAAGACTGAACATATGGTTCTTCAGAAACAAAGAAAATACCCAATAGATCAGGGAACGGGCACAGCTTTACTTCCAGGAAAATGAGGGAACAGTAGAGGGAGGCCTGCACTTTGTGGGAGGCATTTAAACCAGCCATGAGCGGGTACGTCCAGGTCTGTACAGGCGCTAGCAAGAAGGAAAAGAAACTTCAATGGGACAAACTAGAGGCGGCATTGGTAGAGATGGAGGCATGCTACTTAGAGAGAGGGAGACAAGATCAGGAGCTAGGGCATCGATTAGATCTCAAGAGACAGGAATTGCAAGATTTGGCAAATAACGCAGCGAGATCGGCGGCACTGGCCACGCAGAGACAAATATATGACTTTGGGGATAAGGCCAACAAAATGATAGCCTGGCTTGAAAAGAGGGACAGAGGCAGGGGTTGGGTAGCAGAATTACACAATGAAAGCGAACATACGTACAATACCAGGGAGGATATAGCGCAAGCCTTTGCAGACTAGTACGAGGAGATATACACGTCCATACATGACAGGACAGAGGTAGATTGTAGTGAACTATTGGCTGAGATGAGACTCCCAGAATTATCTGCTGAAGATTGGGGGCAAATACACAAAGACATTACGACAGAAGAAATAATAGGGGCAATACATGGTCTACAGGCAGGGAAAGCACCGGGACCAAACGGGCTGCCGGTGGAACGTTTTAAATGTACGGCCAGTGTAGTGGCCCTGTACCTTCGGGAAATGTTTAATGAAGCGAGGGAAAAGGGGTGTCTACCCACAGATCAGCGGACAGCAACCATTGTTGTAATCCCTAAACAGGGTAAACCAGTAGATCACTGTGGCTCATACCGGCCAATATCTTTATTCAATATGGAGGTTAAGATACTAGCTAAGGTTTTGGTAAATCGACTCCTCGAACTGATCACAACTTTGATCCACCTAGAGCAGTCTGGTTTTATGCCCCGTCGGAGTACCAGGCTTAATCTTCAATGCTTATATGGGGTGATGCAGGGAAGCATGCTTTACAACGGAACCGCTACAACGGGGTACCGTTACAACACAGTTTTAACAACGAAAGTCGTTACAACGACTTTCGCTGGAGGGCGCACTAGGATAGGGGATAGTTTAATTTACTATCCAACACCTTCTCTACTATCCAAGGGGACTGGTGTTGGAATAGTAAATTAAACTATTCACTATCAGCGCCCCCCAACGCAAGTCGTTGTAACGACTTGCGTTGTTAAAACTGCGTCGTAAAGGGACGCGTTGTAACGGTACGCGTTGTACCGTCATACATCCGTGATGCATCTAGTAAGAACTAATCCGGGGGGTAGAAGCAGCACTGTTATCTCTTGACGCTCGCATGGCGGTTGATAGCATAGAATGGCACTATCTGTTTGAGGTCCAGAATCGATTCAGGTTCGGCCCCAAATTCTGATCATGGATTCAACTGTTATATACAGCCCCCCTGGCCAGGGTCCAAGTGAATGGTTTGGTGTCTCATCCTTTTGCTCTTCATAAGGGAACGAGGCAGGGGGGCCTTCTCTCCTTAATACTATTCGTGCTGGTGTTGGAACCGCTGGCAGTGTGGGTGAGAGGGTACCCAGTGATATCCGGTATTCGGGGGGGACCAATGGGAAGAGAGGATCTCATTGTATGCCGACGATGTCCTCCTGTATGCAATGAGGCAACGATTCACAGTGAACCGGCTATTACAGATTTTCCAGCTATTCGGGGGATACTCCGGATTCCGGATTAACTGGGATAAATCTCTCATGTGCATGCTATCAGAGGGACCCCCACCGTTATTCAGTGCGAAAACCAAATTGCAGGTCAGAGACAGCTTTAAATACCTGGGCATCCAGATAGCTAAAACAGATGCTGAGTATCTTGCAGGAAACCTACAGCCACAGCAGGACACATTAAAGAGGGACGTTGCCCACTTGAGGACTTTGCCGATCTCTATTATGGGAAGAGCGGGTCTCTTCAAAATGATGTTGCTACCTAGACTGCTATATATTTTGCAAAACACCCCATGCAGCTGAGAAAATAATATATGAGAGCAGAGGATACCCCTAGAAAATGGAAAAAATATGGAACCAATGGGAAGTATATAGGAATGTGGGAGGGAAGTCAGATTACATTGCTGGGGAGAGGTGGATGACTAGGGACTAATTTGGGTAGCCCAGGATAACGGAAACCCACTGATGCTTGAGGCATTGAAAACATTTGTTAGGATCTTAGCCCAAAATATTGGTAGGGTCCCGTAAAGGTCCGCAGGGACACCATCTGGGCCTGGGGCCTTGTTTTTGGACATTTCCTCTATCGCCCTTTGAACCTCATCCAGAACAAAATGTAGTAGTGGGTCATAATTTGACAGAGCCCCGCCCTGCTCTGTCGATACACCCCCCTCATTATCATAGATCTTACTAAAATGTGTAAGCCATACATCATCAGGGATAACACAGTCTTAGAATGAATTATCTTGTCCAGAGAAACAGGGGTGATTGATGGTAGCCCAGAATTTGCTGCTATCCCTTAAAACATCGGCTGACAAGAGGTTGTCCCAGGTCTCGGTTTTGATGGCCTTTTTCCGGTTGGCAATAGCTAACTTATAATTCTTCCTCAAGCCAACAACTAGATCTTGAGTTCTAGGTTTTTGTTTTAAGGCTTGTAATAGGGCCTCATGGGCCTTTGAGCAATTACCATCAAACCACCTAGGTGAATTAACAACGTTCTGTTTGTTTTTTGCCTTCAGGTCCTGGTTAATTTGGGTACAGACGGCAACGTAGGCCCTAATTATTTCGCTGCCTGAGGCAGAACTATCTAGGCAGACGGCAAGGTCCTCATCTGCCTTGGCCAGGAGGCCCTCCATAAATGTAGCTGGGACAATAAAAGACGTTTTAAAAACAAAATAGGCTTTGATAGGAACTGGTGCGATGGCGGTTACCACCAATGCTTTAGAAATTACCATCAGCTTGGCGGTCATTTCTAAATTAGGCAGGTGGCACCTCTGTCGGGTGACAGAGAAATTTAGTCTGTTGCCCTGACGGAGAAGAGGGCTGCCTGCCCGTCTCTAAATCAGGCCCAGAGTCTGAAAGAGATGAGAGTAAGTGAGGAATGGCCTTTTCATATGGCTCCCACATGACTCCTCTCACGTTGTCCAGTTGCTTAACCCCTTCCACGAAGGGCTAATTCCCCTGCGGTGTGGGGGGGAGGGGCTGCGTGCGGCGCCGCGGTGCTCGCGACGAGCCCAGCTCATCATGCTGCACAGTGGAGCTGTGTTCACGACTCCGCCCACTCCTTTAGAACGCCCGCACAGGAGGGGAATTAGCCCCGCGTGGGCGTTCCGCGGTAGTTATGACGAGCTCAGCTCTTCATGAGCACAGCTCCACTGTGCCTCATGACGAGCTGAGCTCGTCGTAAGCGTTAAAGGTGTTAATGAGAAGTGTACAAGAGGGTGCTTATGAACAGGCCATACACAGCATGAAATGTTACATTGCTCGCTATTGAAACAGGGAAGTTTCACCTGAGAATTCCAAGTGACATCTTAGGCAAGCTAGTGTAAAAGAACCCAGTTATTTATAGTTAGCCTTCTATAATGCTTGTATGTTCTCAGATTAACAGCAATGCACCTGTCAATGGGTCACATACACGGGAAGCAGAGGCTTAGACATGGCTCTACAGGAAAACAAATGGGGAAAGTAGGTGATTGATTGCAGGATAACATTGTGACTGCTGGGATGTAGTGTTCAAGAGTTTTTACTAACACGCCTCTCAACATGAACCTCCTCTGTGAGCCTTTTCCAAGCTCTTTTGCTGACAAATTAAAATGTAAAAAGAAAAAGTTATTGCACTTCACCTTGGAAGATTCATTGCTGTAGACAACAGAACTGAAGAAAAGGCTTACACAATGGAAAATCCGCTGATCTGAGCCTGGACACTGGAGCATGACAACATCACATGACCCAATCCCCACATCCCTCCGGCTTTATTATCGTCGGCCTTAGACTTCGAGCAGCTCGTGCTGACAAGGCCAGCGCCCGTGGAGAGGAAAGGTTTATTAGCCTGTGGTTTGTTTAAAGGCCTTGGTGGATAAGGAACGTCTTCATTACCTCCAGCAGCACAGATTATATTTCAAAACAATGCAGAGCAGCATAGTTTTATTGACGTCAAACTAAAACTTCTCTGTAATTATGTGCCCCATAAACACTGGAGTAATGTCAACTAGTATTAGCAACACTTTTCAATACTTTTTACACGTAGAAATTTCCAAAACACAGAATGGAGCTTGTCAAGCTTAATGATGTCAGCAGCACTTTCATCATCGTGTTCCGAATCAGCACCTTATCCACAGGTGGTTTCGCTTCAAGCCTTACTTCCTAGTGCGTCACAAAGATAGCCAGCAGAAGCACTGGCAGGATCACGTGAACTTCACGGTGGACGAAAGGTAGATTATTGGGAACCCATTATGTACACAAAGCAATTCAAGAGAGTTGATAAGAAAGACGTGTGGACATATTAATGTCAGGAAACACCCTGCTGTGTAAGGGAGGCGTGGCTGATCGGAACGTTAGATAATTTCTTGTTGTAGACTGGACATTCAAAAATGTAATAAAGCAAAAAGAAGAGAGCAGAAGAATTGTTATTGTATGCCCCCAGGATATAGGATTTATTGTCTCACACATGAAGATTAGGTAAAAAGCAAATTTCTCCAAGAAGAGTTCACCAATTTAATCCGTAAGGGCAGTTACTCAGCTTCTGTGGCTATAGACTAACAATGAGGAACTCTCACGTTCACCATCTGTTGGACTTGGCCCTCTCTGCAGGGTCACCCCCAAACTTTTTGCATTCACCCCTCCTACTTTTTCTAATTTGTTTTTGTTGGAATTAAGATTATGTGCACTTTGCCACTGCTTAAGAGTGCCAAGGTGTTTGTGCTCTCTCCCTAAAACCTAGTGCAACTAGCCTACACTTAATTGACACATTCATTTTACTTGTAAGTCCCTAGTTTATGTGCTACATGGTACCCAGGGCCTATAAATTAAATGCTACCAGTGGGCCTGCAGCACTAATTGTGCCACCCTCTAAATTAGCACTTTAAAACATGTCCCATGCCCCCCTTTGCAGCCTGAAGTGCAGTTTTAAACTTCCATTTCGACCCTTTTGCCATGCCCAAACCTTCCATTTCAATACATATGTACTCCTAAGGTTGGCACTAAAGGCCCATGGGCAGGGTGCATTGCATTTGAAAAGCAGGACATGTCGGTCTAAGATTTACATGTCCTGGTAGTGAAAACTCCTAAAATCCTTTTTCACTTTTGGAAGGCCTATCTCTCCCACTGGATAACATTGGGCTACCTTATTACATTAAATAAGTACTAATATTTGTTTGGAAGCAGGTAGAATTGCTATGTTTACACTCGAATAAAATCATCTTTAATGGTAATGTCAGGTTTTAGATTACACATTTGAAAATTCCACTATTAGAAATTTTAAATGTTCCTGCCCAAAAGCTTATACGGCGTTCTATAAGTTTCCAGCTACCTGGACCTTTTAATGGCTCCCCCATTAAGAATGTGTATTTGGCCTACACAGAGAACAACAGGGGACTAGGTTTGGGCAGGAAGGGCCATCCTGCCAGGATGGTTGGGATCCAAGATGTTCCCTGCCCTAATTGCATTTCAAACGGCTTGCCTCCAGCACACACAGAGGAACCTGACAAAAGTATTTTGTCATCCCAGACTTCTGGCCTTGGCTGGGGAATGGAAGAACTTTCCAGAACCTGATATGTGGGTAGCCTAGAAAATTCCCCCACTTCATAGTATGGCTCCAGGTATAAATATTGGACCTCACGAGGCACCCTTTAGTACACTCTTGGGCCTTCAGACATAACAAAAGAAGGACTGTCTTGTTCCCCAGAAGACTGTCTTGCTGCCTGAGGCCTGCCCAGTTCACCAGATTGCTGCCCTGCTGTTTAAGGCCTTAGCTTAGCTTGCTTTTCACTTCCTGAGACGGAAAGCCGGGAAGGTTAGAGGACGCATTTTATAACTGTGTTTTAAAAATCTTTTGTTTTACCTCTGGTATATCGCCAGCCACTATTGCAGAGTCAGCTTGCTTCCCCACTGCATCTGGCCCCCCGCAGCCGATTAGGAGCTGCCGCGGGGTTACACTCCATCTCAGCCGCCATCTTGGGGGTAGCATTTGGGTTGCGGTGCAGTAGTCTGGCCCCTCCCACCCTCACCTGCTTGATATGGCTATCACAGCTCGGCCGCGCAGCGGGTGCGCCGATGGCACGCCGGAAGCGCGCTAAAGGCAAGCCCGTCTGCGCCCGTCCGCAACCTTTCCGCGGCCAGGGCCAGAGATGCTGCCCGTTTTAACATCTCAGGCAAGATTATTTACAGCAGGCGGGAACTGATGTCCCTCAGACCATCTGGGTGTTCTCACCCTCAGCTACTTTCTGCTGAATCTTTATTTAAGAACTACTCATGCAAGGCCTGTGGTTTCCCATGGGATAACCCCCGGGCTAGGCCGGCACAATCTCTCCTTGAACCCGAAGTGTCACTTACCCTCTCCGCCGGCTTAATAAACTGTCGGTCTTTGGTTAAACACTCCTTCGACATCTCCCAGTCTCTTAGCGACAATGACTGGGACTTATTATTTCTACCCGAAACCAGGCTAGGCGATGAAACTAATCCCGCTCTGACCCTGGCCATTCCTGCTGGCTATAGCATACCATGTGCCAACCGTCAGAATGGCAAAATCGGAGGTGGTATCGCCATATAAATCAAAATGGACTATCTCTTCATTCCACTATGAGCCAATTGACTCTATTGAGGGCCTCCCTTTCTGCATTAAATTTTCCGCATCTATTTCTTGCTCTGGCCTCTTGGTATATCGCCCCCCTAAATCTAGTCCTTCGCATCTTCCCACCTTCACGGATTTTATCCTCCAAGCGAGTACACGGTATGCCAATTTTACTTTACTAGGAGACTTGAATTTCCATGCGGAAGATGCTACCTGTCCTCTTAGTACTCATTTCGTGTCTACTCTGGTAAGTTGTGGCCTTAACCAACTAGTCACTCTTCCCACCCACAAAGCCGGCCATATGTTGGACCTTATCTGTTCGAATCTTCCGGATATCTCGGTCAAGGACCCTAGACCAGTTATATGGTCAGATCATTATCTTATTCCATTTGTTATCCAAATGCGGCACCACGATAGACCTATTGTTCAGGCTAAGGAATATGGTAGAAACTGGAGTAACATCTCCCCAGAACTCTTGCTTGACCATCTCGCTACTCCCAATTCTCCATGTGCCCCCGATTTTGACCTGCGTATCTCTCATCTCAATAAATGGGTGACTACAGCCATTGATCTAGTGGCCCCCCTTCGGCCCATTAAGTCCTATAGATCCTCCCCTGCGGCCCCCTGGTACTCGGATGACCTAAGACAAAAAAAGTCGGCCTGGAAATCCTTAGAACGCTGCTGGAGAATGACTTTCTCGACAGAAAATAAACGGAAGTACCGGACGGCCCTTAAAGAGTATCGAAAATTGATCATAACTCACAAAAGAAGTTACCTATCTGAAAGAATAAACAAAGCTCACAATTCTTCTAGAGAAATATTTAACACGGTCAAATCTTTTACGGACCCGCAGGCTCTCAATCGCCCACCGCCAGTATCTCAATCCCTCTGCACCCTTCTCTCCGAGTTCTTCGAAGAGAAAATCGATCTCATCTATGCTTCCTTCTCCACTGCTGCTTGCCCTAATATCCAGGAAGACCAGCCAGCCAACCCTGCCGTGACACCTGTCTTTGCAGACTTCTTGGACATTTCGGAAGACCTTTCCCTCCAGGAATTACTGATGTGCAAATCTGGATCTCCCTTAGACCCGTGGCTGGCTAAACAATATAAAATCTTAGCTGCTCTCTTAAACCCCCATCTTAACCCCATTTGGAATGCCTCCCTGAGTTCTGGCATTTACCCAGACGTATGGAAACATGCCTTTCTGGTTCCTATTTTGAAAGAGGCCAATGCGGACCCAGAGAATCCGGCCAATTATAGGCCCATTTCCCTTCTCCCTGCCCCGGCCAAGATTCTCGAAAGGCTTGCTCATAAACAGCTGGCCAACTTCATTGAATCTAATGGCCTGTTACATAACTCTCAACATCGATTCCGTCCTGGCTACAGCACGGAGTCGGCCTTGATAGAAATGGCCGACTCGGTGCGGTGGTCATTGGACCGGGGATCGAGGGCGGTGTTGGTGCTGCTGGACCTCTAGGCGGCGTTCGACACCGTCTCTCACCCGATCCTCCTGAACCGACTCAGAGCCATAGGCATTCAAGGCACGGCCCTCGAGTGGATTGCCTCTTTCCTGTCCAACCGCAAACAACAAGTTCACACTCCTCCCTTCACTTCTCTCAGTAGGCCACTCAAGTGGGGTGTCCAGCAGGGCTCCTCATTGAGCCCGCTTTTTTTCAATGTCTACTTTTCCCCTCTGGCCGAATTAATTTCTACGACGGTAATTGAGATGACTTCCTATGCTGATGATATTCAGCTTCTTTTTTCTTATGATGACCCTTCCCCAACCACCTTTGGCCCTTCAAAAAACTGTCTCAGTGATATTGCGAAGTGGATGGATCTTAACTTTCTTAGACTTAACGCGGGAAAGACCGAGGTCCTATTTTTTAATCAACCTTCCCCTCTGGACTCGAATCTTTGGTGGCCAATTGACTTTGCGCCCCCCCCCAAAGACTCAGTCAGAAATCTAGGCGTCAGATGGGACAAGTGCTTATCTTTCCATAATCAAATCCAAACTGTCTCGGCGGCCTGCTTTTGTAAAATAAGGATGATAAAAAAATGTATCAATTCTTTGCCCAGCAATACTAGAAAAACAATAGTCCAAGCCCTCATTCTATTGCATTTGGACTACGCTAATGGTCTGTACCTCAGCCTTATAGCAGGATTGTGCCATAGACTTCAGATAGTCCAAAATGCCGCAGCCCGACTAGTCAGTGGCATCTCACTCAGAGAGCACATTTCTCCACACCTGCAGAAATTACATTGGCTGCCCGTCCATAAAAGAATTGAGTTTAAAGCCATGACCCTGGCTTTCCGGAGCACAAAAGGACATGGATCAGCCTATCTCACATCATGTCTTTGTCCTTATCGCAACACCGAGTCCTCCGCTCTAATTCTAAACTGCTACTAGTTGTACCGAGATGCAAAAAAGCTCGCATGGGAGGCAAAACATTCCAAGTGGGCGCTTCAAGCCGCTGGAACAAGCTCTCGATCTCCCTTCACCTGACCCAATCAGAGCCTGTTTTTCGCAGATCCCTGAAAACCTACCTCTTCTGTTAGGATGCCTCCTCCTTCGCATAGCAGTCTGAGCTTCAGCGCCGGGACACCCCGTTGGGGTAACTGCGCGCTTTATAAAATACACAAATAAATAAATAAGGCCTGCCCTGTTCCTCATAGGACTGTGAGCTGCTTATGGTCTGCCCTGCTCTCTGCAAACGAAGACCTTCTTATATCCTAGCCTACCTGGGTGACTCCAGGGGTCATTCGGTTGACCTCCTGTTCTGAGCTAGAGGGACTCAACCGGCTCCAGAAGACTCCCTGCACCTGTCCAGCTGACCTGCTGCAACTGGACCTGCAACTGGATCTGCCTGAGCCCTGCTGACCTCTGCTACAGTAAGTCCCTGATCTATAAGGGGTGCCTCCCTGGGTGGCTGGCATCATAGTGCACTCCTCTACAAGAAAGCAGAAGTCCTAAAGTTCTAGACTCTTCACAACGGACTTTGAGAAGGTAACTTATTCAGTGGGACTAACCTGGTCCCTGTATCCAGCCTGCACTCTATCGTGGCTGGCCTGAACTTTGGACTTACCCCTTGTCTAACACAAACAGATTGTGCTTTTAGGCACTATACCTACCACCCACTTTAAATGTATATATCTAATGTCCTACTGATTGAATTTTTGTTGTTTTAGTCTCAGTTTGGTTATTCAAATTTACTCTATGTCTCTAAATTGGTTTGGATTTTTTCTTATGTTGTGTTTTCACTTTATTACTGTTTGTGTCTTGCATAAGTAATTCACACAGTACCTCTGAGTTAAGCCTGACTGCTGTTGTGCCAATGTACCAGAGTGTTAAGCACAGGCTACTTTAGTGCCATTTGAGGTTCACCCACAAGGATTTTGGATGTTGCTTGAGTAGGGTTTTTGCCCTCCCCAATCAATAACACAACGTCTTACACCTTTTATATGACACTATCCTAAATCATTCACTAAGCCCTCAAATCCAACTATTCTCGAGTTCATCGCGGACCCAAGTGAAATTGTGTATTTTGCAACTCCTGCACACTCCTGCTTAGGGCCGCATTAGCGCTGGTGGCGCCTGGTATGACAATGCACGGATTTGCTCACCACCACCCTTTAACAGTGCCCTCAAGTCTCAATAACCATTCTCTCTCAGCTGCATTTAAATAATATTACAGCACCACTAATACCAGAGCAGGGTGTCAGAGCACTTTGCATCCCACACACATTACACCGTGACAATCTATCATACATATGTAAATCAGACTATAGGAAATGGTTTATAAGCCAGATGTCTACAAGGTGTAGGAGTGACTTGCCATCCATACAGGTAGGCAGTATAGTTTAAGAGTGCTTGGTCTGAAGAAGCGCAAACTCAGAATTTAAAATGGAACACCATAGTTGGGGGTTCTCTTTAATATCGATTTCTACCCAAATGAACCCTTTTTGCAACTTTAATCTATGCTCTAATCTATACTACTTTTCAGTGTTTTAGGTTAGGATTTTAACTTCTAAACTGCAAGTAACAAAAGGATGTCTATTACAAAAGCAGTAACTCGCTGACATATTTACATTATATGCACTTTGTGATCTGCATGGTACATGTACTTTGCAGCAGGCATATCAACCCCTGCCTTTTTTATGGTGAGTCAAAATTTTAACTAGACAAAACTCCATCCCTCTTAAGGAAAAACGTTAATCACCAGAGTTACCTTGACATTTTTATTGTTACCTGGATATTTCTAAAGACAAGGAATGCGCAGCAGGTGCTTTTAATACTATAGTAATGCTCATGCTCATGCTGGGCTGCTGCTGGGGAGAACGACGTGGGATCCCTGCGCTCTGTAAGCGCTTTCTGAACTCTGCGGGCTGCCTTGAGGGGAAAGGAGACGAAGTGGACTACACGCCGAGGGACTGCGAGGACCAGCAGGCTCGGTGCCTCACAGCTGCTGCCTCTTCCCTCGGCGTTGCCGCCCCCCCACCTGGACATTTCAAATACTTTCCGCGGGTGCCGCTCATGCTGGGCTGCTGCTGGGGAGAACGACGTGGGATCCCTGCGCTCTGTAAGCGCTTTCTGAACTCTGCAGGCTGCCTTGAGGGGAAAGGAGACGAAGTGGACTACACGCTGAGGGACTGCGAGGACCAGCAGGCTCGGTGCCTCACAGCTGCTGCCTCTTCCCTCGGCGTTGCCGCCCCCCCACCTGGACATTTCAAATACTTTCCGCGGGTGCCGCTCATGCTGGGCTGCTGCTGGGGAGAACGACGTGGGATCCCTGCGCTCTGTAAGCGCTTTCTGAACTCTGCGGGCTGCCTTGAGGGGAAAGAAGACGAAGTGGACTACACGCTGAGGGACTGCGAGGACCAGCAGGCTCGGTGCCTCACAGCTGCTGCCTCTTCCCTCGGCGTTGCCGCCCCCCCACCTGGACATTTCAAATACTTTTCGCGGCCCCCGCTCTGCGGGTCCCGCTCATGCTGGGCTGCTGCTGGGGAGAACGACGTGGGATCCCTGCGCTCTGTAAGCGTTTTCTGAACTCTGCGGGCTGCCTTGAGGGGAAAGGAGACGAAGTGGACTACACGCAGAGGGACTGCGAGGACCAGCAGGCTCGGTGCCTCACAGCTGCTGCCTCTTCCCTCGGCGTTGCCGCCCCCCCACCTGGACATTTCAAATACTTTTCGCGGCCACCGCTCCGTGGGTGCCGCTAATGCTGGGCTGCTGCTGGGGAGAACGACGTGGGATCCCTGCGCTCTGTAAGCGCTTTCTGAACTCTGCGGGCTGCCTTGAGGGGAAAGGAGACGAAGTGGACTACACGCCGAGGGACTGCGAGGACCAGCAGGCTCGGTGCCTCACAGCTGCTGCCTCTTCCCTCGGCGTTGCCGCCCCCCCCACCTGGACATTTCAAATACTTTTCGCGGCCCCCGCTCCGCGGGCACCGCTCATGCTGGGCTGCTGCTGGGGAGAACGACGTGGGATCCCTGCGCTCTGTAAGCGCTTTCTGAACTCTGCGGGCTGCCTTGAGGGGAAAGGAGACGAAGTGGACTGCACGCCGAGGGACTGCTAGGACCAGCAGGCTCGGTGCCTCACAGCTGCTGCCTCTTGCCTCGGCGTTGCCGCCCCCCCACCTGGAAATTTCAAATACTTTTCGCGGCCCCCGCTCCGCGGGTGCCGCTCATGCTGGGCTGCTGCTGGGGAGAACGACGTGGGATCCCTGCGCTCTGTAAGCGCTTTCTGAACTCTGCGGGCTGCCTTGAGGGGAAAGGAGACGAAGTGGACTACACGCCGAGGGACTGCGAGGACCAGCAGGCTCGGTGCCTCACAGCTGCTGCCTCTTCCCTCGGCGTTGCTGCCCCCCTGCCTCCAGCGATTTAATCTCGCTACTATTCCCGCGACGCGGGACGCGCGCGGGATATAGCCCGGGGCTAAGCCCGGGCAAAGGGTGGGCCCTCTACGGCCCTCAAAGGCCGGATAAGGACGGTACGGGCCATACCCTTTGGCTGTCACATTGTAGGCCTACCATCAAGAGGGTAAATACCCCCCCTATTCGTTCCGTTACCCTAATTGTGGTCCTGTTCATATATCGCATCCCTATTTTCCTTATCTACCATGACTTCCAAGGGGGACCAGTCTACTAGCGTAGCGGGCTTTGGGCAAATGCCCTCCCTGTTAGACGAGTTAAATCTTTTATGTAATTCCAAGTATGCTTCCTTGGAAACTCCCCCTCCGCCCAAAAACGCCAGTACACTACCAGATAAGCTTACACTTCTAGATGCCCCCATATTTTTTACCAAAACCTGCAGCCCGATTACCGTAAGTGTCGTACCCCCCCTGGTTCCATCGGTGAAATGGAAACATAAAGGTGCCATTCAAGGTATAAACAACCCTAAAACTCAAAAACTGTGTTTAAACACACCCTCCGCCAATTCCCCAATGATCCCTTCGAAAGTTGAGAATCTAGAGGCTCTAACACCTCCTCCCCACTCCCACATTCTACCCCTTATCGAACAATTGGTAAGCTCTATGATAGCACCGCTGCTTGAAAAAATTAACATGTTAGGGGATAGGCTCTCTAGAATAGAGAAAGCCATCAAATCAAACCCCCTGCGGAGGACAAAAGGCGTCAAACACAACCTGCTGGCCCTAGTGCATCAGGGCAAAAAATAGCTAAATACCCCGCCAAAGCCTCCCTTCCCCAGACGACCTCACCTGGAGCAGGTCAGAACAAAGTTAATTCTATTCATCTACCACCAGAAGCGGCCCCATTCGTGTGCATCCTTGCGGGTGTACCTGCTCTCCAACCTGGAAAAACTGAGAGACAATTTGACTTACTTAATAAAGCCAAATTCTGGCTGTCCAAAAACAGGCCACTCCCTCGTAACTTATACGGAGCAATAAGGAGTGTTAGAAGGGTGGGTTGGTTGGGCTCCCTTCACAAAGATGTTGCTGGGGACTTGATACTTGTGAGATTCAGAGACAGAAATATTTTCCCTTACCTAAAAACTTGCCGCCTCAAGTAAGAGACGGCCCAATATCCTTATGGGACTTACACGACTTTTACCCCAAATTCCCCAGTTTTCCTCCTCTTCCGAAATCTTACGCAATGTGGTAGGACACGTAAAATCGCATATGAACTCATTTGATACTGTCTAATTCTGGAGTGGGCAATTCTCTTATGA
Organism: Lissotriton helveticus; assembly: GCF_964261635.1. Taxonomy (NCBI): domain Eukaryota; kingdom Metazoa; phylum Chordata; class Amphibia; order Caudata; family Salamandridae; genus Lissotriton; species Lissotriton helveticus. The sequence continues at coordinate 82,109,352 of NC_136062.1, forward strand.
TGGAATCCCTATTTTTACTGTATTTTGGTCACTTTAAGTGTTCCTTTAATAATCATGGATTGTTAAGTGTATATTTTATGAACTTTTATGGTTTTGTATCACAAAAACCGAATAAAGTATATTTGATTTGATTTGATTACTATAGTAAACTTGTAAACACGGCGCCCCTTGAAGTCAGTGCCCAGTGCGGTGGCACCTCCCTAGAGGTGGCCCGTTTTGTGCTGAGCTACAATTTATATGGTCAAGTCCCAGCAGTTGGATAGCAGCATCATTCAGGTTCAGTTTATGGGGCTTATTCGCTAAGGAATATTTACACATGTAGACTTATTGAGGTGTAAATGTACTCTTACACTTTGGAGTAATTTAACTACTGTTGGCTATTCACCATTTCGGAGTTGAAAGTTACTCCACTGTGTAGACTTACATGTCCCCAGCTCCCGAAGCCTAATTTACAAGTGTAAAGTTACCACTAGTAACTTTTCACACATAAGTGGAAATCTCCACCACTGGAGGTAACGTTTAGGGAATAGTAAAAAACTTTCCTAAACTGTAAAATAACTTAGCAAAAATAATGTTATCTTTAATATAATTGTGAAATAACTGTATATGTCTTTAAAACATAGAACAAAATAAAAATTACAACACTATTATCTTAAAAGGGTATTAAAATGAACTTATTGTAATTATAATTCTTTATGTAAATATTTATTAAACAAATATCCCACCTAGTCAAATGTTTATTTTTATGGTGATCGCCAGTAGGTAGTTATAGTTAGGACCGAGTCACATAGGAAGAGCATTTTTTGTTTTGTTTATAACTTTGGCGTCGTTTGATAAATCTTCATGAAACCAAGCTGATTGGTGTAAATTGATGGGTGCTGTAGGATACTAGCCGCTGTAGTTTAAGTGTGTAAGTAGTGTTAGTATGCGTTTATAGTATATAGGGAGTGGGAAGCTAACTACTCACCCCTACCGGTGTCAAGACTCGTGGATGAAACCATGAGCTCATCGCTGTAAAGTCATGTGCCCTGTGTAGTATTTCAAGGTATGTCATAGTAGAATATTAGTATGTAACTCTTCTAGAATCCAAGCATGTAATGTTATAATGTAGGGATGTCATGAGGGGAACCTTGCGGAGTTTGTACATGGTGCTGGAGAAGACGGTTGCCTTGTTGTCTACTCCTGTTGGTGGCTGTTTCAGGTGTCTTGTTTTCCTTTAATAAATCTACTTATCGGATCCACTGCTGTCTGCCTCTTCCCTACATAAATTTGGCGACAAGCGGGAGAAGGTAAAAAGAAGGCAGCACTCACCAATATTTCAAAATTGCTTGCATTGTGCTGAAGACCCGTTTTCTTCCTGTAGCTGTTTCTACTCATGCCAGGGTCATTGGCTCATTGAACTATCTCATCCGACTTCTGGTAGGATTTATATTTATAGATTTTGTGCTTCCTCTGCTTCTTCACTACATTCTGGTCGCTGTACTACATGTGTGTAAGTAGTGTTAGTATGCATTTATACTAACAATTGAATCACGGTCCTAGGGAGGGCGACCTTTCAGGCGCAGCTCATACACTGTCCCGGGGAGTGCATTCGCGGAACATTTGTGTTTGCTAATAGAGGGCAGGTGCATGGCTTCCACCCTGTGATAGCAAATCCTTGTTTGACTACTTGAAGCGAGAGGAGGAAAACCTCGTATCGCTTTAATAGAGGGGATGCGGATGGAGATAAAAAAACAAAACAAGCAAAAAAACGGGGTCTAACCCGTTCATTTAAATGAGGCCCCTGGTGAGTAATGTTCCGTGGCCAATCCAATTATTATATTGCGGGGTCTCTGTAGGACTGGGGATCTTAATGTCACATGTAAATTAGGCACGGAAGGGCAGAGAGACGTTCTGCAGCCTTGGGAACCGCCACCTTCCAGGGTATTGTTTACTAATTGTTCGGGGGCTTAGAGGCCAACTGAAGTCCGGGGATCGCCACACTCCAGGGCTTTACTTAAATATGCAGGGTGGTACTCGGCAGTCCCTGAAGCCTCGGTGGTCCTAGGCAGTGCCTTGTTGGTTCTGTAATCACACGGGCAGTACTCATGGTATTACAAGGTGATGCACTCATAGAACTCTTGCAGTTGTAGAATTACCCAGGCTTCATTTGTGTAATAGTCAGTTAGATTATGTTTGGTAGGTGCACTGTAATATTACAAAGGTTTATCCTTATAATCTCCTATAAACAGATGATTTTCACAATAAACTATAGAAAAGTGTTGTCTGAAAAAGAAGACCCATACACTCAGCCATTTATTTGAAAAAAAGGTAACTTTTATTAAAACACAAATAAATAGAAACGTAAGTTTAATAGAACAAACAGTATATTATAAGAAACGTGGGTGGGACTCCAATGGAAGCAGCGTTTAAAACCTGCAAGACAAAAATGAAACATATGTATGTGTGCTATGTGGAAGAGGTAAAGAAAGGTAGTCCGAATAAAAGGATGATAGTGAGAATGGGAGGGAGAGGGAGTGGGTGGAAGGGAGAAGAGGAGGGAGAGTCAAAAGTAGAGAGGGAGGAGGAGACAGAGCGTCGGCCTACTGCACCCATCCCTCAGTGTTTACCCTCCCGTCACCCGTTTGTCTAGGACGCTGGTGTCCGCGAGAAAGAGTGTGGTCCAGAAACTCCTTACAATGAAACATGAGGCCATAGATTAGGGGCCATATTATCAAGGAACGGCGATAAGATTGTCACCGCTTTAGCGACAGGAAACTGCAGCTAAAGCTGCAATATGGGGCTTGATAATATGCCCTTGTGAATTCCCATAGAAGCCCAGGTTCTGGTGTGAACCTGAGCTTCTATGGGAATTCACAAGGGCATATTATCAAGGCCATTATCGCTGCTTTAGCGGCAGTTTCCTGCCACTAAAGCAGTGATAATGATATCGCCGTTCTGTGATAATATGGTCCTACGGGAAAATCGCTTGCATGCACCTGTGCACCCAGGGTGCTGTACCCAAGCCCCTTCCCCCGCATTGTGCTCAATTGTAGGTCCTGCACACTAAGGTTTCACTGCTCACCAGCCACCACTGGTGTGTCCCACGACTTGTTGGTGCAAGCTCCGAGTCCGGGGTACGTTTGTACGGTAGGAGAGCAGGTCTCCGGTCGGGGACATTGTCTTGATACCACGATCGAAAGCGTCAGAATTTAATTTAATGGTGGAAAAGTCTGGAGGTAAATGAAGGTTTATTTCAAGCTTAATAGAAAACAGCAGTTGAGTGCATCCTTCGTTTTTGAAGTACAATCTACCAACTGTTAGTGGTAATCGTGGTTCAAAGAGGAGTTGGAGTGCACGAGAATACACAAGGTTTAATAATAATAATACGTTATATGAAGGTTCACATAGAAAGGAACAGAACGCATGGTAGAATCATAATGTGCGTGTGTAATGCAGTGGTGGAAGGCTGTGTGCGTGCACACTTAGTAACAAGCTCACTACAGTGCCCTAAAAGCCAATGCCACGTGTCTGTAGGGCAACGCTGCCCGCTGACTCAGGCCTACAGTATGGCGCAGCAGGTCCTTAAAATGACACAGAGATGTGACTGTATGAGGTCAGAGATCACTTCATTACGCACGGCAACATCGCTTATTCGCACCTGCGCACTCCGGCTGATGCACCCCACCCCTTCTGCAGCACCGCGCTCAACAGGTGTCTGTAGGGCAGCGCTGCCCTCTGGCTCAGGCCTACAGTACGGTCCAGCAGGTCTTTAAAATGAGACACAGATGAGACTGAATCAGGTCAGAGATCACATCATTACGCACGGCAACATCGCTTGTTCGCACCTGCGCAGCCACCCCACCTCTCCCGCCGCACCGCGCTCAATTGGAGCCCCTATGCACCCAGGCCGCTCTGCTCACCTGCTGTCATTGTTGTGTGAGCAAACATTACGGGCAGCAGTGCTCACAATTCAGTTGGAATGATGATTTCAAGATGGTGTACACCTCACGGATCCCTTTTGAAGATGACAGGCAGTAGGGCTCACAATTTAAAGCCAGTGCTGATTACCAGGATGGTATACACCTCATGGATCCCTTTTTTTTATTGCGCATTGTGATATGCGAGGTGGATGCAGCCATATCACCTGAGACAGTGTGGAAGAAGAGTGACATGTGGCTTCGTGGTTATCCTATTCATACGTACGCAAAGTAGGCTGGGCTTGCGTACGCCAGGTCAGCGTAAGGGTGTGAATAATTATTCCAGGGACCTGGACGTTGTTCAGTTCCTGCCTGGCCAGGAAGTGTACTTATGTGTTCTTCTTTTGTAGTTTTGACCTCGCAGAGTGTGCAATTTACATTAGTGTAGCATGTGTCGGGAGGGCGGCAACTATCGCTAATGAGATGGTGTTTGAAAAGATTGAATGGCGAACATCACATGTCGTTGTCAAGGTTGTGGATATGCGCAGACACGCATGTCAATGGTGTGCGGTATTATTGAAAGTGTTGCTATCGCGAAGCGTACACATGTGAATGTGCTCGGATGGAGGGAGGATCAGCAGTGAGGCTACGTCATACATAGTGATAACGCTCATTACAGTCAAGCAATGCATGTCAAATGTGAATCTGAAAGTCTCACATATAACACACTACTATATTGGTAAAGCCTGACAACAGAGCATACAGCAAAAGAAATCTACACATTGCTGTTTACTGTTTGTCACAAGTGATCTAGGATGTGCACTCCATCCGTGGTTCCTGATACTTCTTAGAGCCACGAATAATAATGTGCACACACACACACTAGGGGCATCGTGTAACACACATTTGTTTTTTGATGGAACGTTTGAGATTCATGGCAATCACACGTGGAAGGCTAATGTACAGACCATGAATATTGATCAAGATGATCGTTGCATGTTGTGTGTAGTATAAGATATGAGTATACAGGGAAACACTTTTCAAAAAAGCTTTCTAAGCAGAAGAGGTGTCTCTCATCAAACGCTGTAGAGAGAATGAAAAAAATGGGTTGGGTCGTCCAACTGTTACAATGGGAAATGTTATGAAGCAATCAAATGCTTTTTTGTAAGGTCACATGGCAATCGCGCACCGAGCGCGCAAGGAGTTAGAAATATATAAATGTTTAAAATGTTTAGATTATCGCTTGCTCTCATATACTGTTTAAAGTTATTTAGATATACTTTTGAGTCAAAAACAAAACGAGGGAATGGCGTACCCGGCGCGACATTATACGTCTGTGACATAACACAGGGCCTGGCAGCGTGTTCTCGTCGCATATGCAACATGCAGCGGGCACAACCACATACGTACCTGGCGTAACGTGTGGTTTGGTACTGCGTACCCGTCGGATACCAAAGTAACAGCTAGGGTGACTTCATGCGTATATGATGTTACGTGGGACGCGGTGCCACGAACTCGTTGAATATAAAATACGCATCATTTACAAGTTTAGCAATATGGTGGATAGAATTCGCATGGTGATGGAGCTTGGTACGCTACCGGTATGGGAGTTCAGTTTTCTAAAAAAAAAAAAACATATATATTTTTGGGGGAAGATAGAAAACATTACATAATTTTAAAGTAAAAAAAAAGAAGTATAATAGAGTTCCAAAATATTAAAAAAAAATTAGAAAAATATAGGTTTTAAAAACATTAAAGTATGAAAGTTAACATTTTAAAAAACCTTTTAAATTTACTGAAAAAACAATAGGTTTTACAGACGTTATAGTTAGGAATTAGCATTTAAAAAACCTTAGAAATTCACTGAAAAAAACATATGTTTCAGGCACGTTATAGTTAGGAATTAGCATTTAAAAAACCTTAGAAATTCACAAAAAAAAACATAGGTTTCAGGGACGTTATAGTTAGTTGAACATTTGACTCATATAAAACCAGAGAAATTCGCCTGTTATAGTTAGTTGAGCTAACTATTACTTGCACGCCCAAAATGCACTGCTGATGATGTCACATATTACATCACTCATGAGATGGTCAGTGACATCACTGATGACATCACTGATGACATCTCAAATGACATCACTCATGACATCACTCATGAAATCATCCATGTGACAATGTGATGCACATACTGATATAAACTTTGATACACCCATTCTCAAATGCTAACTACTATTTTTGAAACCATACACAGAAGAATGCCATATACTACACAGCACTCACTATTTCCTAGGTCTACACACACACATCCAATCAGTTATCAGTTACTCATCAATACAGGAATATAATATGCGCTCATACATCTATACATGCAGTCAGACTCTGCCACTCATCCATAGAGTTACTCATACACCTAGTCAGTAATGCAAAGAATCAATCACATACCCATTTACTCATGTATACAGTTATACACACCAACTTCGTTATTGTTAGACATACCACATCACTTATTTATACAGATACTAACACATATTTACTGTCTTATACAATCACTGATAGAAGGAGACACTTATTTATACACCCACTCTTCAAATAACTTAGTCTCAAGCATACTCATTTATATACTCCAACACTCACATATAGTGCCTTAAAACATATATAGTTAGCCACAGATATACCACTGAGACATGTATTCACTCACCAACACACCCATAGACACACTAACTCACCCATATAGCCCTTCCCAGATGCACTTTTTAATCCATACAACCACTGAATCACCCACTCAGACATCTATGCACAGACTCATACACCCACCCACCCACACAGACACTCAGGGACCCACACAGATACTCAGACAAAAAATCAAACACCTGTATAAACACTCATGTAGCTATTCAGCAACCCATGCAGTTGCTTAGACACCAATGGAGAGACTAATACAGACTTTCACACAGTTTAGTCACTAACCCATGCATTCAGTAAGACATGTTCAATCACTCACTTATACAGTCAGTCACGCACCTACAAAATAATTCCTTTAGGCACTTGTAAATGCATTCATTCTTCAATACACCTTGGCATACATATAAAACATATTTAAACTTTACAGAAACACACATTCACTGGATGATGTCTTGAGTGATGTCGTCAGTGATGTCATTAGAGATGTCATCAGTGATGTCACTGACCATGTCATGAGTGATGTAACATGTGACATCATCAGCAGTGCATTACGGGTGCGCGAGTTATAGTTAGCTCAACTAACTAAAACAGGCTAATTTCTCTGGTTTTATATGAGTCAAATGATCAACTAACTATAACGTCCCTGAAACCTATGTTTTTTTTAGTGAATTTCTAAGGTTTTTTAAATGCTAATTCCTAACTATAACGTGCCTCAAACCTATGGTTTTTTCAATGAATATGTATATATATAGATATATACAATTTATACAACAAATATATATATAAATAAACAGCATTTAAATCGCAATGGTGAGTGTCATGTGCTCTTTGCCTGTCCATGAAGAAGGGGCGTGTTTGCCCCGAAACGCGTCGGACCTCTTTTTAAATCTTGTGGAGGAAGGCTGTGAGGACGATTGGGGCAGAAGAAGACTGGATGGTTAGATGCGCCGTGGGTAGCCCTCCCGAAGTGCCTGGCGTTTTGCTTTCTTTATATATATATTCATTGAAAAAAACCATAGGTTTCACACATGTTATAGTTAGCTGGACATTTCACTCATACAAAACCTTTGAAATTCCCCTGTTATAGTTAGTTCAGCTAACTATAACTCGTGCGCCCCCAATGCACTGCTGATGACATCACATATTACATCAGTCATGACATGGTCAGTGACATCACTCATGACATCACTGATGACATCTCAAATGACAACACTGATGACATCATCCAGTGAATGTGTGTCTTTCTGAAAAATACATATTTTTTATATAAGTATATCTAAAGGGCGAAGGAAGAATAAATGGGTACATAAGTGTCTAAATGGATGTTTTTTTGTAAAATTGTTTGTATAACTGACTTATTAAGTATATCTTAGTGAATACATGTATTAGCGAGTAATATTTAAATATGTAAATATCTGTATCAGTGTCTTACTTTGTGTATAAGTGGCTGCATGGGTTGGTGAGTAGCTACATGAGTGTCTATATGTGTTATTAGTTGTTTTTTGAGTATCAGTACGAGTGTCTGTATGGTTTGGCAGAGGGTATTACTTAGCGCACAGATGCATGAACAACTGACTCACTGTTTGTATGTGTTTTGAAGACAGCATGTGTGCAGGACAGTATGGGTGGATGAGTGTGTGTATGGGTGTGTTAGTGAGTGAATGACTGTCTCTATAGTATCTTTATGAGTAACTACATAGGTTTTAAACTAGTATATGTGAGTATTGATGTATATAAGTGAGTATATATGAGAGTGAGAGATTGGAAGAGTTCCAGTAATAAGTATGTGTTTCTATAAGTGATTGTTTAAGAGAGTAAGTATGTGTACGTTTCTGTGGAAGTAAGTGTAGTGGTGTGTGTATACCTGTATATGCAAGTAAATGGATGTTTGATCGTTTATTTGCATGTGTGAGTATGTGTGTGAGTAACTCTATGGATGAGTATTGGTGTATAACAGGATGTATAGGTGTATGAGTACATATAATGAGTGAGTACATGTATGAGTGACTATAAAGAACTGTTGGTGTATGAGTGTATGTATATGTAGATGTTGAAATTACCTAATAGGTTGTTGTAACTGGTATTGGTATCTCCATTTTTTAGAAAGATGTTGTTTCTATTTTTTAATGTGTGTATCAAAGGCTATATTACGCTGAGAGGGGGTCTGCCGCTCTGTCACAAGAATGATGTCATCAGTGATGTCATCAGTGATGTCATTTGAGATGTCATCAGTGATGTCATGAGTGATGTTACAGACCATGTCATGAGTGATGTATTATGTGACGTCATCAGCAGTGCATTGCGGGCGCGCGAGTTATAGTTAGCTGAACTAACTATAACAGGGAAATTTCAAAGGTTTTGTATGAGTGTAATGTCCAGCTAACTATAACATGTGTGAAACCTATGGTTTTTTCAATGAATTTGCAAGGTTTTTTAAATGCTAATTCCTAACTATAACGTGTGTGACACCTATGGTTTTTTCAGTGAATTTCAAAAGTTTTGTAAATGAAAATTTTTAAATGTATTAATTCTTATATTTCTTCCTTTTTAGACTAATTTCTTAAATTTTTAATATAAATATTTATATTTATTTTATTTTTTATATTACATTTCATATTCTTATTGTAAAATAATAACAAAACTAAATTGCAAATGATGTTTTTGATATTTTCCCCCAATATATTAAAATTGAATTCTATATAATTCCTTTTTCATTGTTTTTTTTTGGGTAATCGTACCGTACGCGTACGGAAACGGAATTACACCAAATTTGTCAGAGAGGTAGAGTTCAGTTAGCAGATTGTGCTTTTTGTTAAATGGTGTAAATCCGTTCAGTAGTTCCTGACAAAACCCCTATAGACTATGCATGTAGTGTTCAATGCACCAGGAAACTTGTCTTTTATATCTTCAATTCCCCAATCTGTATCCTTACACTTCCAGTAAACACTATCACACTTCTGTTTCAGTATTGTAGTGACCATAAATTGTATGTGCTTATCAATACACTATTCTAAAAGAATCCATTCACTACATTAAAACACGAATCAGCAGATGTACAATAAGTGGTACATCTCCAGAGATATGCCAGTTATTGTGTATTGTGATATCACCTCCTTCTGGCGCAGGGCTTTATAATGTGATGCACCTTCCAGATGTGTCACATTGTAAATACTACACACCATGGCACATCTTTTGCACCACCAGTGCATCACAAAAGTGACCCAGCGGCTGTGTTAAAAGAGGCACAAGGAGGTTGTAAATCCACCCGTAACACATAGAAATTCATCCAGGCATTTTCACCAGCAGTGCAAATTGAAACATAGACTTGTAACATATTTATGTGCATATGTTACATTCAAGTGCTTCGGAGGTAGTACAGTATACTATAGGTAAACTGTTTATAGATGTATGCTGTAGCAGTTCCTTATAGTTCTGCATTTTCACATTCACCATACACTATTAATGTATTCATTCATTCATTTATGAACTACACATTCATTCTGAGAAACTTTTATACACTAACATAGAAATATAGTTCTTTCTTTGACCAGTGAAGGTAGTTCTAAAAAGAACTGTTTTTTTTGTGTTTTTAGTTTTTCTATTTTTTTTGTGTTTTGACAACAAGTTTTTTTTTTAACTAAAAAAATAGAACTGGAACCCAAAAAGTGTCCAACAGGAACAAAAGAATGAAAAATAAAAACGTCGAGGACAGCGATGCTCCTGCTTCCTGCGTTTTATCAGGTCAATAGACTGTTCCCCATATCACAAAAGTTGATCGCAATAAATGCATAGAATTTTAACTACACCAAAAACGGGATCAATTTGTGGGTGTGAACTGCTTGCTGGAAATTCTGCTGCAGCAGTTGATGTGCTTGGTGCAGTAGCAGGTGGGTTGTCCTGCAATCTCCGTGTTGCAGCTCAAGCAAAGATGTTGGGGTGCAAGTTCTTCATGTGTCGCACCATATTTGCTGTGCCAAAGGAGTATTTATTAGATGGATCGTCCCTTGAAAGAGTTGTTTAGCAAATTTTACAGGTTACTTTTGGAGCATTAACCTTTTTTTGCCCTTCTGGAAAAGTAAAAAACTTCCAAATTAGGGCTTCCTTCCTCTTCTTTGGAGGTTCTTCAGGAATGAAATCTCCCTCTGAAGAATGGCTGGAAGATGAGCCCATTGCTGTTATTATGGTGATCTTCCTTCTATTTGAGAGGATTCTCAGAAGAGGTGCTTCTTCTTAGAAAGTCAAAGAGAATGATTAAAATGGGACGGAACTTTCAACAGTTGCAATAGGAAGTGTTATGAACCAATCAAATCTCTTCTTTTAAAGTCACATGGCTTTGCGTACGCTTACAGTGTGCTTACGGTGCTCTTACGATGTGAGTACGAATGACGTTCCACCGCGGTTTGTGTAATTGCTTTTAAAAGTAATATACGATTCTTAAAAGTAAAAAAAAACTATTTTCATAATTATCCCAGATAATGTCTTCCCTTAGTATGTACATTAAATACATAAATATATGTTTTTAAACAAATAAAATCATTGGCGCCTTTTGCATACAGGGCACCATACATGACGTCACACGGAAGCTTTGATGCGACGCGTAACGTCAAAGCGTATTCGTAGAGTATGATTAGCAGTACAAAGTATGGTGCGATCACCCTCTCAGTGTCAAATCAGAGCACAGGCCCACTACGAGAATGATTAGAAGTGATCACTCATTGGAGATCCGATACTGGGCCTGCCTCTGCGCACATGATAACCCCGCCCCGTCTCTCTCTGTTGTTAATTGTTGGTGTACACACTCACACTTGCACATGCACGCCCACCCACACTCCCCAGATGCCACCACCTAGCTTTCTTGCTATCACTAAGCCTGGAAGCCAATACATTAGCCAATGGGAGGTCCCCCAGGGCCGTCATTCTTGTAGACCGCGAAAACGTTACCAATGACGGCCCTTGGCTTGGTTTGATCAGCCCCCGCGGCTCCCATATAATGCGGTCACTGACGTGAGCATGCTCTCTTTTGCCTGCCTGTGCTCCAGTGACAGACAGATTGTCGTCGTCGATTTTACTACGAACTGTTTGCTCGAGCAGAGGAGGACTCGTGACACTCGACATGGTGTCACTGCTGCTGCCGCCCAGCCAGACCACGATAGGCGCGGCGGCGCCCGCGCCCAGTCCACCCCAGGCAGAGCCAAAGCCCCAGCCTTTGAAGACAAGACAAAAGACGACAGAAGCAAAGGTAAGAGAAGCCATCACAACATCAGCCTCATCTGTAAATTGTACCTGCATGATAGTATTTTTATTTTTACTGCGTGACGTGGCCCTCCCACCTCTGTTTTGATTTATTTATTTATTTTCTCCCTTCTAATCCTCCCTAATCCTCCCATGACTTTTAATATTTATTACTGCCTCAAGGGGCTTTCTCAGCCCTCTATTCTTATTGATCGTATATGGTTCATCGTAATATTTCCTTCTGCGTCATGGGGCCCTCCTAGGCCTTTTTAAAATAAATTGTGCGTTCATGAATTTCTGTGTCATATTTTTGAAGTATCAAGTGCTTTAGCTTCTATTGTTATAAATTGTGCGTTCATAATAGTATTATTTTGTTACTGCGTCACGTGGCCCTCCCAGCTCTGTTTTGCTTTATTTTTGTGCGGCACATGCTTTGTGCTTCATCGTATTTGCTCCCTTCTATCCTCCCGTGACTTTTAATATTTATTGCTACCTCACGTGACCTTCCTTGGCCTCGATTCTTTTTGATCGTATATGGTTGATAGTAATATTTTCTTCTGTGTCACGGCGCCCTCCTAGGCCTTTTTTAAATAAATTGTGTGTGCATGAATTTCTGTGTCGTATTTTTGAACTGTTACGTGCTTTAGCCTATATTTATACAATTTGTGCGTTCATATTAGTATTATTTTTTTACTGCGTCACGTGCCACTCCCAGCTGTTTTGCTTTACTTTTGTGCGCCACGTGCTCTGTGCTTCATCGTATTTGCTCCCTCCTTATCCTCCCGTGACTTTTAATATTTATTGCTACCTCACGTGGCCCAGGCCTCTATTCTTATTGATCGTATATGGTGGATTGTAATATTTCCTTCTGCGTCACGGGGCCCTCCTAGGCCTTTTTTAAATAAATTGTGCGTGCATGAATTTCTGTGTCGTTATTTTTGAACTGTCACGTGCTTTAGACTGTATTGTTATAAATTGTACGTTCATGATAGTATTATTTTTTTACTGCGTCACGTGCTCCTCCCACCTCTGTTTTGCTTTATTGTTGTGCATCACATGCTTTGTGCTTCATCGTATTTGCTCCCTCCTAATCCTTCCGTGACTTTTAATATTTATTGCTACCTCACGTGGTCTTCCAGGCCTCTATTCTTATTGATCGTATATGATTGATAGTAATATTTCCTTCTGCGTCACGGGGCCCTCCTACACCTTTTTTAAATAAATTGTGCGTGCATGAATTTCTGTGTCGTATTTTTGAACTGTTACGTGCTTTAGCCTGTATTGTTATGAATTGTGGGTTCATAATAGTATTATTTTTTTACTGTGTCACGTGCCCCTCCCAGCTGTTCTGCTTTACTTTTGTGCGCCATGTGCTCTGTGCTTCATCGTAGTTGCTCCCTCCTAATCCTCCCGTGACTTTTAATATATATTGCTGCCTCGCGTGGCCTTTCCAGGCCTCTATTCTTATTGATAGTATATCGTGGATCGGAAACTTTCCTTCGCATCATGGGGCCCTCCTAGGCCTTTTTTTAAATAAATTGTGCGTGCATCAATTTCTGTGTCGTATTTGTGAACTTTTACGTGCTTTAGCCTGTAGTGTTACAATTTGTGAGTTCATATTAGTATTTTTTTCCTACGTCACGTGGCCCTCCCAGCTCTGCTTTACTTTATTTTTGTGCACTACGTGCTATGTGCTTCATGGTATTTGCTCCCTCCCAATCCTCCCGTGACTTTTAATATTTCTTGCTACCTTACGTGGCGTTCCCAGGCCTCTATTCTCATTGATCGTATATGGTTCATCGTAATATTTCCTTCTGCGTCATGGGGCCTTCTTAGGCCTTTTTAAAATAAATTGTGCGTGCATGAATTTCTGTATCGTATTTTTGAAGTATCAAGTGCTTTAGCTTATATTGTTATAAATTGTGCGTTCATAATAGTATTATTTTTTTACTGCATCACGTGGCCCTCCCAGCTCTGTTTTGCTTTATTTTTGTGCGGCACATGCTTTGTGCTTCATCGTATTTGCTCCCTTCTATCCTCCCGTGACTTTTAATATTTATTGCTACCTCATGTGACCTTCCTAGGCCTCCATTCTTTTTGATCGTATATGGTTGATAGTAATATTTCCTTCTGTGTCACAGAGCCCTCCTAGGCCGTTTTTAAATAAATTGTACGTGCATGAATTTCTGTGTCGTATTTTTTAACTGTTACGTGCCTTAGCCTATATTTATACAATTTATGCGTTCATATTAGTATTATTTTTTTACTGCGCCACGTGCCCCTCCCAGCTGTTTTGGTTTACTTTTGTGTGCCACGTGCTCTGTGCTTCATCGTATTTGCTCTCGCCTAATCCTCCCGTGACTTTTAATATCTATTGCTACCTCACGTATCCTTCCCATGCCTCTATTCTTATTGATCGTATATGGTTGATCGGAATATTTCCTTCTGCATCACGGGGCCCTCCTAGGCCTTTTTTAAATAAATTGTGCGTGCATGAATTTCCGTGTTGTATTTTTGAACTGTTACGTGCTTTAGCCTGTATTGTTATAAATTGTGGGTTCATAATAGTATTATTTTTTTACTGCGTTACATGACACTCCCAACTCTGTTTTGCTTTATTGTTGTGCGCCATATGATTTGTGCTTCATCGTATTTGCTCCCTCCTAATCCTCCCATGACTTTTAATATTTATTGCTACCTCACGTGGTCTTACCAGGCCTCTATTCTTAATGATCGTATATGATTGATAGTAATATTTCCTTCTGCGTCATGGGGCCCTCCTAGGCCTTTTTTAAATAAATTGTGCGTGCATGAATTTTTGTGTCGTATTTTTGAACTGCTACGTGCTTTAGCCTGTATTGTTATAAATTGTGGGTACATAATAGTATTTTTTTTTACTGCGTTACATGACACTCCCAACTCTGTTTTGCTTTATTGTTGTGCGCCATATGATTTGTGCTTCATCGTATTTACTCCCTCCTAATCCTCCCATGACTTTTAATATGTATTGCTACCTCACATGTCCTTCCCAGGTCTCTATTCTTATTGATCGTATATGGTTGATCGGAATATTTCCTTCTGCATCACGGGGCCCTCCTAGACCTTGTTTTAATAAATTGTGCGTGCATCAATTTCTGTGTCGTATTTATGTTACTCTTGATAGTAAAGTATACTATATTGCAGCAGTAATTGTACCACCCACACAAGTAACCCTAAATATAAAAGTCAGGCTTGGCACTGCAGTGCCTGAGCGCCCTTTCTAAAACTGCCATGTTTTCAAACTGCATCCATTTTGCAGGCCTTACCCGTCCCTTTGTATGGACTGTACTCTGTATCCCTCGCTTAAACTTTGTGGGCGTATTGAGCTGTGAAGACGGGGTGGCAGTTGTTTTACTAATTATATATTCACACACCTTTATAGTCTTTTATGTCTTTATACTTGAATGTGAGCATGTAAAATGTGTTCTTTACATCTATAATGCTTTTCTTTTAACTTTTTTTCCCGTTTATCTTAATTTTCCTTAGAAATGGATGACAGTAAGTACCAAGAGCTTATGGATTATATAAGCAGTAATGTGTATCCTGATGGTTTCAGTAAATTCCAGAAGCATGGATTGCGTAGACTATCTAAAAAATACTCTGTTGACGGTAGTATAATTTTTTCAGCATTGGCACATAATTTGAATAACTAGAGTAATGTTGTTTAATTGGCTGGTGTAATTCTCTCCTATATAGGTGAAAAGTTAATAGGTTGAAGAACAGTACGTGAATATGTCTTTCTGCATACAACATATTTTACAAACTACATTAATGTAAAAAAAGTATTTCTAATGAGCTTTTTGTGTTTGAGAAAGGTTTGTGGTAGGTTCTTAAACTCATTTCTTCTTTAAGAAATGTTACTTTTTCAAAACTTTTCAAAATTAATTTGCAGGAAGCATGACAAGTGATAATTCACCAGCACCTATACCATCTTCAGTACCTGTTCCATCTTCATCACCTGTTCCATCTTCATCACCTGTTCCATCTTCAGCACCTGTATCAGCTATACAACATTATCCATCTGCAGCATCTACTCAATCTATATTCCTGAAAAAAAGTTTTGAATGTGTAGAAGAAACCAGTAAAAAAAACATTTGGAAGCAATAGTGTGGAGCTTTAAAATATACTTGAACTTAGAATTGAGGCAGGTGCACAGCTTCCCTTTGTCATGCCTTTTTCACAGATTTAGAGTTAATTTAAATGTGCTCCACAAGTGGCGTCCGAACGCCCTATGACGCCTAAAATGAATCAAATTAACGTGCTCCTAATGGGTCATTAGTTGCATCCTTGCAGGCACACAATGACCCCTCAATAACCAATGAGGGTTCTGAACACAGTATTCCTTCAATATTTCTTCATGTTTTATTTCACAAAATGTCAATGCTTTTACGTTTTGCTTTCATTTGTTCCATTCATTTAGCTGATTTCACTGTTATACATGTGGCATATATTGCGTCAACATCCAATGCATTTCGGGCATATATGACTGCCCTTCATCAGGGTGCAATACTAAAGAAAATTCAAAAAATAAAAATAATCAACATATAAACTATACATCAGCAAATTATTCGTACATGCGACTTGTGTAACTTTGTGTTCAATGTTAAAGTGTGAAACTATCGTGTAAATATCCTACATGCCATCGCACGACCACTATTAATCCCGTGGAGTCCAAAAAATCCTTCTATGAATTTAGTTTATAAGGTATGCACACTTTAAAAATTATTAGTGTATTCTACATTCGAACCCTTATAACCTTATAACCTGTGGGAGTAACTTACAAAATTCAAAAAAACTCACATGCCGGTGTCACCGCGTATAGCGAGAACTCTTCTAAGAAAAAACGGGGGAAACCAAATTGTAACACCTGTACTCATGCGGATTATCGCATTCAGATTGTTCAAAAAATCTAATCTCCAACAACAAACAAACTGACCTGTTCTTAACTCACACCAAAGTTTCTTCGAAGTTCCCAAAAGTTCCAGCTTGTTTGGACTATCAGTTTGCTTTCAAACATAATCTCATTTGCCTTCTCATTGGCCATGAGACCAATCATGTGACCAAAAAAACGAGCTAGACAACATACTTATGCACTACATAGTCTCTCTCCAGGAGTCTCACACTGTCTGTTGTAAAATAAAAATCCATAAAGTATCACCTCCTAGTACTTGAAATAACGATAAAAAAATTCTACAAAATCAAAAATGACAACTGCTCCTCCTAATGCAGATAGGGGGTGCGAACCCTCAATAGCAAAAAAACTGACTCCAACGTCTGATGTCCTATGTGTAGAGCTATCTAGTGTGTCTGGGTGAATATGCCTATTAACTAAAGCTATCCACAAGTCTAACCATAACATTCAATATACAAATATATAGTTCATACAAAGTAAAGTTACACAAGAGTCATCCATTTGATCAAGGAGCATTAAAGTCTTTATAGGTAACATGTTAGTTTTGTGCGATCATTGAGACCATTGGGTTTTTGGGTAGATAATTTCTGAATCCAATGGTTTTCTCGCTGTAACATATGTTTAGTATTGTCTCTCCCTTCTTTTTTCTCCACAATCTCCAGAATCATGAATTTCAATTGCAATATATTGTGTTTTTCCTCTATGAAATGTGTAGCAACTGAGGACTTCATGTTTTTCGTACGTATATTGGATTTATGTTCCGTGAGTCTTATTCTCATACGTCTTTCGGTTTTCCCAATATACAATTTTCCGAGGTTGAGAGTCTTTAGTCAGCTTCTGCTATTCGCCATCTTGGCCGTCCTTGCCTGCTCTATAGGCTTCCAACCACTAACAGGCATCCTCCAGCGTCTCATGGAAGTGGGTCTTCCCGTCTAGGATGATACGCAGTTTGGCTGGGAAAAATAGAGAGTACTGAATCCCTTCCACCCTCAACTCCTTCTTGACCGCCTGGTAAGACATTCGGCGCCGCTGGGTGTCAAAAGAATAGTCCGGGAAGAGTGTGACATTGCTGTTGTCCACCTGATAGGGACCATCGTTTCGAGGTCTCCGAAGAAGCAAATCGCGGTCTCGAAAGTGCAATAGTCGCGCCACCACTGGCCGCCGGGGCTGCCCCTGCAGCGGCGGCCTAGCCGGTACTCGGTGCGCTCGCTCCAAGGTATAGAATCTCAACAGTCCTTCGGGTGCCACAGCTGTTTGGATCCAATTCTCCAAGTAGGCCACCATGTCTGAACCCTCAATTTTCTTCGGTAGACCAACCATGCGGATGTTATTGCGTCTATTCCTGCCTTCGGTGTCCTCTGCCCTCCGTTCCAACATCGTTAGACGGTCCAGTACTCCCACTATTGTCGCCGAGAGCGCGGTCTGCACCGGGCCAATATCTTGGAGAGCAACTTCGTTCTGTTTCACCCGATCAGCAAGTTTCGAGTGATCCGCTCGTAGTAAACCCAAACCAGTTGCAACTTGCGCAATATCTTGCTGGAGGGCCTCTCTAGAGTCGGCAATAGCCACCAGTATTTTATCCAGTTGGAGCTGAATTCCCTGATCTTGTGGCAGTTTCTGCTCGCCCCTATTCTCTGGAGGCGGGGGGTCAGCATCAGATGGTGGCTGCTCCTCTTCCTTTCACGTTTGTGGCTTGCCCATGGCCGCAGACGAAAGCACACCTCTGGCCGTCGTCGCCGTGCCCGCGCTGTTGTCCAAATCCAATTAATGGCACCGTTGCAGCTCCTCTCGCACCTCCGCACCTCCGCACCTTCATTCCAGTGTACATGCACATCTGTGCATGTACACCTGTGCCATGTGGCACACAGACATGCCCTAAGGGCATGTCTGTTTGTCACATGGCACACAAGCCCGAAACAGGGGTGCAACAGGGTGTCAAAGTGACACCCTGTCCCCCTTGTAAAATCGGTAATTTTACCGATTCGGTAATTACCGAATCAGTATTTGCTATTGAATCCTATGGGCTTCAAGGCCTATAGGAATCAATGGCAAATGCCGATTCGGTAATTACCGATTCGGTAATTACCGAATCTTACAGATTCTGTATTTTTACCGAATGATTTACCTACATAGCATTTACCGAATTGTAAATACCGAATCAGTAAAATTCGGTATTTACCATTCGGTAAATTGCTATTACCTACATCTGGGCCTTGATGCCTTTCTTGGCTGGGGTTATCAATTAATGTTAAATTTCATATTCCGATTCAAAATAAAGGCCGTTTATTGAGCCTTTTTGTTGTAACTACTTCCCCAGCTAAAGGCAGTGGGTAATTTGCACACTTGCAGCCTTATTTGTTTTTTACATTATTCATCTTCTAATCAATCACATCACCTACACGTACCATCTAACTACCTTCCCCCTGTACTTTACAATAAACGTAGCCAGCTATATACTAAGCGACTGAGTATGACTTAGGCGGTTTTACCACCAGTCTGCCGCCGCGGCAGTCGAGAAAACGCCACCAGGCCAGCGACGGCCCACCCATCATATCATGAGTTTTACGGGGGTGGCAGTGTGTGGGTGGCAGAGTCATGGGAGTGGCACGCTTTGGCTCTGGTAATGAGCTGGAAGCCATTGCCGGTCTTGCTACAGTGCCTCCAGCCAATCAGACTCACTGCTTCCTTGCATTAAGTTGTGCAAGGGAAACATTGCACGCATGCGACCCAAAGGCATTTGAGATCAAAACATGAGCACCAGTCACATTTCAAAAGTTTCACATTCATCCTCTAGTCAGTTATTCACCTCATTACCTGCCTTTCCGCCGACTCTTGCACGGCAGTGTCCCCACCAGGGAAAAATCAGTGGAAAGGCAGGTCATGATTGGGTCAGCAGAAAGCTTGGTGGGACGGCCGATGGTGATAGTCCTGAGACGGTGTTCCCGCTCACTTCCTAATCGGATGGTTAGACCGTCAAGGAAGTGGGTGAGTGGACTGCTGAAAGGCGATGGTGGTCCCCAGACCACCATCATCATAATCAGGCCCTTAGTAATGTAAAGTAAATTGTTCTTACCTGAATGCAGCTCTTTGTTGCTTCCGATCTGGACCGCAACTCTTCATCTACTGTAGAAACAAACATACAGCTGCAAGCATCAAGCACAAAAGAAGCAACAGAAAAAGAACAATGTATGCCACTGAACTTAATGGTGAACCTTGGGATTTTTTTTTACCTGTTCTATGCATCTGTCATTGGTGACGGACACTTACACCAAACTTTTTAAAGTTTCATATTTTTCAAAAACAAACCTAGGAAGCAGAAGTTTGTTTTTGAAAAATGTTAAACCAATGGCCCTTACACTATGGGAGTTTTCTCCCATGGCCTCGGAGTACATTTTTTATTTTTACTTTCCGTTGCCAGCAGACTTTAGAACTGATTACGAGTTTGGTGGTCTTACTAACATTCTGCTGCAGAGGCGTTCTTCTGCCCCCCGCCCTGCCATTACGATGTCACATCTAGGCCAGCAGCGATGTTTCTCACTGTCTTGCCTTACACTCCCAAATAAAATTAATTCAGCACTCCCAAGAAAAGGCACTCTGTAAAACAATAAAAAGCCGCTGGAAAGGAGGTTCAGCACTCATAAAATGAGGCAAACCAAAAGGTGGTTAAAAAATAAACTGTGAGGCTTTATTAATGCAACACTCTCTAACAGAAAACTTTCCTAGATGTCAAATGAAACAGGTAAAACAACATGCAAATGTATATAGATATATAAATGCATACACAAGCAAGTAATAAAACATTCACAAGTAATCAAATGCATAAGATAAAATCCAAGCAGATTATAATGTAACACTCTTAAGTCAAATAATAATGGAACATTCACAAGTAAAATGCAAGGGAGCAAAACATAAGCAGATAATAATAAAGGACGTCCCATGCAAGAAACAAACACTGTCAAAGGCCAGAAATTAACATTGTCAAATGGAAGACTCAAATATAAAGAGCACAACATGAAAACATCACATAGCAATAAAATTCATAGCTCATACATCACCATTTGAGTTTAGCACAACATTCTGCTCAGCTGGACTGAATGAATGAATGAATGAGTACGCTCTTATATAGCGCATGGCTACCCTGAGGCATCCCAGCGCTGTAAGACCAGACGACAAGGAGAAGACGATCAAAGGAACAAAAATGTCTTCAATAGCTTCCTGAAAGCAAGATGATTAGTTTCAAGCCTGATGTTATCTGGGAGTTTGTTCCAACCCTTGGCTGCCTGGAAGGAGAGCTGGCAGCCGCCCATACGGGCTCGCTTCACCCTAGGTACTACCAGCAAATTTCGCTGATTAGATCTCAGGGATCTGTGAGATTGATGACGGCCAAACAAGGGCTGAAGAATAGTAGGGCCGCTATTACCGATGGACTTATGCGCCATACACAACCTCTTGAACATGATTCTTTCCTGAATCGGCAGCCAGTGGAGTGATCGAAGTGCCGCCTTCGCCGAGCCGCGTCTAGGTGAATTCATAAGCAGCCGAGGAGCGCAATTTTGCACAGATTGCAGGATTTGAATGGTACCTGCTGGAGCACCCAAATAAATAGCGTTTGCATAGTATAGCCGCGATAGGATCAGCGACTGGACCAGCACGCGTCTGGCCTCAAAAGGAAGGAGGGACAGAACTTTACTAAGGACCTTGAGCAGTCCATAGCAGGTAGACGCAACCTTCTTAGCCTGGCCCTTAAATCCCAGGGAGGTGTCCAGCCACACCCCCAGGCTCTTTATTTGGGTCTTTGGGATAGGAGGGGGACCCAAACAATGTGGCCACCATGGGTCAAGATTGATGGGGGCTTTATAACCCAAGAGCATAATGTCGGTTTTGGCCCCATTTAGTTTTAGGAAGAAGGCGGTCATCCACTCCAAAACTTTGGTGAGACATGGGGTCAGATTATTGCTCCCCTAATCTACCGTGTCATCCCTCGCCAGGGAGACGACCAACTGCGTATCATCGGCGTAGGTGATAAGCTGAATTCCCCAGGGAAGCACCACCTCAGCCAGTGGTCGCATGTAGATGTTAAACATGGTAGGACTAAGTGAAGATCCCTGGGGAACGCCGTGATACAATTGCAGTTGGTCTGATGAAAACTCCTCCTCAAAAACGGAGAAACATCTCTCTGCTAGAAAGGACTGGAGCCATTTAAGGGCCATTCCAGAGACCCCTGCCCGGCGGAGACGAAGAAGCAAAAGTGGATGATTGACAGTGTCGAAGGCTGCGCTGAGGTCCAGCAGTATCACTGCAGCGCAGTCTCCGGCGTCCACAATACTCCTGGTTGCCTCCACCACTGCCACCAGGGCAGTCTCCGTACCCTGCTTGGCTCTAAATCCCATCTGAGAGGAATGGAGTGCACCCGAAGTCTCAACAAACGTGAAGAGGATCTGATTGACGTGTTTTTCAGCCATATTACTAAGGGCCGGTAATAACGAAATGGACCTATATTTAGCTAAGTCTTCAGGGTCCAAGTTTTTTTTTTAGAAGGGCCTTCACTTTCGCCATCTTCCAGATGGAGGGCAACACACCTGATTCCAAGGATGAATTGATTACCCGCATTATGGCCGGGCGCACCGTCCCTGAGACTTGTTTAAGTGCTGCAGGCGGCGCAGCGTCCAGAGGGGAACCCGATTTAAGAGCACCCAGGAGTCTTTCCACAGTGGCCAATTCAATAGGCGGGAAGGTGACAAGTCCTTCAGAGGCGTCTAAAGCAGCCTCCTCCGGACACCCGTCCTCGCTCTCCATAGGGCCGGTGGCCTGTACTGATGGCTCAAAGTCAGCATAGATGTTAGACACCTTGGCAGCGAAGAAAGCGAAGAAAGCGGCCAGATCATTACTGGGAAGCCCTTTCACTCATCCAGAAGTCTCAATGGGACAGCAAAACTTGCTCTGTGATGGTGCGTCCACCTCACGAATGAACTTGTGTATGAACGCCAAAACCTCCTGTCTTTAATACGTTTACTAACAAGGACAGGGAGACTTATAGAAATTTCACATCCCTTCATCCATTGCAACACCAAGGCTGACTCTACCGGCCTGTTCCAAGGTCAAGACGGACACCGGCCGAACCTACGTGTTTTGACTCTGAGACAGAGAAGTACATTCCTCTCTCACACTTTCAAAAGCACAACCCACACGTTCAGTTCCAGCAAGGCTGTTTTGCTTTGTGCTGAGAAGAAATGAAAACATCCCACTCTGAAGCTGCAAGAAGCCACGAAATGAGAGCACAAAATGATGTTGTTCATTCAAAATGAAGTCATTCATTACACATGGTCAAAGGTCACCACAGTCTCACAATGTAAAAAATATATGTAGCATTACACTGACAACGGGAAATGTACTTCATATGTTTCGATGCATGTGTGTATATTTTGACTGCACAAGTGCTAAATTTACACATATGCATGACACATATGAAAAAATACCTACTATGATTACATTCCCATTGCTGTAGTCTGGACCATATGTGCCCATTCCAGTCAATTGGTAAAAACTTCCAAACGGACTTACCTGAATTTTGGTACCAACAGGTTCGTTTTCTTCGGGGTCACGAAGCTGCTGTGAAGGCTGGACCTAGAGGAAGGGATCTGCATGGGAGACTGAATGGAAGAAAAGGAAATAGGTGAGTATGCACCCCAATTCCGTCAATTCTGCCGACTCGAAGCAGGCAGTCTTCTTGCCTGGGTCAGCTCGACGGAAAGGCAACTCATAATTTTGATGGCAGTGAACTTGTCTGTACCACCTCTGACAGATGCTTTCCCTATGCTGCTGTTGAGACGGTCGTTGACTGGCGGCTGGCGGTGGTGCTCTGGTGGTCTTTCGTTCTGCAAACCGCCAAAGTCATAATACAGCAGGAGGACTGCCAACCAGGTGGTAGGGTTTCCAACGCCGTTTCGGCAGTGGTTCCAGTACCGCCAAACTCACAATCAGGCCCTTTGCCTGGTGGCGACGGACAGCAAGAAAGAAAAAGCTATCCAACAGCCCACTCAAAATTAATGGCTCACTTGTGATGGCCCATAGTCTGTTGAGCCGTGGGAGGAGTATTGCACTGACAGAGCCAGAGTAGAATCTGTTTTCTTCATTCTGTCAGTCCGTTCAGCCCTAAGTCAGGTGGGCTGACTGAGTGGTTGGCAGAGTTTGTACTCAGTTGCAGTTGTGATAGAGAATCCTCTCTTTCAAACTCTAAATCAGGCACTCAGGGCCTGATTACAATTTGGTGGCTGTCTGGCCACATTGTGGCCCGCTCGCAGTATTAGGAGTGCGGCAGTTGGACTGCTATGGGACAGCCGGCTTTTTTGGGATCAAGGATCTCACTGGGACAGCAGTCTGCTACAGGCACCAATATTCTGGGGGTGCCGCTGATGGCAGCGCCTAGTATATTCTGAGCTGCCTTTTCACTGCCCTTTTCATGGTGATGAGCCCACCCTGAAAAGGGTGGCAGAGAGGCAACTAAAGTGGCTCTAACAGGACCCCCTGCCAGATTTGGGTCTGGGGGAGCATGCAGTGGGGGCACATGCTGTGCCCTCCTGCAATTGCACCCCCATTGTGCAGGAACGTGCTGCAGACTCTGTCACAGCGGCAGGCTGCATGTTAGTCTCTCCTATGAGCCTAACTGCCCACTGCCATGAGACCGCCGCAGCACCACCTGCCCGACCCGGATTACACTTGTAATCCAACGGTTGGACACAACATGGCTTTGGCGGTCCTCCAATGGACGGCTCAGTGGCAGCAGCGCTGGAGAACAGCTAAAGTCAAAATTGGACATTTAAGTGTGCACAAGACAGCCGAAGGTAAGGAACGTAATGCAGGCAGTCTAGGGCATAGCCAGGCAACAAAATACAACGTGTGTACTGAACAGTCGAAGGCAGGGCACGTATCTAAATCAATAAAAGTACATATTCTCATACAAGGAGGAATCCCAAGAACTGTGGTCATTTTACAGTATCATGTGTGGTGGGAGCCATGCAATTCAGCCAACTATATACAAGCCTATGATAGCTCTGTCCTAGAGGAGTGGTAGAGTGAGGGCTCCCACCCTTTCCATGATTTCTGGAATTGGCCAACATCATTCTGCCTTAGTAGTGGTCAATCCGAGTTTGTTGCTCTTCACTGACGCTGAGAAGATTTAAACTTGGGTCGACAGATGAACAGTAGCGCATTATTATTATTATTATTTGAATTTGTTAGGCGCTCAGCTACCCAAAAAGGGTTTCCCGGCGCCATAGCGGACATAGAGCAAAAGCCAGAACAGTGAACAGTGAGCAGGAGTTATTGGTCAAAGAGCCAGGTCTTAAGGGTTTTGTGGAAATGGGTGTAGTTAGTTTCTTTACGTATGGTGGGAGGCAAGGTATTCCAGAGGGAAGGACCTAGGTAGGAAAAGGATCTCCCACCCATTCTGGAAAGTTTGATTCTGGGTACTACAAAGTTACCCTTGGTTACAGATCTTAATTGGCGGGATGGAACATAAGGACGGACAAGTGCTTGGAGATATTGAGGGGCAATGCCTGTCTTGATTTTATACATACAGCTTGGGGCTTTGAACTTGATATGGTTCTCCACCCTGAGCCAATGTAGATCCCTCAAATGTCCTCAATGGGGGAGAACCTGGGGATTCTACAGAGGAGTCTTGCTGCAGAATTCTGGACTAGCTGAAGTCTGCGGATCACGGACTTATTACATCCCAGATAAAGGATGTTGCCGTAATCTAGTCGTTAGGTGACAAGGGCGTGAACAACATTTTTTTGGGTGGGTATTGGCAGCATCCATAAGATTTTCTTAAGTCACTTCAAGAAGGTAAAGCATAGTGCTGTCAGTTTCACGGTTTGTTGATGCATTGACAATGAATCGTCAATTATGACACCCTGGTTACGAACATGGCTAGTTGGCCAGTGGGACGGACACCATAGGTCTTTCTGCTTACCAAGGATAAGAACCTCAGTTTTCTCACCATTCAACTTGAGGTGGTTTTAGGTCATCCAAGTTGAAATGTTCCTGAGGCCTTGTTTTAAGCAGGAGGGTGCCAATGGGTTGGAGCTAGAGAGGGAAAAGACAATCTGGGAATCATCCGCGTATGTAAAGTGAGTAAGGCCAGGCTGATCTGCGATGTCGGCCAACGGCCTAACATATAAGTTAAAAAGCAAAGGGCTCAGTATTGAGCCCTGAGGCACCCCATGAGGTGACGCGTAGGTTTTTGAACGCGCTGTAGCTGAAAAGGTTTGGAAGGTGCGCAACTCCAGGAAGGAAGTTAGCCACTCCAAGGCAGAGCCACATATACCCGAAGATTTCAAGGTGTGGATAAGCTGTGTATGAGAGATGGTGTCAAACGCCGCACTCAGATCCAGTAGGATGAGTGCGACTGTCTGACCTTCATCCAGAAGGTGGCGAATCTTCTCAGTGATACCCAAAAGTGCTGTCTCTGTGGAGAAGCTAGAGCGGAAACCTGATTGGGAAGGGTGGAGGAGATTGTTAGTGTTGACAAACTGTGAAAGGAGAGAATGGACATGCCTTTCAAGTATTTTGGAACAGGTTGGAAGAAGGGAGATTGGTCTGTAGTTAGCAAGCACTTCGGGGTCAGCCATCAGTTTCTTCAGAAGAGGGGTAACCATTGCGTGTTTCCACTGTGCTGGTACAATGGATTCCCGTAAGGAGACATTACTAGAATTAAGAATCACTGTCAAATGGTGGGTGTCTAATTGTTTCATAATGGCAATGGGCAGGGGATCATTGGGCGAGCCAGATGTTATACTATTTAGGATAGTTTTAAGTTCTTCTATATTAAGAAGTGGCCAGCAATTTAAAAGGGCTGGGGAAGACCGGAGTTTTGAGAGGGTTTCCAGGTTTTTATCCGTGGTGATCCCTGTTATGTGTGAATTCGAGGCCGCCATACTGGAGTGGATCTGAGGAGGTGCAATTGAATTCGCGTTCGCCATTTCCCTGTGAACTTTTTCAATTTTGTCCGTGAAAAATTGGGCAAGATTGTCACATTGTTGGCTGCTCAACGGTAGGGTATTAGCAACAGTTTTAGAACCTGCCAACTCCTTTACCACACCAAAAAGAGTTTTTGATCGATTGGTGGCTTCGGTGATGGTTTTGGAGATAAAGATAACGTTCGCCACTTTACATAGGTTTTGATAGTTTTTCCTAGCCTTAACATAAATGTCTTTCCGTTCTGGAGCGAAATATTTGCGCCATTTGCGCTTGAGGGATTTACATTTGGATTTTTCTATTTTAAGCAAATCATTGTACCATGGGGCTGGTGGGCGATGGTTATTACATTTAGAATGAGAAAGCGGAAGACAATGATCTATGGCATTAAGAAGCCACTGCTCAGTTTTTATGGCAAGAGTATCAGCTTGAAGGTCCGCAGGTGGGATACCGAGACATAGAGCACTCTTGGCCAAACTTAGTCGAGTTTTTTCCAGTTCCTTTTCAGGGTAGTCAGAGGGAGAAAAGAAGAAGAAAAAGTGGCAATGGCAGGTAAAATGAGAGTGAATTTACAAAGAAAATGATCCGACCAACAGATGGGGGTTGCAGGATAACATATAATATCAGAGAGACTGGAAAAAATACCAGTAGTTATTATCATTTTATTTTTCCTTTTTTTCAGTGGAGCGATGCTGCTCCACCTTAGCAGAGGAGCTGCAACTGTGCTGGGAAGAGACCATAAAGCCCTCCTGCTTAAGGAACAACAATGGGCAGTGGTAATGGCCTCTCATTTTACTTTTACTTTTACTCATTTGTAGGGCGCATTGAATCATCCCCAGGAGGATCTCTCGGCGCCTGAGAGGAGAACACCCTATTGACAGTAGGACCCAGATTAGAAAAGCCAGTTTTTAAGCAGTTTCTAAAATCAATCAATCAATCAGTAAACTTTTAAAGCGCACTACTTACCCGTGAGGGTCACAAGGTGCAGAGGGTAGGTGGGCTGCTACTGCTCGAAGAGCCAGGTCTTGAGGAGCCTTCTGAAGGTGAGCAGGTCTTGGGTCTGCCGCAGATGGGTGGGGAGGGTGTTCCAGGTCTTGGCGGCGAGGAAGGAGAAGGCTCTGCCACCGGAGGTCGTTCGTTGGATGCGTGGGGCGGCGGCGAGGGCGAGGCTGGTGGAGCGGAGTTGGCCGGCGGGGGTGTAGAAGTTGAGTCTGTTGTTCAGGTAGGCTGGTTAGGTGTTGTGGAGTGCTTTGTGTGCGTGGGTGAGGAGCTTGAAGGTGATCCTCTTGTTGATGGGGAGCCAATGCAGACCTCTTAGGTGGGAGGTGATGTAGCTGTGCCGTGGGATGTTGAGGATCAGGCGGGCGGGGGCGTTTTGGATGTGTTGCAGCCGTCGTATGTCTTTGGTCGGGATTCCTGCGTAGAGTGCGTTTCCGTAGTCCAGCCTGCTGCTGACGAGGGCTTGGGTCACTGTTCTTCTTGTTTCGGTCGGGACCACTTGTAGATCCTGCGAACCATGCAGAGGGTGTTGCAGCAGGAGGAGACGCCGTTGACCTGCTTTGACATGGAGAGGGAGGAGTTGAGGATGAATCCTAGGTTGTGTGCATGGTCCGTGGGTGTTGGTGCTGTTCCCAGTGTGGTCGGCCACAAGGAGTCGTCCCAGGCGGAGGGGGTGGGGCCGAGGATGAGGACCTCCGTCTTTTCTGAGTTCAGTTTTAGGCAGCTGCTCCTCATCCACTCTGCAACGGCCTTCATTCCCTTGTGGAGGTTGGTTTTGGCGGTGTGTGGGTCCTTGGTGAGGGAGAGGATGAGTTGGGTGTCGTCTGCGTAGGAGATGATGTTCAGGTCGTGCTGGTGGGCCACTTGTGCGAGGGAGGCCATGTAGACGTCAAACAGGGTGGGGCTGAGGGATGAACCCTGGGGTACGCCGCAGATGATGTCAGTGGCTTCATATCGGAAGGGTGGGAGGTGGACTCTCTGGGTTCTACTGGAGAGAAAGGACGTGGTCCAGTCCAGGGCCTTCTCCTGGATTCCGGCTTCTTGGAGGCGTGTCCTTAGTGTGCGGTGCCAGACTGTGTCAAAGGCAGCCGACAGGTCCAGGAGAATGAGGGCAGACGTTTCGCCGTTGTCTAGTTGGTGCCTGATGTCGTCTGTGGCGGCGGTGAGGGCTGTCTCGGTGCTGTGTTTTCGCCTGAATCCGGACTGGGATGGGTCTAGGATGTTGTTGTCCTCGAGGTAACGGGTCAGTTGTGTGTTGACGATCTTCTCGATGACCTTCGCTGGGAATTGGAGCAGGGAGATGGGCCGGAGGTTCTTGAGGTCCTTGGGGTCTGCCTTGGGCTTTTTGAGGAGGGCGTTGATATCAGCGTGCTTCCAGCTTTCGGGGAATGTCGCTGTGTCAAAGGAGATGTTGATGACCTTCCGTAGTTGGGGGGCGTTGGTAGCGTCTGCTTTGTTGAATACGTGGTGTGGGCAGGGGTCTGACGGTGATCCTGAGTGGATGGAGTTCATGACCTTGCGAGTCTCGTCGTCGTTGATGTGGGACCAGGAGGTCAGCTGGTTGGTGCAGGTGGCGTTCGGGGTGGAGGGTGCCGTAGTCGGGCGGTCGAGGTGTTGAAGGTGTCGTGGATGTCAGTGATCTTGCGATGGAAGAAGGTGGCCAGTGAGTCGCACAGATCTTGTGAGAGCGGGATGTCGTTGGTGTTGGAGATGGGGTTGGAGAGTTCCTTCACTATGCTGAAAAGCTCTTTGTTGTTGTGTGCGTTGTTATGCAGGCCGGCTTTGAAGGGAGATCTCTTGGCTGTTCTGATGAGTTGATGATGTCTGTGGGTTGCGTCCTTGTGGGCCGTGTGGCTGTCTGGTGTGCGGTCGTGGAGCCATTTCTTCTCTAGTTTCTGGCATGTGCGTTTGGAGGTCTGGAGCTCTTCGGTGAACCAGGCGGATTTCTTGCTGGAGTGGTTGTTTGAGGGATTCTTGAGCGTGGCGAGAGTGTTGGCGAAGTCGTCTATCCTATGTCTGAAGTTACGGGCGGTGGCGTCTGGGTCGGTGGGGTTAGTGGGCGGGTTCTGGATGAGGGTGGAGGTCAGCTGATCCTCGGTGACTTTGCTCCAGCAGTGGCGGGGTAGTTGTTGGGTGCGGTGGTGCGCGGTTGGTGTCTTGAAGGTGAAGTGAATGCAGCGGTGGTCGGTCCAGTGGAGTTTGGTGGTGTGGTTGAAGGCGATGTGGGTGCTTGTGGAGAAGACGGGGTCCAGCGTGCGGCCGGCGGCATGGGTGGGTTCAGTGATGAGTTGTTGGAGGCCGAGGTTGGCGAGGTTGTCGATCAGGGTGGCGGAGTTGGCGTTGTTGTTGTTCTCGAGGTGGAAATTCAGGTCCCCGAGGAGGATGTAGTCCGTGGAGGCGAGTGCGTGGGTGCTGGCGAGGTCAGCGATCGAATTGCTGAACAGAGCCATGGTCCGGGGGGGTCTGTAGATGAGTGTTCCTCTGAGGGTGGTGTTGGGGTCTGTGTGGATCCGGAAGTGTAGGTGTTCGGCGGTGTTGAGGGTGTCGTCGGCGTGGGTGTAGACCTGGAGGGTGGGCTTGTGGATGATGTCTAGGACTCCTCCAGTTCCGTTGGTGCGGTCCTTGCGGGTGATCTTGTAGCCATCAGGGATGGCTGCGGCGATGTCCTGTGCTGTGGAGTCGTTCCACCAGGTCTCGATCAGGAAGGCAACGTCTGGGGCAGAGGTGTCGAGCAGGTCTCAGAGCTCGATGGCGTGTTTGCGTGCAGAGCGGGTGTTGAGGAGTATGTAGCGGAGGTGGTTGGGACCGGTCCTTGGTGGTTTGGTAGTTCTGTTGCAGGTGAAGTTGCAGGTGTGGCAGGAGAAGGGACAATAAACAACAGAACAGGCAGTCAAGCAAAGCACAAGAGGTCAGGCAGAATTGGGTGAATTACTCAGCGAGGCACAGCAGCGGCGAACTCACGGAGGCAGGGGGAAGGCACGGGCACAGCTGGTGGAGCTGTGCAACGTGGGGAGCGACCTGGCCTGGTAGGTTTCTGGGTTGGGAGGGTGGGACGGGGTAGTTTTCTGGGATAGGGGATGGGATAGTTTTCTGGGCTGGGAGTAGGGTTAGTTTTCTGGGCTGGTGGGCAGGGTATAGGGGTATGGGGTATTTTTCTGGGCTAGGGGTTCTGGGCAAATTTCTGAACTGAATGAATGAATGAATGAAATGGCTTTTATAATGCGCAGCTATGCCCAGTGGGCGTCAAGGCGCCTAACTCAAAAACCTAGCACGTGCAGTCAGGAACAAGAGCTTACTGATATGCTTTAATGAAATACCAGGTTTTCAACGCTTTCCTGAAGAGATCAAGGGAAGGCTGTAATTTGATCTCCAGGGGGAGAGTGTTCCATAACTGGGGTGCAAGAATGGAGAAGGCCTTGCTCCCCCATCTAACCTTCTTAGCGCGTGGGACCACCAGTTGGTTTAGCTCTAGAGAGCGTAGGCATCTGTTCGGAACGTACCTCGTGAGCAAGGATCCCAGAGCATCAGTCGGACCTGCCATCAAGGCACGGTACGTGAGGCAAAGAAGTTTGAACGAAACTCTGGAAGGAATAGGGAGCCAGTGGAGACTCTTCCTGGCCAAGGTCATAGATGACAGCCAGGGCAGGGCCAGTACAAAACGCGCCGCCGCATTCTGTACGACCTGCAGGCGCTGCAGGAGGCCCTTGTTGATCCCGGCTTAGAGAGAATTGCAATAATCGAGCCGTGAACCAACAAGGGCGGTAACAACCTGCTTACGTGCCTGAGGGGAAAGATAGTGGACGATTCTTTTAAGAGTCCTAATGACACCCCAACAGGTGGCCACGGTCCTATTGACCTGGAGTTCCATGGAGAGCCGGGTGTCAAAAATGACGCCAAGATTCCTAGCAGATTGTGTCGGAGTGGGGCAGATGCCCAAGGATGAAGGCCACCACTCACCTGACCACAGGCCCTGGTCTTTACCAAAGACCAGGACTTCTGTCTTGTCGCCGTTCAACTTTAGGGAGTTGAGAATCATCCACTCTGCAACAAGTTGCATGCAGGACCTAAAGTTGGACGCGGCGACATTCACAGGGTGGGTCAGGGACACCATAATCTGCGTGTCGTCAGCATACGACACTACTTCCATCCCCTGAGATCTTACTAGTCTTGCAAGGGGGGCCTCATAGATATTAAACAGGGTCGGACTCAGGGCCGACCCTTGTGGCACCCCACATTGCAAAGACTTTGCAGGGGAGAGGAAGTCTCCAAGCGTTACACGCTGCTCTCGTTGATGAAGGAAAGAGCTCAGGAGACTAAGGGCCGGTCCTGCTACCCCTGCCTCCCTTAACCTAGATGTTAAAGTAGAGGGAGACAGGGTATCAAAAGCTGCTGTAAGATCCAGCAGGACTAGCACGGTGGATTGACCCAGATCCACCTTCCGGCGGATGTTATCCGTGACCTTGGTCAAAGCAGACTCCGTGCTGTGAAGCTTTCTAAAGCCATGTTGGGACCCATCCAAGAACCCTGAGGAGTCAAGGAAGTTGGAAAGATGGAAATTCAGGTGGGCCTCCAACATCTTAGCAGGGGCCGGCAGAAGGGATATTGGCCTGAAGTTCTTCAGTACACCCGGATCCAATGTAGGCTTTTTGAGGAGGGGTTTTACTGCAGCTCTCTTCCATGCTGCAGGGAAACTACCCTGTTCCATGGCTCCATTCATTATTTCCAACATCGGAGGAAGAATGATATCCCTACATTCCTTGAGTATTTTCAAAGGAACCGGGTCCAGAGGAGAAGCTGATTTTGTTTTATCTAGGAGGAGATTGAGTCCCTCCAGGGAGAGTGCAGGGAACCGATTAAAGGTCTGAGGGGCAACAATCTCCCAGGATTCAAGAAGTTTAATTCTAGAGGAGTTCACCTCACTCAGAGAGATCCTCTGTGATTGTAGAGCTAGATAGATATCATCGATTTTTTTATAGAAGAAATCTGAGATATTACTACATAGCTCCTGGGAAACAACAACGGGATCGGGGGCCTGGAGAGAGCATAAAGAGTCTACGATCTTAAAGAGCTCTTTAGATGATGTAAGAGAACAGGTTAAGTGTGTAAAATAGGCCTGTTTCTCCTTGATAACTCTGTTTTTATATTCTCGTAACAGGCCCTTATAGGCTTCTCGATCTTTAGGATCCCACGATTTGCGCCATCCCCGTTCCTTCTTTCTGCATTTTTGTCTAAAAAGTCTCAGTTCATCCGTGAACCAAGGAGCTGTAGGCTTAAGTCGCGCCACAGACTTGAATGTGGAGGGGGCTAGCTCATCTACTGCGTTGATAATAGAGTCAGTGAGTTCTTGAGCCGCCTCATCTACCATCCGCTGGGAGGTGATATTAATATTTTGAATGAAAGGGGCCAGAGCCGCACTCGTAAGATTTCTGAAACTTCTTTTGAAACAATTCTTATTAGTAACCGCATTACCCTTGGTACCAGGAATGTCCAGGGAGAAAGGGACTGCTAGATGGTCGGACCAAATGATCGGTACAGGCATAGAGACAGTTAGTCTAGGGTCGTTGGAAAAAATCCCATCCAGGGTATGCCCAGCTTTATGGGTCGGATGGAGTACCTTTTGGACAAAGTCACATGCCTCCAGGGAGTTAACCAAGGAGGATATGTCTCTAGACACCATATCTTCCAGGTGAAAGTTCATATCACCCAGAATGGTGAAGTGTGATCTACCAAAGTATGGTTCAAGAATTCTAAAAAGCTCAATACCAAAATTTGTTCTGAGACCAGGAGGCCTATATAGAAGGATTCCTGAAAAGGAACTCGACGAGGCACTCACAATACAAAAGTATAGGGCCTCGAAAGGGTCCGAAGGAGTGGATAGAGATTTTACAGTGCAAGAGAGTGTGGACTTAAAAAATATAGCCAGTCCACCACCTCTGCATCGCACTCTATCCAACCTCTGGAGTGCGTATCCGTCCGGTACCGCCAACAGAAGGTCATGGCCAGAGGAGTCCAAGGCCCATGTCTCAGTAACAAAGACCCAATCGGGTTGCCTCATGCTTACGAAGTCATGGAATTCTATGCCATGCTTAATAAGAGACCGTGCATTAATCAGGTAGCCCTGTTTGGATTGAGAAAAGGGCCGACCAGGTAGAGGGAGAGCAGAATTCCTGAGGGCCTGAGTAGAAAAATCAACTGGGGGATTGGGGTAGTTTTCTGGGCAGGAGGTTAGGGGCAAGTTTTTAGGGCTGGGGGGGTCGGAGGTAGTTTTCAGGGCTGGGGGTTTGTGGCTATTTTTCAGGATGGGGAGTCGGAGGTAGTTTTCAGGACTGGGGGTGTTGAGGCTAGTTTTCAGGGTAGGGGTGGGATCGGAGGTGGTTTTGAGGGCTGGGGAGTCGGGGCTAGTTTTCAGGGCTGGGGATAGGGTTACTTTTCAGGGTGGGGGGATTGGGGGTAGTTTTCAGGGCTGGAGGAGTGTCGAAGTAGTTTTCAGGGCTTAGGCAGGGTGAAAGAGATTGGAACAAGTGTGAATCTCATCGGGGAGGGAGTTCCAGTGACTGGGTGCTAGATGAGAGAATGCACGCCCACCCATTTTGGCCTTCCTTATTGAATTGAATTTAAAAACACTTATAAAGCGCACTTTTACCTAACGGTTTCATGGCGCTAGGACTGCTAATTCTCCCGATGCAGAGCAGATTGCGGTTACTGGATCGCAGCTGTCGTACAAGTTAATAGCGTTCAATTTTTTTCATCAGGTATGTTATGTTATGTTATGTTATTTATTCTTTTATATAGCGCACGGATACTCAAAAAGAGTGTTCCGGCGCTTTAATGGAAAAGGAAGACTGCAACACAATAACATAACACCGATAAAAGAAAAACAGAATGCCAAACAAAACCAGACAGGAAAATAGGCTACTGGGTAAACAGCCAGGTTTTAAGGCCTTTTCTAAAAGCTAATAGGCTGGTAGCTCCCCGCAGAGCAAGCGGCAGAGAGTTCCACAACTGTGGCGCCAGCAATCCAAAGGAGCGGCCTCCCAGGCGGGCTCTCTTCACACGCGGGACAACCGCCAAAAACAGGGATTCCGACCTCAAAGACCTGGTCGGTTGATAAAAGACCAGTCTCTTTTGAAGGTACTTTGCTCCCACCGCGTGGAGAGCTTTATAGGCCAGAGTCAGAGCCTTAAAGGCAATCCGTTTCCGGATAGGAAGCCAGTGCAAGGTTTTCAACAGGCCCGATGCATTGGCTCGTCTATTTAATCCAAAGATTGCTCTCGCGGCAGCGTTCTGCACCACTTGGAGCCGCTGCAGCAAGTACTCTGGTAGGCCCATATAAAGAATGTTGGAATAATCCAACCTGGACCCAATCAGAGCCTGCACTGTCAGTTTCCTATGCTCCTCAGACAACAGGGGAAGGAACCTCCGCAACATCCTAAGGATGCCGAAGCAGGTGCCCGACACCCCAAGGATCTGGGATTTCAATGTTAGCCCCTTATCCATCTTGACCCCCAGATTCTTGGCGACTTGCGAAGAACAAGACGGAGGAAACATATTAATCGGCCACCAGGCCTGCCAGTCTGGCTCTGTGTCGCACTCAAAGAAGAGTACCTCGGACTTATCGGAATTGCACTTGAGGCTGTTCAGATGGAACCATTGGAAAACAGCCCCAAGGCAATCCCGGATACTCTCCTCATCAAAGTCACCTCCTCTCTTACATGAGAAGAGGAGCTGGGTGTCGTCAGCGTAGGATACGATCCGGGCGCCATACGACTCCGCCAACGCCGCCAAAGGGGTCATAAAGATGTTAAATAGGGTCGGGCTCAAAATAGAGCCCTGTGGGACCCCGACTCCCAGAGGCGGCATCACGGCGGAATCTGGCGGCGCCCAGACCGTTTGCCGGCGGCTGGCTAGAAAGGAAGAAAGCCAGTCGAGCACCGTCCCCCGCAGACCTATCTCAAAGAGTCTTGCGAGAAGGCCATCATGGGGGACGGTGTCGAATGCCGCCGACAAGTCCAACATCACCAGCATTACTTTGCCCCCAGAGTCCAGAACCCCTTTAATGGTTTCTGAGACCTCCAGGAGCGCAGTCTCTGTGCTTAGATGGGGACGAAAACCCGACTGGGTGGCGTGCAAGATCTCGTTGGCCTCAAGAAAATTGGAAAGCACAACCTGAACGTGCTTTTCCACAATCTTCGAGAGAGCCGGCAGCAGGGAGATGGGTCTATAATTAACCGGGGCCTTTGGATCTAGACCTGGTTTTTTGAGCAATGGAATCACCATCGCCTGTTTCCAGGCTTGTGGGACCACTCCCTGACTCAGCGAAAGATTCAACAGCGGGTTTGCCAGTGGATTGACCACCTCCGCAACTTTCGCTAAAAATTTAGCAGGGCATGGGTCGCGGGGCGAACCCGATTTAAGATTGCCCATTAGCACTAAAGAGTCAGGGGCAGAGATCGATGGAAACACACTCAGCACCACACCTGGCCACGCCCGCTGGGGTAAGGTGGTCTCAGGATTGGTCTGGCCCGTGGGCTCAGGCGATGGGAAAGAATCCTGTATGCGTAGAATCTTGCTCGTAAAAAAATCAGCAAGGTCCGAAGCCCAGGTACCGGATGGTTTTTCGTCCGAGGTGTTAGACCATGGAGAAATAAATTCTCTTACAATGGAGAAAATCTCCTTGCAGGAGTTAGAAGCAGCTTCTATTCTCCTAGCTAGATATGCTCTCTTTTCCAGGCGAATGTCCCGGTAATAGGCCTTGACCACCGTCTTGTAGGCCAGCTTGGCTACAGTATCATATTGTGACCGCCAGGCTCTTTCGGCTACCTTACACTGCTGCCGCGTGGCCAACAGTGCAGCGGTAAACCAAGGCGCAGAGACCCGTTTCGGTGTCAGGCGGGGTGTCAATTCCGGGGCAAGATCTTTTAGCCTGTCTAGAAGCCAATCTTGCAGGGTCACTAGATCCCTGTCCAGATCGCCCGAAAGGGGACATGGGTGATCTACAGCTGCCTGGGCCAGCATCTCTGGGGTCACTCGGTGATATGCCCTATGGACACAAATCCTGTTGCTGTGCTAGGGCAGCCACCGGTTTGGCTATGCCTTTGATCGTAAATTTGGCAAGCGAGTGGTCCGACCATAGTACTGGTGAAATCTCAATCTCCTCGAGAGGGGAAGACGAGAATACCTGGTCGAGGGTGTGCCCCTTCTCGTGCGTAGGCTCCTGCAGATGAGGGATTAGTCCCAGCGGGGTCATAGCCTCGGAAAATTTGATGGCAGCAGGGTCGGACGGATCATCCATCCGAACGTTAAAATCCCCTGCCACGATACAATGTTCCGCTTTCAGGGCCAGCCCCAACAGCACGGAGTCCAGATCTTCAAAGAACGTGCCGAGTGAGCCCGGTGGTCTATACACAAGTAATTCCTTAACAGATTGATGTGGAGACAAAGTAATGGAAAAAGCAAGGGTCTCCGAGCCTCGGATGTCCTTCACTGGCAGGATTGCACAGGGGGTGCCCTTCCTGACCACCAGTGCCACTCCCCCGCCCCTTCCCTTAGCCCTATCCTTCCTGAAGATGTTATAGTCAGGTGGGATTGCCGTAACGACATCAGGGTTGGAGAATTCACCCCACCACGTCTCAGTAAGCATAAGACATAGTGGCTTCACTGTATCTAGGAGCTCAAAAATGTCTTGCGCATGTTTACACGCTGACCTGGTGTTTAGTAGCATGCAGCGATAACCCACACTAGGAGTATTATTGTTGGGACGTAATAACTGAGAGCGGTTAGGGCGCCAGCCACAACCCGGGCAACAAGATTTCCCGCGATGACGTCCGGGAAAGACAGTGCGACAGCCTGTGACCAGGGTGTCGAACGAGCGAAGTTCCACAGGGGAATAGTGCAGCAATGGTACCCCAGGAGGACACATCCCTGGTGGAAGAGCCCCACCCGCCGCTCCGCTCACCTCCGGGACGCTGACGGGCAGGACTCTGGCTTGACTCCGGCGCGAGTCCGGCGCGACCGCTGCGCATCACCGCTGCGCGCAGAAAGCGAGCATTAAGTAGGGCTCACCTGTGTTCCTAGTGAGCGCTAGAGCGCTCAAACAAGTGGCACACTCGCTACTCGCCACCCCCAAGATGGCGACCAGGTGCCAAACACGAAGGCAAGAGGAAAGATGAAACAAATCCGCGAAAAGCGCGGTGGGGGGCCCAATTTAAGGTGCAAGTATGCGGGCACAACAAGATTAAGTTAAAAGCAGGGGAAAATACAAATTAGAACAAATGAGATGCAAAAACGGTATTTTTAAAATTTTAGCAGCGCTGTAGATAGTAATTCCAGCAGCATAGCGCGCGTGCGTGCTATTACCTTCTCCAAGGCCGAGCTACTGCCTAGCTCACCTTAAGTAGGGCTCACCTGTGGTCCTAGTGAGCGCTAGAGCGCTCAAACAAGTGGCACACTCGCTACTCGCCACCCCCAAGATGGCGACCAGGCGCCAAACACAAAGGCAAGAGGAAAGATGAAACAAATCCGCGAAAAGCGCGGTGGGGGGCCCAATTTAAGGTGCAAGTATGCGGGCACAACAAGATTAAGTTAAAAGCAGGGGAAAATACAAATTAGAACAAATGAGATGCAAAAACGGTATTTTTAAAATATTAGCAGCGCTGTAGATAGTAATTCCAGCAGCATAGCGCGCGTGCGTGCTATTACCTTCTCCAAGGCCGAGCTACTGCCAAGCTCACCTTAAGTAGGGCTCACCTGTGGTCCTAGTGAGCGCTAGAGCGCTCAAACAAGTGGCACACTCGCTACTCGCCACCCCCAAGATGGCGACCAGGCGCCAAACACGAAGGCAAGAGGAAAGATGAAACAAATCCGCGAAAAGCGCGGTGGGGGGCCCAATTTAAGGTGCAAGTATGCGGACACAACAAGATTAAGTTAAAAGTAGGGGAAAATACAAATTAGAACAAATGAGATGCAAAAACGGTATTTTTAAAATATTAGCAGCGCTGTAGATAGTAATTCCAGCAGCATAGCGCGCGTGCGTGCTATTACCTTCTCCAAAGCCGGCCCCTTGCCATGGAGGGCCTTAAAAACCATACATAGCAGCTTAAAAATGGCTCATTTTCTAATGGGGAGCCAGTGCAGTTGGTGCAGGAGAGGTAAGGAAGGGGTTTGTGCTGGCTTGTTGAGGGCAAGACGAGCTGCCGTATTTTGAACCACTTGAAGTTTGGACACCAAATCCTCCCTTACTCCAACCAGCAGAGAGCTGCCATAATCCAGTCGACTAAGAGTGACTGGATCAGAGTCTCTCTTGCATTTAGCTATAAACTCTGATGCCACTGACCAGGATTCAGACACGAGTGCCCTTGCTTTGGATGAGAAGGAGGAAGTGCTGTCACTTCTTAGGCCCAGAACATTGGGCACAATCATTTGCCCTTATATCATATCCGTTTTTCACACTCTATTGATTACAACAGTCTATAGTGTGTGATTAAGTACCTCCGGGGGGGGTTTCCATACTGGCCATTGTATACTGAAACACACATCGCCTATAGCAAAGGTAGTGATTGGAGCCCTATTTCTACATGGCCCCGTCAGTGATTAATGGGTTTTAATGGGATTGTGATCTCACTGAGGAAGCAACAGGAGAGGCAGGTTGGAAGAGGTGAGATGGCCATAGAGATTGTGATTTCTGTTCATTGCTCTTTTCCTTGCCATTATTCTTTTGATCCTTGATATTACCATGCCAGACTATATATTATTATATATTCCGCAGCACTTTCTATGACTGCTCTGTCAATGAATGTGAAGGGCTATGGTTCTATTGCTATGCTACGTTCAAAACAGATAAATGACGTTTTTTTTTTTTAAGTCATGATTAGAGGAGCACCGGGTAGTTGGGTTTCCTTATACGATCGGTCCCTCTTGCTGTAGTTTTCTCTGCACAAACTACAGCCAGTCAGAGATATATTACAGTAGTCTTTATTTATTTGGCTGTGGTATGCTCTAAGGTAGCCACGTATGGAGTGCTGTTTTAGGGGGGTTACAGCTGGACCCTTGGGGACTTATAGGGCCATTTCTACTGTTGCCAATCAGGAGTCATGTACAGGTGGTAAAACCGGGTCCTGCAAGGACGCCCCTGACTCCACAGATGTTTAGACACATGCATGTCTACACAGAGGAAGCCTGCACTGGGTGTATGCACAGAGACATGTAGGTATGGCAAGCCCACATGAATACACCTTTTTGAATCGGAATATCAGGAGGACGGGCTCCCCTCCAAAAGGCACAATGTATACACATATCTCAGGCAGAGAAATGTTCTTTTTGCTTTCTTATGAGAGACCCACTTAACGGGGCTTGAGGGAGGCAACTTCAGAGAAGAGAGAGGAGCAACTTTTTTATTCCAAGTATTCCTCATATGTAAGGGGCTTAATGCTGTGGATGCAGCGGGTGGGGGGATTTTATTACAAGGAAGATGCATGCAGATGCAGCAGAGACATTCATAATAGCTGAGGAGTTATTTAATTGGTAGAGTTTCTGGAACGTTTTTCTCCCTGCCAGGCAGCCATTCCTCATTCCCCTGTCTTAACCTGGGGGAGGGCTGCCACAAGGTCTTTAATGTCCAGTTGAACAGATGGCACCTGCCACTATGTAATATCTATGCTGGCTGTCGGCACACAAGCTGCACTCCTGGGCTCTGGCATAGAATTCAGAGGGATGGAGAGTGCCATTTATCACAATAATTTTTCTCCTTCACAAAGGACCTGTGCACAAGATTTAGGGCCAGATCTAGGTAAATACTATTTACCTATTCTTAAATACCGAATTATACTGATTCGGTATTTAAGAATAGGTAAATAGTATGTAGGTAATTTTTCGGTAAATTTTACCTAATCTGTAAAATTCGGTATTTACCAAATCGGTATTTACGGATTCGGTAATTGACATTCATTCCATAGGAATGAATGTCAATTACCGAATCGGTAAATACCAATTCGGTAAAAGGGGGAAAACATTGAAGGGTGGCAGGGTGTCACTTTGACACCCTGTTGCACCCCTCAATTGTGTATGGGTGCACATGTTGCAGACATACATGCCCTAAGGGCATGTATGTCTGCAACATGTCACTGAAGCAATTTGCATAAAATTGCTTTTTTTTTTTTTGTATTTACCAACAACTTATAGTTGGTGGTAAATAACGAATCCTAACATGGGATAAGAGCTCATTTAAGTGCTCCCTACATTAGGAATTCAGTAATTTACCAAATCGGTATTTAAGAAATCGGTAATTTACCGATTCATTAAATTACCGATTCGGTAAATTACCAAATCCTTATTTTCGGCCCCTACATCAGAAAAGCCTATTACCGGTCGGTAACGACCGAAATTCGTTAATTTCGGCCGTTACGGACTGGTAATAGCCTTCCTACATCTGGCCCTAGATGTGTTACTATGCTTCTCCCACTTAAATGGGGCTACTGAGTGGAATACCTAGCAAAGATGTTGTATGACAACAATCCTCTCCTAATTGTGTTACAATGGAGGCAACACCATATTCATCTTCAAAGTTGGCATCTTTAATTTAGTTAACTGACATATGCGGCCTACATTAAGTATGAGATAACTCCCTATTTTCATAAGAACAGTGGGTCTAGGGGGACTCACTAGTTGCATTTGAACCATTTAAGATATACATCGAGGTACATGCATCAAAACTTTGGCATTCGACTGGTTCTCAACAGAGAGCTGCGAGTCCTCAAGGAAGAGATAGGTACTCTTAACAAGCATTTTCAATGTAATAGGTATGGCATTAGTGAAAGTTTGAGCTTTGGCGTTGCTAATAATAATGCAACATCAATACCTCAAGCTTTCAGTATTGCAAGACCTATTGCATTACAAATGTGACGCCTAGAGGAGTAGCTAGTGATAATGGAGGCTAGGGGCAGGGGGGTTGGACACTTACCATCATATGCCGGATTTTCATGCCACACTACGGCAGTGACAGACCCATTGATGCCCATGGATCCCACCAGCCTGTTGGATTTGACTCTGGGAAATTGGAGACCTGGTCGGGGTAATCTAGTGGTTTCCCGAGAGATCCTAAGGTGTGGGAGGGTCCGAGGTTGCAGAAAGTTAGAAAAAAAAACATGAAACCGGGTGACATACTAAGCAGCGCAAAGTCTGAGAACATTAATTAAAGAAAAAATGATGGAAGTGGGCGCTGTGCTAGAATATAAAGCACGGCGCCATGCAATTTAACGTGCATGGTTGCCCACGAATGGGCTCCAGGGTTATAAAAAAAACGTTTCCCAGGAGATTCAAGGGTACGGAGCGTCCGAGGTTGCACATGGCGCACGTGCACATTAATTAAAAAAAATAATGAAAGCGGGCACCGTGATAGAATATAAAGCGTGATGCCCATGCAAATTAACTTATGTGTATGGTGGCCTGTAAGCAAGCGCCATAGTTATAAAATAAAAACCTGAAACCGGTCGACCTAAAAATGTGTCTTCTATGTGATTGGCGGATCCC
Organism: Lissotriton helveticus; assembly: GCF_964261635.1. Lineage (NCBI taxonomy): Eukaryota > Metazoa > Chordata > Amphibia > Caudata > Salamandridae > Lissotriton > Lissotriton helveticus. The sequence continues at coordinate 82,151,613 of NC_136062.1, forward strand.
GGCGCAAAAGCACGTTACATTTGTTTTTTCTAACTTGAAAGCAGACGCCGTGCTGAAATAAAGCACAGCACCAGGGTACATAAAACCTATGTGCATGGCAGCACCAGAAGCGGGCGCCATAGTAATACATAAGTAGTCCCCTAACCAACAAATGAAGGCCTACAGTGTAAGGGAACTGTAGTTGGCCGGTGCTGCTGCTGTACTGAAAACAGAACTGATGTGTCCAGAGCATCAACCAATAAGGACCCAGAAAATCAGACCATCACAGGAGTGAACTAATGGCAACCCGCAGGAGGGATTACACTCCATATAGAGATCACTGCAGGTCTTGCAGACAGCGCATGCGCACTGCCAAGGCTCCACCTAAAAACAAGTGTTTGTACAGCCCCAGAGATACATCCTACTGAAAGTGAAAATGCATTCCACACTACAGCTGGAGAGACTGTGCCTCCTTGACGGTAAACATTGTTCCACTAATCTGGGACATCACATGCAATTACATTGCAGTCTTTAAAATGACTGCATTGTAACAACGCATACCATTACTCCGCAAGTCAGAACAATGACTTGCGGAGGGGTTAGAAGGTGTTGGATTTAAAATCCAACACCTTCCATGCTGTTGCACAGACTGGAGTTGGAATAGTAAATTATACTATTCCAACATCCAGTGCCCCCCTAGAGCAAGTCGTTATTCCGACTTACGGATTAATGGTATGAGTTGTTACAACAGGGTCGTTTAGCGACCGCATTGTAATTGCATGCGGTGTAATTGGATGCGTGATAAGATGGCATATTCACTCCTTCACTACAAGGAATTTATGAACAGACAACACTCAGATATGGCCAAGGCTGCAAACTCCTTGCCAGATTGGCGCAATCAGACAAAACACGTTCACCTATAGCTTCTCTGCAGAAGAGTGACAGTGAAGAGGCACAATTACTAAGAGATATTAATGAGATATTTGTGTCCTAATACAGAACTCTAAATGCACACTGGGCTACCCCAGCCAAGTCCTGCTAGACAGAGATGTTTGAGAAATTCACCTTAGAGCACTAACTCAGGAACAAAAGGAAAGACTAGATGGACCCCCTTGGCAAACCCTTGGGCAGTGATGGCCTGCCCACTGAATTTTACAACGCTTACCAGTGACAACTGTCTAAAGTGTTGTTTGATACGTACATGACAAATGTACTGTTATCTTCTCATTGCTTCTATGTCACCTATCCTTCCTGAAACCCGACCACAACATCCTGCAGAATGTCATAGTCAATCCACTCAATCTGATACTACTGGGTTTGGTGCATCCAGTCCGTTGGGACACAAACGTTCTCTACCTGGTAATGGATGTGCACCCCTGCCCGGAGTGCTCAAATGTGCAGATATCTGGATTCCTAAGGCTGATTTTTGTTGTCATAGGCAAACACTGTTTTTGCATGTGCACCATGACATGGGCCTATCTCACTAATTGTGGGCCTATCTCACTAACTGTGGTCCGATTGGGGTGCCCAAAGCACAACCATCATAGTGTTGGAAGGTAACAGCCTTCACCAGGATTTAAGCAGCACGAGCACCTAGGTGGCAGAATACCATCTAGTGATAAGTAGGAGTGAAAAGCTCCTTTTTAACCTGTGTCACTGGAGTAAGGCCAACATGCTCACTCTATTTTTAAAGGTTCTGCTGCTGTGTGCTTAGCTCACCCTTTTCCTACATCACATTATTGTGAATTGCCGTGCAGCTCTAAAGTGGTGTATCTGCACTGGATGTATGTGTGCCTGGGGTTGTTATTACACGGCGATAGTGCAGTCCTGAGTAGTGTATGCAGGGTGTATGCATGTGCTGGATGTGCAAGTGCCTATGAGTGGTACAGTACCTGAAGGTTAATGTGCTAGTTGTATGTGTACCCGTGACTGATAAAATTGATGAAGGATACTGTGCATGTATGTGAGATGTACATGCTGGATCTATGTATAAACTTGGTTAGACACACACTGGGGGAGCACAGGCCTCCCCTGTACACTTCAGAGGGTGCTCTTTCACTAAGAGGTCACAAGGAAGGGACCTAGGCACATCCAAATGTGAACTCTAGTCACTCCCATAGCCTGTGTCGTGGGACTATCAGCTTCGGAGACATCCCTCCAGCGACAGACTGCTTTTTAAAAAGAAGAGGGATACTTCAAAAGAAGCAGAGCCCCAACATAAACCTTTAAATATTGAGACCCTAAATCACATTTTGTGTCTGGAAATTGACTATAAGAAGGGGAGGTTGAGACCCCAAATATTGTCATCTGCCAAGCAGTCAAACATGCTGTGACTAGGACTGGGGGGCCATGGCCTGCTGGTCTCGCTGGTTGGTGAGAGGACATCACCCACAGATTCCAAAACCACTGGCCCTAAAACCTGGAGCACCAGTGCCTGCCTACTTGCCAAGACCAGTGCCCTGTGAGGAAGAGAAGAGCATTAGAGAAAGCAAGGTCTGCCAAGGAGCCCTGTTGAGTGGACTCCCATTACGAGGGGTGAGGAAACGGCTCCTGCACAGGTCAGTTTGTTACCCATGTGCAGGACTGAGTTGGCAAACAATGTGTGCCAGGAGAGGGCCACCATGAAGATAGCCATGGTAAAGACTACTGTGCTGTAATGTTGGAAGCTTGCACAGTAACGTTGCAATAACCCCGTATTGCAGAAGGGGCCACCATGATGAAGACTGCTATAAGGTGAGGGCCGAAGCCTTGTGTGGCAGCTGTGCATCAACCCCATATGCCAGGAGGGGTTGCTGGGTTATTTATGCAGAGTTGATCAGGCTGCAGCCCATAGACTGAGAGAGGTGGTGACCCGTATATCGCTGGGAGCAACAAGGACTGTGACCAGCCTGACGTAGTTGAGCAAGTGAGGACAGGGAATTATCATTGAAATACTAGAGGCCCAACCTAAAGGGAAGTTCTGTTATTGTTTGTGAATGTTGTATATTTCCTTTGTGTGGTAGCAGTAGAAATAAAATACTTATTTTTTGTCATAAGAGTGAGCATTTGGCTGGAAATTGCTTTATTTCTGCTGATGCATGCATTTTGAATTGTGAGCCCGTATTCCCTCATCTGTATCCACACCTACCTCACTCAGGAGCCTTGGACTGCTCAATTACGTTTACCACTGAGAGTCAAGTGCAGAATGGTTGCTTGACCCAGTTGCTCATAATCCATAATAAGCTGGGACACAGGACATCAGGAGTAAAAGGCCTCAACCCCCACAGTTGTGTCAATTGGCCCCTTAGTTGACCAGGGCCCTCTGAAAATGGCTCTGACACCGACCAAAATAAGTTCATACCTGGTAGAAGTACCGCGCCTAACATGAGCTCGCTTTTCCATGTCCTTGATGGTATGTACTGAAGCCAATGAAGGCAGTGGTCACTTCTATCAACAAACAGAGGAACTTTTACATAAGCAGCTGGGAGTGCATTTTACTTGTCCTAAGAACAACTGTGTGAAGGAGTTTATTGCTGTGATTAGACTCTTACACTCAAACCCCACTGCACCTGTTAAGATGGGCAGAATTGCATTTAAAAGATATTAGGTGGGTAGGGGCCTCAATCAGGGTTTTCTATGCTTTGAAAATGAAGCCACTTGCTGAATGTAGGAAACTGGGTTTTAGTTGTAGTACCCCCCACCACCACTTTTCGCCTGATGTCTGGTGCAACTTTGCCAGAAAGTGTACTGTGTTCCTGCTAACCAGGTTCCAGTACCAGTGTTCTTTCCCTAAACTGTATAATTGTTACACAATTGGTACCCCTTTAGTATCCCTGCAAGTCCCTAGTAAGTGGTACCCCTGGTATCTAGGGCCAAGAAACTAAAGAGGGTCCCTGAGGACTGCAGCATGAATTGTGCCACCCCGCTGGACCACTCACCAAGATCATGCCATGGCTGCCTGCATGCATTGGTGCAGAGAAAACCAAAGAGTCGATATGGGTGCACTATACTAATGTGAGGGCATATTTGCAGGAGTGGATATGTCCTGGTGATATCTAACTTCACCTTTAGATATTAACAGTGCACAGGGAAGCCATAACCAGTGGCAGCTGGCATCTACGGGGAGGAGCGAGCACGCACTGCTGCAATTTATATATAAAAAACACACAAATAATATATAAAAAACATTAACTTACTGTGCACGAACAGGACGTCCACTGGTCCTAACCCTCTTCTTTGGAACTGGAACCAAAGCAGTCACTCCCTTATCCAATCCTGGGACTGCTCACACCAGCATGAGAGCAGCCCTAGGATTGGTGGGAGTGGCCTCATTAGGAGCTCCACAGCACACTTGAGGCTTTGGCTTGCTCTGAGCTGTCTAAAGTGCCCATGTGTGGCTGGCCGTAGCAAGATTGCCTGCCAAATAGACATGTGCACTTTAAACAGTGTTTTGCCAGCCCACCCTCCTCCCTGCTGAGTGACATGCTGCTGTCACTCAGCAGCGGCCCAGCTTCCATTAAAAATTACCATTTTATTTTTCATCTCTAGAGCTTTGGGTGGGGTGTTTAAGTGGGGCGACACTCCTCCTAATGCCAGTGTTGGATTTATTAATAAATGCACCCAGAGGGCACCTTTAGAGGTGCCCCCTGAAAACCTACCAACTACTAGTGTGCTGACTGACTGGTCTTGATTAGCCAAGCTTGATAGACACGTGTGTTCCGACTACGCAAACTAAACCACGCTTGCCTCAACCATGCATAAGCGTGGTTAAAGCAGTGCGCAGTCTGGCTGCTGGGAATGGAAGCAAGAAGACCTCACCAGGAAAAGGTTAGTGGGGCTGGACTATAGTCTTCTGGCCAGGGGGTAGCTTTCTGGGCAGGAGGTTAGGAGCAAGTTTTCAGGGCTGGGGGGTTGGAGGTAGTTTTCAGGGCTGGGGGTTTGTGGCTAGTTTTCAGGATTGGGGGGTCGGAGGTAGTTTTCAGGACTGGGGGTGTTGAGGCTAGTTTTCAGGGCAGGGGTGGGATCGGAGGTAGTTTTAAGAGCTGGGGAGGCGGGCTAGTTTTCAGGGCTGGGGATAGGGGTAGTTGTCAGGGCTGGGGGATAGTTTTCAGGGCTGGAGGAGTGTTGAAGTAGTTTTCAGGGCTTAGGCAGGGGTGGGATCGTTTTTTTAATTAGGGGTTATGGTTTTAGGTCTAAAGGCAGTGGAAGGGGTAGTTATAGGGACAGCACAGGGGGCGGGAGGTGGATAGGATAATGTTTGCTAAGGGACAGGGATTTAGGCCTTAGGGCAGGGAGAGGGCAATAGGTAGTCACAGTAGTTTTTAAGGCTTAGGGGTAAGCAGGGTAGTTCTTAGTGCTCAGGGGAGTAGGGGTAGTTTTTCAAAATAGGGTTTGGGGTTTTAGACCCAAGGGCAGTTGAAGGGGTTAGGGTAGTTGTAGGGACACCTCAAGGAGGTGGGAGGGAGTCGAGGTAGTGTTTAAGGGGCGGGGACAGCATGGGGGTTGGGAGGGGGTACGGTATTTGGACTTCAGGGAGGACGGTGGGAGGGGGGAGTTTGTAACTTAGGGCAGGGAGTCACGACCTTAGCCATGCACACCCTTTTACCATTCATGCCTTTACCACAAAATTATGTGGTAAAGGCATGCGTGGTAAAGGAATGCTTGGTTAAGACACGTTAGTGGTTTAGGCTGCGTGGGAGAGGCATACTTGGTTTATCCAGTTGGCTTCACCATACAACCCTCCTGAGGTGAGAGCCTTCACTCTTGGAGAACAGGTGCCAATCCTTGTCCTGACCCCAATTTTTCATGGCAAGACAGGGAGGAAAATGTGCAAGATTAGGAGGTGTCCCCACATTCAGCCAGTCCCACCCCAAGTGTGGGCCAGCTGAGGTGGACCCCATTTTTCAGATTCCTCCATGTTGTTTTGGACAGAATTACCATTCTAGGGTCATGGTTATGCCCACTTCCCACAGGAATTGGTCATATGTAGGATGTAGAAAACCTAAAGAGAGGTAGCCCATTGACTACTATTTATCATTCCCCGTAAACGCCCCTAAATTGAGCATTTAGGTGGCAACCCTAACCCAAAAACTCAGATTCAATAGATTAACAGAAGAAGGATGAAGAAGAGTCACTGCCTTGCAAGAACTGCACCAGAAAGTTGGACTTTGGCACAAAACCCTGCCATCTTCAGCCCTCAATTGCGACAGAGTGACTAATCCTACGAGTTGGAGAACTACCAAAGTCTTGGGTAGCCTGCCAGCACTTCAACCCCCACTGACAGTCTCCCTTGGAGTGAAGAAGCTCCTCCCCAGCAGTCTGCAGGCACCAACAAGCAGAGTCCGGTGCACCACCTTGCTACTCCCTGGCCCGATCAACTCCGCAGACCACCAGGAGAAGGTGCTTGTGGCCTGGAAGGTCAGATCTGGCTCCCTACTGAGCATGAAGACACCAGGACCAACCGGAGCCGTGCAGCACAACCCCCAAGTTACCGGACGACCTGCACCAAACACCAACAGTGAAAGTCCAGTCGGGATTCTCATTGTACCAAGACCAAGCAGCAATTGAGGGACAGCTGCATTACTGAGACCCACTTCGAGAGTGGCCCAGCTGCTTTGATTTTGACTCTGCCAGCTGAATGTTCCTGAGCCTTATGGTGAATCTTTAAACACTGAGCCTGGCTGAATTAACCACTATGCACCTGAGCGGCCCAGCCCGTGTCCTGACAAACCAGATGTGCCACTGTGTTCTAAGAACCCTTTCAACCTGATGCCTTGTTTTGGAGCCCCACGTGCAGTTCCATTTCAGTTGGCCCCGTTTTTCAGGGGTGCACTAGCTACCTGCCTCACCAGCACCCTGCTCCAAGTAGAACCTGGGCAATTCCAGAAGAACTGCTGGAAGTATTTTGAACCTTTTCCCACAACTATTTCGAGCCCAGAAAGTGGACCCCTGAAACCGACTGTACGTACCTTTATGCATCTCTGACTTTTCCTCCCATAGGATTACATTGTGCATAAAGGCACAGAAGTTTGTACGTTTTACTTACTTTTAATATTTCTATCGATAACTGTACCTACCTTTAACCCCTTGGCCGTGGCCGTAATTCCGCTGCGGCGCTGGGGGGGAGGGACCTTCGCGCGGCACCGCCATGCTTGTGACGGAACCACTCCGTCACGAGCCACGGGCTTGCTGTGCTCATGATGGAGTGGTTCCATCACGGCCCCACCCCCTCATTAATTCAGCCGCGCAGGCGCAGAATTGATGCAGCGTGGGCGGAGCGGCCGCGGCGTGACGGAACCACTCCGTCATTAGCACAGCGCGCCGATGGCTCGTGACGGAGTGGTTCCATCATGGAACGGGTTAAACAAAGTTCTTGAGTTCAAAATATATATAAAAAGAAATGTTATTTTTATAAATTGGTCTCAGGGTTATTCTTTGAATTTGTGGCTCATTCATTTTTTTCTGAGAGTACAACAAATGCTTAGCATTACACTCTGATAAGCCTGTTTTCCCACAATGGCACATAAAAGAGAGTTGATATAATCTACTATAGTTTCTGTAAACCAATTGGGGACCCAATGGACTCTCTACACAGTGTACTTCTTTTTACTACAATATATAGAGAGCCAGTTTTCTACACAGAAGATAGGAGCCAATCAGACAGGAACCACAGTATTAGCATCGGGGAACTGCACACCATCCTATTCTTTAGCAATGATATCCTCCTTTCATGCATAACTTGGGCACAAGACTAAAACATATGGAGTAATGTCTGATGAATCTTAGTGTTCTTAGATCTACACATTAAAAGGAACAAGTCCATCCTGTGAATGCTGTATGTCAAATATTCCACACTTACCCAGATTGCTAAAACCTGTAGAACAAATTGAAATATGATTGTGTAATACCTTTTTGTTAGACCTGGCATCTATTGGCATGGGCTCCCCTGACTTTTTGCCTTCTGACCCCCTGATTTTGAATGTGTACTGAACTTCTTTTATGCTGGCTTTAGAACTCTGTGCACTTTTTTTACTGCTGATCAGTGTGTAAGTGCATGTGAGTGCTCTGTGTCTAAAATGTAAAGCCATTGGTTTCTCCATAATGTAAGTCTCTATTAGTGTGCATTACATGTGCCCAGGGCCTGTAAATCAAATGCTACTTGCGAGCTGATAGCACTGATTGTGCCACCTATGTGAGTAACACTTTAAACATGTCTCAGGCCTGCCACTGCAGAGCCTGGGTGTGCAGTTTTTAACTGTCATTTCAACCTGACAAGGTAATCTACTTGTCAGGCCTAAACCTTCCTTTTCATAACACATAGGTCAGCCCTAGAACACGCCCTGGACAGCCCATGTGCAGGGTGCAGTGTACATAGAAGGTAGAACATGCATTTTTTAGTTTTACATGTGTGGGTAGTGAAATACTCTTAAATCCATATTTCACTACTGCAAAGCCTATCTCTTTCATAGGATAACATTGGAACTGCCTCTTAACATGTTGCAGTGTAACTTTCAATCGGGAAAAGATAGTAAGTTTGGTGTCTCTGAACCCACAATTTAAAAACACATATTTTAGTGAAGTTGGTTTTTAGGTTGAAGGTCTGAAAATGCCACTTTTTGAAAAAAGGCAGTTTCTTACTTAAACCCTTCAGTGCCTTCTGCCTGTTTCTGGAATGCATGTTTGGATTGGATGACAGCTGGACCTTGTGTATTCCCTCTAGACAGTCACACACAAAGGGAGCTGAGGTATGCCACTCACACCCTGATGGCCCATCACCTGGCCTATGAATCTTCCTGAGCTAGATTGAGAAGGAGGAGCTAACACTTGAACCTGTCCTCCCACAAAGGGCTGCATTGACCCCTGTTGTGAGTCTGTAGCCAGGACAGGGAAGGGTCTTGTGCACTAGAAAGACCTTTCTGTGAAGTCTCCCTACTTCAAAGGCTAAAATGGGTATAAGTACTGGATCTCTGACACTATATACTCAGAGCACTTCTGGAACGGGGGACATTCTTACAGGAAGAAGAGTTGTTGTTCTGCCAGGAGGAACTGCAACCTTCGTTTGCTGTGTTGGCCTGCCGCCTGCTGCTGTTTGCCTGCGAGTGACAGGACTGGACTTGACTCTCTGCATCATGCACTTCTAAAGTTTCCCCAAGGGCTTGTTGACTTGCCTCCTGTTTTCTGAAGCCTCATGGGCATCAAAGGCTTCCTCTGCATCTTGCTATCAGTTCCTACTCTGCCAAGTGGTGCCAAAACCAGTCCTGGGCCCTTAGTAGTGAGTGTTTGGTGCTGCAACCCAAAACACCCACACATTTCCCGACGGCGAAAACGCATTGACGCTGTCTGCACCAAAGCTGCGGACACCGCTCACCAACTGTGCAACGCATGATCCACGATCTTCAATGCAGTGCCGATTTTGCTGATGCAGCGCATCCGCATCGCCCTATGCTGCACGCATCGCCTACAGCCACTGATGCGCCAATGGCGCATCACCCTGATGAACATCGCTTCTTGACATGGACACATCCACGACGTTGCCCGGCTTCAGAAACGTGTCACCTTCGACAGAGACGCATTTCCTCCTTTGCATCCAAGGTACTGTCAACAGGTCTGTGACTCCTGAACGCAGTCCAAGCTCCATCGCGGTCAGACTGAACTTTTGGATTTGCAAGGACGACCATTCAGCCCCAGTTAGAGCTATTAATTTCTAAGTAGTGCATTTTAAGTCAATCTTGCAAAATTCATATCCTGACTTGTGTATACTGGATTTTTATTGTTTTGGTCTTGTTTGGCTCACATAACTATTGGCAGTTTTTCTGTGGAGTACTTTTGTGTTGTTTTCACTGTGTTACTGTGACTGTGTGCTCAAATACTTTGCACATTGCCTCTTTAGTTTAGCCTGACTGCTCTGTGTCAAGTTACCATAGGGTGAGCACAGGTAAAGTTTTAGTGTGCGCTACACTTACAGTGATTAGGATTGTTGTTCCTGCTTAGACATGGGGCATACCTCTGCCAACCAGAAACCCAATTTCTAACACCCGTTATTGACATGTGGTGAACAGGGCTCAAAATATCTAGCATTCTAGTGTTTCTACCCTGTCTCCACACCCCTCACCCCACTCCCCCATTTCCTCAGGGCCTGCTTCCAAGTGCTTGTATTGACAATATAATAGCTATGAAATTGAAAATTTGGATGGCAGAAAGAATGGCAGAAGTGTGAGAATAAATAGATGTATACCATTGATAATGTATGACTACATGCGATATTACAAATTACCCAATTTTGTTTTGTGTAACATAACAGTGTCTTTTAAGTTAAAAAAATTAGGAAATTCGAGTAGCGTTGTATATATGTAATAATTGTTGTTTATTTAGTAGTATATATGGGTAGAATTTCTTTTGTGTTTATATATAATTTGTAGTTCAATTGTTATTGCCATTTCTTTGTTTTATGGGAACGGACGTGAGAAGGAAAGGTTAATTACCCTAGGAGCATTCAAATTCTAGGACTTGGTGACAGTGCAGAGATTACAGTTTTGTAAGTTGTCTGATTGTTCCCTCCCAGCTGTGATCTAACTGAACAAGCCTCTTTTACCCCACAGGTATGGGCAATCCTTTACTCTACATCCTAGTGGTTACCGTAACCCCAGTGCAGACCAAATCTCAATCAGTGCATGGCACTATAATGTCAGTTACTTATAGTAGAGAGATTCATGAAACTGTAACTACAGATATTCTAAACACTCATAGGTACAATCAAACAAACATTCCAGATCCGTGATATATTAGTTTTCCTCAGATGTAACTTTCCTGAAAATGTTGTCCGTTTTTCAATGTTTAAGGACATTTTTGAAAATTTGGAATTGGTCTATAGACTTCCTATTTCTGGCTTAATTTCAAGGCAGAGAAAAAGCACGTAGGAGTATCTGAAAAAGAAGACGATCAGGTGCCAAGTAGGCGGAGTCACATTTGGAAAAGTTAGCATAGACTAGCAACACTGCAGAGATATTTTGTAGCTAAGAAAGTTTTGGTAGGCTTTCATATGTGCCGGAGGGCTTGACAAGCAATCATTTATGGCCATCAAAACCTTAAAGTTGTCCCAGAGTGGACAGTCGCAGTGAAGAAATAAAGCGCTTGTCCAGGCCTAGGCCAAGACAGAGATACTGCTCTGCTGGTGGGGCTGAATTATGATGTGAACACATCACCATGAGGCCCGTTTGAGATGTATTGAACATGTTCTTGTTTTGTAATTAAATTCAAGTGACACAGTCCCGCCTCAGGACCGTGATTCATTCATTCGAGACCCCCCTCCATTCAGTGGTTGATTAACTCCACTACAAATGCCCCAGCAAAATCTACTCTGGTGAGACAGAGGAAAGGGGGGCAGGTTGTGGGCCATGGTAAGCATTAACGACAGTATAAAGAACTGAGCTGCCTATCTGAGTGTGGATATTATGTTGTGCATTAGTCTGCTCCGGCCTACATGTCTTCCTGCTGCCTCGTGAAGGGTGCATACCCAGTGGCGTAGGAAGGGGGAGGGGGGGTGGTGGGTGCGGGCCGCACTGGGTGTCATCAGTGAGGGGGGTCACAAAATGGCAAAATATGTGTTTTAAACACATAATTTTGCAATTTTGTCAAGCCGGGGTGACAAGTGTCATCACTGAGGGGGGTGACAAAATGGCAAAAAATATTTGTTTTAAACACATATTTGTGCCATTTTGTCAAGCCGCGGGTGACAAAAAATGTTCCGCACCGGCTACCACCTGGCCTTTTTACGCCACTGTGCATGCCACTGGTCTGTGTGGTGTGGTGAGCCTTCCTCACCCTCCTACCCACATCAGTACTTGCCAAGCCCGGCCTGAAGCACCACAGCAACAGTACTGAAATGCTTCCCATCCAAGCACTCCTGCCCACACCCTGGCCACATGCCCGATAAGTTCAGATGGTGGATCACTGGTGGGAGAGGAAGCTGAAGAGGGAGAAGAGAACTGGGGCTAAATCAACTAGTATCTATAAAGCCTACCTCACCTTCCCACCTGAGTAGGTGACAGCGCTGAAATAAGAGCAAGATTAGAATGGATAGAGGAACCAGGGCATGCCAGAAATAGAGGAAGAGGGGGTGACAGAAGAGATGACGAAAAAAGAAGATAAAGGACAGGGAGATGTGGGGTGCAATAGAGTATGGTTGAACAGTAGGGCAAGGATAGAGGGCATCTTGAGAAAATCAGAGATAGAGGAGAGCATGGCAACACTGAAGGTGAAGTAGGCTCAATCTTTAATGGTGTGGCTGGTTCCAGTGTTGGAAAAAATGTTGGATTCCAGTAAATTTGTACAAATTAAGAACTGCACTGGTGCTGTAGCATAGCAACATGGCCAACTGCATGTCTTGAGATCAGTTTCGAAGGCCCCTCAAGTTAATCCACCATAATGTTGAGCCAGATGGATCCTGCAGAGCCTAATAATATGCCGTGCCTGATGTGCGGCAGCCAAATAATTCAGCCAGTGACAAAATTCCCCTGGACATTGTGCCACTCTTCTACCTACTACTGCGGCTGACTGTGCCCACTTTGCCACAATGAAGGACTACTGCACTGGGGGCTTCCTTCCTGTGGGACACTTCCGGGCTGATAAGATGCACCGGATGGTGGAGAGACTCCGGTGGGACTGCAGGTGAGAAGAGGAGAGGGAGTGGTGCTATGCCGGACCTACTCCCTGTTAGTCGCTTTGGTGGTCCAGAAACACTGAGTAATAGGATGGCCCAGCCACGCGAGCAGGAGCTCTGTAATGAAGGCTTAGGGGCAGGAGGCAGGTCCGAGCCCTCTCAATAGTTCTGGCTTGGGCCGGCGTGATATACAGGAGAAGTGGGAGAGGCAGATTGGCCCAGCATTCCTCCTTCTGCTAGGCACATTGCAAAGCATCAGGGTACTGTGTACTGTGATGACTGGGTCATGACTGACAGCCTACAGAGGTGACTGAGGCTGATGAGGAGAGCGTGGTGGGCAGTACCTGTGGAAGTACGCCACTAACCCAGCAGATTCAGTGCAGCCTGTCTACCTGAAATGCTATGAGTAAGACTGCAGACACCTAATGAGGAAGTGTCAGTGGTCACCATAGTGCACAGCTGGCATAATTGATTTGGTTTATGATGACTGGCCCTGGAATTGACTGCCCTTCCCTCTGCAAGAACTGCTGCTAGAGAACCAGCACCTGCAACTGCACTTTGGGTCGTGAAGAGGGTGCCCCTACTGTGCTGCTGGGTGAGCCTGCACCTGCACTTGTCAAAGTATTCACCTGGAACGTCTCCCTCTCCACAGCACTAAGTGGTACCTGTGGCGGGTGACATGGGATGAGACCGACTGCCCACGCACCACTTTATAGATCTGCATAGATCAGCTATTCATTGGCTTTAGAAGTGGTAAAATGAGAGACACTCCTGGAGGTAGCAGTGTCACCATCTAAACACCGGAGACCATGGGAACACAGATCCTCGTTATTATTGAGCAGTCCAGCCATAAACTAGAAGACAAGATGTCAAATAGATAGGCTTTGCCTTCACACTGTGTTAAGTTAGCATGAGCTTATTAGAAGTTTAAACGCCATTTTACCTTTCTGCTACTTCTGCACATGACACATATTGTTATTAGAGCTTTGAGCCTAGTAGAATATTTTGCATCACACGAGAAAAATATGTTTTCCTATTGTATCAGCTTTGCTTGGTAAGCTATGTCTGAACAGTGAGTGCCGAGGCCTTCAAGGTTATTTCAACACAGTGGTTTTTGTGAGATCTGATATGAGCTCGTTCTAGACATAACACATATGCAGCGGCAGCCAACTCTGGCTTTAGGGGTGTTTAATAATGCACTACGCAGAGCATGCACACACACTTGATGAATATTCGCATGCAGAGAGCTGGTGGAAGATGATGTGATCCCTTTCCACTAAGATCAGAGGTATGGGGCCGTCCTTCTAAAACCCAAAGAGACCTTCTTAGATATAATATAATATACTAGTAAGGGAGAGTAAGACTTAGGTGCCATTTAGCCTTCTTCCCTTTAGCATTTTAACATGCTTTCTCCCTTTGTATTTTATGGACTAGTAACTATGCTGATAACCTTGTTGCATATAATATGTTTGCTTGTATTAGCTAAGATACTGCGCCTGAGAACACGGCATTAGAAATAAACATTTCAAACTTGCTCGTGTCTTCATTTACTCCTCGTTTTGGATTGGTATGTTAGTATAACGAAAGAGTGTTCATATGTTCCACGTTACCTGAGGTGTTCTAAGTCCATGTTCTGGGTTGTCTAATCATTGGGGGTATGGAAGAACCAATGAGACACTGATTGCTAGTCTGGTAGGGGATTTTGGATACTGAGGTGAGTTTTGGTACACCCTAATTCACTACGGTTCTAGGTCTCTATGCACAGTTCTGTGTAGGAGCAGAATCCCTGCGACAAAGATTGAGAATGGAATTAAACCTGGTAAGGGTGGATTTGTGCAAAGTGAATAAGTGGTCACTGCTAGAGAAAAGGAGGTGCAGCAGCAGACAGTGAAAGTAGCTGACCTTCGGATATGGCATGCTCTACTACTCATCGTGCACGTCTCCTAGATGATATCTTGAGGATCTTAAGTCAGATCTAGGTGGAGTAAGCTCTGCTATGTTGGGTTCCTGGAACATGAGGAGACAGCTGCCCCAGTGCTGTACCTCAAGCAGTGGATATGAGATGTGTTGTGCCCACGGGCCTCCTACAGGTTTTTTTTTGGAATACAGTGTGTGCTCAGGGCACTGGCCCCAAAGTCACCCGAGCTGCTTCTACGCAAGCCATGATCACAAAACTGTTTAACTACATAGATAGAGATACCATCCTGTGAATGGTTCTTCCAATCGGGCATCAACTTCCCCCGCCATCGGCACACCCCACCCCTCTCGAACAGAGGAGAGCTCCGAATGGAATGAATAGAATGGAACTAGGAAAACTTTTGGCTAGTGTTACTCCATGGGGACATGAGAATATTATGGCCCTGAGAGGACTTCATGGCTAAACAGTTTTACGCTAATATTCTAAACATTGGGGGAGCTTAAGAGGAAGTGGATTTTGATGACACTGATAAAAATAAGGGACGATTTAATCTGATCACTGTGATTTCAATAGGGTCACTGATGGATCCTATCAGCACAGTGCCTGCCTGTCACGGTATGGTGATGGGGGCACCACAGATTAGACAAACCTTGCTGATCCATGATTGGCTGTATCAAATGTAATGGGGGAAACATGGCCATCAACTGCCAACTCACGGAACACCTGGAGAACAAGAATCTTCAGGACACCTCCCAGTCCGGGTTTTGTACCAACCACAGCAGCAAAACTGCGCTGATCGATACTACTAATGACATCAGAGCCCTCCTCATCAGAGAAGAAATGGCAACCCTGATCGTTCTCGACTTTTCAGCAGCATTCAGCACTGAATGACAACACACCCTTATTAAGAGGCTTCACCAAATTGGAATCCAAGGAGACGTCCTCAAATGGATTGCCTCCTTATTCACCGGAAGAATCCAGAGAATCTGCCTCCCACTTTTCACCTCAGACCTAAGAACAAATCTGAGACAATCCCCTCAAGGCTCATCGCCCAGCCCTACAGTGTTCAACACCTACATGACCTCCTTGCCAAACATCGTCAGGGACTAAAAATTATCTTCTAAGCCAACAACACCCAGCACACCCTCTCGCTCTCAGATGACTCCTGCACCACGATGGTCAAATTCCGCAGGTGCATGACCAGCGTCGTTGACTAGATGAAAGACAACTGCCTCAAACTCAACACAGACAAAATGGAAGTTCTGATCTACAGGAAAAACACCTACCTGTGGAATGACTCCTGGTGGCCTTCCGAGCTAGGACCGTCACTCACACCGACAGACCATGCCTGCAACCTAGGCAACAAACTTGAAGGTACCGTATTTAAAAAGATGTTAAAATAAAAATACCCTTCACATTAGAAGACCTTTGAAGGAAAACTGGAGAAAAGAACTGCAATTACAATCAACAACAGATCTCTAAGTATAAAAGGGAAACCAATTAGCATAATATTTTATGCACATCAGCATTGCAAAATAAAAATTATTACAATTTAAATAAATATATTATTCAAAGATTTCCAGACATTACTACAGAAAGAGCAAGATATATCACGTCACAGAAAGGGAGCACATGGGCTACAAGTACAGCCTAGATAAGACAGACACTGAGAAAGTTAATTGGAAATGTACAAAATACTACTCTAGTGAATGTTATGGGAGGGCTACTATGAAAATTGATATTGTTATTAACATAGGAAAACACAGCCACCCCAAATGTCACCAAAATAGACACGTGGAGTGTACTTCAAGATTTAAAAGAGGCAAAAAATAGTTCGGAAGAACCCAATACTAAAGTTCCAAAAGATACACTCCCTAAAGTACCTGAGCACATTACAGGGCAGCTACTAGCTTTACCCACTTTAAAACGCTTAATAGCACAAACTAAAAACGCAACCAGTGACACCAATGACACTCCTGCTACCCCTCGAAGATACAAAGTCATCCAAATACCTGAACTCTTAACCACCACACTTGATAATAATGAGTCTTTCACAGTATTATACTTGTTACAGCAGATAATTTATTAAAAATAAGCCAATTTCAAACATGGATGATGGATGGAACATTTCAAAATTGTCCCTAAACCATTCACTCAGATATAAATCATACATTGTGAATATCAAAACACCAGTAACCCCCACTATATACCTTGCTACATAATAAACACAGCAGCACTTACCACAAATTACTAAACCACAATAAAACTGAAACAACTACCCCCCTCATAAAATAATAATTGACTTTGAACAAAGCTTTTGAAGACATCTTCAACAAAGTGCACTTAGGGCCTTATTACGAGCTTGGAAGTCCATGAACCACGATAACCCCTGTCCAACTGCAGCGAGCTCGTTGGTACCACCACCAAGTTGGGTGGATTGCAGACCGCCAAACTCATAATTAGGCTTTTAGTGTAGAATATGCAACAAACAGCCAGTTTCCCCTTGATATAAAGACACTTGAGTTGGCAGACTGTACTGCTCCAGACACAGATGGCAGCCCAAATTCCAAATACCATGGTGAAATGTCTATGACAGCACTATAGCTCAAGAAGCAACACCAGCAAAGCCATAGAAGGATAACACAATGCCATTCATTCCACACTAGCGAGAAACTAAGCTACACTCTACAAATGTAAAGAAGCCCTACAAAAAACCCAAAGTTATCAATAACTAAGAATAGAAGAATAGAGCAATCAGTAACCCAAATAAACCTAAAGTATGTAAACAACATGTAGAATGTACGACATGCCACAATGAAAGTTATAGGCATAGATGCATCAAGCGATATTGCGATCGCAATCGCTGCGAAACAGCGATTGCGAATGCAATTCCCACTTCCGCAATGCATCAAGTGCAAAAGCAGCAAATAGCGAAATTGCAAAACAAAGAATCGCAAAACCATTTGGAAACCCCCATTGCGATTCCTTAACAGCGATTACCCACACAATTAGCGAAATCAATTGCGAATTCGCAGTCAAATTGCGAAATCACTAATAAATCGCTATTCCCATTCATCAACATTCGCAAATAGAAAAATACCATAAATCGCTAATTACAAGTCGCAATTTAAGGAGAAGCCAAACTAGGTGGTAACCATGAAGTCCAATTGGGGAAAAAATAAATAATTGCCAAACAAGAAACAGGTGTTGGGTAAATCAAACACACTTAAGGAGACTCAGTAGGAGCATGAGGAAAGTCACAATGGCAGGTCTCTACATCGTGGCAAGGCGGCTGAGGCTCCAGGCTGCAGCCCAGAACCGACGCAGGATCCAGGAGCGCATCTTCCATCTGCCGATTACACTCCTAGGACAGACTGAAGAGGAGATCTACTCCAAATACAGGCTCAATGGGGCAATGATTAAGAAGCTCATCAGAGACCTTGACCCCCTGATGCAGCACCCAACACAGAGGACCAATGCCATGTCCAGGTCCTGTGCTGCCTGCACCTCCTGGCCTCCGGCAGCTTCCAGGGGATAGTCGCATATGCAGGGGGCATATCCCAGAGTACACTGTCACGCTGCCTACAGAGTTTCCTGGATGCCATGCTGAGCCGGATAAATCACTACATCATCTTCCCAACAACCCAACAGGACTTAATGCAAACAAAACTGGACTTCTATAACACCGCCCATTTCCCCCATGTAATTGGCTGTATCGACTGCACCCACATTCACATCTGTCCACCCGCAGAGACTGAATACATGTACCGGAACCGCAAGTCATACCACTCCCGCAACATTCAGATGGTCTGCAATGCGATGACCATCATTACAGACATTGTGGCACAATACCCGGGGAGCACGCATGATTCGTTTATCTTCCGGCACAGCGGCATACACACCCGCTTGGCCAGGGGTGATTTTGGCGAGGGACATCTCCTAGGTAAGTACACATGACCACATACAGTATGTTAAGACCATGTTGCCGCGCATAATAGGCACTGACCCTCTGCTCCTCCCTTCAGGTGACAGCGCCTATGGCCTCCGTGAATACCTCCTCACCCCATACCTCAACCCTGCAACACTACTGGAACGGCGGTACAATGCTGCGCATATACACACCAGAAATGTAATAGAGCGGACATTTGGCATGTTAAAGAGTCGATTCCGCCTCCTCCACAAGACTGGCAGGGCCCTCAAATACCGGCATGAGATCTGCTGCCGCATAGTGGCCATGTGCGCCATACTTCACAATATTGCCACCAAGCGGAGGATACCTGTGGAGGTGTCTGATAGTGAGTCGGAGGGGGACAACCTGCCACCTGCACATGTGCATCATGCACACGGGGAGAATCCTGCTGAAAGTCACAGGCGCCGCGCCAACATCACACTGAACTATTTCTAGTGCACCCATACCCCTCACACAGCACTGCACTCATGCAAGACACATCAATGATTGACATGAGGAAGATTTGTTTTCAAAATAAAGCTTTTGTTTAATTCACAAGCTCTCGATGTGCTTTAATCAGCAAACAATAGTGCAAATGTATTCAGACATATAAGCTCATGTAACCTGAGCAGGCGTGCATGGTTGCCTCACCACGGCACTGCCGTAAATGTCGATTAACTAGCGCCTCCTGCCGGACGCACCCTGTCACCTCTCACCCTCCACGTTGGGATGGTTTTGTTATGATGCAGTATTGGGCCGGGAACTGCACCGCCTGTCTGTTTGCACCGGCACAGACAGGCTGCTGAGGCTAGATGTCCCTTCGCTGGCATCATCCCCCCCACTATTGCATTGCCATGGTCGGCCGCCTGTTGGTTCTCCACAGCATTGGTGACCTGCTCCAGGGCTCTTGCAATGTCAGCACAGCATTGGACCATCTGGATTTGCATGGCCAATGATCTGCGCGAGAGCTGGAAAGTGGCATTCCCAATCAGGTGATTGGAACGTGTGTAGGCTGATAGCCGTGTGAGCAGCTGCCTGTGGCGTCTGCGGGTGATGTCCTGCTGCGCCACCATCAGCTGGTTGCTCTCCTTCACCGCTGTGGTCAGTTCCTGCACACTCTCGGTGAGGAGACTAATGTTGCGTGCAGTTTTAAATAGCTGCAGCTGCATTGCTGGCATGTGCTGCACCTGTTTACAGTGCACAGCAAGCATCCGAGCCTCAATGCCCAGGCCCAAGTTGTGTGCCTGTTGCTCCATATCTGCAGTGGTGGGCACCGAGCGCTGCTGCCTTAACCTGCTGCTGGCGTGGGCCCGCACACTTGCTGGGCGTCGTGTCTGCCTCATGGGTGGGGGTGGGATCTGCTCCACTGCCATGCGTTCCGAGTGGTGAGGTTGTGCTCCACCTGTAGCGGCAGGGTGTCCCTTTGTCTTGGTGCAGGTGCAGGTCCAGGTCCAGGTGCAGGTCCAGGTGCTGGCTGGCTCTCTCCCTCCGTTTAATCAGGTGTCTCCGCAATGTGGAGTATCTCACTGTCAGACGTGTCAGCATGTGTAGCACCTGTGATGTGGATGAGTGCATGATTAATGATATGATTCAGGCACCTGGGATGTAGCAACATGCATGCAGGCTCGCTATTGCTTGATGTCTGCATTCCCTGACTGGCTTTAGGGGTCTGTTTTACTTGACTATTCTGACTGTGTGTGGCTATCAGGGCACATTGACACACTACAGGTTCCACAATTCATTTGGGCGTTTGGGAGGAGCAGGGACTGGATTACTGGGGTTACAAATATGGATTGCACTGGGGGCATGGGCATTATTAGGATACGGGCTCGCAGTAGCATGGCTATTACCTTGAGATGCGTGTGTGGTGCGGGAGGTGTCCAGTTGAGTGATGCCTACGCAGGCTGCGGGGTTGATGGTGTCCTCTACTAGGTCCCCCATGGGTGTGTTCTCAGGGACTGTGGAGTGTCCTCCTCCCGTAGCCAGTCTCTCCCCCAGTCTCTCCGCGATGAGCTCCTTGACAGGGATTCTGAGGTCGTACCACCTCTTTTTTAGGTCATCGATGGACCAGTGCGTGACTCCCACCGCGTTCACCTTAGCCTTGATGCGCACCCAGATGCCCCTCTGGGTAGCCTCAGGCACCTTCCAGGACAGCTTCCCAAACAGTTGGTCATGGTCCCTGCTGACTCCTTCTATCAGGTACTCCAGTTCTTTTTCACTAAATTTTATTTTGCGCTGCCTGGGTATTTCACTTTGTCCTGCAGCTTCCTGGGACATTGTGGTATTTTTTGCTATCCTGTATTAGAACTACAGGGTGTGTCTCTTGGAGCTCAGTGCTCTGCCTCCTACTGTATCCAGCTCTGTTATCCAAATGATGCATGGAGCAGGCTACTTCCTGGTAGTGATGTTATCATTGTGCTCAAGATTTGACTTCACGTTTGTGCGATCTCGCAATCGGCAAGATCGCTAATTGCGATTTCGGTAATTGCCAAATCGCAATTAGGGAGTTGGAAACAGCCGACTCTGCGATTTTGTAGCGATTTTTGCGGCTTCGCATTTGGCGATTGCGGGCGGTTGCGATTTGCAGATATTTACCGATTTTTATGATGAATCCCATTCTGCGATTTCTAAATAGCGATTTGGTATTTTTCGCTATTTGGGTTTCACAGAGTGGGTGCTTGATGCATCTGGGGGATAATCTTTTAAACAACAACACAGTACACTACTTAGAAACAATAACATAATCCCTATAATAAGTAAAATCCAAATTACTGAGTATTCATGGCTCCATGACCTTCAGTAGGGGTGCGCGTACAGGTGGGAGTACATGGCCTATTTGCAACAGCACCTTTCACATTAAGGAAAGAAATGTGCGCTTCAAAGTTGTTTAAAACAGAAATGTATTCTAGCAGTTTATGCATTGACATCAGGATCACCCAACACGTTTTCACCAGACAACCGCCTTGTTTACAGGCAAAAGTGCAATCCCTTACCATCAAATATAAATGCTCACCTTGGTGTCATGTATATTGAGAAAGGGCTCAGCTGGAACCAGCAGAGTGGTAACAAACACAAATGTGGTGGCTATTTTGTAATTTGCATCCAAAATAATACAAAAGACACACGATAAAAAACGGAGACTAGTTTGAACTGAAACCGAAGAAGTAATAAACAAACTTTAACAAAGGTACACACCACTAAA
Organism: Lissotriton helveticus; assembly: GCF_964261635.1. Classification (NCBI taxonomy): domain Eukaryota; kingdom Metazoa; phylum Chordata; class Amphibia; order Caudata; family Salamandridae; genus Lissotriton; species Lissotriton helveticus. Next base: position 82,173,298 of record NC_136062.1, read on the forward strand.
ATGTATAGATTTTTAAATAATTATTAAACATTATATTTCTATACATCAGTCAGAAAAACCATTGAAATAACATGGGAAATACAAATAATGACCACAAATATTATGTTAAATTAAAATCAACACATTAACAGTCACAAAGCACAATCTTAGAAATACATACAAAATGAAACCTAATAAATCGAACACATAGAAATGTAAAATATTACATTAAAATTACAGCAAATACAAAACAAAAATAAAAAATAAACTTGCAAGCATGTAGTCCATACTCACATTCTCAAAATATAAAAAAGATAAATTGTTGTTAAAAAAGAGTCCAAAACCTTTTAACATTTAAGAGTCCATAGTAAACCCATAAAAGTAACCCAAAGACACCCAAAATCAGAAAAAAGAAATGCTGTAGGAAACCCGAAAAATCAATAGATACATTGGTTTATTAGAAATCAAATTAATTTCTTTCTAAAAAAAATGCAAAAGCCACAGGTCAACGGAAAAACATCAGATCTGTAAACCTGGAAAAAAAAATCAACTACCTACCCACACAAACCGCTATGTTTATATACAACATAAACATAACATTATAAATTAAGTAAACACAAATTATAGTATAATATTCAAAATAGCATCACACTACTACCAAACTCTAATTATTCCTAACACACAACACAACTAAAGAACAGAATACAACCTACAAAAAGTGACACTCAAAATCAAAAGTTACTCGTCACCTCCAGTCTCTCTAGCCACAAAACCCTATGAAAAACTTAAAAAAGGTCTTACCTTATCCATCAATCAGCAGCAGGTAATCACAACTCGCTGCCACCACATCTGACAAAAAATAACACCTATAGACTGCAAAAGTAGACTTCGCAAAAAAATGGTCCTTAAATGAAAACAAAAAAATGACTATCTCCCTATAGAAAACAATGGGTCTTTAAATAAAAATTGCAAAAAAAGAAAAAAAACATATGTAATAATGTTATAAGATATATAAAAAGTCTAAATAAATGTGTTATGAAAATATTCATAAATATGTGAAATATAAAGACATTATTACTAATAAAATAACAAATATTATAATACAGTACCATTTAAAATATCCTTTAAAACATATATCAAAATATCCATAAAATAAAAATATGGTTGTATCGCAAATGTACATGGCTTGAAAAATGAAACATATTTGGAAACATGTTGAAAAATACAAATAAGTAAAATAATCATAAACAAATTTATATCTTGGTTTGTGTTTTAGAAAAATGTACAAAATTCCCTTGTGTGAATCAATGTTTTAAACAATATACAAAATGTTGTGTGTGAAAAAAATATCAAACATATTGCTAAACAAATAATAATTTTTTTGTTTAAAAATATATGTGTGTAGAAATATCTAAATAGTGACAAATATAAAACTAAAAAAGTGTCATTTTCTCTGGTATTAAAAACATGTCAATAGTTGAAGTTGTACATCTATCAATAACAGTATAGTATAATATATTCAACAAGTTTTACAATAAAATAGTTGCATTCACTACTCCCATTAGTATTGAAACCATGTTAAGGGTCATGTTATGTTGTATAGTGAAGGATCACAATTACTATTCTCACTCCAATCTAAAGCATTTAGGGGAAGGTAACCCATTAAAGTAGTCACATGTACTATTCCCACTCCAATATAACCCATTGAGGGGAACGGTTTGGACCCTAAAGGGGTAACATTTACTATTCCCACAAAAATCTATGCCATATAGGGGAAGGTGTTGCAAGCTAAAGAGGTGCTGTTTACTAATCCCAATCCAATCTAAGCCATTTATGGGAAGGTACTGGACACTGAAGGGGTGATATTTACTATTCCTACTCCAATCCAAGCCATTTAGAAGTAAGTATTGGGCACTCAAGTTGTGATATTTACTATATCCACTCCAAGCTAAGTCGTTTAGGGAAAGGTTTTGAACACGAAAGTGATGGCATTTATTATTCACACTCTAATTTAAGCCATTTGGTGAAGGTTTTGGACACTAACGGGGTGATATTTAGTATTCCCATTCCAATTTAATCCATTTAGGGGTAGGTGTTGGACACTAAAGTTGTGACATCTACAACTCCAGTTCACCCTAAGCCACTCAGGAGATGGTCTCGGAAACAAAAGTGTTGACATTTAGTATTCTCACTCTAATCTAAGCCATGTTGGCTTTGCACACTAAAGGGATGGCATTTACTGTTCCCACTCCACTTCAAGGGCTTTATTATGAGACTAGTGTAAAATAATTATTTGTAAGTGTTAACACTAAATATAATAGATTATGAGCTTTATGATTTTGGCGGTCCTCCTGTGAGACTGCCACTGCTGCGCTCACAGGTTGATTGCCAAGCCCGCTGTGCACCCGTTCGCAGGATTACGACTGAAATCTTGGGAAGGTGGGTGGTGCTGCAGCGGTCTTACAGCAGTGGTATGTTAGGCTCATAGGAGAAAATAACCTCGGGTCTGAATAAAAAAGAGTATGACTGTAGAGAGACATATGCACACTAAAGAAGGAGTCCTATTTTAAGGGAGTAATCCCGTCACCGACCAAGGTGGCTTGCTTCATCATCTGGGATTCTTCTCGAAAAAATTTACCAAATAATATTAAATAAAAACCTATATAAAAAAATCATATGCAATTTATCTAAAAATCATTAAGAATTTACAAACAATATGTAAAGCATATAATAACAGTAAATGATATCATTTAAAAACATACATTTTGTATTCATTAAATACATAATCCTTTAATATAGCACATATAAAAAATTATGATAATCAAAAACACAACTGATACCGAAATATAGAAACACAGTATAACCAACTTCCAGAAAAAAATAAATTATTAAAAAAAATGACACACTTAAAATATTATTAATCAATGAAACATCTAATTTACCTTTTTATAAAAAAAATAAAAAGCTATACATTGTTTATTCACATAATATAACAATGTATCAAAATAATAAACAACACATATATATTCATAAATAATTTGTTTAGTATTTCATTTATTTACCAAATCTAGGTAATATATAGAATATTGTATCCATTTTAAATAATATAAATTACCACATATTATATCAAAGAATTGAAATTTAAATCAAACCATAAATATGAAAATTCTTTCAAAATCTAATACAAAGGTAATTACAAAAAATGATTTGTTAAAAAAGTAACTTAATTTTTTTTAACAACTGCATTTTTTAAAAGTGATATAATACATTTGTTTAGCAATATAACAGAGATAGAAATCTATTTAAATAAAAACACTTTCAAAATATTTTAAAATTATTTTCTCATCAAATAGAAAAATAAACTTATAGTTAAACATTTAATTTAAGCAAAATCAAATTTGAACTGATACACCAAATTTTAAATAAAAATTAAATTAAACATATATTTTAAAATCTTCCCACCCTTTTCCTGAATTAACCCAAAGCCTGTTCCTTTTACATTATAAAACTTATAAAAATACTAAACTACTCCGATTAATACTTTCACAAATTACAATACATAAATAAAAAATGGAAAATTAATAAATTGTAATTTTAAAAACAAAACTTAATGATATTATACACAACAATAATTTAGAAAATTATATTTGTTTCAACAATATTAAAAACGATGCGTAAACCAATATTCTTACCGTCGATACTTCTTCCAAGGAAAAATTTAACATTACGATAGTCTCGACGTGCTATTTTTTTTCACAAAATGTTTTATTCAATATTTTGTCCCAACACCTCTAGAAGGCAGTACTTACGTCTGTGCAGTTTCATGTACTGGAGGTCTCCATGCTGAAAATATAACGTAATCATCAGAAAGCAACATTTAAATTAGGAAGAAGGGAGGAAGATTAAAGAGAGCCATTATAGAAGGCAATAAGAGATCTGCATGCTCAAATGTCACAGACTCTGCTTCACACAGTTATCAACAGAAATCATCAATAAAAATGTGTAAGTTCTGTGGAAAGGTTGGCTTCAGTGAACAGCTAACATGTATCTTGAGCTAGTACACCGCAGAGGGTGATGTAAATTGCCTTGAGAAATGTACAGCTAACACACAGATTTAGCTAGACCAACACAGTAGGTGATGTTGCAAAGAACCTGGAAGGAATGCAAACTGCTAATGCTGCAAATAGGCCACCAAGGCTTGTTGGGGAAACTGAGGAGGGCTGAAGTATGAGCAGTACGTCCGTTGGTGAATCTGCTGCACCTATGAGTACTAGAATGCAGGGTGTACAAGGGCAAGGAAGGCACAACCAACCTTCTCCATTAAAGCCAAGTAGTGGATGCCAAAGGGGCATATAGTCACATAAACTTTGGCAAGACTTACATTGAGCAAATAAATAATGGCTTTATTTTCAGTTAAAAAATTGCAAACATCATTTTGTTTGAAAAGAAAATTATAGTGCATATATTGTCTATCTTCTGCATAATCTGTGAATAACCAGAACCCTTTTAGTTTAGTATGTATCACATGTTGAGTTATGTTTTTTGTAACAAAATATTTTTTTTTACTCTAAAAATAGTTATTAGTCAGATCATCTTGATATGCACGTTCTTCTGTTGCTCTTACAGCATCAAGTCCTGCAGGGGACAAACAAGGGGGAATTACTTCATTCACCTCATCAGGATCATCACGTGCTGACTCCATGGATAGACTCTTACACTCAGCTAAGTTGTGTAGCATGCGTCAGTCATTTGGAAGCACATTGTAAGGTCATACTCCAAGACACCCCACATTTATGCAACCATCGAAGTCTGCTTTTAAGTAGGCTGAAAATTCTTTCTACAATGGTCCGTGTTTATTTGAGCACAGAATTAGGAACCTGTTTCTTAGTACATCAAAAATAATGGCACAATATATTATTAAAACAGTAAAAAGACACGTTGCACATAACGAGAATAAAAGGAACTTTTCCACGATGGTTTAAAATGTCATCTAAACGCTTAACACCCTAAGTGCTTTATTACGGGTTCCGTGGTCCTCCTGTTGGTCCGCCACTGCTACGCCAATAGGAGGACCACCAAGCTCGTAGTGCGCATGCCTGCTCACCAAACTGGAATATATCAATGCAACAATCACAGGTACTCCAAAAATCCACCTTATACCATGAAATTCACACACTCAGTTCAGTGGACTTCTGGACTTCTCTCTGGGGAGAGGCGATATGACCACATCAATTCCACACTTATGAAACTTAACTGGCTACCAATCAAAGTGAGAAGCATCTTCAAAACAAGATGCATAACCAACAAAGCTCTCTGCGCTGGAATTCCAAGTTACCTTGCCAACAAACTTTTAATAGGCTTCTGTGAAGCTCAACCATTCTGATACTGATTCCTCCCAAATATAAGACAAAAAAATCACTCATCCTTTCCTTCTCTGGGAATATGCCCAGAATTTGGAACGCTCTGCCTCTCGAAATATGAGGCAATCAATCATACCAATACTTCAGGAAAAACCTCAACCTGTTTCTTCAAAACAAAATACCAGAACCCCATCTAATGGACTCTCAAAGGTGCACCTTCCCCCCTTCAACGTAGCTCATGTCTCTGCCTCTGAAACTACTGCTCTTCATTCCACCCACCCCTGTTTCATACTACCATCGCTACCATCAAACCATATCGACCACCCATTACACCCTCTTTCATCCATATCCCTATATAAATGTTGCTGTATGTAAGCACACTATTTTTCTTTTGTACTCCTTGTAAATGCTGTCTGTGCAATCTTTATAAAGAGCTCTGGTGCCCTCAGGTCTAGTTCACGCTATATAAAACTTGAAATAAAAAAAATGTTTTAGTGGAGACAGATTTGCTACATCACTGTATTGCTAATGAACTAGGTCATTTAACGTATGCATTCTGCATGACATATAATTGTTTTGCTGAATCTGTGGTTAGCCCCCCATAGGGTGATAAGTCTGGATATAAGAAGGCTCTTGGCCAGGCCTACCTTACCAGCAAAGTGAGCATTCCTGGGTGCACTAGGAAGGCACCCAATTCAGGAGAAGTCAACGAGGGAGCACAATTATGGGCGGTTGCATGTGGGCGGGGGGAGTAATCCTCAGGAGCCATGCCAGGTGGGGCCCAGGTAGGATCCATCTGGGGAGGTTTTGCTGAGTAGGAGGGTACTCTTCAGCAAAAAAAGAATAAAGTAGAAAGGCCTTACTAGAACATTCTAGAAAGATAGCAATCAGAAAGCCACAAATGGACTTCACATCATGCAGTGGAACAGTTTCTCAAAAGCAAAGAACGCTGCCATTTGTAGTTTGGTCTCGACCATTAAGAAGTTAAGACAAGCATGGTAATTAAGCTCATAAAAGTGTCCTCCTGTAATACTAATGGGATCAATAACAAGATCAAACATAGGCCAATATTGGGCTGGCTGAGAACATCCAATAAGAATGCAATTTACCTATAGGAATCCCACCCCCTCAATGCTGCACCACCCCAGCCAAGCATTCCAGGTTTCATCACCTATGCTTTTTTTGCCTTGGCCAACGCAGACGTTACCGGGGTGGCCATATTGATCTCTAAGGAGCTCCACTGTGAAGGGCTCCAGGTGATAACAGATCCAGGGGCGAAATAGATTAGGGTTCACGTCTCGGTTCAGCAACAGCTTGTTAATTTTGTAAGCTATTATGGTTTTATAGAAGATAATATCACTGCTCTGGAAGATATATAGAACTTCGCTACGGGATCGAGGAAACCAATCGTACTTGGGGAGATTTTAATATTATTCAAAATAATAATTGTGCTCCCTCATTGACTTCAAAATGTAAGGTGTGGCTGCTTCCAAATTAACAAATAACAAAAGATGGCTAAATCAACCTGCTTTTTAACGAAGATGAAACATGATCTTGCATTAATAGATGCATGGCAAGCTGAGTATCCACTGGGTAATTCTTATACTCGTTTTTCAAAGTGTTTCAACTCTGCTTCTTGTATTGCTTTATTTTACTATGACACTCTCTTTCCTAGGGCAAGGTGGGCATTTTAGCCAGTAATTTTTCCGACAGCTCCATTTCCACTATTGAGTTTATGTTAGAACATCCTAACAAAATCAATTCCAGATGGTGTTTTGAAAAGTCTTTGTTAACTAACGGGTTGCGAATATGCGTATTGCATTAAACACATTTTTGGAAAGTACCTTTGGTACCACCTCCTTTTTTTCCACATGTGGCACCTTGAAAACCTTTATTTGAGAAGAAAGCTACTTCCTTCAAAGCACAGTCTATCAGACAAAATAAAGTGACAGCTAACCAGTTACAATCTGTCTTAGATTCCGCAACTTTGGCCTTCATTACGTCAAAAACGCTTGCAGACAGAGTAAAGGATCACTTCACAGCTATGGAAATAGTGAATCAAAATACCTATTCCCAAAATAGTTTTGAGAAAGCGATCATATTGGCCGCTACTTAGCATGGCCAATAAAGAAAAGAAATAATAGCAATATCTAATCAATTTTCGAAGCTGCTAAAAATAAAGCTGCCACCCGCCCAGATTTAATTGGTGAAGTCTTTTTCAAGCACGATTCAGAGCTTTACTGTATAAGGCAAGAGCCCACAAATGAAAGTATTATTTAACTCTCTTAAAACCATCAAGATACTTACCTCATCATAGCAACTGTTGTGCCCATTACATAAGCCTAAGTGGAAAATATTATCAAAATGTCCCTCAATGCAAAAATGTGGAGAGTGATGGCCTACCTGCAGAAGTGTATACATTGTTAATTAATCAACTAGCTTACCCGTCGCGCGTTGCTGCGATCTCCGAAGAAAGGAAATTCAAGGAAACTCGTTATGATAACATTCAATTTACATTGTGTCATTTTTATTGAAACTTATTCACTTTAATATGGAAAGCATTTCAAAGTGTCATTTTAATTCTATTTATTTATTTGAGTGCTTGTGGATACACAATTTTTAGTTTTTCCGTCTGGTGCGTACATCAGTATTCGAAAGATTATGAGGACCCTGGGGGGCCGATATTTAAAAAATGTTTATGCCAGAAACCTTCGCTGGAGTTTACTCAACAACTTCCCAAAGTTTCCTGCTGATCGGATGAATGCTGTTTTAATTCTATTTATTTATTCGAGTGCTTGTGGATACACAATTTTTTGTTTTTCCGTCTTGTGCGTACATCAGTATTCGCAAGATTATGAGGGCCCTGGGGGGGACCGATATTTAAAAAAATGTTATGCCAGAAACCTTCGCGGGAGTGTACTCAACAACTTCCCAAAGTTTCCTGCTGATCGGGTAAATGCTGTTTTAATTCTATTTATTTATTTGAGTGCTTGTGGATACACGATTTTTTGTTTTTCCGTCTTGTGCGTACATCAGTATTCGAAAGATTATGAGGGCCCTGGGGGGGGCGATATTTTAAAAAAATGTTTATGCCAGAAACCTTCACGGGAGTGTACTCACCAACTTCCCAAAGTTTTATGGCGATCGGATGAATGGTGTTTTAATTCTATTTCTTTATTCGAGTCCTTGTGGATACACGATTTGTTGTTTTTCTGTCTGGTGCATACCTCAGTATTCGAAATTTATGAGGGCCCTAGGGGGCCGATATTTTTTAAAAAATGTATGCCAGAAACCTTCCCGGGAGTGTACTCAACAACTTCCTAAAGTTTTATGGCGATCGGATGAATGGTGTAGTAATGCATAAAGGACACACAGACAGACAGACAGACATACATTCGTTTTTATATATATAGATTAAGTACATTCTTGGGTATTCTCTTTAATGAAATCCTCCAAGGAAATGCTCCCCGTGATCCAGCGGTTTCACAACCACAGATACTCAACTACCATATACTCACCTGGGCCCATAAACTCACAGTGTGTAAAACCGCTGGCGTCAAGTTTGTAATTTTCCACAGTGTTCAGGATTAGTTATTTAATATTCCTAACTATCCTTTCACAGATCAAAAAGTTCTTTCCTCTGGTCATTGGACCATTCGTTGAACTAGTTGATGGTGAAAATAACATAAAACTAACTGTTCTTTTATTCAATGTAAAGAACCACAGAATCAGGAACGTTTAAACTCTTTACGCCGGAACCACAGCCAAGCTACAGAAAAGACTCCAATGCATCCAGAAAGCCTCCGCCCGACTCATCCTGGACATCCCCCGACGCAGCCACATCTCCGGCCACCTGAGGGACCTGCACTGGCTCCCCGTCAACAAGAGGATCACGTTCAGGCTCCTCACCCACGCACACAAGTCTCTCCACGACCTGGGCCCCAAGTACCTCAACGACCGCCTGACCTTCTACACGTCCACCCGCCAGCTACGGTCTACTAGCCTCGCCCTCGCCGCCGTACCACGCATCCGAAGAGCCACCGCCGGAGGCAGATCCTTCTCATACCTGGCGGCCAAGACATGGAACTCCCTCCCCACCCACCTTCGGCTGACCCAGGACCACCTCACCTTCAGAAGACAACTCAAGACCTGGCTGTTCGAGCAGTAGCGGATCCCTTCCCCCAAGCGCCTTGAGACCCTTCCGGGTGAGTAGTGCGCTATACAAGTGTTATGATTGATTGATTGATTTATCTATATCAATGCATGTGAAACATTTCAAAATACAGTCCAGTCACCATCATTCATAGGAGGGAAAATTCAATTCATAAACACTAAGGGGTCCATTAGGATGTTGGGCGGTGGCACCACCGCGGTGCTGGTGGGGCGGAAAAACGCCTTTTTCCGCCCGCGAGCATCGGTACTCACGTCCGCCATATTAGTATAGCAAAACATAGGTCATTTCCCGTCTGCCGCGGAGCGCCGCGCCGCGCCATCAAAGTGCGCCCGCCACCGCGGCAGTGGAAGCCAATGAAGACTCTCCGCCGTGCGGAATGACGTTCGCCCCGCTCCACAAATTAGAATGGCCGAAACAGACTGACGCACCGCAGCGGAGACACCGCACAATCAAAGATGGCGGAAACTCGACAGCAGAGCTCGATAGCAGAGAACCTGTCCACACCACCCGGTCATGAACACCATGGACCCAGCCCTACATATGCATCCGGTGATGTACCTGCTACAGCACTACCATCAAATGGGCATTGGCGGACGACGCCGCAGGTACGCAATTACACTAATACAACACACAACACACAGGCTGACACAGGTCGCAATTCCACCACAGACACCCTGCTGGAGGTAACAACACATCCACAAGGGCACCCACACATGACCCACCTGCCACCAAGTCATCCCACTGCATTCTGCACACACATCGACCGCGAACCAGCAGCATTGTCCCGGTCCCGGTCACGTCACCGCAGCAGTCAACACATGCGCACAATGCAGAAGGCAGGGCCACTCCTAGGCATGGGCAGGGCACAAACACCACAGAGACAAACCCCCTCCAACCACACATCAACGCACCCCATCAAGTCACAGGCCACGTGTCCATCCTGTGCACCCCCATGCACAGCAACAAGCAACAAGCAAAGCAACAAGCAAGCACAATACACACCCTGCACCACACAACAAACAACCAGGAAGACAGCCACTGCAGGAGTGGCTGACAAAAAACACACAACACCAGTGCCACACACACTGAAGGCTGACAATCATTGCCAGCACATACAAACACAAACAAACACACACCCTGGGTGTAGCTACAAACATAACACACACACAGGGAAGCCTGAACAGATGCCTGCCCAAAAACAACACACAAACAGCACAGGAACACACACAGAACCCCAACATAATCAGACATACCCTGTCAGCCAAACTGTGGAAAGGCAATTGGAGCACATACACAACATGAGTGCACAACATCATCACTCAGGAACAAAACACACACAACATACCACAAATCACACAAGAAATGCACCTGCACAAAACTACACTGCCACATCAAACCAACCACAGATGCACATGAAATTTAAAATCAACAAACACCACAGGACATCAGGGGATGAACATCAGGCAGTGCCAAGGCCACATACACACAGCACTGTATGCATAATGAGCAGTGTGTGCACAACAAGCACAACAGCCACGCACAGACATGACTGACAAAACCTCAAAACACACACCAAAAATCAGCACAGCACAAATACAACAGCACACCCAGGTAGTGAAGCAATACCACAGCCAACACACAGACATCCAGCACAACAACAACAGGATGCACCACTCTGGGATACAAGAGCAGAACCATCTTCACCAGAGCACTGGGCAGCACACACAGCTGAAGTGCATATAGAACCAAGAAAAGCCCACCTCAAGGAGTAGTGGGGGCATGGCGGTGCGGGAATCACCCAAGTCTACTCTTAACCTCCTTATATAATAAAGTGGACCCGGAAACCTTCGTCTGCAGAAAGAACCACCTTTATTACAATAGCCCGGGCTATGGAACAGAGTCCCAAGCTAGTCAGAGACAAAACCCAGGAGGCTGCTGCTTTACTCCACAGCGAACAAGCCTTATATAAATTTTTATTCCACTCTTTTGGCATTCAGTCCATTGTTCAATCAGGGTGGTGTTTGTAGTTGATGACCTGATCAAGGCGGTGTTTGTCGTTGATGACCTGATCAAGGCTCGGCATTCAGACCATTGTTCAATCAGCTTGATCAAGGCTCGGTCAGTCAGACCATTGTCCAGATGACCTGATCATGGTGTCAAGGATGTTTACCAAGCAGGGATCAGAAGATGAAAAACAAGCTTGTTTACACAGGGCATAGGTGTCTCATGGCTTTCTGTTGATGAATTGGCTAACTGCAAAGAACAGGGGGGATTGGGTATGTGATAGTTTTTTTTAGCATCAGCAGAAATGGAGGCTGTAGGCAGGGTTTTGTCAAGAGATGGCAAGAAATGGAGGAATGTAAGGACATTAATAGGACCTAGTGAAAACCTATTTTGTTCATGCACATGAGCAATCCTCATTGATTAATAGCACAAGAACATCACACATAAACCATTGGGGCAATGTCCAGAGTGGAACATCACTCTTGGCCCAAGAACTGCACCACAAGGCACAGTCTCACAAATGAAGTGAAGGTGAGGCGCATACACATGTAAACCAAGGGGACAGCTGACATCAAAGTCAACTGACTTGCATGTCAGTAGTAGACATGCAAGGAGTGTACCATACACAATAGAGGGAGTGCAGACCCACAATGGCTAGCCACAAGAGGCACACATAGGGGATGGCATTACACCACATACACCATGCCACACACACCATGCCATACAGGAGGTGAAAAGGCACCATGTGCCTACAATGCATGAGAAACACAAACACAATGTCAGTGAGGAGCAGCAGGGCCACACAGTCTACACAAACACACTCAATACACATTGATGATGAAACAAACACAACACTGATGTGCAAGTCACACACTTTGCACACTCATAAGTGACCAAAACAACAAGTAGGAGTCACACAGACCTGCATGGACACACCAACACACTGCACAGTGCACAACACACAACTCACACATGTGCATAATATCATTTACACAGGGCAGGACAATCCAAACAACAGTCACACAAGTCCTGGATGACACATGTGTGTCTATCACAATCCAGGGGCACACACACACATCCACACCGACTACAAAGTCACACCCTTCACACTGCACACCTCTTGACCACCCAAGAGCACACATCTCATGTAGGCCAGGGGACCAGGACTAAGGGCCAACCCAAGATGACCATACACATACACAGCTGGGCACATATACAGGAATACTACACCTACATCATCAGCAAGGACACTGACAAACACACACACCAGGAGTAACTGTCTTGATTCACATATTGCACATATGTGACAGTAGAACAACAGTAGACAAGAGCAAGGCACAACTTGCTGATCATATGCAAGATAATCTGCACAGGCAACCTACAAACAGGAAGGCCAGTGGGCATAGCACAGGGGAGAGTCCAACACATCAGAGCAATAGGGCCAGTGTCCATGGCAGGTGGCACAGCAAGTACATGAGAGGCTGCACAGGGCGAGAGCCCAACACAGCAGAGCAACAGGGCCAGTGTGCATGGCACAGGGGAGAGCACAACACAGCAGAACAACAGGGCCAGTGTCCATGGCAGGTGGCACAGCAAGTACATGAGAGGCTGCACAGGGGAGACTCCAACACAGCAGAGCAACAGGGCCAGTGTCCATGGCAGGTGGCACAGCAAGTACATGAGAGGCTGCACAGGGGAGAGTCCAACACAGCAGAGCAACAGGGCCAGTGTCCATGGCACAGGGGAGAGCACAACACAGCAGACCAACAGGGCCAGTGTCCATGGCAGGTAGCACAGCAAGTACACGAGAGGCTGCACAGGGGAGAGTCCAACACAGCAGAGCAACAGGGCCAGTGTCCATGGCACAGGGGAGAGCCCAACACAGCAGAACAACAGGGCCAGTGTCCATGGCAGGTGGCACAGCAAGTTCATGAGAGGCTGCACAGGGGAGAGCCCAACACAGCAGAGCAACAGGGGCCAGTGTGCAGGGAGAAGTGCTGAGTCAGGACATGAAAAGCTGCACTGTGAGTGTGTCTGACTGTACCCGTCCATAACCAGCAACACACCCTGGTGGCAAACAATGGGCAGGACTAGCACACCTGTATGAGAGACAGGTGTATGAGGGGGGCTGCCACTCACATTTGGCTGTCAGTAAGTATGAGCGAATTTTGCGAATTTTCACGAGATTGCGGATTTTTTTATTTTTGCGTGTTCGCAGGATTTTTTCACCGCGGCTATCGCGAATGTACCCATGCGGTCGTATATGGGCGCGGCCATCTTGTTTTCACTGTTCGCGTTGCGTATTTCTGTTTCCAGTCGCTAGTTGCATGCTCGCGTTGCGCTTTTCCTGTTCGGGGCCGCAATTGCGTGTTCGCGTCCTTTTTTGCGTGCTCGCGAGCAAAATATCGCGCAAACTTACCCACGTGGTTGCAATGGGCCGCCATCTTGTTTTTCATTCATTGCTATGGTTCTGGGAATGCCTTTTCTATCCAGCTTCAATCTTTGTAATCCTTTGCTTTTTTGAAATCTTTTTTACTCATTATCTATCTCTTTATTTTTGTACATCTATAGTTTGTGTTTTTTTCTACTTTTCGTTACTTTAATAACTACTTTTTCTTTTCACTCTCTCGTGTCTTTTATTTACTTTTTTTTCCCTATTCTTTCCTCTTTTTCTTTTCTTTAACCCAGGACCATGGCAAAGGGAGCCGGCAAGTCCAAGGGGAAGAGTCCCGCTCCCACACCCCGCAGCCGGCTCCCTTGCGGGCGCTTATGGGGGGAGTCTGTAAGTCCCAGGGAGATCTTAAGCGTGGTGGAGGTGGCCGCACTGGTCTTCTTTGAGCAGCGCCACCTCTCGAAGACCGTCGCAGCAGGCGGCAGGCCCGGTACCGGGTACGGCCTCCGGGAGCGTCGCCAGTTGTGGGGTAAGGTGTGCCGGGCCATGTATCGGGAGTCAGGGGTCCGGCGCACCTACAACCAGGTGACGCACCGGTGGTCCGACATACTGGACCGGGAACAAGACCTGCTCGACCTGCTTGGAGTCGAGATCCCTGGGCTTGGTGAGTACTAGTAGCCTTTTAATAACTACTTTGTTTTCTTCTGCTCTGTGTTATATTGCAAATATATGTTATTTCCGAAGCCAAGAATGCTGCAGATTACATTGCAGGTAAATTATTTTTCAAAAGCTTCTGTGATTGCAGGTGCTCGCCTGCTGAGTGGCGGTGCTACTATGCTTACTTCTTTTCAATTTTGTGCTCATTTTCCCTGAGTGGTTATGAGTGTACTTTACAGATCTGCGTAATGCTAGAGACTAGAGACTCAAGTCCAGTCCTTCCTTTGTACTCCTGCCACTAAGAAGAGATAGTGGTGGTGGATTGATAGGTTGAGTATATTATGACTTGTCATTTAGTAGGACATTTTTTAGTGGTCTGCAATCATGACGAACTGTGTCTGTCACTTCGCGTGCTGCTGAGTGATGCCAGTCCTAGTAGTACCTTTTTGTAGTTGGTTTAGTGAGTTTCATAACTTTCCAAGTAGACGGTCCGCGAATAAAGCAATACTAATATCCTAGTTGACCACATCAGATAGGTCAATACATTTAGTGCAATTGTTGTTAAATAATTTGTTATTGTTTTTTTGAAATGTTTGATTTCGTTGACAACAATCATCCATGTTTGTGTCTCTCTTTCATGTACATCAGCTCCTCCCAGGGGCAAGAGGACAGAGGTGGCGGTGGCGGTGCTGGCGGAGCAGAAAGGCTAGGAGCGGTAGGCCGAGGGCTCTTCTGCTGGCCCCAGTAAGTTTTCCTGTTAATATTAATAATTATACTTCCCTAACTTTTACAGCACCTATTTATTCCAAACGTTCATCATAATTCTATTTTTTCCTATATCGTCTTTGATCTTCTTGTAGACTGTTTCTAAATCCTTATCCTGCCTCTACTATGACTCTCTGTGCTACTACTATTTATTATTATTAGTCTGTCTATGTAGCTAGCTAAGCTTGCCCAGTTGGCATAAAGTGTTAAACAAAACTCCTATTCAGCAATAGCTCTAGGCACTGAGTTCAGTCCTCTGGGTTGTCCATAATGTCTATTGAGGTCTTCTTTATGTTTATGCTTTGAATGAATGAATGAATGAATGAAACAGGTCTTGTAATGCGCAACTAAGCCCGGAGGCATCATGGCGCCTAAAGAAAAAGATCAAAATAACCAGATAGCAAGCACTACGGATACGCCTTGGCGAATAGCCACGTTTTTAGGGCCTTCCGAAAGTTCTGGACTGATGGCTGGGTTTTAATTCCAAGCGGCAGGCTATTCCACAGTTTGGGGGCTACTGTTGAAAACGCCCTCCCACCCCATTTGGTTTTGCAAACGCGGGGAGTCACCAACAGGCTCATGGCTGAGGATCGGAGAACTCTCTCCGGAGCGTATGGGTGCAGCAGCTTCGCTACTCCCTCGGCCCCCTTACCAGTAAGCGCCCCATAAGTCATACAGAGAGTCTTAAAGGCAATCCTAGACTCAATAGGGAGCCAGTGTAAGGTTGTCCTGGCCGCCGTGGCGGAAGATAGTCTAGGAGCATCCAGTACAAATTTGGCAGCCATGTTATGTACTGTCTGGAGGCGCTGCAAAAGACCTTTGTTGGCCCCAGCGTAAAGAGCATTACAGTAATCAAGTTGCGAAGCCACTAATGCAACGACGACCTGCTTACGAGCCTGCAGGGACAAGTAGTGCTTGATTTTACGAAGAATTTTAATAATGCCCCAACAGGTAGCTACTGTTCTATTGACCTGCTGTGCCGTTGAGAGATCAAGGTCCATAATTACTCCCAGGTTCTTAGCAGAATCTGTAGGAGTAGGGCAAGTTCCCAACGAAGAAGGCCACCATTCGGCCATCCAGCTGTTGACATTGCCACCAAAGACCAGAACTTCGTTCTTCTCCCCATTCAGTTTGAGTGAGTTGTTAATCATCCACTCAGCAACCGCCTCCATACAACTTATGAATGGGAGCATGCACCGAGCGAGGGAGGGACACCAAGATCTGTGTG
This sequence comes from Lissotriton helveticus, assembly GCF_964261635.1. Taxonomy (NCBI): domain Eukaryota; kingdom Metazoa; phylum Chordata; class Amphibia; order Caudata; family Salamandridae; genus Lissotriton; species Lissotriton helveticus. Next base: position 82,189,857 of record NC_136062.1, read on the forward strand.
TCATCAGCATAGGAGAATATCTCCATCCCATACGATCTCACCAACCTGGCAAGTGGGGCCACATAGATGTTGAACAGGGTCGGACTTAATGTCGACCCCTGAGGAACCCCACATTGCACAGGAGTGGGAGGAGATATAAAGTCTCCCAGCTTAACCCTTTGCTCCCTCTGATTCAAGAAAGAGGCCAGTAAGCTCAGGGCCACGCCATCTACCCCTATCTCCCTCAAACGAGATGTTAAGACAGAGGGAGACAATTCCCAACAATAAAATGTCAATGGTCACCAAGAATAAGATACTAGTTTACTTTTTGATTGGATAGGAGGCCATACTACCACTGTTACATGGACTATTCTGCACATACAGAACTATGGACAAGAAATAGGGCATTGGGGATAATAGGCGCTGTTAGACTTTCCACATACCTCAGTCATAACAGAAGTTGAACTCCCAATCTCCTTACTGACTAGTTAGTGTGTCAGAGTCATTATTTAGCTCCCGAATGCAGCGATGATCCCCAATGATTATACAACCCAGAATATAAGACTACGGAGGCAGAGTCCCGACCCCTCACAGTTACGGAATCATGCTTGCAAATGGCAAAGCCTTTCGCTCACTCACTCATGACCAAAAACCACAGAGTCTGTGTAAGTTTTAAAGCTTTATTAAAAGTAAAACAACTAGCTCTGCATGAGCCACGGTGCTCCGGTGCTCATGAGGAGCTGAGCTTGTCATGACCGCGCCCGTTAAATGGAACGCTCGCATGCTGGGCTGATTCCCCTGCTGTGTTGAGCGTTCTATTGGAACGGGCGTGGTCATGACGAGCTCAGCTTGTCATGAGCACCGGAGCGCCGTGGCTCATGACGAGCTGACCTCGTCATGAGCACCGGAATGCTGTGCGCGCCCGCCCCCAGCACAGCGGGGGGAAACAGCCCCGCAGTGAAGGGGTTAAAATCAACTTCATACTAGAAGAAAAACGGTAAACTCATGAAAACTGAACAGTGGCTCATTTACACATTTATTGTGGGAGACCCCTCACCTGGTTGGAACTTAAAGTACTGGTGGTGATGAGGATGAGTAACATATTGCTCTTGTTCGTAGAAGGGAATCTTCTGTCTGAGTGTCTGTTATGAGAAAAAAGGTGCCCGTTAAAAAGCAAGCATTCATCAGTTGTGCCAAAACGTGTAGCATGTTATGGCTAAGCAAATAAAAACACCCTCCCCTTCCGAAAGGGGAATTTTTAGTTTAGACTAGAGAGTCACAAATAATTAAATTTGTTTATGTAGTAAAAAATTTTTCGATTCCTAGACAAAATAGGGAGTGGTGTATATGGCATCTAAAAATATGAAATGTATTTTCTAGGCGGAACACCATCGGCACAGCCCACCACCAGTGCCGGGGCCAGCGTGGAGGTGGTCACTCCAGGGGCGGATGCGGTGCCAGCAGGAACTGCTATGGGGGATGCCTCGGTAGTGGCGGGCAGTGTTAAGCTATTATATACCTTACCAATTGAGATTACAGAGTAGGCTCGCTGCAGGGGTGTATATGTTGTACAGTACAAATACACTTTACTGTTAAGAAGACTTACAAATTTAGACCTACGTTTTTGTCAACCAGGTAGAAGAGAGTCACCCTTGACTTTGCATTAGCAATAGCATTAGCGGCAGGAGTTGACGAGTAACCAATGGCCTCCTCTAAATTTGACTTCAACTTAGCTGTGAAGGACGAGCGAAGTTAAATTAATGACTGGCAAAGAATGATACGTGTTTTTGAATGTAGGCACAGGTGGCTGGGAATCTGATGCGTGGCTGGTTGAAGGCTGAAGCAAGGATGGGTGGAAGGAGAAAGAAAAGAGGACTGCCTGGGTGGGTGAAACCGAAACTGTATGTGTGCGCAATATATCCTTTGGGTCAAATTCAAATGCAAGTCAAGCACGCATGCATGGGTGGCGCTTTACAAAATAAAATAAACAGGGTATTTTTCAGTGAGAAAAAGTACGGTTTGTCCAGTTGAGACATTAAGAAGAATGATTGACATTTACTTTGAATGGATGGATGCCTGGACGGTATCTTCCTCATAGATAATATAGGTGTATGTAGAGTAGACAGAGTAGATGGTCACTGGATGAAGAGTGTTACTTTGAAGAGCATGCAACACTGCACGTCCGTGCCAGAGTAGCAAAGCTGAGGAAAGTAGAAGTTGTAATTTTTCAGAATACTCCCTTGACTAACAGTAGTTTGCAAGCACAGCATATATTGTGTATCTATATTGTATAGTTCACATTATCAAGTCAAGTCACAAGTGCCTTTCTCCGGCGATTACGGGTACCACTCACTACCTATGTTAATAATTTTTTTTCACCTGTGTCATTCATGTGTGGCCTACCGGTGTTCACTCAATCAATAAAAACAAAGCACCTAAAGTCATCCCTTATATAAGCAAATATCTTGTGAAGGGATAGATGATCATATTATCTTCTTCATTTTTCTTTTGTAGTAGTCAGGGGCAGGGCAGGGTGAAAGTTAAATTAATTGAGCAGTAGCCGTTGTAACAGAGTATGGCCAGTGCCACCCGTAATAGAAAAGTAAGAGCTTCCCCACCTGCATGTACAGGACTGGTAACAGTAACGCGAGTCTGCGGCATCATGGCTTGCGTCTGTTTTTCTTGGGTGCAAGCTGACTGCGCTGGCATTATGCCGGCTTCCACAAGTTTACGTACTAATTTCGCTAAACAAGAGAGAAGAAGACTGGTGTACTGTCTGAGTCTAATGTAGTGAGTCCATATAGTGCTAGTAGAATTCCTGAAACTCCCACTAATGTTAGAGCAGAGGCCGACGAAGTGAGAGGTTAGATAGATACATGCCACAAATGTTATGTACTGTGCTTGCAAGTTGCTAGTGCTACTGTGACACAACTTTCTGTTGAATTATTTTGTGTTAATCTTAAAGAGTATTGGTTACGGTATTTTCTTTCTTTCTTCATATAGATACTCCTTCTCAACTATCAAGGAAGGAGTTGGCTATCCGGGCCAGTCAGCTGGAGGCAATTGTTGCTGAATATTGGTGGCTCGTGGCTCAGGAGGAGGAGGATGACTCTCAGTTAACATCAACAACAACAGCTGCATCCTCCTCCGCTGCCCCTGGGTAATACAGCCAACGCAATCCTCCAGCGGTACGGTGCCGTGGTCCGGCAGCCACCCGCCGCCGCCGAGCAGTGAAACCAACAGCTGCCCCCCACAGTACCTGCAAGGCTCGTGTGCACCGACTAACCCTGCGAGTGGTGTACCTTGAGCAGGAGGTGGAGAGGCAGAAAGCCCTGTTCAAGGCCCTCCGGAGAGAGCTGCGTGACCACCTGGCCACAGGACACCGCCTGCCAAAGTAGAGAGAAACTGTCCCTTGCCCCTTTTTTAAACGCTTTTGGTGGGGGGGTGGGAATTGGGCGTTGGGGTTTGTGAACTTTTGGGGACTTTTCATTGACATTGGTTGGGGTTAGGGAGGGGGGAGGGTCGGGTCTTGTGGGATAGTTTATTTTTATTAAGGTCGAAATAATTATTTACTTTCCACTTAAACATAGCATGCGCGTTTTTACTGTTGTGTGGGGGAGGCATGGGGGGTTAACGGTACGTTTGTTTTCCTGAAACTTAACTGGCTGGTTGATTCAAATTGTCTAAGTAATCACCCAAATTTGTACAAAAGTGCCACTGACAGAGTTAGTGAATTCAATTGTCCTACTACTTTACAAGTACTACCGTCAGTCTCTCCTCTCCTCCTACTCCATTATTCTTCCTCCCCCAAAATGCTTATCTTACCTGTGATTCCTGTTTGAGAATAGGGCTAGGCACAGGGCTGGCTGCATGGCAAATGGCGATTTAGGTTGGCTATGGAATCCAGTACGGATGAAATGGCGTCGTTGTGGTGGTAGTAGTAGTTGAACACACTGGCAGTAACAGCATATTAAAAAAAAGGAAATGAGACATTGAGTGGCCTGAGGAGCATTAGAACAGTACGGTAGTACATAGTACAGTACACAAGAACAGTGCCATAAATTGTAGCCTAAGCAATGCTAAAGTATTCTTTTTTTTAATCATTTTTATTGATGTTTTAACACATTTTTTTGTTCCCCCTTAACCGGGGGTGAGGAACACATTGCTATATACAATCAGTCATATTTTCTAGACAACACCACAAATCCACTGTTAATTCCAACAGAGAAACATATACATTATATACAAAGTATGATAATATCAGTATACATTCAATAAAACAAACAAAAAAAATAAAGACACCATTTCCAGCTATAAACTTAAGGACCCCTGTTTCATATCGCAATATACAATCCATCCCCTATACATCATAATAAATTATGTTTCTTCCTTCCAATTAGATATTGGCTCCCATATTTTCAATCCCAGTTTCCTCCCCTTTTTCCCTTTTCTGGCATATATCGCTTTCTCCAAACTATAGATGCCTAAGATCCTGGCTAACCACTGTTGAAATATTGGTGGTGCCTGGTCGAGCCACGCTGAAGCGATACATAATCTCAGTACAGCCATTGCTACAAAGATAAAATAACATCCTTCTCCCTGAGTGCTGTCCGAATTCACCCCCAATAACACTATCGAAGGGGTTAAGTTAACTGTTATTTTTAACGCTCCTTGTACAAAATTCTTTATTTCTTTCATTATCGTCGATAGATGTGGACAGGTAGCAAATATATGTATTATATCAGCCCGAGGACTTCCACATCTTGGACAATTAATTCCAGTAACCGCCCCCCATTGAGCAAGTTTTGCCGGGGTATAATAGAGACGATATAATGTCTTATAATGCTGTGCCTGTAATGCTGCAGAACACAAGATATTCTGACCCAGCTCTGATGATAATTTAAAACATTCCACTTCTAACTCCAGCTTGCTCGACCAACTTTCCCCCCATTTATCCATATCATCTTGTCTTGTTTTAATTAGTTCAGCATAAAACCTTTTAATGGTACACGTTACACCATCTTGTATCACCTCTAGTATAAGGTTTTTCTCAAGTCCACTCCGGCCCCCCCTTTTATTTGCCAGAAAGCTTCTTCCTTGAAGGTACTTAAAAAAATGTCTTATTTCTAAACCATATTTCACCTGGATTTCTACAAACTGCTTCATCCCCTGTGGGTCCATCAGATCTCCCACCCTCCTAATTCCCTTCTTCGACCATTCCATGAAGATTGCATCGGAAAAAATATCATCTGGGAATACTGGATTGTTTCTTATTCTTGTATATCTGTTAATTTTCCCCAAACCGTATTTTTTAGTAAAGGCCTTCCAGATATTATGAGCTGCCATAATAGTCTTAAATCGGGTCCTCTTAAAGTAAGCTGTATCAAAGTGTCTTAAAAGTATATTATTTACCTCTTCCCCCATCAAAAGGCCATATATTGCTAACGATCCTAATTCATCATCCCCCTCCGTCTCCGCTCCACCTATCAGGCCAACCATATATTGTAAAGCGGCAGCCCAATAGTAAGATTTCAAATCCGGTAATGCCCACCCTCCTCGCTCTCTTGGTAATGCCATGAATCTTGCTGCTCTCCTGGTTTTTCCTTTAGACCAAATAAATCTATTGATCATACCTTCTAATTTTTTAAACCAAGAATTATCAAACCAAAGCGGAATTGTCCTAAAAATATATAAAAATGTTGGTAAGACTAGCATCTTAATAATATTAACCCTGCCAACTATCGTGAGATGGAGATTGTGAAGCCTATCTAAGTCTCTACCAACTTTCGTTATAATAGGACCTATATTCAGTCCTACTATCTTCTCCAATTCGGCAGTAATTATTATACCAAGATATGTTTCTGACTGCACCACCCGTTGATCCTGACATACTGCCTTATCGTTTTTAATTATCTGAGTTTTATTAGTATTTAGGGAGTACCCTGATACTTTCCCAAATTTCTTAGCCTCCATTTCCACGTATCTAATAGCCTCTGTGGGTTCTGATGTTACAACAGCCACGTCATCGGCATATTCAAGTATTTTGCAGTCCCCCCTATGTGTTTTAACTGGAGCTATATTCTCATTCCTTTCCATTCTGCGAATCAATGGATCCAGGTACATGGCAAAAAGCAGGGGGGAGCACGGACATCCCTGTCTGGTACCCCTATTAATTTGCACCGGTTTAGTTATTCCTGAATTTTTTCTTATTGCAGCCACCGGGACCCTGTATAATGTCTTTATCGCGGTGACAAAACCCTCCCCAAATCCTGCCCTGATTAAGACACTCCACATATAGTCCCAGGTGACCCAGTCAAATGCCTTCTCGGCGTCTAATAGCAATACCGCGATTGGTTCCCCTGGGACTTCCATTCTATCAAATAGAGTTATTAGTTTCCGTGTGTGATGAGTGGTTCCCCGCCCTGGTATAAATCCGTGCTGACTGATGGTGACTAGTGGTGTTATAACACTCGCAAATCTTACTGCTAATGTTTTTGAATAAATCTTTGTGTCGGTGTTCATGAGTGTTATTGGTCTGTAAGAACCAGGGTCCGTAGGTGACTTTCCTTTCTTTAGAATGACCACAATTTCTGCACCGGACCATGAGTTTGGTATCGATACACCCATCTGCGCCTGTTGCATAGCGCAGACCATATCCTTCCCTAGTACTTTCCAAAAAACCTTATAAAACTCTAACGGTATCTTATCTGGTCCAGCTGCTTTGCCGGAAGGAAGACTCATAAGAGCTGTTTCAATCTCCTGCAGGTCTAATAGATTATCTAATCTCCGTCTTTCTTTTTCTTCCAACTCTACCCTTGGGGAGTCATTCAGGTATGCTGTTATTTCCCCTATATCTTTCCCTTGTTGTTCTTCATATAGATTCGTATAGCATTGTCTAAAGACTTCTCTAATCTGTTGTGTACCCGTTACCACCTTCCCAGACCTATCCTTAATTGCAGTTATCTCCCCTAGCGCTGCTTTTTGCCTTGCTCTAACGGCTAACATTCGTCCTGCTTGTTCACTCAACTCATAGCATTTCTCCCTATTTGCCACATATGTTTTTGCTGCCTTAGATGCTATATATTCCTCTGCCTCCATTCTTAGCTTAGCTAATTTAATCATAGCAAGTTCCAGTACATTACCAATACCATTCGGTGTATTTGCTTGATTTGCTGCACACTCACTCACTTCCTCCTCGGCTAATAGTATCTCCCTTTTTAGCGCTTAATTTCTCTGTTGCTCCTGCTTCCTTTTATTTACACTGTAACTTAGGGTCTCCCCCCTTACTCCAGCCTTGAAGCTATCCCAGACCATACCTTCAGCTGCTGTACCCCTATTTATTGCCAGATATTCCTCAATCCACCGCTTCATATGTTGAATATATACCTCATCTTCTAGGAGTGCTCTCTCAAAAGTCCATACTGTATCCCCCCTTGACCCTGATGACACTGTTAGATTTATAATCAAAGGATTATGGTCCTCCAATAATCTTGGCAACCTTTCAATCTGTGTGCCTGAAATACAGTTACTACTAACCAGAAAAAAATCTAATATCGCACTCACTCTATGCGGCGCAGAATAGTACGTGTATCCCTTTTCTCCTGGTTTGAGAGCATCCCAAACATCTAGTAAACCGTTATTCCTTGCCAAGGAGCAGACTGCTCGAAAAACTCTTCTTTTTCTTCCTTGATATCTAACAGCAATGCTAAAGTATTCAATCAAAAGTTAACTACTAGTTGCGTGGATTATGGCTACTACAAGAACTAGTACTGAAGGACACAGCAGCGTAAGCTTTCGTCACGTGTAGGAGGATGTTGTTGTTGATGGATCCACTCAATGGCGGACATCAAATTCTGAATTGATTTGCAAATACTCATGGGTGTGTGTCAAGCAGAATAAGAATATATCCTCGGATTCCTTGACCTGCCTTGAAATTGATTTTCTGTTGCTCTTGACCTTATCCTCCCCAGCAAGCGTGTGGAATTATTGGTGTCATTTAGTCACACCTCAATGAAAACCACACAGCCCGGGGGAAGAGGGTTAGGGTTTGAGAAAATGGATGGGAATGGGGGTTTTTGGGAAAGTTTTTTGGAGAGAGAAAAAAAAAACACAGCATGGGCAAACAACAAATGAAGAAAAACAAATCTTTGGATACGAACATATCCATAAATCTTTTAAGGGACATAAAGGAAGTGCATGCATGAAGTTGTTTGCTAAATGGATGCTCCGGTTACTGAAAAGTAGCACTTATACTACAACTAACTAACTAGTACTAAACAATTAGACAGTACAGGGCTGCAGTAATTAGGCAATTTCACTTGCCTATCTGCCCTCAGAGAGAATAAACACTTAATAGTACATTACATTAGTTTTAAAAATAGCAAATAAACTTATCAAATAGCTGTAGGGATGAATTTGAAGCAGAGAGCAAACGCACAGAGTCGCACTCATAGAAGTTCACAACAATAACATTTAAAAGATAAGGACAAGTGAAGTGTATACTGTAACTGTATGTTGTAGTTGTCCTGGTCAAATTGGGAAGTTGCATGCATCCAGCCATTCCTCTTATTCGCGGTACTCCTCCATTCCATCGGGTGCTCCGTCAATCAATCTTGGTGACCACACTGTCCACTGCCTGGCTGGCGGATGCAGAATTGCGGATTGCTATGGTAAGCCTGAGTTAATGTTTTTCCCATCGCACAGGGTAAGTGATGGCCTGTAATTGTCGATGGAAAAACAGAAAGGGATATTAAAACACCCCAGAGGAAAAAATATAAGATACGGTGCATAGTGCAAAAAATAACACTTTCACTTTCAGAGGCGACAGTATTACATACATGCATCATTTCTAAAGTGTCTACTCTGAGTCTCCAGGATAATAATTAGCACACAGCAGGCCAAGGACATTCAGACGGTCAAGGCAGGCACCACTGAGTGAACCAACCTCCATGTAGCATACCTCTTTGATACAGACAGACAAAGCAGATCTAATTTTATACAGCAAGCCACATAGCCTCAATTTTACATGAACCGCTGTCTGGACTCTGGCACAACACTACACTGGATCGACCACTCCATATCACGACTAGACAGACATGTAGTTCTGCTGTGGTTGTTGACTTGTTTACCTGTTTGCCACTCACAAAATGGCCATAGTTCTTCCGTAAATCGACAATGATGATCCATCTATCCCAGTGAGTGACTGTGAAGATATTATGTAACTTTGGTCATCATGACTCATCATCATCATGGTATTGGCAAACTCAATGTTGTTCATGCAGTCACAGTCTACACACAGTGAGTCCAAGGACATTTTCCATATTAAAAAATGCAACGTAGTGGCCCCTGCAGTAAAAGTACAATTTGCATTGAACAAGGTAAACAGAGTAGACTTGAGTTACATTTAGTGTGTAAAAGATTAAATATTAACAGAACACAAGGATTAATTTCGGGCACAACAAAAAAACAGCAATTGCTTTCATCAGAGCCAGACAGCCAGTGTTGTCCACTGCATGCCATCTCATTATTCATTACCTGTTCCACTTTTTGTCAGCATCTTATTCTTAAGTGAGGGCCACAGGGAAACCTCTTGTGTCAATTTCAGAAGTAACAGTCAGCATAGTCTGTCATTCCAGTCCCACTTCTTTTGAGGGTACTCGTCTACGAAGCGTCAGTTTCTTGATTCTGTGTAATCCGGCCAGCTGCCTTGAGGGAAATTGATAGGGGGAGTCTGGAGGAGGAGGATAGAGGAGCATGACTGAGTTGTGAACTTGTGGACTTCAGGAATGCAGACAGCGGCACCTTCAATATGGAAATAAGACGAAGACAGTGCTGCTGATGGATTTGCTCTGATTAGAGTTTTGTTGTGCCGAAAGTTGCAAAACAAAGAAAGTCACACAGAAATAAAAGTGAATAAGGACGGGAAAAAAAGTAAGTATTTCAAGCCTAGGTGTGAGGGAAGTAGAGCTCGTCCTCAAACTCTTTGAATTGAACCAGGAGTAGGTCAGCTAACAGAGAAGAACTTCTGTCACCTAAGACGGTGTACTCTTCTTCCTGCGTGGATTCAGGTATTTTGTAATCTGGTGGTATGAAGTGCTGATTCATCTTGATCATTGTTAACCTCTCCACATTTTTGGGCGAGAGGCGGGTCCTTTTTGAAGTTACAATGGCACCAGCAGCACTGAAAACACATTCAGAAGACACGCTTGCGAGTGGGCAAGACAAATAATTAATAGCCAGCTTGGTGATCAGTGGCCATTGAGGCCTTTTCCCATACCAAATCACCAATGGGTTCTGATCAAACAAGACCTCTGTTGGGTCATCCAGATAGGCCTGCCCCATCCACTCAAGGTCCTCCAGGGGTGCTCCACTTTGTGTACCATCTGTTGCCTTTGCATCAACACTGGAACAAGCAAACCCTTGATGAGTTATCCAATCCGCTTCCGACAACATTATGGCTGGGCCTGGTGCAGGTGATGAAACAGTTGCTGGTGTCGTTAGCGGCTCTGAGGGAAAGTGACTGCCTTCGGCCACAGAAGTGGACCTTGAGGCCGGATGGCCTGCTGCTTCAGTAGTACTTGTGGTACTTCAATTTCCTGCCGCTCTTTTTTGAACTGAGTGGCTGACAGAGCTAGCCAATGTTTGTACTTGGAAACATCTGCTTCAGAAAAAGGAATGAATGTATTGCTGGCCAGTGCCTTTTTGTACAGTGGATCCAGAATAGTGGCACAAATGTAATGTTGTTCTGAATGTATTGCTTTAAGCCTTGCATTGTCAACTAGGCGGCTTAATAAGCTCTCCGCCAGCCGATATGCGTCTTGTTTTTCAGCCTCTACTCGGAACATTGAAGACACCGCCTTCAGATGGTGCTCTAGAATGCGCAACAATGGGATAGCTTTGCCCAAAGTACAGTCCTCCCTGCTGACTTCACAGGTGAAAACCTTAAAAGGACGAAGCATGTCTGTGAGGCTTTTAACTAGGTCCCATTCCTCTACCTCTAGCCTCATGTCTTTCATAGAAGCAGCCCGTGCGTGAAAGACATACTCATTGATTACCAAGTACTGCTCAAACAGACGCTCAAGCATGTGGAAGGTTGAGTTCCAACGTGTTGCCACCTCCCGGATGAGTCCTCTGACTAGCACTCTACGGTCACGTTGAATGATCCTCAGCTGCTTCCGGGCCTTAAAAGAATGGCTGAAATGTGTGCAGATTCTTAGGGAGGTGGTCAGTAACTTGCTGACTGTGTTTTATTTTTTCAAGAAATCTTGAACAATAATGTTAATGCTGTGTGCCAAACACGGCACTCTGAAATAGCCACCATCATCCATGGCCTTAACTATATTACTGCCATTATGCGTGGAAACATAACCAATCATGCGCTTTCTTGGATGCAGCCATTCAAAGACCTTACTGTTAAACTCCTCCAAAATGTTTACTGCAGTATGAGATTTCTCCATGGCAAACATGGCTACTGTTGCATGTTTCCGAGTAGCTTGAAAAATTGTGACACTGTCAACATCTGTAGCTATCTTCTCTCTAACCCCCGCCAAAGAGACCCAGTGTGTAGTGATGCACATGCAATCAACGGCTTGGCAACTGGTCCACATGCCTGTTGTCAGGTGGATAGTGGAAACAGCACTCTTCTGCAAAGCTGCCCCAATCACGTCCAGCACATCTTGATGTAGTGCTGGAACCGCAACTCTGGCAAAATAGGACCGGCTAGGAACCTTCCATATAGGGCAGACTGTTGCCACACATTCTAGAAAACCCACCCCTTCCACGAAAGAAAAAGGGAGAAGGTCCAGCGCTAACATTTTAGCCAGCATTGCATTATACAGACGTGCCGTTGGGTGGTTGCGTTCAAATGGCGCCTCCGACCAAAACATGCTTTTAATGGTGGTCTGGACCGTTTTCATATGTGATGATGATCCAGGCTTCTTCAACCCAGTTAGGCTCATTGATGAACTTTTTTGCATTGGTGTTCCTACCAGACTCTTACTGTGCTCCTAGCTGTTGCTGGGGTAGAGGATGTGGGCGATACCACTGCAGTGCTGCTGCCAGGGGTACTGTGTGTACCAGAAAAAATGTCTCTCGCTTCTTCACCACCCCCCTGCACGATCAGCTCCTCTTCATCACCAGATGCAATATCAATGGCTACATTTGGATTTGTGCTTTTGGCTTTCCGGATGTTACTTAGGTACGCCTCCCACTGGATGCTGTGGTGTTTTTGGAGATGACCTCTTTGGCCTCCGGTACCATAGTTGGTACCAAGCTTACCCCGACTAACTACTTGTTTACAAATTGAACAAATAACGTGTTTTTCCACCTTTTTGCTAATACTAAAGAAGTCCCAAGCTGGGGAATTGAGATTTCTGGTGGTGGTGGTGGAGGTGCCACTTTCAATGCCAGATGAAGTGGAGGATGGGTGTGGCGGAATTTGTCTCTGTTGTGCACTTACAACACCCCTACTTGAGGTAATGGAGGTCGAGCTGGATGGAGGTCCCTGCCGGCTCTTCTGAAGAGAAAATATGGAAGCTGTAGGTCGTGTTGGTGTAGTAGTTACCTGTGTTGGTGGTGGTACCAGTGCGACGCCGCCCACATCCCGCGCAGCATTTCAGGATAGGGTAAAAATGTCTGTCTGCTGTATGCCCGCTGGGGCTGGAGGGACGACTGTGATGACTGGGTCGTCATCGTCAGACTCTTCATCATCAGCAGAATACACCATTTCTACTTCTTCTTCGTCATCACCCATAACTGAAAGCCTTGCAGGAAACTTGCTTTTACCTAGCTTTGTCGGCTCATGGCGTGCCTCCATCTCAGACTGAATTGGTGGGTGCCAATCAAGATCTAGATCATCAGAAAGAAAGTGGCTTGAAGAAGAAGTTGTACTAGTAGCCCTCCTTTTCCTTGCTGGGGATCTGGAAGACAATGGATCATCAGGAGTGGCTTGCTCGGCTGATACCTCCGCATGAATCTCGATTTCCTCATGTGCCGCTAATTCTGGAGGAACAAGCATTGTGGGCAGTTGTGCCTCTCCTTGTGCCTCTCCTTGTGCCTCTTCTTGCACCTCTCCTTGCGCCTCTCCTTGCTTCTCTCCTTGCACCTCTCCTTTGACCTCTCCTTGTTACTCTCCTTGCGCCTCTCTTTGCGCATCTCCTTGCGCCTCTCCTTGCGCCTCTCCTTATTGCACCTGTGGTTGTCGTTGCGACTGTGGTTGAACACTCGTCAGATGAGTTACACCCTGCGTTGATTGGATGCTACTTTGCGATGAGTCAACGCCAACATCACTGGTCGGTGGTGAAAGAGCAATTAAAGTGGCTGCCTCTGCGGCATTCATGGGCTTCGGCCTAACTTGGCGTGGTGGCACTGAGACCAATGAAGTGGAGGTGCTGCTCCCAGCTTGGTCCCCGGCGGACACCGCTGCTGCAGGCATAGTTTTTTTTTCCCAAAAAAAAGTGTCGGTCGGCACACCAGTCTCCTTGGTAAGTGACGCCACTTGCTTCTTCTGCTCCTTCTTACTGGCAGTGGCACTGGCAACTTTCTTGGTAGAGGAGCTACGGCCACCTTTCTTTGGGCCCATCTTCTTCAGATGTTAGAACAGCAGGACGCAGTTGCACGAGTTGCAGAGTTGTCTGTGGCCACACGTGATGTCACGTGATGTTGTGCACACACCGCAGCAGGACTTCTTCCTGGCACTACAACAAGTGATGATGATCAGGATGACTCCTGGTTCTCAGTCTTTTTGCACCTAAAAGCAAAGAAGCCAGAGGAACATCAGTTAAATAAATGTTGCATATGTCATGCTTTAATTAATACTATTGCAACTAGGCATTTATTATTATTAACACAACACACCCAAAAACGGAAAGAACCAAAATAAAAATTGCAATTCTAATCAAAAATGGATGTTTAAATTAATAGAGGAGAGACCACTCAGAGAGATTTGTTTCATGCACCCATTCTTCATATAACCCTAGGCCTACTGGCCCGCAACCGCAAGCTTGCCGGCCTATGGCAAAAACTGCCTGGCCTCAATATGCCCCCCCTGCCCCCCACCCACATAGCCAGGCCCTGGAACAGGCCCCAACAACACCCAAAACATCGAAATACACACAAAAATCACCCCAATCCAATGCCATCCATGCCCTAAATGATGTTTAAATTCAAGAGACCCCACAGAACGACTTTGTCCATGCACCACTGAGTACCCCTGGGCATAATGGATGAAAGCAAGGCAGACTGGGTGCAGGCCTGTGGCACAAAGCACACTGCCTGGCTTCAAAATGGCCCCTAGACCCACACCCTCATGGCCAGGCCCTGGACCAGGCTTCAAAATGGCACCCACCCACATGGCCAAGCCCTGGACCAGGCCCCAACAACACCCAAAAAATCAAAATACACACAAAAATCATCCCAATCCAATGCCATTCATGCCCGAAATGATGTCTAAATTCAAGAGACCCCACAGAAAGACTTGGTCCATGCACCACTGACTACCCCTGGGCCTACTGGCTAGTGTGGCTTTAACTCGCACCCCAAAATTTAAAAAAACGTCCACATATAACCGTGAGCTATTTAATTCCATGCCATCCATGCCGTAAATGATATTTAAGTTCAACAAAACTCACGGAAACAGTTGTATCATGCACCCATGACTAACCCTGGGCCTACTGAATACTGTGGCTACCCACAATATATTTTTTTAAGTTGTGAAAAAGTTTTGCAATTTTTGCGACTTCTGGAAAGCGAGCTGTTCAAATCTCCCGCCGGATGTCAGCTGAGCGTCGCATCTACGTATTCGCAATTGTTTACTCTCGCGGTGCGTGATCGCGGGCCCTTATGACATATTCGCGTTCTCAAAGTCTAGCAGTGCAAGATGGCTAGACTCCATGACGTACTCGCAGTCGAAAAAGTCCCGCGCGATTGTTATTGTTATTGTTATTGTTATTGTTATTGTTAACTACAGCTTGTATAGCGCCAAATCACTGTCAGGTCTCTAGGTGCTTTTTGACAGCCAGATCCAAAATGGCGCAGGGCACGCAAACCCGGAGGACAACAACAACTCGGCGAACTCAGAATCACGGTAAGTCAACGCCGCACGCGCAATATTGTATTTTTGAAGTGCGACCAAGCAAAAAAAGATTTCGCCAACTAGCGAGTTGCGGATTTTTGGGAAATTTTGCGCTATTCGCAGACCGCAAAATTGCCAAAAATCCGCAAATTCCGCGATCGGAACACATTTTCTGGCCATGCTTAGCTGTCAGGCGGACTTGGAGCTGGCTGTGTGTCGGGTACAGCTGGAACACTTGACTGGGGAGACAGAGGGCCAGGTGATGTAGGGCTATCAGTGGTTTGGCAAGCTGGAGGGCAGTGTGGACCAGGTGGCATAGTGGCACGTGGAGGTGGAGTCATGCAGACCTGTGACACAGTGTGGGTGGGAGAGGGTTGAGGGGTGCCCTTCCACTTCTTGGGAATACGAAATGGCTTCCCTGTCTTGGGGTCAATGGGAACTGGTGATGACACAACAGGAACACCCACCAACTGTCCCGCATCAGGTGTAGGCAAGGGCACTCCCTCTGGTGACGTGCTGGATCCTGCGGAACGCTTTGTCTGGCTACGCCTCTGGACCACCTTCCCCTGCTTGCCAGGTGTCCCACTTTCAGTGCCCTCCTTTGCCTCTTTGCCAGGGCTAGCCCCTACAGTGCTCTCCTCCACCTGCTTCACTGCTTCACTGGGATTGGAATTGGAGTTGATGTGGTGGTGGGATGTGGCCCTGTGCCCTTCCTAGGTGTACCCTTGACATTCAACACCTCCTCAGTGGGCACAGACCCTGCACGCCTAGCTCTGCATGACATTTTAGGGACAGGAGAGTCCTTTGCTGTTGATACCTCTGAGGCATGTGAGCCTGATGATAGCCTCATTGCTTTTTTGGCCTTGCTCTTCCCTGACGGGCTCTTGTCTTTGCATTTTGGGCTGGCTCTGCTCTTCTGTGGGGATGGTGTCTATGGGTGGGACCGCTTGGGTTGTGTCTGCTCTGTGCTCCTTGTGCTGTATCGGGTCTGTGACGCATGTGAACCGTGGTCACTGTCATCTGATGTGGCCACTGACTGGGGGTTGGACAAAGGCACCTGAGCAGGAATGAGAGCATGTGCCTTTTGAAGGGCAGATGTAACTGCGGATGACAAAGCCAGGACTGTACGGTGTAGCCCACCCATGTCAGAGTGTATGCCCTCCAAGTAGGCAACCACATGGTCTATTTCTTATCATGGTCACTGAAGGCATTGAGCAGGGCGGTCCACACAAAGCTGGCGCAGGAGCTCTACAGACTCAGCACTGAGGGCAGCATGGGGGACAGGTGCAGGCTCAGCGGTGGCAGGTGTGAATGTAACTCATCCCCTCTCACTGACAAGGACACGAGCAGCACCAGATGAAGTGGATGGGAGGCTGGGCACTGGCCGCTGTGTGGTAGATGATGTTGCAGACTCCCCATCCCCTGTGTCTCAGCCACGGATTCCTACTGCATACTACGGTCCCCCTCAGATGCGCTGGTGAGCTCTGTGTTACTGGCCTCCGGTGCAGCTGTGGTGCTACTCTCGCCACCACTGGTTTCCGGCTCCCATTCCTCCGTGTCCACTGGCGATTCTGCATGAGAGACAGATGCAGGGTTGTGTTAGTGTCATCATCAGGACAAAGCAATCTAATCAATGCAGTACAGGAGATGCTCAAATCGACATGGTGACATGTGTTGCAATCACATTGCAGCAACACACTACATAGACCACAACAGTGCCTGTAACCCTGAATATCTGCCATGACTGAGGCCACACAGCACAACACCCTGCCCGTGGATGAAGTGTACCAGACACACAACTTGCCCTCCCACACCTAGGGACATGATGTGGGGACAACACTCATTGCCACTGACAGGCCTTCAGGGAACAGGAGCGGACAACACACACATCTATTAGGACATGACAGTCCACAATGCCAAGTAGGCCATACCAAGCACCATGTGGTACTCTGGGGCACCTTGTTGTCAGATGTGTGGGCCTCACCGATCATGGTGCATGCAAAGTAGGCATACATGAAGTCGCACTCAGATAGTGAACCCTGCTGTTCACCCCCTAATAGATTCCCCACACTATCCCAATGCTGAATGACCATGTAGATCCTAACACATCTGGCTATGAGAAAGCACAGCAGGGAGGATCAGCTTTGTGAGGCCAGTTTGGAACAAAGCCTGAGACTAGCACACATCCCAGCAGCCACTCACATGACAGCACAGCACCACCACACGAACATCACATGGGCCACCGCTGCCACAGGCCCTGTACACATGCATCCGCTCACAGCCAAAGCCACCCTCCCCAAATACTCACCCCTGCCTTGCTGGCGATACCCCTTCAGACATGCATCCAGCTCCGGATGAGTCACTGCCAATATGCGGCCCATCAGTGGTGTTATGTTGCACCGTGCCAAACGCCAAGTGCGCGGTAGCAGCCCCAATGTCATCTCTGCCACATTCTTTGCCAGCCAGCTGATGTTGTCCCACCTTTTGTGGCAGTGGGTGTGTCATCGGTTGGATACCCCCAGGGCTCGCACCTTTGATGCAATGGCCCTCCACACGGCCTTACGCTGGTGTACCTTGCACTACAGGTATGGGAGAAAAGAAGGGTAAATGACCAATGACACAGTGTCATGTACCTACATAGATCAGTACAGTAGCAAGACACAGACTCATGACCTATTGTAATCTCCCTCCAAACTGGGGGACACCTCACAAGGGCACTCTGCTTGGGCCAAACAGATGTGATTGCATGCATATATGAGGGCGTAGAGGGTCCCTGATAATCTCACACACATGCAGGATGACTGCACTGAACCCCCTCAGTGGTTTGCAGACATCACCAGCACCATGCATATCTGCCCACTACATACATCACATATCTACCTGTGTCTGTGTCTAGAAGCACTGTGTGCATGACTGGGCAGCATTCAATGAGCATATCCTGTAAACATATGTGTTTGTAATGTGTATGGCCACGGGGCACATGGATTCACCAACAAAATAGCCATCTACAGAAGTGTGTTTGTGTGCAATTATACAGGGCTGAGATGGTGCATATCTTCTATACAGTATGAATGAACAGGAGCAATGACCAAGTAAGTTCGGTGATGTGTTCTCGTTTGGGTGGGCAGGCACTGGGCCTAGTCTCTGGGTTCACACTGAGTTGGACAACAGGGGCACACAGAAACATTCACCCGAGCAATTACTGTCCTGGCACCTACATGTCCAACATCCTGTGGCTCTATATCTCTGACAATGTGACACACTCCACTCACACATACAACTGCAGGCAGGGAAAACAGTGACATTGGGACACACACACTCCCTCGCCCTGGAGACAACTTGTTTGTCAGTGTATGACACAACCCCACACCCTCAGGCATATACTGTCACCCCCCTGCCATACAACTCCCTTAATGATGACTTACCACTACATTGGGGGCCACCATACAGCCTTGGGTACTATGCCAGTATCTCCTCCACTAGGACCTCCAGCTCCTCGCTTGTGAATGGACTGGCACAGATCATCTCTGTCCTTGCCATCCCTGTGGACATGGAACACCTGTGGTGGAAGTGAGTGGTGAGGGGTCCCAGGCAGCAGGCACTTGAGGCAGCAGCAGGAGAGGGTCCCAGGCAGCAGGCATTTGAGGCAGCAGCAGGAGAGGGTCCCAGGCAGCAGGCACTTGAGGCAGCAGCAGGAGAGAGTCCCAGGCAGCAGGCTCTGTGAGCAGTGGAAATGTGAGTCTCACTCCCACAGATTTATAGCCCCCTCGGGTCGTTTGTAAGGTACAAAGCTGCAACAATTGGTTGTCCAGGTCAGCCTCATTCAAAAGCATCCAATAACCGCCTCACTCCTCACTCACCGGAGCACTCCTTCTGCGATTTTCAAAACTGCATCATGCCACTGCAATCATCGCTCCCATTAGCTGTAGGCAATGCTCCATGGCGGTGATGCACCGCAAGGGCCCAGCGTGCACTACCGCGATGGTGCATCTTTCAAACCCATCCATTGACCGCCTCCGCGGTGGCAGAGCACGTCTTCCGCCATTTTCAAGACTGCATCATGCCACCGCAATCATCGCTCCCATTGGCTGTAGGCAATGCGCCATGGCAGTGATGCACCGCAGGGGCCTGGGTTGCGCTACCGAAATGGTGCATCTTTCAAACCCATCCAATGACCGCCTCCGCGGTGGTGGAGCACGCCTTCCACGATTTTCAAAACTGCATCATGCCACCGCAATCATCGCTCCCATTGGCTGTAGGCAATGCCCCATGCCGGTGTCACACCGCCGTGGCCAGGCGGTAGCTACCGCGATTTGAGTGGCGGAGCATGCTCACGCCATCTACGCCTTTCTCCATGCCAATGGCTACCGCACTTGTGAAGGGGGTGGTGCTGGTGTCACACCGCCGTGGGCAGGCGGTAGCTACCGCAATCTGGGTGGCGGAGCAGGCCCACCGCCATCTACCCATGTCTCCATTCCAATGGCTACCGCACTTATGAAGTGTGTGGTAATGGTGTCACACCGCCGTGGACAGGCGGTAGCTACCGTGATTTTGGGCACATGCAATGGCATTGTCCATCATGAACACTGCATCTGTACACAGCAGCAACATGGTTAAGGGCACATCATTGTGCACACAATGCCATTATTCCAAATAATCCACAGGTGGACGCACGTTATGTGTGACGCACATTGTTCTGTGGTCCCTGCCATGTCACTTATGCATTTGATGGTTGATGATGCTTGACAGTGTTAAGCTGGTGTCAATAATGTGTAACCAATCAATGTGTTGTGGGTCAGTGCAGACCTTGGCAAGGCTTGTCTCACTGTATGGTGTTGTTACTTACTTGTGCTTTCATATAAGCTCATGCACACAAGTGACAGTTTTCCAGCTACTGTGATCATGGTGTTGTGGATGTGTGCCAAGTTGACATGATGCATTGAGGTGTGACAGGTACAGCAGATAGGTATGAAACAGTCATGGTAATTTTACACACATTGGTGGATGGTAGGGTACGAGGCGTGCACATGTGAAATGTGGGGTTCAGTATGTGTGCAATCACATTGATCTATGTGTTCTTTGGGGCCCTTGTGTATTGCAAATGGAGAGGTGTGCCCTCTGTGTGTCTCAAATGTCCACCCATGTAAGCTGGCGTGCCATGCATCTATCATGGCAGTCTTTGTTTTTACGTGACATCCTTAACGGGATGTGCTGTGGCCATCTCATGATGGTTGTCATTGACATGTGTCCATTTACATCTCAACTAGGAGGACGCCTAATATCATACGTCACCTGACAGTGCTGGAGAACATGGAGGATATAGCGATTATTTGCAAATTCCGCTTTGACAGACTAACACTGAAGACACTTGTGATCTGTTGGAGCCCCACCTGCAGCTTCGTCGCGACTACCCAACAGCATTCACACTCACATACAAAGTGATGGCAGCCCTCCACTTTTTTGAAACTGGTTCCTTCCAGGAGACCGTGGCCAGCACTGCAGGGATGTCGCAACCCATGTTCAGCCTGGTGCTGAGGGATGTTCTTGCAGCCATAATGATATATAAGGACATTTCCCCAGGGCAGCAGAATTGGCCGGTGTGAAGGGAGACTTCTTTCCGCTTGGGGACATCCCCCTTGTTGTTGGTGCCATAGATTGCACCCATGTCGGTCTTGTGCCACCACAGGTGAGTGAGCACATTTTTAGGAATAGAAAACATTATCACTCTATCAATGTGAAGGGGTGTGCCTTGCTGACATGACCATATTGCATGTGTGTGCCAGATTTCCTGACTCAGCCCATGACTCCTACATCCTGAGGAACAGCATTGATCCCAGGCTGATGGCTGATCTGCATCCCGAACGTGCTTGGATTGTGGGTGAGTATGCCTAGTGATATGGCTTGCTGTGTGTGTGACCTGCTGCCCTCTGCCTGTGCAACATTGCAATGTGTGTTTGTCATTCACAGGTGACTCTGCATATCCCAGCTGTCTATGGCTGCTGAGCCCACTACGGGATCCCAGGACCCCAGCTGACGTCAGGTACAATGAGGCCCATGGCAGGACACATCGTGTTATTGGGAGAACTTTTGGCCTACTCAAGTCAAGATTCCGCTGCCTTGACAGGACTGGAGGTGCACTGTCATACTCGACTGGGAAGGTCTGCAAGATCATTGTGGCATGCTGTATGCTCCACAACATGGCCATTCACAAGGGGATTCCCCTGCTCCTGGATGATGGTGAGGACCCAAGGCCACCACCTGTTCAGGGCTCTGAGTCCAGTGAGGAGGACAGTGGAGAGGAAGAAGGAGTTGACATGCATCAACGGCTCATCAACCGCTACTTCACTTGAAGGTGGGTGACGAGGTACAACTTGTACATTGTCTGATGTGATTGCTGTTGTTGTGAAGGGCTATGTACAGATGGTACAGACAGGCACATGTTGAGTCACCTGTGTGTGTAAATGTAGCAGTGACATTTCACATGTGAACATATACAGAACTTTGTTTGTTGACACTTGTTGCACATTGTGTTGTCTGCCTGTAGACCTATGTGGATGTTTGGTGGTGTCTGTGGTGCCACACCAACGCCAGTGACTGTTGTTCTGTTGTGTCTCCCTAGGTGCCTCAAAGTTATCCAGGCCTACATACTGTACATCTTTTGGATACATCATGGACATTTTGAACACTGTAAATATTGCACTGAAGACAAAGCTGCACCAATTGAAGTGTGTAAGGTATTTTATTTACAAAGTTGACATGTGAGGGGTATGGGCATATTTACATGAAGGTGGTGAGTTGACAGTCATGGTAAATGAGATGCAAGAGAAGACACCACATTGATGTGGTGACCCAGTACAACAGACAGGTGCTATTCACAAGGCAGTGTGGGGAAGGACAGTCCAAACAGTCAATGCAGTGGGGAAGAGGGTTGCCATCAGGGCTGGCTCCGTGACTGGCGTGTGGCTGGTGCTTTGCCTCCAGAGACTCCCAGGCTCTTCTTTAGACGCTTCATTGATCGCTTTGGCAGGGGGGCCTGCTGCATGGCCTGCGGGGTCTGAGGACTCACCCCTCTCTGTGGCCTCAGGGAAGGATGGTGCACTGTCATCCTGCAGCACAACAGAGGGGGTGGAGGTGTTGTTTGGGAGGCAGGCCTGTACCTCAGTAATGCCACTTGCTGGGCCATGAGGTCCACCATTGGTCCAATGCGTGTGTCGATGGACCTCATCAGCAGGATGAGCTCACGTAATAGTTTGTCAGACTGGCCACTTTGTCCCTGGACCTGTTCATATGCTCGATGACTCTGGTGAAGTGGTCCAGGGATGGTGTGCCAACCTCCTGAGATCTGGGGGTGACCCTGGCCCTCCCACTTGCCCTGCTGCCACGGACCTTTTGCCTCACCACTGTGGGTCCCCGTACACTCTTCCTGCCATCCACAGTTGTTGGTGTGGGGTGGTCATCCTCTGGGACAGGGAGGGTGCTGCAGGTGGTACTAGTGGTGGTGGTGGTGGTGGAGGTGGCAGCAGTGGAGGCACAGGCCGTGACTGCAGAGGTCTGCTGTGCTGTTGTTGGTGCAGCAGACGTGGTGGTGGGGAGGATGGGGGCCTGGGACCTGTTGGTCCCTGGCACACCAGATGGGCCGGCCTGGAGCTCATCGTCCAAACTATCCTGGGAGTCAACATCCGAGAGTCCATGGACCGGGGGTGGAGACCGGCTCTGCTGGTCGTTGTCCTCCGCAGTGAGTTCTTCATCACCTGTGGATTAGATGGGGAATGGTCAGTGTTGGGCACTGTGCAAGTATTCTGTTAGCAGCGTGTCAGCCACTGTCTGTACACTACACAATTGAGAGATCTTCACTATTATTATTAAGTGCAATACTGTGCATCATTACATGGTGCAGAGGAACAACAATTACACGTACATGTCAGGTATCGATGCATTGCATGCAATTGGTGCTGTGTGTAGTGATGCAGGTCTCCCAACTGCAAACAGGCCGCCCAGTGATGATGGCTACCTACCTGTAAGTTTGTTTGGTGAACAATGCAATGGCTGACACATGCTCCAGGGTGGGGGAAGCCTCCATGCTGCTGGGGTATGGGACAGGGGGCATGGTGTGAGTCATGGTACAGGCCTTCCAACCCCAAACAAGCCTCCCAAGCAAGATGGCTATCTACCTGTTAGGTGAGGGAGAACAGTGCAAAGGCTGACACATGCTCCTGGGTGGGTGAGGCCTCCATGCTGCTGGGGTGTGGGACAGGGGGTATGGTGGGAGTCGTGGTACAGGCCTCCCACACCCAAACAAGCCTCTAAAGCAAGATGGCTAGCTACCTGTAAGTTTGTTTGGTGAACAATTTAATGGCTGACACATGCTCCTGGGTGGGGGAGGCCTCCATGCTGCTGGGGTGTGGGACAGGGGACATGGTGGGAGTCGTGGTACAGGCCTCCCACTCCCAATCAAGCCACCAAGCAAGATGGCTACCTACCTGTAAGTTTGTTTGGTGAACAATGCAATGGCTGACACATGCTCCTGGGTAGGGGAGGCCTCCATGCCGCTGGGGTGTGGGACAGGGGGCATGGTGGGAGTCATGGTACAGGCCTCCCAACCCCAAAAAAGCCTCCCAAGCAAGATGGCTAGTTACCTGTTAGGTGAGGGTGAACAATGCAATGGCTTCCAAGTACTCCTGGATGGGGAGGGCTTTGTCCTGCTCAGGTGTGGGACAGGGGGCATGGTGAGAGTAGGAGTGCAGGCCTCCCACCCCCAAACAAGCCTCCCAAGCAAGATGGCTACCTACCTGTTAGGTGAGGGTGAACAATGCAATGGCTTCCAGGTACTCTTGGGTGGGGGAGGGCTCTATCCTGCTCAGGTGTGGGACAGGGGGCATGGTGGGAGTCGTGGTACAGGCCTCCCACCCCCAAACAGGCCTCCCAAGCAAGATGGATACCTACCTGTAAGTTTGTTTGATGAACAGTGCAATGGATCCCAGGTGCTCCTGGGTGGTGTGGGGGGAGGGCTCCATGCTGCTGGGGTGTGGGACAGGGGGCATGGTGGGAGTCATGGTACAGGCCCCCTACCCCCAAACAGGCCTCCCAAGCAAGATGACTACCTACCTGTAAGTTTGTTTGGTGAACAGTGCAATGGCTTCCAGGTGCTCCTGGGTGGTGTGGGGGGGGGGGGGAGGGCTCCATGCTGCTGGGGTGTGGGACAGGGGGCATGGTGGGAGTTGTGGTACAGACCTCCCACCCCCAAACAGGGCCTCACAAGCAAGATGGCTAGCTACCTGTTAGTTGAGGGTGGAAAATGCAATGGTGTTTGGGTTGTGCAAGGAAGTACTTATCAGTGTGTAGGTTAACATTTGTTTGTACTTACCAGCCTCCACTCCCCCGGATACTCCTGTGAGACTCTCAGGAAGCAGTATGGGAAGCACCTTCTCCTCCCATGGTGTGAATGGTTTTGGTGGAATGGGAGGGTCACCGCCAGTCCTGTCAGCCAGCTCATGGTTCTTTCCCACATTTGTGTCCTTGTGGCTTAAGGGGTCTGTTGGACCAGGCTACAGTTGTGGTTCCACTCTCACTATCTCATTGACCATGACTGTCAACTCACTCTCTGTGAATTTGGGCATTTTATGTGCTGCCATGGTGCGAAGTGTTTGTGGGTGCAGGGGTGTATGTGGTGGGTGTGGTGTTGATGTGTGAGGTGTGTTGTGTGCTGGGGGATTGTTGGTGCTGGTGTGATGGTGGTAGTGGTGGTGGTGTGTGTGCTGTGTTCTTTTGCCTCCCCTGTCAGATCTGGTGTATGCTCTTCTCTTTTGGAGTGTTGCAAAGGATTATACTCAGCTGTGTGGGTGTGTCCAAATAGGATTTTGCTGTCAGTTGTGTTGTGGGTGTTGTCCTGGGAATTGGGTGTTTTTTTGGCATTTGTTTTTTCATTGGTATGTGTTTTGTGTATTTAGAGGGCATGGCTACTTTGATTTGTGCTAAGTTTGGCATTGTTGCGGTGTTTTAGCATCGTCCGCCATGTTTTTCATGTACCGTCCGCTGCGGTGGCTATGCTGCAGCTCTTCCGCTGTCTCTCCCATTCACTCCTGTGTGCGACCACGGCGGTCGGAAACAGCGGATGGTACCGCGGGACCATCGGGGATATACTAATTTCCCGTGCGGTGTCTCCGCTTTGTTTGCGGCGGGTTGTCGCTTTTCCGCAGCATTTCCGACCATTTTGGTTTGCCCACTACCGCCGCGGTCAGTCTTTTTTGGCGGTTGATCCTAATTCGACCGCCGGTTTATCCGTGGTCCCGGCGGGCGGTTGTTTTCTGCCCGCTATCCTATTGGGGCCCCAAGCATACTTCTGACTCATACAATGATCAATGCTCAGAAAGGAAGAGGACAGAGAGAAAAGGACATCAACAAATAACCAAAAAATAATAGTTACCAAGGATGGTGTGTAAGACCAACACCCTGGCCAAAGGGCTGGAAAGGGGTCCCCCGGGATAGGTTAGGAGACAAAGACTGCAGGACAGGAATCAGGACAGGATAGATGACCTCTCTAGAATACCGACGGTTGCGTCGCACCCCTCTCTGACACTCTCTTCCCCCTCGAGATTCTTCTGCGATCTTCTGATCTAACCCAATTAATTATGATAGAATGTTCAGCTTCCGGAACTGCATTCAGTTCTTTATCAGCATCTCACAGCATCTCTCCCAGCAACAGCATATCCTGCAGCATCTGTGTCTCAGTCTAACTAACTAACTAAAGCTATCTTAATTATACCTTTTGTTCTTCATGATCCACCCACTACAGTTTCAATATCGTAAAAATATGAAATCTGATTGGTCAGGCAAGGGGGAAGCTCCATCACACCATGCTTACATGTCATTAAAATCAGGTCACCTATTGTTCGTAAACCCATCCCCTTAATTTGTATTCATAAATTCTATTCCCATCCACTACATGTATCCATTTTGAAACATTAATGACACTAGGATGAATAGAACATCTCATTGCTGAACTCTGCACTATCCATTCCTATGCTTGTAACACTCTATCTTGGCTCCCGTTCAGCATCTTAGTCATGACCTTCATGGCTTTATTCAGTGAGCATGCACAGGCATCGCGTCATTTCATTCGGTCCGGTTTTGCAAGAGAGGCCCAAATACGCCCTAGTGATAAAGTCAAAAGACAGATGTTACTTTCAAAAATAAAATGATCGCATTGTATACCACCCACTTCTACTCTAACACAGTTTATTTATTTATGTCTTTTCCTGCATTAGCATTAGTAAAAACCACTCAATTTAATTCAAACAAGCAAATGCCATGCACGCAAGTCTTCAAGACTCCATTTTAGTATCTTCTGCTCATGCGCCAGAATTTCCCTCCAGTACTGAGAGAGGGAGTCCCAGCAATTATGTAACAATTATAAATGATTCAAAAAGTTTTTTCAATGACTTTGCAAGCATTGTTATTTAATCACAATGTTGTCATGTAAAAATAAGCAAACATATTTTTAGCTGATTCAAAATATTTACAGTGCCCCTGAAGAGAAGGAGGGAGGTGATAAAGTGAAGGGTAGTGGGGGTAGAGGATGGTGACATATAAAATTGGCCAAGCGGCCTCACTATACTGTGTGTTATAAGTCAGACATAGACCTATATAACATTAGATGTAAGAGACTTCAAAAACATATCATGCTCCACATAAATACGTAAATATTCAAATCATCAGGTAGAGCTGAAAGGTACACAGAGCTGTCGACGTTTCGACCCCTAGATAGCCCTAGATAGCGACAGGTATCAATTATTTCCTTGTGGTGGGGTCTTCATCAGGACGAAATGGGCGGGGCAAAGACCTATTTAAATAATAAGGGATATTACCATATGGTGAATATATCAGATTTAATTTAATCAATAGGCACATATAGTGATGGCACAAGACATACCGATTGGTTGCTTGTCGCCGGGGAGGATGGTGAGGGCGATATTTAGGCCCAGGTGTAGAACTTCAATTCCTGTAGAGGAAGGTATAGTCTATGAATTACAGAACCAAGCTATGATCTAGTTAGTCACAAAGGAAGATAGGGAGCGAGTGAAAAACTCACATGTAATGGAGATATTCAGATCCTTTGACCTGAAAGAGGAGTAGACACAACACGTAGTTACTCATGTGTTGTCTCGATGATTAATCGATTTCAATTACAGACATATAAAAAGACAGTAGTGGCATGGTGCATGTGGCTTACTTGATATATTTTCTTAACATTCAGAAATCCGCCCGTAGGTCGGTCTGATCTGCGGAAGAAAGTCGCTGTTGTAGAAGTTATCCGAAATTCGCCCACCCTCTGTAAAAGCAGACGGGTTTGTCAGCGGAAAATACAAATTGAGCTGGATATGGTACACTTACAAAGTAAGCCCGTTACGCTTACCGGAGAAACGCAGGAATGAGTCTTCTCGTGGCGCAGCTCGCGGTCAGCAATGGAGACCTGCTGCTCCCTGGTATCTATGTTGCCATAGAGATCGCACCACGTGATCGCGATCTCACAGCAAGAATAGTAGAAAGACTCAAGGCGCTGGAAAACCTACATCGTAAAACGTAGGGACTAGATGGATGTATCACACGGAGTGCAATGTATCATATTCATAAAGCAAAATAGTATATTTCATCAATAACCATAATGGTTGTATAAAGGAGAAATTTACCAAATGAACAAAGAACCTATTTACACCGATATACATAGCAGTCACTCAGCCTCTAATACAAGTTTATTAGTTCCGCATAAAAGTCCATAATGTGCATCATAGGGGTCAGATGACAATCAAAGTTGTGGGAACGTGAATTACTTTAAACAAGAGGCAAGATGGTCATGGTGTTATAAAGAGTGTTACTTACAACAAGGGGTGGTGATGGACAGAGTCTCTGAATTAAGCAGAGTACTCTCACCCAGTCAAGAGATCAGGGCTAGATCCAACACCGTTTTTTAGCTCAGTGCACCATCCCAGTTTCAGAACCTGGCTGTATGCAAATTAGTCTGTCCCTGGCCCAGTGCATCATGGGAACAGGGCAGACCAGACTACAAAAGCCAATTCTTACACTGGGAAGGAAACAAGCTTCCGGGGACCGGTTTCTGCCATTTCAGGCGTCTTCGGCCCGGCTTGCTTGAATCCTGATGGTGCAATGAGCAAGGGACTCACATCTGAGTATACCCTTCCACGCTTAGGGTGGACAAAATTATTTACAACAAGGGGTGGTGATGGACAGAGTCTCTGAATTAAGCAGAGTACTCTCACCCAGTCAAGAGATCAGGGCTAGATCCAACACCGTTTTTTAGCTCATTGCACCATCCCAGTTTCAGAACCTGGCTGTATGCAAATTAGTCTGTCCCTGGCCCAGTGCATCATGGGAACAGGGCAGACCAGACTACAAAAGCCAATTCTTACACTGGGAAGGAAACAAGCTTCCGGGGACCGGTTTCTGCCATTTCAGGCGTCTTCGGCCCGGCTTGCTTGAATCCTGATGGTGCAATGAGCAAGGGACTCACATCTGAGTATACCCTTCCACGCTTAGGGTGGACAAAATTATTTACAACAAGGGGTGGTGATGGACAGAGTCTCTGAATTAAGCAGAGTACTCTCACCCAGTCAAGAGTTCAGGGCTAGATCCAACACCGTTTTTTAGCTCATTGCACCATCCCAGTTTCAGAACCTGGCTGTATGCAAATTAGTCTGTCCCTGGCCCAGTGCATCATGGGAACAGGGCAGACCAGACTACAAAAGCCAATTCTTACACTGGGAAGGAAACAAGCTTCCGGGGACCGGTTTCTGCCATTTCAGGCGTCTTCGGCCCGGCTTGCTTGAATCCTGATGGTGCAATGAGCAAGGGACTCACATCTGAGTATACCCTTCCACGCTTAGGGTGGACAAAATTATTTACAACAAGGGGTGGTGATGGACAGAGTCTCTGAATTAAGCAGAGTACTCTCACCCAGTCAAGAGATCAGGCCTAGATCCAACACCGTTTTTTAGCTCATTGCACCATCCCAGTTTCAGAAAAGGGTATACTCAGACATGAGTCCCTTGCTCATTGCACCATCAGGATTCAAGCAAGCCGGGCCGAAGACGGCTGTAATGCCAGAAACCGGTCCCCGGAAGCTTGTTTCCTTCCCAGTGTAAGAATTGGCTTGTGTAGTTTGGTTTGCCCTGTTCCCATCATGCACTGGGACAGGAACAGACTAATTTGCATACAGCCAGGTTCTGAAACTGGGATGGTGCAATGAGCTAAAAAACGGTGTTGGATCTAGCCCTGATCTCTTGACTGGGTGAGAGTATTCTGCTTAATTCAGAGACTCTGTCCCTCACCACCCCTTGTTGTAAATAATTTTGTCCACCCTAAGCGTGGAAGGGTATACTCAGACATGAGTCCCTTGCTCATTGCACCATCAGGATTCAAGCAAGCCGGGCCGAAGACGGCTGTAATGCCAGAAACCGGTCCCCGGAAGCTTGTTTCCTTCCCAGTGTAAGAATTGGCTTGTGTAGTTTGGTTTGCCCTGTTCCCATCATGCACTGGGACAGGAACAGACTAATTTGCATACAGCCAGGTTCTGAAACTGGGATGGTGCAATGAGCTAAAAAACGGTGTTGGATCTAGCCCTGATCTCTTGACTGGGTGAGAGTATTCTGCTTAATTCAGAGACTCTGTCCCTCACCACCCCTTGTTGTAAATAATTTTGTCCACCCTAAGCGTGGAAGGGTATACTCAGACATGAGTCCCTTGCTCATTGCACCATCAGGATTCAAGCAAGCCGGGCCGAAGATGGCTGTAATGCCAGAAACCGGTCCCCGGAAGCTTGTTTCCTTCCCAGTGTAAGAATTGGCTTGTGTAGTTTGGTTTGCCCTGTTCCCATCATGCACTGGGACAGGAACAGACTAATTTGCATACAGCCAGGTTCTGAAACTGGGATGGTGCAATGAGCTAAAAAACGGTGTTGGATCTAGCCCTGATCTCTTGACTGGGTGAGAGTATTCTGCTTAATTCAGAGACTCTGTCCCTCACCACCCCTTGTTGTAAATAATTTTGTCCACCCTAAGCGTGGAAGGGTATACTCAGACATGAGTCCCTTGCTCATTGCACCATCAGGATTCAAGCAAGCCGGGCCGAAGACGGCTGTAATGCCAGAAACCGGTCCCCGGAAGCTTGTTTCCTTCCCAGTGTAAGAATTGGCTTGTGTAGTTTGGTTTGCCCTGTTCCCATCATGCACTGGGACAGGAACAGACTAATTTGCATACAGCCAGGTTCTGAAATTGGGATGGTGCAATGAGCTAAAAAACGGTGTTGGATCTAGCCCTGATCTCTTGACTGGGTGAGAGTATTCTGCTTAATTCAGAGACTCTGTCCCTCACCACCCCTTGTTGTAAATTATAAAGAGTGTTACGGCAGTGTTATTAATCTCATAGTTTTCATATCATGGAACAATTAAAGATATGGTATTACCCAGAAATGTAATCATGACGTCAGTACATTGAATAAACACAACAGTTATAACGACATAGTGGAACAGGCTGTGATTATATAGGTCTCATTCAGGTAAGTGTGGCCAACTGAGTGAAGGAGCTATCATTTTCATTAAGGCCCGTATTGACAGAATCAAAGAAGAACATCCATTTCGACTCCCGTACATGGAGAATGTTACTAATGTTATCACCACGGGGTCCCAGTACGGCTTTTTCTCTCCAAGCAAAAATACGTCATACTACGTAGATGCATTTGAAGCATGCGCACAACAGTTTCCTCTATTTAGAGCGGTATTAGTCCGTCTTCATTATTATCCGCATTAGTACACACATAAAGAAGCATCACGAACCCGCATGTTCAATTTGGTGCATAATAGTTATTCCTGAAACATGGTTTAACCCCTCTGCCGCTGCGCTGGGGGATAGGGGAGGCAGCGCTGCGCCGCCATGCTCGTGATATAACCACGCCGTCATGAGTCACATGTGCTCTGTGCTCATGACGGCGTGTTTCCGTCACGACTCTGACCACTCATTAATCCGCCCGCGCAGGCGGGGAATCTGTGTCGCATGGGCAAAACGGCCACAGCATGACGGAACCACGCCGTCATGAGCACACGGCGCCCGTGGCTCATGACGGGGTGGTTCCGTCATCAGCAGGGAAGGGGTTAATAACTTGGTAGTGAGTTAAACAAGAGGATTGCTCCGAGCAAGTCTCTTTTCTATGAGTCCTTGCTCCATCACCCCATTACCGAGGCAGTCATCATAAGCTTCTTGGAAAAGGAAAAGACCTCAGAAAGCCCTAGTTCATATCGTCTTATTAGCCACTTTAATTGTGATTATAACATTTTCACATAAATAATAATGAATAGATTAGCACAAACTTTAATGCAGACCAAAACCGCTTTCTGACACATGATTGATATCAACTAATACTAATTATTTAGTACAAGCCATTGACTAATATTCAGTCAGTAAGATCAAGGCAACGATTATTATGCTTGAAGCAGAAAAATAATTTAATTTGGTGCAGTAGGAGAAGCTATTCACACTTTTGACCAAATTCTGGTTTCCATTAAGCTTTGTTGACTTGTTGCGTACTATATATAAAAGGGCCAAAGCTAAAATTAAAATTAATTGCAACCCCCCAACCTAGATGGTCAGAAAATCTGGATTTTATTAAAGACACGCAATCATCATTTATTTGGCTTACCACAGCTACTTTAAAGAACTTTAGAACATTGTAAAACAAAAATTCCAACCTAATAAAAGGCCAGAACACTCATAACTCGTACTTTTTTTTTTAAACTTAGTAAGACATATAAAATATATTAAAGCAAGAACAAAAGAACTGTCCAAATAAACTTGAATTCTCTTCAGAGGGAAGAAACTTTGTCAACAACTAGAGTCCAAACAGAAAAATATCCAACTTAATAAACCTCTTTTTTTTATTGTTGAGCACGACGTACAAGATAAAGAAAAGGGAAATGAACAAAATGGTTTTGGTTTAGGGAGGGAATACTATTAGCCTCTGTGTCTTTAAAAAAATCCAGATTTTCTGACCATCAAGGTTGGGGAAAATCTGCATTTTATGTCAAGACCGGAGGCTAATCTTATTGCAAGTTTAAAGTATTTTAATAGTCAGTAAGCGGCATTTACAACAGGTCTAAAATAAAACTCGCAAAAACCATATAATTCGACCAATCAGCACATTTCAGGATATTATTCAAAGAACCACCTTGAAAAAAGGCTTAAGAAGCAGAAGCTCTCCAAACAGAATGTGCACCGAATATACTAACATCTACATCAGACAGTCTCATCACCTCTTTCACCCATCTTGCCAGGGTTGTAGAAGATACGCCTTTGTGAGGTTTGCTGAAAGAAATTAGCAGCTGTTTGACATTAGACCTTAACTGAAGCGTTTTTCTCTCGTACTGTTTGACACAACGGACAACACATAAATTCACATAATCATGAAAATAAGGATAGAAAATTGTTTGTGAATTAGTTTTGGTTCTAATATTTAGATAGAAGTATATACCCTTAGGAGAAAAGACTGTACATGAGATTTCTAATGTTTTAACATTGGATACTCTTCTAAAAGAAACTAAACAGATAAGGGTTGTTAACTTGTGAGAAAGTAATTTAAGAGATAATGAATTGTTGATACCCAGATTATCTAGATACTTCAAAACCTATGAGATGTCTCACAGAGAGTTGTACCTAGAAAGTAGTGGTTTTGAAATCCTAATACTTCTTAACAATCTCTTAATCAGCTCATTATGATGTACTGAGTATCCAATAACCAGAGTATTACCATGCCATCATTCTCAACTCCCCTTCCAACACCAGGTCGTGTAACTCTCCTGATGGGCCTAGTAACATTTCTGGGAATACTGGGAACAAAACTGGGTAATATACCAGGATTTCTAACACCATTGGTTACCATACTTGAGACTTCCAATGTGGGGTCATTCTGTCCGCTAACAAATCTACCTGAAACGGACCCCCCAAAATCCATCAGTCTCAAGAAAATTTCCCTGTTCAGAGACCAATTTGGCCTCCACATTGTTCATGCCAGGAATATGTTCTGCCTGAACTACAATATTCTGTTTCAGATAATAATCCCAAAATACTTTGGCCAAATCTGCTAAATCTTTTAATTTATGACCCCCTAGTCTGTTAACATATCTCACTGCTGAGACAGTGGCCATTCTCAAAAGAATCTAACACCTTGCATACTCTTTTGTAAAACGTTTTATCGCAAAAGAGCCGGCCAGAAGTTTCAAACAATTCATATGTTAACTCTTTTCTCTTTCTGTCCAAAGTACTCCTATAGATATTGAACCACAATTTGCTCCCCAACCTGACAAGTTGGCATCCGATTCTATGACCAAATCTGGAAGAGATCCAAAAATTGCTCTCCCATTCCACGCATCCATATTTTTTAACCACCAATCTATTTCTTCCCTCGCCACCTGAGAAAGAGTCACCGCCTCTGAATAATTCAAGCCATCTCTTAGGCGTTTTCTCTTCAAGGCTGGAGAGCCTGATAATTCAAACGACCAGGAAAAATGGCTTGGATCGTAGAAGATAGCAAACCTATCACCCTTGCTAACATTCATAGAGATATTTTTCCTAAAAGTAGGATGTTTCGTAATTCCTTTTTTATGCATTTCAATTTTTTCCTCTGGAGTTTCAATTGAGCATGCACAGTGTCTATTATGAACCCTAGAAACTGAGTAACCTGGCTTGGAGTTAAACACGACTTACGTCTGTTTAAGACAAAAAATAAATCTTCTAAGAGATGTATTGCCAAGGTAGTGTGATCTATCACTCTTGATATCATTTGATCCATTAACACTATGTTGTCCAGATAGATAATCAGACATACCCCTCTTTCTCTCAGATAAGCTGCCACAGGGCGAAGAACCTTGGTGAAACACCAAGGGGCCGAAGAGAGACCGCAGGGTAGGCAAACAAACTCCCACATTTTTACTGCCCACCTGAAGTGGAGGTATCTTCGATGATCTTGGCAAATAGGTATTGGTAAATACGCATCTTTTAGGCCAAATCTTGTTAGCCAATCTCCTGGTTGTAGTATAGCCCTTATTAAGTGTAGGCCTTTCATTTTGAAAAGGTGGGATTCTACACAATCGTTGAGGTTCTTTAGATTTATAACCGGTCTCATACCTTTCTCTTTTTTTCTGGACCAAAAAAATATTGCTCACAAACCCTTTGGCGATCCACCTCAATTCTCTGATGGTACCTTTCTCTTTCAAGTCTTGAACCTCTTTGTTGACTAATTCTGATAGCTCCTCTTCAAACCTTATCCTTTCTGGGATATGATTTTGTACGGGTTCCCCCACATCTATGTGGTATCCCATAACAGTTTCCAAAACCCAAGTGTCTCTTGTTATCTTTAGCCAATTAGTTGAAAACTAAGCCACTCTCCCTCCTATCTTTATAGGGGTAACAGAAAGGTCTTGACTTACCTGAACCTCTTGAAGGACATCATGATCCCCATATTCCTCATGATCCTCTTCCTTTGAAGCCTTGTATTGAGGGATAGAATCCTCCATATGTGTATTGAGACTGGTAGAGGTTAGGTCTAAATTCTCTAAAAAATGAAGTCGTGGAATTCCCTTGGCCCCGGTCCGGGAACCGACCTCCTGTTCGCCCGGCCCTGCCAAAAACACGTCTGTCGAAAACTTTCTTAATCTCTCTTTGAGATTTTTTTAACAAGCTGAAAGCTCCCACATACTTCGACATCTCTTTAATAAAATCATCACCAAAAGGTGGGCCATTCGCCTCTTGGCCTCCTTCATTACTCGCGAAGTCCACCAACGTAGTATCTATTTTTATGGTTTAAATCATTATTATTAATTTTAAATGGATATACGCATGTACATTAACCACCACCTATATCCAATGGCCAGTAGGGGGCATATCCAAGAACAATTGATAGAGAACAAAAGATGAGAAATATTAGAAGAGAAAGAGGGATAATTAGGATGTCTGGGTATGTTCTGCGATTCAATGGGTCGGGGAGACTCCTGTATTAGGTGTTTGTGTTACCTGGGGTTGGCCTTCAGGTGGCATGTTCGCATTTATTTTTATGTGCTTTTATAGCACCTGAATAAACCCCCGAAGGGGTATCTCCGCGCTTGTTCTAGAAATGGAGATTTGTCCCATGCCTGGTCATTTACAGAGGTAGTAAATCATAAACTGGTTAATTAATAGTAAAAAGGTGGGTCTTGAGGGTTTTGCGAAAGGATAAATGGTTGGTGATAAGTTTGAGTTTAAGGGGAAGGGAGTTCCAGAGAACGGGTCCTGTGTGTGCCAAAGCACGACCTCATTAAAAATCCGGAGGACCCGAAGGTATCGTAGGCAGGTAAGTTCCAGGAACTCTGTCGAAAGAAAGGTGACGGTAGAACCAGACATTTTCTCAAATCTGGGTAAAGTGCAGTAGAGGCTTGCTGTAATCTTCTCCATGCATACCAATGCCTAAATCTTGTGTAACCAATCCATCTTAGTTGGGATTTCTGCTGTACCCCAGTGCGCTAGTAGTGTCTGCTTGGCCGCACCTAGAGCTAGAGTGATTGCTTTTCCATGGTCGGACTTAAGAGGGTAGGTGAGAGGGTTAGGGAGGCCTAGTAGAGTGAAACTAGGGAGTCTTGGAATTTCAGTCTGATGTATAGTGTTAATATCATTTAGGATTGTGTGCCAATATGCCTGTATTTTCAGGCATTGCCAAAGGATGTGTGTGAGAGTACCCTTTTGCCGACAATTGCGCCAGCACTGGGCGTTCCCCCCGGGCTTCGAGCACGCAGTTCTAGCTGGGGTATAGTACCAGTAATTTTTAAAAACATCTCCTTTCCTGCCGTGCTACTAGAGGAGGCCCGTGCTCTGTCGAAGATGTCCTGCCATTCTTTGGGGGAAAGCTCATATTCAATCTCTGATTCTCATTTGCGCTGCACTGGGGATTCGTCGCTCTCCTTGGGTTTAATCAGGAACTCAAATACGTCCGAGAGCAAGTGTTTGCCCGAGGTATGACCCATAATTCAAATTTAGTGAGGGGGCGACCTGCGTGGGGTTGCATATGTGGTTGGGTAACCCAATGCCGTAGTGCTAGGTATTGCCAATATGCCTCTTTAGGGATTCTGAATCCTAAAACTAGTTGAGGGAAGTCCATAATCCCTTTTTCGTCAAAGAGGTCCCCTATTCGCTTTCAGTTGGCTTCTTGACACCTGAGGTGACTATTGTCCTCCAGTACTGGTGGGAAGTCTGGGTTACATATAAAGGGCATCAAGGGTGACACCAGGGCAAAGAGGTCACATGCCACCTTTACCATGTCCCAAGCCCCTATGTTTGCCTGCAGAACCGGGGAGATATACACCCTTCTCTTAGGACGCCAGGGCACTTTCCACTTATGCATGCCTGCAATCGCTTGATCTATAAAGCACCAATGTTTTTCAGATTCTAATTTGTACCATTCTGTCATGTAGTGCAATTGGGCTACCTGGAAGTATTTCTCCAAGTTTGGGACTCCGAGGCCGCCATCTGCTTGGCTTAAGTATGTCAGGCATTTCGCCATACGTGCCTTCTTCACTTCCCAGATTAAACTTTCCATTAGTTGGTGCATCTGAGCCAGCAAGCAGGGTGGTGTGATCAATGGTAATGTTTGCAGCACATATAAGATGCGAGGTAGTAGAGTCATTTTGATGGCGACTAATCTGCCCAACCTAGACATTCTGTACCTCTTCCAGTTAAGGAGCTGGCAATGTGTTCCTTCCAAGAGAGACGAATAGTTTGCTTGGATCGTCTTCTCGGTGGCGGGAAGAATTTGCAGCCCCAGGTATATAACCCACTTATGGGCCCAGGGAAACGGGAAGTGGGCTATCAGTTGCTGTTGATCCACTGCAGATAAAGTGACACTCACTGAGGGCGAAGGTCTCCTGCATATTGACTTGGAAGCCTGAGACTTTGCCGAAGGCCTCCATTTCTTCTAAAAGTGGAGGCAGGGAAGGCTGTGGTCGTGTAGGAAAGACCACTATATCGTCCGCGTAGAGGGAGATTTTATGCTCTCCATCTGCATCCTAATCCCGGTGACATTGGGATAGTGCTGGACTCGTTTTGTAAATGGCTCCATGTAAAGCGCAAAAAGTAAGAGTGAAAGAGGGCACCCTTGGTGCGTACCTCCCACAATTCTATTGGTCGGGATGCTATCCCGTTTACCCTAATGCAGGCTTTCGGGCCCTTATATACACAGTTTACCCAGCGTGAGAAGCACTCGCCAACCACAAATCTCTGCAGGAACTGTCGTAGGTAGGGCTTTCATGAGGATCTTTACCAGGTTTAAGCAATGCCACCACTTCAGCCATAGTCACGGTGGGGGTTAGAGCACCCATTTCGCTAAAAGAGTTAAAAAAGGCGCACAAGTAGTGGGGTGAGATCTGAGGCAATGACCTTATAAAAATCCGTTGAGAAGCTATCTTCGCCTGAGGCTTTTCCTGAGGAAAGATCCTGAATGGCTCGTAAAACCTCCTCCAGGCAAATATCCGCCTCCCGAGCGTCTGCGTTTAATGCAGGGAGAAGTGTCACTTGCGATGACCTAACATAAGCCTCAGCAGAATCCAAGCGTTCGGCCGAATAAAGTTCCGTATAGAATGCTTCAATTTCCTTTGCAATGTCAGTATCAGCCAAGAGGATCTCTCCCCTAGAGTTCTGTATCCCAGCGATACAACAGGAATTTGCCTGGGATCTCAAGAGGTGCACCAAAAGTCTACCTGCCCTGTTTTCCCCCTCATAATGGCGCTGTTTGGTACGTAAGAGGACATACTGCACTCTGTCATAATCTAAGGTCTTCAATTGCTTGCGGGCGCATAGAGCTGTTGTCGGGCCTGAGTCGCCCTTGTGCGACGTGGAACACCCTCAAACTCCCTGACGCTTGCCTCTAATTTTGTTTGTCTGTCTCTCCTATCCTTATTCAGCCTGACGCGATGGCCAGGAATTGTCCCCTAATAACTGCCTTTAGAGCGTCCCAGACCATGGGGGCTGGGACCGTTCCGTCATCGTTAAACACCAAGTAGGATTGTATAGCTGCCCGTATCTTGGCTACCGTGGGTTCGTATGTGAGTAGGGTGTGATTTAAGCGCCAATTCTGCTGACCTGGGGTCCTCCAGGCCGGGATAACCCCGGGGATATTGGCGAGTGATCTAAGAGAGTGGCTGTACCTATGATGACATGCTGCATGTAGATATTGACCCGAGGTGATGTCCAGAAGAGATCTATTCTTGCATACGTTTTGTGCGCTGCCTAGAGGAACGTGTATTCCCGGGATGTGGGATAGCGATGTCGCCATGCGTCCATCAGACCCACCTCCTCTAGTCTCTGTAGCATAGGGCCAGAGAGCGAGCCTGAATTTCCTATTCGCGCCCCCGAACTATCGAGTTGAGAGTCTGGTACCATGTTAAAGTCACCCCCCCAAAATCAGGCCCTCATGCGGGGATTCAAGGATAGTACTCAGTGTATCGCTCAGGAAAATTTCTTGCTGCTCATTTGGGCTGTATATGGATGCAACTGTGTATGTGTGGGCTCCCATTGATATTCGTAATGCCAGTAGTCTCCCTAGTATTTCCATGTGAACCCCTTGTACCACCCTGGGGAAGTGAGTGGCAAGTAGGATGGCCACCCCTGCTGTTTTCTTTGTTGTCAAAGGAAAAGTATTGTCGATTGAACCATTTAGAGCGGAGACGTTTCCAGTTTGAGTGCAGCAAGTGTGTTTCCTGCAATAGGCAGATATCACACTTGGTGTCCCTGAGCATCGTGAGGAGTAAGCGTATCTTAACTGGCAAGTTTAGGCCTCAGGCATTAAGACTTAAAAGTAGGACTCTAAGTGTTGCCATGTAGGTGATGAGAAGATGTGAGAGAACAAACTTGGGGATCCCAAAAGCGTGTGTGGATAGACCTGCCCAACCAACCCCGCCTTGTTGATCACAATGCCCATGTTACGTTGTCTGTGCAAAGCCCAGACCCATTCACCCCATTCCCCCAACGTGGGATAGTAGTGGGGTCCCAAAAGTCAATGCCGAGCCCAGTATCTGTAGCTATGCTAAGTGGCCAATTGAGCTGTATGCAAGTATATCGTG
Source organism: Lissotriton helveticus (assembly GCF_964261635.1). Lineage (NCBI taxonomy): Eukaryota > Metazoa > Chordata > Amphibia > Caudata > Salamandridae > Lissotriton > Lissotriton helveticus. The sequence continues at coordinate 82,229,048 of NC_136062.1, forward strand.
CCTAATTCTTGAGAAGAGTATATCGCTCTGAGTGTTGCCGCCTAACCCCTCGTGGTTGCATATCCACCCATCCAGCCCTCCACAGTGCCCGTGTGTCTCCCATTAGAGGCCCCCCCGCCCACTACCCCAGACATCCATAGGTATGAGCTAAGGGGAAGGAAGAGTAGAGAAAGAAACAAGCAGAAAAAAGGGAGAAAATACGAGTTCACCTGCAACATGGCAACATTTTCACTAGCGTGCATGGGTCCATATGGTTGTTCATCAGACATTTCTTCAGAAGTGTCGGTCCACCCACCAAGGGCAGTAGTGCCCATCCCAGGACACAGCCATTCTTCAGCACCTTCATAAGCCGACATCGACTGATGATGATGGTCCACACATTCAGGGAGACTCCGGGTTCATCTTGACGTTGTAACTGACGCAAGAGGGCTTCTCTTTCTTGTTGACATTCTAGTTCTGAAGGTTTAGTAGGTTTCTGTCTTTTGCTGCCGCACCTCCGAGTCGGTTTCAACAATATCTGTAACCTTGAATCTTCTTTCTGTGATCCAGGGACGTTCTCTTCCTCGAATTCTAGACCCAAGACCTCCTGCGCTTCCTTGAGGGATCGAACCGAGTAGATCTCCTAGTTCCATATGAAGGAGAGCCTGAATGGGTGACTCCAGCGGTATCGGATTCCTTTGTCGAGCAGGAATGTTGTGGCCGGCTTCATGGCTTTCCGTCTTTGAAGGGTAAGTGGTGAAAGATCCTGATAGACTCCCACTTGCAGACCCTCAAAAGTAATGGTTGCCTTATCTCGAGTCATGCTCATGATAATCTATATCTGTTGGTAGGAGTGAAGGTAAGTGAGAATGTCCTGTTGCTGCCCAGGGTTATTGACTGGTCTTCCTGCAAGGTATGTTCGATCCTGGATTATTTCCTTGTTGCCTAGCGCGGGTGCTGCATGTTGAAAGAATCGGATCACCCATTCTTCCAGTTCCCCCCCCTGCCTATAGAGGGACACCTTTGATGCGAATTTTAGACCTCAAAGAGCAGTTTTTGAGATCGTCCAGTCACAGGTAGAGCTCATTGTTGCGGTCCCTGAGCTCCAGCAGCTCTCGTGTCTCTTCAGTGAGGTCTACCTCCATGCGGTCACCATTTTGTTCAAGCGTGTCAACGCGGTCCCCTAGTATCTGCATCTCGGCCCTGATTTGTTTGATGTCATCCTGTCGCAGGCCAGCGATGTCTTCTCTGAGTGTTCCAAACAGTTGTTTTAAGAATCCGCGGGTGACCGGCTTCTCCGAGTGCTCCCCGGCGGGGACCATTTCTTGGGTGTGAGCTACTGGTTGATCCAAAGCTCGACTCTCAGACTTTTTAGGGTTTGGTTTTTGTAGGAGGTCTATTATTGAGGAGTCCTTCTTAGCCCTGAGTGTAGTCATCGCTGCTTGTGGGGACCCATGTTCACCTAGATCAAGGATGTTGGTTTCAGGATGAGGATACACCACAGGAGAAGTGCGGGCCACAAACACTGTTCAAGCTTTTCCCTCTGTGTCATATGCACCTTTGCCTGGGGGACACAAGTCATACACTCTAGGTACAGGGCCTACTCAGTATGAGGATAGCCATGGTGGCCAGGCAGTGTAACTTGTAACCAAGCCCCATGGGTCACTGTTCAGCTGTTAGGAGCGCACAACCCGTAGGTTGCCGGTTTCCCCTCATCCCAGGCTTTGGGTTGTAGTACTGCCGCAGACTCCAGACCAAATTAACAAATGTTAGGTCCTGGCTGTGGGAGGGTTAAGAGGGTTTCTCCATCAGAGTCACTCAACGGCGGCCTCCTCCGGATTGCGTGCTGTTAGGTTGTTACTATGGTCTATTCCTGTGGGCCGTCTAACCAACATAGCGCAGTGTGTCTGCTGCTCCAATTTCGCGCCTTCCCCTCAACTCCAGCCGGACAACCACCGCTCCCACTCGCCGATATGGTCTCTTCAGACCTCTGCAGTCTGAGCTACCCAGCTGTAGCACGTCCACAAGCCCCGGGTATGCTACTGTATAAGGGCGTGAATCCCCTGCTGGTTTCTTGTTTGGCGGCACCCCCGGGGTTGAGACTGCTCCCACCACGCCAGTCCTTCGTTACAGATATGGATTCACAAATGCTGGGGTGCGGCCTACCTGATTACTGCCCTGGCACTAGTGTCGCAGATCAGAGGGCGCAGCATCTTGCTCATTGAGGCTTCACCGAGTCCAGGGTGTTCATCGCTTGCCGCTCATGCCACAGGTCGACTCTTCAAGCGGGGGAACGGACCAGCGGAGACCCGCCTCACCAGGCTAGCCGGTAGGCCGCAGCTCACCCAGCTCAGGGCCCGTCACGTCGCCCGGGGCTCCACCGCCCTCCACGGCCGAAAGTGTCCCTCGCCGAGGGCCACAGCAGCCCCCCTTCGATTACTGTAGCCCCTGGCAGCTACCAGTAGAGGCCTCGTGGTCCACGGGGCCCACAGACAACACTGCATTCAGGCACCTTGGATGGATCGGCCATCCAGGATTCCTCTGCGGGCATCTAAGTGCAGGGCTCCATAGCCGCCCACTGGCACCTCAGCTCTACGCCGTCGCCGTCCACTCTCCTCTGGTCGGATTCAGGGTCCCGGGATGTCGTGTGGATGCTCAAAAACGGCCTTGGCGAGCAGAGCACCAGAGAAGCGCAGTTACTCTGCCGCCATCTTGGCCACGCCCCCTAGGATCTAATTTTAGAAGGATACTTTTTCTTCTTTCAATAGAAATGGCCGTATTAGCATTACCTAGCAGGCACACAGCACGTTGAATCCACTGTCTTAGCTCTTCTATATAGAGGCTTGATTTTCCGACAAATATCTCTTCCATCATATCAAACATTCTTGTTAAAGGACCAGAAAGGTCTAAGAGCCTGTCTTGGCACATGCGCAACCCCTTATCCAGGTCAGGGGTTTGTGTCACCTTATTTGTCAATAGGGATCTAGGACATTCCGACATGAGACGTAATCTCACATCTTTGGGGATTTGTCTTCTAATCCAGAACTACATATAATCAGTGCTTAATTTGTGCCAGTGCTTTTTTGGTGCTAAGCACCAGCACTTAATTTTTAGGGCCGGGTCTACACGCGATATAGGCTTCTCACTAAGTTCACACGGGTCTGCCTGGTGAACAGTCGATTTCACACGTAATTGTGTATGTAAAACATTTCAAATTAGACGCTGCACCTGCGTTATGAAGCACACACGCACAGCCAGAACCTGCTTGGGTCCCTGCCTCCTCATAAGTTACAGGTCACTCACTCGGTCACTCCAATCAATCAAGCATTGCACTACCAATGATGAACGCTTACAAAATATATTATAAAGCCGCCCCTTCCCTACTTGGGAATCATCAGGTGTGTGTCCTGAGTCGGACCAATGGAATCAGTGTTTTCACTATGGACCCTAGCACACAGCGCAGCTGCAACACTTTTCAGCTGACAAGCAAGCAGCGTGGTGCGCAGCAGGTCTCAGACTAAATAAAACTGAAAGGCAGCAGTCCGAGTAAGTAGTGATTTTGTAACATGATGCTAGTAGTGTGTAAACTGTGATGCAAGTGTGGAATAAATGTAAAATGTTCGCTACTGTGCAGGTTGCATCATTGTGCAGTAGGTGGGGACTCACCATATTCACTTGGAATTTCCCCGGAGAGAGAGCCTCACTTTCTTTTGCACATTGTCTGTATTATTTATTTGACCCTCCCCCTGTTTTAAATATACCCTCGCACTTCACCTCTGCCCTGGAAGAATGGCCTGAATCCTAGAATGTAGACGTTACACACGTATATGAGCAGATAGAGAGAGTGCACCGGGAGCTACGGAATAATGGTGAACTCCTAGTAATGCGCACGCATTACCATTTAAAAGTGTGCAGATGTAGAGAGTGCACCAGAAGCAATGGAGTAATGGTGAACTCCTAGTAATGGTGAACCCTTGCTCTGTGATTGAAAATTCGTTTTGCACCTGAAAGCCAGGCCCCTGACACCTCGGTGACCTTAGGCGCACGGATGTCTTAGTAACTGAGGCCTCAAGAGTGTTGGTTGTCCTGGTACCAGTTAATCTGCACATTTTCACCTCACTTTCATTTTTATTTAATAGTGGTCCTTAACATCTTATTGTCCTGAATACGTGATCCCTAAGGTTAATTGGCCTGCATGAAAATCGGAAGATTTAGTGATACATCAAAACGAATAATACAGAAAAACTGTGACGGGGAAAAAAGCATGGCTGAGAAGGAACATGCAAGAGTGAGATAAAGTGGCAGGGAGAGTTTTGGGGGTGGATTAAAAAGTCATGAGGTGGATGCAAGAGTATGCAGCTTTCAGCTTCAGCCTTTGAGCTTGTAAAAAAAGTTATACTAGTAATTTTCAAGCCATGTAAGTTGGCATGGATTTGAGCTTGCTGCAGATAATGTCTGTTTCAATACCAAGGAAATTAACTGGAAAAACTCAGCCCAGTAGACAATCAACACTTCCATAAACAGCCAAAAATAAAAGGCCCACACACTGACCTGCAAATCCACCCATCGGTCACTACCTAATTGCCCTGTAGGCCAGTCCAACCCTTGTAGCTTTGGCATTCTGCACGCCAACATTCAGTAGCACCGGCCATTCTATTCTAAGTAAAACTTTGAGACCTGGCACTTACCGTTTTAAAAATTGAATATTAAATATCTGAATACCAGGGTCTCTGGGGCTGCATTGTCATGGAGTGAGGGTGCAGGTTAATAGAGAAGTCTGGGTCTGTGGATAAGCGAGGGGTCCGATGACCTCGTAGTTACAGAGGACGATGGCGTGGAAACACCTTGGGACAGTGAGGATTATAAGAGGAGCCCTGCGGAAAAAGCATGTGCTAGAGACCTTAACATAGAGGCCACCCACCTTCCTAAAATGCATAGACGGTGTCAACTGTCCTTACTGCACACATTGTGCAACACCAAATGGTGGCAGACTACTCTTTGCTGCACATAGTGAGCATCTTGTCCTTAATGTAAATGTAAAGATGTGCCACCGCCCTTTAGCACTCACTTCCATCTGGCCTTAATACATGATCCCAGTGTTTGACTATCCTCCTTTTACTAAAAAGGTTTGTGTAGGTAGAAATAAATTGTTATTAGTTAAGTCAACCCTAACCACTGTGTTATGTTGCAGAAGTTGCATCAGTTGCATTAGTTATTTTAGCTAATTTATTCAAAAGTTTTGCTTTAAATGCCCTTTTACTTTCCTTTTTTTCAACATTTTCTTGAGGGTGGAGGGAACCTCCCATCAGAAACTTACTTAAGGAAGTTTCCCTTGCTTGAATTCAGATGGGGTATTACACCTGGCTTTCAGCAGTGCCAATTGAGGATGTGGGTGGGTCCAGTATAGTAAGTGGGTGGAGCCAGTGCAGGAAGTGGGTGGGGCTGTGGTAAATGGGTGTGGCCTCCCAGAAAATTTGTGCACCTGGAATTAATATTTTACAAATTAAGCACTGCATCTAATCTGCTACATGCACAGCTGGGTAAACAGTCACAATATCGAGAAAAAAATATCAAGTTTTTTATATAGAATGGACAGAATATCGAATTGCCAAAATATAGTGGTGTAGAATATCGAAATTCAGGTAAGAGATATCGATTTTTATAATATTGAAGTTAGTAATATCGACAGTCATAAGATAGTAGTTAAAAATATTGAACTGTATTATGTTTTAAGTGTTAGTATATGTGTTAAAAGTATTTATTATTTTTGGAATATATGTTTGAATTTTTTAAAGCAATACATTTTATGTTATTTTATTTTTGCGTAATTTAATTCCGTAGCGGATTGTGGGTTTATAGGGGAATAGGGTGGGAAGTAATTCAATTATAGTAAACTAAATATTAATTTTCAGGAATTAATAATTATTTTTATTTAATTTTACATTTTTGTTCTGTAGCGGGTTGTGGGTTTACAGGGGAATTGGGTGGGAAGTAATTTAGTTGTTATCAAGTAATTCTTTATTTTTATTTATTGCTATTGATAATTGATTTATTGTTAATTAATTATTAATTGGTCATTCATTTTTATTAATTGTTCATTAATTTGTATTAATTGGTTATACATTTTTATTAATTGGTTAATTGATAATTATATTAATTGTATTCATTCTCTACTCTTCTTGGTGTAACATCATTGTGAACAATGATGTCTCTAATGCTTCTCCCTTTTCTGTATGTTATTTTGGGTCTGCGTGGCATGGCTGGACAGATGATAGGGTCACTGGTTAGTACATCCCATTTATCGGCTAGTATCTTCGATATTTGGGTAGAATTACTACTATAGGTGAATATTGCCCTCGTAGTATCTTGTGACTCTTTGTTATCACTCTGAGTACTAGTCTCTTCCTTGGGACTAAGCAATGAGTTACGATCTACACTTCTAACTCGATCTTTGGCTTTATTTAGTACCCAATCGGGATACCCTCTGTCCCTGAATCTTTTGATCATAATGTCCATCTCTTGTTCAAAAGCAGAGATAGTACTACAATTTCTTATTGCCCTCAGCAGCTCGCCATATGGGATACTCCACTTAAGGGTATCTGGGTGGCTGCTGAGGGCATGAAGAAGAGTGTTCCCTGCTGTAGCCTTTCTATAGTGGCTAATTTTCACGGGATTGTCTTCAGATGTTATACGAATATCCAGGAACTCAATCGATGTATCACTGATCTGACTGGTCAGTTTGATATTGTAACTGTTGGTATTTAAGATGTTAATGAATTCTACTGCTAGTGCTTCACCACCTGTCCAAATTAAAAACAGATCGTCAATATATCTGAGCCACACTTTTACCTTAGAAAAATAAAAGTTTAAAGTGTGGTCAGATCTGATCTCCTCCTCCCACTTGCCCAGGAAGAGGTTGGCAAAACATGGGGCAAAATATGTGCCCATGGCAGTGCCACGGATCTGTTGGAAAAGAGTACCATTAAACATAAAGATATTACCAGTCAAACATAGTGACATCATGTCTAACAACATCCTAGTATGTTCCAAATATTGTATAGGTCTCCTTTTTAGGTAGTGATAACTAGCCTGTATACCATCCTCATGATCAATAACAGTATACAAAGAGTTAACATCCATAGTAATTAGTAAATCAGTTGTCTCCCAGGACACATCTTGTATTTTGCACATAATATCTGTGCTGTCTCTCACATATGATGGCAAACCCATGACATATTCTCTCAAAAAGAAGTCGACATATTTAGAGACATTCTCTAAAGCGCCCCCAATGGAAGACACAATAGGTCTCTCTGGTGGAATAGTGGGGTTCTTATGTATCTTTGGTAGAAGATACAATATGGACAGTTTGGGGTAGTCCCTTTTCAAAAAACAGTACTCTTCCCATGTTATCTTTCCCAGATGTCAATAATACTGGTGTTATATACATCTGTGTTGACTTGGATGTAAAACTGTTTGTCATCTAATTGTCTATGTGCTTAAATGATATACAATTCCTTTGCCCAAAGGACAATATTGCCTCCTTTATCTGCGGGGCGAATGATGATATCTGTATCATTAGCCAGATCTGTAAGGAATTTTCTCTGTTCACACGATTAAAACATACATTTTTGTTAGCTTTGCGTTTAAGTTTCAAAAGGGCTTGAGTTACCACATCTTGAAAAGTGTCTATATTATCATGTGGTAAATTTGGATAGAAAACGGATCGTGGTTTAAATTTAGTTGATGGAATCCGATCCGTATTCATACCCAACTCCCATTCATTGTCCAAAGATGTAATTGTATCCTCTGCATTAACCAGATCCTGTATATTATAGATTCCTGACGCATCCCCAACATTGAGATTGGGGAAGGTGCTGGCAATATTATCTGCTTGTGAGTGTGTTACTTGGTGCTTTTGTTTGTACAAAAAATGCCATTTCTTAAGTTTCACCTTTCTCACAAATTTATACAGATCTATTCTAGTGTCTGCATAATTAAAAACTTCTGATGGACAAAAGGTTAATCCTAGACAGAGAGTACTTTTCTCAGCAAATGTTAATTGTCTTTTACTCAAGTTAATAATGGTTTGATTTACCATCTCAGGATCCATTATTCTTTGCTCATTGAGCCTCGTGTTCTCGTTCCCATGGGCTCTTTTGCGATTTTCTTTGATTTGCTTTTGTTTTCTTCGTTTCCGTCTTTGTTTGCTCCTACCTTCCCTCTTCCTCTTCCACGACCTCTTCCACGTGATTTTCCTCTCGTCGGTGGTGACTGGGGGGTTGATCTTGGTACTTGACGGCCCCTTCTCAGGACCTTGAATTCATCTAAAAAATTAGCCCGTCTTGATGGTATTGGTCGTTCTGAGATTTAACTCACTGTTGAAACTGAGAGATCGGTATCTGACCCACTTGCATCCATAGTTGTACTATTGTTGGGTGTCGCAGTTCCTGCCTGTGTTGTTTTTTGTGGTGGTAGGTCCTCATAGAGGTAGTCATACTTTGGACTATATGTATGAATCCGACCGGATTCATAGTCTACACAGTCTCTATGTAATTTACAATGTTTTCGATTTTTTATGTCTTCTTCATGATGTTCCAATTTGGGTTTTAAATCTTTCAAAAATGTATTGATTCTATCCTGATCATTACTTTTTGATAAATCATCCTCCAATGCCTTTATCTCTGCCAGAATCACTTTGCGATCTTCCCATGCATACTTTATCAGAATACTCATCATGGTTCTAGATCCATTGGCAGAGTTTTCTTGCCAATCCAATAACATTTGAGGATTTAAAGATTCGTAAGACGGCATAGTATAGATGCGTAGACCTCTTGGGACCATTTGTTTGTCTAGATAATCCTGTAATGAGATGGCCTCCCACCATTTAGATGTCTCCGACTTTTTGAGTTTTTCCAATTTTTTCAATTTTGTTTTGAGTGATATATCCAGTGAAATGTCGTTTTTTTTGTATATTGCCTGTGCCTACGCCTGGCGCTCTTGCAAATAATGCTGCTGCCGCTGCACAACGTTCTGCTTCCATGTTTGATGCAAAAAGTAAAATGTGAGTCCTTGTGTAATAGATGGTTTAATACACATGCGTGGTGCAAAATAGTTGTTATAGTAAGCAATTCTCTTTATAAAAAACTGTGGTCGTAATCCCCCTTCTACTTAGAAGGTTTCTGTTGCCGCTTCCGTTTTCGCTGATCTATTGATATGAAAATCGTATCAAATAGACAAATTGATCTGATTCACTGCTGATTATGTTTAGATTTGCATCCCGTAACGACGGTATCTATTCTCTTCTCTCTTATGCACACACTTTCCTTGGAGTCATATACAATGTCCATCCATGTTTCCCCATCAGGAACTTGGACTCCTTTTGGTGTGCACGTAATCCAGAGAATCAAAAATTAGAGCGACCGGAGCCGGCGTCTCCTACAGTAATACAGCGGGCAGACGAGCTGGCGCGTCTGCTCCCAAACGTACCCACCCTCTCCCTCTGTACACTCCCCAATGAAGGGCAAAAGGAGACGCTTACCTCCTCAGCGCTGTCGACGAACCAGTGACAATATTGGCGAAACTATTTACAATTCTTCAGATTGAAATGGCGTTTCGATAAGTTCATAACTTTACATGTATTTACATATATATACATTTCCAATATCTAATAGGTCACCCAAAATAGTGATTGTATGATTTTACATATTTTCACCAATAGGAGATATCTCCCAAAGTCATCTGTGATGTTATAATGACACTATGTCGAAAGAACATTGATTTTGTATTTTTGTATAAATGTACAGTACAAGTATGGATGATTATGTAAATATTTATTTACAATCACTATTTTGGGTGACCTATTGGATATTGGAAATGTGTATATATATGTAAATACATGTAAAGTTATGAACTTGTGCCATATACTATGTATACGTATATACCACTCTAAGATGGCCGCTAAGTTGATCTGGACACCACTTACTGAACAATTAGTCCTTTTTTGGTGTCTCAAGCCTATGTATAGACTTCCAGTATCAATGGCAAACTGTGTGATCAAGACAGCTTTTTCTGTCGAAACGCGTAACCTTTGCGTAATAAACAGTGGTTTATCCTGAGTGCGAGTTTTTTCTGTGAAGAAAATTGCTGTGGAATATGTAACCGCCGAGAGACCTGCTCGGCTCTCACTCGCCATCTGTCTACGGGCCGCGGACTTCGTGTAAACGGGTCACTTTGGAGGAATATATATATATATATATATATATATATATATATATATATATATATACATATATATAAAAAATAATGCATGTTTATTTTTTTATGGCATTATTTATTTATTAATTTTAAGGTTACTTAAGTATTTTAAGTACGTTTTACTTAAGTATATTAATTGTTTTATTATTTTACATTACTTTTTAAGAATTTAAAAATGTGATATTTTTACAAACGATATTATTTACAACGATATTTTGGATTCAAATTGTTTGTACTTACCTGTTTGGAGATAGGAATTGGATATTCTGGCATTCTATATTGTGTCATCAATATTTTTCCAGGTCGATATTTTGCTACTCGATATTCTGTCAGTGATCGGTGCAGCCGGTGACCATTCGGGTGACAAAGGGTGCTTTAACAAAGAGGGGTCAAACATAAGGCCTCCAAAAGGATCAGTTAGTTTCCCATATTGTTCATCCACTAAGACTATTTCATCCTTCTTTTTTTATGATATTACCTCAGAGCCCTCTGCGTCAAAGTCAGATGAACAGCTTAGTTCAACTTCAGCGCTCCCCGAGGAGTCGTCACAATGCACAACCTTATGTTTGTGAGCTTTAATAATTTGTGTTTCTGATTCTTTAAAACAACCCTTTCCACGGTCTACTTGTGTGGCCTTGACACCACCAATTTTCATATTCACTGAAATCTTATTAGAATCAGAAAAGGTACCCCTTTTATAATTTGGCCCAGATGGTTCTATATTTTTACGTTTTCTACCAGCCTTACCTCCTCTCTTAATGAGGGGACCTTCATTTGCCGACCAAAATCTCTCTTCATCTTATAGTCTAACATCCCTTTTAATTTATCCTCTAGGGAGTCCTCCGAAGTGCTAGGGATGCCTAATTTTGGCATATCCAACATATTGATGACAAAACAGCTTAAGGATAAAGCCAATCTAATAACCTCTTTTCTTTTTTTTTGTAATTATAGATATATAAAAGATAATTGAAGTCAGAGTAAGTATGAACAGTTATCGTGTTGACCGCAGTGAGGCAGCAACTGACAAACAGCTGATGAGATAACAATATAACTGTCAAAGCTTTAATCATTGGATATATACGTGAAAATGCAATTAGCAGTGAAAAACAGCCCAAGGTGGTAATATGGCCGCCGAGACTACGTACTGACGTAGCTTGGCAACCGCAAGAGTCCTATTTATGTTTCCATTACCGTTCATTTGGCAGGTGACGTGTTAAAACGGGGGCCGGGTCGGAGAAGAATCGATATTGCCGTGCCTTGGTAGTGCGTTGCCCGACTTCCGTTGAGCCCTGGTACAGATTTGGGCTCCAGCCACATCAAACAGGACGACAGTGGAGCAGGCGAGTTTTTAGCAGTATTCAGAGCATTATTGAAGATCCTAGCAATGCAGCTGAGACGCGTGCTGAGCAACTCGAGATGTTGAAATGGTGTGCAGATCGCGTTCCCAACCGAAGTATTGGTGAGTGGCCCAAATTGAAATATATTACAAAAAGTTTATCTTAACCATAAATACTCTATCCAACCCTGAATACCTTGCCAACCCTGCCAAGCACTTTAGAAATAATTGTTTATAACAAGTATTTAACAAGGCAAACCAGCAAACATTTAAGTAATTAAAAAGCAGGTAAACGAGGTGGTCTATTGGCAAAATAACGAAATATAGCAAGAAAAGGGCAAGTAAAGAATAAATGTATGTTACTAATGTAGTATACTCAACAGTAAGCTTCATAAAATTTTCTTAAATTAATAATCACAGCAACAGTAAGCAGAGAATACTTATCTTGACGGTGGCAGCCAAAAAAAGAAGGAAGATGTTACGTTGGTAATCTTTCCCTCTTGCGTTTGTCCCCTGCATGCCCCCGTCCCTGCCGCGCGACTCCCCGCATTTGCATGCATTACGTCAGATGGCATTGTCCTATGCCAGCTGACAGTTGAGTTGACAGTTGATTAGGACAGTTGCAGCTGTCCATGATTGTGAGCTGGTGACTGGAGCGCTACCTTTCTTACCTGTGTGTCGTCAATTACCTGGAATAAAGTTACGTTAAAAGGCTAAGTGTCTGAGCTTACTTAACAAATTTGGCGACGAGGGACGACACACTGAAGAACACACGAAAAGGAAAACATCTAAATTTAGAAAGAAGGCGGCGTGAGGGCATCGTGAAGTGTATGGGAATACATGTATAATTTATGAGTCAAGGACACTGCGGAATCTCCGTAAGTCTATTAGAATACAGATTGAACTTTGGGAGATCGTGAGGAAATGAAATAATAAAAGATTAAAGCGGATCTGAAGTTGACGATCTGTGGAGTCTGCGCAAGGTTTAGGTGAGCCTTGGATGCTGGAAGGAGAAGGAGTGAGCGGAGGAGGGAGCAAAGTTTATTCCCCGATACCGTACTTGAAATTGATTTGAGGCGGCGCGAGAAGCGTGTGAGGCGATATTCTCCTCAGAACTACAGCGTACATCCAGGAACAAACGTGACGACGTAACTGGCGTCAAGGGGCCATTTTGAGTGAGGAAGCCACCGCGTTAGTCGTCTGAGTGAGGCAAACTAAACGCGAGTGTTAATATTGAAATAAAAGAAATAATCTAAGAGCACCTTAAGCGTTTTATAAGAAGAAAAATGATAAATAAATAATTAACAAGTGTGCAGAAGTACAGTGAGAATAAAAGTAAGGAATATCAGGAAACAAGAAATCGAATATTAAGCTTTATTGAAAAGGAAAAAGAACAGAGATTTAAGTAATAAAAAGGTGATACATGAAAATAAGCACTTAAAAATAGAAATATATTGAAAAAATTGAAAGGGAAGACACTGATATAAAATAAACATGGCAACAGGCAATATATACAATCTACCACCTCCACAATCATTTCTAAAAGCTATAGGAGAACCAGAAATAAAGTGGGAGGTGTGGAGAGAATTCTTCAATAACTATATAACGACTTTTGACAAGCCAGAAGAAACTTTACCAGCTGAGGAAAAGAAAAAAATACTGCTACACTGTTTCGGGGCTGGTGGTCTGAAGGTGTACAACAACATCACAAAAAAAACACGAGGAGTAGATGAAGGAGATGTGTTTAAAAATGCAATGGAAGACTTAGACAATTATTACAAGCCAACTGTATGTGTAGCAGTCAACAGGCACACATTTTATAGGCGTAAACAGGGAAAGGATGAAAGCATAGAGGACTATGTCTCTGCTTTAAAAAATTTAGCACTGACATGCAAATTCGAAAACATGCATGACGACATGATAAGAGACCAAATTGTAATGTGTGCGGCTAATCCCGATATACAGGACGCATTATGGGCCAGAGGAGAGAAACCACTCCAGGAAGTAATTGAAATAGTAAAGAAAAAATAATTAACTGGTCGGTGTGCTAAAGCAGTGTTAAAAGAGGATAAGAACAAACAGGAAGAAGCTGGATTAGTAGCTAAAATTAGCTGCAGAAAAAAGAAGCAAACAATAAGGAAAAATAGAATGGAGGAAGAAAATGAAACAAATAGTGAAACTTGAAATTACAAGGATCTAAAATGTTTCCGATGTGGAAGCAACAAACACTTGGCAGATAATTGGGAATGTCCCGCAAGGAACAGTAAGTGTACCCAATGTGGACTGATTGGACATTTAAAAAAGTGTGCTACAGGAGGGTTAAGGGGAAAATGAGGTATGTAGAAGAGAGTGAGGAATAAGAATCTGAATCATCGGATGAGTCGGAATACAACCTATGTGTGCTCATCATAACAGATGGAGATACCGAGGAGAAAGAGGATGAATGTAAAAAAAAACCTGAGTGTGTCATCGCCATAGGAGGAGTTGACATAAATTTAGTCGCTGATTCAGGGTCACATTATACAATTGTTAACAAGAATATATGGAAGAGTAAATTAGCAGGAAAACTAGGAAACATACACAGGTGAAATCATTGACTTGGTTGTATGCAGAGAGATGGAATTGGGTTTCAAGGAGAGAAGTACCAGGAGTAAGGTATACATTTCAGAAAAAGGTCCTTCTGTACTGGGATGGAAAGAGCAGGGAAAATTAGGAATAACACTAAATCCCAACAGTTCTGAACCAGTGAGAACACCACAATCTAAGGACAATGTAGGATGGAAAAGGGCTGCAAGGAGAACTGAATGGATAAGCGAAGCAGCAATGGATAACTTCAAACTAAAACGAAGTACTTACATGAAAAAAAATGATGGAGAACATATAAGCAAAGAATTCGAGATAAAAAAATGAAAGCGAAAGAGTGGTAAAGAGTGCAGTTGTCAAAAAGGGACAATGTATGTTAACACAACCCATGGGTATAGAAGAGGACTTTTGTAATTCTGCCCGCCTCAGAGATGGGAAGGTGTGGCATGCAACTGCACTGGTTGAGACCAGGTCTAAGGCAAGGGAAAATTATGCTGGTGACACTGACCTGCATGGGGAAGATGGTACGAGTCTGGATGAACTAGAGTGCAACAACAAAGAAGATTACTATGACTGGTTGTATAATGGGGAGTCAGAGAATGAGGTGGGGGAGACACAAAAACACTTACAACGTCTACACCCCAACGTTGATTTAGGGAAGAACTGGATGCATTTTGGGTCCAGGAGAGAATACGAGCTCAGCGGAACAGAGGACTCTGCCGAATCCTCCTGTGGAATTCTCTCGTCTACGTTGGAGGAAGAACAGGTCTTAGATGAAGCTCTTACGGAAGGAGAGGACCTTGTTGAAAGGAACACTACCAGTGACTCTGGTACAGAGTACAACAAGAGGACCGACGTTGGACCAAACAAAGATGATGACGACGGGGAGGAAACCAGTTGTACGAGTAGGCTTAGACGCAGCGTGGTCTGGTCCAGGAAGTATCCTAAGGAAATGGACTATCAGGCTGGTGACACTGACCTGGATGGAGAAGAATGTACGAGAAAGGGAAGACTAGAGCACAACAACACAAAGGATTACTATGACTGGTTGCACCATGAGGAGTCAGAGAATGAGGGTGAGGAGACACAAAAACACTTACAACGTCCACACCCTGAAGTAGACTTAGGAGCGAACTGGATGCATTTTGAGTCTATTGGAGAGCACGAGTTCAGTGGATCAGAGGACTCTGCTGAATCCTTTTGTGAAATTCATTCGTCGACGTTGGGGTATGGACAGGACTTAGTAAAAGCCATTACGGAAGAAATGGACCCTGTGACAGCAACACCACCAGTGATTCTGGAACAGATAACAACTAGAGGTCAGATTTTAGACTAAACACAGATGATGACAACAGGGAAGAAACCAGTTACCCATGTTGACATGGACGCCTTACGGTCAGGCCCATGAAGTACAAGGATTTCGTTTGTGACTCACAGTTACATGTTTTTTCTCTTCATTCCTTTATTTCCCTTCCCTCCGTAAGGAGATGTGTTACGTTGGTAATCTTTCCCTCTTGCGTTTGTCCCCTGCATGCCCCTGTCCCTGCCGCGCGACTCCCCGCATTTGCATGCATTACGTCAGATGGCATTGTCCTATGCCAGCTGACAGTTGAGTTGACAGTTGATTAGGACAGTTGCAGCTGTCCGTGATTGTGAGCTAGTGACTGGAGCGCTGCCTCTCTTACCGGTATGTCGTCAATTACCTGGAATAAAGTTACGTTAAAAGGCTAAGTGTCTGAGCTTACTTAACAGAAGAGTTATGAGTGTTCTGGCCATTTATTAGGTTGGAATTTTTGTTTTACAAGTTCTAAAGTTCTTTAAAGTGGCTGTGGTAAGCTAAATAAAGAAGATTTCAATAAGATTAGCCTCCGGTCTTGACATAAAATCTGAGTGCGACAGCTAATGTTTGTCATGAAACAGTATGTTATGTTAAGAGGAAGCAGATGGAGGATTGGAGGAAGGGACAAAGAAGTACCAAGGGCACATTGCTGGTAGGGGTGGGTCGAGGCAGGGTTTTCCTATGTCCTGTTCTCTGCAAGCTATTCATTGAGCCCTCGTCCTATGCACTTAGGCAAGATCCTTGTATTCTACACCTGGTTGATGGTGTGGCAAAATTAAAATTGTTCACGGATGATATGATACTATATCAGGCCACACACTAAAGCTATATTCTAAATGTGTTTGCCAGAATTGAGGAATGTACCCAGTGCTTTATTCCTTGGGCAAATATTTTTAGATATTTGGGCATTTATGTTACAACCAACTTTACCCTTCTATTTCGATTAAATTATACCAAAACTTTGACCTTAGTAAGCGGGCTATTGAACCAGTTGCAGCCATTAGCTCTTACTATCATTGTTTGGGTCGCCTTAATCAAAATGCTTATTCTTCTATTGTTTATATTTATTTTTTAAATGTTATGATTAAAGTTCAGCTGTCTTTTTTGATGAATTTGATTGAATGATATGTAACTTTATATGGCAGGGTAAAAAACCTTGCACAAACTTAAAGACGTTACAATTAGACACAGAAGAAGGAGGGTTGGCACTCCTAACTTATGGTTCAGTTACATACAAATTAGACACTTTTTTAGTGGGAGCAGAAGAAAAACTTTCCCAATTAGCGCAAAGCATAAGTAAAGTCAATTTTGTATCTAGTTTAAAAGGTATAGGCAGCTTGTATACTGTATTACACCAGTAACTAGTTGAAGAAGCAATACCTTCTCTGTTAAATATTATCACAGCCATGACAAACTGCAAGATTGAGCGGAACTGTTGGAGATTTTATAATATAATTTTCTGCAAAGCCATGCATGCTGCAAATTAAAGAAGAATGTCCTTTTTCATCAAGTGGATGCTGCCTCGCACTCCACACCTTATCCATAAGATGTACCGTGCAGCCTCAGCTGCATGTTTCAGGTGTAAGGATGCCATTGGTGACTGGCTGCATATATGTTTCATTTGTCCTTGTCTCTATTACCTTTGGCATCAGGTATTTGGATGTATTAGTCGAAATTTCCAGTTTACTATGCTCCCAGACCCCTCTGGGGCTTTTTTTAGAATGACCTCCCAATCTATCGATATCATTGTTAGACGACAATAATTTGTACTTGTCACTTTGCGGATTGCTAAACCATGAATATCTCAGAAATGGAGATCACTGAGGTACCTAATTTTTCTCAATGTCTCAACAAGATCAAGTGGGTGAACCAGTATGAGAGTCACCTAAGCAGCAAAAATTGCTTCTTTAAAAAAAGATGTAGAGATTTTGAGATACTAGTCCGATTGAATGCATTATGTGTTATAGCCTTTAGGGTATGATGATATGATGGCCACAATATGAATTGTCGACCTAGTAATCAGCTGGAAATAGATTTGAATTACGGTGATTTTTCATTCTGACACCAATTAGGGTATGATTCCTCTACTTTGTTTATTTCTTTTCTTAATTTTCTCATTAATTATTCTGACTATCCGTAATGGCATCGGGTATAGATTGTTTTGACATACTGTTTTAATATAATGTATCATATATGTAATGACTTTTCTATTTATTAATAAAACAAAACTGTCCTCCCTTTCCTGAAGAAGCCCTTTGCATACCCTTTAACGTTCGCCAACTACAGACCAATGTCTCTGCTACCATTCTAGGCCTAGGACTTAGAGAAAATCCGCAACAGACCCCTCACTAAATACTTCAACAACCACAAACTCTTCAATAGCACTCTACCTAGTTTCAGACCTAATCACAACACAGAAACTGCCCTTGCTGCCACCACATATGACATCTGATTGACTCTGGATGGAGGAGACACAGTCGTCCTCAATAACAGACGAGGGTCCCTGAGTACAGAATTTCTAGGAGAGGGAGGCAGGGAGCAAAATAGGACGAGAACAAAACCTCTCCTAAAAAACACATTTAATACATAGGTATTATATCTTTTCATTTTTATATAACATCATTGTCCCACAACAATTTATTTGAAAAACATATTTCTTATTTATTTTTAGACATTGAAAAATTATTTTCTTTAAATATATACAATACACATTAACATATTATAAATACACAACCGCCCCAATCAACCTGAAGCAACCAACCATCCTCACATGCATCCAAACAACCATACACAATAACAAAACAATACAAAAATATATTTACAGAACAATACACAGAGAAAAGAGAAATATAAAAAATACAGTGATTATAAAAATACAACAAGAAACAAAGAAAAAGGCGCCGACGCGCGTTTCGGAAAAGACGACTGTCCGAAGTTCCTTCGTCAGGGCGCAAAGAATAGAGTTCTTTAAAAGCGATGCTTTCTTCAAATTTCAAATAGTAAACCAACAATGTACGTTTATAACAAAAACGGGGGCTCAATCTTGAGATTTACCGTTGAAGATAAGAGAAAGAATACAGTCAACTGACTGTATTCTTTCTCTTATCTTCTTCGATTTTTCTAATGACACCTTAGTACTGCTTTTCCAGCAGCTAAATTCAATGGTTCAATAATATTTTTGAATGTTGGGGAGTCCTATCCCTCCCTCACACTACCTCCTTACCAGGGGCTTCCCCACCCATAGGAGTTCTCTCTGTTAACTTTCTATGGCTTTAGAATAAGAGGTAGGGACTGGATATGGTGTGTTGTGCAACATATAGGAAGCATGGAAGTGACATCATTTTGAATAGGGCAGCATGTCCGAATAACAAAAGCAGATGGGTTCTCCAATGTCGCACATCGCGTTTCAGGTGCTGCAGTGGGGGCAGAAGATTATGGTTGTATGGCATTACAATGCAGGCTTTTACCCCGCGTGCCATTACAATGCTGTTTTTACAACGCAAGTCGTTACAATGACTTGCGCTGTAAGCGCTGGATAGTGGAATAGTTTAATTTTCTAATCCAACTCCAGCCCACGTTACAGTAGGGAAGGTGTTGGAATATAAAATTAAACTATTCCCTATCCAACAGCGCCCTCCAGCACAAGTCGTTGTAACGACTTGCGTTGTAAAAGCAGCGTTGTAATAGCAGCGCGGGGTAATGCCCGCGTTGTTATGGTTGTTTACCAAGATTATGATTGTAAAATCGCCCGAGTCCTTGGTAATGTATATGCCAAGGAATCGGAACCCCTCCTCAGCCCTCGCTACCTCACATCCCCCAGGTAAGGTAGGAAATTCCCCCCTTAGCATGTAGATTATTGACTTTGTCCAATTAGTTGTAAAACCCGAGTATTTTCCAAAATTGGAAAATATATGCAATACCCTATTTATCAAAGATTTGAGTGAGACCAAATACAACAGTATGTTGTCTGCATAGAGGGAAATCTGATCTTCCCATCCTGCCCATCGCAGACTTCTTATCAATGGGTCTCTGCGGATCCATGATGCTAGAGATCCAAGTAGTAGAACAAAAAGCAACAGTGACAAGGGACAGCCCTGTCTCATCCCTCTTCCAAGAGCGAAGACGGGGGACTTTCTATTATTTACTACTATTTGTGCTAATGGGTCGTTATAGAGGAGTCCAATACATGCCGTAGAGTCGGGCCCAAATCCCATTTTGCTCAGAATTGCACATAAATAAGGCCATTCAATTGTATTGAATGCCATTTTGACATCTAGGGACATCACCACTCCATCTTCCCTTAACGTATCTACTCTTCCCAGTACTCCATAAAGCCCATGAAGATTGAGTGATGTATTCCTTTCTTACATAAAGCCGGATTGGTCAGGGTGCACCAATGTCGGGATAACAGTTTTGCTTAGATTTTAACTTCTGCATTAAGCAATGTGATGGGGCGATATGCGGAGCAGTTATTTTTATGTTTGCCTTCTTTATAGATGATGACTATTGTGGCCGATCTCTGGTCAGATGGAAGTTTATCTACTTCTCGACACTCTTATTAGGTGCCAATTTGTTCTATTGGGAGGCCGTTGAACCCCATCACCTTACCAGACTGCAGATCTCTGATAGCATGTGCTACTTCTTCATTCATTATGTCACTTTCTAGTAGTGTTTGATCCTCTGCAGTGAGGGATGGGAGGGGCATATCTGCTAATAAGGCTCTCGGTTCCTCCTCAGGTAAGGTATTAGTGGACGCATAAATGTGTTCATAATGTGCTGCGAACTCCACCGCTATCAGTTGTGGATCATATAGTATTTCTCCTCCATCTGCTAAAAGCTCTGTCACTAGCCTGTTCGCTTGTTCGCGTTTGTCAAGCCATGACAGTAGTTTCCCTGCCTTATCTCCAACCTCATATATCCCTGCTGCGAAGAGAGCCATACGGGGGAGTGATCCAAGATGCCCCTTGCTAAATGGCGTCTCTTCGTGATTTGCCCCACTCGGTTGGCTGGGTTGAGAATATAATCTATTCTAGAGAGGCTTTTATGTACACCAGAATGGAATGTGATTTGTAGCTCTTCTGGTTAGTGGATTTACCACACATTCACCAAACCCATCGCCCTGAGGAATTTGGAGAAATGCGACTGCGAGCGTTGAAAGTCCCGAGGGGGATGACGGTCCAGCCATCCTAATACAGCTGTATTGAAGTAGCCCCTCAGGGAAATGTAATAGTAGGCCACCCAGATCTCGAAAAGCTATTGTGTGGAGACCCAGAATGACATACATTGTCATGACTGGCCCTCCCATCTCCCCGCGGCTACCGCATACCTACCATATGTGTCAACCTAAGCGCGATCTGTATTCAAGGGTAAAGCGTTTCTCATCAGGATTCCCACCCATCCAGATCCAGTAGAAAATCTGGAGTGCCCTACTAGTTTGTATCCCCGCCGATTCAAGGCTTTATATGTATTGCCAATTAGATGTCTCTCTTTGTCTCTCCTGCAAATGGATTATTATCCATTAACGGACCCATCTTGGTTTAATAGCGATTCTTCCAGTGTTCCCATTTCCCACTCAGGGTTTAGCAGCCAGGGCAGGACCCAGATACTGGGTCACACCTTCCTGCCATTGTTGACCCCCTTGCATACCTGAAGGCACATCCAGGGTCCAAGTTAGGCCATGAGTACTTATCGCTTTGATCACTATGCACCCTCTCCTTGCTAACCTATGTCTGACATCTGTATCATCTAAACTACAATCTAAAACCGAGACCAAACAAACACCCACCCACACTGATTCCCTGCAATCCAGGTTTAAACTACCCCTATCCCCAACTATGCAGAGTGCCTGTCGTCCTTTCCCCCAACTAATCTATGTTAAACCCCAGGTTTGCCTCAGCTGCCGCACCATCAGGATTCTCTATTCCGAGCCTGCTTGCTTTTAAGGAGGTTTCTCCCGCCACTCCCTGGAAAGGATCCCTCCCACTGGTCTCCATCCCTCCAGCCATTTTTGTGCCGCCTTTGGGGTTTCAAAAAACCATGTCTTTCCCTCTGCCTCAATCCTCTGCCTCGATACGCAGTTTTGCTGGAAACAGCACTGAGTATTTCATACCTTTTGCCTTTTTAGCTCCTTTTTAATTCCCATAAAGGATCGCCTTTGGATTTTTACAGTGAAATTGGCAAAGAAGGTTATTGTGCTGTTTTCATATTTCACACCTGCTTTGTGCCAGGATACCCTCATGGGTGATATTGCATTCTACATATTTGCATAACATAACATTTATTTGAGAAAAGGAAACAGTAAATTGAAAGAGTATAGGGTGTTAATCCAGTTCATATGGATTGGATGTTGACTAATCCCAGAAAGGGGGCATAAGCCAGCCAGACAAATTCAGAAGCGAATGTATTGTGCTGGTAGCACATTCTGTCAGCTGATAGGAAGATATGAAGCCTCTAGTTCCTTTATCAGGGACTAGATAGACCAATCTAGTAAAGATCAAAGCCTCTAAGAGAGCTGCTTTGTAGTTATTATGTCGTATTAAATTTTACAATTGCACCAAAATTAACTTTTACTCTGAACATAAAAGTCATCAAAAGTAAGGTTTTAACCTCCACAAGAGATTGCAGGAAAATAAATAACAAGACAGTCACACGTGTTCAATGATTATCTGTTAGTGCCAGATATTTCAGTTGTATTACAGTCAATCAATCAATCAATGGCAATTATCTAATATAAAGTTCCAAGAGTGAACAGTATTGATATTACATAAATGTTAAAACATACAATGGAAATTATTTTCCAGATCTGGCTTCCCTATTCATGAAGTGCTGTTGTCAGAATATGTTACTTTCGAACATAGTGCTCGAATTAACAATTACAAATTCCAGTTTGCCAGATCTGATTGAATAAACAGGAACATTGTCTTGCACATGCTAATCATTAAGAGTAAAGTCCAATCCAAGGCATATGCTTATGTCAATAAAGAAAGTTTCTTCAAAATTCATAAACTGCTTAAAGTGTTTAACTACATTTTTTTTTCTTTTTTTATATAATATAATACGGTAATATTTTAAGGATATAATAGCATTACGCCAACAAACTTGTCAATATTTTTTAAAATTTTAGTAACAAAATGTACAATTAGAAAAGTCTTGTGCTTGTTGCTTTTAAGTTACACTTAGGGGCCGATTCCGATTCGGGAAAAAAACGTCCGTCCGAATCGTATCCGGAGCCCTCTCCGTACGAATCGTACACGTCCATCCGAATCGCGTAGTATGATCCGTATCTTGTCAATCCGTCCGAATCGTCAGGAACCGTACGAATTGCAAGGCTGAAACTGTACGACACGGACCCTCACAGTGAACCGTATGATTCGTAAACATACTGTACGACCCGACGAGTATGATCCGAACCGGGGTATGAGGTGGCGATTCGTACGGTCCACGTCAGGTAAGGGCGATTTGTACGTACAACCACACAATCACATACAAACCGTACGATGCGTACACCACATGATCGCAGGGGTACGGTGCATACCCCTGCGATCATGGGGTGTACGCCATGATCGCCGGGTGTATGCACCGTACACCCTGCGATCATGGGATACGGTGCGTACACCCCATGATCGTGGTGTACAGTACGTACTCCCCATGATTGCAGGGGTACGAACCGTACCCCTGCAGACATGGGGTGTACACACCGTACCCGGGGGGGCGTTCCGTACCTGTTTCGAGGCGTACTCTGCTTCTCCAGACATATTGGGCTCCCGTAAAAAAAGCGTTGTACGGTGCGTACTCGACACGAATCGTACTTGCTGGGTCGGGAAAACCTGCTTCGAACCGTACGGAGGTCGCGTACAGCGGGTTCTGAGGGAGAATCGTACGGAGATTAGAGTTGTGCGGTCTTTGTACGATTCGTACGGAGTCCTGCTCCTGGTACGAATCGTACTTCATCGTACGTACGGGGGAGGCTGCAGGGTATGATTCGTACGGGAAAAACGCTCCATACGGCTATTCGGAGTGGTTTTTCCCGAATCGGAATCGGCCCCTTAATGTACTTCTTTTTATTGTTAGCGAGTATATATATGCGGTTTCTCATGTCTTATTGAAGGTGAGAATTATTACCAAATGTTGACCTCCATAACACAAAAGACAAGGATTTTATGTTTGGCACATCAAAAAAAAGCAACATTTCAGGAACTCTTTTTAAGTATGGCTAGAGAGCTCTGCAGTCTATCAGAGATTTTGTCATTGATAAAAAAAGATATACAGAGAGGGACTTTGATTCAGTCTCCTTCAAGTAATGGTTGCTTTTAGTTAGCCTCTTTTAGTCTTTGCTTGCAGAAAGTGTCTTTGGCCAGATGTATGTGAGTTTAGAATAGTGATTTTTAAACAATTACAATTTGGTAATTACTATTCTAAATGTATGAAACATTTAATTTAAATTAGTGATTTCTAGTTGGCCGCAACTCAACCTATCTCATACAACCCATTAGGAATGACAGGGATGGTGGCCTGCGTGGGTGGGGGGGATGAGAGGGATGGTGGGTTGGGGGAGAAGCAATTTTTTTAAAGCAACCCATTTTTATTAGTAGAAAACAAGATGCATTTCAAAAATAAAATGAAACATTTAACTTTTTGAAGAGCAGGCAGAGGTCTGAGCGACCACTGGCTATTTTTACAAATATATATGTTTTACATTCTCATAAGGGTAGGTGTCCCGTTAGGGACCCCTTCCTGTTTACAGTTGGCCTACTACCTCCTTTGAGGATGTGGTAAAGTATTACTGTTTTGTGAACGGAATTCAGTTGCAAAACATTAATACATACTATAAGGAATAGCTGTTTGGAAGGGAAGCCCTCAACACTCCGCCTCCATATAGATATTCCTTATGATTTTCAAAACCCATTTAGCGATGCAATAACAAGTTACTGAATCACTAAATGGGTCTAATACATTCGTACAAACCATTTAGCGAACCACAGGCTTTGCAGCTGTTAAATGGCTTCATACATCTGGCCCTTAGTCATTTCAGATCTGCCACATAGATAGGTTTCAGTTTACCAGACTCCATCTATTTCTGTGGTTCATTAGGTGTCTGAGTGCCACGGTTTAGTGATTGGCATTTTTTGCACACAGTGCGGTGCCTCCTTCCTGGTGACAATCCAGTTTGTGTCTTTACTGGCAGAGACACTGCACACAATGACTTTGAAGCCACCCATTTTGCAACCGTACTGCTCACCAGCTCTCTCTCTCTCTCTCTCTCTCTCTCTCTCTCTCTCTCTCTCTCTCTCTCTCTCTCTCTCTCTCTCTCTCTCCCCCCCCCCCCCCACCCACTGCCAGCGATAAGACCAAAGTCAAGTACAGTCTGGTGGGAAGAGGAGTGGCAGGAAGACATTCTCTGCTCTGCCTCCAGCTACTGACTTACTTTATTGAAGAAACTCACGGAGATGGTATGCGTCGGGAAAGGCAGACAGATTGGCCAAAGGTACTGGTAATGAGTGCTGAAGAATATCTGCAGGTGCCCACTTTGACATCCCAGAACCACATGTCGTTGCTAACATTATTTAATCAAACAGGGTGAGGAGGTTGAGGGAAAGCCTGGAGCCCAGGAGTTCGATCAGAGATGAATGCGGCAGCTCTGCTTGGGCAATTAAATATAATTATTCCCTCTGTAAGATTGATGACCAAGTGAGTTAAAAGGTTGCCACTTTAATGTGCTGTGATATATGTGTCATTCTTCCGAAGTCTTCGCAGGGCCGACGTGGACATTGCCAAAGTGCAATATTAAAACAAGCAGTTGCTAATCTAATTGCTGATCATTTGAAGCTACTCCTCCAGTTTCAGGGATGCAGACTGATTTTATTTGCTCTATATTCAGCTTAAACACACACTTGAAGCAGCTTGTGACGTAAGAGACTGCTTTCCTTTCATGCTATGTTCAATTCAAACATTGACAAAGCCAATGAATCTGTTTTACTGTGGCAGCACAGGTGTGCACAAATTCACACAGGCTATTTGTGACATGCTTGTGTGAACATGCCTCTACCTGTGCCCAATATGTCCGTCCCAGTTATTTATTCAATCAGAAGGTAAGCTTGTGGAATGAAAAGCAGGACACAGGAGGTACAGAGAGAGAGAGGCAGGATTCACACACGCATAGCACAACTGGTCTATGCACATAGACGAATGAATGCATTTGCATGCACTAGCATATTATAGGCAGACTTATTGACGTTGCCAATTGTTACTTTCCTTGTTGTTAACAGAGATGCCTAAGAATAAGGAACAATTGAGGCATTATTATCATTTGAAACAAAAACAATAATTCAATAGCGTGTACATTTGCCACAACTTCAATAATGTCTACCCACTGGAGCTCACATCAATCCCCTGGAAGGCAATCGTGATAAACAATCAGCCTGTATTTGCTCCGCCCTGGTATGTATTCCACTACAAAGTTACAGTCTTTTAATTTGGCTGCTAGCCTTGCTAACCTCACTGACATTTTCATTGTTGAATGACTAATTCTTGATTCTGATTGCCAAATAAGTGACTCATTGTCCTTTGGACTATGCCAGCTGCAGACTCAAGCCCAAAATTAAGGCGTGTGAACTGAAATAACCCGTTTGTGGTTATGAAAGCTTTCTATGGTTTAAAATCTTGATGGAACTTAATTTGGCATTGGGCACATAAGAATGTATAAAATTCAGCTTTGAGAAATGCTTACTACCCTTTCAAATTGGAGCTCTTTTATTTATATTGGGCAAGGGAAAGCTGTCCATGACAATTTAGGATCAATAGGTTGACCTTTACATAATCTAAACTTTCCATCAACCTTCTTCGCCACAATTCTGAAACCAATCCTGCCTCCACCACAGATTCAATCACCCCCCCCCCAGGTACCATATCTAGAACATTTCCTTAACTTCCTCTCCAGTGTTGTAGGTATTCTGTTTGGAAACAGAACTGTGCCTTGGGAGAACAGAACGTCAGAATGTAGAAACTGAGCCTCTCTAGCACGTCATTACCTCCAGGCCCAAATCCGACTAGCTCACAGTGCCTCACCTGCACTTCTAACCTTTCTATGGTAGCAGGTGATTTCGGCAAACCTAGAACACAAACTACTAGTCCCCAATGGAACTTGAAAACAGATGCCCCACCTATTGTTCTCACTTTTGCATGTCCACAGTAAACAAAGAAAAGACATGAAGGTTAGTGTGCAATATATTTACTGAAACTATCTTAGTCTATTTTGAAGCAGGTTTGCTGCGATCAGTAAACAGATACAAGTAAGCTACTTAATTAGTATTACTTATAGGCTGCAAACAAGGAACAACCTGACAATGGCAATTAATATATCTAGGCCTACCCTCGATATGTGAGCACAGGGATATATTAGTGAACTTTGGGATTAGCACTGAATCCCATACTTGGTATGTGTAGTTAGGTGATCCCCATGATAGGTGTAAACTCAGTTTACACAAGGCTACTGCCTTTGTTCCGAGACTGTCTCTCTGCTGGGATTCTCCCATCTAATCTCAAGAGGCCGAGACACAGTTTATATTTTAAGAACTGTTGTATTAGAAAAACTGCAGTTGTGCTCCTGTGTTGTACCTGAAAACGTTAGATGCTGCTGGCCCAAAACTACTGTCATGCACGCCAATGCACTCTACTCACAAACAATAGTCGTGTCAACAATGCAGCAAGGTCGGTGCTGTATGTAACATCACATGTACAAAGCTGTAGGGGGGGCGTGGCTTGACGCCGATGCTGGAGGCAGCGGATCCGTGAACTCCGTCCGCGACCTCCCCGTGTGTACACCTATACTGACCAGGAACGGAGCTTTCAGACACTGCACCAAGTGTCGTAAGCCCTAGTGCTCCACTGGACCACATACGGAGCCCACCGCCGCCGACCCACGGGCAGAAATCAGCTTTGGCAGGCTGGCCGCGATCTGCACAAAATGGCGGCCCGCGCCTAGGAACTCCACAGATTCGCTAGCAGCTCTCTGGGACCCGCGTTGGACGGTCGGCTACTTCCTGGGGTCCGGCGCTGCCGTCGCTGGCTGCAGACTAAGAGCTAAAAAACGGTGTTGGATCTAGCCCTGATCTCTTGACTGGGTGAGAGTATTCTGCTTAATTCAGAGACTCTGTCCCTCACCACCCCTTGTTGTAAATAATTTTGTCCACCCTAAGCGTGGAAGGGTATACTCAGACATGAGTCCCTTGCTCATTGCACCATCAGGATTCAAGCAAGCCGGGCCGAAGACGGCTGTAATGCCAGAAACCGGTCCCCGGAAGCTTGTTTCCTTCCCAGTGTAAGAATTGGCTTTTGTAGTTTGGTTTGCCCTGTTCCCATCATGCACTGGGACAGGAACAGACTAATTTGCATACAGCCAGGTTCTGAAACTGGGATGGTGCAATGAGCTAAAAAACGGTGTTGGATCTAGCCCTGATCTCTTGACTGGATGAGAGTATTCTGCTTAATTCAGAGACTCTGTCCCTCACCACCCCTTGTTGTAAATAATTTTGTCCACCCTAAGCGTGGAAGGGTATACTCAGACATGAGTCCCTTGCTCATTGCACCATCAGGATTCAAGCAAGCCGGGCCAAAGACGGCTGTAATGCCAGAAACCGGTCCCCGGAAGCTTGTTTCCTTCCCAGTGTAAGAATTGGCTTTTGTAGTTTGGTTTGCCCTGTTCCCATCATGCACTGGGACAGGAACAGACTAATTTGCATACAGCCAGGTTCTGAAACTGGGATGGTGCAATGAGCTAAAAAACGGTGTTGGATCTAGCCCTGATCTCTTGACTGGGTGAGAGTATTCTGCTTAATTCAGAGACTCTGTCCCTCACCACCCCTGGTTGTAAATAATTTTGTCCACCCTAAGCGTGGAAGGGTATACTCAGACATGAGTCCCTTGCTCATTGCACCATCAGGATTCAAGCAAGCCGGGCCGAAGACGGCTGTAATGCCAGAAACCGGTCCCCGGAAGCTTGTTTCCTTCCCAGTGTAAGAATTGGCTTTTGTAGTTTGGTTTGCCCTGTTCCCATCATGCACTGGGACAGGAACAGACTAATTTGCATACAGCCAGGTTCTGAAACTGGGATGGTGCAATGAGCTAAAAAACGGTGTTGGATCTAGCCCTGATCTCTTGACTGAGTGAGAGTATTCTGCTTAATTCAGAGACTCTGTCCCTCACCACCCCTTGTTGTAAATAATTTTGTCCACCCTAAGCGTGGAAGGGTATACTCAGACATGAGTCCCTTGCTCATTGCACCATCAGGATTCAAGCAAGCCGGGCCGAAGACGGCTGTAATGCCAGAAACCGGTCCCCGGAAGCTTGTTTCCTTCCCAGTGTAAAAATTGGCTTTTGTAGTTTGGTTTGCCCTGTTCCCATCATGCACTGGGACAGGAACAGACTAATTTGCATACAGCCAGGTTCTGAAACTGGGATGGTGCAATGAGCTAAAAAACGGTGTTGGATCTAGCCCTGATCTCTTGACTGGGTGAGAGTATTCTGCTTAATTCAGAGACTCTGTCCCTCACCACCCCTTGTTGTAAATAATTTTGTCCACCCTAAGCGTGGAAGGGTATACTCAGACATGAGTCCCTTGCTCATTGCACCATCAGGATTCAAGCAAGCCGGGCCGAAGACGGCTGTAATGCCAGAAACCGGTCCCCGGAAGCTTGTTTCCTTCCCAGTGTAAGAATTGGCTTTTGTAGTTTGGTTTGCCCTGTTCCCATCATGCACTGGGACAGGAACAGACTAATTTGCATACAGCCAGGTTCTGAAACTGGGATGGTGCAATGAGCTAAAAAACGGCGTTGGATCTAGCCCTGATCTCTTGACTGGGTGAGAGTATTCTGCTTCATTCAGAGACTCTGTCCCTCACCACCCCTTGTTGTAAATAATTTTGTCCACCCTAAGCGTGGAAGGGTATACTCAGACATGAGTCCCTTGCTCATTGCACCATCAGGATTCAAGCAAGCCGGGCCGAAGACGGCTGTAATGCCAGAAACTGGTCCCCGGAAGCTTGTTTCCTTCCCAGTGTAAGAATTGGCTTTTGTAGTTTGGTTTGCCCTGTTCCCATCATGCACTGGGACAGGAACAGACTAATTTGCATACAGCCAGGTTCTGAAACTGGGATGGTGCAATGAGCTAAAAAACGGTGTTGGATCTAGCCCTGATCTCTTGACTGGGTGAGAGTATTCTGCTTAATTCAGAGACTCTGTCCCTCACCACCCCTTGTTGTAAATAATTTTGTCCACCCTAAGCGTGGAAGGGTATACTCAGACATGAGTCCCTTGCTCATTGCACCATCAGGATTCAAGCAAGCCGGGCCGAAGACGGCTGTAATGCCAGAAACCGGTCCCCGGAAGCTTGTTTCCTTCCCAGTGTAAGAATTGGCTTTTGTAGTTTGGTTTGCCCTGTTCCCATCATGCACTGGTACAGGAACAGACTAATTTGCATACAGCCAGGTTCTGAAACTGGGATGGTGCAATGAGCTAAAAAACGGTGTTGGATCTAGCCCTGATCTCTTGACTGGGTGAGAGTATTCTGCTTCATTCAGAGACTCTGTCCCTCACCACCCCTTGTCCGAAATCAGAGATCGGCACTTTAGCCATTCGCGGAGCCATACGGCAACCACCCTGGGATGGCACCTGTGATACTCGCTGCGCGACCCCTGCTGAGGAGAGCGGGGGCTGGAGCGGATCGGGCGGCCTACCCGCCATGCACTGGCAGCCCGCCAGCTTGCCACCAGTGACCCTTAGAGCCTTGGGATGAGAGGGGACTAGACGGTATCTGCCTGCTTTGCTGCCTGCCCCTGGCGGACCACTGGTGGCGGCGGCCAGAAGCCAGCACAGAGTCGAATGAGTGGCGGAAACTGAAGTTAGTGCACCCACGAGGCGGAGGCCAGAACTATAAACAGCAGGCATGCGGGTGAGACCCCCTGAGCCCCATTTGAACACTGAGGGACTGTGGGCTATAGACGAGACATACCAATGCCTCCACATGACATAGCGGTATTGTACATCGCCCGTGGCAGGGCCCCTGTAATAGAATAGACCCGAGCGGAATAGCCTTCCCTGGTCCTGCTCCTGGAGGGCATTGTGAACCGTACTGAAGGAACAGGCGCATGAAGGCGCTAACTGGGGTTGGCACAATGCCCTGAGGGTGGGAGAACGAGTGCCGGATTGCACAGGCTGAACTGGCTTACGTACCGAGAGCGCCCCCTGACGCCGGGCACACAGACTTCGCCCAAGCGCTCTGTCCATAGGCGAGCTGAGCCACCAACTTTCTCTTCTGCTGCCGCAGGCTTGGGCAAACCTTAAGAGGGGTCCCCAGGATCCGGAGAAGGACCCGGAGCGTCCCGCCAGGGGCGCCAGCACTCCTGGTGAGTGGGGAGGTTTTGAGGGGCAGTTCCGTTCCGCCTGATCCGGGACCTGGGTGTTGAACCTTCTCCTTCCTTGGGCGCCGACCGTCGAGGCGAAGCTCCTGACTGCGTGTGGGCTGTCTAGTGCTCCTCGCCATCGAGCACTGCTGCAGGGCCAAGACTCTGGTAATCTGAGCCCGGAGTCCGTTGATCGTGAGCGGACCGGAGTGCGGAGCGGTGAACACCTCTGGGCGGAACGACCTGGCCAGCTTGGGAGCCGCGGGCTGTGGCGGCTTTCTCACCTATTGTAATACCAGCGCTCTATAAGGCAGCAGAACCACTTGCCTTTTTGAGAGGCTTGCACTTACCTGACGATGGGGCGCTCGGGAGGAAGGAAAAAGGCCCCGCCCTCCCTCCACACGGATGATAAAGAGGACCAGCATGACCAACATCCTGCGGGGTGCACTGGAGGGCCTACGTTGCAGGACATTATGCAGGCTATTTCCTCCTCTAGAGAATCTGGCAGATCTCACACAAGCCATAACCACCTCTAAGGATGCGCTGGAGACGAAAATAGACGCTATAGGCATTGATTTGACTCTCCTGAAAGACGACCACAAAAAACTTAAAGATCGAGTCAAGGAAACGGAGAAGGCCCTCGAGGGTCTCCCAACTACCATCTCGATCATCCAGGCATCCTTGACCCAGATGGAGGAAAAGGTGCGGGTCCTAGAACTGCGAGCGGAGGAAAGTGAAGGGAGGTCCCGCCGCAATAACCTCCGCCTGGTGGGGGTGCCGGAGCAGGCCGAAGGGGGAGATGCGGTGACGTTCTTTGAAAGGTGGCTGAAAATCGAAGTTGCGCAGGAGGGACTGTCCCTGTTCTTTGCTATCAAGCGGGCGCACCGGGTCCCTGCCAAACCGCCCAAGCCAGGTGCACCGCCAAGGCCCATAGTGATGCGACTGCTACACTATCGCGACAGAGACTTCATACTCCGCTGGGCCAGAGAGGGGCCGGCCTTGCACATTGAGAATGCCACAATCATGATCTTTCCTGATTTTACCCGGGAAGGCCAGAGACAACGGGCCTCATTCCTAGCAGTCAAACGGAAACTGAGGCAACGCAACATCTGATACGCCATGCTCTTCCCGGCGAGACTGAAAGTAGTGGATGGCGAAGTGACACATTTTTTTACCACACCACAAGAGGCCTGGAGATGGCTGGAGGCACGCCCGACAAGCCCACGACGATCATCCACCGGCTCACCGAGAGCAGGAGGTTCCTCGGTATTGGGGGGGTCTCCCCAGTCCCAGAGTCTTTCCAAGACGCAGCATGAATGGGAGAGTGCGGTGCGCGCAGTGGCAGAGATCAGTGGCGGGACGCCCCTGGATACATCACCGACGGCTGGGAGCGAGTCAGGACTCTCCGGATCTAGTGGTACCACTGCAGAATTGGACATGGACCTTCCTGACATTACCCCACAGACATCGGACCATATCATCTAGCTATGGGCTGGCGAGAAGGTGTGGCCTTTGGTAAACCGTGTATGTTCTACTGAACTCTGCGATCAGGTCAGGATTGCCGCTAAGCTGTGCTGCATGTGGGGCATCAAGAGGTCTATCTTATCTTATAAAATTGCTCCAAGCTTTGCATGATGGGGGGAGCGGGGTGGAGCGCGAGGTCCACGGTGCTTGGGTTCTCCCCCCTTAGTTCTTGAACAGTATTGTGTTACCTTTGTTTGGATGGGAACTAGTTTCAAGGAACCTGTCCTGGGGAGGGGAGTTGGGGTTCATGTGTTGAGGGGGGAGGGGCATGGAATGCGCGAAGGTGGGGGGTAGCAGGGTCTGGCATGCCACGATTGAGAAGCCACAAGCTCTTTTCTATGTTGCGAATCCATGGGAACCTCCGTAGGCCTTAAGTGCATCACCTGGAACATCAGGGGGATGCACTCCATGTCACGACGTTATAAGGTACAGAACTACCTTAAGAGACGAGGGATTAGAATCGCCCTACTCCAGGAAACGCACCTCAACAAGCAAGAAGGGATAGCGCTGCAGCGCAGATGGCGGGGTCAAGTTTTCTGTACCGCATACTCAGCATTCGCTAGGGGGGTCCTGGTGTTGGGTCCGAGCTGGGGTCCCCTTTCAGTGTACTGGTCAGCTGATAGATCCTGATGGTCGCTATGTAGTAGTAAGGGGACGTTTAGACGGACGTGACATAGTTCTAGGGAGTGTATATGCACCAAATACCGACCAGGCGGCTTTCCTCAGTCATCTCTCTACCCACCTAGCTCCATTCCTAACGGGCTCTGTACTGAGAGGGGGAGACTTCAACTGTGTTACTGATGTGCTACTAGATCGCTCCCACCCCCCCTGGCGGAGGCCCCCACACATAGACAGCCAGCGGCGCGCAGGGACTCGCAGCGACACTGGGGATTGATAGATACCTGGAGGGCATACCACCCCGCAGAAAGGGACTACTCCTACTTTTCTAGCTTACACGACCTGCATGTCAGATTGGACTCCATCCTTTGCACGGCTGATGTACATGGGGGGGTGGTCCACAGCGAATACCTGGCTCGCACGACTTCAGATCACAACCCACTGCTGGTCTCTGTACAATGGGTGCCTGACCGACCGGTCAAACCCACCTGGCGGTTACGTCCAGATACACTGGATGACCCTGTCTTTCAACATACTATAAAATCGGCCATTGAAGACTATTTCCTCAATAATGCCTGTACGGCATCCTCCCTCCTTGTGGAATGGGACGCGTTCAAGGCCGTGATACGGGGGAGGTGCATTGGAGAAGTAGTAGGGGCCAGGAGAGCTATCCTGGGAGAAGTGTCTGCGGCTAAAGGGGCGCCTATGAGCGGAGGAGCGGGAACGACCTGAGCACCCCGATCGGCAGGATAGGGTGCTTGAGGCTAGGGAGGCTGTGGCAGTAGAATTAGAACGACTCCGCTGCTTTGACCACAAGGCGTTTCTGGACAAAGCGCACGCTGAAAGAGATAAATCTGGGGCGCTGCTGGCATGGCTGGCTCAACCCACACGACGTGGCTCGGGCATCCTGGAGATACGTGATGATGCAGGGGTGTCGTTATACACCCAGCGAGGCATCAACGACCAGTTTTTGCAGTACTATTCCAGACTCTACTAAAGCAGACTAGACCCTGAGCCCTCGGGAACTGGGGAAATTCTCTCCGGCATCGACCTCCCGGTCCTTGATCCGGAGATAGCCAAGAGACTCGGGGGGGGATATTTCACCGGGGGAAATCCGTTGCGCCATCAAACATATGGCACGCAACAAGACACCAGACACGGATGGGTTACCAATTGAGTTCTCTGTGACATTCATCGATATCTTAACCCCATGCCTGGTGGCGCTGTACAATCAGGCCCGGGAGGAGGGCACTCTCCCTGCCACCACAAGAGAGGCGGTAATAGTCCCGCTCCTTAAACCTGGTAAGCAGGCATGGGACAGGGGCTCGTACAGGCCGCTGGCAATGTTAAATTTGGATTACAAAATTCTCAGCCGGGTCTTTGCATCCCGGTTACTGCCTCACATGATCGCTTTGGCCCATGTGGACCAAGCTGGGTTTATACCCGCCAGAAATACGGCAATTAATGTGCGACGACTACTCCTGGATTCTTGAAGCCGACTCCTATGACACCAACGAGGCGTGCATCTTTGCAGTAGACCTCGAGAAGGCGTTTGATAGTTTAGAATGGCCCTATCTCTTTGCAGTCTTTGGTTTGGGAGAAGGTTTTGTGCGATGGACTGGGCTGTTGTACAGTGCCTCCACGGCGCGGGTTAGAATGGGAGGGCTCATCTCGGCAACCTGCGAAGTGGCCAGGGGTACGCGTCAGGGATGCCCGCTCTCCCCTCTGCTCTTCGCTCTGGCGGTGGAGCCCTTAGCAGCCCAGGCCCGGACGGGGCAGTACTATAGAGGGCTATTGGTAGGCGATCAAATACAACAGATAGCTCTCTACGCTGACGACATGCTGCTGTTCTTGGAGAACTCTGGGGAGGCACTGCGAGGGGCCAGAACACTGTTGGGTCTCCTCGCAACTGAGGCGGGCCTCAGAGTGAACTGGATAAAGTCATACTTATTCCCTACTAGGGCCACGACAGCGGAGCTGCCCCCCATAGATGGGATCTCGTGGGAGACGAGGTGCATTACATACCTAGGCACCAGAATCTATCATAATCAGGAGGACTTGATCAAAGGGAACATAGGAAGGGTGATAAGGGCGCCAAGACTAGCTTCGAGTTCTGCAAAACATCGCCGCTTTCAGTGGCAGGTAGGATAGCCCTGATAAAGATGGTCATACTGCCGCGGTTCCTTTACTACTTTGGCTCTCTTCCGGTCTGGATCCCGAGTGGACATTTCAGCCAATTAGTGAAAAAAATGGGACCCTACTATTACCACACAATGGTTTGTTGTATATGTACCACCATATCTCAAGAGAACCTTACAGTTATAAACCACATTTAATGTTACATATGATTAAACAAACAGGAAAACTTTTTATGCATTTTTATCATTTATTTCATATTACATAAATTTATACTAAACAATTACAGTGCCTAACACAAAAAAGTGGATCTTAAAAAATTTTTGTATACATGTACATCATTCATAGTATAATACAGTTGATTCCAAAAACAGTTAAAAACAAAATGTCTGGCTAGAGACAATTAAAACCAAGTTGTCACAAGGGACAGTTAAAACCAAGTTGTCATTTCAGCCAATTAAACACTATGATTACAGGCTTCATATGGGGCTCCGGCAGGCGTAGGGTGGCGTTGACTACCTTGCAGCGACCCAGAGCGGAGGGTGGACTTGCGCTCCCTAACCTAGAGGCCTACTACCAGGCGGCGCAATTGCAATGGTTCACCAAATGGGTAGCAGGGCGGCTCCGATACCCAGACGGGGTGCAGCCACTGGACCCGGACCTTGACCGGCTATCCCTGGTATTGCTCAACTTACCACTGCGCAGGGAGGCGCTCACAACTGACGTGTGGGTGCTTCGGCGGTGTTGGCTTCGCCTGGCTAGGACAATGAGGAATCGGAGGCTTTATGCACCTGAAATCCCGCTAACTATGTGTGTGGCACTCCCACATGGGGGCGATTGGGGAGGACTATGGACCTGGGAGGAACTGGGACTCATGACGCTGGGAGACCTCTATGAGGATAACAACCTCCTCCCATTTGCAGAACTTCGCGTGCGGCATGATCTTCCACAAGGGGACTTCTTGTTACATGCAGCTCTCACAGCTGCCGTCAGAAAACACTGGGGGTCGTGCTTGACAGAATCTACCACATCACTGGCTTGTCAGTATGTGGTGATGGCAGCGGGTACCATCAAAGCAGTGTCCTGCCTCTACAGGAGAATCCCAGAGGACCTGCCCCCCCCTCTGATATGGGAGGAAGATTTGGGGGACCCTATAGCCGATAGAGCATGGGAAAATGTGCTTGAGAGACCCTGGAAATGCTGCCGTAATGCTGGGTTCCAATTGATACAGTTCTATATCCTTCACCAGGCATATCTTACGCCTGCTAAGCTGAACAAATATTTCGTGGGGGAGGCGGCTTGTCCGAGGTGCCAACAGGAGGGAGCGGGGTTCCTCCATATGTTCTGGTCCTGTCCGAACCTGGTGAGCTTCTGGCAGGAAGTACTGGATTCACTAGCGCAAGTAGTGGATAGAGAGATAAAGCAGACACCAGAGGTAGGCCTGCTGCATCTTTTCCCCCATACGGCCAAGACCAAGGTCACCAGCAAATTCATGGACCTAGGATTGATTCTAGCGAAGCGCGAGCTTACCTCCAATTGGAAGGCAGCGAGGGGACCTGCGATAGAGCACTGGCACAAAGAATTTAGCAAATGGGCGGTATGCGAAGGCACTTGTAGGCTGGGGATGGCGAGGCGCACAAGCAATGAGAAGTCCTAGGAGAATGCTAGAACTTGGATGGCACTGTTAGAAGACTTCCGATGACTAGGGGTGGAGATGGATGAGGAGACAGCTGCAAGGGAGGGGACCATAGTGGCTTCATAGGGAACAAGCGCTGAAGGCCCCTAGCTATTGATATACTCTGACCACTGCCATTACACACACTCCCACGAGCAGGACGAGGGAGGTGAACACACCTTACAATATTAAGCCTAGGAGGGTAGATGATTTGCTATGGCTTACTCAAACTGTGGCATGCCGGGGGGGGGGGGGTAGCCGAGGGACAGTTCGAACCATGTTGGGTGGGGGGGGGGGCTGTAAGACCAATGTTCTTTCTAGCACCAAGCCTTGGGGTAGTTGATAGCTTCAGTAGAGATTAGAGAGCGTCGAGGCCCTCAACGCAAGGGCTTGCACTTAGCGACTGTACTTTATGTAACATGTATTGCTCCGAGCTGGGGGACTCCTTCGGGGCGAGAAGTATGTTTAGACATAAGGGACCTGTGCAGGGTCTGTTGACTTCCGTTGCCATGTGTAATTACTTTTGTCGTACCCTCTTTGATCCGATTTAATTACGATGCATTGTAATGATGACTTGCATGATAAAACTCAATAAAGTTTGTTGGAAAAAAAATCACATGTACAAAGCTGTATGCCACACGTCAGATTTGCAGTGCTATGTCTAGCATTCGACCAGGATCCAAGCCCTGTGCCAACCCCTGATTCACTAGGAGAGCAGCACCAGGCAGCCAAGATCCCAGTAGTACAGAGTACCACCAAGGCCCCTGAGTCCAACCAGGTATGTCTGATATGCAGGAGATAAAGCCTTACCCCATCTTCTATCTGTCCCTTTTGTCTCTGTGACTCTTCAAAATAGTCGAAACACAAACAGCCTTGGGGGTTGTAACTGTTATCTGCACATCAAACTCCACATGTGTTGTCTGGCAAGAATGCTGAAAGTACTGAATTCAAGAGATGATGAGCACTTGTTCTTCATCTGATCACCCTATCCTTACAAGGGAGAATGAAAGGAAAACCACAACTGTTTATCTGCACATAACATCTAAGCACCGAGATGGACTCTTCTTGAGACACCCCCATATAGCTACCACTGGTAGGTGGACTAGATGATAATTAACTGTCAGAAGAAGGAAGAAGATAATTGTTGGATCCTCTGACCAGACCCTTACTCTCCAAGGCACTGACAACAGATCAGAAAGAATAAGAGTTTCTTCTGTGAAAATTCAAGGAATTGAGTCTTCAAGATAAAGTGTGGGGCTGGTAAGCTTCACCAAGAGAATGGCTAGAAATATGCACCCAAACAGTAACTTTTTGTGTTTTAGACTTTATGTATTCCTGGAACTCAACATAGTGCAACATTGCAAAAATGAAACTCCTTTAACTTTTAAAGTCAAGCTTTGGACTCGTTATTTTAATTTGACTGAGGGCACATGGTGAAAGAGTTGACCAGATCGGCCACAGCTCTGTCCCCCCACCAAGAATTATCCTGACTCATCAGCTTGCAATCCCCCCCCGAGGCTATGATTGCTGAGGAGATATCATTGACCCACCTGCAATGCTGATCTGGGAGCAGTTGTTCTTGGCCAGTGGGAGGTGTTTCTTCTGGCTCCATTCACCCTGCGGCCTACTTGAGGGCGTGAGGGCCGCGGGCAGAGGCTGACATGGGGAACTATCTGCAGCTCCTCTCCCATAAGAGGGCTTGAGCAAGAGGAGAGCACCCTCAGGGGAAGAACATTGACTTTAGGATCGGGACTTGTGGAGGTGCGGAGGAGGAGACAATCGCTCCACATGGCCGCTGTTGATGAGTTGGGCGGGAGTTGCCTACATATGCGCAAGGTTTACTGTGACGTTTGACTGCTAGGACCAGCCCTTCACTGTGGAGAGCACGCCCAGGTAAGGAGATAGGGTAGCTGATTCCATTCATCGACAGCGGCGAAGGAGGACTCTGAGGCATGGCTACGTCTGCCTAGTGCCCAGGGGTGAGCATTACTCCAGGGAGATTGAGAACCTGGAGGGACTGGTTTGGAACCTTTTGCAGATTGTGGCTACCTGGCCTGAGCCCTCGCTGTGATATAAGCGGCCCTGTATGGATCCGACCTGGCGAGCTGAGGTGAATTGTCCTCCAATTTGGTGCAACTCTCTACCCCAGGAATCCTCTTGAGACCCCTTGCACGCAGCGGTTAGCAGCATATGGACACTGGGCTGGGGACACCCAGCATGAGTTATAGAACTGAACACCCACGATATCCCCCTCTCCCACAGAGCAGTGTTGGGCCCCCTACCCAGAGTTTGAAGGTCCCTATGTGGATGGGGAGGCCTGACTGTTTCAGGGTTCTGTCCAAGGAGTAAAACCTCTGAAGGTAAACCTGTGACATACTGTTGACTATACAGCATGTGTATCCTGGCCTAAATGACGAGTCTGTTCCCTGATGACTACCCATCAGCATGTTGAAGCCTTCTTAAACCGCCTTGGTCAAACCGAAAGGCATCATGATGGGCTGGCACCCGCCATATGGCCAGTGGCTGCCCCAACTCCACTGCCCCATTCGACCATTGTGGAGTGGATGCTCTGAGAGCGCATCAAGAAGTTTACGGAACTCCTGACAACGGTGAGCAGCTTAAAAACCTCCTTTGAGCCCAAGTTGGACACACTGATGATTGATGTTGGGTTTGTCAGAGAGGAGCACAAAAAAACAAAAGTAAGCGTAAACACTAACAAATCGACATTGGCATCTATACACCCCTCAGTGACCATGTTGCGGACACAACTGAAAGAACTTCAAAATGTTCTAGGGTGGATGACGCTGAGGGCCACTCTCGGCTGATCAACATTCATGTAGTGGGATTCCCGGAGAGAGTGGAGGCCCCCAGAATGGACCTCTTTTTGGAGACCTGGTTGACATAACAGGTACTGGGGGGCAAAACCTCGGCCTTCTTTTCAGTGGAGTGAGCGCACAAAGTCCTTGGTAGACGTCCTCTGCCAGGAGCCACTCCAAAACCAGTGGTGGTAAGGTTATTCAACTTTAGAGAAAGGGACAACATCCTACAAGTAGCCAGAGCCAATGGTCCATGCACAGTGGAAAACAGCAAGGTCAAAATGTTCCCTTATTACACAGCAGATGTACACAGACAGCAGGAGTCCTTTTGCACAGTAAAACAACAGCTTTGCCTCCTTAATGTAAAATATGCACTGCTGTATCCAGCAAAATTTATAGTTCTATGTAGCGATTAAGCTTTGTTTTTCGCTTTCCGGTGGGAGGCATGGACCTGGCTGGGGAGAAAAGGAAAGATGGCACCTCGGTCTTCCATGCGGAGAGGACCCGTAGGAACAAACGCTGCGGTAAAAAACTTCACAGCAAGTCCACAAAGGAATAAGCAGCCAGTGAAAGAGCACAGATGTTAGCTGAAATTGAAAGGATTGAAGTGTTGAGGACTTACGCACGAGACTCCGACCCAGATATGATGGACTCACAAGATCATACAGACATGGAGGTAATCCCAGAGGAACTAAGGTAGGGTTACATATTACCCCGATGACAGTGGATCTGAGTTGCTGACTGGTACTGGTGGTAACTGACTCTGACTGACCTTGGGCTCTGTCTAACCAGGCACATGGCCAGTGCTATGAGGAAAACACAGTAAAAACACACAAACACACAATAGGGTACACTATGTGTTAGAGTACCTCTATGATTGGCATGAATACCTTTTGAGCCCCCAGGTCATAATAGGGCAGGATAATTAAAACTACCTTTAAGTCCCTAGTATGTAATAGGGCATGGAAGTTTAAAGGCCAGCAGCCCTTTCTATACTTGCTTGTGTGCACTGCTGAGGTCATTTTAAATGCAGCGCTATGTTGCAGAACTGCTTCTAAATGTAAATGGTGCCCAAACTAGACTTTGGTGATAGGGGGACCTAGGAATTACTAAACTACAATATTTTAGCATATTAGGTACCCTTAGGGTCTCCCCTAGTGTCCCAGGGGTGGGGGTTCAGGTACTTATAAGGAGGGTCTGTATGAAAGATGTGTTGGCCTGGGGATAAAGAGATTGCACATTCCACTTCCCCCATTGTCGAAAAGTGCTACCCAAACTCGACCTTTGTGCTAGTAGCACTGTATAGTGAAGATCTACATTATTTTTGCATATTCAGGACCCCTAAAGAGTCCCCTAGGTGTCCCCAGGGTGGGGATCATGAAGCTATAAGCAGGGTCCTCATAAAAGATGTTTTATATGCCCTGGTGTTGGAGAAGTTTGACATTTCATTTTCCCCTTTGTATATTCAAAGTCACATAGGTTAACATTTCACTCGTTTATGAACTCACACTATCGCGAGGGACTACCAAAAAATATAATTCAAGGATTTAGGAGATTGGTATTGATAAATCCAACAATGTACTATTGATGAATTCATCCTAAAATATACAGAAAAGTAGTTATAAGGCTTTCTTGTCTGTAAGCCAAATTTCAGCGTTCCTGTGGGCTCCCCTGATGGGTCACATTTAACAGGATTAGCCAGGCTGCTTTGATTAAGGGATAAGTGGCACCCCAGGAGAGAAGTTATTTGGTAGTAAAGGGCTCTTCTACACAGAAATGCCAGAGCAGGGGGAGGGGGTCATAAAGTATCAGCTTCAAAGGCAGAAGGGGAAAGGCAGAGAAAACCAGGTCCATCTATCCCCATCTCCTTTGAACCCAGCCAGATGGCAGGCTTAAGGAAGGAATTTGCAGAGGTCAAGGGAAGGAAAGCTATGGAAATGAGCCATACTGGAGGTTGGTTTAACTAGTTCTTTCTCCTCTGCTGAGATTTCAGCCATATTGAATTTTGGAGGAATAGTGCTTTCTGGGAGACCATTAGACCACACTTTGGATGAAGTGGTCATGCTCTGGGGTGTTGCTCTGCACCTCGTTGTACATGAATTCCCACTTGCTTGGCCCCAGAGAACAACGAATAAGTATCTGAGAGGGGCAGAGCCTCTCAGATCTGTTGATTAAAACTAAGAGGAAATTTGATTTGCACCAACCAGGCCCTACACTCTGACTGACTGCACCTGCTGCACAATCTGGAAGATTCCTGTGAACCTAACTTACTTAGTAATAAATAGTGGACTCCCTGCAAGCTACAGGTTAACAGAGCTCATCTGGACCATCACCACCAAGAATCCCCAGCCTAGAGTGAGTCAGGTGGATTTGTAAGGGTTTTGTCCAAGTGGATTGTGGGAACTGAACTCCTAAACTTTCAAGGACCATCTTGGAGATTCCAGACCCTTGGATTGGGTTTTGGACACTTTGGGACCCCCAGAGGAACTTCAGTAAGAAGTTCCAGAAGTTTGGAGAACTTTGGAAAAAAGCTCTAGAGGGGGACCGGCTCAACCGCGAGAGGCAAACCGGAGATCTTCAACCGTGAGCCGGCCTGCCCTGCTGGTTCATCCTACTGAAAAGTTCTGGGAGTCCGACTTAAAGAGTTTGACTGGGCGCTCCCTGGAAAGTAAGCCAGCAAACCTTCACCGAACCCAGACTGGGAAAGAGCATCCAGGGACCCCGACAGGAAAAGCTCGAGATAAGTTTCTAAGACAGACGGTAAAACTTTGAACGAGGCCTAACACAAGGGGCAGCCGCCCAAGGCTCCATCGCAATTGGCCTGAAACTTTGACTTTGTCCCGGGCCAGATGTCCCAATAGACACTATAAGTTTCTAAGTGCTATACAGTGCTAAATCTTCAAAAATGTATATCTCTGGTTCCCTACATTGGATTCTTATTGTTATGGTGTCATTTTAAAGATTAATATATTTCCAATTGTTATAAATTGGTGTTGGATTTTTATTGTGTGTTGTGCCTTGATCATTTACTGCATTTGTGTTTTAATTGCTTTACATACCTGTCTCAAGTTAAGTGTGACTGCTTGCAGCCAAGCTACCAAGGATTGAGCATAGGAATAATTTTCTGAGTCACAGACTTTGCCAGTGGTAGATGCATGTTTACCACTACTAACAAACCACTTTCCAGCATTTTGTGTTCAGCGGTGTGGATGAGTACATATGTTCAAAAGTATGCCTTTCAGTGAAGTGAATAGAGATTATAAAAATTCTCAAAGTCTTCTTAGAACAAAACGTTTGAGTTGTGAAGTTTTAGAATATGGACTAAACTGATTTTTAATCCATTATTTTGATTTTTCCAAAACTTTTCTAAGTCTGGTTGCTTGTGACCAAGAACTAGGGATACCATGGAGCTAGACCTAGCTAAAAAGACTAAACTCAAGATGGCTGAGCATAGGGTACAGTGTAGGCTTAGTGGGCTGCCTGCATCCAAAAAGGTTAGAAAGGCAGGGTTTATTAAGTCCCTGAAGGCCTAGGGTAGCTAAAGAGATTCAAGGGGGTGGAGGCTGACCCTCCCCCCATCTCACCCAGGAGGAGGGTGAGGATGATGCCTCCTCCATTCTTTCCAGTGCTAGCTATATGATTACAGATGGTTGGAGGAGGGCAGGGCCCCTTACTCAGGAACCATCACTGTCCCTTGCAGAGAGGCAGCTTAAGGCCAATTAGCTTTAATAGCTTTGGAGCAGAGGAAACTGGAACTAGCTAAGGAACAATGGGAGGAAAAGAAAGCAAGATGAAATGGTGGCAGTTATAATGATGAAGTGATTGAGATGTCTAGGGGTAGTGGGTTTGACCACAAGTTTCCGAAGGGCATAGTACCCAGGAACACAGAGGGGGGTAACATTGACAAATGGTTGACTGCATTTGAAAGGGTCCTAGAGATATGGGGTGTCTGCCCCAAGTATTGGGGTTCACTCTTGTGGGAACTGATTCCAGTAGCTGAAAGGGATAGGCTCATGACCCTGCAGGTAGAAGATGTGAATTCCAATACTTACAAAAAGCAATGTTCAGTCTAGAATTTTTTAACCCTAGAGCAGTACAGGGTGAAGTTCAGAGACACCCAAAAAGTGAGTTCTAAGTCGTAGATAGATTTTTTAGACATCTCACAGAAGGCACTGCAAGGATGAATTGTTGGTAACAAAGTAGACACTTCTGAGATATTGTTTAATTTGTTTTTGAGAGAACACATTTTGACACATTGGGCTCAAGAGAAGTTATGCCAGTACCTAGTGGACTCAAAGCTGTCTAGTTCTAGAGCCTAGCCAAGGCTGCTGATGAGTGGGTGATAACCCGGCTTTCCACTCAGCAACAGTGGGTGACCAGAAGAAAGGAGGACAAATCCCTCCCCATGGAAAAGCCCAGGGAAAAGGTCTAAAACAGAAGGAGTCCTCCAAAGACCCACAAAAATCTAAACAAGGAGGGCGACCCTCGCCAACCCTAATTCAAAGGAAGGGGGAAGGAGGGAAAGAATGGTAGTTTTTTTGATTGCTCAAAGGTGGGTAAGTGCTTTGACTGTAATTAGCCAGGGCACAAGAAGGGACATTCTGTCTGCACAAAGTCTTCCCCTACTAGTGGGCCATCCCCAGGGATTGCTGGTGTATGTGTGGGGGTGGAGAGTACCCCATAGAGGGGTAGGCAAGTGGCAGAGGCAACCTTAGTGTCCCTGGGTGTTTCTGAATGGGAATATTGTGATCCTGGCACCTTACCTCCAAACATTCATAAGCACAGGCAGAGGCCTCAAGTGAATAGGACTGAGGTTGAGGCTATAAGAGACACAGGGGTTAGTGTCACTATGGTCCTAGATACCCTGGTGCCTCAAGAGAGATTGCTACCTGGTGAGTTTCACCAGTTGACCTATGTAAACAGTAGTACCAAATGTCATCCTATGGCTATGGTGGATTTTAAATGGGGAGGTGAGACGGGCCTTATGAAAGTAGTGTATCTCCTCTACTCTCAGTCCAGTGGGTTACTGGGTAATGATCTCAAAGCATCTGTGAGGTGAGAGGTGGAGAGAGTGCTTCATATGAAAATATTGGAGCTCCCTGAATGGATAAGTGCTGTGACTAGGTCACAATTATCCAGAATGGAAGGGCTAAGTGCCTGGACCCTGGAACAAGGGGCCAAGCATCCCAGGACAAGGGTTCTGGG
The DNA here is from genome assembly GCF_964261635.1 of Lissotriton helveticus. NCBI lineage: Eukaryota > Metazoa > Chordata > Amphibia > Caudata > Salamandridae > Lissotriton > Lissotriton helveticus. Next base: position 82,273,907 of record NC_136062.1, read on the forward strand.
TCTGGTGAGCCATCCCAGGGAACTCCAGTGGTGCAAGAGGATTTGACCTCTGGGTTAGGGACTCCACACCTGCAGGTGGGCCCCCCAGAGAGGTGTGCTGTCAGGGACAGAGAGACTGTCCTACCCTTGAGAGCTTGAGGGAGATTGCCTCCAAGCAAGAGGAGGGCAATGACAGTGGATTTCACAGAATCTACTGGGAAGATGGACTGCTTTATAATGAGGCCAGAAACCTCAGGGAAGGGTCCACCAGGAGGTTGATGGTGCCCCAAAAGTACAGAGAGTTCATCCTGACCTTGGTTCGGGATATCCCCTTGGCAGGACATTTGGGACGGACTAAGACTTAGAACCGGTTGGTGAACCATTTCTACTGGCCCCATAATGTCCGCAAAGGTAAAGTAGTTTTGCAGCTCCTGTGTCACCTGTCAGGCTAGTGGCAAAGCAGGGGGCAAGTCAAAGTCTCCCTTGATACCACTGCTAGTGGAAGGGACTCCCTTTGAGAGGGTGAGGACGGACATTGTTGGTCCCCTGGACCCACATATTGCATCAGGAAATAGGTATATTTTAGTGGTAGTGGACCTTGTCACAAGGTACCCTGAGGCAATACCTCTCAGGACAACAGCTGCTTCTGAAACTGCTAGGGCACTGCTTGGTGTGTTCACCAGAGTAGGTTTTCCAAAAAAGGTTGTCTCATATAGGGGCACAAACATCCTGTCCAGCTATTTGAGAGCAAATTGGCATGAATGTTTGTGTTAACTACATGTTTACCATGCCATATCACCCCCAGATTAATGGTCTGGTGGAGCGATTCAACAAGGCTCTGAAGGACATGATCAATGGGTTGTCTGACAAACTCAGGAGGAGATGGGATGTTCTCATCAGGTGGGTAACACAGGCCCCGCAGTATCCGCGGTGCGGGGGGCCCCAAAGCGGCAGGGGGCCCCCTCAGCACCGTACTGCGGCCTTTAAGCTCCATATTAAATACAGAGTGAGGGCCCCTTCATGTACCTTGAAGGGGGGCCCCTACAACTTTCGTTACGCCAGTGGTTCTCATCTCATGGCTACTGTTTCCACAAAAAGGGGTTGGTTTCAGTACTTTTGAGTTGTTGTTTGGGCACCCTGTGGAAGGGCTATTGTGCCTCCTTAGAGACCCTTTAGAGAAGTCTCTCAAAGAAGCAAAAGACAATGTGCTTCATTATGTGCTGGGCTTGAGATCATGAATAGCAGAGTACATGTACATGGCAGGCAGAAAACTGGAGGTCAGCCAGGAGTCCATGAAACACTGGTATGATCAGAAGGTTACTATGCCTGAGTATACTCCAGGGCAGCTGGTGTGGGTGTTGGAGCCTGTGGCTCCCAGACCCCTCCATAACAAGTGGAGTAGGCCCTATCCAGTCATTAAAAAGAAAAGTTTGGTTACCTACCTGGTTGACTTTGGCACCACCAGGAACCTGCATAAGGTCCTGCATGTGAATAGATTGAAACCACACCATTACAGGGTAGACATGACCATGTTACTGGTCACAGATGAGGGAGTGAAGAAAGAGACTGAGCCAGTGCCTGACCTCCTTTACAATAATTTACAAGATGGGTCAACGGAAGGAGTGATACTCTCTCCCACATCGACAGACCAGCCAGCACAGAGACTGCAAGCTGGTGCTGAACCAGTTTGTTGGCCCGTTTCCTTTGACCCCAGGCATCATTGAGTGGTGTGCGCACTACATTGACACTGGTCACAGCCCACCTGTCAAAATAAACTGTACAGGTTTTTGCATTTGACAGCTGGGATATTGAATAAAGTATGCAAGAGATGGTAGAGGCAGTATATGGCACCAAGTTCTCTGGTTATGCCAGGGGCATTCTTATATGGGTGGCACCTATGGTCCCATATGTCATAGAATGCTCACTAATAGACCCGGAAGGCAGGTACGAAATTCTGGAAGGCACTCTTGATATTGAAGCTTTGACATTGGTGTCACTGTATGCACTGAATGTGAGCCAACCATTATTTCTTACTTCTCTGACCCCTCTACTCCTCCACTCAGCATGGAATAGATTGACACCACCCATCATGGGGGCTCAATTTCACACTAACACTAAACGCAACAGTGGGCACACAACTTATGAGTGGTGGACATTTGGTGTGCCCAGCACCTGTGAAAGAGGGTACTCTCATTACTCAGCGTTACTCGTGCTGCATTCCAGAATTGATGTGGCAATCTGCAGCTCAATTGTGTTATATAAATTCCTATGCACTGAATCTTTGAGGCGTATATTATCAGGTCATAATCCGCTGATGCTTGCACTAACCTGGGGACAGCCATAATTTATAATACCTACCTAGCGACTGCAGCCCATGACATTGAGTGATGGGCCATTCTATGTGCACAAATGGGCAACACTATTGACCAATACTTCACAGAGAATGAGGGGTCTGCTGCTGATGTGGGTTGCTTTTTATGAGTGGGTGGTGCTCACAGAATTTGACTCAGTGGAATTCCGCGGAGTCACCAAAAAACTCAGTTCATCCAACAGGCAGAAATAGGCACATCGTGCTGCTGGTGCTGTGATTTAGTGCCAGTGGTGCATTCTGTGCTAAAAAATCAGTGCAATCAGCACCATGCAGTACCCCAGAGGGCCAGGACATGAGTTTATTTTGCTGCTGCTCAAGTAGATGTACTTAAGCGGCAGCCATCTGGTTGCGAACAGTTGTGACTGCTCATGACCGCCAGCGTTTGAAAAATCTTACCGGATGTGCTCCTAGTGACTGGAAATCGTACTTGGGGACACCAATTCTTGCTCGCTAACTTACCGTTCTGGAGTTGTGCGCAAAAACAAATTACACTGTGCAGCCTTTGGCATAACTTGGCCGGAACTCCACATTGTAAGAGTAACGTGGAGTCACCAAAATTCTGCTAATTCCGCGGGCTGAATGGAGTATTCCACCCACCCCTAGTGCTTTTCAAGTAGTAATGCAAGGGATGTGCATGAACAGCTGTATGGAACAAAGAAGATCCTGTTGGAGGGGTTGTTGGGGTTAGAGGATCTAATAAAGGCAACAGGCGATGCCTAGGTGGTGATTTAGGATCTATAGCACCCACTAATATACCTTAGGCAAGAACATAGAGATATCCTCACCCACTTGGTGTATGGATGGAGTATACGAAATATGTTAAACAACAACATGAATAAGGAGATAATGCGGAAAGCCTGCTCACCTGATTGCTGAAGTCAGAAACCCCACATGTCACATGCAATATCGGAGACATTCGCAATTGCGATGGCTTGGTAGTTAATTCACAATCGGAAATTAACGGGGTGTTTGAGGATTATTACAGGATATTGTACAGTGATGAGGGTGGAACAAATGACAGTCATGAATTATTTAAGACCTATTGAGATCCCGACTCTCAACCTTCTCGAGGCACAGGAGTTAGATGCCCCTTTGATCCTAGAGGAGATTAGATTAGCTATTCAACAGATTGCGAGGGGCAGGACCCCGGGCACAGATGGGTTCCTGATTTAGTTTAATGCTACCTACTAAACTCACCTGACTCCTCGGCTATTGCAGTTGTATGAACAAGCTAGGAAGCAGGGCATATTGTCTGATTCCATGAGAGAAGATCTCATAGTGATGCTCCCGAAACATTGACGTGATCCACTCGATGTCACATCCCTTATCATTACAACTTCTTGAGTATAAGATCTTGGGGAAGGTACTAGTTAACCGGTTGTCTTACCTCTTAGCAACAATGTTGCCCCTGGGTCAAAATGGTTTTATCATGGGCAAGAATAGATTCCTGAATCTTCTACTGTTGTTCTGGGCTATGGATTGGGTGAAAAGGATAGAAATGCAGAGCTGGGCGGCCTTCTTGGATATTGAGAAAGCCTTTGATATCCTGGTGTGGCAATATTTACAGGCAGTGCTGGGTAGACGGGGCATAATCTCAGATCATTGGCACAAGACTGGGCAGTTGCCTCTCCCTCTTATTGTTCGCATTGCCCCACTAGCCTGTCTGCTGCATAAACGAGGCCATTGGGGTATCCATATAGAAGGGCAAACACACATATTGCCCTTAATCCCAGATGATGCATTGGTATATCTCAGAGCAGACCCTGGAGTGCTACCAGACGTGATGTGCCTAATAAATGATTTTGGCCAGGGGTCTGGGATAAGTCATGCCTATTTCTGCTGCTCCAACTATTTGAGCCACCACAGCAGGAGCTGCCAGGGGTGCAACTGCAGTGGAAATTAGATGCTATTAAATATCTTGGGATGCAAATATATCACACTGAGTGGGATCTTATTGATGGTAATTGGGGATGGGCACTGATTTAGGTCAGGCAGTCTTTAACTTTCTGGCTTCAGTTGCTTTTATCTTCAATGCGTAGAGTATTGACTGCAAAAATGTTAGTTCTTTCTAAACTCCTTTATTACTCTGCGGTACTACTGGTTTACTTAAGACACCATCTTTTGCTGGTCTGCAACAACTACTTACGTCACTCATATGTGGTAATGGGAGACACATGGTGGCGATTTACACACTACATACCCCGATGAAGAAGGGAGCATTGGGAGCCCCTAATTATGAGCTTTACTATGCAGCAGGGCAACTCCAGTGGCCAATGTACTGGTTAGGGGACTGCTGAGTACTGATCCCAACTGAGTTCACGTTGAACTAGGCGGACACCCACTCTTAGATTGGTTCCTTGCTGCCCCGCCTTTGAGAGGCATACACAATGTGCTATTAAAAGTCACTGCATGATGCTAGAGGACATATAAACATGGAGTTAGGAAGACGATAACCTATGCCCCAAACCTTCCACGTGGGGCACCACAAGAATGTCAGCAGTTAACGGACCTGTACTAAACTGATGGTTGGATGGCTGCTGGGATTGTGGTAGGGGCCGCACTAGTGCTGGATAAAAAGCTACAATCATTTCAGGCCCTGATGCCCATATATGACCTTGGACTGGGACAGTTCCTTTTGTGCTTTCCACTTAGTGTAGATATGGGTCAAATATGGGGTGTGCAGTTGGACTTGCCTAGCACAGTGGGACAGCTAGAGTTGATTTTTGATACCGAATGGACGTAGCAAGTAGTAACAGGATTATACCGGGCACTACTACAGAGTGCTTCCAGGGGCTGACAGGCTCTTACAGACAGGTGATATGACAAACTGGGGACTGAAATACTGTTCACCTTATGGACACATTGCCTGGGTTCGGTCAAGACGATGTCCAGAAATGCGAGGTTCAGCTTTAACCAATTTAATTATGCACATCACACTTATTTACCTTGCACAGGATATGGAAAATGTACCTGGGTGCGCAGTCTACTTTTCCCATATGTCACATGGAGGATGCAGACTTTCAACGTATGGTGTGGATCTGTCCGATTATAAACACATATTGGGGGAAGTAGCACAATGCATTTCTGAAGCGACTGCTTCTTCCCTGCCCCGATACCCACTTAGGTGTTTGCTAGATGCGTGCGATTACCAAATGGATGAAGCAGCTTGTAAGCTTGCAAAGCTCGTCTCTGGTCCTAGCAAAGCACCCTATAGCCATGGTGTGGAAAGCGAGCACAGCTCCAGCTATATAACTCTGTCGCTAGGATGTGATGCAACAGGTGGGGGCGGAGTTGGTGGTTCGTGCAGACATGAGTTTAAGGGATAGAAACTGTGAACCATTTGACCAGTTGGAAACTCATCTTGAAAAGATAGATCTGAAATTGGAGGTACGCACACCATGAGGTGGGTGGCTGAGGGAATGGAAGAAAAAGATACCTGAGTACAGTCACGACTCAGCCGATAGTGTATCTGCAACCTGGGGTGCAGGTGGGGCATGGGGAAGTTGGATCTAACTACATGTCTGGACAACCTAATATGTCATATTGTGAACAGGTGGGGACGGGGGAAGTTGGGAGTCACTAATCCGATGTATGTATTGAAATAGTGGAGGAGATAGAATGTTGCATGTTCTACAGTTGTTGTAATATTTACCTTATTAATGTTATCAAATTAGTGTGTAACACTATAACTGAGGCTTCATGCCCACATAATAATGCGAGATATGTAACGCGAACAGTATTATAATGTAACACTTAGTTGACAACTGGATGTATATGTGAATGCACCACGGTGTAAATGAATGCTGCAATATTAAAACTTCAATTAAGACACATAGTAATAAGCTGGCAGCCTTCTTAGTTAAGAACCACCATTATATTGACAATCTTTCAGCACAAGGGGAAAAGAGGAATCATAGGTCTTTCACATCAATTATTCAGTTTCCTCGCCCTTGTACTTCCAGTTCTTGTAGCTGAAAACCCTTTTGATCGTGTTTCATAGTCTTTCCTTTTGGCTACTTTAGCAACTATTGACATTGTTTTTGCTTATGAGACAATTTTTAAAGCTCAGAGTTGTAATCCAAAAGTTACATATTTGAAACTTAAATTCAGTTGTTTCATTTTAATTTATAGAAGTGTACCATAAGGGCCTGGAAATTTTCATTATTCTAGTTTCTACTGGCTTTTCAAAATGTATTATATTGATTGGCAAATATCCATCAATGTACAGGGATTTATATGAATAACATGTAAGTAACCCACCCATTTGTATAGTATGATATTTCAGGGATTTATATCAATAACATGTTAGTAAAGGTGCCCAACCATATGTACTGTAAGATACTTCATTGTACTTCTAAAGTTCTCTATCCTAACAATTCTTGAAATGCTATTAACGTTTTTCAAAATGTCTGAATAGAAAAATCAATCAGATTTGTTTTCTCTTAATATAATTTGTTTAAAAGAATACCTAAGTGAATCTGGTTTATTTCCGTCCATTGGGTTTTAACTATCTGCGCATTACATTTTCTAAAGGTATTGAATTCAGGGTGTCTCTCAATACTTTCAGCATGTTACATATATTGCAGCAGATATGATTAGAATTAAATGGATGCCTCATACCTTACTATGTGGACAAAGTTGGACGCGTCAAAAATGTGACTACTCCTACAATTGTTTGTCTTTTTAATTTATTTCACATTATATTCCCTATCATATTTTTCAATAAAACTATTTTATTAGTAGACACATTTATCTTCAAAGATAAGAAAACTAGCCTGACTTGTATACATTTTCTCTATGAATTTAGAGATTTGAATTATCATTATTCCAATATACCCTTGTTTTACTAAAATAGAATGAATGTGTGGAATACTTAAAATCGTGTTTTTTGTTTAGAAAGATGTGTTGCATACCAACTTCTCCTATAATCCCCCATAACAATTCCTTTAAGCAAAATAAAAGTCATGTCAAGAGTTTGTTTTCTGGCCTTCCAAGAGTTTGGGATCAGCCCTTCTATCCCTGGGTATGAAAGCTGATGTGAAACCCTCAACTAATCCCAACCAAACCTAAACATATCAAGGAATTTTTCAGATTGGAATCCTTGGTCATAGAAAATGACACCTTCTATTATTTAAAACACTCATAAGCTGAAAATAGTCATACTGCTTTTAGGATCACTTTAGTAGGGTTTTGTGTATTTCTAATATGGCAACTAAATTCTCATTATATAATAATGCTAAAGAAACGCCACTTCTAAGTCCAATGAGATATTTTGCAACTCAAGACAAGACGTACTGATGCTATGAATTAATTAAATGGAAGTTAAACAGAACATAATTCAGTAGCAAATCAAATATTGTGTCCATTTGCAGACAATGTTTGACATGCATAAAACACATTTATTGGATAATGGATCATGTTTGCAGTGCAAGTTTGTGGAAGAGTTTCACTCTCTATTTTTTCAGTAGGTGTTGTGTTGTGTTGTAGATAATGAATTGTGGGTCAAAGCTTGGCCTTTTATTATTATTATTAAGTCTTCCTCTGACATTTCCGACCGCATCAGAGACTTTTCGACCGACTCGGCTGCAGTCCGACATCCCAATTACAATGTTGGCGGTCGGAACGTACACTGGCCTCGTCATTCCAACCCAGTTCCGACCGGCTCTTGGAGTATTCCTGTCGGTCGGACCCGCACAGCAATCCCCTAAGGACAGCATTTCTACCATCATGATTATACTGTCGGTTTCCGACAATGTTTCTGTGCCAGCCTTTTAGACACAGAACGGCTGTTGGCAAGCGACATTGTGGGTCCCAAGCACGGCCCCCTAGCCTCCGGATCTATGGTCGGTGGTCAGTGGTCGAGGGGGTCCCTAGGATACCCCCCTGTAAATCCCTGCCACAGGGTGCAGGGTTTTACAAACACACCCATTTCTCCATAGGAGCCTGTATGACGGCTAGTTTATGGCCGTGACGCAAGCTCCCATAGAGAACAGTGGCAACTCGACCAAACTGTGTTCGGTCACATCGTGATTAGGCAGTCGGTACCGCCAACCTGAGGTCGGTCGGTCCTCAGTCCAAGACGGTGTCGGTTGGTGGCAGCTCCGACTGACATTGTAATAAGCCCCTGTGGTAGTGTGGGTGAGCAGTTAGGCCTATCAGAGGGCACTGCTCTGAACATTTGTTGTCACACACAGAGGCAATAAATGAGACACACATTCAAGAATAAATCCAAGACCAAGGGCCAGATGTAGGTAGCCAAATACCGGTCGGTAACGGCCGAAAATACCGAATTTCGGCCGTTACCGACCGGTATTTGGATATTGAGATGTAGGGTCACCAAAAATACCGATTCGGTAAATACGAGTCGGTAAATTTACCGATTCGGTAATTTTACTGATTCGGTAATTTTACCGATTCGGTAATTTTACCAAATCGGTAATTTTACCGAATTGGTAAATAAGAAATGCTCAAAAATGATTTTTGAGATGGAGGTAACTTCTTAAATGCCGAATTTCATGAAATTCGGTATTTAAGAGTATGTATTTACCATGGATTGGAAGCAGGTGGTAACCAGGTGAAGGCTATAAAAAAGGGCCCAAAATGATGCAACAGTGTGACCAAAATGGCGGCATTGTACGTGATAGCAAGGCGGCTACGGGTAAAGGCAGCAGGAGAGAGGGTCTGGAGCAGGGAGGAGCAAGTGTACAGGCAGAGGATAACGCTATTTCAACTAACTGAGCCAGAGATATTGCAAAGATACAGGCTACACCCCCACACCATCCTGGACTTGATCAGGGACCTGCACCCACTGTTGGAGCACCCAACCCCAAGGGCGCACGCCATCCCACCCCATGTGCAGGTGCTCTGTAGCATACACCTGCTTGCATATGGGAGTTACCAGAGTGTGATTGCTGCGGTAGGTGAGGTGTCTCAGAGCTGCCTGTCCCGTTTCTTCAGGAAGTTCCTAGAGGCCATGATGCAGAGAATGCATCATTACATCAGCTTCCCTGAAACTCACGCGGAACTGCTCAAGACCAAGACTGACTTTTATCAAATTGCACATTTCCCACATGTCATCGGCTGTATTGATGGCACCCACATCCTAATATGCCCTCCTGCTGCCACAGAGTACATTTACAGAAACAGGAAGTCAACCCACACAATCAATGTACAGGTAATCTTGTGATGTATTCCTATAGGTTCTGAATCGATCCCCCTATTCCTGACCCTATTCTGGTTAACAAACCAACAAGTTAACTAGCAGTCAGCCCATGAGGCAGCAAACCCCCATGATGCAGATACCGTTATCTGACGAAGCCACACTACGGCACAGGAACGTGTTATCTGATTAGGTCATAACGCTTGCGATCTAATTAGACAAGCGATATTCCTCCAGCCCCTGATAAGGCATACGGAGTTCTCATAACAAATCAAACCTATGACAACCTGGGAAAAACCCCTGCGGCCATTGTTTTGATTTCACCAAGAACTTCAGCAAAAGAATGTGCTAACGACCTGGTCGTATGACATCCTTATTGACGTATCTATGTCCATCCTTACGTCAATCTCGGCACCTTAAAGGTATAAATATTACCGATATTGCCCTATGCAAACACACGCGGTGGTGACGAGACGGAGCAGCCATAGTTGCCGAAGCCCAGAGCAGAGCAGACCCCGCTGGCACAGCCCCGCCTTCCTGACGCGCTGAGAACGAGACGCGCTGCTTTCTCCTGCCGAGAAATCCAGCACCGGCGTTTCCGGGTAGCCCTCGCAGGCAGCCTGGAATATCGAGAGCAGAGAGAGAGATACCATCCCTCATTCATCCTAACTTCCAGGTACAGAACTGAATAACCCCTCACAGAGAATTCTTTAGTCAGTCAATTGGCAACAACAAACTTAACTTAAACTGTAACTTTCTATTCCCGCCCACGTATTAGGCTCAGGTCAGGTACACGGGGTAGGCGTATCTAGAAACACCAGTTGAGTACGTTTAGTCAAATGTATATGTGTATGTAATATATTTTATTCATTTTAAACCTTCATATGGCTTAGAAACCATATCAATGTTTTTACAGTATTATATTATACTTCTGCTTTTAATGTATGCACTTTACTTAACGATAAGTATTGCAATAATATCGATCCATTTCTCTTGTACGAGAAAAGAGACTGATCAAGAAATAACATCTTTTATTGAACACGCCCGTCTCTTCCTTTTCTCTACAATCTGATGAGACTAAGAATGCACGTACTGACTGAGTAAAATAAACTGCCTTTTGTTCACACGACTCTCGAGATACACTCTTGATTAGGGGAGAGCAAAGTTGTCATGTTCTATGGTTGTCAGAAACTAAATCCCTTCTTGTCTAATCAGGGAAGTTAATTCCTTCCTGAACATTCGAGAAAGTTTCTAGTGAACTCTGAGCTAGCTGGCAAACCCAAAACCTTTAAGTCTAATATCGACAGTAGTAGACCTAGTTAACGTCTGGTCTAGGCCTATACTATTGAAGGTATTATTCCAATGCGCAGAGCCTATTGGGATAATAGGAACTACACTACATGGCGCCCAACGCGTTTGGAAAGGGCGATAAAACTAACGTAAGACATTTAAAGTAACTCAGTCGTGCTTTCTCACTCAGACCCCTTTTTCCCATAATACTCCAAAGACGTCTGGAGTGGGTGAAAGGTAATATCCGCCAAACATCGCAGGAGGAAACTCCTATGTATGGTACTTGGTTTAGTCAACGTTGAAGGATAAACCGTTCCAAAATATTGTGCATCTAATCTTTGTTTCCATAAGAAACCTGATCTGCAAACAAACAAAGTAACCATCCTGTCGGTAAAATGGTAGACAGTGATGATGAAAGAGAGGCAGTTAGATTAGCAACTGAACTCGCAGCAGCTGATACTGCACTGCAAGACGCAGACCCGGATATAATACTCATCCCGGTCATTAAAAGGAAATCTATAACTTTAAAACTTATAGAAAATGGACTGACACCTAGAGGTGGTACAGTCATATTCGTAATTGAGGCACACGAATATCGGCAGACAGAGGTATACTATTCATGGATAAATTTTCCTGCAGCAAATGCTGTAACAAAGTACTTCCACTATTACAAAATAGAGGAACCTCCTGAAACGTACACTCCTTTCGAGGAGGTGGAAGTACCACTCAAATTTCAAGAGCACCTGCTCTTATTTGATGGCGCCCTAAAACATAATAATCACATCACCAGGCTCGGTCCCTTAGGTAGACCAGGAGCAACGTGGCCGGTCCTAGCCGGATACACACCACATCCAGACATCGGCGGGATGTCTGCAGCAAACCTTTTAACACAGCTAAAACAATTAATAAAAATACATAGACAATTAGTCCAGTATGTGATGCGGACTTCTACAATTCAGCCAGCAATTAAAATTCCACAGCTGACCCCTCACCAGGGGAACACAAATAAAATTACACCACAGAACATACAGTCCTGCCTAGGTAAAGTACCAGCTAAACGGGAACAAATACCATTCTGGTTGGCACAGAAAATAACCCAAATAGAGGCGGTGTTTCCTGACACCACCCCGTTAGAAAAACACAGGATTCTGACTATCTGTCTTCCAATGGGAATCACACCACACATTGAGGACTGTGACACTTGGGGTACAGTCTTTGCTTCCATTTACACAAAAACGCACGGTGTTCCATCCATTTCGGTAATGCCAGATGTGCTAAAACAAATTCAAGACGAATATGGTCCAGAACCCGCTTTAACTCTTGGTATGAAATTACTAAAAGACTTCAAGCAGGTCTCAGCTATATTATTAGCCAACATAAAGGGAGAAGCAGCAAACGTGGCGATCCGCCAGAGGTTAAAGGAGACAGATATAGCAGACCAACCAGCTGAAATTGCCAGAATCATAGAAGAATCCTATGAGGAACTAGGTAGAGATAGTTTAGGTGGAATACCAGTAAAACCACAACTGATTGAAAGTCCTGAAAAAATATTTTTTAATAATAATTCAACATCACAGAAAAAGAGCTGGGATGGAAACAAACAATCCAATCCTAAAGAAAAGAAATTCCAGTCCAGAGGCAGGTCTCCAAGGCGAAGAGAAAAATCTCCGAACCAAAGACACAGGTCACCCCAGAGTGACCCCTCTGGGAAAAGATATAACCTTAGAAATAGGGATAATATAAAAAAGCCTGATAGATATCAAGACATTGATACACGTCCCTCTCAATCTTTTCAGACTTCCTCGCAGAAATCGGAAAGAAGAGGACGATCAGAACAAAGAGAAGAGCACGCCAAGTCCAAAGACAAGGAACCTGCTCAGCTAAAAAAGAAATTACAATTTCCAAAAAAGAAGGTAGCCAGTATCAAGGTAGTTAACAATGCCGAGAATACTGAGGACACAACTGAAAAACGGAGAATGGGCTCAGACAATGCTAGACAGCGCAGCAGAAGTGAGCATAGCTCGCAAAGTCCTTATGAATCATCTGGAGACAGTGGACACGAATGAATATCTTCAAGTGGAAACTGCAGACAGCGGAGTTAGCAAACCTCACAAAATATACGAAATAACATTACGTATAGAGGGAGATAAGACTAGAAAAATAAGGGGACTATTTTGGGATAATCTCTCCAAGGGCTATGACATCCTTCTAGCTGAAAAAGACTGGCCACCAGAATTTGTCAGGGAGTGCCCTCATGGCGAAGAAGTAATTATGCCTGCCTTCTCATACCACATCGCAATTCATAAAAAATACACACTTGCTAGAAAGTGGGCAGTAGCTCTAGCTCCTGCTTTATATAAAAATCACGTAGGATGGGATGAGGACTCTCCTCCTCACAAAATCCAGTTAAAATCACAACCTACTGCACAAAGGCAGTACCCAATTAAGCGAGAAGCAAAAAACAGGTAAAAGAAATTCTAGATCAACTAGAATACCAGGGGGTGATTGAAACTTGCACCTCACAAATGAACAACCCTTTGTTTCCGGTCTCCAAACCAGACAATTCATACCGTCTAGTTTTGGATTACCGACACCTTAACTCATGTTGCAAAACTTTTGCAGTGCAAAACTCACATAGTGCTGCACTAATGAATAACATAGTGCGCAGAAAATACAAAACAACCTTAGACATCTCTAATGGATTCTTTTGTCAAAACATAGCACCAGAGAGCAGATATTTGTCTGCGTTCTCAATAAATGGCACTCAAAAACAATTCTGTCGGTTAGCCCAGGGGTACAAGAACAGCCCGGGAGTATTCTCAGCGAGAGTAACAGAATTACTACAAATATATGACGACGAAGCATTATCATATGTCGACGACATATACTTAACAGATGATGACTTGGAGACTCACTTGAAGAGAGTGAACACCATAATACTTGGGTTCGCAGCAGAGGGTTACAAATTCAACTTAAAAAAATCCAGAATTGAGGCAAGATGGCCGCCGAGGGATGCAGTGAGTGAGTCGCACTCTCCTCTTCTCCACTGCCAGGCTTTTTCTCAATGGTGAAATAGAATAACTATCTGCATGGCCTGAGATCGCTTTATGCCTTTGTCGTGTAGTACTGCGATATTCCCTCCCTGGGAACAACAAGGAAACACTGTAATACGCACAGTCCTGCGTTTCAAGAGGAGAATTTCAGAGGCTGTCAGTCTGGTACTAAAATTCTGGCTCAGGATGCCTCCTCGCCCGCAGCGCGGTCCCGAGACCAAAGACGGCAAGAAACCGGCAGACGTGGATATCACCAAAGGTCAGACAGCTACAGCAAAAGAAAAAGAGAAAAATAAAGCGGATTCGAAAGCTACTGGTCCTGGCCCAGTCAAATCCATTGCACAGAAAAACGTCTCGAGCTTAAAGAAAACGGTAGCGAAAAGAAACGGAGTGGACAGTACTCCATCCGCTAGAGATGCAGGACACGTTACCAAGCCGAAAACTAAGGAAAATGCGCTACGGCAGCCCACGGTATCGGAAAGTTTTGCAAATACCCCAGCCAATATCCCAGCAAGTAGCAGACCCCCCGCAACCAAACCTGGGATCTCTGCGGATCTTAGCGCAGGTGGGGGAGCAGGAGCGGAGTCAGAGGCTGTAACCGGCGTTGGAGGAGCTGGCATCCTCGGTGCAGATCCAGGGCTCGGGGCCGGCGCTGGGGTTGCTAGGCAACCAGTAAGACCGGCAGCGGCAGCAGGAAAGCCGGCCGCTGCAGTGCCTGCAGTCACCCTGGGAGAAAGCAGAGATGCGGGAATGATGGCTGTCGAGGGTGAGTCGAGTGGTCACGCCGGGGCCGGGATGTTGCGGGGGACAGAGGCGCAGACGTTGAGGCAAACTGTAAAAACAAGCATAAGCAAAGGAGCGGATAAAGAACTTACAGTCAGAATTGACAATCGGGCTATGAACACTCAACTTCCAGATGAACTACCGGCTGAAAACTCAAAGTTTCTCTGTGCTGACGCCAGGGCATGCGGAGTTGGGGGATGAGCTACTTGGGCAGAAGATAAATGTAGGAATGGAGGTCGCTGCTACTGTTGAAGTTAACGCGGGTACACTGCTGATTAAACCCCTAACTTGGGCAGAAACCATGGATTTAGGTACAGAGAGTGGGGGAATCAAATCAGGAGGCGAGTCCTCTACCTCAGCTGAAATCGGCATCACTAGTGGTTCAGCTTCTGTAGAGAGATTTTACTCTGTCGACGAAGATACGCAGTCACAGTCTCAGCCATCAGAGGGTTTAAGATCTGATGAATCCACGGGTATTGACTCGGTCAGTAGCTCCCCGGCTAGGAAAACTTCACAGAAAAAACGCCTGTCTAAAAGAAAACCTTCCACTGCAAGTAGTACTACTGATCCTACAAAAAAGCTAGCTTGGGATTATTCTACTACTACTTTTTCGTTTCTTTTTCGTTTCTGGAGCAAGACAGTCCAGCAACATTGATTGGGGAATATGGCTCTGCTCAATCCTCTCAGCCTCCGGTTACGCTTGATCTTCTCTTTAACACCCTGAAATTAATGCAATCTGAGGCTAGAGGGGAGAGTAGGAGGGCGAGACAGGAATCAAGGAAGATACAGAATAAGCTTAGAAATATAAGCAAAAGGCAAGACGAGATGGTTGAGAGAGTTGTACAAGTGGAGGAAAGGACCAGTAAAGTGGAAGATGACTTGAGAGACCTGAAATCGTACAAGGAAGAGCATCAAAAGGTGGCAGAGGACGTCAACTGGAAGCTGGAAGATTTTGAGAATAGGCAGCGTCGTAACAACATCAGACTGTTAGGCGTGGAGGAAGGTCTTGAAGGGGAGGACCCCAGGCTGTTTGTGGTGAATTTGTTAAAGGGGGCTTTTCCGGAGTTATCTAGCTGGCAGTGGGAAACTGAAATTCAAAGAGCCCATCGCTTCCCATTGTTCATTAAAAGGGGTCAGCCTCAGGCTGGAGCACAGAGTGGGCGCCCAAGGGCCCTGCTAATTTTTGTAGGCAATTTCCTCCTTAGGCAGCTGATATTGGATAAAGCGAAGCCCGAGGCAAGACGTACCCATAACAATGTCACGTTCTTTGCAAGACCGGACTTTTGCCATGCCACTGTTGAACGTAGATGGAGGCTGAGACAACTGATACCACATATTCAGGCTCTGGGCTCTGAAGCTTACTTGCTATACCCTGCAAAATTGAAAATTGTGACCAAGGGCCAGTTTAAATTTTTCCTTTCAGAGATTAAGGCTAAGGCTTACATGGTGGAAGTTTTGGGATATAAGGAGAACAAATAATGGATTTAAGTTTGATATGTTTGTTATGCTGGCTGGCAGTGGGGAGGAGTGGCGGCTGCTGCTTCCCTGGCGTTCACATATAGGTCATCCGTGACCTATTTGCCTGTAGGGGGGGAGGGGGGAGGGGTACTGTGGGGGGGCTCAGGGAGGAGGGAGGGAGGAGGGGGGGGGGAGAAAATGGCACACATTATGCACAGTGAAACGTAGGCTGAGTCAGAGGCAAGTTTTGTTCAAATGGAGAAAAAAGGAAGTGTTGGGTTTGGTTAAGAGTTGGATTTGGAAGCGGGTGCTGATCTTTGATGTTTTCTGATGACTTGTCGAATTTTGTCATTTAATGTTTGTGGCCTTAATGAACTCCAAAAAAGGCTGCGAGTCTCAGCATTTTGTAAATCAATGTTTCCTGACCTGATTTGTCTACAGGAAACTCATGTGGAGGGAGGAAAGGGTTTTTTGCTAGTACAGGCTGGCTTTAAAGTCTTAGCATACACTAAACAAGCCTCCAAAACTCGTGGGGTAGCGATTCTGGGGAGAGGAGCAGATTGTACAGTACTTAGGAGCAAAGAAGACACCTGGGGTAGGTGGGTGATTATAGAAATAGACTTCAGAGGCGCTAGGTTCACTCTGGCTTCAGTCTATGGCTCAACGTGCGATGACCCTGATATATTCCAATTTCTGGATCACGAACTCTCAACCTGGGTGGAGCCAATTGTTTGTTGTGGGGATTTTAATATCAGTCGACCGGCAAACACTGAGCTACAACTAAGCCATTCCTATACAGGGAGGAAGAAAAGAGTGCATAGGGCGATAGTTGATATGGCCTCGCATAATGCTCTTTCAGATGTTTGGGCCAACCTGCACCCGCAGATAGACGGTGATACGTTTTTTTCCGCCCCACACAATATAACAGTAAGGTTGGATTATTTTTTAATATCTAATGTTTTGATTTCTAATGCGCAGATTAAGAAGTTACCTCGACTGGTTTCCGACCACAATCCTTTGTTATTGTCATTTAGTTTAAATGGGTTAGGTAGAAAAATATATAGATGGACATTTGAGCGAGCTTTGTTACAAGATGAGGGTTATTGTAAGCACATGGAAAAATGGATTAGCGAGTTCTGGCTTAATAACGTGGGGAGCACTAGTAGTGGTTTCATCTGGGATGCCTTCAAAGCAGGCGTCAGAGGAGAGTCAATAAGCTTCTCAACATACAGCCGGAAAAAAGAAAGAGAATTGTTTGATCAACAAGTTAATTCCCTTCTGAACGCTGAGGCTGAGTTAAGTAGGTTAATCATGAGGGGACTCCCATTGGATCAACAATTGTTGGAGATTATGGTTTTAAAGGCGGAAATAGCGGAAAGAATCACTAATAAGACAGCAGTTAGTTATTTAACAAAGAAGGAGCAGGCTTGTGAGTTTAGTGAGCGGGTCGGCCATATTCTAGCTGTTAGGACCAGGCAAAAAGTTAATGCAGGGGATATTAAAAACATAGCTGATGACTTGGGCAACTTGATTTCCGACTCTGCGGGAATAAGGAATGAATTCCGGAAGTTTTACTCTGGACTATATGATAGGGAGTCTGAGGTAGATACTGACAAAATTAGGGACTATTTAGCAAACATTCAACTCAAAAAACTAGATTTGGAGGAGAAAACTATACTCGATGCCTCTATAACACCAGAAGAATTGTCATTAGCTCTATCAGATCTCCCATCCTCAAAGGCTGCAGGTCCAGATCTGTTACCGATCGAATTCTACAAGACTTTTATATCAGTTCTTAGAGTAGAGCTTCTGGATACGCTCATACAAGCCCAGAGAGAAATTTCAATCCCAAAATCATGGGGCGAGACTGAAATCATAGTTATCTTGAAAAAAGGTAAACCCGCCACAATTCCTGGGTCATATAGACCTATTGCTTTAATGAATGCTGACGTGAAGCTCTATTCGAAAATTTTGGCCACAAGGTTGTCCACCGTCATAGAAAAATTAGTCACCCCAGTTCAACATGGATTTATCCCGGGGAAAGGGACTACAGAACATGTCAGGACAGTGTTCACCTGTTTTGATGCCATGGAGGTTTCTGGCGGCCCTGTCGCGGCTTTATTTCTAGACGCCGAGAAGGCTTTCGACAGGGTCGCTTGGGAATACCTGTGGGAGCTAATGAGAACTTTTGGGTTCGGCGATAATTTTATCAAAGCAATTCAGGTTCTTTCTAGGGATCCAACGGCTAGAATTAAAATCAATCGGGAGTTAACAGCGGCGGTGCAGATTAAAAGAGGAACAAGGCAAGGCTGTCCTAGTTCTACTCTTTTGTTCGCACTGTATATGGATCCGTATTTACGCAATCTTGATCTCAATCCCAGTATTCCCCCCATATGTATAAATGAGACGGTAGTCAAAGTGCTGGCATACGCAGACGATGTCGCGATAATTACTCCTGATCCTGTAATGGCAATAGGTGTGATAGAACAAGAGGCCCTAAATTTTGGCAATATTTCTGGCTATAAGCTTAATAGAGCTAAAACACAGATTATTAAAAACATAGCAGCTCAATGTAATGATCCACGGGTGACTTCGTCAGCGGTATACCTTGGGGTTGAAATTTCTTCTAATTTAGGGACAGTAGTTGAACGTAACATCTCGCCCTTATTGAGGAAAGTTAGCTCGGATTTAATGAGGATAAATAATCTTAGGCTTACATTAGTGGGACGCACTAACATTATTAAAATGCTTATACTTCCCAAATTTCTTTACTTTTTTCGTACAATCCCTCTTTTGTTTGAGTCAATTTGGTTTAATAAGCTGGAGTCGATTCTTAATAAATTTATTTGGTCGTATGGGAAGACAAGACGGGCATACAAGTTTATGACTTTGCCAAGGGATAGGGGAGGTTGGGGGGTTCCTGATTTTAGATTCTACTACTGGGCATCGGTATTGCAATATATTCAAGGCTTAATTGGTGCAAATGAAGGGGATTTGAAAGTCAAAGCTGTCTCAACTATGATTTATTCAATTGTTTTGGGCGAAGATACAGTAAATGCTTTTTTAAAATGTACAGATTCATCATACTACAAACGTACACGTTTCAAGACAGTTGCCGCAGCTTATAATGTATGGTCTGCTGTTGCAAAAAATTGTGGTTTAGGGAGATTTAATAGGTATACCAGATTGTATAGGAATAAGTCCCTACCCCCTGTAATTTTTTCTGATGCCATCATGGCAGACTGGGACAGAAAAGGCATTAGGAAAATAGGAGATATGCTAGATCCAGACGGAAATATACTTTTATTTTCGGATCTGTTGGCTAAATTTAATTTAGCAAGATATAGTTTTTTTAAGTATCTGCAGATTAGGAGTTTTTTTCTAAGAAAAAAGGAGGGGCAGGCGGATTTAAGACAAGTAACATTATGGAAGCAATAGAGCAAAGTGGGGTGTGCTCCATTCGATATTTCTATGCCCAGCTGGCTGAATCGAAGAAGGACGACACTGACAGATTTGGTAATAAATGGGCTGGAAAATTAGGGATATCGTGTGAGGCTTTTCAGAAGTCCTTGGAGTTGGGTTGCTCAGCCTTTTATTCTGCCCCTCTACAATCGCAACATTTCAAAACGCTGTTTCAGCTTTACCATACGCCAGATCGCATAGCACAGTGGGGTGCAACTACAGGGATTACCTGCTGGCGTTGTAATGCTTTGGCTGCAGATAGTATCCACATTTTTGCGCTCTGTCCCAAATTAAGGCTTTTATTAAAGGGTATTGAGGATTTTATGGCCCATACACTTGCTTTAAACGTGACTCTAACACCAACAGTAATTATGCTAGGAGTTAGGGGCTGCGAAGGCGTCCATAGCGAATTTATATTTGTAGCGATGGCGGTTCTCAGGCTGTTGATTGCTAGAGTTTGGTTGGACCCCCTACCCCCGGGATTACAGCAGTGGATTGCCTTATTATTGGGGACGTTTAACCTTGAAAATGGTATATTTGGGAAAAAAGGTAAAAGGATAAAAAGGTGGGGAAGGAAAACTTGGGAACCGGTACATCAATGGAAGGAAAGGTCAAATGCAAATGTAGTCTGATGTATTATTAATTGGATCAATGGTTTTCTTTTTTCCTCATTCTTTTCCTTTTTGTGTCGAATGTTATGTTTAGTACTAAATTGTTTTTCTTGATAGTAACCTTGGTTTATTATTTGTATTAAGTTTATTTGTATTCTGTGTTATGTGCGTGCCAGAAAATTACAATAATAAAAATATTTTTTAAAAAAAATAAAAAATCCAGAATTGCCCATCTGACAGTCCTGTTCTTAGGATATGAATTATCAAGTGAAGGCAAAAGCCTGGCTGACAATTTTCTAGAAAAATGTGCCGTACTCCAAGCACCTAGAACACTAAAAAACCTACAGTAAATTCTAGGCTTCCTAAATTTCGGAAGAACATATATTGCAAATTACGCAGAAAGGGTCAAACCCCTTTATGATCTAATAAAACCAGATTTTAAAAGATCTAATTGGACTCAAATACACACAGAAATATTGAGATCCTTACAAACAGACATGCTAATTAAAACAAAATTAGAAACGCGTGATAACACACGCAATCTTGTGATCCGAGTCATCCCAGGGAGATGCGGATTCACATACCTGACCTCTAATGAGGGAGAAAAGGTACCAATTGCATTCAAATCACACTTGTACACAGAAGCTGAACAGAAATTCAGCATTAAAGAAAAAATTGTTCATGCAGTTCAAACCGCAATAGCTAGAGAAAAAGATCAAGCGGACGGTAGACACATCACAGTCAGAACAGCTGAATCAGCCTTTGAGGCATTAACAACACCATGTAATTTACCAACAACAACATTGAATTCCGGAATGGATACAATGGGTGAATTCAATCACAACAGACAAAGTATACTACTACTTTGATCCAGAACTAGAGGAATTCAAAAATCTAGAATATGAAAGAACATTCCCTCTGCCAATCGATATTCTGCCTTTACGACATTACGCCTGTGTAATTTATACAGACGGACATGCTCAACCCCCCGTTTGGGGAGAACAAGCATACAACCCCACATGTGGGATTACAAAAGAAGTGTGGCGCGGAGGTAAACTAAGACCTCTATTAACAAAAACACACTCAGTAGAAACTAATTCAGAACAACAAACTGAAATATTAGC
The DNA here is from genome assembly GCF_964261635.1 of Lissotriton helveticus. NCBI lineage: Eukaryota > Metazoa > Chordata > Amphibia > Caudata > Salamandridae > Lissotriton > Lissotriton helveticus. The sequence continues at coordinate 82,295,197 of NC_136062.1, forward strand.
ATTGAAAATGGCGCTAGATAATGCGGATCGCGAATTCCCGACACTTATAGTGTCAGATTCATATTACTGCGTTAAATCATATAACAACGATTTGCAGACATGGATTCAAAACGGTTACAAAGATGACACAGATGCAACAATAAAGCAGAAACTGCTCTGGGAACAAATAGCTCTTTTACAAAAAGAACTACCAAAGACTCACGTGACACACTCACTGAGTCATCAGCGTGATGGCGTTCACGTTGCAGGGAATTCATTGGCTGACACAGCCACAGCGGTAGCAACTAAATCGGCTCCCGTAGTTCGAAAAAAGCGTACATTAAAATACATTGACGGTGAAACAGTGCTGGCGGTGAAAACGTCATTAAAAGGCGACTGCTCAGCGCTACCGATCAACTATCCACTCAATTATACATACATAATCGATGCAAACTCCGTCCCTTTTGCTCGAATCCCTGGAGTGGGGGATAGAGTGATTCCAAACATGGACAGGAGAAACTTGTTAATCGCAGACGCACATATGGGTGAGGGTCTCGGACACCTCAAACTAAAAGATTCTCTGGAAGAATTACAATCACGGTACTGGTGGCCAGGCATGAGCCTGCATCACACCATGTTTGTAAAAAACTGCCCAAACTGCAACAGAGATCGCAGTGGGGAGAGAAACAGCTTAATACCGCGTAGTTTTACTCCAGAAAAAATCAAGAGTAAAAAGCAAGGCTTGCGATTAACATATACAGGCTAGTTTCCACTTATGATGTAGACCACCAGCACTCGGCTGACGTCTGGACTGTTATACAAAGATTTGCGAGTCTAAATGGCATATACGCTAAGAGCATGCTACGATTGACCATTGTTTTCACTCTAGCCCTCCAGCCTGAGGGGACACATGGCCAAATGAGCATAGCACAGCGGGAATCTTCTCACTTCCTTCCTGAGGGAAACGGGATGGTGTAAAGAAAAAACCAAGGCATAAAGCAATCTATAATGGAAAGGTATTAGGTTCGGGAGCTGGGTGGGTCAAACATCTAATAAGTGTCCAACGTAGTCTAAATAACTTGCCAAGAAATTCTCTGAAGGGATTCAGTCCGTACGAATTATTATTTGGAACTAGGATGTTGATCTCTGACCTTGATAGTCAGACTTCAGTGGTAAAAGAAAAAAGCTTTGATATCAAAGACCGTTTGGCTATTTTGCAGGACTTAAACAAAACAAGAAAAGACCTGAGCAACATAAAGTTGAAACAACAGCCAACAACCACTGAAGAACCACCACCTGTCCCAGCAAGACCTGTCTGGATTCCAAAAGTCGGGGATCTGGTCAGAGAAAAGATCGCGGTAAAGAAGGAATTTGGGCCTTCTTACAGAAAAGCAGTTCCTGTCTTGTCTGTCAACGGGACAAGATCAGTTGTACTACCGCCGCTTGCTGGTAAAAAGGAGAACCGAGTTGTATCGATCGACCTGGTAAAACCACAATCATGTGGCCGATAACAAATAGTAGGCCAAGTGGACTCCCAATAAGTAGCAGAACACCAAGGTTTGCTACCAGTACAGAGGTCCTAACTAAGAGGCTTATTACATTCGAAACGCCTACAAAAGAACAACAAGGACTATGCAACAATGCAATGGAACTTAGACCTCTGAAAACCCAAATAAAAACATTTAGCAGAGACACACCAATCTATAATGAAGTACCAAGTGCAAATGCAAGAAACAGTGATCCTGAACCAATTGGAACAATTGACAGAACTGCATCCGGCTACTTCATAAACTTCGATGATTCCTCTGAAGGCTTCAGTGAATCAAAGACACAGCCATCATCAAATACCTTTAAAGATAAAGCTAAAGAACTTTTGAAACAACTGAAAGAAACATATCTGGTTTCTCCATGGCTTGAATTTTGGGTGGGTTTTGGTGCATTTATCCTCATACTTTGGCTCATCATGGTACTAACTTTGGGACGCTTCATTGAGGGAAAATATGCTAAAATGGACACAGCAAGTCAGAAAATCAACTTGATCCTCAAACCACACACATCTTCACACGTCGAGAAAAGAGAACTTTCTTCAGCCAACTTCACAGCCAATCCTATACCGGGTGGGGTAGCATGGGATAACACTGACTATGAAATTTATGGTCCGGTCGAAATCCTGAAATATCCACACCAAATTAAGATCTCATTGAGTGACTTTGTAAAACCAAGCTCATTTGCTGATGATTGGGACTTCGAAAGCATTAATAATATGATGTCTGACTTAGTAATGTCTGCTAAATTTACCAAACATGATTATTTGCAGGGTTCTACAAATTATGATAGTATGTACTGTTATAACCACTATGGTAATCATTTTCTACATAGATCTGCACAACCTAGAAATGTTTTAAATTATAATCAATGGGAACATTGTGCAACCCCTCCAAAAGGAAGCTCGAGAACCGTTGACGACAAATATTCATATTTTTCAGGTTTTAACATAAGTAATGCTGAAACATTTTATTTCAAATTGTCAAATAAGACAGGGATGAAGACCATGATAACCAACACGAAATTGATATATTCAGACTCATTCTTTGAACAAATGAATACTTTTGGTTTTGATTATTGGGACAAAAATGTTGAATTGAAAAGTGTTTGGGGTACAAAAGAATGGCAAGTACAGGGTATAGAATCTTTGTTTAGAGCCTGCATGATCCCAGAACAAATTATATTTTTAAATGACACTGTTCAACAAACGATCTGTGTTGGCCTAGCCAAAATCAAAGACTTAAATAAACCGTCTATTCCAAAACCAACAATGAACAGCAATAGTTCTACAGAAGAAGAGATAGACGTAAATTATGTATTAAACCAAAACAGAACACATCCAGATTGGAAACAGTGGTTGATCTGGCCCACAGATACTAATAACTGTCAAGACAGATTCCTGAACAAAACACAGGGGTTCAAAATGACCAGGCCAGACCCTAGATATCCTCAAAGACATCACCCAGGGATAATAACCACCTACAGTGTGGGCAAATTATGCCTTCAATGGCTACAAACTTCCACACTGGCAGAAATTAAGCAACACCTAACTTTACTTACTGATGGTGCTGACTTGCGTGATTTCACTATGGGACCACGCAAACAGCGTCAAAAGCGTTTCATAGCAGCCTCTGTATATGCAGCGTACAATGAGGCCTGGAAGGTTACTCAAATTGAAACAGCAGAGAGAATACGGGAAATTGACCGTATTAATTTGGAAAAATCACTTTCTGTAGTGGACAATGGGTTAATGACTCTGTCCTCCAGAATTTTTTCTTTGGACAGCATTGTGTCTTCAGCAATCGACATATTATCGCAAGACTTACTGTTATTACAACACGGTCAGTCCCAATTGCGTTCTATTGTACAGCTTGGCTGGACGTTACAAAATCTGCGTTCAGGCTATGTGCCTTGGCGTTTAATCAACACAACGTCACTATTCTATATCTTTAACCTTACTGATAGACAAATCAGTATGGCCCAAAAGGGAGCTGATTATACAATCCTGAGCATTGAGAAACTTGAGAGATTACCAGTGACAATGTCAGAACGACCTGTCAGTGAATGGATAATACATGGGATAATAAATATTCCAATTTCAACCTTCAGGTTTCAATACTGCCAAAAATATATACAGGCTGGCATGTACGAGAAATTGGGAAAGGGGTACATTAAAACAACATGGGACCTGCCCTATTCACATGCATGTGTCAGTAATAAAGGACAGAAAGTGTTTCTTAGTGGCAATAATTGTGCAATGTCACTAAGCGGTACACTTCTGTGTAATGGAATTAGTTTGCACGGAGCCTGTGAAGGGAACTCAAATAACCTTTCATGTCACCAGCAAGGCGCACCTGCAACAGAGATAGAACCATTCTTTCATAGACTCTATAATGGGAGTTACATTCTAATTGTAGATCGCAGATGTTGTAGTCTTATGCCCGGGACTCCTTATCTCGTAACTACGACTGCGAAGGTCAAGTGCTGTGGACACTCATTGTTCCCCAGCTCCTTTCCAGACAGGGAGGCAAGGGCATGGCCCAACTTGAAAATTACTTCTATTCGAATAGATACTTTAAGCAGAATGAAAACAGTGCTTCTTCAGATGCCGACCAGGCTCACGTCATCAAAAGAAACATATGATCTACAAGTCGCAAGGACGACTGCAGAGATACATTCATTGTTATCAACTAATTCCCCCATACATTTCGCAGAAATCCTGAATGAAATCTTAAATATTTCTGATACCAGTGGGGTCTCACAAGTATTTAAGACAGTATTTTCGATGGCATTAACACCATTCAAAGCCATACTGGGTATTTTTCCAGACTTCGTCCATTCGATTTTTGGCGGACTCCCCCTCATTTTAGGACTGATTGCAGGAATCCTATTCCTAGTCCTTATTTTTCGTTATGGCAAACCATGTCACAGACAAAACACCTGCGACAAGGGAAGAAACGATCCTAGCCATTGGATACCGGGACCGGATATCAAGAATCCTGGGACTATCCCGGCTTAGAGACCTGAACATGACTTGGTTTCTATCCTTTCGACCTATGTGGCAACGATGTGTTTTACCTGTATTAAGGTGCCTGCTATGCGGATAAGAATGCGTGTTAGACACCTGTCTGACGCTACAATCGGATGCGCCAATGGATGCAGAAACATTGTTGAGTCCGATCAAGGCTCATGCTTTGTGCTGCCCTCAAAGGCTACCAATCCTGATGACGGCATTCGTGGAAGCTTCACCACTACGATTAAGGGGTAGTGAAGTACAAGATGAAAGCAGCATCGATCAGGTACAACCTTCTGTCAGCAATCCAAATCAGAATGTCAATGGAGACAATCATGCACATGAATGCATGGTTACACCTATTTCCGAGTTAATGGAACTCTCCCAGGAAGCTGTTGACAACTTTTTCGAAATCCTAAATGATATGATGTTCTCACCAGAACAGAAATAGGGACTTTTGAACAAACTCGTACACGGCGTTCCCTGAATTTGGCCTTCAACTTTAATAACAAAGTCACATGAACAGCTTTCCCTCCAGTTCACGGACAGCAATTTTTTCAGCAGCCCCAAATAATTTTTTACAATTTTTGGGGTCACTTATCTTCTGCTTAAAGTAAGAGACTATTCCTAGAGAACTAAGATTTCTATTTTTAGACAGCTTATAGACATTAGCTACCCACTGGTATGTTCATTGTATTATATTCTGTGATGAAGTGGTCTCGAACCTTTTTTCTGTATTAAGAGCCATTTCATGTGTAAATCTCATATACCAAATAGCATTAATGTATACAAATGCGTTATTACTTTAGCATTATTCTACAGCTTGAGTGCATACTATACATATGACTGCATTTCTTCCGTATATTTGAAAATTTCAAAATGCATATATGTATTTTGGGGTGGTAAGGTATACATAATACTCTATAAATATATTGTACTATGTTTTACTATGCATAGATTAGTAAATATGACCATAGTTAGCGTGGAGTGGGTGTGATGTATTCCTATAGGTTCTGAATCGATCCCCCTATTCCTGACCCTATTCTGGTTAACAAACCAACAAGTTAACTAGCAGTCAGCCCATGAGGCAGCAAACCCCCATGATGCAGATACCGTTATCTGACGAAGCCACACTACGGCACAGGAACGTGTTATCTGATTAGGTCATAACGCTTGCGATCTAATTAGACAAGCGATATTCCTCCAGCCCCTGATAAGGCATACGGAGTTCTCATAACAAATCAAACCTATGACAACCTGGGAAAAACCCCTGCGGCCATTGTTTTGATTTCACCAAGAACTTCAGCAAAAGAATGTGCTAACGACCTGGTCGTATGACATCCTTATTGACGTATCTATGTCCATCCTTACGTCAATCTCGGCACCTTAAAGGTATAAATATTACCGATATTGCCCTATGCAAACACACGCGGTGGTGACGAGACGGAGCAGCCATACTTGCCGAAGCCCAGAGCAGAGCAGACCCCGCTGGCACAGCCCCGCCTTCCTGACGCGCTGAGAACGAGACGCGCTGCTTTCTCCTGCCGAGAAATCCAGCACCGGCGTTTCCGGGTAGCCCTCGCAGGCAGCCTGGAATATCGAGAGCAGAGAGAGAGATACCATCCCTCATTCATCCTAACTTCCAGGTACAGAACTGAATAACCCCTCACAGAGAATTCTTTAGTCAGTCAATTGGCAACAACAAACTTAACTTAAACTGTAACTTTCTATTCCCGCCCACGTATTAGGCTCAGGTCAGGTACACGGGGTAGGCGTATCTAGAAACACCAGTTGAGTACGTTTAGTCAAATGTATATGTGTATGTAATATATTTTATTCATTTTAAACCTTCATATGGCTTAGAAACCATATCAATGTTTTTACAGTATTATTTTATACTTCTGCTTTTAATGTATGCACTTTACTTAACGATAAGTATTGCAATAATATCGATCCATTTCTCTTGTACGAGAAAAGAGACTGATCAAGAAATAACATCTTTTATTGAACACGCCCGTCTCTTCCTTTTCTCTACAATCTGATGAGACTAAGAATGCACGTACTGACTGAGTAAAATAAACTGCCTTTTGTTCACACGACTCTCGAGATACACTCTTGATTAGGGGAGAGCAAAGTTGTCATGTTCTATGGTTGTCAGAAACTAAATCCCTTCTTGTCTAATCAGGGAAGTTAATTCCTTCCTGAACATTCGAGAAAGTTTCTAGTGAACTCTGAGCTAGCTGGCAAACCCAAAAACTTTAAGTCTAATATCGACAGTAGTAGACCTAGTTAACGTCTGGTCTAGGCCTATACTATTGAAGGTATTATTCCAATGCGCAGAGCCTATTGGGATAATAGGAACTACACTACAATCTGTGATGCCAAGTACATTATCACGGACATAGTGGCCAAGTTCCCAGGAAGTACCCACGACTCCTACATCTTTCAGAACAGTGGGATATACACATGCCTGACAGCGGGGGAATTTGGCGAGGGATACCTGTTAGGTAAAACACTGTGTGACACTCCCTTGATAGATATTGCAGATGCATGTGTATGTGTGCATGTGAGTAATGTCTTTCTCATTTACAAATAGGGGATAGTGCATATGCCGTCCGCTCTTTCATCCTGACACCCTATCTCAACCCTTCAACCCCCAGCCAGAGACGATACAACGTGGCACGCAAATCTACAAGGAACATTGTGGAGCTTACCTTTGGGCTGTTAAAAAGCAGGCTCCGCTGCCTCCACAAAAGTGGAGGGGCATGGCAGTACTCACCAATCATCTGCTGTAAGATGATTGCAACTTGTGCAATGTTGCACAACCTTGCTACTAAGAAGGGCACCGAGGTGGAATTGAGCGACTATGAGGACCATGATGATGAACATGCACTGCCTGAAACCAACACAGCAGGAGTTGCGACACCAACAGATGGCAGACGGGCAGAGATCACACACAACTACTTTTAAGTAAGTAAGAGACACCGACAGGTGGAGTATGCACCCAACGTAGTTTAATATTTGGCACTACGCAGGTACTCAAAAGCACAAATGTGCAACGCAAATGTAATCCATTCAATAATGGTAGTCCTGGGTCACTTCCCCATTTACTGTACAAGTAATTTCCGCACACGCCTACCAGTGCCAGATGTAAGTGGCTGGCTCTCTTCACTGGGTGTTTGGGCTGTTGGCTCACCATGGCGCCTGCTTCTCCTCTGTGTCTCAACACCAAGGGGGATTCTCATGCTGCTCCTACTGGTGCTTTCTTCACTTTCCTATACATCCAGAGCTGCAGTTTGTGCTGTCTGTGCATTAATCAGCACCTCTACAGCACTGGTCACTCTAGCAATGCCCCTAGACACCTCATTGCTGGTGTGTGTGAGTCCCTCTTGCATCTTGATGCATCGTCAGCATAGCAGGGAAGTGGCTGTGGCCAGGCGGTTCATTGTCTTACTTTGTTGCTGCGCATGCTGCCTCTCTTTGCGGCTTGCTGACATGTCCTGGTCCAGTTTACTGCACAGAAGCTGCACTGATTGTGTCATGTCCCGCATCCCTGAAGCCATCTCCTTGTTCACATCAACCAGTTCTCTGATGCCCTTTCCTATGTCTTCCACATTTGTGTTCAGGGTCCTCATCTGGCGTTGCACAGACTGGATGGCCTTCCCCTGCATCCTTTGAATCTTGACCACGCTACCCTCCAGCCCACGAAAGACACTGGGACCCTCCACATGTGCTGCAACACTGCTATCTCTGGGCCTGCGGCATCTGGTACCTGTACGGGCACCCTCAGCACTGGACTGCTGTGTGGCAGTGCTTCCTTCCCCAGCCAAGGTTTGAGTGTCATCCCCCTCCATGTCACCTGGTGATGACTCCATTTGGACTAGTGGGGCAACTACATGCCTCTTGCTCTTTTGTGATGCAGGTGTTGTCAGAGGCAGTGACGCAGGCAGTTCAGGTGAGGACAGTGGCAGAGGGGATCCTGAGCGTTCTGGGGACGCCTGCAGATGTGGAGACAATTCTAGGTCTTGGGATGGTGGCTGTGTTGTTGGTGCACCTGTGTCCTCTGTGACATTCTCTGCACTTGTGGCTGCCTCCTGGCTGTCATCCCTTTCTGGTGCGGTGCCTTCCTTCTCCCTGGTACACCTGCGAGATGTCTCGCCTGTGGATATATAAGTGTACATTAGCTTTGTGGTCCTGCCTCACAGCATCTGCAATTAAATAATTCTCACTGAAACACTGTACATGTTGCCTGCGCTTGATTATGTTTCATATGAATAGCCTAACTTGTTGCTTGCTGTGCTGTATGACATGGTGTTTCATTTAATGACTACATGCCCCATGATGCATTGCTCCTGTATAGTGCTACCTCTACTGGACTGGGGTTAACTTTGCCACATAGCGAAAAGGGAAGGTGATGGGGTGGGGGTGATTGCTGTGCATGCGTCTTACCTTTTCTGGTGGCAACTCTGGCTGATCTGTCTGCATCTCCCAGTCCACAGATGCTCTCTGGCTCAATGGTGGACCCCACCAGCTCCTCTAGCTCCGTTAGGGGGGTGCACGGTTCTTCCCTCCTCCAGTTTTGTTTGCCTCTTTGCGGAGCTCTGCAATTATTTTCTTAGTCAGGCTCCTCAGGTCATACCACCTCTTTTTTAGGTAATCTATGTCCCTTGGAGTCACTCCTACAGCATTCACCTTTGCTTGTATTTCCAGCCAAATGTTCCTTTTGGCAGATTCAGCCACAGTCAGGGACAGCTTGCCAAACAATTTCTGGTGTTCCTTCACCACCTCCTCCGCGAGGACCTGCAGCTCCATGGTGCTAAATTTAATTTTCCTCTTCCTCTCTGGCTGTTCCTTTTCACTGGTGCTTGCCATTTTCAAAGTTTTAAAGAACAAACGTTTTCCTGTGGCTCAGGTACTCTACTCAGCTCAGCTCTCACAGCCTCTCCAGAAGCTTCTAATTAATTGCAGCTGCCTGTGTAGCCACTTCCTGGTAGGAAGGGGGAGGGTGGTAGCACCTGATTGGCTGCCTACTTAAGTTTCACTTTTATTTGCTTACCGATTCTGTATTTACCAAATCGGTATTTCTCATTTATTCCTATGGGCTTTTTGGCTCATAGGAATGAATGGGAAATACCGATTCGGTAAATACCGAATCGGTAAATACCGAATTGCAGATTCCGAATTTTACTGATTCGGTAAAAAATACCACATTTTTACCTACATTGCATTTACCGATTCTGAAATACCGAATCGGTAAAATTCAGTATTTTAGAGTCAGTAAATTGCAATTACCTACATCTAGCCCCAAATTTGTAAAAAATGAAATTGTATTTTTATATATGTAGAAAACAAGAACTTCATTCAACAATTAGAAAATGCTTTGTATGTCAATTTTTAATCAAATGCAGTTCAAGACACAAATGCTTATGGGTTTAAAGCAACAGTGGTCACTACCATCAGGCAGAGACAGTTAGGGTCGAGGGGAAGAAAAGCTTGGGGTTAGGTAGCAGAGTACCACCAACACATTTACCATTGTGGTTGATGGAAGCAACACTCCGTAACGGAGTTTTGGGGAACAACGGTCTCCCAGAGTTCAGGGGAAGTTCTACTCCAGGGGAGTCAGAGCTTTGGAAGTCCCAGGGCTTGGATACAGCAGGCATCTCTGGGTTAATTGGATTAGAGGTGCAGGAGGTCTTGGGATGCAAAATGTGTTCTTCTCCAGAGGCATTCAGCTACTGGTGCAGGGAGGGCAGTCCGTCTCAGTCAGTGCGATCACGCCCAAGTTGCTGCTGTCACGCAGTTGATGCCACCCAAAAGCGGGTGCAGGCTCACAGGAGCAGGGCTGCATCCAGCGTTGGGTGCAGGTACTGTGAGGATTCCGCTGGCTGGTGAATGCATTGAGGGATCGGTTAATGGACTGTTGACCAACAAGCCTTGGCTGCTGCACCGTTTGGTTGACGTGGTGAATCGCGTCGACACGGTCCATGCCGGTCTTCACCTCTTGGCAGTCTTTACTGGCGATGTACGGAGGACTAGTACCACTAGTTCAAAGGGAGGTCCCAGGCAATTGGTGAAGGTTGACAGGGCTCTGGGGTTCTTGAGGTGGCAACGGTTTCAGGTAGGGATGTCATGCCACAATTGTCAAGTCCTTTTGCAGTTGGCAGGGTTTGGCGCCGGTTTCTTCTGCGTCAGGGCACAGTTCCTGGATCCTCAGCATGTCTACTTCCATTGTCTTGTTTAGGTCCAGGGAATCTGAAGTCAAAGTCTTGGGGAGCCACCTAAATAGTACATTTAGGGGGCATTGATGGAGAGCCAAGTTGTTGCCAATGGGCTGCTTACCTGTAGGGTGACTACACCCTATATATGCTTACCCCACCTGGGCATATCCCTGATCCTGAGAGGTTATTTTCTCCATCTTCAAGATGGTATAAAGTGAAAAGTGGGGCCCACCTCACCTGCACCGCCCTAGGCTGGTGCAGTGGTGCAGGCTGAAGGTGGGCACACATCCTATTCACACTAGTTTTCCCACCTTTCATCCCACCACAAGTGGATCAGGAAAGGGGGTTTGGCCTCTCCCACTATTTGGAGGTTCCTGGGTTGGATTTCAAAGGAGACATGACCTTTGAAGCTTCCCGCCCAGGAAGGTCAATCTGTCCTGGAGTGTGGTGTAGTTCCTATATTCCCAATAGGCTCTGCGCATTGGAATAATATATCCTATAGATGTGACGTAGGACTTAGGTAAACTAGGTCTTTATCAAATATATTAAACTTAATTGTGAGTGCCAGCTAGCTCAGAGGTCAATATAAACTTTCTCGAATGAACAAGAAGGGATTAGTTTCTGAAAACCGTATAAACATGACACTTTTATTTCCCCAAGATAAAGCATATCTTCAGAGTCGTGGAAACAATAGATAGATATTTTATTGAACAGTCTTCTATCTCATGCAGAAGAAATGAACTGCTACAATTGTAATACTGGCTGTAAAGTATAATGCATACAGCAGGAAAAGTATTATGAAATAATAATGTAAAAGCATGGTATGGTTTCTAAGCCATAAAATACATACATAAATAAATAAAGACTAAAAGTATCCAACTGGTGCTTCTAAAATACGCCTACCCCGATCTACCTAATCTAAGTCTAGTCCGAGGGAAGAAGTAAGTGTGGTGCCCAGCCTTTCATCCTGACCTTCGGTGTTCTCTAGCGCCGGGAAACTTCCGGGTAGCTGCGCGCTGTATAAATGTAAATAAATAAATAGCATAAGTTTAGTATTCTTTTGCCAAGAATCTATTCAAGATTTCTCTTAGGGTCTAATCAGCTCCGTACCTTGGTTTAGAATGAAGGAGGTCTGGTATCTCTCTGTCTCGGGACTCAGTCTCCCAACACCCCGAAAGGGGAGCTTGGAAACACTGGAGCTGGATTTCTCGGTAAGAGAAAAGACAGCGTCTCTCTCAGTGCGTCAGCTGGAGGGTCGGCTTCTTTCGGCACTTGCTGTAGCGAGATGCGCCAGGCAAGTAGATAGTCAAACTGCTCCAAACCACCATGTATTTGCTAGGGCAAGTGTAGGCATATTTATACCTTGAAGGTGCCGAGTTTGACGTAAAGGTGGACATAATAACGTCATCAAAGAGTCACAGTTCTTTGAAAACTCCATGAGTTCTTGGACAAATCAATATTCAAGCAAGGGGTAGTCCCTAACTGCTGAAGCCGAGTTTTCCAAGAAATCGTTGTGGCTTTTCGGAACTAGTGGAAGTATCCATGCCTGTATTTGGACTGCATGGGCTATGTCTAAATATGGTTATGATTTCTATGCCTATACAAGGACAAGGTGATTTATACCTATATAAGGGCATGAATCGGGAAATTTACACTAGGATCCTAAAATGCTATACAACAGGAAGAGGTGAGCAACACCTCCGCCCAGAGTAGGCTTTGTCTCTGTACTCTCGAGATCGCAGACTCTCACCCCATGAGGTCAGGTGGTGGCAGACTGACGAAAACCTGTCAGGAACTACACCAGGGCTTGGTAGGTTTCCAAAGGGCCCTCTAAAAGGGTCTCTGGTGTGAATGTATTAATAAATCTATCACTGGCATCAGTGTGAATTTATTACAGACAAGATGTTTGATACCAAACATCTTATAAATTAGTGACGCCATCATGGAGCTAGGAAACTCGTGAGAACGAGTATCCAGCTCATGTACTCTTTATGACTTCCCTGGTCACTTACAATATCACAGATTAGACTGGATATTGTAGGGGTCTATCTGTTCATGCTGATATGCCCACACATAGGATTTAGTTCACCCTGCCTTAGGGGTGAAGGTCTGCAGTAGGGGTGGCTTACCTATATCTTATGCAGTGCTAGGAGGCAAGGCCACAGGGTGGTGTGCCATGACAACTCTTCATATTTTCCTTCACCAAGACAGGCAGCCTGCAGTGGTAGAGTGCATAGCCTCAGTGTGGGGGTGCTGATGTAACACAATCAGTGCTGCATACTCAGAGGACCCTCCTCAGTACTCATGCCCTACGTACCAGGGGTAACACTTACTAGGGTCTTATGGGGTAATTGAAGTTGAGCTAATCGTGGTACTGTTTTGGGGGAAAAGATCTGGAACTGGGAACCTGGTTAGCAGAGCACTTACAGGTCAGAATCACATCAGTCATTAGGCAACAAGTGAGGGCTAACCATACAAAAAGAGGTACTTTAAGACAATACTATTGTAGCTTGGGGGAATATAGTTAATATTACATTATATTCTGAAAAGGGGCAGATGAAGAAACCATCCAGGGCAGGGTGAATAGGCAATGTCAGTCAGCAGTTGGAAGAATGGTGGAAAAGTAGTGGGCCTTTAGTTTTTATTGAAACATTACATGGAGAGGCAGAAGTCTGAGATGTATGAGTGACTTTTTAGCCTTGGGATATCTGAAGTAAAGGCCTGTGTCTGTTTACATTTATTTTGGATTTCTGGATTTTGAGCCTTGTGATGTCTTTGCTGGTAGTGGAGTTGTGGCCACAACCAGAAATATGAAGGCTGTCTGCCAGATCATCTCTTTAGTGGGTACGTGCCTAGTAGATCATCTGAATTTGGTTTGAGCCAGGAGACATGAGGGCCTGCGATATTCAAGGCAGCTCTCAGTGGGGCCAAGAAGAGTTGTGGGACTCTGGTGAGCATGGCGTTGCAAGACTAAGGGGCACATTACGATCGCGGTTTTCCCGCGTCCTCCGGGCCGGCGGAATCCACCGCCGGCCCGGAGGATGCGGAAAAACCGCCGCGGAGCCTCCAAAGACCCACCGCCAAATTAGGATGGCTGGTGGGTCTTGGTTTATGTCCGCCGCTGTCGGCTTACAACCGCGGCGGAAACGCTCTTATATGGTGGCGGTGTCTCTCAGACACCACCAGCCATATTAGGATTGCGTATCAGATATGCTTTTCCGCGGCGGGTTCTCCGCCGTGGAAAAGCATACGGATGTGCACTTCGGGGGCCCGTTGCAGGCCCCCAGGGTGAAGGGGGGGTGGGGGTGCACATGGGGGGTACCTATGGTACCCCCCTGCATTTACATGCAGACAGCGGCAGGCACCGCGTGGTGCCTGCAGCTTTCTGCATGTAAATGCAACGCGTGCTTTTTTACCATTGCGGCGGGCGCAGCTTGAAGCCGCACCCGCCGCAATGTTAAAAATAGAGGATGTGACCGCCAGGGTGGCGGTCACATCCTAATTGCAGAGGAGGGAACGCCGCAGCCCATGTGGACGTTCCCTCCTCCTCAAGGGTCGCGGACAGACTCAAGTCCGTCCGCGATCCTAATGGGCTCCTATATGTGGGATAGAAGCACTCTTTGGACAATTGCACAAATATTGTAGGAGGGTGGAGGGAGGGCTTGAGTTTGTAAAGGAGGATGAATAGAAACATAGCGACCTTCCACACCTTATTTTGGTAATGGGAAAAACGTAAAGCTTGATATCTGAATAGCCAAAACACAGTCTACTCCTATTTGAATCGATAGCTATGCAAACAGCAGTAAGGTGAATGGCCATAAACATGGTATCAGTGTGTAATGTATAAAGGCCATGTAAGAAACAAAAGGACAACTGAACGGATGAGGCACACACTTCAAATACGAAGTAGATGCTGTTTTATGAAGAGGCCTTACTCCAGAAAGGAAAATTATAATAGCACATTTAAAATTCAATAGTTCTCTCTTGTCAATGGAGCAGCGTAATTTTGATCCAATTCTAGGAAACTGTAGGAGTGCATCTTAATCATGCTTAGTCAGCACATTATATTCATCCTGCTGTGTTTGAAACAACATTTTCGTAATTTTTTGCAATTAATTCATGCATTAAGAAGTTGTATTTGCTATATGTGCAGAAATGTGCATGTATTGTAATCTTGTGCACTAATAAATCGAGTGGCCTTGAGAACCATTACAGTACAAGCTCACGTTTAAAGTCTAACATGTAATTTGTATGTCCCTTTAATGTAGAGTGTCTTTGCTTGTATTTTTGTTACAACAGCAGATGAGACAAAGCCTTATTAGCTAGAAAAGAAAGGTTTTTGTTTCAGTTCCATAGCAAGGTATGAGAAGATGGATCTTGGCAAGGAGAAACGCGGTAATGAGCAAGGAGGCGAGTTCTCATGGAGGAGGAGAAGAATGGCCAAGGACAAATGAAGTAGCAAATTATCGATGTGGGAAAGGTGGTGCCAGTAACCAATTTGTGCTAGAATCGTGGAATATTACTGGAGGAGCACATGACTTATGTTGAGTGCAACTAATGTATGATGCTGTAACGTAGTGAGAGCCGGAGAGACATCTTAGAACTTCATGAGGTACAGACCTCTGCTTCTGCTTTGAGCGGATTCATGCATCTTGACCCTTGGTTAGTGTTCCTTCTACGGAAGACTCTTACAGCTGACACCTTTCTAATTTTCATCTGTATTCAACACTTCTTAGTTTAGGGTTGTCCCTTTTAGGGCAGTGTAGGAAGAGATAGCGTGCTCATGCTTACCTTTAAGAATCATTTGATGCAATTTAATGCTCAATTCTTTTTCATGATTACTTGCTTTGTCACTATAGAACTAACTAGTTGTCTGCTTTTTGTTATATAGGGTAAAACTCTTTAGGAGATGTGGCTTATTTTGGTCATTCTGTATTTCTATATTATATTGCTGAAGTTGTTAAACATATAATTGAATCTTACCAATCTCATATTTAGTGGTCAAGTAGATTATTCTGTCACCTCTTACCTCTCATGCTGCTAAAAAGACCACCTGGTTGAGTGGGGATGTTTAAGTGGGCCCAAGCTTTCTTATCAGCGTTGCTTGTTGTCTCAACAGTGAGATGATTTATTGAAAACAATAAAAGGCCTACATGCAAGGTAAAGTCTATTTACATTGTCTCAATAAACTCCTAACACCAATGCAATCAGCATATGATGTATTGCTGTTCCAGTACGTTCAAAGCTCAGTATACAGAAGACATCTACACTGCAGAAAATCTTCTTCACATTTTTTGCAAAGCACTGCCATTTTTAAGAAGCATTGGCACAGTGACCAGATTAGACATTTGAATAATGTCTAGCAATTTCTATATGCTTTATGGGGATTGGGCACAGAGATACATCATGTCCTGGCCAAGAAATAGGTGTACGGTTAGGACAATTAAGAGTAAAATAGGAGTATGAGTTTGAATAAGTAGGAGTAAGAGTGGACTTACAAAAAAGTGGGTGTGTGATTGACATAGCAGCAGAATCTCTAGCAGAAATGCCGATGTTTTCAGACGTTAAAATGAGAATAAGTGACGTTTATGTGATGTTGCCAGAGCAGTATCTTGATCTTGTGCTAAAGGCATTCAGACATGCCCCTACTTCCTAGTGATCTTACAAGGTAATGCAAAGCAAAGAACCCAGACATACTTTCCACTCGCTCAGGACACACAGGCATACAGTAAAGACCATCATGTACCTAGCTTTATTTTACAGTGTATTTAACTAAATATTTTTTTTTCTGTCTCTGCATTACAATTGGTAGTCTAGAATTACAAATGTATTACTATAGTATGAAAGAGGATCCGTTACATTTAGAATGAAATATTGCTTCCTTTTTGTGGTCAACATAAATGTTGGGAGAGGTGTGTCGAACGTTTGCGTTTTGTTTCAGTCAGCCTTTTATGAGTTTCTTAGAAACGGCACATTTTTCAATTTGCTCACAAAAAGGTTGCCTAGAGTAATTTACCAGTAATTCTCAATGTTTCTACTTTCCCTTCAAATGAGATGGATACACCGCCTACAAAGGATAACCTATTGCTAGATCAAAAGAAAACTCCCAAGGGTGGGACACTAGATTGCCCCATTAGATTCAGGATGTGTGAGCGGGAATAACGGATTGTGGTGAGAAAGAGTAGGACTAGGAGCAATAAGGCTTGCTGGTAAGTAACGTGGGCATTGCATCCACTTCCCAGCTATGCCTATGAGGAATGATAAAAACAGCTTAATGCAAGTCACTAAATACACTATTAGCCCAAATTGGTGCAACAAAGTACATTTATTGCAGAACTACACATAGTTCATTTGGATACTGCATGAAGCATCCTATGCCTGAACTGCAAACTATGCATTTGTTTCAGTGAAAATTGATAGTGCCCTATAAATGTATTGGTATGGGGCCCGGCTTTACATATAACAAACAAGGGTCCCCGAGGCACCTTTGCAATGAAGCAATGTCCTAGGAAGTTCTACCTTGAATTTCCCATGGACGATGATTACCTGCCACTTAGAAAACATAGTTTTTGTATGTCTGGGGCACTTTTGGACCATGCTATTTTTTGTCTCTTTAACAGTGAACAGGAAGGAAGCCAGATGACCCAGATCCAGGGTGCAAATGGAAACCAGGAGTCTTTCTGGATCCTTTTCCCAATGGCCAGATAGGATTATTTCTTAAGTTGTTTACTCAGGTCGATAAAAAAATATGAGGTGGTGGTGGCGAGATGCATTTTATCCTTTGCCCTATACATGATTGTATAATTCTCTAAAAGCAATCCAGGAAGACTTCCTACTAAAACACATCCTCCTTTTTTAACACTTTCTCTTTCACCTTACTGTATACCTTCACAGGGTCCTTTACTGAGGATGGCATTAACCAGATTTCCCTCTCAGGAGTGTGATGTCCACTTACAGGTCCAACCCATATAGAAGTGAGGAAACACTCCCTTACCCTGTTCTGGGAAAAGATGTGTGGGCGTACAGGACACACGTATCTAGTGTATAATCCTTAATGATAAAGCACTTTCCCCTGCAATATCTTACAGCAGTGGCTTTAAAACTGTAGCATAGTCAGGATAAAATGGCATTCCCTGGAACCACCCATTGTAGTAATATAAGTAGGTGGCCTTAAAATACACTTGAACCCACCAATAACATTTACATTTCATGCCACAGATGCCTTTTGCTGAAGCAACTTGCAAGGGGCCTTACTAGGAAATTAAATAGGATAATTGGGTGTAACCAATGTTATAGCACATGTTTGTGAGAAAAGCATGTGTCATCACACTGAATGTCAGTGTCATAGGGCACGGAATCCTAATACCAGCAACCCCAAGAGGAAAATGTAGGGGGACTGCATATTGTACCTGAATCACCTATCATAATTCTGTAAGCTTGGAGCCAGTCAGCATAGGCAAAAAAAGGATAAATGTGAACAGAGACCATGTCACAACAAACACAAAGGCCTACATGCAGCCCTAGATCTAAATACCCTGACTTGGTGAAGTCTCCTGCTATTGCATGACAATGTGAAGAGAATTCTGACATGAAGCTTTTGGCCCCTTGTAAGAAACGCTGCACCAAGATCTTTGTGACATGTTAAATGTCATGTCTCATGAGGCAGTAGGTTTTATGCCTACCAATTCATAATGAATCACAAGCATTGCAAAGACATGTGTAACTGAGATTCAGTTATTAGACCTGATTCTGGAATGGGGCATGTGAAAGGTAATCGTATGAGCATGAGAAGATAGACAGATCAACAAAATGATAAAGGGTTTACAACTGGGCCTACAATGATCAGGTTGAAAGAACTCTGCACTGATAGTGATTGAAAAGAAAAACAAAACTGTTATGTGTTGTTCCTTGTATTTGTTCAATTTTGGAACCTGTTGTGGAACTTTAGCATGGTCATTCCAAGAGAGCGTTCTTGTGTCGGTGTTTTCGCTTGGGGCTGGGCGAGCTGTTGGAATTTGAAGTAAGTACCATGCAAGATAATGGTACATAGAAAGCTTTATTCTTAATAGAGCCCTCTATTTCACTGCATGACTATTAATCCACCTCAATGTCGACGTTCTACAGCAAGCTTCACTTCAACATTCTAAACGGAATACAGGCAAATGAAGGGGAAGATGAACAATGAGGGAAAAAAGAGGGGGTAGAGGTGTGTACCAATACAAATAGATTACAACACATCTCCATTTACCAGCACACAAAGATCATTTTCATAAGAATACGCTTCCATACTATATATATATATATATATATATATATATATATATATATATATATATATATTACCTACTGGCGGTCGCCAGTAGGTATATATAGTTAGGATCGATTTCCATAGGGAAATCGCAACATTCTATTTGGAATAACTTTGGCGACGGTTGAGGAATCAGCCTAAATTTTTCAGCAACTTTGCCTCGCGGCGCTCTGCTCCTTCCCTGAAAGTTTGGGGGGGGATTCGTCAAGCGGGGGTCGAGATAAAAGGGGGGTTCCAAAACGTGTTTCCCCCATGTTAATTTCCATAGGGCGGTCTGTCGCACTTTTAGCTCGAACGGCTGAATGGATTTTCACCAAACTTGGCAAAATTGTAGGGACTGGTAGCCCGATGTGCCTTTGCTATGTCTCAAGATATGTGCTCCAGAGGATTTAGAGTAATTTAGGTTAAAAAAATGTATATATCTGGAAGCGCGCCCCGGTGCGCGTACCGGGGAGCGCTCCGGGCGCGCCACGCGACTTGCGCACGGAAAGCTGATTGGCTTTCGGGTATCTGTAAACATTCGAAACAGTCCGCAGCGGCCGCCATCTTGTGTCTCGGTAGGTTCGAGACACAAGAGGTGGTAAAAACAAAAGGGAAAATAATGAAAAGGGGGCAGGGTAGACCCCCCCTGACCCCCTAGGTTTGATGTGGGGGCCATAAAAGGGTTGCTCGGGTAAAAAAAAAAAGTCTATTTTCGCGGGGGAGCGCCCGGTACGCGCACCGGGGAGCGTACCGGGGAGCGTACTTTGGTGAAAAATAGTGAAAATAATAATGTAAAATAATCATTTTGAGTGATTACAGGTAGGGTAGCTCTGAAAAGAGCTTTTGGGTTGTGTGGCTGTTTTAGGTACCTACAAGTATGTCCCACACACACCCACACGCACACAACCCTACACCCCCACAGTCACACACTCCCCACACACACCTTACACACGCACACCTCCACCCACACCCAAACACCCCACAGCCCTACACCGACACCTTATACATCAACACTCACAACCACACATCCCACACACCCAGACACACACACACACCTCACCCCCCCTCAACACATACACACGCACACACAGATACCTCACAGACACACCTCACACATCCCACACACCTCCCCCCCACACACAGACGCACACCTCACAGACACATCCACACAACCCACACATACACACACATCCTATACACATACTCCCCACACCCACACACACCCCAAACACACCTCACACACCCACACTTCCACCTACACCGAAACACCCCACACACCCACACACACACTTTACACACCCACATCCCCACCCACACACCCAAACACCCCACAGCCCTACACCGACACCTTATACATCAACACTCACAACCACACATCCCACACACCCAGACACACACACACACCTCACCCCCCAACACACACACACGCACACACAGATACCTCACAGACACACCTCACACATCCCACACACCTCCCCCCCACACACACACGCACACCTCACAGACACATCCATACATCCCACACATACACACACATCCTATACACATACTCCCCACACCCACACACACCCCAAACACACCTCACACACCCACACTTCCACCTACACCGAAACACCCCACACACCCACACCCACCACACACAACCACATAGGTACCAATGCAGAGTCTTAAATTCAATGTACACCATTTCCTCTGTAGATAATTTGCATGTTGTTATAGAAGTTATTGTGGTATATGGAATGCATACCATAGTCTGTCAGGAAAACATAAAGAACATGGAGGCAGGAGATGAAAAAGAGATGTCAAATACACTTTGGAGATAATATAGTGGGAGAAAGGAAGTATCTATGAGCAAATTTACTATGTAAAACAAAAAAGTTGCACAGTATACTATTAGTCTCACATGATATTATATTCATTTTGGTACTATTTCATTGATTACATATAAAAAAGAATAATGTCTGGAACAATTTTTAATTATTAAATATCAATTTATTGCTCTGATTTTTGAAAATTTAATAAGACTTCCAACATTATGTCGTCGGGAATGTCCTAATTTGGATTACATGATTCCATTTCTTCCACATATTTCAGAAACTCTTCATCAAGAGACTGATCCAAAAAATCTGAATCGTTATTCTCTTCCTCTGGGTTGTCCTGAAGATCAAGTTCGAATGAAATATTACGTTCATTTTGATCTCCTTCCATTATGTTGCTGTGAATTGCATAAAAAACAAATATATCAGTAGAGATAGGGCACTGTTGGGTTTAAGTTCAGACAGGTAGTTTTGATTTTTTAACAGTGAAGTTATCTTTGGGCAGTGTATGGTATCAGGCTGGAAGTAGAAATATAAAAAAGTGTATGTGATGAAACCTAAGTAAATTCATAATTATACAAGACAAGCCTAAATCCATCCATAACTATAACAGAGAAGTCTATCTAAATCTATACAGAGGGATAGTATATACCTATCAGAAAAAGTTTTCCATATTAACTTAAAGTGCACAACATACTTCAGTTTTCAAAATAATAACTTACCTTTGAGAAAGCAATTGAAGTTGTCAGTGAAAATGCTCTTGAAATGTACTTCAGGAAGTAGTAGTCAAAATGGCTGTGTTTCCCTCTCTTTCTTTATATATATTCAGGTACATAACCAATCAAATGTCAGGTAAAAAAAGTAGAAAATAAAAGTAACATTTTAATTGGTTGTCAATTCTAACACTTCAGATGTGTTTTTGTGAAGTAATTTACCTCAGGATATTTAGACAGTGCTACAGCTCAAATGGCTCAATGGAATTCCATCGAATTTGGGAAAATGGTAGGGATTGGTATGTAGTATGAGCTATTCTATATTTGGTGAATGTTTTTTTATGTAAATTAACTTTTAACATTTTTTGGGAGCGCTTCCCGGTGCGCACCCTGGTACGCATACCGGCAGCGCTACGGGAGTCCTCCATTTTGTGTTTCGGTAGATTTCAGACAGAAAATGGAGGACAAACAACGTTGGGAATGGGTATAAGGGGGCATCGTAGGCACTGCTTGACCCTCTAGGTTTTCTGAGGGGGTCTTAGGAGGCCGAAATAGGCAAATAAAAAAAAAAGGGTTTATTTTTTGCGGGGGGAGCGCCCGGTACGCGCACCGGGAAGCGTACCGGGGAGCGTACTATGGTGAAAAATAGTGAAAAAAGTTAGAAAAAGATAATCATTTGGAGTGATCAGAGATAGGGTAGCCCTGAAAAGGGTTTTTGGGTTCTGTGGCTGATTTAGGTACCTACAAGTAGGTACCAATGCACAGTCTTAAATTCAGGAGGAATATTCTATTCCCCTCATCTGAAAAGTGCACACCATCTTCCCTGTAGATATCTTGCATGTTGTAACGCAAGTTATTATTGTATATTGAACCCATTCCATAGTCTCTCATGTAAGCAGAAACAGATTTATTCACATGTTTCCGTGCTTTCTCAAATTGTGGACAAAATTGATTGGACCACTTCCATTTCTGCCATTGGCATATATTGGAATATACCAAGGCAGTTTGAGGAAAAAGTGCCATCAATTGATCAAAGGTGTCCTTTAAAAGCATTTCCAGACCTGCCCCAGTCAAAGTGCCCAAGTCATTTCCTCCACAGTGCACAATTAAAAGGTCAGGGTGTGGCAAATGCAAAAAGGTTTTCACCAATGGTATCAATTGGTGACATTTCAATCCTCTGTGGCCAATCCATTTAATCTTCACATTTGGTAAGTCAAGGTTGTGATAATTTCTGGTAGCTGTATACCTTTGAGCCCAGTGGATATAGCTATGTCCAATAATCCAGACAGAATACATGGTAGAGGAGGTTCTGGTGCAGTCAGATGAAGTGTAGAAATGAAATGGCAGTTGGAACAATAGGAGTTTGCAACAAAAAAAACCTGTGGAGTTTCAGTGCTCTTTAATCACAAGCAATGATTGGTAGAATGAGATAGTTGAAAACTGAAAGTTAGGGTGTATAGTTGTGTTCTGTGTAAGAAGTAATTTGAATGGTTAAAAAAAAGTCATTTAAAGAAACCTTGCACCAGAAAAGCTGGTGTATTCGCAGGTCAAACATCCTTGATGAGGTGATTTGCAACATTGTAGAATAAACTTTTAACCCTGGGAGCTCAGTGAGGAGGGAGTTACTATGGTAACAGGTAGAAAGGGCTGAGAGGGGAAGGGTGTTGGTTTGAAAATACAGAGGGAAGAGATTTGATTGGTTACCATGAGCAATATGTGGGTAGATTTAGAGATTTTCTGTGCCTTTATGGTTTGCAGTGTCTGGAGAACATACCTTTTGCTCTGCTAAAGAAATATTGGTGTGTGTATCTGACACTGTTCTGAATCTCCTAAAATATTTGTAAAGGTGAGTTATGATTCATTTAATATACATAGAGACTTGTATACTCTATGGAGAAGATTTGGAAGCAAATTGTGGTTTTTAGGTTTCGTAACCTGGCGAGGGGCGAAGCCACTCCCAGATCGAAATCTGTTGTTTCTAATAGTGAGGTTAGGACAGCCTCTGTTTCCAATTGGCTAGCTCCATAAATGGAGGCTAGCCATTGGGAGGCAGAGGCTGTCAATCGCGTTTTCTCTCGAAAACGCGATTCGGGGGCGTTTCTGGTGCTTTTTTTAAGCCCCGCCCCTTTGTCCCGGGCCGCGCTGCGATTGGTTGCCGGCCCGGGACACCCCCGTGACGTCATTCCCGGGCCGCGCTGTGATTGGCTGCCGGCCGGGAAACCCCCGTGACGTCAGCCAATCACAGCGCGGCCCGGGACCTGACTTGTTTTTTATGTCCTCCCTAAACTAAGACGAAACTGACATACTGCATTCAAAGATGGCCTCTTAGGTTTTCAGGTTACAGAGAAGAAAGGGACGCGGCGAAGAGTTCATGTCTTATTCAGTAGTGAATAGTATAAATGAAGCAGTTATGTATGACTTTCTGTTTTTCGAGCGAAAAGTTATGAAAGCTCTATATAATTGTTTTTTTTATCACACCAAAATTGTTGTGCGTTGAAATATGCCTTAGAACGTTCTCGGCGTATTGGTTTTGAAACAAAAGATTTTAACAATCAAGATAGAAAATGTTAAACGTACGAATCGAGTATCTCTTTTAATAATTTGTAGTACAACTTATAGACCCTACCTCTGTAAGATGGCCGCTTCCGTGCAGGAAAGACAGTCTACAGTTTATCGTCCGTCTTTTTGGTTTCTTCCGAGGGCGGGAGGCTCGAGCAGCTACTCTGCAGTTGACATCTGCGGGTGACTGTGGAGCCGTACAACAGGAGGTAAGAAAGGATACCAAGTGACATGAACCCGAGTTGGCGCATCCTACAAGGATGCACAGGACAGCTGGCAGGGAATTCTCACCCATGGCATCTTCAGTGATATATGTTTTGGCAGTAACTCGTTTCCATGTTATCACGTAGCGCCCCTCCCATCATGCTTAATGCTCTGATGAGAAGTGAAGAAGATGAGAAGACAGAGCTCATTAAGTCTAGTGGCTGGAAGTTGCGTAAATCCGAACACTTAATTTTAGCCTTATTGCCTAACCTGGTTACTGCCACACAGTTTACCCTAGCAAAATTGCAGCACATATTTATTGTAACACTGATGAGTTGATGTACTGCATATGTCCATTAGGTTGAATACCACGGGGAAACGTATTTTTCAAATGTATTTATTTTGGTATCCAGGTGCCAACTTATGAAAATAAAATGTTTGTAAAAAATGGGCTAACCCGAGAAGAAACATTGAGTTCAATGACATATGAACAACTGTAAAAGGTGCCGTAATTGCATTCTTAATAAGGGTTCTTGTGTATTTCTGCTTTTTTCCTATCTCAGACTGCCGATCTGAATGTTCTGCGATGTATCCTGAAAGTCTGTTTGTCCTCTATGAGGATGATTCGGTAGAAGTGCAGTATTCGGATGGTTCTCACTTGCAGCTGTCGCCGTGTGGTTGTGAATTTTTGTTTGAAAAATCTCTTCCTGCTTCAGCACATCCCTTACAGCAGCCTGAAAGAATTCGTCAAAGGACACAGTTTGCCGTTAGCAGTTACAGGGTATGTGGAAAAAGTAGATTCCAAAGTAATTTGTAGCGTGTGAATAGAGCAAAGTTCCTTCCTGTTTGCGTGTGCAGTAGATCTAGATTTTTAGAGCGCTTGGCTACTTTTTTGCACACTGAAGTATGGAAAAATGTGATGAATGGAAAGCTTGAATAAATCTCAGCCACTGGTAATTACTCGGGGCTGCATCCCAGTCCATTGTTATGTCGTATGGTTCATACTTTCTCAGTATTTCTCATGCCTGTCAAATGCCGGCAGGTTTGGATTATATTATACATATGTGTGCAGATCCAATGCCCCCGTGCACTCTGCTACTTAGATACTCTGTTATTATTATTACAATGTATAATGTCTACTCCTAGCAAATATATGTAGGGGCGGGTGTTAATTACAAATATGTGTCTGCATAGAAGTGTAGCCTGCTCCATCTGTACTTTAATTAAACCGCATCTATTGTGTTGGGTTTTAAAGGGCCTGGGGCATCTCTTCCATTAGAAGCAGCGTGTAAACCTTCCCTTGCACCCGAGCATGCACTCAGGCTGTGGCTTTCGAGACAATGGAGGGAGGACGGTGGCTCCTGGCCCCCTCGGGTGCTGCTCCGCATTTTATGCAAAGCTTAATCTGGTAAAACTATAAACGCAGGGGCCCGGAGCCGTTCCCAGGAGCCTGCTGCTAGTTCTGCTGAATGTCCGCATCCACCAACACTGAGACAACCTCGTCTTAATCCCATCTCGGGGCTCTTTTTTTCACCTGCTCTTCCTCTCTCTCTATCTTACTCGCTGCTGGTTCTTATTCATACCTGCTTTCTCCCTTTCTCCAATATTTCTCTTCCTCCTCTCCCCCCCCCTCTTTGCTTCCTTTCTCATTCTTGTTCTGGGTCAAAATCTGAGGGTTAAAAATAAGTGCGGATCACCAAACGTCAGAGCATGCACCTAACCACCGGCACAAATTAAGCAGTGTTTGTATGAATGGAAAGCCCAATTCATGCAGTTTCTCACAGCACTTTAATTAAAGGGCATGCGACGTAAGTGATCTGATTGGCTGCTGTGACCCACCATCCATTCCCCGCCCGTTCCAGCATCTGCAAAATGATGAATGCCCCCTTTCTTGTATAGCGCTGCTGGCTCGGCGCTTTATACCGCCGTTATCGAAGTAGTACAAACGTGCATACCCGAGCGAGCTGTCCTGAGTGCCCTCAACAAAATCCGGCAGAATAATAAAAAAAAATTATAATCGGTATAACCATGGTAATAATGATGACAACGATAACAATGATGGCAATCATAATTGCGATTTAGATAAGAGGTTTTTTTTTTCACTCACACACTCAAGGTGCCTCGCCCTGCAATGAGTATGATTGAGTAGCCACTCGAGGTGCCAGATCGCAGCCACTGCCCCTCATTGCAGGGGAGCGGCTGCATCTCTGTTAACATGGTTACTGTGCAAGCATCTCCTGAGTGGTTCTCTGTACAGTGCGCTGACACCTTCCTGGCAGAGTTATGATTAATAAAACTGGCAAAATAAATTCGCTGGTTGTAGTGTCAACACAGTTCTGACACATAGGTACCATTGACTATTTCCGAACAATGCTTGTTTATTTCTGCCGTCCCCATAGTACTGCATCGCAGTTAGGGGCACAGAGAGGTCAGGTTTTTACGTTGAAGTTAGTAAAATTAGCATCTTTAAAACTTCTAACATTATCACGCTAACTACACTACTTAGAAATAACATTAGTGCGTTATGAAGCGCTATTTGAAAACATATTGATGCTTTCAGCAGAACACGGTGGCAGCGTTGCTAAGTAAGGCCTCGTTTCCCTCCAGGCTGGCCTTCATCTCCCGCAGCAGTGCACACCCCCTTTCCCTCCCCCATGTCTGAGCTGTAGCTGATGCTCACGGTCCCCCCTCCTATCCCCGGATTGTAGCGTTATTCTTTCAGCTTAAGGGAAGCAATTCATTATCCTTCTTATAGTCGTGATTGTGATGACCACGACAGACTATAGACAGTGGACACTAGGACCCTATGGGTCACAGGGTGGTGACCAGGTCACCGGACACCACTTCCTGTCCAGGGACAGGAAAGGACAGAGTATAGTAGGAAGAGGACGAGGACAGACGTGCCCTGACGGACTGCTCAGCAAAGATAAATAAAGAAGTACCTCTATAACATCACCAGCGTCCTGAGTGATTATTACCTGCCGCAAGTAAGACTACACGACATCTGGCGACGAGGATCCGATCCCTGCGTGCAGGAGGCTTTGAGGCAATACCCCAAACCCTCCATTTGGATATTGGTTCATTGCATTTTGTTTCAGCCCTTGCGGGAAGCTGGCGAGGGGCGTCCTGCGGGTTTGTACACTGCTGTCCACCTTCTTTGAACCCCTCACAGGGTGCTTAGTGCTTCTTCGAGTATCCTGAACGAGCACCAGGGGGGTGGGAGAAGTCGCTGGTGTCCCCAGCTGACAGTGTCTCTTTGTCGTTCTCACACTGGGGGCCAGTGTTTCTTAAAAATGATACGAGCCTAGAATATCATTGGGGCGCTGTAGAGACCCTTTTAGTAAGAGGGCGGACTGTCTGGTCACCATGAGATGGATCCACGTGAAGCCTTCATCTCGCGCGTTGGAATCCAGCTCTTAGCTCAGCCTTTCATCCTTCCGAGGTCGGTAATATAAGTACCGTTTATTTAGGTACTGAAAGAACAAAGTAGTGGCAGAAAGCTCCATATAAGAGTGTCCACTGTTGATGTTCTTGTTTTCCTTCCCCTCTAATAGTGGCATTCTTACTACTACTGTTGGAAAGTCTATACACTTACGCTGCCTTCTGGCCGCTCTCGGTGCTAGCTCTGTGTGTGCGTGTGAGGCTCTGCCTTTCACAAGAGAGCGCTCAGTCCGAGTCTTCTCTATCAGAGGCTGTCAACTAAGCTGTCTGATTTCTCCTGTCTTCACAAACCTAGCTTGCTTGGAAGTTAAACTGCTGAAAGAAACAATATATAAAATCAGGGTCCTTAACTCTTTCCACGCAGACATAATCGGTGTAGGACCTGTCCTGCTTATTTTATTGTGAATTGCACCTGCCTATCCTATTATGGGCACGCCCCCAGGCCAAGTCTGGTGGGTTGCAAGTGACGGAAGGACACAATTGCTTCTAGAGTCATGCTGACAATCATGAGAAGCCCAATAAACAC
Source organism: Lissotriton helveticus (assembly GCF_964261635.1). Lineage (NCBI taxonomy): Eukaryota > Metazoa > Chordata > Amphibia > Caudata > Salamandridae > Lissotriton > Lissotriton helveticus. The sequence goes on from NC_136062.1 coordinate 82,323,502, forward strand.
AAATTTTTTCACATATTCCAATGCACTTTTCTGTTTGTTAACTATTCTATATCGATTACGTGTTGAGTGCAGTGCATGCATGTATAGAAAATCGGCCTCTGTAATTTATTGTTGTGATTGTTGTTCCAGTGCAGGTATTAGCATCTGAAACCATAACCCCGCAGATAATGAACAGCCAGTAGCTGCCATTTGCTGGGCACCAGTAGAGCCTTTATCCCTGCTGCAAACATCCCGTGTGGTCATTAATACAAGTCGCCTCTTGCGTTCGGCTTGTCCTACATGAGCAAGACCAGGAGAGAAAAGAGGCACTAAACATTATTTTCTAAGCCAGTCCTTTTGTTAGGATCGGATATGGAGCCAAGGAGGGAGTAAGCCAACTGGGCATGTTGTTTAACTACAAATTATTAGGTTTATAATTGCATCGTAATTCTGTTTTTGGCATGAGCAGTGCCCAGCCTCCCTGAACAAGGTGGTTAGTGGAGCTGCCCCTGTACATTGGATGTTGGCATAAAATAGCCCTCCTGTTGCTTTCAAGTGATACCCAAATATTGCCGACCCTGCAGGCCTTGCTGTCCGTACATTTGAATAGTGTTTGGTACAGAAAACTAATGAGTTTCAGGGCCTTGTCGGAGAAAGAAGCACTATATATTGGTGTAGCGAGATACCCATCTGCTAATGAGCTTCACCGCTTTGTCAGGGTAATGAAGTGTTGTCACAATATTGCACGAGACAGCTGCCTGACACACACTTCTTCACCCCCTTTGGTAGGTGGTGCACGCCGACGTAACTTTAGGCGATGCCCATTGTCTCTGGAGAATAACTCTGTCCAAAGTAGCTGATACCTGTGAGAGCTTCAGCAGTGTACATAGACCTGCATTTTGTACATTACTGGGCTGTTGAGCACCATGTTTAATATTCAATATTCACTGAACATCGAAGAGTCAGTGAGGTTTCAGGAGACAACTGGTTGTTTTCCATAATTAGGTAGTCTCCCTTCAACAACACAAAACTAAAAAAAACAGTTATGATTTTACTCCCATGTTTCTTTCATTTCTTTCTCTTTCATCGCTATAACGTGGGTAATTAAGGCATCAAAGATAGAAAATAGCTAATTATCGGCAGGACGGCGTTTGATTTCAATTTGTAAAACGTAAACCTCTGAACCAGAGTGCTATTTGAGCAGCAGCCCCTTTTCGGCGCTTCTGTGTCTTAAAATGTATAGAAACACATTCAAAAGAGCACATGAAATGGTGTCGAACTTCCTTTCAATGCTCATTCGAAGTCAAATATTGGTGTACACCTAGAAATACCACTCTCATGGAAAAAGAAAATTGTGTTTTTTAACACAAAAAGTGCCTGAACAGGTGTGTGTGGCTCTGAGTGTGTGTGTGTGTGGCTCTGAGTGTGTGTGTGTGTCTCTGAGTGTGTGTGTGTGTCTCTGAGTGTGTGTGTGTGTCTCTGAGTGTGTGTGTGTGTGTCTCTGAGTGTGTGTGTGTGGCTCTGAGTGTGTGTGTGTGTGGCTCTGTGTATGTGTGGCTCTGTGTATGTGTGGCTCTGTGTATGTGTGGCTCAGTGTGTGTGCGTGGCTCTGTGTGTGTGTGTGTGTGGCTCTGTGTGTGTGTGTGTGTGTGCAAATGCAATAGATCTCGCATTTGCGAGAGAATAAGCTATTGGCATTTTAAATGACAATGCCATTTATTTATCTGTTTTCAAAACCAACACATAAATAAAAATGTTGTCATTAACAATGCCAATAGCTCTAACTTTTGCAAAGGCGAAACCGTTGCATTGTAAATGCTTGTTTAATGTTGGTTTGTGTCATGCTTTTTGATAATGCTTGGTAAAAAGTTTTTACTGCATAGAGTAATTGTATTTTGTAAAATTGTGAAGTTTTAGTCGTGACATGGAATGCTTCTACATAGGACCTGTGCTGTGTTTTGTAAATGTGATGTAAAAAACGATTTTGATGAAAATAAATAGTTTTTACATTTTTTAAAAGGAATAAAGAATGTGTGCATGTTTAATAGAAATACATTTGACTCTTTACAATGATGTTACCTGTGTTTTAAATCAGTGTAGGAAGCATATTGAGTTTGTTTGCATAGAGGAATTGTATTTTGTAAAATTGTGAAGCTTCATGTGAAAGCGTTTGCCTCAGTCTTATTCCTGTTGTGAGGCAGGTGCAAGATTTTGCCTCAGTCTTATCCCTGCTGTGAAGCAGATGGTTGTAAATATGATCTGTGCTGTGTTTCCTAAATGTGATGTCAAAAACGTTTTGGGGAAAATAAATGGATTTTACATTTTTGAGTATAATGTGGCACAAAGGTTTAAAAAATGACGCATACATGTGTCACTTTTTAAATATGGGGGGAAAAGGTACATGTTTGGGCTTTCCTGGGGAGTCTAGGTGGTGAGGATTGTATCTAAGTGTGCAGTGGACTAGGCTTCATGAAGCATATCCCTGTCTGCATTCTTAGAGACAGGTGTCAATTTGACTCTTTACAATGATGTTACCTGTGTTTTAAATCAGTGTAGGAAGCATATTGAGTTTGTTTGCATAGAGTAATTGTATTTTGTAAAATTGTGAAGTTTTAGTCGTGACATGGAATGCTTCTACATAGGACCTGTGCTGTGTTTTGTAAATGTGATGTAAAAAACGATTTTGATGAAAATAAATAGTTTTTACATTTTTTAAAAGGAATAAAGAATGTGTGCATGTTTAATAGAAATACATTTGACTCTTTACAATGATGTTACCTATGTTTTAAATCAGTGTAGGAAGCATATTGAGTTTGTTTGCATAGAGGAATTGTATTTTGTAAAATTGTGAAGCTTCATGTGAAAGCGTTTGCCTCAGTCTTATTCCTGTTGTGAGGCAGGTGCAAGATTTTGCCTCAGTCTTATCCCTGCTGTGAAGCAGATGGTTGTAAATATGATCTGTGCTGTGTTTCCTAAATGTGATGTCAAAAACGATTTTGGGGAAAATAAATGGATTTTACATTTTTGAGTATAATGTGGCACAAAGGTTTAAAAAATGACGCATACATGTGTCACTTTTTAAATATGGGGGAAAAAGGTACATGTTTGGGCTTTCCTGGGGAGCCTAGGTGGTGAGGATTGTATCTAAGTGTGCAGGGGACTAGGCTTCATGAAGCATATCCCTGTCTGCATTCTTAGAGACAGGTGTCAATTTGACTCTTTACAATGATGTTACCTGTGTTTTAAATCAGTGTAGGAAGCATATTGAGTTTGTTTGCATAGAGGAATTGTATTTTGTAAAATTGTGAAGCTTCATGTGAAAGCGTTTGCCTCAGTCTTATTCCTGTTGTGAGGCAGGTGCAAGATTTTGCCTCAGTCTTATCCCTGCTGTGAAGCAGATGGTTGTAAATATGATCTGTGCTGTGTTTCCTAAATGTGATGTCAAAAACGTTTTGGGGAAAATAAATGGATTTTACATTTTTGAGTATAATGTGGCACAAAGGTTTAAAAAATGACGCATACATGTGTCACTTTTTAAATATGGGGGGAAAAGGTACATGTTTGGGCTTTCCTGGGGAGCCTAGGTGGTGAGGATTGTATAAGTGTGCAGTGGACTAGGCTTCATGAAGCATATCCCTGTCTGCATTCTTAGAGACAGGTGTCAATTTGACTCTTTACAATGATGTTACCTGTGTTTTAAATCAGTGTAGGAAGCATATTGAGTTTGTTTGCATAGAGGAATTGTATTTTGTAAAATTGTGAAGCTTCATGTGAAAGCGTTTGCCTCAGTCTTATTCCTGTTGTGAGGCAGGTGCAAGATTTTGCCTCAGTCTTATCCCTGCTGTGAAGCAGATGGTTGTATATATGATCTGTGCTGTGTTTCCTAAATGTGATGTCAAAAACGATTTTGGGGGAAATAAATGGATTTACATTTTTGAGTATAATGTGGCACAAAGGTTTAAAAAATTACGCATACATGTGTCACTTTTTAAATATGGGGAAAAAAGGTACATGTTTGGGCTTTCCTGGGGAGCCTAGGTGGTGAGGATTGTATCTAAGTGTGCAGTGGACTAGGCTTCATGAAGCATATCCCTGTCTGCATTCTTAGAGACAGGTGTCAATTTGACTCTTTACAATGATGTTACCTGTGTTTTAAATCAGTGTAGGAAGCATATTGAGTTTGTTTGCATAGAGGAATTGTATTTTGTAATATTGTGAAGCTCCTTGAGAAAGTGTTTGCCTCAGTCTTATTCCTGTTGTGAGACAGGTGCAAGATTTTGCCTCAGTCTTATCCCTGCTGTGAGGCAGATGATTGTAAATATGATCTGTGCTGTGTTTCCTAAATGTGATGTCAAAAACGATTTTGGGGAAAATAAATTGTTTTTACATTTTTGAGTATAATTTTTGCTCTATCACTACTACATTTGTCTAACACTGAATTCAATAAACAGCACAATGTTTGTTCCCGATTTTCAACAATCTGTCTTTGTAAATTTTGAAGAAAAAAAACAACATTAACTACTACATTAGCATAGCAGTTGACACCAGAACTGTTTTCAAACTGAAATCCAACAACATCTTCAACAGAATCCTTTTTGTTTCTCTTTACAATTACACTTGTATCTACTTTATTCCTTTTTGCTGATACCTCACTGCAATTACTCTCATTTCTTCTTTTTCGGCCTACCACACGTTTTTCAATCAGAGGATATTGAGGCAAATGTGGAGCATACTCTCTTCTTAACCTATTATATTCTTTAACACAATCTAGATCAGCACAAATCTTTGTTTCATCACACTCAATCAAGTACAATCCTGATAAAGTTCTGACTCGTGATAAAGCCACATATGCCATACCCTCTTTAAACACAGAACTTCCAATGTTCACCAAAGCGCTATCTACACTTAAACCTTGAGACTTATGAATTGTCACCGCATATGCCAAACAAATAGGAAACTGTTTTCGGCGAACATATAAGTCTTTCACGAGCAAAAATCTAGCTGAACAACGACAAATTTGTTCTATTTCATCAATGTCATCAAATTTAATTTTTAAAATTTCAATTCCATCTCTATTTTTGTAATTCACAAAACCAACAACATGACCCATTGCTCCATTTACCAGACCTCTTTCAACATTTAAATTCCTTCTCAAAATGATACGACAATTCAAACACACATTCAGAGTCTTTTCAAAACCAGCAGTTTTAGATATAGTCTTCTCTAATGAATCCAATTTTGACTTCAAATTTTCAGATAAAACAATTGTTGCTCCCATATGCTCTATTTTATCTGTAGCTTCCAGTTTCACTATCTCTTCATTTTCTAAATTTCACATTTTGTTGTTGAACATGGAACATTCTTTCAGAGTAGGCATCAAACATATGGCAGATTTCTTCTCGTTAACTTTCTTAAAAATGTTCTCTGGAAGAATGTTTTCATTTGGGTACAAATTTGAAATTAATCGTGCATGTAAAGCTTCTTTCCCTTGCTGACTTACTTTTCCGATCCTTACATCTTGTAGAATATTTTTATAATCTTCATCCTTTGCCTGCCGCATATTTTGAAGCAGTTCTGCATATTTGAAGTTTAACCATATATTAACGTTTCCAATGCTTCCTAGGCACTTCCTGGAATCTTCATGCGTGAGCATTTTGAACACAGGTTGTCCTTTCACTGGAGTCAACTGCAGAAGATCTCCAAAAACAATAATATGTTTTCCTCCAAATAAAACATCATAGTCTGTTCTAAGAATTTCTTGCATTCTCAAATGCACAAAAGCAAGCATTATATTTGACACCATGCTTACTTCATCAATGATAAGAAGTTTCATTTTCTTCAGGACTCTCGAAACTTCGGAACACGCATCTCCAGATAGCTTGTGATACTCCAATTTGTTATCATGCTCCACTGGCAGCATCAGTAAACGATGTAAAGTAATCCCTTTAATGTTATGTGCTGCCAGCCCAGTTGGAGCGGTAACAACACAAGACAGCGGCGATTCAGTCCTTTTCTGCAGATAAATTGCAATGGCTTTAATCAGAAAAGTTTTTCCAGTTCCCGCTTCTCCACTCACGTACAGTTGGACAGGCTTAAATGATGTACATGAGCACTCTTTTTTCTCATGACTGAATCCATGTTCAATCTGTTCTGTGACTTCGTCATATATCTGTTTCTGCTCAAGGTTTAGTTGTTTCACCAAATCTTCTAAGTTAACTTCATCATCTTGAGCTTGTTCCATAGCTCTTTCCACCTCTTCCATGGCAGTAGCAGCTTCATTTTGGATAATTGGTCCTCCTAGTGGATCCTGACTCAATGAAGCAGAACTCTGACTGCCTTGAGAACTGTCTCTCGCAATCTCTGCAGCAATTGTGGCTTCTTGCTCTATTTCTTCATTCAACATTTGCAGATAATTTGGAAAAACAGGACATTCTATGGTATCCTTCGTTGCATTAAAGGAGTCTTCATAACAGAGAAAATCTCCAAGAAGTTCCTCTTCTCTTCACGCCATGGTTTAAACAGTTGCAAAAGAGCCAAATAATAAAATTCTCTTTTATCTGGATTATCACAACTCAATTTGCGATGATTAATCAAATGATGTCATCAGTGATGTCATTTGAGATGTCATCAGTGATGTCACTGACCATGTCATGAATGATGTAATATGTGACGTCATCAGCAGTGGATTGCGGGTGCGTGAAATATATAGTTAGTGCAACTAACTATATATGCGAATTTCAATGGTTTTGTGTGAGTAAAATAAGGTTTTATAAATGCTAATTCCTAACTATATATGGTCTATAACCTATGGTTTTTTCAGTGAATTTTCAAGGTTTTGTAAATGCTAATTCCTAACTATATATGGTCTATAACCTATGGTTTTTTCAGTGAATATATATATATATATATCTGTAGCCTTGGCTCGATTTTGCGGTCCAATGGCGCTCTTTCCACCGGTGCTTTGACTTCCAAGCAGAGCCCCGCTTCGATATATTTCACAACTCTCTTCTTCCAAGAGAATAAGTCAGCACTCACAAAAATTCCTTTCCCAATCCTTGTATTCTGTTGTCATTACTCCAGCATTGCAAAGTAAGAACCAACGCGTTTCGCAACCAACTGTCGCTTGTTCACATATATATATATATATAAATAAATGTACAATAAATAATATATATAAGTATATATATATATATAAATATATATATATATATATATATATATATGTATATATATATATATTTATATATATATATAAATATACAATAAATATTTGACCAAGCTGCACTTCTAATCCATTTTGTAAACCATTTGCCAACTTGGAGGACGGTGAATCCTGGGTTTCTTACGTCCCTGTGTTATAGGGGAAGCTTTATGTGTATCATCACAAATGTTATTTCCAGAGATTAGTGCTTCTGAGCAACAACATAAGTTACACATCCTCCAAATATGACCATTCTCTATTTCCCTAGTATTGCATTTGACATAGTTGATCTTCTACGGATTGTAGAAGGACGCAAACTTGGTATGGGTATTGTTGGGTCTTTTGATTACCACGACCTATATTCATTTTGAAGTTTTCTTTCTTTCCCTTTGAGGGTTTCCCTATCTACCCAGATAGGATTGCCACCAGTAAGTCCAATAGGTGTGAGCTTTGAGTCAGGACCCCTCCCTTTCAAGGATACAAAGGGAGATATTCCTGAGACAACACTAGGAGTGGTATGGTATAAGTATAGCTTTTTTCTCACAGCCCTATCAATTTGTTCCACTGTGGTATGACCACTTGTATGACTTGTAGGACTTCTTTAATTATCCTGTTGGCCCTTTCTACTAGTCCATTTGCCTTAGAACAATAGAGTGGAGTTCTTATGTGGTTGATGGATAACTTTTTTAGGAACAAAATCTTTTCATCACATGGAAACTGCACCCCATTGTCAGTGACTATGGTGCTAGGATTGTCCTTTTTGAAGAATGTATCTGGTAAAAATTCAATTTGCGTGGAAGTGTTAATGTTGTTCACAAACTTGGTAGTGACCCAATGTGAGTGATAATCAAGCACTACAAAAATGTATTTCATAAAATACATTAGATAAATGTATTGGTCCACTAATGTCCAGACCAACCATGTCCCATGGTCTGTTTGGAACATCTACCAGAAGAGGAACCTCGCAGGTGATCTTGGTTTCATCACAAGCACAACAAGCTAGACATTTTCTCACCTTTTCTTTCACCATAGGGTACATGCATGGGAACTAATAGTCATTCCTGATCTGGCTCTTGGTCATACTCCTCTCTAAGTTTCCCACCTGGACAATTTCAATTATACGGTTGCGGACATTACTAGGGGGTACAATTGTGCTGGATGGCATACCATATTATCAACAATCGATACCTCGCCCTTCACATTCCAGTAAAGTTGGAGGTTTTCTGTCAAATTATTGCACTTGTTCGGCCATCCTTTAGTATTAGTTTCTTTAACAGCAGTAAGAATGCCAACATCCTTGTCCCATATGTCCCAGTCTTCCTTGTGAATTTCCAGGATTTCTATTGACAAGGTCGCTTCCACTGTGATTTCTTCTTGGGGGAGCTGACTCTCAATAGGTAACGCTGGGCAGGCATACAGCTACTTGGTTTTTATTCCTGAGACATACACAATACTGCAGTTGGACCCTTGTAGACGAAATACCCATTTGGATATGCGAGTAGTGTTTTTTTTTTGCAATTGGTGGAAAACATGGGAAGGAGGGGTTTATGATCTGTACTTAGAACAAACGGTATTCCCGACAAATAAAAGGCTTCATGTTGGCTGGACAACGTGCAACAACAATATCATTCTCTGTCTGTGACGACTGAAGACAATGCAGTGTACAGGCACGCATCCAGATGTCCCGGTGCAAATGTCATGTAGATGAACCATTGTTACAAAAATGAAGGAGGGAGGAATGGTTCACTCATCCTGTGCAATCCGGGTCATTACATATTGTGCTGCCTCCATTGAAAACCTCACATATGTACATATGCTTTGTTCCGGAATATCTTGGCTTTCCGCCTCAGTGTACTGTAGCAGCATATTCATTGGGTCACCATTTTTGAAAATATGCTGTGCCTCCACCTGGAGGTAAACTGGCTGTTTTCCCTGTTGTCTGCAGTACAAAGATGGGCAAAGTGAGATTTTACATTGCTCCACCCATGTGGCACAGACCTTGCATAAAATCACATGATACATCACAGCAATACACAATGAACTGAGGTGTGTTGGATATTGACACACATGTCACCTTCATGCACATCATCTCACATATCAATGAAACATGTGTGCAGAAGTACCATGGAGTGCAATAGTAAATCATTGGGTTGTGGCACAGTACCTATGTACAGCTTCCACATACAAAACACACAATACAGTGACAAGTGAGGACTGATGTTTCACAGGCATCACAACTCCATGTCAGGGAGATAGCCATGGTCCCTGTATTGCCACATGTGCACTTGAATGCCATGGCGTATCATGTACATCCCACAACTATTCATGAGTCCCACAGGTAGTGGCCTCTGTGGTCCCTGCAGGCCCAACATGGACGTCGCTGACACACACACACACACACACTCCATGAATGTTGATGCACAAAGGACATGGTGGAGACTGTCTCCCATTAGGCACATGGAACCACAGACATCAGAGACACAACATGCAAACAGACTGTGGGTGTACATCATGATTGTGTCCTTGGATCGCACTGTGACATACATACCATGCCACCCTAGACTCAGGGTGTATGTGACAGGTCACACATATCTCCAAACTGCTACTGTGTCCATGACTCATGCCCATAAGTGAAAATGTGCACATTACATTGGTGAGGTGCACAACACTAAAAGGATTCTGTCCCCATGAACCCCGTGGCCAGCCTCGGAGTGGCTGCACCACAGTGCCACACAAGAAAACACATATTGCCCCTCCAAACACACACATGTGATGCAGCCTTACATGCCATGGGATGTAGTGTGTGACATGCTGTGGAGTTGAAGCTGTGCCCCAGGCAATGAAATCTGTGTGGTATCCGTCTGCAAGTCACACCAATGTGAACCGACGCGGGTGACTTGTATGCAGACGCGCCCTGCATGCATATACCGAGTTGTGCGCACGCCTTGTCCATTGACTGCACGACGCGTATGTATTACAGTCACCCGCGTCGGTTCAGATTAAAGGCAATGGGCTATGCGTGCGCACGGCTCAGTTGATGCATGTACGATGCGTATGCAATGTGACCCGACGTGGGTGACTTCTACAGAGACGTGTCGTGCAGTCTGGTCAGAGCCTTGCGCACGGCTTGGCCATTGACTGCAATCTGAACCGACGCGGGTCACTGGTAAGCAGACGCATCGTACAGGCATGGACCGAGACGTGCGCACGCAGAGCCCATAGAATTGTATTAGGACGGATGCATGTGCTTTTAAAAAATACGCGTTGTATAGTCAGTTTACCAAGCCAGGCGCACCCATTCGCAATGGGCTGTCAAGGAGACGGACGCAAATTCAAAAATCGTACAAGTCGTAAGCTGGGAAGTCAGTTGGATGCCTACAACAATGTTGCAATCCTAGGGTGTCATGAAGGTGAAATTTTGAACGATGCGGAAGACGTTTACGAGTCCTACTTTTCCATGGATTGGACAGATTCATAGAATGCAACGTGTCGGACCTATCAGTAAGGAGTAATGTCTCAGATACTGCCTCTGCAGCACTGATTTAAGGCTGGCAGGCTTCCAGGGAACTCATTTGCCTGCACTACATGCTACAGGATCACATCTCTGATACCACTGCTGCTGTCTCTGCATCCTCTGGACCCTGCAATGGCACGTACTCTAGAGAGGGCCCCAGCATTCACAGAGGAGGAGAACCGGGCCCTGTAGGACGGGGTCCTCCCACAGTACTGCAAGCGGTATGGGAAACCAGGGGAGCAGGTGAGTGTGCAGTTGACTGCCTACCAATTGTGCAAGTTGCCTGACTAGCAGTAATAGAAGTGTGCACAGGAGTGGTAAGCATATGCACAGAGTACTTTCAGCACCCGAATTATGTGGGTACATGTGATGAACAGGCGTCCTGCTGCAGAAGTGCAGTAGTGCTAGCCTTTAATTCCCAGGCAATGTTACCATGTCAGACCAGCAGCACAAATGCACATTTCTATGGGTGTACTACCTAAGTACCTCTTTTAGCTTTGTGATGACTACATGTATTTTCAACTGTCTACAGCACAATTACGTGGCATGTGTGGTAATGTCCTCTTCACGTTGTCATCCTCACAGGTTGATGCCCACCAGAAGCAGGAGATCTGGCTGACCATCGCCCGGGCAGTAAGGTCAGTGGGGGTCTACAAGAGCCGGATCCGCAACTGCCCGGAGAGGTGGCAGGACCTATGTGGCTGAACCCGGAGGATTGCAAGGGTCCAGCAGAAGCTGTCACCTCCTCGCCATAGGGGCGGACACCGGACCCTGACCCCCCACATGCTCCGGATTCTGGTGGTCTTCTTCCCGGACCTGAATGGGCAATTGAAGGCCAGACAGCAGCAAGGAGGGGGTAAGTCCATGGTGAATCTGTGAACTACGTCTGACATGCTATTTGCAGTATTTTTGCCTGGTCATGCTTCTACATTACGTTTGTCTTGTAGTCCTGGACTCATGTCCCTCAATTGTCTAAGTCACACTACTCATCTGATCCACAGTTTTGGCCCCTACAGTGTGTGACTTTCTTCACTTGGGCACTGTGTCCCTGCAGTCAGCCATGCTTAAGGTCCTGTACAGCATATGTTACAGGGACTCAGATATGTGCTTCGTGAGTGGGTCCATTGTATGCACGATACCTGGTCTCTGACATGTGTTCTTCGTGTGTGCCTTTCATATGTGTTCCAATTGCTGGTCTGGGTCACCACATGTGTTTGGGGTTTTCAAAACACACCCATGCAGCAGGTGAATCCATGTAGTGGCCTCAGGAGAATGTATTTCAAGTGTCACACTTGCCCAGACACCTGCCCACTGTCTGCCCTATACACTGTTTCAGGTTTACCTGGGCAGTCATGCCCACTCCACGGCATTGGGAGACTCTGTACTCACACTTCTGTGTATCAACCTACTGATTGTGCTTAATGAAAAGTGCCATCAGGTGTCTGACTCAATGTCATTGTGGTGTTGCTTTCATTTTTGTGACAACTGGTGTGTCGATGATTTTAGTGACAGAAGGACATCTGAGATGTGACTATGGCAACGATACTTGTGCAACATATAGGAGTGTGCTCACTTGACTGTGCACAATACTGTATATAACAGTGATTTTCAGGCAGCTGTTTTTCATTCGCAGCAGACTGTGAGGAGCTCATATTCAGGTAGTTGTGTTTGCAGTCACTCATATGTCAGATTTTAGTGATGTGGGTTCATCATAGTACAAGAAACAGTTTTTGGCAGAGCGGACAGGTGCACTTGTCAGCTGCAGGGTTTGCTATGGGCATGAACTATGATTGTGACACAGTGCTGCAGACTAATGTTGTCCGGATACCCTGCCCCTATGACATGTGGCAGTGAAGACCGACTTACCATGCATGCCTGTGCCAGGGCATTGACTTGCTAAGAGGGATCCTGCATTGGTTTCTAAGGTACTCCATGCACCCCATTGTGTCATTGACAATCAGGACGTGAGGAAATCACTGTGTGTGGTGCTGCTAGGCATCACAAGATTGTGAAGTGTGACTCTGGCCATCCATTCATCCTGACACCTGTACTGAGTGAGTGGCATGTGATGTGATGTGTGGGTATAGTAACAAACTTCTATATGGTCACTTGCATGTCCAACAACCGTGTAGGTGGTGCATGTGTGCACTTTTGGGTATTATCAGCTAAGATGCAACAGACATATGGGTACAGGTACAGGAGGGATATGGGTGCCATGGATGATGCTCAGACAGGCTATTGCCTTGTGTACACCAGTGTTGGGAAGTTTGAGCAATTATCAGCTGACGATACCAGTGCATGCCCTGTAATGTGCTGTAGTCACTGTCTTGTGTGCAGTAGGTGCAGGCGACTAATGCAGGTCTTGTTTTCCAAATCATATGCAGATACACCCACGGGCACAGGAGGAGACAGCGCCATGGAACTGGAGGAGCCGCAGAGCCTGCCTGGGCCAGCATCTGAGGAGTCAGAGGGACCCAGTGGCACGGAGGGTGAGGGGAGCCACTCCGAGCAGTGCTCAGCACCATCCACCTCAGCTGAGGACCACAGCAGCTCAGAGGATGACTCCCTTATGGGGGCGAATGTCAGCAGCCAGCAAACCACAGATAGTGAGGCTGTTCCCGCCACCACCACCACCATCACCTTCCCCTTGGCTCCCATCCCAGAGGTCCGTGGCAGCTCCCATGTTCGGGAGCATGTCTCCTTCATGCCAGGCACTGTACCCCTGCCCCTGTGTCCCCTGCTGCCCTGAGACTGGAGTCTGTGGACTTGTTTAAACAGATCCATGTAGGGCAGACATCAATGCTGAGTGTCCGCCATGCACACACCAGTCTGTTGACACAACTGGTGTTGTTCATGGAGGGCATCTCATTGGGCATGTCTGCCCTACAGAGGACCAATAAGTCCATGGCCTCCTCCCTGACGGCAGCAGTACCCCTTCTCCAACAGTCCCTCACCCCTTCTGCCTCTGCCCCATCAATAAGTCCTAGCACCCTACCTGTCCTCAGCACACACACACCGGCACAGTCACCCAAACACACACACAAAGACAGCACAGAATCACCCAAACCAAAGTCAAGACGTGCACGCAAGTAAAGTCAGGGGACTGATAGCACACTCACAGGGGATGGGTTGCAGACACACACACAGGCATCCACAACCTCTCCGCAGTCCTCTGATCCCTCTCCCTCCAAGAGCCCTTCCCATGCCCCACCTGCAACCCCATCTCCAAAGAAGCTCTTCCTGTGTGACCTTGGCCTCTTCCTGTCGGATCCAGCAGATTCAGACTTTTGGTATTCACAGAATGGATTTACGACTACTAACTTTACGTCCGCACTCGGGCCGGAGATTCCGGCCCGGAGGCGGAGCTTCCCGCTTGGAGGCAGAGCTTCTGGCCCAGATGCGGGGCTTTCGGCTTGGAGGCGGAGCTTTCGGCCCGGAGGTGGGCATTCCGGCCGGTGGTGGAGATTTAGCCATGGCTGAATTCTCCACTTCTGGGCAGGAAGCTCTGCCTCCAAACCGGAAGCTCCGCCTCCGGGCCGGAATCTCCGGCCCGGGTGCGGACGTAAAGTTAGTAGTCGTAAATCCATTCTGTGAATACCAAAAGTAGGGAGTGCATTCTGTGAATACCAAAAGTAGTAAGTTTAGGATTTTGTCTTAAATTAATTATGTGAATCGGGCCCATTGTGAGGATTTAAGGTGCACAGACAGTCTACAAACACAGCGAATGACAGACATACTGCCATGCGGTACATGGCCATGACTTCAGACCTTCATTGACCTTTGGAATCCCTGACACAAGCTCAGGACAATGCAGAAGCCAAGGAAAACTACAAGGCACACATGCAGAAACCTGCCAACATTGCACCTCTGTACCTGACGGGGAGGAGCAGACCCACACACACACATGTCAGAATCACTGAAAGGTACCACCTATGGCCATCTACATGATATTTTGAACAAACAACTGCTCAGGGGGGCCCTGACTGTGTAACATCTGCGTCTGACCACATCACCACTCAGAACTGACAAATCTTAATGATGACACACACATGAACAGGAGTGTGTTGTGCACCCACATATCTGGGAGACCCTGACAAAGATGTGTGATGAACACAGGATAACTCAGCAAGCATCACCAACACCCACATATGAAGGGAACATAGCCTGTGTAGAAAAAGGGATGGGAACACACACAGACATGCCCACACAACACACACCATGGGTACAGGCAATGTCACTGAACAACACATTAACTATATGGGACTCAACTCCTGTGGAAGCACACCTGTGCCAAACAGTTCCAGCAGATCACAGTCATGTTAGCACAACACTGGTACAGTGACCCATCATGTACCACCCAATGTAGGCACTGGGCACATCCGCTTGGGTACGGTAGTGTCCCTTAAACCACATGCACAGTCACAATACATATGTCTAGCAAGTTGCACAGAGGACACAGTTGACTCCTACACCAATGATGCCCACACCTGCATGTCCAATGGAGATGGGCTCACAGTCAGTGAAAGATACAAATTGGACAATGGGAAGCACATTATATGAGCATGGGTGCAAGCCACAGATGTGGCCATGCAAATTAAATGTTAACATCCCTGAGCTAAATAAGTTAATCATGACACACCCAGTTAGTTGCAAAGGCTGACATGGATACCAACCTGAACAGGATACATATCGCATGGATCACATGGAGTACATCACATCAACACCCGATAGCGACATCGGAAATCATGCATCATCACAGCAAGGTCATGGTAAACATCATCAACATAATGTACAGCTAAATCAAATGCACAAGGATAACAAAAAAGTCTATATTCAGCAAATTAAAAAAAAAGGGAAAGTCCAAAACAAGACATAGGCCAATGTCCTTTCAAAATCCAAAGTCCAAATAGGGTGTGAATGAAATCTCTCACCCGTTGCTTGCCTGCACTGCTAAGGACTGGGGAAATCCACTATGAGGGGCATGCATGGGGCAGGCCAGGTACAGCAGGGACAGGATCAGGGCTCATCAGAAGGAGGCTGTGAAGGGGTGGTGGGTGCAGGAGAGTCAGTGGCAACTGCAGTGGAGGAGTCTGACATGGTTTGTGCTGTCACAACTGTGGGGCACAAGTCTGATTGGATGGGTGCCGGAACCACTGCAGTGGGCAGGTCAGGTTTAGTGGACAGGGTCCCCACTGCAGTGTCCATGTCAGACTGGCTGGTTGTGGACTCCACTGCAGTGCCTAACTCCATGGGAGCGGAAAGGGGTTCAGGTGAGGTTGGCAGGACAGCAGGCCATGGTCCCCACACCAGTTGCACAAACAGACAGACTGGTGGTGGTGTCAGTGGTGGTGTCAGTGGAAGAGCAAGTGGAAATTGGGGAGCTTCCGACTTGGAGGTAGAGCTTCCAGCCCAGAAGCGGAGCTTCCAGTTTGGAGGTGGAGCTTCCGGACCGAAGGTGTAGATTTCAGCCATGGCTAAATTTCCACCACTGGCCGGAATGCCCTCCTCTGGGCCAAAAGCTCCGCCTCCAAGCCAGAAGCCCCGCCTCCGAGCCGGAAGGTCTGCCTCCAAGCCGGAAGCTCAGCCTCCGGGACGGAATCTCCGGCCCGAGTGCGGACGTAAAGTTAGTAGTCGTAAATCCATTCTGTAAATACCAAAAGTAGTAATTGCATTCTGTGAAAACCAAAAGTAGTAGGTTTAGGATTTTGTCTTAAGTTTATTCTGTGAATCGGGCCCTACATTACTGTGTTCATCACGGGCGCCAGTGCAATGTTACCGGCCCATGTGGGCTTCAGTGATACACATCAGTACAGTTCAGGGTGTGTGGTGTTGAGGGTGGACAGATGTGAATTGTTGTATGTCTGGGCCCCTACCTCCCTTTTGTCCCTGGTTAACGTGCCATGCTGAGTGATTGGTGTTTGTGTAGCTGTGATGTACGCTTGTGTCACAGGACACCGGTCTGTATTTCCCAGTTTGCACGACATCTCCCATTGACATCACAGTGGAACTTTCAGGCAGGCTTGTGTCACCCCAATTTATGGTCCCTGGGGGTAGGGCTGTTGTGGGTCTGTCTCATGCTGTTTCAGTTGATGTTCATTCCAGTTTGTGTCACATGTGTCTGTTGGTATCCCTATCATATCACTATGCCTTATTGCCCACTAAGGGGTGCACAATTGATGGCTTACTTTTGTGTGGCACTGTGTCCACATCTGTGTCATTGCGGTTCAGACACCCTCATGTGTTGTGTAGTTGCCTGGGGATACTGAGACACACACACACATGCTGTGTGAGATGTGCCGTGTGAGGTTGCCTGTTGGTGTATGTGCATCTGCACCAGTGCATTGGAATTGCAGCTGTGGGCAATTTTCTGGATGTTGTTTAGTTTTTTTTCCCTGCTGTCCCTATGAGTCATATCTCATCATTCTGCACATTGTTCCTGGTTGTCCTGTCCCATTGCTGCCATGGAATTGGATTTTGTGGACTGACACCTACAGTGTACACAGGATGTATTGCTTTGTGTGTCTAGTTTCGAGATGTGAGTATGCAGTATGATGGTCACTTCTGCTTTTGTGTCATGTTATGTTAATATGTTATGTTATGTTAATATTTATTTATTAAGCGCTCGTACGCCCAAGGGCTTCATGGCGCTATCGAGGGAAACATAACACATAGTAAAACTCAGCAGTAAGCCTGATTAAACAGCCATGTCTTGAGAGAGTGTCTGAAACTAAGAAGGTCTGCGCTAGTTTTTAAAGAAAACGGGAGCGAATTCCAAAAGGTGGCTGCAAGATGGTCAAAGCAGCAGCCGCCAAGGCATTTTTTTTTAAAGGACGGGACAACCAGTAAAGCTTTATAAGCAGAACGAAGATTCAGTGAGGGGCTATATCTGAAAACAAGATTTTTTATAAATTTCGGGCCTGTATCCTGTAAAGTTTTAAAAATAATACACCCAGTTTTAAACGCAATTCGCTGGGCCACAGGTAACCAGTGAAGTTGTTTCAAGCCAGGTCTAATAGACTGCCATTTTGTTTGTCCAAAAATAGGCCTGGAAGCTTGATTCTGAACAAGTTGGAGTCTTTTTTGCAAGCCGGCTGGAAGTCCCAAGTAAAGACTATTTGAGAAGTCCAGACGGGACAAGACAAGGGCAATGGTAACCTGAATAAGTGTGGCCTGCGTAAGGAACAGGGCTATTCTTTTTATTTTTTTAAGTTGAAAGAAGCTGACAGAGACTACAGTGCCAACTTGTCCTTTCAGGGAAAGATCCGCACTAAGTGTAACTCCCAGACTTTTAACGGAGGAAGATCTCATAGGTGGGGCCCCCATACTAGATGGCCAGAAGCATGGAGTCCAACTTAATTCACTTTTCCCAGGCAAGATTAATTCTGTCTTGCCTGGGTTAAGCTTCAGATGATTACGGCTCATCCATCTCTGTATATGTGTCATGGTATTTTGAAATTCCACCACAGAGTCTTTGGTGTTGAGGGGGAAGATGAGTTGGAGATCATCCGCATAGTTATAGATGTTAACTTTAGCATTCCTTAGAGAGTATAGTAGTAGGCGGAGATACAGATTAAATAATAAGGGTGACAATGATGATCCTTGTGGCACTCCACATGTGGTGGGAGTTGTAGGAGCTGTGAAGGGGCCTAGTCTTACTGATTGCGTACGTCCTGTGATAAAGGAGGTGATCCAGCTTAAAGCACGGCCCCTGTCATTGTACACTGTGTGCAATGTCAGGCCCATGGGTGTTGCTTTTCTGCACATGGCCGAGTGTATGTTGTGTTTTCACAGCACTGTTTGCCTCACCACAACTCTGTGGGTATGTGACACAACCACTACTTTGCCACAAAATTGTGTGTTATGTTCTGCAACCAGGACTCATACATGCTGTTTGGCATTTGAAGCTATTTCCATGATGACACTTACCTTTAGGCCACTGTGATAATGGGTGATTTACACCCTTTGCCACAATGCCAACTTTTGCTGTAGTTTGCGCCCACACATTTTACATAGGATCTACACAGTGATGGGGATTTTGAGCACATTGGTACAGTGCTATTGTGAAGCTTAACTTGTGTAGCCCACACTCTGACGTTGGCCACACACGTGATGGTAGTTACATTGTGTGTTCTGACTCATATTTACTGTTGGGGGTATTTGTCAAACACTACACACTGTTATCATGAAGTTATGGGGAATGTATTTGACTGACATACCATGGGTTGATGTATGATGGATGTGTGGCGCATCACCCATCCAATGGGTGGGGCTGTCAATATCGTTAGACACACAGATCCCTATGGGTGGGGGTGGCAGTAGTGATAGGCAACATCACACATATGGGTCGGGGTGACAGTGGTGGTGGACAACATCCCCCTATGGATGGTGGTGGCAGTGGTGGTGGGCAACATGCCCCTATGGGTGGGGGTGGCAGTGGGGATAGGCAACGTGACACATATGGGTGGGGTGGCAGTGGTGGTGGGCAACATGCCCCTATGGGTGGGGGTGGCAGTAGTGATAGGCAACATGACACATATGGGTGGGGGTGGCAGTGGTGGTGGGCAACATGCCCCTATGGGTGGGGGTGGCAGTGGTGGTGGGCAACATGACACATATGGGTGGGGGTGGCTGTGGTGGTGGGCAACATGCCCCTATGTGTGGGGGTGGCATTGGTGGTGGGCAACATGCCATTATGGGTGGGGGTGGCAGTAGTGATAAACAACATGCCCCTATGTGTGAGGAGATGGCAGTAGCGATAGGCAACAAGACACATAGATGGGGTGGCAGTGGGGGTGAGCAACATGCCCCTATGGGTGGGGGTGGCAGTGGTGGTGAGCAACATGCTCCTATGGTTGCGGGTGGCAGTGGTGATAGGCAACATGACACATATGGGTGGGGGTGGCAGTGGTGGTGGGCAACATGCCCCTATGGGTGGGGGTGGCAGTGGTGGTGGGCAACATGCCCCTATGGGTGGGGGTGGCAGTGGTGGTGGGCAACATGACACATATGGGTGGGGGTGGCAGTGGTGGTGGGCAACATGCCCCTATGTGTGGGGGTAGCATTGTTGGTGGGCAACATGCCCTTATGGGTGGGGGTGGCAGTAGTGATAGACAACATGCCCCTATGGGTGGGGGTGGCAGTGGTGATAGACAACATGCCCCTATGGGTGGGGGTGGCAGTAGCGATAGGCAACAAGACACATAGATGGGGTGGCAGTGGGGGTGAGCAACATGCCCCTATGGGTGGGGGTGGCAGTGGTGGTGGGCAACATGCTCCTATGGTTGCGGGTGGCAGTGGCAGTGGTGATAGGCAACATGACACATATGGGTGGGGTGGCAGTGGTGGTGGGCAACATGCCCCTATGGGTGGGGGTGGCAGTGGTGGTGGGCAACATGCCCTATGGGTGGGGGTGGCAGTAGTGATAGGCAACATGACACACATGGGTGGGGGTGGCAGTGGTGATAGGCAACATGCCTCTGTGGGTGGGGGCGGCAGTAGTGATAGGCAACATGACACATATGGGTGGGGGTGGCAGTGGTGGTGGGCAACATGCCCCTATGGGTGGGGGTGGCAGTGGTGGTGGGCAACATGACACATATGGGTGGGGGTGGCAGTGGTGGTGGGCAACATGCCCCTATAGGTGGGGGTGGCAGTTGTGGTGGCCATGGGATCCCTATGGAGGCCTGTTGCTAGTGGGCAGGCTCTGGACCCCTGGGTGTGTGTGACATTTGGCGGGTACATGTCATTTGTTTGTGTTGCGGTTGTCCGACATGCCGTCTGCGCGGTCCGCGTCTTTTCCTGATCCGGTCATAGATGTACAGGACTGGTATGACCTGTGCGATGGGATTCATGATGCGTTTGTGACGTACCTGTTGCTGGCTGGTCCGTCTCGAAGCCGTTGATTGTGATCTGGCGCGATTCGTACCTGATATGCAGCTCTACCGGATGCTGTGACGTGCTGTACCTGGCGACCTGTCCGGCGCGTAGGAAGTACGCATCGTACCTGTCCGGCCGGAAGTTGCAGTGTTTATGGTGCCCTGCGATGCAAATTGTGTGTTTACGGGTCAGGCTGGTATGGAAAAGGTGGATGGATTTGGAGCATACGTGTCGGTCACGAATTTGGCACGTTTCCGCATCGTACTTGCTCGCACGGACGGTCCCGCTCCTGGTACGATTCGGCCGTAAGGTAAGGCTACAGACAGCTCTTGGGGACCTGTCCGACCCAGATCGGAATTGCCCCTTAGTGAAAGCCAATATGAACCTTTTATTTAAACCAAGAAGAACCATATTTTCCTGTGATGCGGATTAAAATTAAGAAATAATTTTTATTCCTGATGTAGTACACTTGCATTATTGGAAGCACCTATTCAGAAGCATTAAAATTATATGCAGTAGTTATTTTTTTTTATATTAAAGTTTCTTGATTTGCATAGGCCTGCAACAGGTATTGGCTGTACACACACCTCTTTTTTTTCTTTTTTTTTAAACACTACGATACTAATAGAGTGTATTTTCTTCCCCCATCTTTCTTTGCTTTACAGCTTTACAGAAAACCTCCAAGCAAGACTTTTTCAGGGAGCGTCCTGAAAGAAACTGCTGACCTTTTTCATGGACGAGTTCCATTTGAACTTGGCAACGTGTTTGAGCTGCTTTGTAATTAATGTGCACTCACGAACAAGAAATTCGTGCTGTACGTCAGACATTTGATAGGATTACTACGGCTAGATCATTCTCGTGTTTTTTTAATGCTATGCAAACAATATTCAAAAGAAATAACAGAACACAGTCTCTTCAAACACTGCGTGTTAGCCAACACCACCTCAGCAAAAACACTTGTTTGGCGCAATTATTTCACAGTGAATCTTGGTGCAACCTAATTCCGCAGCCCTACGAATACAATTCAGTCTCTGAGAACGGTTTTCTCTTAGGTCAGCGTATAGTTCGCATTATTCATGAGTAAATTGAATATCAGTGTGGACTATGCTTCGCTGCTGTTTGTTAACTGTGAATAATTGATAACAGGTGACATCGAAAATGGTGGCATTTAGGCAATGGAAGTAACATGTGCTGACGGTATTTGAGACATAATTATCAAATACATTCAATCCATATTTCTGGATGCAGCACAAGAATATTCTCCATAAAAACAATTATTATGGGGAGTAGAAAAATGGCCAGCGAAAAAAAAGCACCTGTGGCTCTCCAGTTCGCAATGATTCCATTTTCGGCTCAATTTAATTTATTATAACCGTGTTTTTGTAATCATTTGTTTGTAAAAATATAAAACCTACATCATTGTAACGATAAACACATATTAAAGTAAAATAATTTCTTAATGTTTCGATTTCTTGAATGTTTTTAATCCAATAGTGACATCTAAAAAAATTATCTTTACAAATGTTCAAAGGCAGCTTTGAGGACACTACACAGTATTTAATAAAAAAGCAGAAGAAGCCATCTTAGCGGGAATAAAAAGAGACAACATCTTAACAAATGGGACTCGAATTTTCTGCCACTATATTTACGTTTCCCATCTTTTGCATGAAAAGACACATAAATCACATTCATAATATTTTCCTGAGTGAAACTGGCTAGCAATACTTTATTCATCACATTAAAAAATCACATACATAAGACACTGAAAAATAGTAAACATGCAAACAAATTAGAAATATTCAGTCCAAAATGTTTCACTATCAGAACTATTCAGATACTCAGGTGTTTCAGCTGAGCATTTGGCACACCATAGGCCAACATTTGTGGGAGCCCCAGACTGAATAACTTCATTCATCACTTGATAATTGTCAGAGTAAAGGGCCAACGTTTTCAGTTTTATCAGCCTTTGATTTTTGATCCTTACTTGTTTATAGTAATTAAAACTTTGGCCATTTTTCATTTTGCTAAATGTTCAAAGCCCTATATGTGGCATTACTTATTAAACAATTTGTTAGTGTAAGAATATCAAGGCCCATTTAAATAACTTCTGCGAATATCTCTATCTAAACTTAAGCAAGCTACTATTTCCTTCACAGACAAAAAAGAACAAATACAAACTTCGAGCACTTTATTGGAGGCAATGTATAACAGTCTCGTAATTTGAGGTTCTTCAAGTTTAGCCAAACACCCTGAGTCCTACCTAGTATAAAGTCTTGAGGATACAACTTTGGACGAGGAAGCACACTAGAATAGAATTCAATGTCAACAAAATTCACACTCAACACACAATGTTAACCATCTTCTTTTCCAATTATTTCAAAGCCTTTGGTACTTCTTTGGTACTTCTTAGCAGAGACATGGACATAATCAATTGGATAACAACAAATACCAGTTCAAAACGTAAGTTGGGCAGGACTGCCCAGAGGAAATCAGCAGCATCAAAATTAGCTGAGATAACAGAGGTCCAATTAACAATGTGTTTCTAAACATGTTCGGATTTGGAATCAGTCTAGTATGCACATTACATGGGAGGACAAGACAATCCATACATTCAGGAAGTGGTTCTGTACTACTTCTCAATTTAAAATCCCGTGACAGGATAAGGAGGCTTTAGATTATACACCTTGACTTCCAGAGAGTCTTAAAAAATAGCTCCCTTTCTATGGGATCGAATTGCACATGGAGTTTAACATAATCTGCACTACAATCAATCATATTGCTCGACTAAAACAACAAGTTCTCATTCACAGCCATCAACCACAAGTTCCACTGATTTATGATACATTGTGGAATCTAATGTAAGGAATCATCGACAGGGAAATCCTACTTCCATAAAGTCTTGTGTTGGAGGACGCCACAACCATGTCTCTTGGATTCAAAGGGCTGCATCGATGGAGAGGGATTGAGTAAAGCTAACATCTTTCAACAGCCATGCTGGCAGCTGACTTGAAGAATCATGCCTCATGAGCCAGCCATTGTCATTACGAGTAGAACATGATGGGGTAACGGACCTGACAATGGAGACACACATAGTAGGTATACTCAGGGCGGTTTTCCTTGACAACTGTGTGACAACAGAGAGTTCCTGGTGTCTTCTTTCCCATGGGGCCAACCAATTAGTACCAACGGGGAATTCCCAAGAAGATTTCAACTAATACAGTGATTATTATATTCACTACGGTTAAATGTGTGTGTTTGCATGGTGTACATGAGTGACTACACTAATTAAGGAATCTGGTCCTGAAGAAAGACAAAGACCCAAATTTATCGGCTAAAACTTGTAGAACAGTCGAATGCGGGAACAATATTTATCTGAACAAAAGTTGATTTCTCTTTCGTGCTATACTAGTGTCTTTATATTTCTTTTTAGGCACATCAATTCCAAATTCAAGGGAGTACACATTTAGGGTAGTATGCACAACCTCGCCCCATCTCTTTTCAGCAGTGGAAAAAAGGAAAATTAGAATGATAATAACATGTCATTTTATTTTTCCTTACTAGGCAGTTTTGGGGGCGGGGCTGAGCTGTCTCACTTCCATCAAGGGGAGGGGTGGTTCACGTACTTAAGTGTGCATGATGGTTTGGCCGGCCATCTTGGGCCGGTCAAACAGTAATATGCAATTAGGATGTTCTACCTAGGCTGTAATGTCAGCCTAGGTAGAGAACATACTCAGACTTCCAGTTCCCGTCTGAGCACCGAACCACAGTGCTCAGACCAATCATGATGCTGCTGCCATAGTGACAGCAGCATCGTCATTGGCTTAGGGGTGTCTGGGTGTTTCCTGATTAGAGACAATGCTGGAGGAGAGATCGAGAGACGATGGCCCTGCAGAGCAGGTTAGTGGATTTTTATTTGTTATTGTCACCACTCCCGCTGTGTACAAGCCGCTGGGATTAACATTCAATAACAAGTATTTATAAACAACAAATTCATTTTAAAAGCATATCAATCAAGAATCAGATGCATAAACATACTATTTAAATTAATATAGAATTTTATTCCAGTGCTAAGTGAATTTTTGTTTTTAAATCTGTCGACGGAGAGTTTCAGTGGAAATCAGGTTGGTTCACATCACCTTCTTCAGGACATATATATTAAAATCAAGGACTATAAAAACCAGAGAATCAGCCAATTACTAAATGCATTATATATTCAATTACATCCAGTTTTTAATTTACTCCTAAGTGCAAAATGTACTATCTGAATACTAATCACCCCCATTCATTATATATCTCAATGTTTGTTTAACATTTGTACACCAATATACCTCTAGATGCAACTGTAGAAATGATTAGAAACATACTACAAGTACACTATATCTTCATTACCGGATGTGTATAAATAATTCTCAAAAATAAAATGTTGTTGTTCGAGGGAGAGTTCTTCAGCCAAACCAAAGAAACCAGCATGTGAGCCACATGTGCTCCGAGTCGGACATGTTTATATGTTAAAGAGTTAGGAGGCCAAGCACATATACAATAATATAACCACTTTCTATGAGAATGAATATCACTGGTTGAGATTTATCGATGATGTATTTTTTATCTAGCAAGGTAGTAAGGAGGAACTAATCACCTGATAGAATGATTTAACTGTTGTGATCCCAACCTCAAGTTCAACTCATCAGTTAATAAAATAGGTGGCACACACTTAGAGAGGGACCTTTCCAGGGAGAAGAGCGAGGCAGCACCTATGATGTAGATCTACCATCTGTAGGCTACGGTATGGGGTCTGCTGACAAAGCACAGAGATCTTCTAATATATAATAATACTGCTTCTTAGCAAGGGGAGGGAGGTTAGGCTCTATTGTCCTTCTATGATGACATCTCCCTTCATGATTTATGGACTAGATGCTATGCTGACTGTATTTTTACAATGCATTTTCATGCTTGTTGTGGCACGTATACTGCATGTTAGGGCACATTAGTTAAAATAAATATTTTAAATTGTTTAGTGTCTCTGTCAGACCTTATTGTGGACAAGTACAAGAATGAGAGCAAAAGGGTGTGTCTTGTTACAGCGATTCTTGAGAGATCTGGGAGTGTTGTGTTCTGGGGTGTCTAACCATTTTTTTCTCTATGAGTGAGTAGGAGAGCAAGTGAGACACTATAGCGAATTGGTCCTGGGCTCGTGGGTACTGAGGTGGTAGGAAGACTCAGTCCCTATACACCAAGGTCTGTAATCCTGCGCATAGTTCTGTGTTTGTGCACAATCCCCGCAACCGGAGTTTTATCCATTTTTCACAAGACTGCTCATCCCAAAATCAATTGACGCGTACCCATTTTCAACATGAGTGCTCCTGATGAGACAAACCCAATGATAAAGCATGCCACCTAGAGTGGTGCGTGAGGGTTTGTCCTAATTTCTATAGAGATTCTACACAATACCCAGGTGGCTCACATAGAGTTTACAGTAGGCATCTCCTTACATACATTAGCCCCATGGTTGATAATAGGGGTAGGAGTAACTAATCTAATTTAGTGTCACATAATTAATGTAAAATTTAGCATAAATACTGAAAATGCATTGTGCGCACAAAAATTATCCAAACTGTCCATTCATGTGAAAACTCAACTCAAAAATGTCATTTTAAGTGGATTTTGGTTACTTGTGTTCATAACAGCGTCTCTCATGTTTGGATTTGTAGTTTTTGCTAAACAATTACTGGAGCGGCCTGCTCGTGTAAAAACCTAGCTGAAATGTATGTTGACTGGCCATGTTAAAGGAATTGTTGCTCGAGTTTAAAACACTGACATTCAACTTCAAAATTTACAGTTTTGCTCTAAAAAATTACCCATAATGATTCGCTTGGTATGCTGTCGGTCAATGACGATGCTTATGAAGCTCACAGTAGCCCTTTTGGATAATGCAGAACCACCCTGTCTGAGTTTCCTACCTGCCCCAAAACTCCTACACTTACATTACCTTAAAGGGAGCAATTCAAAGGAAAGCAATTCATGGAGATGTCATAATTAACTTGAGTGTACATTTCACTCCATTAAAAAAATTTACAAGTATTACTGGCCCTTGACCTCCCAGGAATGTGCTTAGCCTGCTTTGTGCACTGACACTTTGCTGGCATATGGGGCAGGTAAACAGCCCTTTAGCATTTCTAATCCCATTCTCAGTTTTCCCCCAGAGCTCACATAGCTCAAAATATTTTTCAAAATGTAGCTGATATGTCTTTGAACTTTTACAAGTCACTCTCACAAATATTGTAACAGAAACCTATCTCTTTCCTGTTTTTTTTGTTAATATCTTCCCCTATGAAAAAGAAGACCCACTGGTGTAGCATGGCTCCTAACAAAATCAAGTGGATTGTTTTTCCTCTTTTGAAGCATACTGAGAGTGTGGGGGCTGCAGTGAGGTGATCTTTATGAATTAGCGTTACAGCAAACAAATGATGGACAGAATGCTGACAATGCAAATATTCTCCCCCAGTCAATAGATCTGAGTTAAATCCATTGTTCTTTTGCCCACTACGCCAATCCAGTTTGGACCGAGCCATATGCAAATCAGTCTTGACCCTATGCCCCATGGGAACAGTCCAGACCGAAATGCCAGGCCAGGTCCTCCCTGGACCGGAAATAAGCACCCTGGGACTGGTTTCAGGATATGTCACCCTTCTTCAGCCAGGCTAGCTTGAATCCAGTGGCACAGTGAGCAGGGGACCCACGTCTGGGCATACCCATGCCACTTAGGATGAAACGTGTTACAGCAAACAAATGATGGGCGGAATGCTTACAATGCAAATATTCTCCCCCAGTCAACAGATCTGGGTTCAAACCATCGTTGTTTTGCCCACTATGCCACCCCAGCTAGGACCCAGCCATATGCAAATCAGTCTTGACCCTGTGCCCCATGGGAACAGTCTAGACAGAATTGCCATGCTAGGTCCTCCCTGTACTGGAAACAAGCATCCTGGGACCGGTTTCAGGGTATGTCACCCTTCTTCAGCCAGGCTACCTTGAATCCAGTGGCACAGTGAGCAAGGGACCCACGTCTGGGCATACCCATCCCACCTAGGCCAAACAGTGTTACAGCAAACAAATGATGGACAGAATGCTGACTAGGCAAAAATTCTCCCCCAGACAAAAGATCTGGGTCAAATCCATTGTTCTTTTGCCCACTACACCACCCCAGTTTCGACCCAGCCATATGCAAATCTCACAAATATTGTAACAGAAATCTATCTCTTTCCTGTTCTTTTGTTAATAGCTTCCCCTATGAAAAAGAAGATCCATTGGTGTAGCATGGCTCCTACCAAAATTAAGTGGATTGGTTTTCCTCTTTTGAAGCTTACTGAGAGTGTGGGGGCTGCAGTGAGGTGATCCTTATGAATTAGCAGCAAGTGTTGGGTTTAGGTATGTGCTTATTCTGTGGCAGACAGCTGTTTGAGTCTGAGCACTACCTGAAAGTGAAATAATCTCAGGAGCACTACACCACTTACACACTACATAAAAGTGGCAGGGCATTTTCTGTAACTGGTAAATACAGAAAGGAAGAAAACAATTGAGATAGAAATTGGTGCAAGCACAAAAGACAAAAACATTGATTAAGGGCTGCTCTTAAGCATGAAGACCTGGAGACAAAAGTGTCACCTTATAAGAATACTGGACAAATTGGAAGGCCCAAATGGGTGCCATACTCATGTGATATGGACTTGGGGACAACGAACACTCACACTTGTTAGTGCATATGCTCCTCAAATACTGCAAGATAAGGTATTCACTGAAGTGGGACACAAACTCTTGGATACACCATAGTTGATGCTCATTATGGGGGACTTTAATGATGTTATGGACAGCTCGCTGAACAGAGCCTGTAGGAAACAGCATGGCGAACAAGGGGAGACATGATTAAAGAAATGTATAAAGGGGAAAGCCTGCTTGGCATGTGGAGAAGGGCTCACCTGTACGACTCTTAATACTCCCATCACTTAGAGGCACACCATACATACTCCAGAAGTGACTACATTCTGATTTCAGATAAGAACCTGCCTTGATTAGTGGACATAGACTACAAGGCCAGAGGAATCTTAAAACACTCCACACTAGCATGCGGTTCGCAAATAAAGTCTTATAGAGAAAAGATAATTTAGATACTGTGTTTAAGAAATCTTCAAGATAGGAAAACAGCAGAAAACCACTTAGGGATGCCACACATTATTACTTTGAAGGCAACACAAGAACAGGAGAAATGGCACAGGCCATTTGGAAGTGCTGTATATCAGTGAGCGGGATAGGCAATAACACAGATGTCCATTAGAAGAACCCAGATTTGGCAGATGGTGAAGAAAATAAAGAGGTTCTGAACAAGTCAGATCCACAGCCCAAAGGCAGCTGGACCTCATGATGGCAGAATACAACCATTTGGGAGCTATATGGCAAAAAAGGGATTTCGTGCCACTCGAAAGAAGATATATGAAGTAGGTAACAAATCTGACAAGCGGTTAGCCTGACTCATTAGAAAGGTGGACAGGATGAAGTGGGTGGAGATAGTTAAAAATGGAGAGGGTTGGAAAGTAAGAGAAGATGAGGGTAGTTCAGGGAATTACCCAGGCCTCCACGAGATGCATAGTGATCGAGAAGTGGAGGCCAGCTTTGGCGAGCAAGATGCGATGCGGCAGATCACAAAATCAAAATTAACATGTGATATGATGGTGGTCTGAACAGCCTTATTGTGATAGAAGAAGTGGAGGAAGCGATACAACAGTTGCCGATGGGCTAGACCCAGGGCCCGATGACCTGCTGGGTGAACTGTATACGAAATTTGATTTACTGCTGGGGACACCTATTTAGATATGTTTAATGATGCTTGGAAAGTAAAGAACTTACTTAATGATCTCAGGAAATCAACAATGGTGGTAAGTCAAAAAGAAGGAAATACAGGGAATGCATTTCCTTGTAATGATCGATTTTGCTGATGAACATAGAGGTTAAACTCATGACCCAAGTCCTAGCAAATAAACTTATCTGTGTTGTACCACACTTGATATACGCAGCACAAAATGGGTTTATCACTGTACGCGGCTCAACCAGAGGAGGGAGCAACACTGGATGGAGAGGTGGGGAAGTAGAGACACATCGACAGCTATCCTGTCTCTTGATGCTGAGAAGGTGTGCGACTCTTTTAAATGGAGTCTCCTCTTCTGAATGCTGGAAGCCAAAGGGATAGAGCCTGGCTTCAGATCCTGGGTTAAGCTGGGTGAATGGATGAATGTCCACAATTTCAAACTTCAAAGGGGACCATAGCAGGGCTGCCATCTCTAACCACTTTATAAACCACCCTGGCCAGTCCTGCCTGGACATACCCCAACTAGGAGAAACTGGGGTAGGACTACACGCCATCTACCCAGAGCAGACACCCATTTTGGAGGCTCTCCCTTCAGATAAGGGCACAAAAACTGCTGAAGGTCTAATCCTTTTTGAGGGTCTATTGTAATGTGTGTCTGACGCAGCCCAAATAATGTAGGCGTGCTTGGCACAGTTCCTGGTAGCTGCAGACAAAGGGACTGCCATGTGTGTAGGTCCACCATCTGTCTGATAATGGATCCTCGTATACTTTCATCGTATATCATATCATATACTGTCCATTGTCTATTCTCTATATTCGCTGTTGCCTTTGTATATCATAATGCTATACTATATAATATCATTATGCTAATACTATATTCTTTGCGCTACTTCTTGCCAATACTCTTTGTGCTCACATCCAGCCAATATTGGCAGATTATATCTACACTGTGAGTTAAAATTGCACATCTCTCGTACACACCATTGTAAAGTTTTCTTTTTGTGTTTAAACACATGTATCTGTTTATCTCTTATGGAATCCAGGTACTCTGCTGTCCTTATGTAATGTAACTGGTTCTCTTGTAAAGCACTCCAGGCCATATGTATCATGCAAAATTGCGATCACAAATTTCGGCGTTTGCGATCACAATTAGGTTTAATGGTATGTATAAAAGAAAAACTGCCAAGCAAAATAAGGAATCGCAAAATTTGCGATTCCTGATTTTGCGAATGCATTTAAGGAATCGCAAATTGTGATTCATTAAATGGAATGTATGAGGCACCAAAGTTGTGCGAATATGGATTAAGGAATCACAAATTACCACCAACTACAGGTTGGTGGTAATTTCAAAGTGGCATGTGGGACACACATATGCCCTTAGGGCATGTATGTGCGCCACATGTGCTCCCATGCTCATTTCAGGAGTGCAACATGGTGTCCTTTTGACACCCAGGCACCCTTGAAATTGCATTCTCAATTAGCATTTCTCTAATTGAGAATCGCTAATTGAGAATGTCTTCCCATTCATTCCTATGGGCCTCTAGTCCCATAGGAATGAATGGGGAGGTATTCCTTAATTGCAAATCGCAATTTGCGATTCGCAGTTAAGGAATATGTAGGATTCTCAAAATTATTTGCAAATCCTTCATACATAGCGTTTTGCGATTCTCAAATAGCGATTCTCTAAAAATCGCTATTTGAGAATCGCAAATGTATCCTCTGATACATATGCCCCTCTGTCACACTCGGGTAAGGAATGCACTATATAAAAATGCAAAATAAATAAATTGAACCCCTGGCATGCTGGGTTCGTGAACATAGGATAGGCTTGGTTCTGAAAACAGTCCAGTGGAGAAGACAAAATGTCACTCATCCGGAATGATGTCGTAAGGTACGTGTTCCGACTGAATTCCACGATCTCTATGCTGATGAAACGTTTTGAACATGCTCGGGTTACAAATCGGTGATGTTTAGCACCTGGAAATGGCAGGAGGCGGCCTTTTCTCGGCACCAGACTGATGGTCCGAGATGATGGTTTTCAATACCTGAGGATCGAACTAACGAGAGACAAAAGACCTTGGGTTTTTGCACTGATTAGATTTAAAGTGGAGGCTAGGCACTGCAGGATATTGTCACTTTCCTTTCTAGTAGCAGCAGTGGTATTTAGAAAAACCTCACTGCTAATATTACTGTATGCACCCCACACTATCTCAATGACTCATTCTTAAAGAAACTGGAGGGAGAACTGAGAAGTCCGCTGTGAGATGGGAAATGTGTACATAGCATTATCCAGTCTGTAGAGCTCACAATACCTGGGATGCATTACTCTCCCACGCACTAGATATGACTACTTAGCCTCCCATTTGGTGAGGCAAACAAATGGGGTTTTACAGAACATGACGACCCAGCATTCAACATTGTTAGAAAGCGTTGAGGACATGCATCACTTTGAAGGGGATGAATGGTTGAATAGACTCCCTACGACCACAAGAGTAGTTTCTTTTCCCTAGAGCAGAATAATTTGTAGAATTGATGGTGGAATTGATCTCAGCGCCAGGATACCCGCTGGGTGACAGCTGCGCTTAACAAGCATTAAAATACATACATACATACATACAATGGTTCAGGTGTGGACCATGGCCACGGCGACACTGAGGTGGCACAGCGTACACAACCGGAAGACACACTGATGGGGGAGGTGACACACATGCAAGGTTTCAGACACTAGGACATTTTTGGAATATCTGAACTATGCTACATATTAGACATAGAGAGGATAAAAGACTTCAAGCATCTCTAGCTAGAATTTGAATTACACCAGTCACAACACTATCATTACTTACAACTAAGAAATGCACTGGGAACAATCGATAAGGCCTAAACAGAGTAGCAGTATGCAACTCCATTTGAAAGGAGAGATCAAGGTGAGAAGCTAGGTAAAGGGGCCATCTTGCCGACTGATAAAACACTAATCAACAACACCCCGATAATTGTGACCTCTTAAAGAGAAATAAAATAAAGATGTAGGAGGAATTGAGGATGAAGACTGAAGTGAGATACTTCAACACCGGGGCACGTTTGCTGTCAGAAATACTTTCAGGCTTATCCAACTCAAAATTCTTGCTAGAGCGTGCTATCACAGGACACGTCTCTTTAAGTTGGGCCTTGCTCCCTTCGCAAACTGCCTCACTTGCACAAATGGGGAGGGTACAATTATGCATGGGCTATGGGCCCATGGCCTACTACAAATGTTTTGGGCGTAGATACGTAGAGAAATGTCAGAGGTTTTAGGAGAATGCTTCCCACTCACAGTTAAACAGGCGATAGTGGAGGTTTCATAGGAGGACAGGCTTAATAGATACAAGGCAGTGTTTTGTTCCATGGGAAAAAGAGACATTATGAAGGAACTGGGGAGACCTCATCACACAGACAATTTGAGCATTAGAAGCAAAGGAATGACATCTGCATGAAAGGTAAAAAACGATATCGGACCAAGATGTTCTCTACGGAAATATAAACAAAATTTGGCATCTGTGGGGTCTGGTGGAGGACGAGTATCAAAGGCCAGGTACAAAACTTCTTCTCGAACAGATTCATTGAGGCATAAGGAGCATACAGCGCATTTGAGCTGTGGGAGATGTACTGACCATATGATAGTGGAAAATGAACCATGGAAGTGAAGATAAATTGTCTGAGATGCAAAGTTGTTCAGTTATTAATGCAATTTACCTGACTGAAATACAATAAAAAGATGTTCTTAACCGCATGCGCGTGGCGCGTTTCCCCGCTGTGCGCTGAGAATCGCGGAATCCCGCGATTCATGACATGCTCAGCTCGTCATGAGCGTACGAGAGGTGTACCTCATGACGAGCTGAGCTCGTCATCAGCGTGGAAGGGGTTAAAAAACAGAAGACTTGGAGAAAATATACTCAGTCTCATGTGTACAATATTGTCACAGAAATTGGCTGCCCAAAGGAGGAGAAACATTGAGGGCCTTATTACGAGTTTGGTGGTTCGACCACCGTAGAACCGTGTATGCCCCTTCCAGAAGCCCACAGCGCTGGCAGTCCAAAGACCACCCTATTTTAGTTGACCACATAGCTAGCAGTGTGGAGGTGGGGATCTTGCGGCAGTGGTGAGTACTTTTTCCAAATATATTGATGCCTGTATGTACATTTTGATTGCATATATGTCAGATGCACGCATATGCATGATGTATGTGGAAAGACACCATATACCCATTTACAGGGTTCAGCCAATATGTGGGCAGTACTGGTAATGTGTATATGGTACAAAAAAGACTCACCTGTATATCGCTGCACACAGTACAGTATTGATAAACAGTTGTGCCTTTGAAGTGGGGAGAAGCTTCCAGAGGTTTGCTTTGAAGTACCCCGGTGCCCTGCCTTCCTGGCCCTGCCCCCAGACTAACTACATTTGTATGCAGCCCTTTGTGTGGAGACAGAACCGAGCCTATTCATATGCTATAGGACTGGGCCCAGCTCCTCCCTCCCATCCTGCCACACCTAAGCTCCCCATTGCTTGTGGCTGATGATGGAGCAGGATTTCACAAAAAGAGACCTGCTTGGATGTATACCCCCATAATACGTACTAACAGTAAGTAGTAATAGAAAACTATTATATACCTTACATAAACACGAGGGGAAATGCTTTGCGCATGCATGCACTAGCATGATATAATACTTGAAAGAGTTAAAACTGTATTTACATTGTGCTTTGAAAGAAACGAGAAATAATGCATGACTAGCCCGCATGTGCATATCGTTGTTTGCATGTTGCATCTTGCTTAGAAATATTAAATAATGCTGCTTTTGCTTAAAGCTGCTAGGAAAAACACTAACAGGGAATAGTGCAAAGGTGGGCGATAAACAGTGAAAAGTGCATTATCATATAATTAATGAATGTCTATGTTCCATTTGCTATAGTGAGCGGGATGAGATTCCCTTTTTCCCTTAACTTAGCCAGATAGAGGAGGGACTGGAATAAGATTGAAAATGTCATGACAGATCAGGCAGAAGTGCTGAGTGCTGCAAATAAAGAACAAGGGTTCAAAGCCGATGTGCTGAAGGAGAATATTAAGTGCCTGCCAAGAGATGTGACCGACCTTGGAACCAAAGACTCCTTCTGTGGACATTGCTGAAAAATATGAATAAACATATTGAAATATATCTGGTGTTAAAATCGTGAGTACGAGTCAAGAATTAAGCTATGGGAAAGGATGTAGAACAATAACATGACCAAATTTTAATGAAGTCACAGTGGTGTGACATGCCACCTCCTAAAATTCACCATTCAACTGTCGACTTACGTGAAAATGTTTCAACTGATGTGGGACGGCCATGTAGGTTTTAGGGTATAACTGGGGTGCCTTAAGGGATGTGGTTTAGGCTTGTGGAGAGGTAGAGATGAAGGGTGAAAGCGTTGCTGTTCGTCGATTTGCAGAGAGGCCTAGCTGTTCCTGTCCCTGTCCTACTCCTGTGTCCTGAAATCTCTGTTCCCTCATTCTATCCCATGGGACCCCCACCATCACCTTGGCCAGGGGTTGGTTTTCCACAGATCCTTTAGGTTTGTATTATTCTGACTCGTTCTTGCAAAATTACTTGCAAATGACAATAATCCTGGGAGCCAGACAATAATCCTGGGAGAACGGAATCACCCTGCTCAACAAATCTGCTTGCACATTAAGACACCCCGGAATGTACACTGCCCTCAGGGAAAGAACCGTCTCCTGTGCCCAAGCAAAAATCCGATCCGAGATTACTGATAAAGACAAGGCTCTCGTCCCTCCCTGTCGATTGAGATAGGCTTTGGCGGTCATGTTGTCCGTACGTACCAACACTGAATCTCTTTGAAAAGTGAAGACTATCTCTTTATTTAGTAGAGAAGACAAGGTAGCATTGTTTTCTGTTGTTGCTAACAGAAATTTTTATTAAGAAAACTCAGAAAATTATTGCCGTAATATTTTGTGGAGGGAGGGTCAGTAGAAGGAGTAATACTGATGTCAGAAAAAGCAGCGCTGGCATTGGTCAGGCAGCGGGCGTGTTCTGAGCTCTGATTGAGTGGTTGGTGTGCGCTGTGCTAGTATTGGTCGGGATAGCAGATACGTAGAGAGCCATGATTGGATGGTTGGTGTGAGTCGCGCTGGTATAGGATGGAAGTTGACAAATAGAATAAGTAGAATTACGGAAAGGTTGTCTTGTTTGTTTTTGCTGAGATGCATTATCGTAAGGAGTCAGAAAAATTAAGTTGCTTAAGAAAATAAAGAATTTCTTTAGCAGAGATAAACCAATTGGAACTAGGGAGGGAATTCCGATTCCACCTCCAAGAACACCTGCTTCCTATATGATGTTGGAGCGAGGATACCATACATGTATGTGGTTAGAGAATTGGGTGGATTATACAAAAGATGATGGTGTTATAGCTTTTCTACAGCATGGTTCATTTAATGTAAGAATATTGCAGAATTTGAGAAATCGAATGAATTCATTAGAGCCGAATCCCAGACTTACACAGTATGAAGCATTGGAAGAATGGGAAGTTGAGGCATTTGAGAGAAAGAGATATAGAAGTAACAGAAGTTACAGGAGTATGATGTTTAGATATCCTTTTGAGCAGAGGGAAGATAAGCTGAAAAGATGGAGGAGAGCTGTGATAACAGAAGGTTTGTACCCAGTTTTAGTTGCTGAAGATCAGACAGGAGGCAAGTGAAAAGAGAAATTGAAAAATATAGAGACTTCTAGCATAAGGGATGATCCGAATGATTTTGATGATGAGGATGAATTTTTAGAGGATATCATTACCAAAAGACCTCCGCCATATGAAGAAAATTCAGGGGAGGTGACTCCAAGTGCTCCACAAATGGGAACCCCATTTTCTCCAAAAGTCACAGAAATAGCTAAAGTAGTACGAGAAAATTAAATGAATTTGTTGAATAAGGCAAGGATAGAGCAGGTCCAGAAACTGAATCAGTTGAGTCTGAATGCAGAAGTATTAACAGTACCGGTAACAATTAGTCCCGTAGTCTCATTTTATGGAGAAAAGCAGAATCTATCAAAAGTACATACGTTGGCTGTTCCGAAAAGTAGCGTCAGGAGTGAAATGATGAAGGTAGCAAATGAATATAGAAAGGCTGATCCGAATAACACATTGTTAGATCTTTCAGTTTTTGAGTTGATAACAGGACCCCCTAGAAGAAGTATCCAAATAGACCCAAGAAAAATTGGACCGAATGTCACTCCAGTAGCAGGGAGATCAGCAGGTCCTTCACCAGAAGAATTAATTAATTGGGAAATAGAATTGGCAAAGCCAAAACTTCATCCACAGAGTATAAATGTGAGCCAATTAAAAGTACATTTGGAAGAGATGATTATTGGTACAATAAATCCAGACAGATTAGGGATTTACCGGGATGAAGAGCTGTTATTTTTGTGTAAAAGCATTACTTGGAGAGCGAAGAATCTTCATGAGAAAATATCAGAAGCTGCAAGCGAGTTATAGAGTTAGAGAGTAGACATAGAATAATCGAAAGTGTTGCAGAAATCATACAGAATGGCGTTTACTGACAAAGATCCAGAGAGTTTGAATGCGTCTGGAAAAAGGTAGCAAATAAAAGAATTAATTAATATTTAGAAGAAATGAGGAGATGTAGATCTATGGAAAAATAGATGGACTAGAAAGAAAGACGAAGCAGCTGGTAAAGGAGCGTCTATGTTTTCGTTAGAAGAGACATGGCAAGTTGAAAGGGCGTGTCCAATGACAGAAGTTCCAGGTGGTGGATATGTTCACGTTTCTTGGACAAGACAGGATATACTGTCTTTCACTAATGATTTTCCCAGATTAAGAGAAAAACCAGTTGAGTGGTACAAACTGGTACAAAGCTTTGTGAAAGTCTCAAAAGTTTTGTTAAAGGATTTAGATGGATCGTTTGATATTGTCGTTCCTGCTTATTAATGGAGAGAATGTAAGATCACTGTTGATTGGCCAAAAGAAAAATATTCTAGAGACCCTAAAACAGGTGCACCGTTAGATGAAGTCATGAAAAAGTATAATCAGGTAATCACTTATTTGAAAGGGAAGATTTCCCCGAAAGAAACAGATTGGGTTAAAATTGATAGGACGACCCAAGAACCGAAGGAATCAGTACATGCCTATTACGAAAGGTTGTTGCAGGTATTCAAGCAGTACAGTGGGTTTGAGAATATTGGAGACAAAGATTTGGGACATTTTGTGTATCGTTTGGTGTTTGGACTTACACCAGAGATTAGCAATATATTATTTGCTGGCAGAGCAAAGCAGTTGATGAAATACTAAGCTATGCCAAGTATTGTAGTGACGAAATTGATACCAAACATAAACGATTGAAAGAGAAAATGATGTGGGCGCAAGTGAAGGTAGCAAAGCAGCAAGAAACAAACAATAATACTCAAACAGTTTACCAGATGAATGGTCAGAATCAGAATGGTCAGGTACCCAGTGGAGGTATAGGAAAAATGAGCAGAGAGGAAGCTATGAAGAAATTTCCTTGTCATGTGTGCAGAAAGCATGGAAATTGGAAGAACGAGTGTAGATCTGCTAAAAAAAATAATGGGGTAAATCAAGATTTAATTCCACAGATGCAGAATGAGGTGGGTGTAAATCAACAGCAGCAGCAGCAGATAGTTACTCCACAGTTACAGGTGCCACAAGCTCCCATGCCAAATAATGTGAATGCTCAAGTGCAGAGGTACAGTGCCAATACTGGATTTCACGGAGGTGATAAAGTTGGTAAGAATTAAACTGTGTAAATGGTTCCACAGTATTGGTTGCAGTGCACAGAGAGTGATTCAGACTCATCTCAATGACAGTGCCTGAGGGGGGAGGAAGAGTGCGTACTTGGCGTATCCTTAGTGGTAGATCAATCAGGTCCATTTGTTGATGGAAAAGTGGAAGGTAATGACATTACATTCCTAGTGGATACTGGTGCTACCCGTTCTACCGTGAGAGCAGCAGAAATCCCGAACCTACCCCTCTCGGGAGAAACTATCCAAGTTGTAGGAGTATCGAATAAGGATATTAGAACACCAGTCACAAATCCAATAGAAGTTCATATTGGAAACTTTAGAGACATGCATCGGTTTTTGGTATGAGTCCAGTAAATCTCTTAGGTAGAGATTAATTGCACCATCTATTGTACGCCAGATGGTATTGCATCATTCTACACGGACTACTAGAGAAATAATTTCACTCTAGTTTAGCACATAGTCTAAATAGCATCTAGATAATGGTTGTCTACTTTATCTGCTCCTATGTAGGACATCCTCTACCCTTGATTTTCCGTACTTGGAGAACGAAAGGAGAGATCAATAGGAAACACGCAAATAGTATTTATATGGCACTTTCTCTCACATGAATTTTCCTGAAACTTTCGGTAAATATAACTCTGATATGTCTTAACAAACTTAATATCTGGCCCTAGAAACAACCACAGATCTTTCATTAAGTATACACTTCTTTTGTCCAGTATTGAATATACAGTGACACCTCATCTGGACACCTACTTTATGTTTCTACACATTTTGGTCACGCCGGAAAGGTTCCAATTTAATCGGTAACTACACTGAAACCCCCTTCTTTAAACTATCTTAGAACGCTAGTAGAGTGTGTTCATGCACAAGGAACTTTCTTCACTTTTAATCACAGTTAAGCATGCATATGAATTATTGTGTTTTACTAAACCACCACGTACACGTTTTGGGTGAGTTTAGCACTTTGGTGTGTGTCTATATCTTTTTATTATTCCCTTTCTGTTCATTTGTTTGAACACTCCCTCTTTCAAGGTGAAGGTATTCAAATAGGAAGCTTTTCTCCTCTTTTCTTTTCCTTTTTAAACTGTTTTTTAAAAAAAACATATTTTTTTAGAGATTGCAAAAACTTAGACAGGAGAGATGCTATATATCGGTTTTGCCTGATTATCATTCACAGACAGTACCTGTATCTGAGCTGGCTTCTTTCCTGAGGAAGGCATTTTGATGACGAAATGCACGTAGAAACCACCTGGGAGCAGAAGTCGCTTCAGGGCACAGATACAAACTTATACTTTAAAAGCCTATATATATATATATATATCAGATCAGGTATCAGAGCACCACTTTCAAAACATGTGGACACATTCATTTTTGTTAGGCACGGGGAGATTAAGTGATTTGCCCAGAATCACAGGATGTTAAGCGTTGTTGCCG
Organism: Lissotriton helveticus; assembly: GCF_964261635.1. Taxonomy (NCBI): domain Eukaryota; kingdom Metazoa; phylum Chordata; class Amphibia; order Caudata; family Salamandridae; genus Lissotriton; species Lissotriton helveticus. Next base: position 82,363,167 of record NC_136062.1, read on the forward strand.
AGACTCAAATCCTGTTCCCCAGCTTCGAGGTCGATCGCCATAGCCTTAGGGCTACATCCTCTCATCAACAGAAAATGTGTACGATAACTACATATCATGAAAATATAAAACATATCAAATATATAGAATATTTTGCTGAATGAATTCTTGAATTGTCAATTATATCCATACAATTATATAGATTTCTTTGATTGCTTAGTATGAATGACGTGGTGTGTATGTGGTAAGTCTACTTTTATGTCAGAATAAGGAATATCTTAATATCAATAAATACATTTTGTATTTTTTCATAATTTTGGCTTGTGTCTCTCCTGATATTTTATGTATTTTTTTGTCATTAATTTGTTTGAAGTTGCCCTAGTAACTTACAGTATGGTATTGCATTTCAGACACCTGATGAGGATGTCAAGTTTAAGATGATGCTAGCAAAGCAAGGGGCAGAAGTGGATGAGTTGTTTTTACTTCTCACAGAAGAGAATTTGCCTGAGGAGTTAAAAAGTGCGGTGAGATCGGATGTGTGGGATTTTTCAGGAAAGGAAATTGGCCTAATGACAAATGTAGATCATATTCAGATAACAGTGAAAGTGGTTGCTGTATACCCAAACACCTCAGAACAAAATGAGTTCGGAAGTAATTGCAGGAGTCATTCCTTTGATCAAACAAATTATTGAACAGGGATTTCTGAAAGAGATACCGAGCAGTCCCTGTAATTCGCCTATAATTGGAATTTAGAAGCCCAGTGGGAAATACAGAATAATGCAGGATTTAAGAAAGATTAATAAAATTGTAGTACCCTGTTGTCCATTAGTGCCAAATCCAGCAGTGATCCTTTATCAAATTCCCTGTGATGCTGAATGGTACACAGTGATTAATTTGGGCCAAGCATTTTTCTAGCTTCCTTTACATACAGAAAGCCAGTATTTATTTGCTTTTCTGTTCGGAGATCATGTTTTGGCATGGTGCCGAGTTCCTCAAGGGTACACTGAGAGTCTCTCAATCTTTAATCAGATCTTGCAAAAATGTCTGGAGACTTTAGTCATGTCAGGAAATTCAGTGTTGGTTCAATACATTGATGACATGTTAGTGGCCTCAAAGACACGAGAGGCATGTGTGACAGACACAGTTGCCCTTTTGACCCATTTGGCAGAAGCAGGACACAAAGTGTCCCCAGCAAAATTACAATTTTGTAAACAAGAAGTCCAGGACCTAGGACACAAAATAGAAAAAGGAGTCAGAAAAGTGACACCAGAAAGAATTAATGTGATCAAACAGATGAGCTCGCCCGAAACTCAGAAAGAAGTACGAATGTTTTTGGGAATGGTTGAATACTGTAGGCAGTGGATCAGTGGTTTCTCACTGATTGGAAAACCTCTACAGAGGTTGACACAAAAAGATGTGAAAGATCTGATTGTTCTGGATGATGAAAGTATGGAAGCTCTTACTAAATTGAGAAACAGTCTTTGTCAAGCACCTGCATTGGGAATGCCAAATTATTCAAAGGAAGTTGCATTGTATTTCTGTGAGAGACATGGGTGCGCACTTTCAGTCCTAACTCAGAAACATGGAATGGCACGACGTCCAGTAGCATATTGTTCTGCTACTTTGGATTCAGTGGCTACAGCATTACCAGGCTGTTTGAAAGCAGTAGCCGCCACTTGCGTGAGTCTGGAAAAAAGTGAGGCGATTGTGATAGGATATCCAGTCAAGGTGTATGTGCCACATTCTGTTGAGATCCTTTTAACTCGCATCAGGATGCAGTACATGACTTCTAGTCAGCTGACTAAGTATGAAAGAGCGATCTTGGGTGCTGAAAATGTGACTGTGGTGAGGTGCACATCTGTAAACCTGGCAACTTTATTGCTTAATTCTCTTTCTGAGGAAGTGAGAGAGAAAGCGGATTGCGATTGTTTGGATGTGACAGAACTGAGCACCAAACCCAGGCCTGATATAGAGGATGTTCCATTGGAAGAATCAAACTGTGAGATATTTGTGGATGGGTCATGTTTAAGAAATGAGAAAGGTGAATTATGCACTGCCTATGCTGTTTGCACCATAGCGGGAGTTCTAGAAGCATCCTGTCTAAACGGGGTAAACTCCGCTCAAATTACTCAATTTATAACTCAGATTAGAGCATGCAAAATTGCCAAAAGCCTGAACGTAACCATATTTACAGACAGCCAATACGGGTTCAAGGTTGTCCAAGATTTTGGTCAGCTATGGATGCAAAGGGGATTTCTGACTTATTCAGGTTCCCCTATCAGAAACAGCAAAACTATAAAAGAATTATTGGATGCTTTGCAATTGCCAAAATAATTGCAGTGGTCAAATGTGCGGCACATAAATCAGGAGATGATTATGTGATGAAGGGCAATTGACACACCGACCAAAAAGCGCGTTTCTGTACACAAAATGTAATGGCCTTATACAAAGCAATTGAGAGGGGAAATACTGAATGCCATCTTATGTTTACAACCACATTTGAAACTTGGGATGAAGTTAGGCAGATGCAGGAAGAGGCAAGTGATGAGGAAAAGGAAAGTTGGAGTAATTCAAGCTGTAGAAAGATAGCAGAGGACACATTGTGAGTCTTTTTTTTATGAAAGACCAGTATTGCCAGATTCTTTACTTTCCCATATGACCAGAGTGTACAGTGGAATTGCGCATATTGGAAGAGATGCAATGATCAGAGTCTTCAAGTAGTCATGGTATAAACCAAATTCAGGGTCATTGCAGAGAGCCTTTGCCAGAGGTGCGTCACCTGTCAGCAGCAAAATCCAGGCAGAAAGACAGTTGCTAGTTTGGGATGAATTAGAAGAGCAGGAGGACCATTTACCCGACTCCAATTGGATTTTATAGAACTTCCCCCATATAATGGGCTGAAGTATGTATTGGTTGTCGTGTGCTTGTTCTCTCACTGTGTTGAAACCTATCCCACGAGAAGAAGTGACAGCCTAACAGTAGCTAAATTGCTTTTGAGAGGACTGATTCCTAGGTTTGGATTTCCAGTCACTGTAGAGACAGATAGAGGAACCCACTTTAACAATGAGATAATTCAGATGATTTGTGCAGCATTACAAATTGAGCAAAAAGTGCATTGTGCCTATCGACCCGAAGCATCTGGATTGGTTGAGCAGATCAATGGCACTATAAAATCCAGGTTAGGCAAAGTGTGCGCATCGCAACACTGAAATACCAGCAAACAAACTGATGAGTATATCTGAATATCTAGTGCTTGATTATTGCAGAGGATTGGCTGATCTGGTGCATTCTGTGTCTCACCAGGTTGGAGAAAATGCCACTACAACACAACAAAATCAAGCTCATGGTCTGAGTTCTGGTGAATGGGTTCTAGTCAAGAAGCACTTGAGGAAATCGTTTATAGGACCCAGGTGGAATGGACCTTATCAGATAATACTGGTGACGACAACAGCAGTGAAGAGTGGTGGGTTGCCAAATGAATCCATGCAAGTCCGCTTGAAAGACCATAGAGCAACAACTGATAAATCGAAGTCAAAGACCAGTGGTTGATATGTGTGAAGCTGCAGAATCTAAAGTGACAGATTCTGAAGAGCAAACAGATGATGAACAGCTGAGCACAAGTCAAGTAGAGTGGGCACCACATACTGGGTCTCAAGAGACTACTGTTGAGCCAGAAGAAAGTGATTTCAGTGTTGTGAAAAAAGAAAGTGAGTTCACTGTTGAGCCAGAATAAAGTGAGTTCACTGTTGAGCCAAGAGTCACTGAAATTACTGTTGAATCAGCAGAAACCGAACTTGCTGAAAATCAGGAAGAAGAAGTGTTGGACCCCGGGTCACCGGTCCACCTAGGGTAGCCTGGCACAAGTGGCAAGGACTAATTTCAAAGACAATTGTGTTATGTTTGCGTCACACTCTTCACAGCAACTCAGCGCTCATCCACTAAAAATGACACTACACCAAATTAGAAAAATATGGAATGCTTTATAAAAATTCTTCAAGTTATCTTATTCCGTCAGACATGAATTGTTTAAACACATCAAGCACTTCCACATCTGTTTATCTGCATCAATAAGAACTCAACATTACATTTATTTCAACCACCTTGTTCTCTAGGAGAAAATGAATTCAGTATTTCACTTATTGCTCTAAATTTCAGGCAGTACTTTTGTGTGTCAAATAAACTTTAGCAGGTAGAAAACACTCTACACCAATTCAAAGAAGCAAGATTGTGCATCACCACAGCCTGGAGATCATTTTGCATATTTTTGTTTTTAGTAACATTAGGTTATGCGAGGACTTAGCAAGTGTCAGAATTATTTACCCCTGGTAAAGTAAGATCAGGCATTAATTTCCATCAGTATCATGCATTTGATTTGGTAACCTGAATGGCTCTGGCTTCTGCTTAACTTTAGTGAACAGCCAGCGGTAATTCTAGATATGGCAGATCTCTAGAACCAGTATGGTAATCCTGTCAGTTCAAGCTCCCTTGGCCTATACGTCAGCTTTTATTAAGGTTCCAGAAAGCAGATCATCTGCTAGGCCCTGTAGCGTTTTCTTCGTTTACTTGTCCCGCACCAGCCCCCAGATCCCTGCTTACTTGTGACTTGAAGACTGGTTTATGGTTTCAAATGTTTCAAGCAATCTCCATTCTCGCCGTCAGACTTCCGGCGAATATTTCCTGCCCCCTGAACTATGAGCAAACCCACCCACCAGCTCTACTCGGGAGCAAAGGCGCCCCTGAGGTCACCTCCTGGTGAGTCTCTTGAGGCTTGGGAGATTCTGCTGGCAGCCAGGCTTCGCTCCGTCGTCGTTGTGCCGCTCCCTGTTGAAGCCAAGCCCCACACTGGGCCTGCGCGGGAGGGAGGACACTGCAGCGCGATGCCACCCCCTCTGAGGAGAAGGCCAGCCCTCTGCTGGGATTGCGCAGGAAGGGGAACACTATGGGGCGGCTCCGCCTACCCGGTGAGGAAGATCATCCCTCCACTTGACCTGCGCAGGGGGAAGAACACTGCATTCGGCACCGCTACCACCGCAAGGCTCTCCTCAGCACGGCGGTCGCCCGGTTGCCGATTTCCCCCTCACTCTAGGTGGAAGTCGCGGAGCTTCACAGGAGGGTGCCCCAGCCCGTTGACACGGCGTTCATTTACTCTCCACCGCTGGGCCCCAACGAAAATGTTCCCAGGGATCTGCGACAGTTTGTCTTCCCAGCGCTCCCCAGCACTGGTGATCCTGGGAAAGTAAGCGTTGTTTACGACTTTTCAGAATCCCTGTCAGTATAGATTACGCTGGATAGGAAGGGGGGAAACTCTCCTCAGTCTCCACTTTGCAGATGCAGCTAGGCGATGTCCCCAGGCAACCCTCACCCCTTCAGTTCCGGAGGGTCAAACTCTTCTAATGTGGTGACACCTGAGCTAGATTCATGAGTCAGATATCTAAGGTGGGGCCAGATCTATAGGCAGGGGGGGTAACAACAGCAGTGAGAAGGCAACCCCTAAGAGAAGTCAATCTCCCTCAGCGCCCTATCCCACCACAGCCTGTCCTCCAACCAGCCCATCAGTGTCCTAAAAATGGCCGCCCAGGTTCTGGCCTTATATACCCTAGGCCCAGGTCACTAGAATGGGCCAGAATGTTCTAGATCTCGCTAATATTAACCTATGGGCCAAGCTCTGAGGTAAAATTCTGACAGTTAACAGGCCACCATTTTGTGAGGGTGCCTGCCCTACCTCCATTTTGAAAGAGAACCTGTGCCTCTTCATTGTATAGAAATAATGAGGCACCCCAAGCCCTAAGGTCAACACCAAAAATATAGTGGACAAAAAGAGGTTAGGAGGCAAAAAGGGAAAAAAAAGGAAGAAAAAAATTAGAAGGGACCACCCAAAGGGCTGACAGGTCTAACACGTGTCCCCCCCAGCTGAAAGTGGAGAGAGCAACCCAACCCCTTGGGAGTTCTCATCACTAAGGCGGAAGTACCTCGAGAGACCGTCTGCGTTGGCGTGGTCCACTCCAGGCCGATGTTACACCCGGAAGTCCATTCCATGTAGGGAGATGGACCATCTCAACAACTTAGGATTCTCTCCCTTCATTTGCATCAGCCAATTAAGGGGCCGGTGATCAGTCTGCACAAGGAAGTGCGAGCCAAACAGGTATGGCCGCAGCTTCTTCACAGCCCATACCACGCAAAGGCTTCCCGCTCAATTGCACTCCACTTCTGTTCCCGGGAAAGCAGTCTCCTTGATAGGAAGACAACAGGTTGGTCCAGGCCCTCTTCATTGAGCTGCGATAACACTGCCCCAATGCCATGCTCCGATGCATCCGTTTGGATAATGAACTCCTAGGAAAAATCAGGGGCCTTTAAGACGGGAGCAGCACACATTGCTTGTTTCAGAGTGTCAAAGGCTCGCTGACATGCCTCTGTCCAGACCACTCGTCGAGGTTGTTTCTTAGATGTGAGTTCAGTAAGGGGTGCCACAATTGTTCCACACCCCTTTACAAAGCGACGGTAGTATCCCGTAAGGCCCAGGAAAGCTCGGACCTCAGTTTGGGTCTTGGGGGGCTCCCAGACCATGATAGCCTCAATCTTAGCCTGGAGGGGCTGCACCGTTCCCCTGCCCACCAAGTGGCCTAGGTACACTACCGACCCCTGCCCGATCTGGCATTTGCTGGCCTTGATCGTCAAGCCAGCTTGTTTCAGGGCTTGGAGAACAGCCTGTAAGTGGCACAAGTGGTCCTCCCAGCTGCTAAAGACGGCAATGTCATCTAAATAAGCAGCAGAGAAGGCCTCCATCCCAGAGAGGACCTGGTTCACCAGCCGCTGAAACGTGGCAGGAGCGTTCTTGAGCCCAAAGGGCATCACACAGAACTGGTAGTGGCCCTCAGGCGTGGAGAAGGCTGACCTTTCCCTTGCTCCATCTGTAAGGGAGATCTGCCAGTACCCCGATGTGAGGTAAAAAGTACTCAGATATTGGGCAGCTCCCAGCCGGTCAATGAGCTCATCCACCCTAGGGATTGGATGAGCATCAGTTTTTGTCACTGAATTCAGTCCCCGGTAATCCACACAGAACCTGAGTTCCGGAGTGGTGCCCGGCGGGGCAGCTTTTGGTACCAGAACCACTGGACTGGACCTTGGGCTACTTGAAGGTTCAATCACTCCTAGCTCCAGCATCTTAGTGACTACACTATGAATGCTGGCCTTCATCTTATCTGACAGCCGGTAGGTCTTAGACTTCACAGGTGGGCTGTCCCCTGTGTCCACAACATGGGTACACAGGTGAGTCCTTCCCGGGATAAGGGAGAACAATGAGGAATACTGCTCCAGGACTTGACGGCTGTCCCTCCGCTGTTCAGGAGTTAGGGATGGTGAGAGGTTCACCCCCTCCACCGACCCATCCTTCTCTTGGGACGAAAATCGATCAGGGAGAGGCTCACTATCCTCTTCCTCTGCTCCATCAGTCATCATCATCAAGACGACCTCGGGCCTCTCATGGTGGGGTTTGAGGCGGTTGACATGGAATACCCGATGGGGCTGCCTTGGGGTCTTAAGGTCCACTAAGTAAGTGATCTTGCCCTTCTTCTCAATCACCTCAAAGGGGCCTGTCCAGCGATCCTGGAGGGCACTAAGCTGTCCAGGCTCCATCACCCACACTTTCTGGCCAGGCTCCAATTCCACAGGGTGAGCATTGTGGTCATACCACTCTTTCATAACTGCCTGGCTGGCTTCCAGGTTGTCAGAAGCTTGCTTCCACAACTTAGCCATTTGGCTACGGAAGGCCAGCATGTAGCTCACCACATCCTGGGGAAGCTTCCTGGAAGTCTTTTCCCATCCATCTTTCACCAGGCTGAGAGGTCGTCTGACAGGGTGCCCATACAGAAGTTCGAAGGGACTGAAGCCCACTCCTTTCTGTGGCACTTCCCTGTATGAGAACAACAGACAGGGTAGGAGGACTTCCCATTTCCTCCGCAGGCTCTCAGGCAGACTTCTAATCATGCCCTTCAAGGTTTTATTGAACCTTTCCACCAGACCATTGGTCTGGGGTGGTAAGGGGTGGAGAACCGATAGGTAACCCCACATTCCTTCCTCATAGCCCGCATGTATGCTGACAGGAAGTTGGTCCCCCTATCAGACACAACTTCCTTGGGGAAACCCACTCGGGTAAAAATCCTCATCAGGGCCAGAGCCACTGCAGGTGCAGTAACGGTCCTCAAAGGAATTGCCTCTGGGTACCGAGTGGCGTGATCCACCAGAACCAGGATAAACCTGTGACCAGCGGAAGTGGGTGGATCCAATGGCCCCAAAAAGTCGATGCCCACCCTTTCAAAGGGGGTGCTAACGACAGGTAGTGGTTCCAGGGGAGCTTTCAGCTTAACCCCTGTCTTCCCACTGGCTTGGCAAGACACACATGTCCTACAAAAAGTGTCGGACTCCACCCTCATCTGAGGCCAATAGAAATGGGGGACAAGCCGGGCAAAGGTCTTGTCCTGACCCAGGTGTCCTGCCAAGGGTATTTCATGAGCCAACTCCAAAAGGAAGGCTCGGTAACGTTGGGGGACTACCAAGGCTCGTCACGACCCGTGCACTGGAGCCTTGGGTTCACTGTAGAGAAGTCCATCCTCCCAGTAGATATGAAAATTCCCGGCAATGTTACCTGCTGCCTGGGCTTCGGTCTGTCGCCTCAGTCCCTCAAGGGTAAGGCACTCCTTCTGTCCCTGGCAAAACTCCTCCCGGAAGGTCCTCCCTCCACATGCCATTCCGTAGGGATAGGCAGGTCCTCCAGGGAGACAACATCCCCCTCCGTGGACTCCGGGTTCACCACCTCAGGTGTCCCATCCATCTCACGGGGTGTGGATACCGAGGCAGGTTTCTCCTGTCCCCGGATTTTCCCCTACTTGGCAGCCGGCTGGGCCTTTGTTCCAGGCTCCAGCCCTGGCGAACTCCCCCTCCGGGCAGTCGCGGACCATGTGCTTGCACAGGTCCAATCAGGTGTACCCAGCATCTCAGAATGAGTCCGGTATTCCACCTCCTTCCAAGCATTGTGCTCCATGTCATTCCCCAACAGACAATCGACCGGCACGGTAGGGCTTACTGCAACTCGAAGAGGACCTGTGACCTCTTCCCACTCAAAGGGTACTTCAGCCACAGGGTAGTGGCCTAGTCTGCCATCAGCCATCGCGGCGGGGTGGAGTACATTTGGGATCTCCTGCTCTGGGGACACCAGATGACTCCTTACCATAGTCATACTGACACCTGTGTCCCTCAGAGCTTCCCCTCTTTGGCCTTGATGATGACCCACTGCCCATACTTGATGGTATTAGGGGGCACCTGGATCTTGGGAACCATCTCTCTGTCTCCCAGGGACACTAAGGTTATTCCTGCCCACTACCCTCCCTTATCCAAGGGCAACTCCTCCCCGAGCACTACACTAGCCACTCCCGGGGTTTTTCCTCCAGTGGGAGGGGGAGGTCTCTTTGGGCATTTGGCATCTCCTTTATAGTGCCCAACTCCACCACATTCATAACAGCGGACCACCCTTGGCTGCTGACTATGGTCAGCATGAGGGGTCTTTGTGGGTTGGCTCTAGGAGTGCAACCTGATCCCTTTCCTTGGAAACTGTTTTGGGGGCCTTTTGAGAACTTCCTCTTTTTGTCTCCCCACTCTTTCTTCTGGGGAGCGCCCTGTCCAGTCCTTTGGGAATCCCCTCCAGTCCCCTTTGAGGACACCCGGGTACTGGCCCAGATTTCCGCTCCTCTGCAAGCTTCCTAGGACTAGTCAGCTTGCTGTCCACCAGGTGCTGATGCAGTTCTGGAAAACATTTCTCGAGTAGGTGCTCCTTCAATATCAAGTCATACAACCCCTCGTAGTCAGTCACCTCACTGCCTTGCACCCAACCCTCTAGGGCCTTCTTGGCATAGTCTAGGAAATCCACCCAGTTTTGTGTAGCCAGTTTGTGGCTGTTCCTGAATTTCTGTCTGTATTTCTCAGGGGTCAGCCCAAACTTCCTAATCAGGGCCACTTTCATGGTGGGGTAGTTAGTCTGTTCCTCCTGCTCTAGGGCATCCCTCCCTACCGGAGGCATATATTTGTACAGGCCGCCCCCCCAGTGACTCTCTGAAATCCCATGGGCTCTTAATGAGACCTCATAGGCAGCCAACCATTTGGCAATGTCATCTCCCACACTAAAACTGGCGACTACATCCTTGGGCAAGTAGGGTCTGGGTTCCCTGGTAACCTCCTTAGGTACGCTGCCACCAATAGGATTACTGGAGGTCCCTACCTGTAGGGCTTTGAGGTCTAACTCCTTTAAGCTAAGCTCATGAGCGAGCCTCGTCTCCTCCCTCTCCTTTTCCAACTTAGCTAACTCCCATTTTAAATGTCTTTCCTCCCTTCTGTCAGCTAACTCCGCTGCAGTCAGGCTCCTTCCATATACACTACTGCCCGCCCTCGAAGGTGTCCTTGGACCGGGTAACATATTCCCCCCTTCGGTTTGGTACAGCATTTCTGCTTCTATGACAGTGTCATGATCCTCCTCTTCCTCCTCCTTTTTCCTATCTGGGTGAGCTGCCACTGATGCTCTCAAGCTAGTTTGAAGTTCCACCTTCTTCGCCCCACGCTTAAAGAACACCCCCTTTTCCTGGCAAAATTCCTTGAGCTGGGCCGCTGTGTAGGTCTCCAACTCATCCACCTCAAAATCCATTTTACCAAGCGGGGCCTCAGACTGTTATTTTGGAGTGTTTCCAGAAAGAGGCGCCACGTAAGGCTACTTTGACCCACCACAAGAAAGAAATTTGAAAAAAACAAAACGTCCAATTAGGGAGTCCACTAGGAGAAAACTCCAGGTGTAGGTACGTGGTGCACACTAAACAATTGGATTTTATAGAACTTCCCCCATGTAATGGGCTGAAGTATGTATTGGTTGTCGTGTGCTTGTCCTCCAACCAGCCCATCAGTGTCCTAAAAATGGCCGCCCAGGTTCTGGCCTTATATACCCTAGGCCCAGGTCACTAGAATGGGCCAGAATGTTCTAGATCTCGCTAATATTAACCTATGGGCCAAGCTCTGAGGTAAAATTCTGACAGTTAACAGGCCACCATTTTGTGAGGGTGCCTGCCCTACCTCCATTTTGAAAGAGAACCTGTGCCTCTTCATTGTATAGAAATAATGAGGCACCCCAAGCCCTAAGGTCAACACCAAAAATATAGTGGACAAAAAGGGGTTAGGAGGCAAAAAGGGAAAAAAAAGGAAGAAAAAAATTAGAAGGGACCACCCAAAGGGCTGACAGGTCTAACACGTGTCCCCCCCAGCTGAAAGTGGAGAGAGCAACCCAACCCCTTGGGAGTTCTCATCACTAAGGCGGAAGTACCTCGAGAGACCGTCTGCGTTGGCGTGGTCCACTCCAGGCCGATGTTACACCCGGAAGTCCATTCCATGTAGGGAGATGGACCATCTCAACAACTTAGGATTCTCTCCCTTCATTTGCATCAGCCAATGAAGGGGCCGGTGATCAGTCTGCACAAGGAAGTGCGAGCCAAACAGGTATGGCCGCAGCTTCTTCACAGCCCATACCACGCAAAGGCTTCCCGCTCAATTGCACTCCACTTCTGTTCCCGGGAAAGCAGTCTCCTTGATAGGAAGACAACAGGTTGGTCCAGGCCCTCTTCATTGAGCTGCGATAACACTGCCCCAATGCCATGCTCCGATGCATCCGTTTGGACAATGAACTCCTTGGAAAAATCAGGGGCCTTTAAGACGGGAGCAGCACACATTGCTTGTTTCAGAGTGTCAAAGGCTCGCTGACATGCGTCTGTCCAGACCACTCGTCGAGGTTGTTTCTTAGATGTAGAATACTAGAGGAGGAATATTAGAGGAGGAATCGCTATCGTCCATAAGAAATCCATCCGCATCTCAACCAGCTCTGACGCCAACCTCGCCAACTCTGAACACCTTTACTTCCAGATCCACATCGACCCCAAAACCACACTCCGAGGCACTCTCCTTTACAGACCACCAGGACCCCGCGCAAAATTCAGTGAAGACATCACGGACTTCATCACTCCACACGCGCTCCCCTCCAAAGAATACATCCTTCTGGGAGACCTCAACTTTCACCTTGAAAATATCAACGACCGCAACACCGCCACCATCATGGACAACCTCGCCAACCTCGGACTTAAACAACTGGTCACTTCCCCCACCCACATCGCAGGTCACACACTCGACCCCATCTTCACATCCAGCAATCATGTCTCCTTCGACCACACCACGGACCTCCTCTGGACTGACCACAGCTGCGTTCACTTCACCTACAACAAACCAAAACCCAACATCCACCTCCAACCTACCCTGCAAAGAAACTGGAACAAAATCACCACGGACCAAATCTCCGCATCGCTCCTTCAAAACTCCCCAGCCCCCTCTTCTAACGCCAACGAAGCCGCCGCTAACCTCACCCTATGGTTATCCAACACCGCCGACACCTTAGCACCACTGAAAAAACGGCAAAGCAAACCTGGCAGCAAGAAGGCCTCATGGTTCAACGATGATCTCAAGAAGTCCAAGAAACTCTGCCGCTCCCTTGAAAAGGCCTGGAAAAAAGACCCAACCACCAGCACCAAGGTCGCCTTCAAAAACGCCACCCGCACTCACCACCAACTGATCCGAAAAGCCAAGAAAACAGCATTCAAGGATCGACTTGACAACAACGCCCACAACAGCAAGGAACTGTTCAACATCATCAAGGAATTTTCCAATCCCTCGGCCAACTCCAACGACATCACCCCCTCTCAAACCCTCTGCGACTCCCTAGCATCATTTTTCCACAACAAGATTGCGGACATCCACAACAGCTTTGACAACCAACCCGGAAATCAACCCACCCTACCATTTGCTGATCATCTTCCCCCCGTGAACATTCTCAACGACTGGAACCCAATCTCCACTGAGGACACCATCCGCCTGATGAATTCAATACACTCAGGATCCCCCACAGACCCATGCCCTCACCACATCTTCAACAAAGCAGACTCCGTCATAGCTCCGCACCTCAGAGACGTCATCAACTGCTCCCTCAACTCCGCCACCTTCCCGGAAGACTGGAAACACGCTGAACTCACCGCCCTTCTGAAAAAACCAACAGCGGACCCCACCGAACTCAAAAATTACCGCCCCATCTCGCTTCTTCCATTCCCGGCCAAAGTCATCGAGAAAACTGTCAACAACCAGCTCGCCGCCTTCCTCGAAGATAACAAATCCCTCGACCCCTCACAATCTGGCTTCCGAGCAAAACACAGCACTGAGACCGCCCTCATCGCAGCTACAGACGACATTCGAACGCTACTAGACAACGGAGACACAGTCGCCCTCATCCTCCTCGACCTCTCCGCAGCCTTTGACACAGTCTGCCACAGCACCCTCCTACAACGCCTCTATAACATCGGAATCCAAGGAAAAGCACTTGAATGGATCACCTCGTTCCTCACCGGAAGAACCCAGAGAGTCCGCCTTCCTCCATTCAAGTCCGAGGCCTCTGAAGTCATCTGCGGCGTACCACAAGGATCCTCACTCAGTCCTACCCTCTTCAACGTATATATGAGCCCCCTCGCGACCATCGCACGCCAACACAACCTCAACATCATCTCTTACGCGGACGACACTCAACTGATCCTCTCTCTCACCAATGACCCCAGCACCGCCAAAACTAACCTACACGAAGGAATGAAAGAAGTTGCCGAATGGATGAAACAAAGCCGTCTGAAACTGAACTCAGACAAAACAGAAGTCCTCATCTTAGGTTCATCCCCCTCTGCATGGGACGACTCCTGGTGGCCGGAAGCCCTCGGAAAAGCACCCATCCCGACAAACCACGCACGGAACCTAGGCGTCATCCTGGACTCTTCACTCTCAATGAACAGACAAGTCAGCGCCGTATCTTCTTCCTGCTTCAACATTCTTCGCATGCTCAGAAAAACATTTCGCTGGATTCCCTCCGACACAAGGAAAACAGTCACCCACGCTCTGGTCACGAGCCGACTGGACTACGGAAACACCCTCTACGCGGGTACTACCGCAAAACTCCAGAAGAAACTCCAACGAATCCAAAACGCCTCAGCCAGGCTCATATTAGACCTCCCACGCAACGAACACATCTCTGGTCACCTTAAAGACCTCCACTGGCTACCCGTCAATAAGAGGATCACTTTCCGACTGCTTACCCACGCACACAAATCACTCTACGACATCGGACCAGACTGCCTCAACTCACGACTGTCCTTCTACACCCCCTCCCGCCAACTACGTTCTTCCAACCAAGCCCTCGCCATTGTACCTCGCATCAACAAGACCACCATGGGAGGCAGATCCTTTTCATACCTGGCTGCTAAAACATGGAACTCACTCCCCGCTTACCTTCGCCTTACCCAAAACCACCTAGCGTTCAGAAAACAACTTAAAACGTGGATATTTGAAAGGTAATTATCCTTCCCTTCCTAAGCGCCTTGAAACCCTCTAGGTATGTAGTGCGCTATACAAATACTATGACTTGACTTGACTTGACTTGACATGTGAGTTCAGTAAGGGGTGCCACAATTGTTCCACACCCCTTTACAAAGCGACGGTAGTATCCCGTAAGGCCCAGGAAAGCTCGGACCTCAGTTTGGGTCTTGGGGGGCTCCCAGACCATGATAGCCTCAATCTTAGCCTGGAGGGGCTGCACCGTTCCCCTGCCCACCAAGTGGCCTAGGTACACTACCGACCCCTGCCCGATCTGGCATTTGCTGGCCTTGATCGTCAAGCCAGCTTGTTTCAGGGCTTGGAGAACAGCCTGTAAGTGGCACAAGTGGTCCTCCCAGCTGCTAAAGACGGCAATGTCATCTAAATAAGCAGCAGAGAAGGCCTCCATCCCAGAGAGGACCTGGTTCACCAGCCGCTGAAACGTGGCAGGAGCGTTCTTGAGCCCAAAGGGCATCACACAGAACTGGTAGTGGCCCTCAGGCGTGGAGAAGGCTGACCTTTCCCTTGCTCCATCTGTAAGGGAGATCTGCCAGTACCCCGATGTGAGGTAAAAAGTACTCAGATATTGGGCAGCTCCCAGCCGGTCAATGAGCTCATCCACCCTAGGGATTGGATGAGCATCAGTTTTTGTCACTGAATTCAGTCCCCGGTAATCCACACAGAACCTGAGTTCCGGAGTGGTGCCCGGCGGGGCAGCTTTTGGTACCAGAACCACTGGACTGGACCTTGGGCTACTTGAAGGTTCAATCACTCCTAGCTCCAGCATCTTAGTGACTACACTATGAATGCTGGCCTTCATCTTATCTGACAGCCGGTAGGTCTTAGACTTCACAGGTGGGCTGTCCCCTGTGTCCACAACATGGGTACACAGGTGAGTCCTTCCCGGGATAAGGCAGAACAATGAGGAATACTGCTCCAGGACTGGACGGCTGTCCCTCCGCTGTTCAGGAGTTAGGGATGGTGAGAGGTTCACCCCCTCCACCGACCCATCCTTCTCTTGGGACGAAAATCGATCAGGGAGAGGCTCACTATCCTCTTCCTCTGCTCCATCAGTCATCATCATCAAGACGACCTCGGGCCTCTCATGGTGGGGTTTGAGGCGGTTGACATGGAATACCCGATGGGGCTGCCTTGGGGTCTTAAGGTCCACTAAGTAAGTGATCTTGCCCTTCTTCTCAATCACCTCAAAGGGGCCTGTCCAGCGATCCTGGAGGGCACTAAGCTGTCCAGGCTCCATCACCCACACTTTCTGGCCAGGCTCCAATTCCACAGGGTGAGCATTGTGGTCATACCACTCTTTCATAACTGCCTGGCTGGCTTCCAGGTTGTCAGAAGCTTGCTTCCACAACTTAGCCATTTGGCTACGGAAGGCCAGCATGTAGCTCACCACATCCTGGGGAAGCTTCCTGGAAGTCTTTTCCCATCCATCTTTCACCAGGCTGAGAGGTCGTCTGACAGGGTGCCCATACAGAAGTTCGAAGGGACTGAAGCCCACTCCTTTCTGTGGCACTTCCCTGTATGAGAACAACAGACAGGGTAGGAGGACTTCCCATTTCCTCCGCAGGCTCTCAGGCAGACTTCTAATCATGCCCTTCAAGGTTTTATTGAACCTTTCCACCAGACCATTGGTCTGGGGTGGTAAGGGGTGGAGAACCGATAGGTAACCCCACATTCCTTCCTCATAGCCCGCATGTATGCTGACAGGAAGTTGGTCCCCCTATCAGACACAACTTCCTTGGGGAAACCCACTCGGGTAAAAATCCTCATCAGGGCCAGAGCCACTGCAGGTGCAGTAACGGTCCTCAAAGGAATTGCCTCTGGGTACCGAGTGGCGTGATCCACCAGAACCAGGATAAACCTGTGACCAGCGGAAGTGGGTGGATCCAATGGCCCCAAAAAGTCGATGCCCACCCTTTCAAAGGGGGTGCTAACGACAGGTAGTGGTTCCAGGGGAGCTTTCAGCTTAACCCCTGTCTTCCCACTGGCTTGGCAAGACACACATGTCCTACAAAAAGTGTCGGACTCCACCCTCATCTGAGGCCAATAGAAATGGGGGACAAGCCGGGCAAAGGTCTTGTCCTGACCCAGGTGTCCTGCCAAGGGTATTTCGTGAGCCAACTCCAAAAGGAAGGCTCGGTAACGTTGGGGGACTACCAAGGCTCGTCACGACCCGTGCACTGGAGCCTTGGGTTCACTGTAGAGAAGTCCATCCTCCCAGTAGATATGAAAATTCCCGGCAATGTTACCTGCTGCCTGGGCTTCGGTCTGTCGCCTCAGTCCCTCAAGGGTAAGGAACTCCTTCTGTCCCTGGCAAAACTCCTCCCGGGAAGGTCCTCCCTCCACATGCCATTCCGTAGGGATAGGCAGGTCCTCCAGGGAGACAACATCCCCCTCTGTGGACTCCGGGTTCACCACCTCAGGTGTCCCATCCATCTCACGGGGTGTGGATACCGAGGCAGGTTTCTCCTGTCCCCGAATTTTCCCCTACTTGGCAGCCGGCTGGGCCTTTGTTCCAGGCTCCAGCCCTGGCGAACTCCCCCTCCGGGCAGTCGCGGACCATGTGCTTGCACAGGTCCAATCAGGTGTACCCAGCATCTCAGAATGAGTCCGGTATTCCACCTCCTTCCAAGCATTGTGCTCCATGTCATTCCCCAACAGACAATCGACCGGCACGGTAGGGCTTACTGCAACTCGAAGAGGACCTGTGACCTCTTCCCACTCAAAGGGAACTTCAGCCACAGGGTAGTGGCCTAGTCTGCCGTCAGCCATCGCGGCGGGGTGGAGTACATTTGGGATCTCCTGCTCTGGGGACACCAGATGACTCCTTACCATAGTCATACTGACACCTGTGTCCCTCAGAGCTTCCCCTCTTTGGCCTTGATGATGACCCACTGCCCATACTTGATGGTATTAGGGGGCACCTGGATCTTGGGAACCATCTCTCTGTCTCCCAGGGACACTAAGGTTATTCCTGCCCACTACCCTCCCTTATCCAAGGGCAACTCCTCCCCGAGCACTACACTAGCCACTCCCGGGGTTTTTCCTCCAGTGGGAGGGGGAGGTCTCTTTGGGCATTTGGCATCTCCTTTATAGTGCCCAACTCCACCACATTCATAACAGCGGACCACCCTTGGCTGCTGACTATGGTCAGCATGAGGGGTCTTTGTGGGTTGGCTCTAGGAGTGCAACCTGATCCCTTTCCTTGGAAACTGTTTTGGGGGCCTTTTGAGAACTCCCTCTTTTTGTCTCCCCACTCTTTCTTCTGGGGAGCGCCCTGTCCAGTCCTTTGGGAATCCCCTCCAGTCCCCTTTGAGGACACCCGGGTACTGGCCCAGATTTCCGCTCCTCTGCAAGCTTCCTAGGACTAGTCAGCTTGCTGTCCACCAGGTGCTGATGCAGCTCTGGAAAACATTTCTCGAGTAGGTGCTCCTTCAATATCAAGTCATACAACCCCTCGTAGTCAGTCACCTCACTGCCTTGCACCCAACCCTCTAGGGCCTTCTTGGCATAGTCTAGGAAATCCACCCAGTTTTGTGTAGCCAGTTTGTGGCTGTTCCTGAATTTCTGTCTGTATTTCTCAGGGGTCAGCCCAAACTTCCTAATCAGGGCCACTTTCATGGTGGGGTAGTTAGTCTGTTCCTCCTGCTCTAGGGCATCCCTCCCTACCGGAGGCATATATTTGTACAGGCCGCCCCCCCAGTGACTCTCTGAAATCCCATGGGCTCTTAATGAGACCTCATAGGCAGCCAACCATTTGGCAATGTCATCTCCCACACTAAAACTGGCGACTACATCCTTGGGCAAGTAGGGTCTGGGTTCCCTGGTAACCTCCTTAGGTACGCTGCCACCAATAGGATTACTGGAGGTCCCTACCTGTAGGGCTTTGAGGTCTAACTCCTTTAAGCTAAGCTCATGAGCGAGCCTCGTCTCCTCCCTCTCCTTTTCCAACTTAGCTAACTCCCATTTTAAATGTCTTTCCTCCCTTCTGTCAGCTAACTCCGCTGCAGTCAGGCTCCTTCCATATACACTACTGCCCGCCCTCGAAGGTGTCCTTGGACCGGGTAACATATTCCCCCCTTCGGTTTGGTACAGCATTTCTGCTTCTATGACAGTGTCATGATCCTCCTCTTCCTCCTCCTTTTTCCTATCTGGGTGAGCTGCCACTGATGCTCTCAAGCTAGTTTGAAGTTCCACCTTCTTCGCCCCACGCTTAAAGAACACCCCCTTTTCCTGGCAAAATTCCTTGAGCTGGGCCGCTGTGTAGGTCTCCAACTCATCCACCTCAAAATCCATTTTACCAAGCGGGGCCTCAGACTGTTATTTTGGAGTATTTCCAGAAAGAGGCGCCACGTAAGGCTACTTTGACCCACCACAAGAAAGAAATTTGAAAAAAACAAAACGTCCAATTAGGGAGTCCACTAGGAGAAAACTCCAGGTGTAGGTACGTGGTGCACACTAAACAATTGGATTTTATAGAACTTCCCCCATGTAATGGGCTGAAGTATGTATTGGTTGTCGTGTGCTTGTCCTCCAACCAGCCCATCAGTGTCCTAAAAATGGCCGCCCAGGTTCTGGCCTTATATACCCTAGGCCCAGGTCACTAGAATGGGCCAGAATGTTCTAGATCTCGCTAATATTAACCTATGGGCCAAGCTCTGAGGTAAAATTCTGACAGTTAACAGGCCACCATTTTGTGAGGGTGCCTGCCCTACCTCCATTTTGAAAGAGAACCTGTGCCTCTTCATTGTATAGAAATAATGAGGCACCCCAAGCCCTAAGGTCAACACCAAAAATATAGTGGACAAAAAGGGGTTAGGAGGCAAAAAGGGAAAAAAAAGGAAGAAAAAAATTAGAAGGGACCACCCAAAGGGCTGACAGGTCTAACACGTGTCCCCCCCAGCTGAAAGTGGAGAGAGCAACCCAACCCCTTGGGAGTTCTCATCACTAAGGCGGAAGTACCTCGAGAGACCGTCTGCGTTGGCGTGGTCCACTCCAGGCCGATGTTACACCCGGAAGTCCATTCCATGTAGGGAGATGGACCATCTCAACAACTTAGGATTCTCTCCCTTCATTTGCATCAGCCAATGAAGGGGCCGGTGATCAGTCTGCACAAGGAAGTGCGAGCCAAACAGGTATGGCCGCAGCTTCTTCACAGCCCATACCACGCAAAGGCTTCCCGCTCAATTGCACTCCACTTCTGTTCCCGGGAAAGCAGTCTCCTTGATAGGAAGACAACAGGTTGGTCCAGGCCCTCTTCATTGAGCTGCGATAACACTGCCCCAATGCCATGCTCCGATGCATCCGTTTGGACAATGAACTCCTTGGAAAAATCAGGGGCCTTTAAGACGGGAGCAGCACACATTGCTTGTTTCAGAGTGTCAAAGGCTCGCTGACATGCCTCTGTCCAGACCACTCGTCGAGGTTGTTTCTTAGATGTAGAATACTAGAGGAGGAATATTAGAGGAGGAATCGCTATCGTCCATAAGAAATCCATCCGCATCTCAACCAGCTCTGACGCCAACCTCGCCAACTCTGAACACCTTCACTTCCAGATCCACATCGACCCCAAAACCACACTCCGAGGCACTCTCCTTTACAGACCACCAGGACCCCGCGCAAAATTCAGTGAAGACATCACGGACTTCATCACTCCACACGCGCTCCCCTCCAAAGAATACATCCTTCTGGGAGACCTCAACTTTCACCTTGAAAATATCAACGACCGCAACACCGCCACCATCATGGACAACCTCGCCAACCTCGGACTTAAACAACTGGTCACTTCCCCCACCCACATCGCAGGTCACACACTCGACCCCATCTTCACATCCAGCAATCATGTCTCCTTCGACCACACCACGGACCTCCTCTGGACTGACCACAGCTGCGTTCACTTCACCTACAACAAACCAAAACCCAACATCCACCTCCAACCTACCCTGCAAAGAAACTGGAACAAAATCACCACGGACCAAATTTCCGCATCGCTCCTTCAAAACTCCCCAGCCCCCTCTTCTAACGCCAACGAAGCCGCCGCTAACCTCACCCTATGGTTATCCAACACCGCCGACACCTTAGCACCACTGAAAAAACGGCAAAGCAAACCTGGCAGCAAGAAGGCCTCATGGTTCAACGATGATCTCAAGAAGTCCAAGAAACTCTGCCGCTCCCTTGAAAAGGCCTGGAAAAAAGACCCAACCACCAGCACCAAGGTCGCCTTCAAAAACGCCACCCGCACTCACCACCAACTGATCCGAAAAGCCAAGAAAACAGCATTCAAGGATCGACTTGACAACAACGCCCACAACAGCAAGGAACTGTTCAACATCGTCAAGGAATTTTCCAATCCCTCGGCCAACTCCAACGACATCACCCCCTCTCAAACCCTCTGCGACTCCCTAGCATCATTTTTCCACAACAAGATTGCGGACATCCACAACAGCTTTGACAACCAACCCGGAAATCAACCCACCCTACCATTTGCTGATCATCTTCCCCCCGTGAACATTCTCAACGACTGGAACCCAATCTCCACTGAGGACACCATCCGCCTGATGAATTCAATACACTCAGGATCCCCCACAGACCCATGCCCTCACCACATCTTCAACAAAGCAGACTCCGTCATAGCTCCGCACCTCAGAGACGTCATCAACTGCTCCCTCAACTCCGCCACCTTCCCGGAAGACTGGAAACACGCTGAACTCACAGCCCTTCTGAAAAAACCAACAGCGGACCCCACCGAACTCAAAAATTACCGCCCCATCTCGCTTCTTCCATTCCCGGCCAAAGTCATCGAGAAAACTGTCAACAACCAGCTCGCCGCCTTCCTCGAAGATAACAAATCCCTCGACCCCTCACAATCTGGCTTCCGAGCAAAACACAGCACTGAGACCGCCCTCATCGCAGCTACAGACGACATTCGAACGCTACTAGACAACGGAGACACAGTCGCCCTCATCCTCCTCGACCTCTCCGCAGCCTTTGGCACAGTCTGCCACAGCACCCTCCTACAACGCCTCTATAACATCGGAATCCAAGGAAAAGCACTTGAATGGATCACCTCGTTCCTCACCGGAAGAACCCAGAGAGTCCGCCTTCCTCCATTCAAGTCCGAGGCCTCTGAAGTCATCTGCGGCGTACCACAAGGATCCTCACTCAGTCCCACCCTCTTCAACGTATATATGAGCCCCCTCGTGACCATCGCACGCCAACACAACCTCAACATCATCTCTTACGCGGACGACACTCAACTGATCCTCTCTCTCACCAATGACCCCAGCACCGCCAAAACTAACCTACACGAAGGAATGAAAGAAGTTGCCGAATGGATGAAACAAAGCCGTCTGAAACTGAACTCAGACAAAACAGAAGTCCTCATCTTAGGTTCATCCCCCTCTGCATGGGACGACTCCTGGTGGCCGGAAGCCCTCGGAAAAGCACCCATCCCGACAAACCACGCACGGAACCTAGGCGTCATCCTGGACTCTTCACTCTCAATGAACAGACAAGTCAGCGCCGTATCTTCTTCCTGCTTCAACATTCTTCGCATGCTCAGAAAAACATTTCGCTGGATTCCCTCCGACACAAGGAAAACAGTCACCCACGCTCTGGTCACGAGCCGACTGGACTACGGAAACACCCTCTACGCGGGTACTACCGCAAAACTCCAGAAGAAACTCCAACGAATCCAAAACGCCTCAGCCAGGCTCATATTAGACCTCCCACGCAACGAACACATCTCTGGTCACCTTAAAGACCTCCACTGGCTACCCGTCAATAAGAGGATCACTTTCCGACTGCTTACCCACGCACACAAATCACTCTACGACATCGGACCAGACTGCCTCAACTCACGACTGTCCTTCTACACCCCCTCCCGCCAACTACGTTCTTCCAACCAAGCCCTCGCCATTGTACCTCGCATCAAGAAGACCACCATGGGAGGCAGATCCTTTTCATACCTGGCTGCTAAAACATGGAACTCACTCCCCGCTTACCTTCGCCTTACCCAAAACCACCTAGCGTTCAGAAAACAACTTAAAACGTGGATATTTGAAAGGTAATTATCCTTCCCTTCCTAAGCGCCTTGAAACCCTCTAGGTATGTAGTGCGCTATACAAATACTATGACTTGACTTGACTTGACTTGACATGTGAGTTCAGTAAGGGGTGCCACAATTGTTCCACACCCCTTTACAAAGCGACGGTAGTATCCCGTAAGGCCCAGGAAAGCTCGGACCTCAGTTTGGGTCTTGGGGGGCTCCCAGACCATGATAGCCTCAATCTTAGCCTGGAGGGGCTGCACCGTTCCCCTGCCCACCAAGTGGCCTAGGTACACTACCGACCCCTGCCCGATCTGGCATTTGCTGGCCTTGATCGTCAAGCCAGCTTGTTTCAGGGCTTGGAGAACAGCCTGTAAGTGGCACAAGTGGTCCTCCCAGCTGCTAAAGACGGCAATGTCATCTAAATAGGCAGCAGAGAAGGCCTCCATCCCAGAGAGGACCTGGTTCACCAGCCGCTGAAACGTGGCAGGAGCGTTCTTGAGCCTAAAGGGCATCACACAGAACTGGTAGTGGCCCTCAGGCGTGGAGAAGACTGACCTTTCCCTTGCTCCATCTGTAAGGGAGATCTGCCAGTACCCCGATGTGAGGTAAAAAGTACTCAGATATTGGGCAGCTCCCAGCCGGTCAATGAGCTCATCCACCCTAGGGATTGGATGAGCATCAGTTTTTGTCACTGAATTCAGTCCCCGGTAATCCACACAGAACCTGAGTTCCGGAGTGGTGCCCGGCGGGGCAGCTTTTGGTACCAGAACCACTGGACTGGACCTTGGGCTACTTGAAGGTTCAATCACTCCTAGCTCCAGCATCTTAGTGACTACACTATGAATGCTGGCCTTCATCTTATCTGACAGCCGGTAGGTCTTAGACTTCACAGGTGGGCTGTCCCCTGTGTCCACAACATGGGTACACAGGTGAGTCCTTCCCGGGATAAGGGAGAACAATGAAGAATACTGCTCCAGGACTTGACGGCTGTCCCTCCGCTGTTCAGGAGTTAGGGATGGTGAGAGGTTCACCCCCTCCACCGACCCATCCTTCTCTTGGGACGAAAATCGATCAGGGAGAGGCTCACTATCCTCTTCCTCTGCTCCATCAGTCATCATCATCAAGACGACCTCGGGCCTCTCATGGTGGGGTTTGAGGCGGTTGACATGGAATACCCGATGGGGCTGCCTTGGGGTCTTAAGGTCCACTAAGTAAGTGATCTTGCCCTTCTTCTCAATCACCTCAAAGGGGCCTGTCCAGCGATCCTGGAGGGCACTAAGCTGTCCAGGCTCCATCACCCACACTTTCTGGCCAGGCTCCAATTCCACAGGGTGAGCATTGTGGTCATACCACTCTTTCATAACTGCCTGGCTGGCTTCCAGGTTGTCAGAAGCTTGCTTCCACAACTTAGCCATTTGGCTACGGAAGGCCAGCATGTAGCTCACCACATCCTGGGGAAGCTTCCTGGAAGTCTTTTCCCATCCATCTTTCACCAGGCTGAGAGGTCGTCTGACAGGGTGCCCATACAGAAGTTCGAAGGGACTGAAGCCCACTCCTTTCTGTGGCACTTCCCTGTATGAGAACAACAGACAGGGTAGGAGGACTTCCCATTTCCTCCGCAGGCTCTCAGGCAGACTTCTAATCATGCCCTTCAAGGTTTTATTGAACCTTTCCACCAGACCATTGGTCTGGGGTGGTAAGGGGTGGAGAACCGATAGGTAACCCCACATTCCTTCCTCATAGCCCGCATGTATGCTGACAGGAAGTTGGTCCCCCTATCAGACACAACTTCCTTGGGGAAACCCACTCGGGTAAAAATCCTCATCAGGGCCAGAGCCACTGCAGGTGCAGTAACGGTCCTCAAAGGAATTGCCTCTGGGTACCGAGTGGCGTGATCCACCAGAACCAGGATAAACCTGTGACCAGCGGAAGTGGGTGGATCCAATGGCCCCAAAAAGTCGATGCCCACCCTTTCAAAGGGGGTGCTAACGACAGGTAGTGGTTCCAGGGGAGCTTTCAGCTTAACCCCTGTCTTCCCACTGGCTTGGCAAGACACACATGTCCTACAAAAAGTGTCGGACTCCACCCTCATCTGAGGCCAATAGAAATGGGGGACAAGCCGGGCAAAGGTCTTGTCCTGACCCAGGTGTCCTGCCAAGGGTATTTCGTGAGCCAACTCCAAAAGGAAGGCTCGGTAACGTTGGGGGACTACCAAGGCCCGTCACGACCCGTGCACTGGAGCCTTGGGTTCACTGTAGAGAAGTCCATCCTCCCAATAGATATGAAAATTCCCGGCAATGTTACCTGCTGCCTGGGCTTCGGTCTGTCGCCTCAGTCCCTCAAGGGTAAGGCACTCCTTCTGTCCCTGGCAAAACTCCTCCTGGGAAGGTCCTCCCTCCACATGCCATTCCGTAGGGATAGGCAGGTCCTCCAGGGAGACAACATCCCCCTCCGTGGACTCCGGGTTCACCACCTCAGGTGTCCCATCCATCTCACGGGGTGTGGATACCGAGGCAGGTTTCTCCTGTCCCCGAATTTTCCCCTACTTGGCAGCCGGCTGGGCCTTTGTTCCAGGCTCCAGCCCTGGCGAACTCCCCCTCCGGGCAGTCGCGGACCATGTGCTTGCACAGGTCCAATCAGGTGTACCCAGCATCTCAGAATGAGTCCGGTATTCCACCTCCTTCCAAGCATTGTGCTCCATGTCATTCCCCAACAGACAATCGACCGGCACGGTAGGGCTTACTGCAACTCGAAGAGGACCTGTGACCTCTTCCCACTCAAAGGGAACTTCAGCCACAGGGTAGTGGCCTAGTCTGCCGTCAGCCATCGCGGCGGGGTGGAGTACATTTGGGATCTCCTGCTCTGGGGACACCAGATGACTCCTTACCATAGTCATACTGACACCTGTGTCCCTCAGAGCTTCCCCTCTTTGGCCTTGATGATGACCCACTGCCCATACTTGATGGTATTAGGGGGCACCTGGATCTTGGGAACCATCTCTCTGTCTCCCAGGGACACTAAGGTTATTCCTGCCCACTACCCTCCCTTATCCAAGGGCAACTCCTCCCGAGCACTACACTAGCCACTAGGGTTTTTCCTCCAGTGGGAGGGGGAGGTCTCTTTGGGCATTTGGCATCTCCTTTATAGTGCCCAACTCCACCACATTCATAACAGCGGACCACCCTTGGCTGCTGACTATGGTCAGCATGAGGGGTCTTTGTGGGTTGGCTCTAGGAGTGAAACCTGATCCCTTTCCTTGGAAACTGTTTTGGGGGCCTTTTGAGAACTCCCTCTTTTTGTCTCCCCACTCTTTCTTCTGGGGAGCGCCCTGTCCAGTCCTTTGGGAATCCCCTCCAGTCCCCTTTGAGGACACCCGGGTACTGGCCCAGATTTCCGCTCCTCTGCAAGCTTCCTAGGACTAGTCAGCTTGCTGTCCACCAGGTGCTGATGCAGCTCTGGAAAACATTTCTCGAGTAGGTGCTCCTTCAATATCAAGTCATACAACCCCTCGTAGTCAGTCACCTCACTGCCTTGCACCCAACCCTCTAGGGCCTTCTTGGCATAGTCTAGGAAATCCACCCAGTTTTGTGTAGCCAGTTTGTGGCTGTTCCTGAATTTCTGTCTGTATTTCTCAGGGGTCAGCCCAAACTTCCTAATCAGGGCCACTTTCATGGTGGGGTAGTTAGTCTGTTCCTCCTGCTCTAAAGCTAGAAGGGCATCCCTCCCTACCGGAGGCATATATTTGTACAGGCCGCCCCCCCAGTGACTCTCTGAAATCCCATGGGCTCTTAATGAGACCTCATAGGCAGCCAACCATTTGGCAATGTCATCTCCCACATTAAAACTGGCGACTACATCCTTGGGCAAGTAGGGTCTGGGTTCCCTGGTAACCTCCTTAGGTACGCTGCCACCAATAGGATTACTGGAGGTCCCTACCTGTAGGGCTTTGAGGTCTAACTCCTTTAAGCTAAGCTCATGAGCGAGCCTCGTCTCCTCCCTCTCCTTTTCCAACTTAGCTAACTCCCATTTTAAATGTCTTTCCTCCCTTCTGTCAGCTAACTCCGCTGCATTCAGGCTCCTTCCATATACACTACTGCCCGCCCTCGAAGGTGTCCTTGGACCGGGTAACATATTCCCCCCTTCGGTTTGGTACAGCATTTCTGCTTCTATGACAGTGTCATGATCCTCCTCTTCCTCCTCCTTTTTCCCATCTGGGTGAGCTGCCACTGATGCTCTCAAGCTAGTTTGAAGTTCCACCTTCTTCGCCCCACGCTTAAAGAACACCCCCTTTTCCTGGCAAAATTCCTTGAGCTGGGCCGCTGTGTAGGTCTCCAACTCATCCACCTCAAACTCCATTTTACCAAGCGGGGCCTCAGACTGTTATTTTGGAGTATTTCCAGAAAGAGGCGCCACGTAAGGCTACTTTGACCCACCACAAGAAAGAAATTTGAAAAAAACAAAACGTCCAATTAGGGAGTCCACTAGGAGAAAACTCCAGGTGTAGGTACGTGGTGCACACTAAACCACTGCCAGTGGACGCAAGCACAAGCTCTGATCCCACCACTGAACACCAATATGTTGGACCCGGGGTCACCGGTCCACCTAGGGTAGCCTGGCACAAGTGGCAAGGACTAATCTCAAAGACAATTGTGTTGTATTGCGTCACACTCTTCACAGCAACCCAGCGCCCATCCACTAAAAATGACACTACACCAAGTTAGAAAAATATGGAATGCTTTATAAAAATTCTTTAAGTTATCTTATTCCTTCAGACATGAATTGTTTAAACACATCAAGCACTTCCACATCTGTTTATCTGCATCAATAAAAACTCAACATTACATTTAGTTCAAGCACCTTGTTCTCTAGGAGAAAATGAATTCAGTAATTCACTTATTGCTCTAAATTTCAGGCAGTATTTTTGTGTGTCAAATAAACTTTAGCAGGTAGAAACTACTCTACACCAATTCAAAGAAGCAAGATTGTGCATCACCACAGCCTGGAGATCATTTTGCATATTTTTGTTTTTAGTAACATTAGGTTATGCGAGGACTTAGCAAGTGTCAGAATTATTTACCCCTGGTAAAGTAAGATCAGGCATTAATTTCCATCAGTATCATGCATTTGATTTGGTAACCTGAATGGCTCTGGCTTCTGCTTAACTTTAGTGAAGAGCCAGCAGTAATTCTAGATATGGCAGATCTCTAGAACCAGTATGGTAATCCTGTCAGTTCAAGCTCCCTTGGCCTATACGTCAGCTTTTATTAGGGTTCCAGAAAGCAGATCATCCGCTAGGCCCTGTAGCGTTTTCTACGTTTACATGTCCCGCACCAGCCCCCAGATCCCTGCGTATTTGTGGCTTGAAGACTGGTTTATCGTTTCAAATGTTTCAAGCAATCTCCATTCTCGCCGTCAGACTTCCGGCGAATATTTCCTGCCCCCTGAACTATGAGGCAAACCCACCCACCAGCTCTACTCGGGAGCAAAGGTGCCCCCGAGGTCACCTCCTGGTGAGTCTCTTGAGGCTTGGGAGATTCTGCTGGCAGCCAGGCTACGCTCCGTAGTCGTTCTGCCTCTCCCTGTTGAAGCCAAGCCCCACACTGGGCCTGCGCGGGAGGGAGGACACTGTAGCGCGATGCCGTCCCCTCTGAGGAGAAGGCCAGCCCTCTGCTGGGATTGCGCAGGAAGGGGAACACTACGGGGCGGCTCCACCTACCCGGTGAGGAAGATCATCCCTCCACTTGACCTGCGCAGGGGGAAGAACACTGCATTTGGCACCGCTACCACCGCAAGGCTCTCCTCAGCACGGCGGTCGCCCAGTTGCCGATTTCCCCCTCACTCTAGGCAGAAGTCGCGGAGCTTCACAGGAGGGTGCCCCAGCCCGTTGACACGGCTTTCATTTACTCTCCACCGCTGGGCCCCAACGAAAATGTTCCCAGGGATCTACGACAGTTTGTCTTCCCAGCACTCCCCAGCACAGGTGATCCTGGGAAAGTAAGCGTTGTTTACGACTTTTCAGAATCCCAGTATAGATTACGCTGGATAGGAAGGGGGAAACTCTCCTCAGTCTCCACTTTGCAGATGCAGCTAGGCGATTTCCCCAGGCAACCCTCACCCCTTCAGTTCCGGAGGGTCAAACTCTTCTAATGTTGTGACACCTGAGCTAGATTCATGAGTCGGACACCTAAGGTGGGGCCAGATCTATAGGCAGGGGGGGTAACGACAGCAGTGAGAAGGCAACCCCTAAGAGAAGTCAATCTCCCTCAGCGCACTATCCGCCTAACACCACAGCCTGTCCTCCAACCAGCCCATCAGTGTCCTAAAAATGGCCGCCCAGGTTCTGGCCTTATATACCCTAGGCCCAGGTCACTAGAATGGGCCAGAAGGTTCTAGATCTCTCTAATATTAACCTATGGGCCAAGCTCTAAGGTAAAATTCTGACAGTTAACAGGCCACCATTTTGTGAGGGTGCCTGCCCTACCTCCATTTTGAAAGAGCACCTGTGCCTCTTGATTGTATAGAAATAATGAGGCACCCCAAGCCCTAGGGTCAACACCAAAAATATAGTGGACAAAAAGGGGTTAGGAGGCGAAAAGGGAAAAAAAAGGAAAAAAATTAGGAGGGACCACCCAATGGGCTGACAGGTCTAACACGCGTCCCCCAGAGCTGAAAGTGGAGTGAGCAACCCAACCCCTTGGGAGTTCTCATCACTAAGGCGGAAGTACCTCGAGAGACCGTCTGCGTTGGCGTGGTCCACTCCAGGCCGATGTTCCACCCGGAAGTCCATTCCCTGTAGGGAGATGGACCATCTCAACAACTTAGGATTCTCTCCCTTCATTTGCATCAGCCAACGAATGAGCCGGTGATCAGTCTGCACAAGGAAGTGCGAGCCAAACAGGTATGGCCGCAGCTTCTTCAGAGCCCATACCACCGCAAAGGCTTCCCGCTCAATTGCACCCAAAGGGCTGACAGGTCTAACAAGAAGAGATAGAAGAAAGGCCAAATAAAAGAACCTGTAAACCTGATACAGAAGGTGAAAAAGTAGTGCAAACCAAAAGGTCAAGAAAAGGTGATAATTGGCCAAGTGGAGTGAAAAGGTTGAAGTAAACTCTTGTGAGAAGAAAGTCAAAGAGAAGACCAGAGCAAAGTAACTAGGTCTTAAGTCAAACAGAACAAGAAGAGTCAGGAGAAGAATTAGTATGAATTCCAAGCAAGAAATACACAGCACCAGAATGGACATATGTCATTTTGGAAGAAATTGAAAGCTCAGATCCTAATGAAGAAAAAGGCAGTTCTGACACTGAGCAAGTTGATGAAAGCAAACTGAGACCGCCTTAAGAGAACTCTGACAAGTAAAGTTGCAAACTTGCCAACCGAAAGAAAACAAATAAAAAGATTCAGGAAACCTGAAGAAAGAAATAAAAGAAGGGGGTAAAGAAGAAAGCTTTGAAGTGTAGGATTACACTACTGTTTTTTCAGAAATGTTTGAGCAAATTAGAGTTTATAGGTTTAGATAGATTTTTATTTTTTGATCGAATACAAGATGGCGGAAGCAGAAGTGACTGAACATCCAAAATCTAGTTTAAACGTAGATGTATTACAGCATACTTATGTAGTGTCTTTCTATTAACATTCATGTGGATATTATTAACTGTCTGAGGACCTATTCTAATGGTAACTAATAATGGAAACAATTCTAATGATGTAACAAGTGAAAGAATGAGTGATGTCACTAATGAAAGCACTAATATTAACATAGGACAAATGCATTCTCCATCATGATAAATCAATTGGTGATTTCTCGTTAAATGTCTTTACTAAATTGTTATATGAATACATTAACACCATGAATGTGAATGATTATGTGTGCATGCAATAATCGTCGTCTGTCTCAGAGGGGGTGAGCCATCACCACCTACCTTTAACATATGTTGTGTCTTATCGTGTATTAAAAGGCCTGTTTTACGTCATGGGGAAGCTTGACTATCATTATTTCAATATAGATTTAGTGAAATACCTGTTATAAATGAGCTGAATAAGATTTTAAGTAGTAAGAATGCACGTTACATGGGAGAATTCTTCCATATTACCAAAACTTTAGATATAGATTTGCTTATAAAAATAATCTAACATGTAGTTTGCGGGTTGAAGAAAAGATATTTATAGAGATGGTAGAAAATAGAAGATAAAGTTTTCAAAGAAAAGCTGCTGAACAGAAGTCACAAGTACCACCATGGGGTTTCTGAGACGGGAATTATGAAAAAGGCGAGACATACGCTGCAATGTCCCTGGACTGGTCTCAAAAGGGAAAGATCTGTTTGCTTAGACTAAAAACTAACTATAACAATTATTTCATTGGTACTAGTGAATGTGAGCATACTTTCCAAATTATTGGAGTTTGTTGGATTTAAGGGTGGAACTGATCCTGTTTTTTCAGGAGTCTATTATGTGTGTGGTAAGAAAGCCTATTACAGGTTACCTGCACATTGGTATGGTAGTTGTTACTTTGCAATATTCTTTCCTAAGGTCTACCATGTGGACAGAAACAATAACAGACTAAGTGAAATGAAATAAGGAATAACACGTAACAAGAGAGTAAGTTTCTCTGAAATAGTAGGTGATATTTTTGGTGCACTGCTACCCTCAGTTGAAGTTGTTCTGAATTCAAACAAAATGCAAAAATTGGCCACAGTGGTTGATCGTTTATCGACCGATACTGCTGGTGGGTTCTTGATGATTGACACAAAAATGGTTGCAATCAGATCAATGATTTTTCAAAATCGACTTACCCTTGATATCTTATTGGCAAAAGAGGGTGGAGTCTGTAGCATGTTGAAAATCAAACACTGCTGTACTTATATCCCTGATAAAAGTAACGGAATTGAGGGATATATTAAGAATATTACAACATTACATGAAGATTTGACCCAACTGGAGGTTGACGGTGTTTGGGAGAGATTTGGTAAGAGTTTCTTCCCTGTAGGCAAATGGTTTTCTACCTTTGGAAGTAGCTTATTAGGGAGAATAATAATGCCACGTATTTCAAAAGCCATAGTAGCCATAGTGATAGTGACAACATATAATGCTTTGAAAGTAGCTTATTAGGGAGAATAATAATGCCACGTATTTCAAAAGCCATAGTAGCCTTAGTGATAATGACAACATATAAATGTTGTAAGTGTACGAGTGGAAGAAAAGAAGTGACAGCTTCGTCTCGCTGTTACCTCTCTTCCATCTAATAAAGCGGCTGGCGAGGATACACTTCCCATAGAGCTTTACAAAACCTGTGCAGATGAAATTCTACCACTGCTCTGCTTGGTCATTAATTCAATTGCTGCTATTGGGAAGGCCCCGGATTCATGGAAGACAGCCAAAATATGTTCTTTTTTAAAAAAAATAAACCTTCTGTGGAGTGTGGGTCTTATAGACCTATCTCTCTGATAAATACTGATGCTAAAGTTTATTCTAAACTTTTAGCAACACGATTAGCTCCTCTTATGCCCTGATTAGTAAATGATCAACAACACGGCTTTGTTGTTGGGAGGGATACCACCACACAAGTCAACATGGCTATTACTGCTTTCGATGTGGCTACAACTAATCGCACCCCACTCGATATGATACTTTTAGACGCGGAGAAGGCGTTCGACCGAGTGGGGAGGGATTATCTGTGGGGAGTCCTAAGACAATTCGGTTTTAGAGGGCGCTTTTTGAGAAGTATACAGGCATTATATAAGGACCCTAATGCTAAAATTAGCTATGCTGGGTGCCCGTTATCACCCTTGCTTTTTGCTCTCTCCAGGGAGCCATTTATTAACGCCTTGGAAGCTCAAACTAAGATTGCCCCTATTTTGCATGAAGGTAAAACTCTAAAAATCACCGCATATGCAGATGATTTAGCTATTTATACCACCAATGTTGTGGATGCATTAATAGGGATAACAAAAAACAATTGGCCAGGTAGGTTGTTTTGCGACAAAGTCTAGTACCACTTACCAAATTAATCTAAGTGGACACACCTGTGATTTAGTATTTTTACTTATTTTTTCATTTTTTAGCAGTTCATTCATATATGGCTGAAGAAAGGTACAATCAAATAGCAAAAAGTTCACATAAATTTTACACTTTTCAAACATAAAATGTACAATCACCGTGAGTGAGACATATTTACAAATATACAATTGATACACACAAGAACAGTAAAAAACGAGAAATGCCTATTCTCATTGAATGTTCAAGGCACCAGTCCTAGTATACAACCTACAAGCAAGCAGGAGACTTTTTAAATGTAATTACTAGCCTGCTCGCTTGCCTATACTGGAATAAGACAATTACTAGGGTCAAAAAATCAGGTTGAATTAATCTATAGTAGAACTCCTGATATGCTCTTCCTGAAACTTCTTCCAGTATCGTGCCAACGCGTTTCGAACCCACAAGGTATTCAGGGGCTCTCCTCAGGACCTGGACTGGAAACTGTCCTGTACTGTAAAGTGTAAAAAATGACATCGTGTAAAAAGCACTGATTCCCTCTAAGCTTTGCATACACTTATACTCTATCTCGACTACAGATACCTGAAGTGTAGCGTATTTTGAGCGACAATGTTCTCCTTCCTGTCAGGGGGACTGTAACTCTGTGAATATACAAAGAGTCGTTTCAGGGCCACCCAAGTTAGCTATAGTGATTTTATATGAGCAGCTAGGCAAACACAACAAGGATGTATGTCAATCCTACCTCAAGGCGGGATTTTTCAGTCTTCAAGCTTGTATGGTGTCTACAACAAGGATAAGAACCGCTTTTAATATTTTGATAGTCTGGACATGCTGGCTACCTGATACAGCGAGCATTTTACATGTCAATTACACGTACCTCCTCGCGGAGGTCACTCGCGAATAAATCAGCGTTGTCTCTCTCCTGAGCCAGCCGATCGGGTGTTCGTTCTCCGACCCTGTCTGTAGCGCTGCTTCAACTTCGGCGTCTGACGTCAGCTTGTGGGGGCAGGCGGGCCGGTGTTCTTCTTACCCGCGTGACTCATGCCGGGGCGCCTGGTCCATGTAGTCCACAGATTTTTACAAGCTGTATAGTCGGTGCGTTATACTCCAAACAGAAGCTACTGCTTTTCGCTTGAGTTGCTCAGCTCAGACCTACCAACGCTGATCGTGTAGAAGGGTAGAGTCAATGTTTTTTTCATGCATGGCTCATACCAGGACACATGGTCCTTGTAGTCCTCAGATTTTTACAGGCTGTCTGGTCAATGCGGGAAAATGCAGACAAAGGCATCTACCTTTCACTCAAGTTGCTCAGCTCAGACATTTCATTTAAACCGATGCAGGTCGTGTTAAATTTCAGAATAAGGAGGGCCTCCTTTCGCGATAGTTGGAGATCCGGATCACCTCCTAGGCCTTGGGAAATTTTGATCGATGATAGGACAGTCCATTTGAATTCATTTGGGCCATGCTTTTGTTCCATAAAGTGGGGCACCAAGGGGGCCGACATTACTTTGTTCTTGTTCCTGGAGCGGTGTTGTATGATCCTATGTCGCACCTCCTGCGTGGTTTTTCCGATATATATCAGTTGACACGGACATTTAATGGCATATACCACGAATTTTGATTTACAATTTGTGAACACATTGTGTCTCCAAAAGATTTTTCCATCACTGAACAACGTGCCCTCTTCAGTTGTCTCACATACCGAGCAGGTTCCGCATTTGTGATGTCCTTTTACTGGCCCTGCTCCGAGAATTGTACTTTGAACTGTCTTTTTCACCAACGGACGCGTTGACACTATTTGTTGTCCAATGCTTCGGTTTTTTTTTAGCGCAAAGAGTGGTTTGCCAACTTGTGGAAGGACGTCTTCCACCAAGTGCCAGTGACTGCAAATGATTTTCTGGACAGATTGAGTGTGAGGTCCAAAAGTGGACACACATACCAGTCGTTCCATAGGCGATTTGTCTTTCTTTTGTAGCAGATGTTCTCTGGGTGTCCATCGGGCCCTCTTCATTGAGTGCCTAACTAGTTTCCGTGGGTAACCTCTTTCTTGAAGTTTATGGCATAGAGCTTCCCCGTGTAGTTCAAATTCTTCCACCCTTGAGCAGTTCCGTCTCACCCTTAGAAACTGTCCATAGGGGAGGTTATTTCTCAGATTTCTCGGGTGGTAGCTGCGGTAATGCAAAGCGTTGTTCTTATCTGTTTTTTTCAAATACAAAGAGGACATCAATCCTTCCGGAGTGTGCTTGATTTCGACATCCAGGAACGGGAGGGATTTACAGTCATATGTAAGGCTGAATTTAATATCAGGACTGCGGTTGTTCAACCATTGGTGGAAGTTTTCCAATGACGTGGGTGTACCTTCCCAGATACACCACACGTCATCGATATATCTCAGCCATTGTTTAATATGGTGATGATACGGATTGTTGTTATATACGAACATGTCTTCGTATTGTGCCATATACAGAACCGCCATTTCCGGCGCAAATGGACATCCCATCGCCGTGCCTTTGATTTGTAAAAACAGATCGTCCTCGAATTGAAAGAAATTCCTTTTTAATGCCAACGCTGCCAAACTTAGGATTAAGTCAGTGGGCACTCGATGTGGGCGGGGTCTCCTCTCAAGGAATATTTCCATGGCATCCAGTCCGTCCTGTTGAGGTATCTGTGTATAGAGGGACGATACATCCATTGTTGCTAAAATCTGGGTTGTTGGATCAAACGGGAACCCCTCCACTCGATTTATGAATTCCATTGTGTCCCGTAGATGTGCTGGGACTTCCAATATGCATGGTTTTAAGAAAACGTCTACAAACTTTGATATTAGTTCGAGAATCGAATCACATCCCGACACGATTGGTCGGCCAGGTGGTATTGTTGCATCCTTGTGAACTTTTGGGAGGAAATATAGATGCGGTGTGCGGGGGTGTTTTTTCACAAGATATTCAGCTTCCTTTTTTTCCAAGGATTCCTTTGTCCTTTGCAGCGTCCACAATGGTTGTAATTTCTTGTAAGATCTGCATTGTGGGGTCAGTGGAAATGGAACGGTACCATTCCGGATTGCCTACATGCTTGGCTCCTTCGGACTTGTACAAATCCTTTGACCACAGGACCACCGCTCCCCCTTTGTCTGCGGGGCGAATCACCGCTTCCCGTTGGTTTCTTAGTTTGTCAATAGCCTCCCTTTGTTTCTTAGTGATGTTTACTGGCACAAATGAACGTTTTCTTTCAGATGCATTCAGGGCTGATAGTACCATGTGTTCGAAGGTTGTTATTTCTTTAGGCATGTTATAGTTAGCAGGGCAGAACACTGATTTGTTTCTAAGTCCTGATACTTCAACAGAAGTCTTCTCTGCAGAGTCCTTGAAAAACCACCTCAGCCTTATTTTCCGGAAGAATTCGATAACTTCCATCTTGACTTTAGTGAAATCCATCATTGTGCCGGGTACAAATGATAGACCAAGTTCAAGGACTTCCATCTCGGCCTTACTCAGCACCATATTCAAGATGTTGATGATTGGGGATTTGTTCACGATTTGTAGTGTTGTTTCCGCGTTGTCATCTCCCATTGTGGTTTGAACCTCGTGCGCGGTTGTTGCTGGCCCTGGCCTAAAAAAAGGCCTCTTTTGTTGCTGGTTTCTGTTAGAAGATCCTTCACCTGGATCAGAGTCACTTGTATTGCCAGAGGATGAAGTATCCGAAAATGTCAGGAACTTTTTCTTTGATCTCCCCTGGTATGTGCCAAGGAACCTTGTAGAATCAGATCGTGTATAGAACTCGTCTTTGAGATAGGGATATACAATCTCTGAGTTAAAAGTTTTTTTATCTTTCTCGAATTTTGTAGTTTTAAAGTTGATGGTTTGATCTTTGAATGTTGCGAGTTCTTTTTCAATCTTTTCCAGGAGGATTTTAGCTTCAGACTCTGTATGATTTTCCTTGATGACCTTCAGTTGTTCCTCAATCTCCTCCTGTTCTTTCTTACAGATTCGTTGGGCAGTTTCGATTGTATGCACCATCAAATCCCTACTGCACTTGGTGCTTATGCAACTGAATCCTTTTCTATATACAGGGTCGTCAGTAAAAATCACTGGGACGTTTTTCACCTGCAGACCCCAGGGGATCACCCCTGCTCTGAGGTTTGCTAGGAGGAAATGACCATGTAATTCGGTTCTCACGTTTTTCTTTTGTAACCTTAGGAGCTTGTCACTGATATTTTGTTGTTTTGCCGTGCTGCTCAAATTGATAGAGGAAAAGAGTGTGGAATCAGCTATCAGTTTTTGGATGTGATCCTCACTAAAGGACAGTGTATCCTTCTCAGCCATACCAAATAACAAGGGATCACCTCCCTTGAATGCAATTGACAATTTGCACACTACTGGATTTAGTTTATACACCAGAGAAAAGAAGCCTTGCGAGCAGTTGCTCGCACTACTAACAGGGGAAACAAAGAAGGCTTGGGTCTATACACTATCTGGCCTAGACCACTCAAACTGAGACAACAAAAAACAATTGGCCAGGTAGGTTGTTTTGCGACAAAGTCTAGTACCACTTACCAAATTAATCTAAGTGGACACACCTGTGATTTAGTATTTTTACTTATTTTATCATTTTTTAGCAGTTCATTCATATATGGCTGAAGAAAGGTACAATAGAATTTGAACTACACGGGGAAGCTCTATGCCATAAACTTCAAGAAAGAGGTTACCCACGGAAACTAGTTAGGCACTCAATGAAGAGGGCCCGATGGACACCCAGAGAACATCTGCTACAAAAGAAAGACAAATCGCCTATGGAACGACTGGTATGTGTGTCCACTTTTGGACCTCACACTCAATCTGTCCAGAAAATCATTCGCAGTCACTGGCACTTGGTGGAAGACGTCCTTCCACAAGTTGGCAAACCACTCTTTGCGCTAAAAAAAAAACGAAGCATTGGACAACAAATAGTGTCAACGCGTCCGTTGGTGAAAAAGACAGTTCAAAGTACAATTCTCGGAGCAGGGCCAGTAAAAGGACATCACAAATGCGGAACCTGCTCGGTATGTGAGACAACTGAAGAGGGCACGTTGTTCAGTGATGGAAAAATCTTTTGGAGACACAATGTGTTCACAAATTGTAAATCAAAATTCGTGGTATATGCCATTAAATGTCCGTGTCAACTGATATATATCGGAAAAACCACGCAGGAGGTGCGACATAGGATCATACAACACCGCTCCAGGATCAAGAACAAAGTAATGTCGGCCCCCTTGGTGCCCCACTTTATGGAACAAAAGCATGGCCCAAATGAATTCAAATGGACTGTCCTATCATCGATCAAAATTGCCCAAGGCCTAGGAGGTGATCCGGATCTCCAACTATCGCGAAGGGAGGCCCTCCTTATTCTGAAATTTAACACGACCTGCATCGGTTTAAATGAAATGTCTGAGCTGAGCAACTTGAGTGAAAGGTAGATGCCTTTGTCTGCATTTTCCCGCATTGACCAGACAGCCTGTAAAAATCTGAGGACTACAAGGACCATGTGTCCTGGTATGAGCCATGCATGAAAAAAACATTGACTCTACCCTTCTACACGATCAGCGTTGGTAGGTCTGAGCTGAGCAACTCAAGCGAAAAGCAGTAGCTTCTGTTTGGAGTATAACGCACCGACTATACAGCTTGTAAAAATCTGTGGACTACATGGACCAGGCGCCCCGGCATGAGTCACGCGGGTAAGAAGAACACCGGCCCGCCTGCCCCCACAAGCTGACGTCAGACGCCGAAGTTGAAGCAGCGCTACAGACAGGGTCGGAGAACGAACACCCGATCGGCTGGCTCAGGAGAGAGACAACGCTGATTTATTCGCGAGTGACCTCCGCGAGGAGGTACGTGTAATTGACATGTAAAATGCTCGCTGTATCAGGTAGCCAGCATGTCCAGACTATCAAAATATTAAAAGCGGTTCTTATCCTTGTTGTAGACACCATACAAGCTTGAAGACTGAAAAATCCCGCTTTGAGGTAGGATTGACATACATCCTTGTTGTGTTTGCCTAGCTGCTCATATAAAATCACTATAGCTAACTTGGGTGGCCCTGAAACGACTCTTTGTATATTCACAGAGTTACAGTCCCCCTGACAGGAAGGAGAACATTGTCGCTCAAAATACGCTACACTTCAGGTATCTGTAGTCGAGATAGAGTATAAGTGTATGCAAAGCTTAGAGGGAATCAGTGCTTTTTACACGATGTCATTTTTTACACTTTACAGTACAGGACAGTTTCCAGTCCAGGTCCTGAGGAGAGCCCCTGAATACCTTGTGGGTTCGAAACGCCTTGGCACGATACTGGAAGAAGTTTCAGGAAGGGCATATCAGGAGTTCTACTATAGATTAATTCAACCTGATTTTTTGACCCTAGTAATTGTCTTATTCCAGTATAGGCAAGCGAGCAGGCTAGTAATTACATTTAAAAAGTCTCCTGCTTGCTTGTAGGTTGTATACTAGGACTGGTCCTTGAACATTCAATGAGAATAGGCATTTCTCGTTTTTTACTGTTCTTGTGTGTATCAATTGTATATTTGTAAATATGTCTCACTCACGGTGATTGTACATTTTATGTTTGAAAAGTGTAAAATTTATGTGAACTTTTTGCTATTTGATTGTACCTTTCTTCAGCCATATATGAATGAACTGCTAAAAAATGAAAAAATAAGTAAAAATACTAAATCACAGGTGTGTCCACTTAGATTAATTTGGTAAGTGGTACTAGACTTTGTCGCAAAACAACCTACCTGGCCAATTGTTTTTTGTTGTCTCAGTTTGAGTGGTCTAGGCCAGATAGTGTATAGACCCAAGCCTTCTTTGTTTCCCCTGTTAATAGGGATAACGGCAGAAGCTAAACATTTCGGGACTATTTCAGGCTATAAATTAAATACAAATAAAACACAAGTCATTATGAATTATCAGGCCAACCTACCAGTGCAAGGACTCTGTCAATCTGAAGTATAGCTAGGGGTAAAGATATCATCTAATATTGCTGATATTAACTCTTTAAATTATCATACTTTATTAAGAGAAGTGTCCAATCTTCCGAAAAAATGGCACAAGATCCCATTAAACCTCATAGGTTGTATGAATTTTATCAAGATGAACATACCTTCCAAGTTTTTATATCTTTTCCGTTCTATACCTTGTCGCGTTAATAACTTATTCTTTAAAAAATTGGACGGCATTTTAAGCAGTTTCATTTGGGGCTATAAGAAGGCTCGTAGGTCTAGGGCTATCTTAAAACTCCCACTCGAAAAGGGAGGTTTAAAGTTCCCTGATCTCAAAGCCTATTTTTTGGCCTCTTTCTTAGGTCGGCTTCGTAGCCTATGTGTCGCTAATAATCAATATTTTTTTCACCAATTCATGCTCGCTGGTCACTCTAAACAATTCCTGGCAAATGTACAAGACCCAAATTACTTTAAACGTGTAAAATTTAAGACCGCGAGAGATGCTGTATTTATATGGAAACAGATGCTGACTACGTGCAATACTTCGTTTTTCCACAAAGAGCTGCCAATATGGGACAATCCTGGGCTTCCAGATATTTTTAGAGATAAAACTGGCCAAGAATGGGCTAATTTTGGTATTTAGACACTAGGGGATCTCTAAGGTACGGATGGTTTTCTACAATTCCCAACATTGCAACTTATGTATAAATTGCCCGAAAAAATGAGATATAAATATATTCAAGTTAAGGATTACTTAATACGTAAAATGAATCTGGTAGAAATTACCAGCTCAGATATATAGAATTGTTTTTATTCTGTGCATAGAAAATCATTAATCAGTTTGGGATACAAGTCTCTCAGTCAAAATAGCTTTGACGAAGCCCCTAGATTGGCACTAAAATGGACTGCTAGCTTAGGATCTAATGTGACAACCCAGAACATCCCCGCTGCATTAGTCAATATCAGTAGAGCCGTCCAGTCCTCCAATTTGAAACTCCAATCTTACAGGACGATTAGTCAATTGTAATATACTCCATTAAAAATGTCAAAATGGGCACAAAATAATTTCAATAAT
This sequence comes from Lissotriton helveticus, assembly GCF_964261635.1. NCBI lineage: Eukaryota > Metazoa > Chordata > Amphibia > Caudata > Salamandridae > Lissotriton > Lissotriton helveticus. The sequence goes on from NC_136062.1 coordinate 82,403,730, forward strand.
GATCGTACTAAATGTCCTAAATGCGGTCTGGTGGCAGCAGACCTTACACATAAAATTTACTTGTGCCCATCATTAGCAAAATTTTGGTTGGACATAGAAAATATTTTAACCCAAAATCAACTGATTAATTTTTCATTAAATGACGCTGCGGTACTATTGTCCATATACCCGGTTAGTTCTATTTATAAAGATCTGCTAAATATTTTTTATTTTATTTATTTTTTATTTATTTTTTTTGTCCTCATCTTGCGATTACTGTATGCTTACGGAGTATCAGGTGTCTGCCTCTTTGCTCTTTTCCGACACTGCCCCTTGATCTGTCTTGGCTGGGGAGTTTTGACCTCTTGTTGGTTTTGAGGAGTTTCCTTTACTCGTTACATAACAATGCTTCTAGCTTGGATCGAGGGGAGCTAGCCAACTTGGCTACTCGGCAAGTACCATACTTGTCCACCAGAAGATGTATCGCTTTAATCATAGGACTTAAGTTTGATTCTTATTTGGGGTTTAAGAAGGTTTCAAAACTATCCCAGAACTTAAATCTTTTGCTTACAATTCTTAGCTTATCAAGTTTGTTGATTCTTATTGCCGAGTTCAGCCATTCTGCATGAGTTGGGCAAGAGGATCCTATCCATTTGATACAAATTTCTCTCCTTGCAAGAACTATTAACACAAAGAGGAGATTCTCCTGCTCCTTAGTAAGCCCCCCTTCATTACCTGAGTCTAAAATCCCAAAAAGAATAAGAGTAATACTCACAGTTAGTTGTTTGGACAGGATAGTATTCAGGGTCTTACCGACTTGATCCCAAAACTCTTTCAATTCAGGGCAGTTTTTAAACATGTGGATATCGTCTGATTTTTCCTCCCCACATTTGGGGCATTTCTTTATTCCAGCATTTCTAAATTTGGAGAGTTTTTTTGGTGTCCAGTACGCCCTATGGATTGTATACAAATGATTCCTCTTCAGAGCTGCGGATTTCAAGTTGGACCAGCATTTATCTATTGATTTTTCCCAAATTAAGTCCAAATCCATAATTACAATGTCTTTCCCCCATATTTGGGTTTCCATATTGACGTTAATATCATTGGCCATTATCAAAGCCCAGTACCACTTTGCTACTTCTTTTGGTAATCGCGCTGTTTTGATCATGTCATCTTCCAGTTTTTCATTACCATTTATACTGGGTAAAGTTCTAGACCAGCTTAACATTTGATAATATTTAAATTTAGATAGAGTATTGTTTGTCATTTCTTGCAGTTCTAACCATGTTTTTAAGTTTGGACCATTTAGTATTTGTCCCCAATATTTGATGTCGGCTCTTTTTAATGCCAGTGCGAGAATGTCTTTTAAGCATTCTGGGGTTCCAGGAGATTCCCAGATAGGAGCCCACTTGCTATAGTACGATATTTTTAGAATGCCTCTAATTTGTGTCCACATCTTTGCTGCATCTCTTAGTATCTTGAGCTTTCTTTTTTTGAAGTATTTGGGGTGTCCGAACTTAAACAACACATGGTCCTCTGATTTTGTAATTACTTTAAAATAGGTAGGGTAGTATTCGTGGTTTTTTAGTAATACTTTAATATTTTTGAATTGGAAAGCTCTGCAATACTCCACCAAGTCTGGGCTGGCCAACCCACCATCTTTCTTACTCCTCCTGATCTTTTTCCATGCAATCCTCGATCCTTTTGCTGCCCATATGAAGCTTGTTATGTTTCTCTGTGCTCGAGCTAATTCCGTCTTTCCAAATTCCATTGGTATCGCATTAAATAGGAAGGTAAACTTTGGTAAGACGGTCATCTTGATTATATTTGATCTCCCAATCAAGCTCAACGGTAGAGAGGTCCATGTCTCAAGCAGTTTTCTTACGTCTCCGGCAACTTTATTTAGGTTTCTGTTTGCAATCTTCGCTATATCATGATTTATTAGAATTCCTAAGTACCTTATTTCGTTTTTTATAAAATTGCTTTGAAAGGTCGTATTCCATGTCATGAGCTCTGTCTTCGTTTGATTCACCAGATATCCTGAGATTTTCCCGAATGTCTTTAAAGTTTTCTCGATTCTTGCTTTAGCTTTTAGATAATTATCAGTAAAAATCATTAAGTCGTCCGCGTAAAGAGCGATTTTTTTCTCCCATGTGCCATATTTGAATGGAGTGATTTTGTTATTGTTTCTTAGCTTATTTGCCAGTGGTTCAATATATAAATTGAATAGCAAAGGGGAGAGTGGACAACCCTGTCTCGTTCCTCTGGTTATCTTTATGTTTTCTGTTAAGCTACCATTAATTAGGACCTTAGATCTTGGATCTTTATAAATCCGGTTTACCATACCGATAAAGTGAGGTCCGAAATTGTTCTTGACCATAACCTTCTCAAGAAAGGCCCAATTGACCCTATCAAAAGCCTTTGCGGCATCAACAGCAAGTATGGTAAGTGGAATTTTCTCATTTGTTGCGATATCTATTGCAGTTAGGAGCTCTTGTGTTACTTCATGTAAATATCTTCCTTTAATGAAACCTTTTTGATCTTGATGTAGTAATTTTGATAGTACTTTCCCTAGTCGAGCTGCCATTATTTTAGTAAATATTTTATAGTCCGCGTTTAATAATGATATTGGACGATATGACTCACATTTAAGAGGGTTCTTACCGGGTTTCAGAATGATTGTGACTATGGCATCATTCCAAGAGTCTGGTATAGTTTTCTGTTGTGTTAAAATTAGGTTGATTAGTTTGGTTATATGAGGGAGTATAGAGTTTTTCAGTTTCATATATAATTCATTTGGTAAGGCATCCGGCCCTGCTGCTTTTCCCTTTTTCAAACTTTTAATGGCATCTGCCACTTCTTCTTCTTGAACTTCTTTATCCAGAGCTTCTCTTTCATTCTCTGCAAGTTTTAGAAGTGATGCATCTTTCAGGTAAGAATTAATCATTTGATCTGAGGGATTTATATCTTCCGTGTATAGATCCTTAAAAAAATTCCAGAATTCATGCTTGATAGTGTTTTCATCAAAGGTAGGAATTGTTTGATCGTCCGGGATAATACTTTCCACTTTATTTTTAGCTAGATCTGATTTAAGCTTCCATGCCAGCCATTTTCCGCAACCTTCACCAAACTCATGTTTTGCCAGTTTGCTAGAATCCCATTTTTTCTGTAACCTCTCTTCCAAAATTTGATAAATTTTATCTTTTTGCGTCTGTCTTTTGTTAAGAAGATCTTGTTTCTTTTCCTCCTCTTGTTCTGTGAATATAGCGATGTCTAAGGAGCTGATCTCTGATTCCAAGTCTGAGATCTCTTGTTTTACTTGTTTGTTTTTATGTGCCCCTAAACTCAAGAGTTTACCCCTTATGACAGCTTTAAAAGTATCCCACGTTATCTGTTCTGTGGTACCTGACGCATTTAACTCAAAGAAGATATTTGCTTCAGTTTCCAGCTCCTTTATAATTTCTTCGTCTTCCAGCAAAGCTCTTTCGACAGTGAATCTCCTTTCAGTTATGTTTTCTGTGATTTGTAGTTCTAGTTGTACTGCTGAGTGATCTGACAAGTGAGCTGGTAGGTGAGATACTCTATTCACTTTCTTTAGTAATTCGTTGCTGACCAAAAAGAAGTCGATCCTGGATTTATGTCCCAGTTTTTTGTTGTACAGAGTGAACGGGTGTGATTTTTCTCCTTTGTTTTTCCAGATGTCTACCAGATTGAGATCCCTTTTATAAGACACAATCCATTGTCTCATTTTCTTTAAGTTAGTATGTCTACCCGGTGGTGATCTGTCTAGTTTTAAATCCATTACTAGGTTAAAATCGCCTCCCAATATTATGGGAGAAGTAGCTAGTAGTAGTTGTGAGTACAATTTTCGCAGCGGATCAGCATCATCCAAATTCGGACTGTAGTACCCTGCGATAGTAATGGGAGAATTTCCTATTTTAATATTAGCTATGGCCCATCTTCCTTTACTATCTACTTCTGAACTGGTTATAATGGCTTTTAAGGACTTTTTAAAGATTATCGCTATTCCCTTAATATTACACTGTTGTGTTGTGCATATTAAGGTATCTACCCACCATAGGTTCTTAGTTATTTGATCCCATTCTTCTTTTAACAGGTGAGTTTCTTGTAATATTATTATCTCGCTTTTCCCAGTTCTGATATACTCTAAGATTTTATTCCTTCTGCTTTTTGTCCTCAACCCATTCACGTTCCAGGATAGGATTTTTACATCCCTACATGCACTCCCCATTTATTCTGTTCAATTGTTGAGAATTATATTTCACTCCTAGTTGTTTTAGTATTCTGAATGTTCGCAGATGAGGAATTTTTGGGATTTTTTTCCCTATTTTGCTCCCCACCCTTTTTCGTGTAGTTTTATACTTTCCAAATTGTGCTAAGTTACCCTCCCCGGGGAAGCCTCCATCTTCTTCTCCTTCGGTTATCTTCGTAACCCTTTTGGCTTCCCGATCCCATCCCCGTGATTTTTATCTATGTACATTTAAAAAAAGAATTAGTTGGTTGGTTTATAGCTCCTTCATATTTATTCTATGTCTTGTCCTTAAGTGTTGTTTAGATCTATTTCTCCTTATAGTCTTATTATATACTTTTTTTTTTTTTTTTTGTATTTCAGAGTTTATACAAGATTATATGAAGTTACAAGTTATCAAGTTATCTATATGATTATATGTGGATATTTAACTCAGAGGTTCTTCTGAACGTATTTGTTCTCTGATTAGCTCTATCAAGTTTTTCACCTCTTCAGGCTCTTTTAAATTACGCATTTTATTTCTCCACATAATCCGTAATGAGGGTGGAAATTTCATTTGCACCGTGGCACCTAGTTGTTGCAGTTCAGACATTAGATTTCCCAGTTCCCATTGTCTGGTCTGAGAGGCTTTTGACATATCAGATCTTATTTTAAAATTCCAACTATCTTTGTTGTACGTCCCTTTTCTCAATGCCTCTCCCAAGATCCTATCCTTCAGCATATATGTTTTGAAATTGACTAGGATCTTTCTAGGGGTTTTCCTTTCTTTACTCTTTCCATAAGGATCTCTATGTACTCTCTGTATATCCTCATCTAGAGTTCCTTTATCTGCCCATGGGAAATGTTCCATCAAAAGTGCCACTACAAATGCTTTTACATCATTACCTTCTTGATTCTCCGGCACATTTAGAATCCTTATGTTGTTTTTCCTTGCTTGATTTTCTAAGGATTCCAGTTTTTCATTCATGGTTTTATTTTCCAATCTCAGGGAGTTTATTTCCTTTTTGTTTTTCTCCACCTTTTTGTCCAAACTGGCAACTTCATTTTCTACTGCTGGTACTCTGTCACCTAGAGCGTTCAACTTGCTGTCCAATTTCTCGCAAACCTCCTGTATTTTATTTTGTTTTGATTCGGAGATGGAGAACTTCTCTTTCATTTCTACCCATATTTTTTCAAGAAGTTCGTCTGTATGGGTTTTTATTATATCCTTGTTAAATTCTACAGACCTTGAGTCGTCATCTTCCTTATCTTCAACCTCTTCGGTTATATTTGCATTTATATTTGCTGCTGCTGCAGAAGAATCAGCGCCTCCCTCCGCCATATAAACTCCCACTCTCTCTTCTCTTCTCTCTTCTGAACTGCTTTCTTTAATTTTCCAAATTTCTTCCAAACTTATGTTTTCTACCAAGTTCTTTTTCTTAGTTCAAGGTTTTCTCCCTTTCTTTACGCTGCCTGCGCTCGGTTTTCCAGCTAGGATAGGGACTGCTCGTTGTTTCTCTTTTCTTAATGAGTGGGTATCTGGTGGTTTGGTTGTAAGTTTGGTTGTTGTATCCTCTTTCTCTCTTTCCAAAACTTCCGATGTTCTTTGTGCTTCTAAGGAGCTAAAAGATTCCGAGTTCAGCTCTTGCTGCTGAATTTTAAAATAAGACCTAAGAGAGGGAGTAACTTTTATTTTTACTTTGGATTTCTGAATAGACTCCAAGTTGTTTTCTTCTTTCTCTAAATTATTCTTTAGGTGGCCTCTGAGTGAGGTTTTTTGTTTTTTTCTGCTCACTCTTGGAGTAATGCCTTTCGGAAACTGCTCCTGACTCAAAAACTTTCTATTCCGCAAACTGTAGAAGGATTTCGCTGTGCTAGGCTGACTTTCTGATTGCAGGGGTTCTACTTCGAATTTGGATTTGGCTTGATTTTTTGGAAGATTTTTTGAATCTTGAGGCGTTTTTTCTTCTGTTTCCTCCTGTATCGATTCTGTGATTTTACTCATATGCTGATTGTTTGTAGAGTTTTTCTCTTTTATGTTTATGTTTGTAACTTGGCAAGGTTGAAAATGTTTATATGTCTGACAGAGCAGGAAATATTGATAAAGCTGACTATTGACACTGCTAAAGTTATAGCCTGTATTGTAACATGTGTTTGTTTGTTGAGCTTTGCAACGCAGGTTTTCCAATACCCAAACACTCTCTGCTCTGAAAAAACTGTTTGTTTCTTTTCCCTCGTATTCGCACTTTAATCTTTTCAGTCCTGCCCTTTTGTACTCTTTTGAGAGTCTTGACGTGTTCCTGTAATCACTCTTCTGCCCCGTCGTGTTTTCCACTGTGTCTCTCAGTCCACCCGCTATCGAGACAGAACTTCCCTTGCTGCCGTTTTCGAACTGCCGCCTCTGTTCCCTGACTCTGTCGCTCGTGCCCCGGAACTGAAATCTCAGTCTTCCGGAGGCACGGCGGCAGCGTGACTTCGCTCTCCTTGCAGCGCTCCACTTCTCCGTACCTGTCTCCGCTATGAAGCGATCTCCGGGAATTTTCACCGCCTCACTCGCTCTGTGGTTCGCTCTGAGGCTCCCGTCCGCTCTGATGACAGCTCTCAGGGAAACCGGGTCCAGGTCCAGATCCAGATCAAAAAGTGTGGCGTCCGCCTCCAAGGCACCACGAGTGGAACACCAGGCCTCACCCTTCTCTCCGCCGTTCAAAGAGAGAGAGGGAAGTCCCAAAAAAAGCACCATACCAGGCACAGTTCGCAGGTAGGAGGCTCCATCTTAGGCACTTATTTGTTTGTTTGTTTGTCTCGTTTTGAGGTAGATCTCTGCTATGCTCTGTTATGCACCGCAATGTATTCCGTGCATCATCCGTACATTCCGTGCATCTTATTTCACAACTGCATGCTTGCTTGAGCTTTTTTCCAACCGCTGTTGCTGTAAATCACGGGTGCACCGGGAGCTCTCCGACCGAGCTTCCTACTCGGCCGCCATCTTCCCCCTCTGCTAAATATTACATTGGCTTGTGCTAGACTGGTGGTAGCTAGGGCCTGGATTGCTCAGAACCCTCCTCATTCAACTGAATGGTGGACACTGGTTTATGAAATTTACACTATGGAAGATGCCATTGCCAGGAATAGAGGAATTAAAGCTAAAACAAAGTTTACCAAAATATGGGGCAATTTTTTGCAATGCCAGTAATGATTTGAATCATGTACTTGTTTTCTGTTTACGAGGTTTTTAATTATTAGTGATTTGCCCTGACTAGGAATTACTTCTTTTATTTTTGTCTGTGTTTTCTTTTTTCTATTTGTTATAATATGAACCTGCACCAAATGGAGCTCGATTTATCTTTTCGATTTTGTATTTGGATATGTTAATCTAATTGACTTGCTTGTCAAATAAAAAAATCTTTTAAAAAAAAATAAAAATAAAAAAAAATTAAATAAAAAAAAAAAAAGAAAAGAAGTGACAGAATCAAAGAATCAACGAAGAGCAAGAAAGAGAAAGTGGGAGGGAGGAGCCACGCTAGCAACCAAGATGGCCGCATAAGCTCTCGGCTCCGCCGACTTCCGCCAGTTGCTCACACATCCTGACGATTATCCTGATTTCTCACCGGACTCCCGTGCAGCTGAGGTGTTCCTGACTCTAAAGGTGCAATCCCGGAATTTCTAGCTGCTTGAATAATGAAGATACGGCGTGTTCCATTCTCGGCCTAACCCAGAGTTGAAGCCGGGGCCTTGATTTCTAACCCAGCCGGGTTGGAGTTGAATAACATCGGCCGCGGGACGTGAGTGGCGTCCGGTCTCCCGAAGTGGAGTATTACTTGTCCGTTTCGGATGGTGGATCGGTGGCAGTTTTATCTCACAGCTAAGGCGGCGTGACGCATCGCTTGCTGTGGTCGGGGATCCGCTGCCCGGAGGCCCCGTTGGGCTCCCGGGGTCGACGGGCTTGGTTCCTCACTGGCGGCGACGGTGTTGAGATCGCGCTTTTGAGAGTGCCCACAGTTGTCATCGGATTTGCCTGTGCCTGGTGCCCCGGAGTAGTCGACCTCCGGGGTTCAGAGACCTGCTTGGTCGCTTCGCGAGGGGCGATGGAGCGGGTGGAATGTATACCGTCGCTGCATACTGTAATGGCCGCCATTGGGGAGCTCCATTCACAGGTCACCGCCATCATCCAGAGGATGGTCGTAGTGGCTGATATCATCTGCCGGAGGCCGGACTCCGACCCTTTGTTGGTTCTGGAACACGCTGTTTTACCCGCGGAGCAGGAAGCATCTGAGACGGAGGGCCCCGCGCTGAAGCCAGACTTTGTATCTTTTGTCGACCCCCGAACGACGGCTAGCAAGCCCCGGACTATCGAATTCCCATTATGCCCTATGCCGATGCCGCCCCAGATGGACATGGATGATCTTATATTTCAGAATGAGTTCTCCAGTGACTGTAGGATTGTTACCTCGCAGGACACTCCAGCGCCGCACGGACATCAGCTGTGCCGGTGCCCTCTCCCCTCGCTGCTGCTCGCAGCCTCGCTCAGCCCTCTGCCCCGCAGGCCCGCCTTCCTTTGCGGCCTGAACTGCTGCTAGGCAACGCTCGCACATTGTGAGTGCTCTCCCCCCCTTTGTCGGTTCCGCCGTACCAGGTTGTATTCTGCTGCCCGGTTTTGTGCTTCTACTGTTGTTTTGTGACTCCTGTATTTTATTGCTTTAGTTTTTCGTATTTCACGTGGTTGTTCCCCCTGTGCCCTCCCCGCCCCGCTCCCCGCCGCCGTTCACGCGGCCACGCCCTCTTCCTTTCTGTGCCCTCCCCGCTCCCGCCCCCCAGCTGCCCCTCCCTCCCACTGGTCCATATATAGTGACCGCGCGGCGCTGTTCTGCGTGACCTGCTCGCAGGACACTCCAGCGCCGCACGGACATCAGCTATGCCGGTGCCCTCTCCCCTCGCTGCTGCTCGCAGCCTCGCTCAGCCCTCTGCCCCACAGGCCCGCCTTCCTCTGTGGCCTGAACTGCTGCTAGGCAACGCTCGCACATTGTGAGCGCTCTCCCCCCCTGTGTCGGTTCCGCCGTACCAGGTTGTATTCTGCTGCCCGGTTTTGTGCTTCTACAGTTGTTTTGTGACTCCTGTATTTTATTGCTTTAGTTTTTCGTATTTCACGTGGTTGTTCCCCCTGTGCCCTCCCCGCCCCGCTCCCCGCCGCCGTTCACGCGGCCACGCCCTCTTCCTTTCTGTGCCCTCCCCGCTCCCGCCTCCCAGCTGCCCCTCCCTCGCTCCGCCCCCCCCCCACGCCCCACATATGGCAGAGTGGAAAACGCGCAGCGGTCACGCGCAGCAGGCACGCCGTTGGTGCGCCGAAGGCACGCCAAAGGTAAGCCCGTCTGCGCCTGGACCGCGCCCAGTGCCAGGACCCCTGGCCCCTGCCAACACCAGCCCACCAGCAGGACCTACGACGCCGCCGAACTCTACGCACCCAACGCCGGTCGAATCCCGAGCTGCTATCAAGCCACCCCAAGACGCACCCACTGACCCTTCAGCTGCCACTCCTGCAAGTTCACCTGCATCCAGACCTGCACCTCACCAGCACCGACCAAGCCAAACTCCAGCAGCAACCACCTCAACTGCTCAACACCCGCTCCGTCCACAGACACGCCGTCGAGCTCTGGAACCTGCTCGACACCACAGCCCCAGACGTCGCCTTCCTCACGGAAACCTGGATGAACGCCTCCTCAGCGCCCGACATCGCCATCGCCATCCCGGACGGCTACAAGATCATCCGGAGGGACCGCATCAACCAGACAGGAGGAGGCATCGCCATCGTCCACAAAAACACCATCCGCATCACGACCAACACCGACGACACCCTCGCACCCGCCGAACACCTGCACTTCCAGATTCACATCAACCCCAAGACCACCCTCAGAGGCACCCTCATCTACAGACCCCCGGGACCACGCACACAATTCAGCGAAGACATCGCCGACTTCATCAGCCCGCACGCCCTCCCCTCCGCTGACTACATCCTCCTCGGAGACCTCAACTTCCACCTGGAGAACAACAACGACCACAACACCACCACCCTACTGGACAACCTCGCCAACCTCGGCCTCAAGCAACTGGTGACCACCCCCACCCACTACGCCGGACACACACTCAACCCCGTCTTCTCATCCAGCAAGGACATCGCCTTCAGCCACGCCACCGGACTCCACTGGACGGACCACAGCTGCGTCCACTTCAGCTTCAGTAGGACCGCGACCCACCACCACCAGCAACAGGTTGCACGCAGAAGCTGGAACAAGATCACAGCCGACCAACTCGCGACCTCCCTGAGCACGAACACTCCCACCAGCACAACGAACCCAAGCCAGGGGGCCATCAACCTCGCGAATTGGATCCGAAACTGCGCTGACGACCTCGCCCCTCTGAAGACCCCGCCTAGCAGACCCGGCAGCAAGAAAACCCCATGGTTCACCGACGAACTCAAGAGCTCCAAGAAGAACTGCCGAGCCCTCGAGAAAGCCTGGCGCAGAAACCCAACACCGAACAACATGACTGCCCTCAAGCTCGCCACCCGAAAACACCACCAACTGATCCGCGCCACCAAGAAAACAGCATTCAAGGAACGACTGGACAACAACGCACACAACAGCAAGGAACTCTTCAACATCGTGAAAGAGCTCTCCAACCCAACGCCGGAAACAACGACATCACCCCTTCACAAGACCTCTGCAACTCCCTCGCCGCCTACTTCCACAACAAGAGCACGGACATACACAACAGCTTCAGCTCTCAACAGACGCACGCCACGACTGAACCACCATCCCCCACCACCACCCTCCGCACCTGGACCCCGATCAGCACCGAAGACACCACCCGCACGATGAACTCCATCCACTCCGGATCTCCGACCGACCCCTGCCCTCACCACGTCTTCAACAAGGCTGACACTGTCATCGCACCCCACCTGCGGGACATCATCAACACCTCCTTCGACACCGCCACCTTCCCGGAGAGCTGGAAGCACGCCGAACTCAGCGCTCTACTCAAGAAGCCATCAGCTGACCCCACCGACCTCAAGAACTACCGCCCCATCTCGCTGCTCCCGTTTCCTGCCAAAGTCATCGAGAAGACCGTCAACAAGCAGCTGGCCGCCTTCCTCGAGACGAATGGATCCCTCGACCTCTCGCAGTCTGGCTTCCGGGCCAACCACAGCACCGAGACCGCCCTGATCGCAGCTACCGATGACATCCGAGCCCTGCTCGACAACGGAGAAACAGCGGCCCTCATCCTCCTAGACCTCTCCGCGGCCTTCGACACTGTCTGCCACCGTACCCTAATACAGCGCCTCAGCAACGTCGGAATCCAGGAGAAGGCACTGGAATGGATCACCTCGTTCCTCGCCGGAAGGACACAGAGAGTCCGCCTCCCCCCGTTCAGATCAGAAGCCACCGAAGTCATCTGCGGCGTCCCTCAAGGCTCCTAGCTCAGCCCAACCCTCTTCAACGTCTACATGAGCCCCCTCAGAGACATCGCACGCCAACACAACCTCAACATCATCTCCTACGCCGACGACACCCAGCTGATCATCTCCCTCACCAACGACCCCGCCACTGCCAGAACCAACCTACACGAAGGGATGACAGACGTAGCCAAGTGGATGATGACCAGCCGTCTGAAACTGAACTCGGACAAGACGGAAGTCCTCATCCTGGGATCTTCACCCTCCGCCTGGGACGACTCCTGGTGGCCCCCCGACCTGGGCAGCGCACCCAAACCAACAGACAACGCACGCAACCTAGGCTTCATCCTGGACTCCTCCCTCTCCATGACCAGACAAGTCAACGCCGTCGTCGTGCTTCAACATCCTGCGCATGCTACGTAAGATCTTCCGGTGGATCCCCACCAAGACCAGGAAGACGGTCACCCAGGCCCTCGTCACCAGCCGGCTGGACTACGGCAACTCCCTTTACGCCGGAACCACCGCCAAACTCCAGAAGAGACTCCTGGACATCCGCTGTCACAGCCACATCTCCGGACACCTGAGAGATCTGCACTGGCTCCCGGTCAACAAGAGAATCACCTTCCGTCTCCTCACCCACGCACACAAAGCCCTGCACAACCAAGGACCAGCATACCTCAACAGCCGCCTCAACTTCTACGCTCCCACACGGCACCTTCGATCGACCAGCCACGCCATCGCCGCCGTCCCCCGGATCCGAAGAGCCACCACAGGAGGAAGATCCTTCTCCCACCTGGCCGCCAAGACTTGGAACTCCCTCCCGACCCACCTCCGCCTGACCCAGGACCACCTCGCCTTCAGGAAGCAGCTCAAGACCTGGCTGTTCGAGCAGTAGCGGACCCCCCCTAGCGCCTTGAGACCCTCCGGGTGAGTAGTGCGCTATATAAATGCTGTGATTGATTGATTGATTACCTCACCCTTTTTCTCCTGGATGGTTCAAATACGCTCTAGCGATTTATCTCTGGTGGACAGCAGACATCGTTTGACTCTTATACTTTGTGTACTATTATCCTGGCCTCAATCCTTCCGTACTGACTTTGAACTTTCTCAACATTTTTATACTCTCATTGGGATGGCGGATCGAGCGGACGGGGCTTGCATGAAAAATCGCAGTGGCCAGGGTTGACTTTGACTGGATGGGTTTGCACAATGACTTCATTTGATACGGGATTTGTAACCTATACTAGCGCGGGAGTCGGGTGGTTCTTACAAGCTCCCCCCCGTCTGACTTTTATCGCTGCATTGTATTATTCTGGATACGTGTAGGGGAAGGGTTGCTACTGGTGGGGAGTAAGGGAGACCGGGGGCCTGTTTGCTATTTCCTCCTCCACTCTTTCTTTTTCCCTTCTTTTAGGTCTAGTTCCGGGGCGACAGGCACACTGTTAGTGGGGATGGGCCGTAGCCATTGCAGGGGTGCAGGGTGGGGGGATCGGGGAGGGGTTTGTTATTTTGCCTTAGTTTAGTTCTATGGCCTTTTTTTTTCTTTCCTTTTTTCTTTTACGAGAGACGGGTTATTTATCCTGTATTGATTTCCTATGTATCGGGGTGTCTGACTTGATCTTCATTATCCTGAACTATGGGTGGGTGAGCCCTGCTGGCTGCTACTTTGCTAGATTGTTGATCGTACTTCTCCTTATTGATGTACCAAACTTGGTTGACATTGCATACTCCTCTGAATTGAATTTTCCACATTGATTTCTTCGCTCACCTATCGCAAAATTGTATTCTATGTATGACACCCGATATATGTAAATTTCTCTTGTTTTCTTCAATAAAACCCTTAAAAAAAAAAAAGAGAAAGTGAGATGAGATAGAATTAGAAGATATGAAAGACGAATACTATGATATGATGAAAGATTTAGATGAAAGTGCCATAAAAAGAGAGAAGAATACTGAGTTTTAGATAAATGAAGATGGCACTCGGTATGGTGGGTATTTTATGATGGCTCTTGAAAGCAATCAGAGGGGGGATTGATGGAGCAGGATTTCGCAAAAAGAGACCTGCTCGGATGAATACCCCCATAATACGTACTAACAGTAAGTAGTAATAGAAAACTAAAACACCTTACTTAAACACGAGGGAAAATGCTTTGCGCATACATGAACAAACTAAAATCCTATTTACATTGTGCTTTGAAAGAAATTAAAAATAATACATGATTAGGCCACATGTGTATTTCGTAGTTTGCATGTTGCATCTTGCTTTGAAATAATAAATAATGCTGCTTTTGCTTAAAGCTGCTAGGAAAAACACTAGCAGGGAATAGTGCAAAGGTAGGTGTTAAAAAGTGAAAAGTGCATTTTCATATAATTAATTAATGTCTATGTTCCATTTGCTATAGTGAGCTGGATGAGACTCAATTTTTCCCTTAACTTTTTCCCTCAACTTAGCTGGATAGAGGAGGGGCTGGAATAAGATCAAAAATGTCATGACAGAGCAGGCAGAAGTACTGAGTGCTGCAAAGAAAGAACAAAGGTTCAAGGCTGATGTGCTGAAGGAGAATATTGAGTGCCTGCCAAGTGATGTGACCGACCGTAGGATCAAAGACTCCGACATTGCTGAAAATGATTAATAAAAATGTTTACATTTGTGAGGAGTTAAAATCGGGAGAACGAGTCAAGAATTAAGCTATGGGAAAGGATGTAGAACAATAACATGACCAAACTTTAATGAAGTCACAGTGGTGTGACACGCCACCTCCTAAAATTCGCCAATCAACTGTCGAGTTACGTGAAAATGTTACAACTGATGTGGGACGGACATGTAGCTTTTAGGGTGCCTTTAGGGGTGTGGTTTAGGCTTGTGGGGAGGAAGAGAAGAAGGGTGAAAGTGTCGCTGTTTGTCGGTTTGCAGTGAGGCCTAGCTGTACCTGTCCCTGTCCTGCTCCTGGGTCCTGAAATCTTTGTTCCCTGATTCTATTCCAGAGGACCCACCATCACCTTGGCCAGGGGGTTGGTTTTCCACAGATCCTTTAGGTTTGTATTGTTCTGACACGTTCTTTCAAAATTATTTGCAAATGTATTTTGTCTCTGAAACTTTTTTCTCTCCACCTATCGACTCCGCCATAGGTGTACTGTCAAATATTATTTAGATGAAACTATTGTCTCTTCATCTATCCCCTCCGTTAGATGTATTTTGTTTTACAATTGTTTTTGATGAAACTTTTATCTCTTAATCTATCCACTCCTTCATGCACATGTCGTAATTGACAAATTAGTTTGTCTTCATTTGAAACTGCTGATGTTTCCCCTCCCTTTGTGAATTTCATTGTTTGCATGTGTGACCGTATGCATTGAGCATTTTAATCATTTAAATTGAGATAAAACTTTATTAACTTTACGGAGAGTCTGTGATTATTTAGCTGACTAAATAGTTAGTTAGATAGGATTATCAATACCATCAACTATTGAACTAATTGGTTCATCAACCAAGTAGAAGGAAGTTAGATATGTATATTCAGATGTCACATATGAATCTATTGAAGGGAAAGAACTGAACGTCTATATAAATTGTCCCCAGTGCATCAGGGATTCTGGGTGAATATGTATGGGCCATTGGCTTGTGATGTTATTGAGTATTGATCCCTGATCAAGTATTGGTGTTGCGCTGGATCACTGTCTAGGAGGAATACACAAAGCCCAACTGTCACCCACACCCAGTCATGGGAGCCAGAGACAGGCTGCAAGCAAATGCCAAATTTCTAAAAGTGCCATTGCAGAATTGTAAGTTACATTTCGACTTCACCATAAGTTAGGATTTTAAATTGTGAATTTAGAAACACCAAGAATGAAGAGGCTACCTGTTCCCATTTGGAACCAACGCTTATAAAATGTAATAAGACTTAATTGGGGTGCTAATTAACTGGGTGGCACAATCAATGCTGAAGGCCCACTACTACCATTTCGTTTACAGGCACAGGTAGCACCACTTTACTAGGGGCTTAAAAGTAAATTAAAGATGCCAATTGGGTATTAGCCAATGTTACCATGTTGTAGAAAGGAGCACAAGTACTTTAGCACTGGTTAGCAGTGGGAAAGTGTGCAGAGTCAAAAACAAAGTCAGCAAAAACAGGAGGTCTGAAGGCAAAAGATTGGGTGAAAACCACATCAAGGATGCCAGGTATAACACTATTATAGCACTACTTAAGTACTGAAAAATGCAGTTTGTGAATAGGCCATTTCTACACCAAATAAATCTTCAACAAAGGGAATAATAGGGCACTCCCATGAATATCATTTCTACATTCTCTACAATCCTTCAATTAATTGTTGCAAATCACTCTGTAATGCGCTATCCTCTCTAAACTACAATTAATATATTCTAAATTAGCAGCTAGCTAATTAGCACAATCCTGTCAAGCAACGTCCTAAGCAGCAACAATCTCATACATTTTGTCCTCCTGCAGTGAAGAATACTGCAATGTATTTGACTTGCAATCAGAGCATACAAGAGAGGTAGGCAAAGAAGCCCTAATATAGCAATTGTGACACCTCCATAATCTGAGATATCGAAATATGTATGCATATATTTGGAACTGTTGCAACCTCCCTGAAATGTCTTTGTGAAATATCTTTCTCTGTTTCCTCTGTTTACAAAATGAAATGTAAGGTGAGATGGATTTGTAGTGAGCTGCTTGTCATCCATGAGGGTATCCAGGCACTATGTAGGTGAAAGTAGGCGTGTAGTGAGCCTGAGCCTGAATACAGGCAGCCTTGATGGTCCTGCAAGAAGACTAATTTAATAGCCTGGTCTTCAGCTTCTTGAGGAATTCAAGAAGTGAGGAGGCCCTGATGTGTTTGAGGGAGGTCATTCCAGCATTTGACAGCTTGGTAGGAGAATGACCAACCTCCCTTTCTGCTTCTGTGGATGAGGGAAATGATGCTGAGCGAAGTTGTCTGGTGAGTTGGTGGATGTAACGTCAGTGATTGAGGTATGCGGGTCCTGTGTTGTGTAGTGACTTGATTTTGTGTGTCAGTAGTTTAATCTGGCAGTGCTTCTGGACAGGGAGCCAGAGGAGCTTTCTGAGGAGTTGTGTGGGTTCAGCGGGGGAGGTCGAAGATGAATCTGGCAGCAGGGTTTTGGATGGTTTGAAGTCTGTGTTGAAGAAGATGGGTCAGGATGAGGTGTAAACTGTGTTTCAAATTTGGTCATGTAAATATGAACAATAAGCTGGAGTCATTTATGAAGCTGGAAAGAAATTTTATAACTCCAGTAGAGTCGCACTGTTTACTATTGTTCTTCAAGGTGTTGCAGCAGCAGGAGTAGTTACCAATGGAATTTGGCCATCTGAACCCCTCAGTATCAGAATGCCTTTAATATCCTAAAGGAGAATTTCGGTCACAACACTATAAAGATGGTATGTAGTAATTTGGATAGAACCTGCACAGTGGCAATATTCTACTCATCATTTATCTTGTAAAAAGACACATACTTCATACGCAATTTCATGGGTTCCATTGCTGCTATTTTTTGTGGAAGCTTGCTTTGATGGCAAACATGCTTCTGCAGTCATTTAAAAAATGCATATTATAAACCATATATGAGTATGCTTTTGTCCAGTTTTTATTCTTACAATAGTTCCAGGTCATTTTTAGGTCTGGCCTAAGACAGCGCATGCGCTGTCTGTTGCAAGACATATTGCTAACTGGCCGTGGATTTATTGCACACCCATTGCTTACCATTGGCTGGCTACATTGTTACTCTTATTTGCTAGCTACGTATTGGTACCATGTGCTAATTTGCGCCTCCCCTTGAGAATGAACACATTACTGTATCAATCCATTGCTCGCTTTTTCAGGTGCTACTTTTTTCTTTTAGCTTCAACACTCTAAAAAACAGCGTGTATTTTCCAACTGTCTGCCTAGTGTCTTTCTCTCCTCCTCAGCCACGCTCTGTATTCCTCTTCTAACCTGTGTGCTTTTCACTCACTCTCTGTGTTGCATTCTGACTGTTTGCTTTCTCCCCATCAGCTCCTTGTTCTATCTTTCATTTGATCCTCCCATTCATATGTTGTTTCCCCAACTGTGTCCTCGTTTTGCTTATGCCCCCACCCATGCCTCCATTTGGTTCTACCTCTCATTCCTCATGTTGCTTCCAGCCCCACCCATGTCCCCATGTTGGTTCCATCCCCAGCATTGCATCCCCCAGTGTTGCTTTTCCTCCAGCTTTTCTTTCCCACATCCACTTAAAAAAAGTATTGTCACACTATCTTTTTAGTTACTGATCGAACTCACAGGTTTATAAAATGATGCAGCAGGCTGTGTCAAAAGCTTTTTGATGCTGTGCTGTATGGCTAAAATCATTAACAAATCCAACAGATTGCAAAGGCAAGACCTATTGACTTTGTCAATGCCTTTTAAGATTATTATGGTTATTGTGAAATTAACTTAATCAGTCATTGGCACAATCGCACCACAGTGTCAGCTGGAGCGCATGGTGTACCTCGGAAAGATCAGTGCATGGATTTAGGGAGAAAAAATGCAATGTGCACTATTACCCAATAAACACATTTAAGAAATCAATCCCTTAATAGAACTTTCAGTGTGAACTAAGGTCATAGAATTCTCAACGCAATGAATGTGGCAGGCTGAAGGAAGAATAAGGGTTGTCAAGACTTTGATGTTGGACTTAGTCTCTCACACAGAACAAAAAGAAGTCTAGCTGAAAAGGGTACAGGCAGTGTCCAAACAGACTTTGATGGCGACAGATACTTGCAGAGGGAGGATCCAGTAAAGGAGAAAAGTTCAAGCAGGAAGATCCCTAAACTCAAAAGTGAACACATGATGAGAAGACATAGGATCGAACAGGCGCAGTCACAGATTCCATTCTTTGTTGGTGGCTTATTTGGAGCTCAAACTGGTCCAGTTTTAATGTCAATTGGGTAAAGCCAAGCACAGCTCTGCAGGTCCAGACCGTGACTTTCCCCAGGCGGAGTGACAGGCCAGACATCAGTGGTACTGGTGAGCCATCTTGCTCATTGATGGTTTTAACAATATCATCAAAGGTTTTGAACCTGTATTTCGTTGATTTTCAGTGTTTTAGCAGCAGTTGCGGTATAATGTGAATAGTACCTCGGAGAACTTTACACGTGAGCCACAAAAACAGTTTATTTGGGCACAGTGCCTCAGTAATACAAAGCATGGAGTGAGGTCTAAAGTTCCTCATACTCACCTCATGGTCCGTGCTGGCAGTGCACAGCTCTTGGTTGCATGACAGGGAGTCATTGCAGGCCTCTGACTCCTCTGTCTCCAGAATAACTCATCTCGGGTCAGGCACACCGATCGCACAGCAGGAAGGCTCTCCGAGCACAATGGCAGACAGAGAATTACTGTGAGGCCTTGAGTTAATCTAAGGTTGTCTGGTCTAGCTCTTTTACCAGACCTTTAGTCAATCAAAGATCACACGTAAAGATGACAGCATGTGTTCCGAGCAGGAGCAGGAAGGCTAGGTATCTTTATTGTGCAAGGTGTGCTTGGAACAGCATGGAACAGTACATGAAATTTGGTGGAGGGGATACATGCAGAGATGAGATGCTTACGAAGCACAGTGTGGAACAGCATATGAGGACAGGTGGAGAGGAGGCAGGAACAGACGGAATGCCCAAGAAGCATAGCTTGGAACAGCACATGAGAGTGGGTGGAGGGGAGGCATGCATAGCTGGGGTGCCTAATGAAATGGCAGATGTCTTTTTAATCATGCAATCATGCACCCACGCTGGGGGAAGGAATAAGGAATCCTTGACAAGAGGTATGGAGAGGGAAATGAGCAAACTGTCCCCTGTGGTCACTCAAAACCAGTTCCAGGGTCAGATCATCTCCCTGGCTGGCTTTGAGGACAATGAAGGGGGAAGACCCAGGTATGAACTTCATCCGCCAGAGGCAGGATAGGCATCTTTTGAAGAGATGAGAGAGTCTGGGCACAGCCCCCAAACCATTTTGTCACAGGAAGGCCAACTCCTCCTCACACGCAAGGCCTTTGTTTCAGCTCTGGGAGCTAATTTACACCTTATCAATGAGCTATTAAGCTTAGTGGTCACAGTTGTAAGCTCAGGGAAATGGGCTTCTAGACACTTTAGGCAGGTAAAAGGCGACCTATTAAAAGTACCTTTTTTTAAAACGGTAAAAATCTGACTTTACCAATTATTTGGATTCAGAATGAATATTTCACGAAAGTCTTAAAATAAACCTTTTATCTGTTGCGTAAGCGGAGCTAACGTTATTTAATTCACTATGTATCTGACTGCTTTCCCATGAAACAGCCCACACTGCACAATTTGGGGCATTATCACTGTAAAGACATGTTTAACATTCAAATTTTACATGTTCTACTTTTAAAACTCATGCACCCTTACTTGTGAGCATTTAAGGCATACATAATGGTGATTTAATAATATTTAAAAGGAGGGTTTAGGGGTTATTTTGATAGGTCGAATATGGAGTTTAAACCACTACAGCCAAATTACAGGTGGCAGGACTGCAGTCATGCTTTGCACTTTAACCCAAGAGTTATTTACTCTCAAAATGGAATTTAAAACCTATCCAGGGACACCACAGAGGGAATTGTATGGCTTGTAATAGCACTATCGAAGGAGCAGAATTTGATCATGATGGAGTGATGTGGCAACACACTGACTTCACAAATTGCAAGACTAAAAATGTAGTCTATGCGGTCCTATGCCCTTGTAAAAAGGTTTACATTGGGAAGACAAACCAGCAGGTGAACATTAGAATCACCCACCACAGGTCTAGGATTAAGAAGAAAGTCACTACTACCCCTATGGTAGAGCATTTTCTTCCTAAAGAACATGGGCCGAATGACTTTAAGTGGACAGTTTTGTCAACAGTAAATACAACAAATAGGCTGATTGATGTAGATAGTGCTTTGTTGCGTAAAGAAGCATATCTTATAATGAAATTTAACAGTATCATGGCAGGACTGAATAACATGAGCGAGTTAAACAAAATATGACATTATTCGAAAACAAATATCTATGTTGAAGTGATGTATGTATGAAAACCAACAGAAGCTAGATCGCTGGCATATGAATATATGAATCTGTCTGTATATAATTGAGATGTGCATATTGACTCGTGTACGATAACTGTGGCATTTTTCGATAATGGCTTTGTTTTGAATTAATTGATTGTGTTTTATGTTTAGTACAAAAACTTGTAAGTACTTCCAAACATGTTGTGACAAGTTGATGCTCTTTGAAAGACTGTGCGATCAGAATAACTAACACAATAATGCCGCACTTCTCGCGATTGTTTTTGCAAAATGTGCCGAGTACAAAGCATATTATAAACGAGAAGCTATATAGACGAGATGCATCAGTTTAGATGTATTGTCTAGAAGTCAGCAAAGAAATATTTCCTAGTGAAATAAGGGCTCGTTGAAAGTTTCGACTAGATAAACCACAATGCACTTGGATTAGGCATTGGAATATACTCGCTCATGATTGGCCCATACAATAGCAGAGGCTTTTTCCCCTCTGACACTGCCTAAAATCCAATATGGCCACCGCCGGAAAACGCGAAAGAAAGCTGCAGTTATAACTGGGTCACAAAAAGCACAGGTAAGTATTTAACGCGAAAAGAGATACAGGCATACTTTTTTAGTACTTTTTTGAAAAGAATGAGGAAAGATTTCATTTGTGCCCCTTTATTTTTAGATTTAATCGAACGGGAGAACCGCAAGCTCACTTAATGAAGGCTCTGCGTGTCTAGCAAACACGGAGGTACGTTTGGGTGTAACAATGTCACAATGAAGTCGTTATAAATGTTGCAACAACCGTAGTTAATAGCCCACAATCTCTTCATCCACAGCCTTCTTGTGAGAAGAGTGTTGATTATCAACCACAAAGAGCATCAAGGTAGGAGAACAATCCACCTATACATTATAAAGATAAACTTTATTCAAAATGTCTGCAGACACTAAAAATTAACTATCCTTGCCTGCAGCTCTTTGAAAAGTTACAAGATCTGAAAACAAAAATACCGTACATTGTCCTGGGTCATTCTATCAGCACTCAGGTAGGACCATTTGAATAAACGTAAATAGAGAATGAGAGCTAGAGCAACAGACTTAAATTTAAAGAAATACTAAACAATTTTTGGCATCACATAAAAATCTTTTTCAGATACAAATTAAAAAGCCCTGATGAGAGTCCAGTGAAAGAAATATCTGAACTCGAAACACGTCGGCACATTTTTCAGGAAACGTCAAAGATTTGTGGTTAAAATCCACTTCTAAAAAAGAAAGGGATATTTGTATAAAATGAAAGTGTACAGTGTTGTTCACTGATGCAAAATATGATTTTGTGATGTTTTTTGGTGTATAGCACAATTTATCTGTTTGTCTGAAATGTTTTAGATAAAATCTGATCTATGATTTGAAAATGTTTTTACTCTCCGTGTAACGTGTAAAATATAAAATCAATCGAATTAAAAAACCTAAAAGAAATAAGTATAATAAAATACTGAGATAAAACATTTTTTTGTCTCTTAAGCAGAAATAGATAAGCTTACAAAAGAAGTTTGAGGTTTAGGTGCCTTCATTGTTTTTGGTATTGCACTTTAGCTGTAGCACAATCACTAGTGCTGTCCATTTGTGACATTTAACTCACAGGCCCTAAGTGCACTGTGACTTTACCATATACTAGAGACGTATGGGTAAGTGAAATAAGCCAAACTAGGTGTATACCAATTTGACATTTCTTTAGGGCTCATGGCATATAC
Organism: Lissotriton helveticus; assembly: GCF_964261635.1. Taxonomy (NCBI): domain Eukaryota; kingdom Metazoa; phylum Chordata; class Amphibia; order Caudata; family Salamandridae; genus Lissotriton; species Lissotriton helveticus. The sequence goes on from NC_136062.1 coordinate 82,426,202, forward strand.
ACTGGGCACTGGACAGAAGTGTCCCAGTGTGCAGTCAAAAAACAGCAACAAAATCTAGCAAAACATTTCGGGGTGAGCACACAAAAAAGGGCATTTTCCTACATGGTGATTTAACAACTGCTATAGAATATTGGAAGAAGACCAGTTTCATGATATTCTTTTAACTCTAACAAGATAAAGGTGCTGTGCCATTGACGTGTTGAATGTTTACAACAATGCCTCAGTTACTAGAGTAAATCTTGTGTGCATCACATTCACTGTCAATGTTATCATTTATGGGAAATTCAAGTACATGGAAAAACTACATGTATTTTAAGTTGATGTAAGAAAAGAGAGTAACAGCAGTCTGTGTTTTGTTTTCAGAAAATCTTTTTTTTTAAATTTTTTTTTTTATTGAGAGTTCAAATATAATAGTGCAATACAAGAAACAGAGCATATTTGAGATCCAATTGATACAATACGAAAGCAAAGATTATTAAGGACAACCATACAATTTGTCTTTATAGCATTTAAATTATAAAGTGCAAAATTGTGTAAGAGCAGACCAGCAATCATCTTTCACTGATATTCAAAAGATTTTGTTAGAATTAAAACAATACGTAACCTTTAAATACCCTGTACGTTTTCTCAGTTAATATTTCATAGCTAGATTTGTAAAGTGCATCGTGCATATACAAAACAATCTTAATAGGCTAATAAATATTTTCAGAAAAATATAAATCTGGTTAAGTAGTAACCAGGCAAATTTAAGAATCAAACCCACTCCAATATTTATCATATTTTTTTAGAGCTCCTGATCTTAAAGCGTATTTTCTTTCCCTATCCTGGATACGAAGTAATTTTGCCTTCCATGCTTGGAAGGATGGGACAAGATCTGTTTTCCAGGACTGTAATATAAGGGATTTAGCTATTAGAGAAGCTATAAAAAGGGACTCATCATGTTGGGTATGAATAGAAGAGCAGCCTAGGAGGGGAATTAGTTCGTCAAATACAATATTAGTTTTAAGGACAATTGACAGATATTTTTCTATTTCCTTCCATAATACCTGGATTTTTGGACATTCCCAAACAATGTGTTTCCAAGTGCCTTTTGCTTCACATCGGAAGCATTTGTCGGCTACTTGGGGGAAAATATTATGTAAAAAGGACGGAGTTCTATATATTAACCATTTATTAAAAAATTGCATACGTTTAAAATTTGCTCCTCGAAAAATGGTTTTATTAAATGTATTTATTTTATCCCATATCTGTTGATTAATTGTAATCTTTTTCTATCTTTCAGTAATCTTGCTGTAAAAGTCCTGGTCTTTACCTTCTCTTAGTATTTTAATCCAAATACTCATTTTCTTTTGTATTTTGTTATTAAGGATGGTGGAAATATTTTCTTTATTAAATAAATTTCCTATATTGAGTTCTCTACGTTTTGGATTTATCCTAATAAAAGACCAGTTCAGCGTAGAGTGTGAGTGGATTAACTGAACATTAATTTCATCCCAAGATTTCCATCTATTACCCAATAGGAAGTCTTCAATTTTCTCAAGACCATTCTCCTTCTAAATAGTTAATATATTTTTGTCCATACAGCCAGCATCTCCCAAGCTAAAATTCATTACATTTGTCTTACTACTAAAATTAGGTAGGTCATAAAATTTAAAAAACTGAGTTTTCACCTTAAAGATCCACTGCAGGGACTTATAACGTACTTTTTTTTGGATCTTTCGTGATTCTGACTGGGTCATACATTTTCAATTCCAACAACATCCTTTTTATAAAAAAATCATCTGACTCGTAGGAATCTAAAACAAAAAATCTGTGACTATAATGTGCAAAAGACGCAAAATAATATTCTCTGATATTTGGAAGGGACAACCCTGCTTGTGTAAATGATAAATATAAAGTGCTCAGTGCAAGTCTGGGAGATTTTTTTGCCCATAAGAAAGAAAAGATCAAAGCTTCTACTTTTTTAAAATAAGAGGCCTGAATTGCGCAGGGAATTGCACTAAAAAGGAAATTAAAAAGGGGTAATACCGACATCCGAATTAGCGATGCCCGCCCTATAAGAGACAGGGGTAGTAAATCCCAACGATCTAAGCGTAAGCCCACCTTTTTTAATAAAGGTAAAAAATTAAGTGTAAAAAGGTCATCTAGGCTATCCGATACAAATATTTCAAGATATCTTTTGGGATCCCTGTTATATATCCGCCTGAATTCTGGAGCTAAAGTGTCTATAGTGCAGTTAACTAGGATAATTTCCGTTTTGTTTACATTAATTTTATAACCCCCTAGTTTTTGGAAATCAGAGAAGATTTTTAAAATCTTCCGTTGACTAGAGGGTTTAGAGTCTATGAAAAGGGCAATATCATCTGCATATAATTTTATATTTGTCATTCCTAATATTGGGGCTGTGTCAACTTTAATATTCCTGATGGCGATCGCGAGGGGTTCAATAAATAATGCGAATAAAATTGGCGACAGGGGGCATCCTTGTTGCGTGCCTCTAGTGAGTTTATAAGACCCAATATTTGTATTATTAATGATAATTTGTGCCCTAGAATTCATATATAGTTGTCGTAAAAGAGAGATAAAAACATTCGGGAAATTAAAACTACGTAAAATTGCAAACAGGCAATCCCAAGACACTAGATCGAAGGCTTTCTCCGCGTCTAAAAACCAAATTTGAGCCTTCACCTTATTAGTTTTAAAATAATCTAGTGCCTCCAATAAAAATGTAGTGTTAGAATGAAGATGCCTACCTGCAATGAAACCGCACTGATCATGGGCTACCAGAGATCCTACTATTTTATTTAATCGGTTTGCTAAAAGTTTTGCAAAGATTTTATAATCTGTATTCAAAAGGCTAATCGGGCGGTATGAATTTATATTTTCCTTGTCCTTTCCTTTTTTTAAAATACTGACCACCACCGCTGTATGAAAGGAATCCGGTGGGGAACCTCCTTGAAGTAAGTTATTAACTAATTTCAGAAGTTCCTTGCATAATGTTCCCCCAAATTTTAAAAAAAATTCAATGGGAAGGCCATCCTCACCATTGACCTTGCCATTGGGGAAGGACTCTATCACTTCATCTAGTTCCAATAGTGTGAAATCTTGTGTAAGATAGTTCTTACCCTCAGGATCTATTTTAGGTATTTCAAGTGGCTGTAGAAATTCCATGATAGAGTCAGGTGTAGCCCCCTCAGATGCTTGATATATTCCCTCATAATGTTTTAAAAACAGCTCACCGATGGAGATGGTGGTCTTAGCTTGTATTTTAGTGGTGGGGTCTAATAACTGATCTATCTATTTTCTTTAGATTGCAAGGCCAGCAGCTTTCCTGTATATTCACTCTCCTCATATATCTTTTGTGCATACAGGTTGCTGTTTGTCTCGCCTAAATCATAATAAAAATCCTTCATTTTGCATTTTGCCACGTTGAGTTTGTGACCAGAAATCTTAGATCTGACCCTATAGTGCTCTTGAGTTGCCAGTGAAAGTTCAGTTTGGAGTTTGGTTTTCTCCTCCCTTTTTGCCCTCAGCTTGGGAATTTCTTTCGATGTAATTATTCCACGTAGAGTAGCTTTAAAAGCGTCCCAGATTATATTTAATGGGGCTGAACTTCTATTCTGTGTAAAAAATTGCTCCGTCCTTTCGTTAATATCTGTGCACCATTGTTGGTCAAGGAGATTAAGTTTATTAAAAAACCATCTACTTTTAGGTATTGCTTCATAATTCCCCAAATTGACCTCCATACAGACAGCTGCATGGTCTGAGAATGCATTAGGTAGATGGGCATAGTTATATAATACTAAACCATGGGATAACAAAAACAAATCTAGCCTTGACGCAGAATTGTATTTTGCTGAGTGGCATGAATACTCACGCTTGATAGGATTTAACTTTCGCCAATGGTCAATAATATCAAGATCTATTTTACAGCTTTGGACTGCTAAGGCGACTTGGGGTTTATTCTGTCGACGGTCTTTCTTAGTGGAATCCAATCGAGGGTTTTGTAATAGATTAAAACCTCCCCCCCAAATTATTGGCCCAGAGAGACCAGTTAATGCCTGCTTTACCTGTATGATAACTTGAGGGTCGTCCAAAATTGGTGCATATATTGTAGCGAAAATAACACTAAGATTATTTAATTTACCATGTGCAGCTACCCATCTACCTGTGGGGTCCATGCAAGTCCCTTCAAGATTGAAACCTACATGTTTCCCTATTAATATGGAAACTCCTCTCTGAGCCATCCCGGCAGGGGGAGATATGTTATAGCCCGCCCAGCTTTTGAAGAGTTTAGCTGACTCTGCATGGTCTTTATGATGGGTTTCTTGCAAATAGATGATGTCTGGTGTAAGACTTTTCAACCAGCACTCAATAGCATTCCTTTTACGAACGTTATTCAAACCATTAGCATTTAAAAAAATAAATTTCACCATATTATTTGATGTTCGAGATGTTGGACGTAACCCTCAGCTAATATGCAAGTGTAAAAATTTGCTAATACGCAGTCAACAGCAGCAGCACATATAACCAATGAATAATATAAATTATATATATATATATATATATATATATAACAATCTAAACCAATAGCATAATAGCAGCAGATATTCACAGAAATATTCATAAAGAATCTGAATTTAACTGTGCAAATATGCAAGCGAACATGCTCAAGATGTTGGTCGTTGCCCTCAGGCAATGTGCAAAAGAGCAAATTTGCCGCTGGACAGTCAACAGCAGCGACAAATATAACCAATAAGTAATATATATATGTATGTATAACAATATAGACCAATAAGAAAATAGCAGCAAATATTCATAAAAATATTCATAGGGAATCTGAATCTAAATGTGCAAATATGTAAGCGAACTTACTCGAGATGTTGGGCGAGGCCCTCAGGCAATGTGCAAGTGTGCAAATTTGCAAATATACAATCAACAGCAGCAATACAATAACCCATAAGTAATATATAAATATATAACAGTATAGAATAATAATATAATAGCAGCAGATGTTCATAGAAATATTCATACAGGATCTAAATTTCAATGTGCAAATATGCAAACGAGCAGCAAAAGTGTATGGTGATATTATCTGAGTAGTCTTGCCATTCATTGTGCAAAGCATATAGATAGACAACGCGTTGTGCAATTTTATGTTATATAAAAAATAAGAATACCTTTGTCTATGCAAATATGCAATTAAGCAGTAAGCTAGTGCGAATAGGAGCACGGAATTGAAGGATTAAGGCCCCTCTAGTGCAAAATAGGCAGTTATACTTAAAGAATCTTGTCATCTTATCATGGTCCATATGGGCAAAAGTGGCGAGTGCGAAATATTATTTGTGCAGGATAAAGAAAAAAAGAAAAGGATAAATGGAGAAATAACATAACATTGCTCGTACCGTAATCATAAAAAAATGTCGAAAAACATATTGCATTTGAACTCTCATTTTTCCCCTTGCCATACCTTCACCACCCCGAACCCCCCTCCTCCCCCCACAGGTGGACGGAATCCCCCGTGTTCCACGTCCGTCCTATCCTTGTGTTTCTTCTTGTTGGATGCCATTGCATTGCATCCTTTTGCGCTTCCTGCTCTGCTCAGCCCCGCCATGTAGATCAGAACTTTTATAGACTAAACTCTTGAACCTGCTAGGAATACAATACAGCTGGGGATCTGCTGGGCTATCCTCCTAGTCCTTCCAAGAATGACTGGGCTTCATGGACGATTGTAAAAATAAAAAACCTCCCTTTAGACAGGACCTTAAGTTTTGACTGCTGCACAATCATAGCCTGGGCTCCTTTGCTTTTGAAAGAGTCTATCATTTTGACAAAGTCCCTGCGTCTATGGGCAGAAGCCGCTGACATGTTCGAGAAAATTCGAAAATTGTTTATTCCTTCTGCATTAAATGATTTCTTGGAATATGCTGTGTGAATAGGTGTATGAGAGAAGGCAAACAAGATACATCATTGGTTTGTAGTCCAATAGATGAGGATCCTCTCAGATTTTTTGTTTTCAGAAAATCTGAGAGGATCCTCATCTATTGGACTACAAACCAATGATGTATCTTGTTTGCCTTCTCTCGTACACCTATTCACTCCGTTTGTTGTCAGAGCAGAGCACAATTTTATACATGTTCGGCCCTATAGACAGTGAAAGAGACAGATGGATTCTACATTGTTCCAGTAGCATCATTCTGATGTACAGGTTAGAGGTGACTAGAGTCTGACAGTCACAGTCTAGTTTTTCCATCATACCCTTAGGAAATTTCAGTTTGACTCGTAGGCACCCTGCTTTATTTTTGGTATTATAGAAAGTGCTGGGGTTGCCCTCTTTCTTTTCTATGACAGGCAAAGTTTCTAGACAGAGACATTTCCAAATTGGAAGGGTGACATGTTTTAGCTTCGGATAGCAAAGTCTCTGAGTGTACACTGCATGAAGATAGTATTTAGCACTGCAACAAAGCTAAAAGCATGGATGGGAAGCTACCTCACCACCTTAGGAATTCCGTGTGTGTGTGTGTGTGTGTGTGTGTGTGTGTGTGTGTGTGTGTGTGTGTGTGTGTGCGTGTGTGTGTGTGTGTGTGTGTCTGTGTGTGTGTGTGTGTGTGTGTGTGTGTGTGTGTGTGTGTGTGTGTGTGTGTGTGTGTGTGTGTGTGTATATATATATATATATCTGCAAAAAAGAAGCAGAGAACTCTGGGTAGTTCTCAAGTTTAGATGGAAAGCAGCTCCTGTATAGAGCACTCTCAACATCAGCGACACTCTAGATCTGCTCACCTCAAATGTCTGCTTTTCTGTCAAAGTTTTTAAGCATTGGATTAGCACAGTGCCATCCATGGTGAGATAGAAAGGGACAAAGTCTTTTGCCATTTCCACAGCAAAATCTTTAAGCATAGGATTAGCACAGTGCTGTCCATGCCAAGCTGTAAAGTGACAAGAGCCATTTACCAGTTCAGGCACAATATTACAGCTTTGAATTGGTAAAATATCAACCAAGCCAACGTGAAATGAGTAAAAGCAACCCCTGACACAGTATTTCTCTCTAATTAGAGCTCTTCAGAGAGGTATAGCTTTGTCCAGACACAAGGGAGCACCCAGTATAAGTAAAATAATACCTTTACAGCCATAGAGTGGCAAATAAATTATGCAAAAAAGAAGCAAAGAACTCTGGGTAGTTCTCAAGTTTAGAGGGAAAGCAGCTCCTGTATAGAGCACTCTCAACACCAGCGACACTCTAGATCTGCTCACCTCAAATGTCTGCTTTTCTATCAAAGTTTTTAAGCATAGGATTAGAACAGTGCCATCCATGCTGAGATAGAAAAGGACAAAGTGTTTTGCCATTTCTACTGCAAAGTCTATAAGCATTGGACTTTTTTGCATAATTTATTCGTCACTCCATGCCTGAAAGGGTATTTTTTTATATATATATATATCTATCTATATATATCTATATCTATATGTCTATATATCTCTATATATATATCTATATCTATCTCTCTCTCTATATATATATATATTCACTGAAAAAACCATAGGTTATAGACCATATATAGTTAGGAATTAGCATTTACAAATCCTTATTTTACTCACACAAAACCATTGAAATTCCATATATAGTTAGTTGCACTAACTATATATCGCGCACCCGCAATCCACTGCTGATGATGTCACATATTACAACATTCATGACATGGTCAGTGACATCACTGATGACATCACTGATGACATCTCAAATGACATCACTGATGACATGACTGATAACAACATCCAGTGATTTTTTGTTTCTGTAAAGTTTAAATATGTCTTACATATTGAAGATTGAGTGGATGTGTAAGTGTCTGGACGAAGGATTTAGTAGGTGCATGACTAACTGTATGAGTGAGTGATTAAATGTGTCTCACTGAGTGCATGGGTTAGTGACTAAACTGTCTTAATTTGTGCATCATTATGTCTGTTGTTCTGTAAACTGCTGCATGTGTTGATCAGTAGCTGTATGAGTAACTATATGGGTTATTGATTGATTGCCCATGTATTTGTATGGGAGACTGAGTGTGTGTGTGGCTGGCTGGGAGGTGTGTGACTCTGTGCAGATCAATGTGTACTTGTATCAATGATTGTATAAGAAGGTAAGTATGTGTTAGTATATGTTTGAAAATGTAAGGTGCTCTATGTTTAACTGTATAGACAAGAAAATGGAAGTGTCATTGATTCTTTACATGACTGACTAGGTGAGTGAGTAACTCCATGGATGAGTGGCAGACTGTGACTGTCTGTATAGGTGTATGAGTGCATATGATAGTGTTGTAAAGATGAGTGATTGTATGTATGAATGATTGTATGGGTGAATGAGTGAAGGTGTGTGTAGACGTAGGAATCAGTGAGTGCGTATGTAGTAACTAGTATTGGTGTGTCAATGGTTTCAAAAATTATACTCTGTATTTAACACTGGGTGAAACAGAGGTTATATTAAAATGTGAGGAGATGCATTGTATTGTCACATGAATGATATCATCAGTGATGTGGTCATTGATGTCAAATGAGATGTCATCAGTGATGTCATCAGTGATGTCATTTGAGATGTCATCAGTGATGTCATCAGTGATGTCACTGACCATGTCATGAATGATGTAATATGTGACATCATCAGCAGTGGATTGCGGGTGCGCGATATATAGTTAGTGCAACTAACTATATATGGAATTTCAATGGTTTTGTGTGAGTAAAATAAGGTTTTGTAAATGCTAATTCCTAACTATATATGGTCTATAACCTATGGTTTTTTCAGTGAATTTTCAAGGTTTTGTAAATGCTAATTCCTAACTATAAATGGTCTATAACCTATGGTTTTTTCAGTGAATTTCATTGGTTTTTTAACAGCTAATATCTGTAGCTGTAAAATGTATTCTTCTTTAAATCCAAAAATATATTTTATATGTTTATGAATAATTTTTTTTTTAAATATTTTTTTTTCTTCGTTCCCGCTTCGCGAATCGGGAAGCTTCCCGTTAGCTGACCTTAATGCCGCGAAATAGACCGCGAGCCGGTAAACGTTTCTTTACCGCAACTGCCGCGTTAGAAAACAACATCGTGACGCCTCCCGTCCGCATGACGTTTCGCGTTGTCGCGTGATACGTCATATGACGTGCTACGTTAGCGAACTGGTACGCGAAGCGAGTCGCAAAGCGCAGGTTTCTGGAAGCAAACCGGGAGGCCCTGCAAAGCGCTTAACGTAAACACAGCAGGTCATGTGACTTGGTAATAACACTTTTCATTGATTCATTTCACTTTTGGTTTCCTAATGATGTAAGACTAGGTCATATAATCTAAAATGAACACTTTTCATTGGTTGAGAACTCTTGTTTTTCCCAAATGATGAAAATCCCTCCTTCTTTCCTCACTCTGACTTTCATCATTGTGAGAGAAAGACCCTTTGTGATCACTGAGCAATGGCTTCTTTAGTAGCTTCAGCTGGTGCTTCCCCACCACCTCCACCACATCCAAGGAAGAGTGGACCACCTGCTCAAGTTATAATTCAACAAGAAGAGGAAGAAGAGGAACAGGACGACGAGCACGAAGAGAGGCAGTTTTTGCCTGAGCAGCCCAGGACGTCTCACCGGAAAGAAAACTTTATTTGGCAATTTTTTTAAATTCCCAAAGGTCAGAAAAAAGTAAATGCAAGATACGTAACTTGCCTTATATGTCAAGATAGACTGTCCAGAGGAACCGAGAAAAAATACAGTTTCGGAAACTGCACAATGCATCGCCATATGACTAGGTGGCATCCTAACAACTACAGTGCTGCACAGTTTCGGAACGACCTAGATAATCTCCCTATTATGGCCAGAAGATCTGTTGTACCGGAAGTAACGGGACCAGAGGGCAGGGAGATGGTGCCAAATATACAAATGAAATTTGGTGAAGTAAAACACATCTGCGTATTTTGCGATGGATTCATTTCCTACGGAGAAAGAAGCATCACTCTGATCAACAGAGCTATTGACTATCATATGCAAGTTTGTACGAAACGCCCAAAATAATAAATACTTCTTTTTTTGTTTTGTTGCTCCTGTTGAGCCCTTTACAATGAATCGTTTTCATTGCCCCCTCCAAGAAAACCCCAAAAAAATATAAAACTGTTCAGAAAAATTCAAAAAAAGTAAAAAAATGTTCCGAAAAATAATGAAAAAAATATAAAACAACAAAAACAATTAAAAAAAAAGTTCTTTTCAGAACTACCTCCCCGTTATTAAAAAATTGGTACAATATTTGGAACTGTGCCAACCTCTATTTCTCTTAGTTCGCTTCCCAGTTCGCTCGCCGGTACGCGAACCGGAAGCGAACCAAAAACAGTAAGTATAAGGGAAGGAAACAGACACTTATGTTAAAAGAAAGACAGCTATAGGGGAGTAAACTAGAGATACTATTACCCGTAATCCACTGCTGATGATGTCACATATTACATCATTCATGACATGCTCAGTGACATCATCAGCAGAGGATTGCGGGTTTTTTGGCAACGTGCCTTATCCACGGTTTAATAACGCTGCCTTTTGCTTTATATAAGTTTTCAAATTGTATGAAATATATACCAATAGGTCGTTATGAACCTTTAGGTAGTGCTTTTCTTCATGAGGTCTGGTCGCTTCCATACACATACAGATGTTTCAAAGATGATCAAGAAGTTTATCTGAATGGAGAGGAATGCACTGAGACGCCAGATCATTCACTAATGTGTAGGCACATACAGTTACACGGTTCATGCAACAAACACCGACCAAATATGGCTTGCGTGTTGCAAGGCACGCCAGTTCCTGCTATCATCCCCACGTTCAAGTTGTTGGAAAATGGTAGTTATTTGATGCTCAATAATGAAGATTGTTCTGGGTTAATTAAAAGTATTCCTTTTATCGTAACAGTAAGTGAACGGGTTATTTGCTGCAGAAATGTTGAGTAGTGCACATAACAATTCCCTGATTGATTGATTGATAAGTTACTTCATTTGTGAGGTCATAGGAAGTGCATGATGAAGATGCCAGATATAGGAAGTTGACTTAACTATAACTTGTGTATTTCAGTGTTTTTTAGGTTTAAAAAAAATACTTTTTCTCACCTTCCGCCGCCTAATAATAAGGTAACATCAACCCTTGTTTTTTCAGTGAATTTCTGTTTTATTTTAAAACAAATGTTAAGGTGTAAGAACCTAATCTAACCAAACATACATAGATTTTTTTAATCAAATTCTAAATTGGACCACCATCCAACCCCTTGCATGCAGCCACTCCTTCTGCACTTGAACTTTGGTCATGTGCTGTTACGGATGACCAGAGGGCCCTGCACACAACCCCATGTTTGACCAACCCCAGCTTTCAGTACTTGGTAATTACTTTCTAGTACTGTGGCACTCCCAAGGAAGCTTGCACAGTTAAGAGGTATCATAAGGCAGACACTTGTACAGACTCCCACAGGAGTACAGACAAACCTCACAGGAGGGCCTTGTTTGGTCTCATTAGAGTAGTTCCGTACATTGGACCCAAAGAAATGCATTATTGTAATCAGTTGGGGCATCTAAATGCATTCCAAATCAAATAATGAGAATACATTTTCTTAGGACAATGTTAGTGAACTTGCCAGATGTATAGTTGTGGTCATTGCTAGTAATCCTGCATGTAATGGTCGCTAATTTAAATTTTGTCTGATGTCACTGTTATGATTATTTGTGCAAGAAGCCTGATGGCCAAGGGGTGCCTACAATGCGCCTTTATTCTGAGATCATCTTTTTTCAAGGACTTTGGTACTGAGCCCCTGAGTCCAGTAATTGCACCTGCAAAATGTTACTGTGATGTGAGTGTGAGGGCCTGCAGTACAGTCCAGGGTAATTGTTGGGCTCCATTGGGTGTCAGGAGAAAAGGCTCAATCAGCCAATGTGATTCAAGCAGTTTTAACATTTTGGGCTCAGCTGGACTTCCATAGAAGTCCTGCAGGATCCAATGGTCCAGATATCCTAACATTTTTGGAAAATGTAAATTACGCATGCTTAATTTGTATAATTTCAGAAAAATTAAGCCATTATGCCAATTTATGTGCCCATTGTGGTAACAATTTACAGTGAATGGTGTAATTCACTGTAAAAAAACTTGCCACAAAAACACAGGAACAACCAAATGCAAATGACTGTGTTCACAGTGCTTTTATTTAACATGTCATTGTGCCAAAAACTAATGCAGGGATGCATTTTGTGCTAAAATGTAATGCAAAATGACGGATTTCTATTTCATGTGAATGAAATTAATGTAATGTAATTTTGCCATATTTCACATAATTACACTGAACTATATATGTGCTTATGTAATTAAAAAAACATAACTTACCTGCATGGTAAAGTCCTGCTTCGTGGTACTTTCCTGCACAGTAAACACTACCTGGCAAAGGTGCTACGTGGTGAAGGATGCATTGTAAAGTTGACATACCCAAAATGGCAGTTGGGACAGTCCCACTGCTACAGAGGGTGCTTCCGCCGCCCGCCGTTTTTTAAAACTTAGTAAGCTCTTTGCTTAGCAAAACTTTTGAAGTTAAAATATTGAATTCCCAAAGTTATGAAGTCTTGAACATGGAACACTCCTACTCAAGAATTGCATTGCACCTTTATCCGAAGATACATCAAGCAATGGCATCCAATAAGTGAGACATTGACAAAGAAAAAAGTGAGACATTGGCATGGGTTGATGTAAACTCTGCACTGATATTTATATTACTGAGATAGAGTGCTCCTGTGATGCTCTGTTCTACTGCCAGGCATCACCGCACGATCAGTTCTGAGAGAAGGAGGGATGTTAGTAATAGCTCATGCTGAGATCAGCATGGTGACATGTTAAATCTCAATAGAATAGCTGATGAGACCTCTATCTGTTACCTAAATCTGTGTGTAAATTGTTACGATCCAATCCAAGAAGACAGCATTGAGGAACATTGTGTCTTTTGCATCTACATGTTTCACTTGCAACTTGTACATACATGCCAACATTTCAGAAGAGCAAAGAGGGAGATTTTTTTTTTAAAATCGGGAGAATGGGGCTTCAAATCGGGTTACTGGCGTGTATGGGCTTTGGAAGTGTGCTGCTGCAGGATTGGACATTTGAAACACAAATGTACGTTTTTTTTCTTACCTTTTACAAGCATGGAGCGCAATGGCAGGCTGAGAGGGTGATGCAAGTGTTGTCCCCCCCTCCCCCCCCCCGCCCCTGTGTGACACCCCAGCCGAAAACAGCTTCCTGTGCACACACACGCCCCCCCCCTACTTCACAGGTCTTCAAAAGACTATTGCCTTGTTAATGACCCTTTGTTGTTTTTTCACCCCATCGAGAGCCCCTGCATGGCCACTTTGACTATTGCTGGAAAAATTAGCACTTCACACAAACGCCCTGTCAACAAACCCCGAGGAATCGGGTTTTTGCTTGCAGGAATCGGGAGGCGGGAGACTAGCCTTCAAATCGGTAGTCTCACGCCTGAATCGGGAGGGTTGGCATGTATGCTTGTATAGTACCTGCCCCTTGTCCTAACCCCATCGCCTTGGGGCTAATTCCCCCGCAGCGCGGGGGGAGGGGGGCCGCACACGGCGCCGCGGTGCTGATGACGAGCTCGGCTCGTCATGGCCACGCCCGCTCAATGGAACGGCCAGCACAGCGGGGAAATTATCCCTGCGTGGGCGTTCCGCGGAGGCCATGACGAGCTCAGTTTGTCACCAGCACACGGCCACCGTGCTGCATGACCAGCTGAGCTCGTCATCAGCATGCAAGGTGTTAAGGAGGCTTCCACTATTCCTGCGCATGCCATTGCTATCTTGTGCTTTAGTGAAAGCTGTGAAAATGTTTTTGATGACACTGTGCCACAATAATCAAACGTTTTCTTTGTGTCCATATATCATTGTTAGCACTGCGTTTCAATCTAACTTGGTGGATTAAACTCTCACCTCTGCAGGTTGCACGTTTATTTTCTCAACACAGTCTTTCGGTCACCAATAGTTAATTAAATGAACTAGAAGGATACAAAACACATTCCCAAAAGCTCTGTTTAAAGTGCTTATCATAAAAGTACGTGATCCATGTTTTTTAATAACAATAACAAAAATGGCTGTTTCTATCAACCATGAAAGTGTGATGCATTGGTTTCTTGGTTTTACATGTTTTAATGGATTTAAGCCTGTGTCATGTATTCAAAGATTACAGCACAAGGGAGCTTGTCCAGGAAGTGATTTGCTTACAAAATGCATCCATCCTAGTGGAAGGCACTTCTTGTGAAAAGAGGGGCCTTGGCCGTAGAGGTTGAAACACCACATTAAAAGTGAGTGCGTTAGCATGCATTGACACTTTTAAACGTGGCTGCTCAGCAGAGGAAGCTCGGTTAAAAGGCCTCCGCTGTCCTCGCATTCTCCAGGTCATGTTTACTTTTCATAAGAAGGAAAAGAACCAGAATCAGGATAAATCAACTGATTGTTTAAGCCAAAATAAAACCGGGAATATTTCTTTTAGTTTACAAATAAATGTAGATGCAGCACATGAAAGTGTCAAGCAGCTGCTGAACTTCTACCTTGCCGGTCTGTGCCATTGCCAGATCCTGACCCTCTGTGACCTAATTAACTGGTAAATATGTTGAATTTCACCTTCTCTCGGGCTTAAGAATGGAAACTCCCTTCCTGTTACTGCGCGGGCAGACCTTTAAACTTTCAATGAGGAAAGCGCGATTCACCTGCATCCTTTGAGACAGTCCCTTCCCCCTCCTGCTGATGCGAGGTGAGGGCTTGCTTTGTCATTCAGGGGATGCAAACGAGGTGCGAAGAAACGCTCTCGCAGGACAAAGGACCTAGCCTGACACTCCCAGCCCCAGCCAAGTGGCTTTGACCCCCTGCCACCACTGTCTGTAGATTTTTGAGAACTGCACTCACTTCACAGAGACTTACATGCAGACAGGCTTAAAGCAAGGTAAATCTTTCACTGAAAAATAAACATTTTCAAAGCTGCAGCCTTTTAACTTTCGTTTTTTGTCTTCATTGCAATTTTATTAATTATACACAAAAATCCATCAGTGTCGTTCATAGTTCCAGATTACTGTTTCACAAACTGCACGAGAGAGTACAATTTCTATTGTCTTATTTTCAGTAGTTACAATCCCGGCACTCAAGTGTGTTGTAAAATAAAGCAACCCCACCAAAAGAGCCGAAGTGGGCTTCTGAAGTCTTTAATCGGTTGAAGAACTATTTCACGTTCTTTAACTATTGTGAAAGAGCCGGGACACAGCAGCAAATGCCCATTAAAACACATTTATATTACAATTCGAAATCACTACTTTTTTCCAGAACTAGTAGGAAAACCTATAGCTTTGACCTAAATATACATTTAGATACAAATGTTGACTGCATGCTTATGTCTGTGTGTTTTCATAGGCGGGTCCTTCACAGTCCAATGGTGTTCTTTTTCTTACAAAAAACCCTCCCCCTTATAAGATCACTGCTTGCGCATCATTTCTTTTAGTTACAAACAGGGATATTAGAATTGTGTGATTGTGCGGCCACTGTAATTTCCGCATAGTTATATGGTTATAGTGGATTTGCTGCATTTGCCACTTAATCCTTCACCTGCCACACAATCTGCTGAACTAAGCAAAAAAATTGTTTCTAGATCAGTCGGTTCAAACTTTACTAAAAATGCAGCGAAACGTGTTGCCCATAGTGGAAGGCCCTTTGCAAAGGTTGACTGGTCCCCTTTCTGTTGCTTGTTGCTATGTTCGAGTATTAAACTAATGCCTAGGCAGTGCGAACAAGTTTAAAAATTAAATGCTAATGAATTAATACAAGGTGTGCCACATCATGCAACATAATTTGCCTATTTATGCCGCATAATTACCTCAAACCTGCCGCAAAATTTGGCCCTCCCCTGCCAAATAATTCCAGTGGGCCTGGTTAAAAGTCTTCCAGGGGACTGATCTCTCCAGATCTCATGGTGTTCTTCTCCAAAGTAAATGACATATCATTGTACATTATCAGGCAGTATCCCTGCCTTTGAAATAAATGGTGCATAGCTACTTCTTGTAGTACCAGCTCCCATCATTACCGTTTGATGTAATTTTTAGGCCTTTTTGAAATTTAAATTAAGCTGCGTAATTTATAGAATTTCATGGTACACTTGTTATGCTGAATTCCAGAAATTGTGCCATTTCAAATAACTACGTGCGATTTGTGGTAAACATTGACCGCAAGGGCATGGGAATAATGTGAATGTCCAGAACGTACCTTCTGTTGCTTGTGCCACTAATGTATTTTTGTGCTATGTTTTTACCGCAAAACTCTTTTCGTGCTCACATACAGCAGTAAATAATGGATTTGCAGTTTCATCCTTGCACCTTATTTCACCTAATTTCCCTGACATTTGCATGATTCCGCACAAATTATGCAAATTTCACACACTATAATTTTACACATTTTACATCATCCTTTCTTGTAGATGTTGCCAGATTGATTCCCAAGCCTTCTCTGTTTCCCCCTCTTTTTTAGTATATATACACATATCACCCGACCGTTCCTCTGATAAGGCTTGGGCTGTGTACTGCCTATATGCTTTAGTCATAACTATATTATAATTTGAGTGCCTATCTCTCACAGCTACTGCTACACTCATAGGACTGCACCCCAAGACAAGATAAGAGCATCTCTCTGGTTACTTATCCATGAAGTCAAAACACTTCCGTATAGAATGATTATAAATACAACACTCTGACAGCCACACACGCCCTTATGGTGTAGCATGTTACGTGTCCAAAAAGGTGCTCTGGCACCAGGGCTCGAGTCGGTGTAACACGCGGGTGGACGGCGTCCCCCCACTTATTTTCCCGGGAACTTGATAACTACAAACTGCAACTGAGTGCAAGCCACCTTTCGTGACATCACTTCCTGTTGTGATGTCAGCGTCCCCCCACTTCTTTTTTTTTAGGACTTGTGCCCTGTGGCACCCCACGTGAATCACTGTACAATACAATAGCAGCACCCAAATCCCTAATGTCAGTAGCAAACTGTTGTTGCCATTTCATCCTGAATCTGCCTGGCACCACTGTACCTGCTCCAGTAGTGATAGCTGTGTCCTTATGCTCCATACTTGGACTTTAGCTACAATGCAGTGGGCTATTCACCTCCTTGAGCTCAGGTGCCACAGTTCCTGCTGCAGTAATGACATATGTACCCCCCTACCTCGGAGCAGTTTGCTCTCTGATACTCATTTTTCTGGGCCCTGGTAGTAGGTTGCTTTGGGCTCTTCACACCCATACACCCTAATGTGACTCCATGCAAGCTGCATTCTCGTGCTGGGAGCAGTCTGTAAAAGGTTTGTCAAACATCTGAGCCCTGGTGCCACTTAACCTCCTCAATCCCTAAACATCTGAGCCCTGGTGCCACTTAACCTCCTCAATCCCTAAACATCTGAGCCCTGGTGCCACTTAACCTCCTCCACAATTGTCAAACATCTGAGCCCTGGTGCCACTTAACCTCCTCAATCCCTATCTCACAGATGAACTGAGTTTAAGAAAAGTGGTGTTTGGGTATTGCTTTTACATCAGTCACCATTAGCGACCTCTGACCCTGTCACCAGACAGGTCGCTCCCCTCACCGCAACGCAGCCCTCCTGTGTGACCTGTGATCCGCTTGTGCCGGCCCGCCTACATCGCGGCTGAGTCGGTTTCTGCTGCTGTTTTTGGTTTGTTTCTTTAAGTGCCCATCCTTGTTTTCTGTACCCCTGTGCCCGCTGCCCCTGTGTCCCCTCTCCTTTTTCCCCCGCCGTTTTTTCCGCCGCTGCGTCCCTGTGGCCCCGCCCCCCTGTCCCCTATTGGCCACCCCGCTCCCACCTCCCAGCTGCTCCTCCCTCCCTCTGACCCTCATATGGAGACCGCGCAGCGGTCGCGCCGAAGGCGCGCCAAAGGCAAGCCCGTCTGCGCCTGTCCACGCCTGGACCGCACCCAGCGCCAGAACCCCTGGACGCCGCGCCCCCCGCAACGCCAGACTGCACTACGACTCCAACACCCTCCACGCACTCAACACCGGATGAGACCACCCCTGCTACCGGGCCATCCGAAGCGCACCCAAGGGCCCTTTGCCTGCCGGAACTGCAGATTCACCAGCATCCAGACTACCAGACCACCAACCAGAGAACCCAACCACCTCTGCTGCATCCTCCTCAACACCCGCTCCGCTCGCAAGCACGCCATTGAACTCTGGGACCTCCTAGACTCTACCGCCCCAAAGTGGCCTTCTTGACAGAGACCTGGCTGAACGCCACCTCGGTACCAGACATCGCCATAGCCATCCCACAGTGCTACAAGATCACCCGCAGAGACCGCACCAACAGAGTTGGAGGGGGAATCGCCATCATCCACAAGGACACCCTCAGAGTCTTGACCAACACCGACGACACCCTCACCACTGCCGAGCACATGCACTTCCAGATTCACACCGACCCCAACACGACCCTCCGAGGAACACTCGTCTACAGACCACCCAGGCCAAGACCACAGTTCAGCGACACCATCGCCGACCTAGTCATCACCCACGCCCTCGCGTCCACGGACTACATCCTCCTCGGGGACCTGAACTTTCACCTCGAGAATAACAACAACGCCAACTCCACCGCCCTGATAGACAACCTCGCCAACCTCGGACTCAAACAGCTCGTGACAACACCCACCCACGCCGCCGGACATACGCTGGACCCCATCTTCTCCACATGCCCCCACGTCTCCTTCAACCACACCACCGAACCCCACTGGACCGACTACAGATGCGTCCACTTCACCTTCAGGAAACCCACCACACACCACCGCACCCAACAGCTGCCACGCCGCTGCTGGGGCAAGGTCACCAAGGACCAACTGACTACCACCTTCACCCTGAGACCACCCGCCGATCCCACCGACACAGACACCGCCGCGACCAACCTCAAACAGTGGATCAATGACTGCGCCAACACCCTCGCCCCTCTCAAGACCTCCACAACCAACCACACCAACAAGAAAGCCGCCTGGTTCACCGAAGACCTCCGGACATCCAAATGCACCTGCCGGAAACTGGAGAAGAAATGGCTCCAAGACCGAAAACCAGACAGCCACACAGCCCACAAAAACGCCACCCGCAGACACCACCAACTCATCAGGACCACCAAGAGGACCGCCTAGACAACAACGCACACAACACCAAAGAGCTCTTCAGCATCGTGAAAGAACTCTCCAACCCCAGCTCCAACACCAACGACATACCACCATCACAAGACCTGTGACTCCCTGGCCATCTTCTTTCACCACAAGATCACCGACATCCATGACAGCTTCAACTCCGAGACCCACCACCAAGTCCACCACCCCCGTGACCACTACCCGCAACAGCCGCCTGCCCGCCTGGTCCAACGTCAGCGACGAAGACACCATCAAAACCATGAACTCCATCCACTCCGGATCCCCATCCGACCCCTGCCCTCACCACGTCTTCAACAAAGCCAGCACAACCATCGCGCCCCACCTCCGGAAAACAATCAACAATTACTTTGAGACAGCAACCTTCGCGGAAAGCTGCAAGCATGCAGAGATCAACGCCCTTCTGAAGAAGCCCAAGGCGGACCCCAAGGACCTCAAGAACTTCCGGCCCATCTCTCTGCTCCCGTTCCCGGCGAAAGTTACAGAGAAGATTGTCAACGAACAGCTAACCCGCTACCTAGAAGACAACAACATCCTGGACCCTTTCCAATCCAGTTTTCGCAGCAACCACAGCACCGAGACCGCCCTCATCGCCGCCACTGATGACATCAGGATCCTGATGGACAAAGGAGAAACAGCCACCCTCATCCTCTTGGACCCATCAGCAGCCTTTGACACAGTCTGCCACGGCACCCTATCAGCACACCTCCATGACGCCGGAATTCAAGAGAAGGCCCTGACCTGGACCACATCCTTCCTCTCCGGCAGAACCCAGAGCGTCCGCATCCCAACCTTCCGCTCAAAAACCACCGAGATCATCTGCTGCGTCCCACAGGGATCCTCCCTCAGCCCGACGCTGTTCAATATCTACATGGCACCGCTCGCCCACGTCGCACGACAACATAACCTCAACATCATCTCCCACGCCGACGACACCCAGCTGATCATATCCCTCACCGAAGACCCCCACACCGCCAAAGCCAACCTCCACAGAGGAATGAAGGCCGTAGTGGACTGGATGTAGGACAGCAGACTGAAGCTGAATTCAGACAAGTCCTCATTCTCGGACCCACCCCATCAGCCTGGGACGACTCTTGGTGGCCCACATCACTAGGCACTACCCCGGAACCCACAGACCACGCACGCAACCTGGGGGTCATCCTCGACTCCACCTTCTCCATGACCAGGCAAGTCAACGCTGTCTCTGCATCCTGCTTCAACACCCTCCGAATGCTCCGCAGGATCTTCAAATGGATCCCTCCCGACACGAGAAAAACCGTCACCCAGGCCCTCCTCACCAGCAGACTCGACTACGGGAACGCCCTCTACTCAGGAACAACAACCAAGCTCCTGAGACGACTACAACGAATCCAGAACACCTCGGCACGTCTGATCCTCGACGTCCCCCGACGCAGCCACATCACACCCCACCTGAGAGGCCTGCACTGGCTCCCCGTCAACAAGAGATTCACCTTCAAACTCCTCATCCACGCACACAAAGCACTACACAACACCGGACCTACATACCTCAACAACCGACTCAGCTTCCACATCCCCAACCAAAGCCTCCGCTCAGCCAGCCTCGCCCTCGCCACAGGTCCTCGTATCCGAAAAACCACAGCCGGCGGCCGATCCTTCTCCTACCTCGCCACCAAGACCTGGAACACTCTCCCTATCAGCCTACGACAGACTCAGGACCTGCTGACCTTCAGAAGACCTCTCAAAACCTGGCTCTTCGATCAGTAGCGCCCTCTCCCCCACCAGCGCCTTAAGACCCCCACGGGTATGTAGCGCGCTTTAGAAATGCATTAATTGATTGATTGATTGATTAGATTATCATTGAAAGTTTGCATGGCAGATCATGGGGTGGTTTCACTGACATTCTTCTCCTTGTAACTGAATATACCCTCACAGATGTCCCGATCAAATTTGGTGTACGTAAAAGTTGTGTAATTGGTTTTC
Organism: Lissotriton helveticus; assembly: GCF_964261635.1. Taxonomy (NCBI): domain Eukaryota; kingdom Metazoa; phylum Chordata; class Amphibia; order Caudata; family Salamandridae; genus Lissotriton; species Lissotriton helveticus. The sequence goes on from NC_136062.1 coordinate 82,447,388, forward strand.
CTGAAACTACACATAATTATACAATATGCAAATCCATCATTTAGCATTATATTTTAGTGCAAAATGCTTCTTCGTGCAAAAAATAAAAGTTCCCCGAACAACAACTGCTGGCGCTCTAGTTGTTTGACAAGCTCCCATGTTCACATAATATGATTTTGGTATGAAAGGGGTATAATTACATGGTGTGGTATTATGAAGTAATTTCAGACATGAATTTCACACAAGTATAACTTGAAATTCCCAAAAATATGGGAAATTACACCAGCGAACTGAAAATTTCACCAAGGCCTAGAGTAAAATAAAAAAGATGCAATTACAGACATCAGGAACATTCTCTTATGCCAAGATTCATTCAAAGAGGATGAGTAGGAGGCTGAGGTTAGGTTGCAGTCCTGCATCATGGAATCTTACTTCCTAGATAGTACTACAAGGAATGAAGATACATCCCCCGATTTGTAGACCAAGATATAAATTCAGGGCCTGAAACGCTTGAGTTAGTAAATATTTTAGAAATTAAGGGCCTTATTTATGAAAGCCTTGCGCCACCGGTGCGTGACTTTTTCCCATGTTAAAAGTGACGCACCGGCGGCGCAAGTCCTTCATAAATAAGGCCGTAAGAGCCTTATTACAATGAGGTTCAGCCGCAACCAACTGCTTGTCGGTTGCGGTCCAAACCGCATCGATTGCTGCGGTCCAACTGAAGCATTATAACTCCAAATAAAATAAAAGTACGGAAAGTGTTACACTTGAAAGATATTATATTTACTGCTCCTACTCAACATAAACAAACTCATTGAAAATATTAGACATCAGACTCCAGTCTGAGCAACAGTACAGAAAGGTTTGGAATTCGCAAAGGTTAGACTTCCTATTCCTACTCTTATTTAAGCAGCACAAGGAAAAATATTGGACCTCAGGGAGGCTACATTTACTATTTCTCTGCAATCTAAGCAGCAGTATGGAAAGTATTGGACTTCAGAAGGGTTGGAATTAGTATCCCAACTCTGATCTAGGCAACAGTAGAGTTACTCTTTCCACTCCAGTCTAAGCAACTATAGGGAAAGTGTTGGACTTGGACAGGCCAGATTTGCTACTCCCACTTCTATTTAAGTGACAGTAGGGAAAGTCTTAGACTGCAGAGCGGTTCCGTTTACTATTTCTACTTCAGTCCAAGCACCAGTAGGGAAGGTGTTGAACTTCAGAGCAGTCAAATCTACTGCTCCCATTCCACCCTAAGCAAAAGTAGGAAAACTGTTAAATTTTGGAGGGATTAGATTACTATTCCCACTGCAATGTAAGCAAAGCTGGGAAAGTGTTGGACTTCAGAGGAATTAGATTTACTAGTCCCATCCCTATATATATATATACAACAGAAGGAAAAGCATTGGTCTTTAAAGGTTTAGATTTAATACTCTCACTCCATCCTAAGTATCAGTATAAAAAGCGTTGGACTTTGAAAGGGTTAATTTTACTATCCCCGCTCTAATTCAGCAACAATAAGGAAAGCATTGGAATTGGATTGGCTAAATATACTATTCCCACTCCAATCTGTGCAACATTAGGGAAAGTGTTGGACTTCAGGAAGGTTACATATACCAATCCTACAGTCATTAAATATCTAAAAACATAAAAGGATTAACCATATTTAAAGTAAAAAAAATATTTTGTATCAATTTAAATAAGATGCTAAATGTATCATAAATATACAACAAGCATTTGCAATGCATAAGGTCTCGCATTAGGAACGTTTGAGCTATTGGTATTGTAAATGACACATTTTTTATATATGTGTTGGTTTTGAAAATAGCAAAAATAATAGCTTTGTCATTTACAATGCCAATAGTTATAACTTGTGACACCTATAGCATTTGTAATGCAATATGTGTTGTATTCACGTGACTTAGATGTATTGATATTACAAATAACAATGGCTTTGAATTTTTTTAATAATTAATACTTAAATAAAAGTTATTGTAATTTATAATGGCAATAGCTTAAACTTTTGTAAATAACTTTTGTGAAGAATATGTTCAGTGTATTTTATTGTGACAAAAATCCAAGAACAGAAGTGAAATAATAACCTCTTTTTGTGACATTTGTAATAAAGCTTGAAACATTGAGAGATCATATTTGACCCAGTTGTTGGTAAATGGTTGCACAGATTGATGCTGTGGTGGGGCTGAGAGATGTTGTGGTGGCGACTAGTGATGCTGTGGCATTCAATGATCCTGTGGTAGCGCATAGTGATGTTGTTGTGCCCCTTAGTGATGCTGTGGTGGTGCTGAGTGATGCTGTGGTGATGCGATAGATAGAGTGAGTGGGATAGATAGAGTGAGGGCGATAGATAGATAGAGGGAGGGCGATAGATAGAGGGCGATAGAGAGATTGAGTGAGCGAGATAGATAGATAGATAGATAGGAGTGAGGGCGATAGATAGCTAGACAGATAGATAGAGTGATGGCGATCAGTATCTAAATAAATAGATAGAGTGAGGGCGATAGATAGATAGAGGGAGGGCGATAGATAGATAGCGTGAGGGCGATAGATAGATTGATAGATAGATAGAGTGAGGGCGATTAGATAGATAGAGTGAGGGCGATTAGATAGATAGAGTGAGGGCGATAGATAGATAGAGTGAGGGCGATAGATAGATAGAGTAAGGGCGATAGATAGATAGAGTGAGGGCGATAGATAGAGTGAGGGCGATAGATAGAGTGAGGGCGATAGATAGAGTGAGGGCGATAGATAGTGAGGGCGATAGATAGAGTGAGGGCGATAGATAGAGTGAGGGCGATAAGATAGAGTGAAGGCGATAGATAGAGTGAGGGCGATTAGATAGAGTGAGGCCGATATAGATAGAGTGAGGGCGATAGATAGACAGATAGAGTGAGGGCGATAAGATAGAGTGAAGGCGATAGATAGATAGACTGAGGCCGATAGATAGAGTGAGGGCGATAGATAGACAGAGTGAGGGCGATAGATCGATAGACAGATAGAGTGAGGGCGATAGATCGATAGACAGATAGAGTGAGGGCGATAGATCGATAGACAGATAGAGTGAGGGCGATAGATAGATAGTTGTGTGTGTGGTTGTGTGTGGTCGTGGTTGTGTGTGTGGTTGTGGTTATGTGTGTGTGGTTGTGTGTGTGTGGTTGTGTGTGGTTGTGTGTGTTATGCTTTGTTTTTCTATGTTATGTTATGCTATGTTTTGTTGTGTTTGGTATGGTATGTTATGTTTTGCTAGGCTATGATATGTTTTGTTTTGTTATGCTATGCTATGTTTTGTTATGTTATGCTATGTTTTGTTATGCTATGCAATGTATTGTTTTGCTATGCTATGCTTTGTTTTGCTATGCTTTGTTTTGCTATGCTATGTTTTGTTATGCTATGCAATGTATTGTTTTGCTATGCTATGCTTTGTTTTGCTATGCTTTGTTTTGCTATGCTATGTTTTGTTATGCTATGTTTTGTTATGCTATGTTTTGTTATGCTATGTTTTGTTATGCTATGTTTTGTTATGCTATGTTTTGTTATGCTATGTTTTGTTATGCTATGTTTTGTTATGCTATGTTTTGTTGTGTTTGATATGCTATGTTTTGCTATGCTATTATATGTTTTGCTATGCTATGTTTTGTTATGCCATGTTTTGTTATGCCATGTTTTGTTATGCCATGTTTTGTTATGCCATGTTTTGTTATGCCATGTTTTGTTGTGCTTTATTACGCTATGCTTGGTTATGCTGTGCTTGGTTATGCTGTGCTTGGTTATGCTGTGCTTGGTTATGCTGTGCTGTGTTTTGCTGTGCTGTGTTTTGCTGTGCTGTGCTGTGTTTTGCTGTGCTGTGTTTTGCTGTGCTGTGCTGTGTTTTGCTGTGCTTTGCTGTGCTGTGTTGTGTTTTGCTGTGCTGTGTTGTGCTGTGTTTTGCTGTGCTTTGCTGTGCTGTGCTTTGCTGTGCTGTGTTTTGCTGTGTTTTGCTGTGTTTTGCTGTGCTGTGCTGTGCTGTGCTGTGTTTTGCTGTGCTGTGCTGTGTTTTGCTGTGCTGTGTTTTGCTGTGCTGTGTTTTGCTGTGCTGTGTTTTGCTGTGCTGTGCTGTGTTTTGCTGTGCTGTGTTTTGCTGTGCTGTGCTGTGTTTTGCTGTGCTTTGCTGTGCTGTGTTGTGTTTTGCTGTGCTGTGTTGTGCTGTGTTTTGCTGTGCTTTGCTGTGCTGTGCTTTGCTGTGCTGTGTTTTGCTGTGTTTTGCTGTGCTGTGCTGTGCTGTGCTGTGTTTTGCTGTGCTGTGCTGTGCTGTGTTTTGCTGTGCTGTGTTGTGCTGTGCTGTGTTTTGCTGTGCTGTGTTTTGCTGTGCTGTGCTGTGTTTTGCTGTGCTGTGCTGTGTTTTGCTGTGCTGTGCTGTGTTTTGCTGTGCTGTGCTGTCCTGTGCTGTGCTTTGCTGTGCTGTGTTGTGCTGTGTTGTATTGTGCTGTGCTGTGCTGTGCTGTGTTTTGCTGTGCTGTGTTGTGTTTTGCTGTGCTGTGCTTTGCTGTGCTTTGCTGTGTTGTGCTGTGCTGTGCTGTGCTTTGCTGTGCTATGTTGTGTTGTTTTGCTGTGTTGTGTTGTGCTGTGTTTTGCTGTGCTGTGCTGTGTTGTGTTGTTTTGCTGTGCTGTGTTGTGTTGTGTTGTGCTGTGTTGTGTTTTGCTGTGTTGTGTTTTGTTGTGCTGTGCTTTGCTGTGTTTTGCTGTGTTTTGCTGTGCTGTGCTTTGCTGTGTTTTGCTGTGCTGTGCTGTCCTGTGCTGTGTTGTGTTGTTTTGCTGTGCTGTGTTGTGTTTTGCTGTGCTGTGCTTTGCTGTGCTGTGCTGTGTTTTGCTGTGCTGTGTTTTGCTGTGCTGTGTTGTGTTTTGCTGTGCTGTGTTGTGCTGTGTTTTGCTGTGCTGTGCTGTGCTGTGCTGTGTTGTGTTTTGCTGTGTTGTGTTTTGCTGTGCTGGTAAGGGTATGTGAGGGTGTGTGTGAGGGGGTGTGAAGGTGAGGGTGTGAGGGTGAGGGTGTGAGGGTGAGGAGGTGTGTGAGGGGTGAGGGGTGAGGGCGTGAGGGTGAGTGTCTCCAATGAATGTCACTGCTTGGCCTTCTTTGAAAATGTTCAGTGCTGCAAATAGAGCTGCCGCCCTAATTATCACAGCATGAGGCCCCAAAGATATAATTATCACAGCATGCAGAGAGCCGCCCCACGCTGCTGGAGCACTCAACTGCACATTAATTATAGTTGAGTGCTCCAGCAGCCTGGGGCGCCTGTTGACATGCTGTGATAAGTGGGTCTCATGCTGTGATAATTGTTGCGGCGCCTGAGGAAGTGGAGACTCCTGCTGGGATAATTGGTCTGGCGGGCTTGCAGGCCTGACGTCCAACAAACGTGCACAAGCTGCTCAACCTGGAAGCGCATTCACAGACCTGGGTCGGCTCGTGCCCAGGTCTGTATCGGGCTCGTTCACAGCTGTTACTCCCTTGACAGGGAGGAAGGTGACTATAGTCTCGCTGGCGGGAGCGATTCGCGCTCCAACGCCAGCTCGACCTAAAAAATGTATGAACAAATGAAATATTGAAATAAACAGAATTCGCTTCTCTAGCTACTACTGAAAAAAAATATATAAATTGAATTATAAATATTAAAATAATAAAATGTAAATTAAAATAAATAAAAAGAAACATAAAAATAATAAATGATAAATAAAATATGCACTATGTTTATAAATATTACTAATTATTTCTTACATGTGGGCTGATTACGATGTTGCTCATAAAGCCTCTGAAGTTAGGTCGGTGGATTTACGGCCGACATCGTTGGTTTCAAGTCCGGTCGGCTGATTCCGATAATCGGTCAGAATCAAAACCTGCCAGTCATTCTGGCTGGCTTTCAACGGGCTCAAGGAACCTGTCGGCCACTTGGAACCGTCCTTTAATTCATATGGATGGAGGTTTAAGCCACCTGGATTACAATGCAAGGTTTACAGCTCAGTTTCCAAGCCAACCTTTCCCAAATAGAAACCCTGTTGGAAAGCCTATTTGGGGTCCTCTAGCAGGCCTGCTTTCCCTTGCTGCCTCCGGTTGTGGGCCGAGGGGGCAGATATGGTGCCCCACTGATAATCCCTGCACAACATGACAGGCACCTTGAGGTGCCTGCCCCGGGATGTAGGGATTAGCACAATCTCCCATTTATCTATGGGGGCTTGTGTTACGACCAGTGTATGCCCATAACACTAGCTCCCATAGTGGAATCGAAGAATGAGACCACACCATGTGCAATCGCATCATAATTAGACGGTCCTGATCGGTCCACTTTCCACCATGTGTCACGCGGAGGAAACTCCGACCGACATCGTAATAGGCCCCTAAGTCTAAGTAAAACAACATTTTCCATATTAAATAATCAAGGAAATGATTATATAATGATTTATACATTTTAATATTTACATAATCTAAAAAATAAAGAAAACTATTTTAAGTTAAGTAATTTCCACATTTAAACCCCCTAAAATGAAAGAAAAATTAAATATTTTTAACATTTACATAATAAGCAATAAAATATTTAATTTACTTTATATCCCTTAACATTAAAAAACAATTCTGTAAAACATATTTAACTTCCCACCACATTCCCCTACAAACCCAAAGTCCTGCTAGTAAATTATAAACAACTAATTACATTAGAAAAAATTAATTAATCGATGAAAATTACAAACTACATTTAAAAATTTGACAATATAATACTAATATTATTAGTATATACATATTTATTTAATTAAAACCAATGTTTATTACACCTATATCAAATTACAGAATATAAATTACAACACTTTTCTTCCTAACGATATTATATTCAATAAAACCTACATTCTCACTTTTGATATTCTGTTCCACTATATTTTTGCAGAGGTGAGATTTTTTTCTACATTTGCGCAAAGGACAGCTAGCCCCATTCTGGAAAAACCACGTACAGAATTTGTGCTTCCAAGCACAAAAAATGTTTTTAGTTTGTTAAATAAGGTTCATGTACATATATAGGTATTTATGTACATATATATAGGTAGAGTGTGAGCCTGGGTAGCTAGAAAGAGCCCCAAGAGCAGGTAGGATAAATAATTGAGAGAAATGGGAGCTTTATGAAGGAAGTACCATTACATTCTTGAATTATTGAGACGAAATTATAAAGATGTGCCAGTTCCTAAATCTATTTTTCTATTTCTCTATTGTAATGATCCTAAAAGGTCAGATCGAATCAGCATGGGGAGTTTGTTGCAATTAGAATTACAGTTTTATCTTCCTGATGGAGACTAGATTTTATAAGATGGTGGCTAGAAAAGAGAATGAGCACTCAGATATTTGGATTTTTAAGGAAGTGTGAATCTTCCTGAAGGGACACAGTTTAAATCAGTTAATGCTTCGTTTTAGTTGGGATTAATAGATATGGAATAATTCCAGTCTATCTCTGGTGTTGGCTTAAGCACCACTATTATCACATCACATCATCTCATGTGCATATATAAAGTACACATTCACACCTACGGGTATCTTGGTATTGAGTACCATATGTTTATTGTTATCCAAGTAAATGGTAATTATTATATGTACCTTTCAAGTATGGAAGACTGAGTAGAAGCACAAGGATTCAAACATGTGAGAGAGAGGTGCAACACATATCCCACAAGAGGATTCATTAGTTTAATAAGCCACCAGACTAAAATAATCCATATGGATCCTTCAACTTACCTATCATAACACATCAAAGTGGAGAATTGAGCATGACTATAATCACACACTCATTTCCAGAGTGTGGTGATGGTGCTGACTTGTGCATTTATGTCCAGTTTGCTGTTGAAGATTTTGAGGTGCCTGGTATAGGTGCTGGGTGTGGTTGTGGGTCCGAGCTTGTCACCAGTTGGAGTCCTATGACGAAGTTTATGGAGAAGTGGGGGGAGAGGAGTTGGCCTAACGGCTAGGGCGGTCAACCTTGAATCTGGGGAACTGGGTTGGGGTCTCAGCAACGACGCTGTACATCCTGTGATTCTGGGCAAATCACTTAATCTCCCCATGCCTAACCAAACAAAAATGAATGTGTGTCCTCATGTAACGTAACTGGTGCTATGTAAAGCGCTCTGATACCCGATTCGGGCCAAGTTTGCGCTATATAAAACTCTGCAAAAAAAAAAAGTGTTCTTGACGAAAATCACTAGTTCTATCTTATCAGTGTTAAGATTGAGACAGTTTACTCTCATTCATTTAGCAACTTTGGTCGTGCAGGCGGTCAACTTAACTCTGTTGGGTCTCTTGTCTGAGAGGGAGAGTATGTGTTGTGTGTACTCGGCCAGTGATGGTTGGTGACATTTAAAAGTAGCATTTTGTAAACGTTGGCTATGATTTTTATGTAGGGAGCGAAGTGAGCAAGCTTAATTGACAAACATGAAGTTTGGGAGATCCTCCTCCCGAGAATAAAAAAGAAAACAATTAGCAAATGGCGCAAACCAATTTAGTTTGAGTTTGAAATTACTTGTAGAGCGCACGTCTACCAGCGATTTCTTGGCGCTACGACTAACAGGATCCGGGGATAAAAGCAAGGGAGAACTGAAGGAGTGTTATTCAAAAGACTTCGTAAACAAAAAAGTCTTGAGGTGTTTACGGAATTGTGGGTACAAGGTAATGGTGCGAAGTTCAAGGGGAAGGGAGTTCCAGAGGGTCGGGGCAAGGGTGGCAAATTTAGAGCCTCCCCATTTCTTTCTCCGGTAGCGAGGGATGGTGAGGAGGGACTGGGAGGACGAGCGTAGTTCCCTAGTGGGAACGTATGGAACAATCTCAGAAGAGATGAACGCTGGTGCCAGGCCAAGTCGAGCCAGGAAGGTGATGGAGGCGAGCTTGAATTGGACCCTGGCTCGCACGGGGAGCCAGTGTAAGGATTTCAGAAGAGGGGTGGAGTGGTGGAATTTTGGAAGTTTAATGGCCAGGCGGGCCGCCTGGTTTTGTATCTGCTGTAGGCGTCGCAAGCTATATGCAGGGATACCGGCATATAGGGCGTTGCCGTAATCCAGGCGGGACACCACCATGGCCAAGATGATAAGTTTGAGAGCAGAAAAAGTGAAGAAGCGAGACACCCTGCGTATAGTGCGCAGTCAAAGGAAAGAAGAAGATACCACAGAGCTAACCTGAGAGTGAAGGGTGAGTTGAGAATTGAGTTTTATGCCTAGAGTTTTAACAGAGGAAGAGGGTACAGGAGAGGGGCCAAGAGAAGGGGGCCAGAAGAGAGAGGACCAGGGGCTGGATGAACCACCCGTCAACACCAGCTCGGTCTTGTCAGGGTTAAGTTTGAGGTGATTGTGGTTCATCCAGTCCCTGATATGGAGCATGACAGATTGAAAGTTTAGAACAGAGGAGGGGGAAGAGGATAGATTGAAAACAAGCTGGAGGTCATCCGCATAATTAAATACGGCGACCTCCATCTGTTGGAGAGAGAAAATAAGAGGGGCAACATACGGATTAAACAAGAGGGGGGAGAGGGAAGAGCCTTGGGGAACCCCGCACTGAACTTTCCGGACGTCCGCTGTAAAGTCACCCAGGCGGACGGCCTGGGTGCGGTCGCTCAGGAAGGAGGATAACCAGACCAGGGCGGTCCCCCCGATCCCAGCCGCCTTGACACGGGATAGCAAGATGGTGTGATCCACCGTGTCAAAGGCTGCCGAAAGATCGAGGAGCACAAGGGCCTGGTGCTGATTGGTATCCATACCCTCCCTGAGGTTGTCCAGGACCGAGATGACAACGGACTCCGTGGACTGTGCGGGGCGGAAGCCGGCCTGGCGGGGGGCAAGAGCTCCATGCATCTCCACAAAGGAGCTCAGAGCGCAGGTGACATGGCGCTCGAGCACCTTAGCCAAAAATGGCAAGAGGGAGATGGGGCGGAAATTGGCAGGGACAGAAGGGTCTGCCCCGGGTTTTTTCAGAATGGGCACAATAACTGCGGACTTCAAGGGGTTGGGAACTACGCCTTGAGTGAGAGAGCTATTGAGGAGGTGAAGGGGGGGGTCTGGGCAGGTAACAAAGATATGGCGGAGGATGTGGGCCGGACAAGGGTCAAGCGGAGAACCAGACTTGACCAAAGATACTAAGGAGGTCAGACGTTCCTTAGTGATGAGGGGGAGGGCGATAAGTTCACCCTTGGGAGGGGGGCATTGGGGGTCAACAAAGGAGGGGGAAGGGGGAGGGATATTGGCCTTGATGGTAGCAATTTTATGAATAAAGTAATTATTGAGGGAGAGGCAGAGTTCTTCGGATGGGGCAGGCTTGAGGGTGGTTCTATCCGAGAACGCCAGGTTGTGGACTATCGTGAATATCTCCTTAGACTGGTTTTCCGCGGCTAATATTTTGGAGGAGAAATATGATGTTTTAGCCTCCAAGATGTCTTTTTTATACTGGGTAAGGATGTTGGTGTACTCCAGTTTTAAGGTGGGGCAATAGTTCCTCCTCCATGCCCGCTCCGCGCGGCGTACTTTTAGTTTGGTGGCCTTAAGCTCTTCATTGAACCACCGGTTGGTGTCCTTCTCACGTTTGGAGGTGATGCGCTTGAGCGGGGCCACGGAATCGCGGCCAGAGGAAAGCCACTGGTCTATGGCGTCAACCTGGGAAAGAGTAGAAAGGCCCTGCAGAGAGGGGAGAGAAGAAGTAAAGAGGGAAGAGAGAGTATCTAGATTAACTCGGCCCCATGATCGAACCCAGGTGTTTTTGGGACGGGGGGATTTAGCTGAGGGGTGAATGGGAAGGGAAAATGAAATCAGGTGGTGGTCGGACCATGAGCAAGGTGAAATAGAGAGAGATTCCACAGGGCAGTTCAGGGACCAGATCTGGTCAAGCGTATGACCTTTCATGTGGGTGGGAGAGTGAACATAGGATGTGAAGTTGAGGGATTGGAGGGTTTCAGAGAATTCCTTAGAGGACGAACATTCAGCAGGGTCGGAGGGCCAGAAATTGAAGTCGCCAAGAAGCAGGATGGAGGAGTTATTGACTGTAATAGTGGCCAAGACTTCCAAGAAGTCAGGGAGAAACTGTAGGGGGGTTTGAGGGGGACGGTAGGTGAGAAAACAGGTCAGGGGGGGAGAGGTGGAGGTGGTGCGAATCACCAAAAATTCGGTGGTCGCGATGTCAGGCAAGGATAGGATTTGAAAGGGAACATCGGTACGTGCGATGATCGCCACGCCACCCCCGACTCTGCCCGAAGGGCGGTCCGCCCTGAGGGCATAGTAAGAGGCTGGTAAGGTGGATAGTAGGGCGGGGAGGGAGTCATCGCAGAACCAGGTCTCCGTTAGGAAAAGAAGATCCGGGGCATGGAGGTCCAGCAGGACCGAGAGTTCATGCACATGGGCGACAGCGGATCGGGTGTTAAGGTAGAAAGCCGTAAGGGCTTTAGGGGTTGATGGAGGAGCGATGTTACAAGGCGAGAGAGAGGGGCCAACTGTAGGAAAGGGAATGTGAGGGGGGGTGGTGGGGGGAAGACCAAGGAAGGAAATGCGGGAGCAAATTGAGGCTGTAATGGGCCAGGGTCCTTGGAGGCTGCGTAGTTGGTCTGGGGTATAGGTGATGAGCGGGGCAGAGTGATATGCCCCTAGTCCCGGACAGTCGCGGACCGGCGCAGACGGGCTTGCCTTAGGTGCGCCTTCGGCGCGCAGTCGTCGCGCCCGCTGCGCTCGTCCGCTGCGCTTCCTACCAAGACACATGATTTATGTTGACTGGTCGAGGCGTTGGAGGGGGTGTGGCCAACAGAGGGGGCGTGTCTCGTGGCGCGCCTCGCCCTCGGGAATGGCGACCAGGATGAAGAAAGTCGTTGCAGCGTGAGCCCGCTGTTTAAGGAGATGCCAGAGAATGCAAGTAAATCAGGTGAATTCTTAAAAGCACAATATCACAACAAAATTTTAAAAAGCAAGATTTTCGCGCTCCCGGCTTTTCGCCTCAGGAGTCCTTCGTTAGTGTCGCGCCATAGGATCTGCGCGCACTATTTATACAGTGAGGGGGCGTGGCCAACAGAGGGGGCGTGTCTCGTGGCGCGCCTCGCCCTCGGGAATGGCGACCAGGATGAAGTAAGTCGTTGCAGCGTGAGCCCGCTGTTTAAGGAGATGCCAGAGAATGCAAGTAAATCAGCTGAATTTTTAAAAGCACAATATCACAACAAAATTTTAAAAAGCAAGATTTTCGCGCTCTCGGCTTTTCGCCTCAGGAGTCCTTCGTTAGTGTCGCGCCATAGGATCTGCGCGCACTATTTATACAGTGAGGGGGCGTGGCCAACAGAGGGGGCGTGTCTCGTGGCGCGCCTCGCCCTCGGGAATGGCGACCAGGATGAAGAAAGTCGTTGCAGCGTGAGCCCGCTGTTTAAGGAGATGCCAGAGAATGCAAGTAAATCAGGTGAATTTTTAAAAGCACAATATCACAACAAAATTTTAAAAAGCAAGATTTTCGCGCTCCCGGCTTTTCGCCTCAGGAGTCCTTCGTTAGTGTCGCGCCATAGGATCTGCGCGCACTATTTATACAGTGAGGGGGCGTGGCCAACAGAGGGGGCGTGTCTCGTGGCGCGCCTCGCCCTCGGCAATGGCGACCAGGATGAAGAAAGTCGTTGCAGCGTGAGCCCGCTGTTTAAGGAGATGCCAGAGAATGCAAGTAAATCAGGTGAATTCTTAAAAGCACAATATCAAACACACAACCTACGCCGACGACACCCAGCTGATCCTCTCGCTGACCAACGACCCCGCCGCCGCCAAAGCCAACCTGCACGAAGGGATGAAAGAGGTAGCCGAGTGGATGACAACCAGCCGCCTGAAACTGAACTCAGACAAGACGGAGGTCCTCATCCTGGGCTCCTCACCCTCCGCCTGGGACGACTCCTGGTGGCCTCCCGCCCTGGGCACCGCACCCAAACCGACCGACCATGCACGCAACCTGGGCTTCATCCTGGACTCCTCCCTCTCCATGACCAGGCAAGTCAACAACGTCTCCTCGACGTGCTTCAACATCCTACGCATGCTACGGAAGATCTTCTGGTGGATCCCCACCGAGACCAGGAAGACCGTCACCCAGGCCCTCGTCACTAGCCGTCTGGACTACGGCAACGCCCTCTACGCCGGTACCACCGCCAAGCTCCAGAAGAGACTCCAGCGGATCCAGAACGCCTCAGCCAGACTCATCCTCGACATCCCACGAACCAGCCACATCTCCGGACATCTGAGAGACCTTCACTGGCTCCCCGTCAACAAAAGAATCACCTTCCGCCTCCTCACCCACGCACACAAAGCCCTACACGACCAAGGCCCGAGCTACCTCAACAGCCGAATCAACTTCTACGCTCCCAAACGCCACCTCCGATCAGCCAACCACGCCCTCGCCGCCGTCCCCCGCATCCGAAGAGCGACTACAGGAGGAAGGTCCTTCTCCTACCTGGCTGCCAAGACCTGGAACTCCCTCCCGACCGACCTGCGCCTGACCCAAGACCACCTCTCCTTCAGGAAGAAGCTGAAGACCTGGCTGTTCGAGCAGTAACGGCACCCCACCACCCCCAGCGCCTTGAGACCCTACGGGTAGGTAGTGCGCTCTATAAATGTCATTGATTGAACAAAATTTTAAAAAGCAAGATTTTCGCGCTCCCGGCTTTTCGCCTCAGGAGTCCTTCGTTAGTGTCGCGCCATAGGATCTGCGCGCACTATTTATACAGTGAGGGGGCGTGGCCAACAGAGGGGGCGTGTCTCGTGGCGCGCCTCGCCCTCGGGAATGGCAAGGTTTATAAAGCAGTGGAAACGTATAGTCTTAAAATATTAAAGAAATGGAAAATGTCCCCGTATCTAACTGCATTAACATGCTCAACAGTGCTTGTAATGTGAAAATTGTACAGCGCTACAACTTTAGGCCAAGCGCCTTGCATCACATGCAGTATCAACTTGGAAGAAAATGCTCTAACTAGGTTTTGGGAAGCACCCATACCTGCTGGCTGCAATTAATCATATGGAAATATGTGCAGACAGGTTTGAAAGTGGGATGAAAAAAGTCTCTAAAAAGGTAGATGTAAAATACATTTCTCTTTTCAATAGTGTGTTACTCGACCAGCATTTTGGTTTCTTTATGAGATGTTACAGTATCCTTATATAGAACACAACAACTGACATACACCTAAAACCGGCCAGTACTATTTTCTTTGTCAATGGTTGTTAGTTGTTTAAGATAAATGAGTACCAGCAATAATTTGTAATAAATAATTAACATCGGAAATGTTTACATTCTGAAATTGTAAAACTGTGAGTTAAATATTATCGAGGCTGTTGAAGGAGCATATGACACTTCTTATAAACGTGAGGGAAGAATAGTCCTGTTCAAAGCATCCCTGTGCTCAGATTCTAAAGGGATCTCTTGGCTGCATTTTTTACTGTTTACCATCAAGTGCTTCAAAAAACAATGTCAGAAAGAGCTGGTGGTGTTGAACTGTACTGTTCTGCTTTGCATCAGTTCTTCCAAATGATACTCATTTAATTAATCTCCCTCATTTGCTCTCAGATACTGCCAACATCACATGGAGAGTAACTTGTGCCTTAACTTTAACTTCAGCACTTTTCTTTATCCACATGGCACTTTTGACCAGCTTTATAGACCTAGACCAGGTTGGCTATTCAATTTATGCTAATTACACCTTGATCCATTTTATGCTAAAAGAAGATGTTTTAAATTTCAGAGTGCAATTTTGTGTTTAAGGCCACACTAACCTAGATCAAATTTTAAGACTGGCTTGGCAGTGCACCCATTGCCGGACCTGATGTGATCAACAGAATAGAGCTTTCACAGTCCTACTGAGAGAGAGAGAGAGAGAGAGAGAGAGAGAGAGAGAGATATTTAGGATACACTCACATGTAGCTTTGCCTTAGTACAGCAATTTACAGGGATGAATTTGTGTGCTACTGCTACAAACACTGTTTGAATTGCACTTTTTAGCTTGAGGCAAAATATGTGCTCATTACAGTAGAACTGAGTTGGTTATGGTGTCAAGCCAGTGATAATGATCATGGCTATGCGCCTGATCTATTTGTTATTGAATGTTATGATAAAGCCACTAGACCTGACGTATTTTTGTAAAAAGCATAGAACAGCAATAGGCATTTAAGTGTGGATCTTGATTATTCTATCTTAAAACCTACAGCTAGGCATTTTGTTAGATGGAATTTCACATATTACCATAGTGGGCAATATATTTTTATGTTGGCCACCCAGTGTGACAAACCATAGATATAGAAGGTATTCTCTGTCAGAATCCTTGTTAGGCTGTAGGTATTTTGATAAGCCAACTGTAATTTTGACCCCTGCCTAACTTTATGGCTGTTTCCGATAGTTGCCTTGCGGAAAAGCTGATGCTCAAAACTTTAGGACTGGGTTCGATATGGAAATATTATGTCAAATGCCATAGATCTAGTCTATTCGTACATTTACATTCATATAAATACATAGAGGGCATTTGGGCCAGCTGTCTTCTGTCATTGCATTGGTCTGTCTGAGTCTCATTTGCACTCTGCTTCCATTCATGAAAGTGAAGTGCATGGGGTAAAGGTTCAGTCGCCATCATTCATTGGCTCTCTTGTGCCTTCCAAAAACCCACACCCACTCTAAACCTGAAAAATTATCTTGCAACACAAAAACCCATACCTACCCTAAATGCTAAAAATTCCCTTGCCACCGAAAAGCCCATACCCACCCTAAACCCTAAAAAAATAACCTTATCACCTAAAATCCTATATCCACCCTAAACTCAAAAAAATACCATACCATCCAAAAACCCATACCCACCATAAACCCTAGAAAGTCCCTTGCCACCCAAAAACCCATATGCACCCTAACATCTAAAAAAAGCCCATATCACCTGAAAACCCATATCCTACCTAAAACCTAAAAAATCCCTTACCACCCAAAAACCCATCCCCACCCTAAACCCTACAAATTCCTGTGCCGCCCAAAAAGCCATACCCACCCTAAACCCTATAAAAGCCCATATCACCTAAAAACCTATACTCACCCTAAACGCTAAAATATTCCTTACCACCAAAAACCTATACCCACCCTAAACACCAGAAATTCCATTGACCCCCAAAAACACATACCCACCCTAAACCTCACAACCAATAACCACCCTAAACCCTAAAAATTCCTTATCACCCAAAAACCCATACCCACCCTAAACCATAACATTTCCCTTGCCCCCCAAAAACCCACACCCAGCCTAAACGTTAAAAATTCTCTTGCCACCTAATATGCTATACACACTGTAAACCCTACACAATTCGTTCCCACCAAAAATCCCACACCCATCCCAAACGATAAGAATACCATTGCCACCCAAAAAAAACCATACCCACCCTAAACCTAAAAATCCCTTTCCGCCCAAATACCCATAACCACCCTAAATCTAAAAAATACAGGTGCCACCTAAAAACCCCACCCTAAACAATACCTTACCACCCAAAAATCCATACCCACCCTGAACCCGAAAGATTCTTATGCCGCCCAAAAACCCATACCCAACCTAAACCCCCCAAATTCCTTTGCCACCCAAAAACCTATACCCACCGTAAACCCTAAGAAATCCCATTTAACCTAAATACCCAATCCACCCTAAAACATAAGAAAAACCCTACTACACTAAAACCCATACCCACCTTTAACTCTAAAAAATGCCCTTATCACCTAAAAAAGTACTCACCCTAAACCCTAAAAAAGACCTTACCACCAAAAACCCATACCCACCCTAAACCCTAGACGTTCCATTGCCACCCAAAAACCCATAACCACCCTAAACCCTTAAAATTCCTTATCATTGAAAAATCCATACTCAACCTAAACCATAAAATTTCCCTTGCCCCCCAAAAACCCATACCCATTCTAAACCTGAAAAATTATCTTGCCACCCAAAAACCCATACCCGCCCTAAATTCTAAAAATTCCCTTGCCACCCAAAAACCCATACCCAGCATTAACACTAGAAAATCCCTTATCACCCAAAAACCCATCCCCACCCTAAAACTTTCAAATTCATGTGCCACCCGAAAAGCTATAACCACCCTAAACCCTAAAAAAGCCATTATAACCTAAAAACCTATACTTACCCTAAACACTAAAAAAAACTTACCACCAACAACCCATACCCACCCTAATCCCCAGAAATTCCCTTGCCATTCAGTAACACATACCCACCCTAAACCTCACAACCCAAAACCCATAACACGTTTTTTTTTATATCTCATGGTGTTCTTCTCTATTGTCAATGACATATAATTGTACATTAGTAGGAAGTATGTATGTGTATGTATGTGTCTTGTAAAGCGCACTGCTGCCCTGAGGCGTCGTGGCGCTGTACACCGCTGGGGAACCCGTCCTGGCTATCCCTGTGAGATGGTCCCTACTGGGTATCTCCAAGGTGAAACCAGGCATCCCCGGCGAATGTGGGGGGCCGTTGTAGAGATGAGGAAGCTAATGCCCAGAGTTGCCGAGTGTGATCCCTGGTTAGAGTAGGCACCGAGGCAAGAATTATCGAGTCCGCTGACCCTGGTCCACGACCCTGCCGCGTCAGGAATTGAACCTTGGTCTCGGGCCGTTCTCTGCTTCCGGGTCTGCCGCCTCTAACCAGTGAGCCACACCACTCCAACATATTGCTGCCTTTAAAAAAAAAAAAGGTGGATGGCTACTTCTCATAGTACCAACTCCCATCATTACCATTTGGCATAATATTGAGACCCAGTTAAAATTTTAATTAAGCTGCTTGAGTCATGCAATTTCTAGAATTTCATGCTACACTTGTTATAAAAATTCCAGCGCCACCTCACATAGCTATAAGGCATTTGTGGCAAAAGTTTATCGCAAATTCATGGAACTAATACAAATGTCCAGAACATGAGAGCTTTTTCATTATGCCACTTATGTTTTTTCGTGCTATGTTTTTACTGCAAAATTGCCAAACTCATTTTGTGCCCAAATATAGCACTACATATTGTATTTTGCATTTGTCTAATTTTATGATTTCGCATAATTTTCCTGAACGTTTGCAGAATTAAAGAAAAACAAACTAAGCAAATAGTGTACACGCTATCATTTACAAACTTTTGTAAATTATTTTTTTATTGACATTTTCATATTAACAAACATACAAAACATTTTGGAGGTCTGTTGCTCCACATCACCCCATGAAGTATCATTGTGCAATTAACATGGTATAACTTTACAAGCTTTTTACCCAGTTTGTCTTGAAACTTTCCCTGTAAATCCAGCCAAAGCACGTTACACATTGTGAATGCATTCTTCCCCTGGTATGTACAAAAACATTTCCTGCTTACAGTGCTAGCGGCAAACACCCTGTTATAGTGTGCTGAAGGGTTGTGCGTCGGTGTGTTTGGGTGGTCCAGTTCTGCCTTTTGTTATGTGCTGGCCCACTTCAGAAAGGATTCCCATATGACACGTGGCCGGGATGCTGATGGCATCAGCTTCCAGAAGGTTGATAACTGTTCCTGACTAAATGTTACATCACAAATCCAATCGTCCACAGTTGGGGACCCTCTCCTCCCCCAAGGTATAGTAACTCTATGCTTGGCCAGTAATAACAAAAGAGCATGTCATTTCCGGAGTCCCTGTGGTGTCACCTTTACATATCCCAATAAGCCCAACAGGGGGTCTGGGTCATTTGCTGTGCCCAGTAGGTCATGTATAATTTTAAAAACGGAGGTCCAAAAGTCATCCAGTTTGAGGCAGAGCCATGCCATGTGCAAAAATGTTGCCAGAGCGAATCCACATCTCCAGCAGCCGGCATCGTCCCGAAGTCCCAAGCTGTGAAGTTGAGCAGGAGTTCTATAGAATCGATGTATACATTTGAAATGAATAAGGCGTAGCTTATAGTTCGGGAACAGTGCCGTAAGCTGATTGCAACAACATTACCATTGTTCCTCAGATAGCTCAGTGGGAAGGTCCGCATTCCATGCTTGCAGGGCTTTGGGCAATAACGAAGGGGCCGTGTTTTGCATGTTATTGTAGAGTCTGGTGATGAGTATATGAGGTGTGTCAACCTTAAGAACATTTTCAAGCATTAGCAGAGTGGGGTGGACTTGGGAATGTGTTGTGTAATTCTCTGCACATGGCCTTAAGTTTGTGATAGAAGAATTGTTCCGAAAATCGGACCGGACGTTCCTCCTCTAGCTCAGGAGGAGCTCTAAATGTCTCCCCTGGGTATAGGTCCGCAAAAGTGCGCAGTCCAATCGTAGAGCTAGTGCCCTACTTGTACCATCTCCCATGGTTGGTAACATCAGGTCATGTGCTAGGGGAATAGATGGGGCATACAGGAGTTTAAGGTGCTCTCTGACCCGTAGATTGTCTCATGCCCACCTCAATGTCTCCACCGTGTCTATTTCCCCATGAAGGCGTCTACCTGACTGATATAATGCCACCAAAAGTTGGATCGGCGCTGCCACGTCCAGCTCCACAGCAGTATGATGCTGGAAGGGGGTCCGGTGCACCCAGAAGTGTAGGAATTGCGCCTGAGCACAGAAGGCGTACAATTGGATATCCGGGGCGCCCATCCCACCCTGAGACAGGGGCAGTGTTAGTAGTTCCCATGAGATACACGCCTGTCTGCAGGCCCATATTGTAGAGATCAGTAATTAGCAAACTGAATTTAAAACAAATTGTGTGAGCTGAATCAGGATATTGACAAACAGGTAGAGCAGTTTTGGTAGGATCACCATTTTGGCAATTGCTATTCCCCCCGATAGGGAGAGCGGAAGATTGGCCCAGGCATCATTTTACACACTTGACAGGATGTCTGGCTTGCCGACATTGCCAAAAGGATTACTAGGCCTTCTTTCGTTATCCCTATAGTGTATCTGCACGCATCACACATCGTCCATCTGAATAGGTGAGTGCTGCCTATTTAGTTTAGCTCCAAACATATTATAATTTGCATGCCGATCTCTCACGGATCCTGCTCCGTTCATACGCACTATGCCTCAAGACAAGAAAAGGGCACCTCGCTGGTCACTCATCCATGAAATCAAAACACTTCCCATATTGAATGATAATAAATACATTCTCTGCCAGCCCCACACTCCCTCATGGGTTAGCATTCTACCTGTCCAAAAATGTGCTTCAGCACCCCACATGAATCACTGTACAATACGATACAGTAGCAGCGCCTAATTCCTAATGTCAAGATCAGGCTTTCATTGGCTCTTTACCCTTCCCAGTACCACCGTACCCTGCTGCACTAATCATAGCTGCTTCCTTATGCTCGATTCTGGGACTTGGACTAGACTGCAGGGAGATTTACACCTCTTTCATCTCTGTTGCCACTGTGGCGTAGAGTAGATTGGAGGAGTGTGTTATACAGTGGAGTATCGTACAATGGAGTGTCCTAGAGTGGGGCGTTGTAGAGTGGAGTGGCATGCAGTGGAGTAGAGTGTTACAGAGTGGAATGGCATAGAGTGGAGTGGCATACAGTGGTGTGGCATACAGTGGAATGGGGTAGAGTGGAGTGGCATAGAGTGGAATACCGTACAGTGGAGTTGTGAACAGTGGAGTGGCATGTAACGTAGAGGTTTAGAGTGCAGTGGAGTGGTGTAGAGTGTCATGCCGTAGAGAAGAGTGGAGTGGCATGTCGTACATTAGAGTGGAGTGTTGCGCCATAGAGTTACGTGTCGTACAGTGTTGTGGCATGGAGTAGACAAGAGGAGAGTGTCATACAGTGGACTGTTGTAGAGTGCTGTGGAATGAAGTGTCGTACAGTGTGGTAGTGTGGACTAGAGTGGAGTGGCGTAGACTGGAATAGTGTACAGTGAGGTGGCATAGAGTGGAGTAAATTGAGTGGAGGGGTGTGTTGTAGAGTAGAGCGAAGTGGAGTACAGTACATTGGTGTGTCAGAGTAGAGTGGAGCTGCGTAGAGTAGAGTGGTATGCCATATAGTAGAGTTGAGTGGTGTGTTATAGAGTGGCATAGCATACGGTGTAGGGCATAAAGTGAAGTGGCGTGGAGTGGTGTAGAGTAGTGTTGTGTAGAGTGCAGGAGAGTGTACTGACAAAGTGTGGTGCTGTAGAGTGGAGTGCTGTATAGTGTTTTTGTGTGGAGTAGCATACAATGGAGGAGAGTACTGTAGAGTGGAGTGGCTACAGTGGAGTAGAGTGTTGTACATTGTGGTAGACTAAAGTGGCATAGAGTGTCGTCGAGTGGAGTGGCATATAGTCGTGTAGAGTAAAGTAGTGAAGTACAATGAAGTAGAGTGCAGTAGTGTTTCATTGAGTACAGTGGAGTAAAGTGGTGTGGAGTGGCCTAGCTAGAGCTGTACAGAGTGTTGTAGAAGGGAGTATAGTTTTGTATAGTGGCATATAGAGTGGAGTAGAGTGTCGTAGAGTGGCATAGAGTGGAGTAGAGTGCCGTAGAGTGGCATAGAGTGGAAAAGTGTAGCAGTGGAGTAGAGTGTTGTGGACACGGGTAAAATGTCATAGTGTAGAGAAGCGTGTTGTATTGTGGAGTGATGTGTTGCAGAGAATAATAGGGTGGTGTAGCGTTTGTGAACCATAAACCTGCACTTGAGCTAGTCCCATGAACAAAACTCTGGTCAGTTTTGGAGAGGATGGGGGTCCCTAGTAACATATCAACATTAATCTGCTTGCTCAATGACAGTTATGTCCAGGTGTGGAGGGCTAGTCAGGGTTAACTGGCAGACTGCATCACCATGAATAAAGGGGTGCGGCAGGGATACATGCTTACTCCAATATTTTCCTTTTAGTTATATGATCTAGTTGCATAGTTCGTGCTAATGCATCTCCAATACATGCAGATAGCAAAGACTCTCTGTTATTGTTTGCGAAAGATATACTGCTTGCCTCAAAAACCAGTAGAGGGTTACAACTTTTAATTAAATACTTTTTGCTGATCTGCATAGAGAGTAGACTGGGGACAAACTCCTCCAAAACAGATTATATAACCATCAATCTTAAAAAATCATACCAGGAGAATATCCATGAGTGGAGTAAATCTTAAAAGGGTAAAAATGGACTTTGAGTATTTGGGACAAAGATAATGGCACATTTGTCTTCGACAAAGCATTAATCTGAACCTGCCTCTGTCTTAACTTCCTTGGCCCAACGTTACACAATTCTTCCACCTAATTTCCAATGATTCAGCATGAATATGTATTTCTCAAAATGTCTATGATCACATACATTCTCTTTGTCAACCATTATAATACTATAGTCACACACCATCTCTGTGGGGACCTTGACATCTCTATAATCACACACTATCTCTGTGGGGACCTGGGCATGTCTATAATCACACACTATCTCTGTGGGACCGCGACATCTCTATAATCACACACTATCTCTGTGGGGACCTGGGCATATCTATAATCACACACTATCTATGTGGGGACCTGGGCATGTCTATAATCACACACTATCTCTGTGGGGACCTTGACATCTCTATAATCACACACTATCTCTGTGAGAACCTGGGCATGTCTATAATCACACACTATCTCTGTGGGGACCTGGGCATGTCTATAATCACACACTATCTCTGTGGGGACCTTGACATCTCTATAATCACACACTATCTCTGTGGGGACCTGGGCATGTCTATAATCACACACTATCTCTGTGGGGACCTTGACATCTCTATAATCACACACTATCTCTGTGAGGACCTGGGCATGTCTATAATCACACACTATCTCTGTGGGGACCTGGGCATGTCTGTAATCACACACCATCTCTGTGTGGACCTGGGCATGTCTATAATCACACACTATATCTGTGGGGACCTGGGCATGTGTATAATCACACACTATCTCTGTGGGGACCTGGATATCTCTATAATCACACACCATCTCTGTGGGGACCTGGGCATGTCTATAATCACACACCATATCTGTGGGGACCTGGGCATGTCTATAATCACACACCATCTCTGTGGGGACCTGGGCATGTCTATAATCACACACTATGGGGCCTATTATGATTGCGTTTTTTCCGCATCCTCCTGGCCAACGGAAGCCACCGCCTGCCCGGAGGATGCGGAAAAACCGCAGCGGACCCACCAAAGACCCACCGCCACATTAGGATGGCTGATGGGTCCTGGTTTCCGTCCACAGCTTTTCCGCCGCAGTTGGCTTACATCCGCGGCGGAAAAGCTCTAATATGGTGGCGGTGTCTCTCAGACACCGTCAGCCATATTAGGATGGGTTTTAAAAAATGCTTTTGCGCGGCGTGTTTTCCGCCGTGGAAAAGCATGTGTAACTTCACTTCGGGGGGCCCGTTGCGGGCCCCCTGGATGAAGGGGGCGTGGGGGATGCACATGGGGGTACCTATGGTAACCCCCTGCATTTGCGTGAACAAAGCAGCAGGCACCGCGCGGTGCCTGCCGCTTTGTGCATGCAAATGCACAACTTACATTTTTAACATTGCGGCGGGTGCTGCTTCAAGCAGCACCCGCCGCAATGTTAAAAATACAGGATGTGACCGCCAGGGTGGCGGTCACATCCTAATTTGCACGGAGGGACCACCGCTGCCCCTGCGGACGGTCCCTCCTACTCTATGGTGGCGGACGGACTCAGGTCCGTCCGCGATCATAATCGGCCCCTATATCTGTGGTGACCTGGGCAGGTGTATAATCACACACTATCTCTGTGGGGACCTGGATATCTCTATAATCACACACTATCTCTGTGGGGACCTGGGCATGTCTATATAACACACTATCTCTGTGGGGACCTGGGCATGTCTATAATCACATACATTCTCTTTGGCGACTGTGGTAATATTATAGTCACACAACATCTCTGTGTGGACTTGAGCATTCCTGTAATTAAACGCAAGCTCTGTTTTCGCTTGAGCATCATCAGCTTTGCATTCTCTGTATGGGGCTTTGAAATACTGAAAAGTAGTAAAGTTAGACTTTTGGTCTAAGTTTACATTTGTGAAACTGAAAAGTAGAAAAGTTAGATTTTGTGTTTAACTTTACCTTTGTGAATCAGGCCCTATTTTAATGAGGACTGAAACACAAAAAACGATAATAAAACACTATCTTTTTGGGGGCTTGAACATCACTATAAAAACATATAATCTCTGTGGGGACTCGAGCATTCCTGTAATTAAATGCAAGCTCTGTTTCGACAGGAAACACCAGGGAGTGCCACGAGGCACAGGATCAAGGCTGATTCGCATTTAGCTGGGTCTGAACTGGGGTGACGAAGTAAGCTAAAGAACGATGATGGCTTCAGCCCAGATTTGTGACTGGGGGTAAGTGACTGAAAAGTTTCAGCACTCCGTCCATCATCTCCTTGTGTTTGCTTTGTTTGCCCTAAATTGGCAGGGTATGCCCAGACGTGGGTCCCTTGCTCACTCTGCCACTGGATTCAAGCTAGCCTGGCTGATGAGGGGGTGTTACCTGAAACCTGTCCCAGGATGCTTGTTTCCGGTCCAGGCAAGAACTGGCTTCGCAGTTCAGGCTGGACTGTTGCCATGAGGCACAGGGTCAAGACTGATTGGGGTATAGCTGGGTCTGAACTGGGGTGACGAAGTAAGCTAAAGAACGATGATGGTTTCAACCCAGATCTGTGACTGGGGGTAAGTGACTGAAAGGTTTCAGCACTCCGTCCATCATCTCCTTGTGTTTGCTTCGACATGAACATCATCAGCTTCACATTCTCTGTATGGGGCATTGTGAATATTGAAATGTAGTAAAGTTAGACTTTTGGTCTAAATGTACCTCTGTGAACACTGAAAAGTAGTAAAGTTAGACTGTTAAGTTTACCTTTGTGAATTGGGCCCTATTTTAATGAGGACTTAAACACAATCACCTGCATGCACTATCTCTGTGGGAACTTAAACATCGTATAAAGGCACACTATATTTGTGGGGACTTAAACAACACTGTAACAACACACCATCCCTGTGGGGACTTGAACATCTCTATGATAACACACTATCTCTGTGGGGACTTACACATCGCTGTACTACCATGCCATCTCTGTGGGGACTTGAGCATTCCTATAAATACACACAACCTCTGTGTGGACTTGAACATCCTTAGCATCACACTCTTTATAATGGGATTAAAGCTTTGAATGTGCCCACTATTGCTAAGGAGACTTAAACACAATGATCTTCACCCACTATCTCTGTGGGGACTTGAACATCTATTTTGGCAAAACTTTTAGCAGCTAATCAAGCTCTGGGTTCCACTTGACCATATTCCTTAGTTCCATATGTGAATTTCTTTATGTGTTTGTTCCCTTATCTCCAAAGATTTGAAGCACTAATAAATAGGTTAAATACAGCTTTACGGGTCTTTCTTTAAGCGTGATATGATATTTTCTGCCACATTAACAGAATCTGTCTTTAATGTATACCCCTAGTACATAGTAGCATTTCATATATGAATAGATTATAATGTTGTTTGTGTATATTGTTGATAAAATAAACATTTAGCCATGTACCTTTGACTGTATTCAATCACAAATAGTATTACGGACTAGGTCCCCACAAGGATGGTAGCACGTGTTCAAGTCCCCACAAGGATGGTGTTGTGCGCACGATTAAATAACAATATATTTGCAAATTTGAAGCAGGATCCTGTATAATGAATTTTTTCTTAACATTTTTCTGTTATTAGTGTATTTTAAAAACATTGGGAAAGGTTAGTCCCCACAAGGCTGGTATTCACACATAGTCCCCACAAGGATGGTAACACGTGTATGCGTGTGTGTGTGTGTGTGTGTGTCTGTGTGTGTGTGTGTGTGTGTGTGTGTGTGTGTGTGTGTGTGTGTGTGTGTGTGTGTGTGTGTGTGTGTGTGTATATATATATATATATCTGCAAAAAAGAAGCAGAGAACTCTGGGTAGTTCTCAAGTTTAGATGGAAAGCAGCTCCTGTATAGAGCACTCTCAACATCAGCGACACTCTAGATCTGCTCACCTCAAATGTCTGCTTTTCTGTCAAAGTTTTTAAGCATTGGATTAGCACAGTGCCATCCATGGTGAGATAGAAAGGGACAAAGTCTTTTGCCATTTCCACAGCAAAATCTTTAAGCATAGGATTAGCACAGTGCTGTCCATGCCAAGCTGTAAAGTGACAAGAGCCATTTACCAGTTCAGGCACAATATTACAGCTTTGAATTGGTAAAATATCAACCAAGCCAACGTGAAATGAGTAAAAGCAACCCCTGACACAGTATTTCTCTCTAATTAGAGCTCTTCAGAGAGGTATAGCTTTGTCCAGACACAAGGGAGCACCCAGTATAAGTAAAATAATACCTTTACAGCCATAGAGTGGCAAATAAATTATGCAAAAAAGAAGCAAAGAACTCTGGGTAGTTCTCAAGTTTAGAGGGAAAGCAGCTCCTGTATAGAGCACTCTCAACACCAGCGACACTCTAGATCTGCTCACCTCAAATGTCTGCTTTTCTATCAAAGTTTTTAAGCATAGGATTAGAACAGTGCCATCCATGCTGAGATAGAAAAGGACAAAGTGTTTTGCCATTTCTACTGCAAAGTCTATAAGCATTGGACTTTTTTGCATAATTTATTCGTCACTCCATGCCTGAAAGGGTATTTTTTTATATATATATATATCTATCTATATATATCTATATCTATATGTCTATATATCTCTATATATATATCTATATCTATCTCTCTCTCTATATATATATATATTCACTGAAAAAACCATAGGTTATAGACCATATATAGTTAGGAATTAGCATTTACAAATCCTTATTTTACTCACACAAAACCATTGAAATTCCATATATAGTTAGTTGCACTAACTATATATCGCGCACCCGCAATCCACTGCTGATGATGTCACATATTACAACATTCATGACATGGTCAGTGACATCACTGATGACATCACTGATGACATCTCAAATGACATCACTGATGACATGACTGATAACAACATCCAGTGATTTTTTGTTTCTGTAAAGTTTAAATATGTCTTACATATTGAAGATTGAGTGGATGTGTAAGTGTCTGGACGAAGGATTTAGTAGGTGCATGACTAACTGTATGAGTGAGTGATTAAATGTGTCTCACTGAGTGCATGGGTTAGTGACTAAACTGTCTTAATTTGTGCATCATTATGTCTGTTGTTCTGTAAACTGCTGCATGTGTTGATCAGTAGCTGTATGAGTAACTATATGGGTTATTGATTGATTGCCCAAGTATTTGTATGGGAGACTGAGTGTGTGTGTGGCTGGCTGGGAGGTGTGTGACTCTGTGCAGATCAATGTGTACTTGTATCAATGATTGTATAAGAAGGTAAGTATGTGTTAGTATATGTTTGAAAATGTAAGGTGCTCTATGTTTAACTGTATAGACAAGAAAATGGAAGTGTCATTGATTCTTTACATGACTGACTAGGTGAGTGAGTAACTCCATGGATGAGTGGCAGACTGTGACTGTCTGTATAGGTGTATGAGTGCATATGATAGTGTTGTAAAGATGAGTGATTGTATGTATGAATGATTGTATGGGTGAATGAGTGAAGGTGTGTGTAGACGTAGGAATCAGTGAGTGCGTATGTAGTAACTAGTATTGGTGTGTCAATGGTTTCAAAAATTATACTCTGTATTTAACACTGGGTGAAACAGAGGTTATATTAAAATGTGAGGAGATGCATTGTATTGTCACATGAATGATATCATCAGTGATGTGGTCATTGATGTCAAATGAGATGTCATCAGTGATGTCATCAGTGATGTCATTTGAGATGTCATCAGTGATGTCATCAGTGATGTCACTGACCATGTCATGAATGATGTAATATGTGACATCATCAGCAGTGGATTGCGGGTGCGCGATATATAGTTAGTGCAACTAACTATATATGGAATTTCAATGGTTTTGTGTGAGTAAAATAAGGTTTTGTAAATGCTAATTCCTAACTATATATGGTCTATAACCTATGGTTTTTTCAGTGAATTTTCAAGGTTTTGTAAATGCTAATTCCTAACTATAAATGGTCTATAACCTATGGTTTTTTCAGTGAATTTCATTGGTTTTTTAACAGCTAATATCTGTAGCTGTAAAATGTATTCTTCTTTAAATCCAAAAATATATTTTATATGTTTATGAATAATTTTTTTTTTAAATATTTTTTTTTCTTCGTTCCCGCTTCGCGAATCGGGAAGCTTCCCGTTAGCTGACCTTAATGCCGCGAAATAGACCGCGAGCCGGTAAACGTTTCTTTACCGCAACTGCCGCGTTAGAAAACAACATCGTGACGCCTCCCGTCCGCATGACGTTTCGCGTTGTCGCGTGATACGTCATATGACGTGCTACGTTAGCGAACTGGTACGCGAAGCGAGTCGCAAAGCGCAGGTTTCTGGAAGCAAACCGGGAGGCCCTGCAAAGCGCTTAACGTAAACACAGCAGGTCATGTGACTTGGTAATAACACTTTTCATTGATTCATTTCACTTTTGGTTTCCTAATGATGTAAGACTAGGTCATATAATCTAAAATGAACACTTTTCATTGGTTGAGAACTCTTGTTTTTCCCAAATGATGAAAATCCCTCCTTCTTTCCTCACTCTGACTTTCATCATTGTGAGAGAAAGACCCTTTGTGATCACTGAGCAATGGCTTCTTTAGTAGCTTCAGCTGGTGCTTCCCCACCACCTCCACCACATCCAAGGAAGAGTGGACCACCTGCTCAAGTTATAATTCAACAAGAAGAGGAAGAAGAGGAACAGGACGACGAGCACGAAGAGAGGCAGTTTTTGCCTGAGCAGCCCAGGACGTCTCACCGGAAAGAAAACTTTATTTGGCAATTTTTTTAAATTCCCAAAGGTCAGAAAAAAGTAAATGCAAGATACGTAACTTGCCTTATATGTCAAGATAGACTGTCCAGAGGAACCGAGAAAAAATACAGTTTCGGAAACTGCACAATGCATCGCCATATGACTAGGTGGCATCCTAACAACTACAGTGCTGCACAGTTTCGGAACGACCTAGATAATCTCCCTATTATGGCCAGAAGATCTGTTGTACCGGAAGTAACGGGACCAGAGGGCAGGGAGATGGTGCCAAATATACAAATGAAATTTGGTGAAGTAAAACACATCTGCGTATTTTGCGATGGATTCATTTCCTACGGAGAAAGAAGCATCACTCTGATCAACAGAGCTATTGACTATCATATGCAAGTTTGTACGAAACGCCCAAAATAATAAATACTTCTTTTTTTGTTTTGTTGCTCCTGTTGAGCCCTTTACAATGAATTGTTTTCATTGCCCCCTCCAAGAAAACCCCAAAAAAATATAAAACTGTTCAGAAAAATTCAAAAAAAGTAAAAAAATGTTCCGAAAAATAATGAAAAAAATATAAAACAACAAAAACAATAAAAAAAAAAGTTCTTTTCAGAACTACCTCCCCGTTATTAAAAAATTGGTACAATATTTGGAACTGTGCCAACCTCTATTTCTCTTAGTTCGCTTCCCAGTTCGCTCGCCGGTACGCGAACCGGAAGCGAACCAAAAACAGTAAGTATAAGGGAAGGAAACAGACACTTATGTTAAAAGAAAGACAGCTATAGGGGAGTAAACTAGAGATACTATTACCCGTAATCCACTGCTGATGATGTCACATATTACATCATTCATGACATGCTCAGTGACATCATCAGCAGAGGATTGCGGGTTTTTTGGCAACGTGCCTTATCCACGGTTTAATAACGCTGCCTTTTGCTTTATATAAGTTTTCAAATTGTATGAAATATATACCAATAGGTCGTTATGAACCTTTAGGTAGTGCTTTTCTTCATGAGGTCTGGTCGCTTCCATACACATACAGATGTTTCAAAGATGATCAAGAAGTTTATCTGAATGGAGAGGAATGCACTGAGACGCCAGATCATTCACTAATGTGTAGGCACATACAGTTACACGGTTCATGCAACAAACACCGACCAAATATGGCTTGCGTGTTGCAAGGCACGCCAGTTCCTGCTATCATCCCCACGTTCAAGTTGTTGGAAAATGGTAGTTATTTGATGCTCAATAATGAAGATTGTTCTGGGTTAATTAAAAGTATTCCTTTTATCGTAACAGTAAGTGAACGGGTTATTTGCTGCAGAAATGTTCTATTTCCTCCCACACATGAACATAGCGAGTTTTCAATCTCGCCACAAATACAACCTTGGGAGCAGATTTCAACAGCATGGCAAGAATAAGAGCTATTTTGTCTCAGAGAGAGGTGGCCTTGAGTTCGGCCCGTGAAACTTTCGTGCTTCACATAGCGAACACCCGTACAGAGGTGCAGACCCTTTTCAATTCAGATTTGCCTTTCTATTTCAGCAAGATGGTTCGGACTATCTCTAACGCATCCTCCACAAAGGCCCTGGCGCACTTTTTTAAAGTTGTTACCAGTGGTCTCGTGACTTCATTTGAGAAAATCTTTGGAGTCATCCCTGCTTTCTTTCATTGTATTTTTTCCACTCTGCTTCGTGGATTGCCATTTTTACTTGCATTACCAGCGGACGCTCTTGTGCTTTTTTACATTTTTAAATATGGATGTCCCTCCTATGCAACCTCCCGCCCTGCAGCTGCTGACACTGTTCCGCAATCGCATGCTAGAATATTATGGCACAATGCCGTTGGCGATATTAAGCACGGCATATGGATTATCTTTTCGATTCTCCTACTTCACCTGTGTCCAGCCTGTATTTCACTGCCTGACCTGTGATTTCGATTGGGCCATTGATTTGTGTCTCTGCGGACCGGTTTCTCCTGACGTCGACTTTAATCAGCTGATGACTCCTATCATTACTCACGAGTTGGTTTGTCCTGGCGAAAGGATTATGGCTGTGGCATTGATGCATGGACTAATTGGTCCCTGGAATTTACTGGCGGCAACACAGTCTTTCTTGGAACAGAGCTTTCTTGAAAACCCACCGAGCTGTCCTCTGATGGTGATAGAGGATCCGGTGCTGGGAGAGCACGTATGTTCTTTTCCGCTTTTAAATTGGATGGCTGAACTGTTTTCGGATGAAGACGGTGACTTCCTATTGGAGGCTGTTGCAGCTTATTTTGCATACACAGTTACGTCATAGACCTTTTTCATGTTTGATATGCTGAGTACTAGCATTTCATTGACAATTCATTGACTTATTTGTCAAGTTTTTATTATTTACCTTGCCTATTGGCTTAAGACTCGATAAAGTACTTGGCTGTTTTATTTTTCTTTAGCATTAAATTTTCCTAGTTTTTAATGCTTTACCTTGCGGACCGTCCACATATAAACTTGCAATCTGCTCTCATGAGATGGCACTTCTATTATCTTATTCAGTTCGTTTCCGGATCATGGGGAGGTGTCATCTACGTCCTGGATATCTTTACACCGTGTTAAGTTAGCATGGGCTCATTACCGGTTTAAACGCCATTTTTCCTTTTTTGCAACTTCTGCACACGACACTTAGTTGTTGCTTTAGCTTTCAACCTAGTAGTTCATCGTGGTTTACATGAGAATAATATGTTATTGCTCTACTATCTGCTTTGCTTGTTAAACTATATCTGTACAGCGAGTGCTAAAGTTTCAAGAACAACACGTTACAGAATTGTTATGAGGTCTGATCTCCACGACTTCATACTCATAACATAAGTGCAACTTCTGCCAATTCTGGGCATGAGGCGGGTTTTATATTGCTTTGCCGAACACACATACACAACACTTGATGCGGTTCACATGAAGAGAGAGCTGGTGTATGCTGATGTGATTCCTTCAAATCTAAGACACTAAAGTATGGGCACGCCCTAAACCAACACAAAGAGACCTTCTTAGCAAATAATATAATATGTGTATTAGGGAGTGTTGTAAATAAAACAACGGTATTATTAAGCATTAGCTGAAGCCATAATGCATCAGTCCAAATATCTAGTATAGGGGTTCCATTTTGTATTTCGAGTCCGCCATTTTTCATGCCCTACATTGCCATGTGCTCAATGTTCTGATTGTCCTACCTCTCTGCCAGTTACACTGTGGATTCTACCTAGCAACAGTTATTATTAGTCCTTCTTGAGAGTGTAGCGCATGCTCAGCAGAAGTAACAGTTGTTCCTTATTAGCATAGCCCTCCCATGTTCTAGAAATACTGTTAGCTCCACCCACTGATATATTTGGAAATGTCCTTACGTGGTTGTAACCTCTGTCTAAGCTGTAAGCTGAACCCCTTCCACTGTGTATAAAAGGGGCCATGTGCTTGTATTCAGTGTGCTACTCTGTACAATACTGTAGAAGTGTTGTGGAGGTTGTATCACCACCTTTAAAGGTTTATTAAACTATGTTTTTGTATTTCCAGTTTCCTTGCCAACTTCATTTGTAAGTCTAAGGACTTTGTACACAAAAGGGCGAACCCTTTCGGTACCTTTGGGCCTTGCTGAGGCCTGAACTCATCAATTGGCGCCCGTCACGTGGGGCTCATCGGCGACTCGGAGGCTCGAAGGACTGGTCGTGACGAAGGAGTGGAACTCTGCCGGGGAAGTGATCACTGCCAGCGGCGTCTTTAGTCCTGGCATCCTGAGGTATTTCTTCCTTCCTTCCGATCTGACCATCTGGGTGGCGCCGGTCTTCGACTGAGACCTCTTCTGTCGGTTTGCTGTGGATAAGCTGTTTGAGCAAATTGTGGAACTTGGCAAGTGGAATCTGGACGCTCGTGCTTGGTAAGGACCAATGTATGGTAATTACTGTGAGTGTTTATGGTAGCCAGTGATTAGCAAGGCAGTTTTAGGATACGCTTGCTGTGGCTTATGGATATGGATATGGATATGGAGATGTTTGGATGATCGATCATATTATGATTATGAATATGGGTATATATGTGTTGCAACACATATAGGTAGGCAATGTGGAGATTTTTCTCCAACATATGGTTGTGAGCGGCGCAACGATTAAGTGCCATTTTTCTGTATAATATTGCGTATTTCGCACTATTTCTAGCATGTCTACTTTTAGCGCACTACGTAAGTGGTGCTGCTGTGGAAACCGGTTAAGTCTTGAAGAATCGCAGCCGGCTCCCCCAGAAGGGACGCCGAATAGGGATATGTACATTAAGTTTGGTCTTTCCCCTATAATGTACAGCACATTGTGGAGGAA
The DNA here is from genome assembly GCF_964261635.1 of Lissotriton helveticus. Classification (NCBI taxonomy): domain Eukaryota; kingdom Metazoa; phylum Chordata; class Amphibia; order Caudata; family Salamandridae; genus Lissotriton; species Lissotriton helveticus. Next base: position 82,480,543 of record NC_136062.1, read on the forward strand.
GTATACCAAGAAGGATCCTGAGTTGAGATGGCCTTTGTATGGTTCGTTTGATGTGCGCAAAATTGAGTATGTGGAACAGTGCTTGTGTAAGCGCCGAGCGAGACAAGATATGTTTGAGAGTGTGCGAATGTGGGTGAAAGAAGTACGTGAGCGTGAGAAACGTGAACATGCGCTGATTGAGAAAGAGCAGAGGAAGAATGTGCGTGAGAAGGCGCAAGAAATGAGACAACGTGAACAAAAAGACGCGGAAGAAAAACGGGAAAAGGAACGTAGATTGCAGATATCTGGCCAATATCCCATTCGTCGGCCTCTTTATCCTGTCCTTAATAATTCTGATGATGATTTTTCATTACTAGATCGTTCTCCGCCTCCGTATGCTGGCCCGTCTGCTCCGAAAGGGGAAGATGAGGATTCTGGATCATTTAAAGATAAGGTAGACACGCGGTCTAAGCTAACATCTGATCGTATGGCGGAGCTCCGACAAATTTCTTATCGTATTCTTAAGGGTACAATTCCTCTTGCTGAAATATTGTTGTCTCTTGAAAAATGGCCGGACAGGGAAAAAATTTATTTTCTTGAAACCTTTTCTGATGAAGTAGTCGGGGCTTTTCGAAAATATTCTCCTGTTCTTGAACCTGATGACATAATACAAGATAAGAAAGAATTGCGTAAAGGTCTCTTTTCTCCTTCCCAGGCAGCTGATGCAGTTCGACGGTTATTCGTATTGCGGGATGAGGCGTCTCGGTTACGAGAAGAAAAGCGACAAAAGACGGTGGACGACAAAGAGACGGGTTTGAGTGGCGACGGGAAACAATCACCTATCTTTTCTTCAGATAAGGTCGATATTGTGCATGTTAAACCTATGCGAGAGGCAGCGCCTTTGTATGTTCCTCCTAAAGGAGCGGGTACTAGTTCAGATAAAGATTCAGCTGATGCCCGAGGGTATTTTATCTATAATTGGGTATATACTCCTTGGAATAGAGCGGATGTTATGGCCTTAAAGAAAGCGTTACCTGACCCACGGAAAAATCCTGCTGCCTTTTATGAGGAAGTTGAGGGGGCTTTGAATTCTTGTACTATGACATTAGCTGACGTTGATTTATTCTTTGGTCTTATATTACCCCCTGACATGTGGAGATCAGTACGGAAAATTGATGATTTAGTGACGTTTAAAGCTAAATGGGAAGACATTGAGGAGGAGGACAGAGCTAGGAAACCTGCGCAGAAACCACCCCAGCTCATTCTAGACCTCCCTGCTGCTATTTTGCTTAAATTAAAGACGATTATTCCCCCTAAAAAGATTGACTGGACTATGTTAGCATCTTGCAAGCAAAAGACAGATGAATCAGTTTCTGACTTCTTTACGCGATTTGAAGAAACTTTTCATGATTTTAGTGGTCAGTCTCTGACGGATGACACGGGTCGACATCTGTTTGTAGACAAATATGTTTCAAATTTATTACCGGGAGTAGCAGCTCGGTTGAAAGCGAGTGAAAGCTCCTGGACGACTTCGACTCCGGCATCTCTCCTGACAATGGCTCAGTATTACGAGCGTCAGGAATTAGAAGCAAAAAGTAATGAAGATAAGAAATCTAAGGATTTGAAAACAAAAGTTATGTTAGCACAAGTGTATGGACCACCCCAGAGAGGAAATAATAGAGGTGGTCGGGGTTTTTATGATTCTACATATAACCGCACAGACTTGGCTAAAGATCAATGTGCATATTGTAAGCAACGAGGCCACTGGGCCAATGAGTGTCCTTTAGCGCGAGAACACAGGGCTATGGGACGGGGTAGAGGTTTTGGGAGAAATCGTGGGGGTTTTTCTGGCCCACGAGGTAACCTAAATGATAGGGCTAGATTCGAATCTAGGGAGCAACAACAAGGAGGGTCTAATACCTTTGATAGACGAAATCAGTATCAGATGTCTGACTATGTGCACCCCGAAAGTCATGATTCCCAATATGCATAGGATTGCGTAGGATGGGGGGAGGAATCAGTTGAAGTACCAGTAGATCAGAGGGGTCCTTATGTTACAGCACATGTTTTGGGTTCTACTGATCAGTTTCTGGTTGATACAGGGGCTACTCGTAGCGCTTTGTCTAAACAATTGGTTCCGAGGGCTCCCCTGTCTGGCTTAACGATCACATCTGTAGGGTTCGATGGAACACCTTCTCTTAGACCATTATCCCAACCCCTTGCATTTCATGTCGACAAATTTACAGCACCATGTCCATTCTTGCTTTCCTCAAACACACCTGACAACATTGTGGGTCTAGACATGCTGAAACATTTTAGAGCCACAATCCGCTGCTCCCCTGAAGGAGTACGCGTGATTTTAAATGACAATTACCCTGCAAAAGAGAGAGTGTGTATGGTCGCTGAAAGTGCTGCATTAGCCTCTTTACCTCACACGTTGTGGGCTACTTCAGACACTGATGTGGGACAGATGGTCATTCCTCCGGTTCACATTAGTGTGAAGGAGGGAGCTGTGTTCCCACGCCTGCCTCAATATAGGATTTCACAGGAGGGTGAGGAGGCGCTCATACAGATTGTGCAGGATCTCATCCGAGTGGGGGTGGTGGAAGAAGTCCCATACAATGTTTGTAACAGTCCTATTTTACCAATCTTGAAGAAAGACACTGATACTAGGGTATATCGATTTATTATTGATTTGCGGGAGGTGAACAAGATAGTGGTGCCCCAATACCCTGTTGTTTCTGACATCACGACACTCCTTACCTTAGTTCCACCAACAGCGACAACATTCTCGGTTGTCGACCTGAAGAACGCCTTCTTTTCGATCCCTATTCACCCTGATAGCCGTTACCTTTTCGGCTTCACTTTGAATAATCGATCGTATAGATTTTGTAGAATTCCACAGGGCTATACTGAGAGCCCTAGTATCTACAGTCAGGCGTTGAACAGACAGTTGGATTCCTTTGTCTTGCTTTAGGGGGTAGTGCTTATTCAATATGTCGATGACATTTTGTTGGCTGCTGACACCCCTGAGCAATGTGAGACTTGTACGTTGTCCTTGCTTTCCTTTTTGGCTTCTCACAATCATAAGGTATCTATGAAGAAATTGCAATTCTGTAGACCTAAGGTGACCTTATGGTGTTTATGGTAGCCAGTGATTAGCAAGGCAGTTTTAGGATACGCTTGCTGTGGCTTATGGATATGGATATGGATATGGAGATGTTTGGATGATCGATCATATTATGATTATGAATATGGGTATATATGTGTTGCAACACATATAGGTAGGCAATGTGGAGATTTTTCTCCAACATATGGTTGTGAGCGGCGCAACGATTAAGTGCCATTTTTCTGTATAATATTGCGTATTTCGCACTATTTCTAGCATGTCTACTTTTAGCGCACTACGTAAGTGGTGCTGCTGTGGAAACCGGTTAAGTCTTGAAGAATCGCAGCCGGCTCCCCCAGAAGGGACGCCGAATAGGGATATGTACATTAAGTTTGGTCTTTCCCCTATAATGTACAGCACATTGTGGAGGAAGTATACCAAGAAGGATCCTGAGTTGAGATGGCCTTTGTATGGTTCGTTTGATGTGCGCAAAATTGAGTATGTGGAACAGTGCTTGTGTAAGCGCCGAGCGAGACAAGATATGTTTGAGAGTGTGCGAATGTGGGTGAAAGAAGTACGTGAGCGTGAGAAACGTGAACATGCGCTGATTGAGAAAGAGCAGAGGAAGAATGTGCGTGAGAAGGCGCAAGAAATGAGACAACGTGAACAAAAAGACGCGGAAGAAAAACGGGAAAAGGAACGTAGATTGCAGATATCTGGCCAATATCCCATTCGTCGGCCTCTTTATCCTGTCCTTAATAATTCTGATGATGATTTTTCATTACTAGATCGTTCTCCGCCTCCGTATGCTGGCCCGTCTGCTCCGAAAGGGGAAGATGAGGATTCTGGATCATTTAAAGATAAGGTAGACACGCGGTCTAAGCTAACATCTGATCGTATGGCGGAGCTCCGACAAATTTCTTATCGTATTCTTAAGGGTACAATTCCTCTTGCTGAAATATTGTTGTCTCTTGAAAAATGGCCGGACAGGGAAAAAATTTATTTTCTTGAAACCTTTTCTGATGAAGTAGTCGGGGCTTTTCGAAAATATTCTCCTGTTCTTGAACCTGATGACATAATACAAGATAAGAAAGAATTGCGTAAAGGTCTCTTTTCTCCTTCCCAGGCAGCTGATGCAGTTCGACGGTTATTCGTATTGCGGGATGAGGCGTCTCGGTTACGAGAAGAAAAGCGACAAAAGACGGTGGACGACAAAGAGACGGGTTTGAGTGGCGACGGGAAACAATCACCTATCTTTTCTTCAGATAAGGTCGATATTGTGCATGTTAAACCTATGCGAGAGGCAGCGCCTTTGTATGTTCCTCCTAAAGGAGCGGGTACTAGTTCAGATAAAGATTCAGCTGATGCCCGAGGGTATTTTATCTATAATTGGGTATATACTCCTTGGAATAGAGCGGATGTTATGGCCTTAAAGAAAGCGTTACCTGACCCACGGAAAAATCCTGCTGCCTTTTATGAGGAAGTTGAGGGGGCTTTGAATTCTTGTACTATGACATTAGCTGACGTTGATTTATTCTTTGGTCTTATATTACCCCCTGACATGTGGAGATCAGTACGGAAAATTGATGATTTAGTGACGTTTAAAGCTAAATGGGAAGACATTGAGGAGGAGGACAGAGCTAGGAAACCTGCGCAGAAACCACCCCAGCTCATTCTAGACCTCCCTGCTGCTATTTTGCTTAAATTAAAGACGATTATTCCCCCTAAAAAGATTGACTGGACTATGTTAGCATCTTGCAAGCAAAAGACAGATGAATCAGTTTCTGACTTCTTTACGCGATTTGAAGAAACTTTTCATGATTTTAGTGGTCAGTCTCTGACGGATGACACGGGTCGACATCTGTTTGTAGACAAATATGTTTCAAATTTATTACCGGGAGTAGCAGCTCGGTTGAAAGCGAGTGAAAGCTCCTGGACGACTTCGACTCCGGCATCTCTCCTGACAATGGCTCAGTATTACGAGCGTCAGGAATTAGAAGCAAAAAGTAATGAAGATAAGAAATCTAAGGATTTGAAAACAAAAGTTATGTTAGCACAAGTGTATGGACCACCCCAGAGAGGAAATAATAGAGGTGGTCGGGGTTTTTATGATTCTACATATAACCGCACAGACTTGGCTAAAGATCAATGTGCATATTGTAAGCAACGAGGCCACTGGGCCAATGAGTGTCCTTTAGCGCGAGAACACAGGGCTATGGGACGGGGTAGAGGTTTTGGGAGAAATCGTGGGGGTTTTTCTGGCCCACGAGGTAACCTAAATGATAGGGCTAGATTCGAATCTAGGGAGCAACAACAAGGAGGGTCTAATACCTTTGATAGACGAAATCAGTATCAGATGTCTGACTATGTGCACCCCGAAAGTCATGATTCCCAATATGCATAGGATTGCGTAGGATGGGGGGAGGAATCAGTTGAAGTACCAGTAGATCAGAGGGGTCCTTATGTTACAGCACATGTTTTGGGTTCTACTGATCAGTTTCTGGTTGATACAGGGGCTACTCGTAGCGCTTTGTCTAAACAATTGGTTCCGAGGGCTCCCCTGTCTGGCTTAACGATCACATCTGTAGGGTTCGATGGAACACCTTCTCTTAGACCATTATCCCAACCCCTTGCATTTCATGTCGACAAATTTACAGCACCATGTCCATTCTTGCTTTCCTCAAACACACCTGACAACATTGTGGGTCTAGACATGCTGAAACATTTTAGAGCCACAATCCGCTGCTCCCCTGAAGGAGTACGCGTGATTTTAAATGACAATTACCCTGCAAAAGAGAGAGTGTGTATGGTCGCTGAAAGTGCTGCATTAGCCTCTTTACCTCACACGTTGTGGGCTACTTCAGACACTGATGTGGGACAGATGGTCATTCCTCCGGTTCACATTAGTGTGAAGGAGGGAGCTGTGTTCCCACGCCTGCCTCAATATAGGATTTCACAGGAGGGTGAGGAGGCGCTCATACAGATTGTGCAGGATCTCATCCGAGTGGGGGTGGTGGAAGAAGTCCCATACAATGTTTGTAACAGTCCTATTTTACCAATCTTGAAGAAAGACACTGATACTAGGGTATATCGATTTATTATTGATTTGCGGGAGGTGAACAAGATAGTGGTGCCCCAATACCCTGTTGTTTCTGACATCACGACACTCCTTACCTTAGTTCCACCAACAGCGACAACATTCTCGGTTGTCGACCTGAAGAACGCCTTCTTTTCGATCCCTATTCACCCTGATAGCCGTTACCTTTTCGGCTTCACTTTGAATAATCGATCGTATAGATTTTGTAGAATTCCACAGGGCTATACTGAGAGCCCTAGTATCTACAGTCAGGCGTTGAACAGACAGTTGGATTCCTTTGTCTTGCTTTAGGGGGTAGTGCTTATTCAATATGTCGATGACATTTTGTTGGCTGCTGACACCCCTGAGCAATGTGAGACTTGTACGTTGTCCTTGCTTTCCTTTTTGGCTTCTCACAATCATAAGGTATCTATGAAGAAATTGCAATTCTGTAGACCTAAGGTGACCTACCTAGGCCACCTTTTGTCTAAGGAGGGGCGTGCACTTACATCAGATCGTATCCAAGCCATCCTGGACACACCAACACCTTCTACACAGAAAGATGTTCGAGCATTTTTGGGTCTTACGTCCTTTTGTAGGCAGTGGATACTGGGGTTTTCACATATAGTCAAACCACTGTTAGCGCTATTGACAAAAGACACTCCAATTCCCCTTCCTTGGACAGATGAATGTGAAAACGCTTTCCAACAGTTACGTCAGGCCCTTTGTTCAGCACCAGTGTTAGGCACTCCTGATTACACGAAACTTTTCACATTATATGTACATGAGAGAGATGGATGTGCGTCATCTGTGTTAGTACAGATGCACGGGGACAGGCAGCGTCCGTGTGCATATTTCTCGGCATTGCTCGATCCTGTCGCTCGGGCATTGCCGGGGTGTTTTCGTTCGGTCGCAGCGACAGCTGTGTCAATACGTCAGAGTGAGGGAATAGTGTTATCTCACAAGCTGTTAGTGTTGGTTCCCCATGCTGTTGACGCCCTTTTGAATCAAACAAAGACGCAGCATTTAACAAGTGCCCGTCTGACCGGATATGAACTAACGTTGCTGGCTCCCCATATCACATTGAGGAGATGTGCTACGTTAAATCCAGCAACATTGTTACCATTCCTGACGACTCAGCCTGAGGCACAAGAAGCACATGATTGTATTTTTGTGACTGAGGAACAGACAAAGGGTCGTATCGATCTCCAGGATACGACTTTCTCAGATGTAGATGGAGAATTATGGGTGGATGGCTCCTGCCTGAAGCTACCGGATGGTACGACTTCGGCAGCATATGCCATCACTACTTTGTATACTATCGTGGAAACAGCACGCATTCCACAGAAATCAGCCCAGGCAGCGGAGTTGATAGCATTGACACGAGCATGTGAGCTTAGTGCAGAGTTGTGTGTGAATATTTATACAGATAGCCGCTATGCTTTCGGAGTAGCGCACAACTTTGGCCTGCTCTGGAAGGAAAGAGGTTTTCTGACATCACACGGAACACAAATTATGTATGGAGAATTGGTGCACAATCTTTTGACTGCCCTGACATTTCCTAAGAAGATAGCTATAGTGAAATGCAGTGCACATAAGAAAGTTATTGACAAAGTAGGGCAAGGAAATGCTTTTGCTGACCAAGTAGCACGAGAAACTGCAATGAGACCTGACTCCACTTCAATGTATGTTGTGAAGTCACAAGCAGAACTATGGCATGATGCTAGGAAAGAAGTGAGGGAAATACAGAGAGTTGCTTCTGATAAAGAACGAGAGCAATGGTCTGAAAATGGAGAACTGGATGATGAAGGTTGTTGGCGCAACAAACAAATGGATAGGTGGAAGTTGCCCACAGCTTTTGTCCAACCTATGGTTCAAATGGCACATGGGCTAGCACATGTTGGAGCTTCAGCGATTGTGAAATTGCTTGCGCAAGTTTGGGAGCATCCAGAGATTGCTAGCACGGCCAAGAGAGTGGTACAGACCTGTATGATCTGTCTTAAATACAACCCAGGGAAAGGAACACGGACTCCAGCAGGAGGATTTGAAATACCTACTGCACCTTTTGAAGTCCTGCAAATGGACTATATCCAACTTGAACGCTGTAATAATCTAAAGTACGTCTTGGTAGTGGTGTGTGCTTTCAGTAAATGGATTGAAGCCTACCCTACTAAGGACAATACTGCAATGACTACAGCAAAGGTGCTACTGAAGGAGTTTTTCCCTAGGTATGGTGTTTGTAGACTATTATGGAGTGATAACGGGCCTCATTTTATAGCAGACGTTATCAAGTACGTTCTGAGAGGTCTGGGGATAAAACAGAAGTTTCATGCAGTGTTCCATCCACAGTCGGCTGGCTTGGTGGAACGCTACAATGGAACACTGAAGCTTAAACTAGCAAAGATCCAGGCTTCCACTTCTCTGACTTGGCCCGACGCTTTGCCTTTGGCATTGTTGTCAATAAGATCAGTACCACACTCCCGAACCGGCCTTACACCGTATGAGGTGGTGTTTGGTCGTCCCATGAATATTTGGGGAGTGCCCAAACCAAGTTCCGTATATGATGTACCTTGTGTATTGATGAATGACTATCTGGCACAATTAACTGATAACTTGGTTTCTATTCATCAACAGGTTCGAGAAGCACTCCCTGACCGGTCCACAGGTGAGGGTCATAGTCTCCGACCCGGTGACTTCGTCCTCATCAAGGCGTTCGAGAGGACGAGTGGCCTGGAGCCCCGATGGTGCGGTCCCGAGCAGGTTCTGCTCGCAACAAGAACGGCCGTCCGAGTGACCAACCGGAAGAACTGGATTCACTCCCTTCATTGTCGCAGAGTGCAACCCGGATTGGTGGAGCCTGCCGTGTTGACTGACCATCGAGAAATCCTGACTACAGAGAAAGGCCCTGCTGTGGTACCTGATGAGCAAGAGGAGTTCTTCCCGGACCCGACGACTTCTGGAGTAAGAAAATACAACCTTCGACCCAGGAAGAAGTTTTCTGCTGTTTAGACTGCTGTCAGAACGGCCTCTTGGTTGGTGCAACGGAGAGCCGATGAGGCAAGGGGGGGGGATCAGCCTTGCATTAGAGTAGTGACACCCGTCTTGGCCCGTTGGTGAAGAAAACAACAGCCGCCTTGGGGGAAGAGTTCTGACAGCCTTTTTTTTAGTTTCAGGAAGATTTGCGAGACATTTGTTCAACATGGAGAGAAAGAAAGTGATCTGCGCCTTCGGATTTATTGCTAGTGTGGCAGTTGTTGCCATTATCACGTGGTTTGTTGAGGATGTAATTCCTGCCCGTGATCTATATGTGGTTTCTACACCGGTGCCAGAGGAGCATTTCTTTTATACGCTCCCCTATCAGGAATCAAAACACCGCTTGTCCTTTGTAAATAACACCTTCATTCAGATGCTACATCATACCCACACTGCTACAAATGAAACAAATTGCTGGATATGTGGTATGATGCCAGCGCACCAGAAGAAGGGGGGAACACCGTTTATACCTCTCCCTTTCTCTCATAATGGTTCTTGTCGTGCCTGGTATACTCTTCTATTTGCCACAAGAAAGCCTGCTGTTGGAAGATTACTTTTTAGACTAAACAAAGAATGTCACCAGAATAAAGACGGCTATCCACAAGCCAATGGAACTATATGGGAGTGGGAAGAATATCGACCAGACAATGAGTCTACTCCCTACATTTTTACGAACACTAGAGACACTGTCGAAAGTGAAAAATTTGTGATCTCAGTTGCACAAGCACAAGCGGACTTATGCGTACAAAGTGTTGGGAACATCCCTGTAGGTGTTAGTGATTGTATTAAAGTCTTAAATATAGATGGTCTGAATAATAGCACATTTTTAGCATCCCATAATACATATTTTGTATGCGGTAATAGAGGATATTATCGATTACCAGCTGGCTGGTCAGGAGTATGCTATGTATCGTTTTTATTACCACCAGTGTTTTTAGCACCTGCCACTTATCATAAAGACTTGAAATTGTTGAATAATGCCACTGTGAATAGATACAAACGTACTTTATCTATCGATGATGTGGACCAGACCGACACTAGTTTGCAGCAATATGTAGATTTTAACCTAGGGTTATTCTTTTTTGTTGGAGCTGCCCTAAACAGTAGAAAGATAAGAAGATTAACTAGAGTTGTAGAGGCAGTGACCAACCAAACTGCTGCAGCACTAGGAAACGTAACTGAAGAGTTGCAAATTACTAGAATTGTTGCCCTGCAAAACAGAATGGTGTTAGATGTCATATTAGCAGAAAAAGGAGGAGCTTGTAGACTTATTGGAAGTAGCTGTTGTGTCTTCATCCCAGACAACTCGCCTTCTGTTTATAATGCCATAAATAAACTGCATAAAATAGCTGCTGACATACATGTAGATAATGGTACATGGACCTTCTCTAGTTGGTTTTGGACCTTATTTACTACATGGGGTTGGAAGATCCTCACTGGCCTTTGTATAATAGTAGTAATTCTTTTTTCTTGCTGTATGTGTATTCAATGTGGTCCTATGATATGTTCTCTTTGCATTACCTCTTGTATACCCAATAAGAAAGCTGTTTCCGAAGCTGCTTATCAAAAGAGTCTAACTAAAGAGATTTCTAACATTATGAGCATTGATATTCAAGATGAGTTTGATGACTACCCTATGAAATGGAATGGCTTCAGCTAACGCCGAAAGGGTCGTCTGTTGTAAATAAAACAACGGTATTATTAAGCATTAGCTGAAGCCATAATGCATCAGTCCAAATATCTAGTATAGGGGTTCCATTTTGTATTTCGAGTCCGCCATTTTTCATGCCCTACATTGCCATGTGCTCAATGTTCTGATTGTCCTACCTCTCTGCCAGTTACACTGTGGATTCTACCTAGCAACAGTTATTATTAGTCCTTCTTGAGAGTGTAGCGCATGCTCAGCAGAAGTAACAGTTGTTCCTTATTAGCATAGCCCTCCCATGTTCTAGAAATACTGTTAGCTCCACCCACTGATATATTTGGAAATGTCCTTACGTGGTTGTAACCTCTGTCTAAGCTGTAAGCTGAACCCCTTCCACTGTGTATAAAAGGGGCCATGTGCTTGTATTCAGTGTGCTACTCTGTACAATACTGTAGAAGTGTTGTGGAGGTTGTATCACCACCTTTAAAGGTTTATTAAACTATGTTTTTGTATTTCCAGTTTCCTTGCCAACTTCATTTGTAAGTCTAAGGACTTTGTACACAGAAGGGCGAACCCTTTCGGTACCTTTGGGCCTTGCTGAGGCCTGAACTCATCAGGAGGGTGAGATATAAGCAGCCGCGGGCCGTGGAGGGAGTTACGGTGAGGCAGGGAGGCGGGGAGGGGGAGGGGCAGGGTGGACCCTCTCCACCCTGCCCCTCCCCCTCCCCGCCTCCCTGCCCCACCGTAACTCCCTCCACGGCCCGCGGCTGCTTATAAGTGTTGCTAACTCTTATTCATTTACAGCATGTTAACATACTGTCACCATTCGCTTTTTATGTACTAGTAACTATGCTGGTAATTTTGCTACTGATAATATGTGTACTTGTATTATCTAAGATACTATGCCTGAGAAGACGGCATTAGTAAATAAACATTTCAAATACACATGTGTTCTTCTTAACTCCATGTTCTGGTTTCTAAGAAATATATAACGACCGACTGTTCATGAGTTCCACGTATCCTGAGGTACTATAAGTTCATATTCTGGATTGTCTAAACATTGAGAGTTTGTTATATCCAATGTGACACTGTACCTAGCTTGCTAAGGGGTTTTTGATTACTAAGGTGAGTTTTGGGACACCCTAATTCGCCGAGGTTCCAATCCTCTGTCCACAGTTCTGTGTGAGAACAGAAACCCTGCGACAGGGGCACCCCCGACCCTTGCTGGAGCTTCATCACACTTGCGATACAACTCCAGCAATGCGCCACCTTTACGGCACAGATACATCACGCATCTGTGCTGTTTTTGCCCCATGATGCGCCGCATTGTAAATGCAGCACACCATAGGTGACGGAACAGCGGCACAGAATGACTAACACATCCCTGGTGATGCGCCAGTCATCATAAATCTATCCCTATGCTTCTTATCTTGTTAGAGATGAACCGCCATATGTATCATCAAAGTTTTTTGCATTTCCTAAATAGCGAACTTTAAGGAATAAATAGCGATTCTTTACCATTCCTAGTTTGCGATGAGCTATTTGCTAATTACAAAGTACCCATTCATTTCCTTCATTTCCATAGGGCGGTTGGACTCACTTTTAGCTCGAACGGCTGAATGGATTTGCACGAAACTTGGCAAAATTGTAGGGACTGGTAGCCCGATGTGCCTTTGCCATGTCTCAAGATATATGCTCCAGTGGTTTTTACGAAAATTAACTTTGAAAAATATATATTGGGCTACATTGGCCTATATATATGTTGGAACCCAAATGTAGCCCAATGTAGCCCAATGAAGCCCAACGAAGCCCAATGTAGCCCAATGTAGCCCAAAGATGGCCGCCAGAGACGAAAAAAAACAAATGTAGCCCAAATATCAGCCAGATGTAGCCCAACTATAGCCCAGTGACAGAATGACCAATCAGCGTCGCAAACCTCCGTTACGCGAAGCGGAGCGCTGTTACAGATATATATCTTTTTTTGAACGTTAATTTCTCAAAATCCACTGGAGCACATATATTGAGACCTAGCAAAGGCACATCGGGCTACCAGTCCCTAATATTTTACCAAGTTTCGTGCAAATCCATTCAGCCGTTCGATTATTATTATATTTTTTTTTTTTTGCCCCGCGGGGCCCTTTTAAAACCTCCACATCAAACCTAGGGGGTCAGCGAGGATCTACTATTCCCCCTTATGGTCATTTGCCCCTTCGCTTTCGCCTCCTCTTGTTTCTCGATCCTACCGAGAGACAAGATGGCGGCCGCTACGGACTGTTTGGAATGTTGACAGACGCCGGAGAACCAATCAGCTTCGCTTCACAAAGCTCCGTTGCGCGAAAAGTACGCGTCCTGGAGCGCTGCCCGGTCCGCTGTTACAGATATATATCTTTTTTTAAACGTTAATTTCTCAAAATCCACTGTAGCACATATATTGAGACCTACAAAAGGCACATCGGGCTACCAGTCCCTACAATTTTGCCAAGTTTCATGCAAATCCATTCAGCCGTTCGGGCTAAAAGTGAGGCCAACCGCCCTATGGAAAACTCAATATTAAAAACACATTTTGGGACCCCCCTTTTTTCTCGGCCCCCCCTTGACGAACCCCCCCCAAATTTTCAAGGGCTGCTCAGAAACAAAATGTGCCATTTTCCTGAAAATTTCAGCCAATTCCGTCCACAAACGCCAAAGTTATTAGACATAGAATTTTAAAAAATCCCATAGAGAAAAAATCCTAACTATATATACCTACTGGCGACCGCCAGTAGGTAATATATATATATATATATATATATATATATATATATATATATATCCATCACCCACTTGTCCATTTTGAAGAGCCACAGCAAGAAAGTTGAAAGCCTTTAATGAAGGGAATGCAGCACAGCAGAACGCAACATCGTGCACTTCAAAATTAATTGCCCTACGCGTTTCGAACAGTAAATGTTCTTGTTCACAGGCACTTGAAACAAACTCAGGCAGGGATGGGGAACGCCCTGATAAGTCTCACAAGCCCCGCCCACATGGACGTGTGCCGGACGGCATGCTGGAGCCCGTAGTTCCTCACTGTAAAACCCCAGTGGGTCCTGCCAAAGCCTGTGAAATAATCCATTCATAAAACCCCAGTGGGTGAAGGCAACCTTGCTTCTGGTATGCTGCTCATACAATCCTCCATACTGCCTTTCTGCTCCTGTGCGCCCGATTTTTCAAGGTGCTGGATCTGCTACAGTTGCAGCGGGCTTCTTCACGACCCGACACAGCTGCATAAATCCATCACCCACTTGTCCATTTTGAAGAGCCACAGCAAGAAAGTTGAAAGCCTTTAATGAAGGGAATGCGGCACAGCAGAATGCAACATCGCGCACTACAAAATTACTTGACCTACGCGTTTCGAACAGTAAATGTTCTTGTTCACAGGCACTCGAAACAAACTCAGGCAGGGATGGGGAACGCCCTGATAAGTCTCACAAGCCCCGCCCACATGGACATGTGCAGGACGGCATGCTGGAGCCCGTAGTTCCTCACTGTAAAACCTCGCTGTAAAACCCCAGTGGGTCCTGCCAAAGTCTGTGAAATAATCCATTCATAAAACCCCAGTGGGTGAAGGCAACCTTGCTTCTGGTATGCTGCTCATACAATCCTCCAAAAGACCTTTCTGCTCCTGTGCGCCCGATTTTTCAAGGTGCTAGATCTGCTACAGTTGCTGCGGGCTTTTATAGATTACCAAGCAAATGTCCCAAGTGGGGGGAGCTCTTTGAAGCCGGTGCTGGCGGCGAGAGTTAGGACACACTCGCAGAATTTGCTTTTGCTTTTATAGATATATAAAGATCTGGCTAGACCACCTGTATCCTCTGCTGTGTAATTTAAGCTCTGGAGGAGTAGTGTCCATTTGAGGAGTTAAGGATGTTATCCTTTCTTTTAATGTCTCAATTCAATGGTCTTTTGTCAGATTGAAATATAATCACTTACTGAAAAAGTAGGACCTAAACATATTTATGGACCATTCTTTAGTGTATGCTGATTCATATACAAAACACATCATATCCGTGCTCTCACAAAAGGACACAGAACATCCACAATGTCCTAGCACTCATCATAATGTTGAAGGCAAGCATACATACTTTACTCTTATTGTACGTTTTTAACAGCATTTTCTATTCATTGCTCTCCTGCAGAGCAGCAACAAGATCAAATTAAAGCAAATCAATTTAGTGCCAAGCCAGAAACATAAATCCTATATTGCTACAAGAAAATATTGTTAGAGAGAATGAACAGTAGCCAATGCATGTTCCAAGGCATATGCAGCCTCTCCTGGGTTAAAACCAAAGGAAATAAATCTATGAATCCTGAACAAATTAGCTAAATTACATTATACAGAGATTTTCTTTATACTTCAATAACCTAAAATGACAGAAATAAAATGTAACTCACATATTCACAAAATGCCTAAATCATCCAGCAACATTTTAAATCAAACACTTTACAAACTTGAATTCAATATATAAAAAAAATGAAGACATTTGCAATACTTATATTTTGATCATGCAAGCAAAGTTTATCTTGCCAAAGAACAATCACAGTTTAGTTTTTTACCCATTTGTATGTTGGATGGAGGACTAAAGAAATCTGTGGTATTTGAAATAAAATTAAAAGGTACAAACACCTTTTTTTAATAAAAAAAATAATAAAACACAAAATTGACAATTATCTATCGAAAGAGCAGTAAAATGAACTGAGTGGCGACCACTTGTTTGTGTGTACAGCATCCATAATATTTATTCTATTTATTGTTGTCGTACCGGTTAGCCCATTTTGGGGGTTTTAGTGATAACTAGTAAGGAGATGTTTTAAGTACATTACCCCTTAACTATGGTGCAATGTTAGTGATTGCTTCCCGAGTTCATTTAGCTCAAAAAGCATAGCTTGAGCTCAGCCTGTGCTCCCAAAGAAGAAAGCCACTTTGATGCCTTTGGAGTCATTTGCTTTGCCTACGAGAGGTTTACCTTTCTGAGGTTTGCCTCTGTGAAGCTGTTTTGGGAGATGTGCCTTTGTTGCATCAACTTAATGGCTACTCTTCCACTTTAGCCTGCCGGCTAGTTTCCTACATATACATCTAACTAAGAGTGACTGAGCTGGCAATAAGTCAAATTATGCCCTGCTCCAGTGCTTAATTTGAATAAAATAAAATAAAAAAGTGCCAGGGCCATTAAACTGCTACAAGTGTTACGAGCCAGACTGTTCAAGGCCCCCAAAGCTATAAGAATGGCTTGGGCGGCAGTCATTGGTTGTTTTGAATATAATTGAAATAATTTTTTTTTTTTGTTTAAGAAAATTTTTGTTAAGCATTAAAAAGAAATACAAAAGACATGTCATGAGAAATTAGAAACAAGTATCGATGAATATAATATCGAATGACATCAGTTCAGAGGAATTTATATAAGGAAGAGAGAAAAAAGAGAAAAAGAAAAAAGAAAGAGAGGAGAGAAGAAAAGAGAAAGAAAGAAGAAAGCAAAAGAGAAGGAAAGAATGAAAGAGAGAGAGAAGAGAGAGTGAGGGTAACCAGAGGGATCATGTAGGAATAATAGCATGTGGTAAAGGAGAAGGATTAGAGGAAAGATAGGAAGTGAAGGGAAGCCATAACAGATCGGATTTAATTTTCAGAGGAACAGAGGTGGAGGAAGCAATAGAAATTCTGTGTTCATCACAAATGTAGTTCCACCATGTGTGGACAGAGAGTTTAGAATTGTCTTTCCAACACCATAAAATAACTTTAAGTGCAAGGGCAATAAATAGGTCTAACAATTTAGCTGAAGAGGGTGTAACAATATTAATATCAGCAGATAAAGAACCTAAAAATATGTGTATAAAAGATAACGGGGAAGAAATAGATAACATTTTCATACAAATATTCCAAACATCAGTCCAAAAAGATAAAACAGGGGAACAGTCGTATAGTTGATGTCTTAGGGTACCTGGAACTGTGGAACAAGACCAACATAAAGGAGAAGAAGTAGGAGAGAATTTATGAATGGTAACCGGGGTAATAACAACTCTATGATATATAAAAAGCAAGGATTGGGTAATGCGTGCAGCAACGGAGACTCTAAAAATCCTAGACCATAAACGATCCCACAGTACAGTATCGAAGGAGACAGCAAGATCAGTCTCCCAAACGGTCTCCACTGTAGATTTAGAGCGAACAGAAGTATTGGATAGTAAAAGTGAATATACAAGAGCAGCTTTAGGAAGTTGAGTAGAAAATAAAGGATAAAGTGGAGTGACAGGAGTGAAGGAAGAAAAAGATTCGGAAGAAGAAGGTAGAGAAGACAAGTGAGATTGAATAGCAGATATTATAATAGTATATTCAGAGTGAAATGAGGATGGTAAATTAAACATGTTTTGCAGTACTGGAAAGGAAATAAGGGAGGAATCAAGAAAAAATTGATGAAAAAAAAGTATATCCTTTTCCTTCCAATGTTTAAAATAGAACGATTTACCTTTATATCTAAGAAATTTGTTATACCAAACCACAGAGGATAAAAAACATTGCAAGGGGGAGAGGGTAGAGGAAAAAACATTTTATAATAGAGATTGGAAATATTTCAAAATGGGATATTTGGATATAAAGGTACAATTTGACATAAAGGTAATATGTTGAAAGGAGAAATCTTTCAGAAGAGAGCGTTCCAGAAGAACCCACTTAGGGACAGGAGTAACAAGGAAATCATAAGCCAAGGAGAAGGATTGTTTGATTAAGAAGGCAGAGTAGTATGAGCTAAAATCAGGGAATCGAACACCACCTTCATTTTTAGGTCGGGTCAACTTATGTAAACCAATGCAAGGATGTTTATTATTCCACAGAAATTTTGTACATACAGAATTAATACGAGAAAAGAAGGATTTGGGAATTTTGAAAGGGAGCATGGAAACTGTGTATAAAACATGTGGGGTAATCATCATTTTGATAGTGTCCAATCTGCCCCACCAGGACAGAAATAAGGGGGACCAAATTTGAAGAAGAGATTGAATTTTGCCAATCAGGGAGTCAAAGGTCAATTTAAGGGTATCCCTCAGAGAAGAAGAAAACCATATACCAAGGTACTTAATTTTAGTTGGGCACCATGCAAAATCAGTGTTACTAAACATGTATTGAAAACAAAGTGAGTTAAGGGGCAGGACTTCCGTTTTGGATAAATTAAGCTTATAACCTGATATGGAGGAATACAACTGAACTTCATTTAAAAAAGGTGGAAGGGAAGATTCCGGATTAGACATGTAAATGAGGACATCATCAGCATACGCAGACAATTTAGTTTCAACAGAGGAAAATTTTATACCAGTAATATCGGGGTTGGAACGAATGCGCTCTAAAAAGGGCTCAAGACATAAAATAAATAATAAAGGGGAAAGGGGACAACCTTGTCTTGTGCCTCTAGTCAGTGAAAAGAATCTGGAAAATTGGTTGTTGACAAAAATACTGGCACGGGGGAATGAGTAAAGAAGCTTAACCAAGGATATACATTTCGGACCAAAACCAAACCAATGGAGAGTACGGAACATAAATTGCCAATTAATACGATCAAAAGCTTTCTCAGCATCCAGGGAAAGGGCTGCCAAGGGGGTTTTGACAGTTTTACTATGAGCAAGAACATTGGAAAAGAGACGAGCATTATCAGCAGAAAGTCTACCCTTAACAAATCCCACCTGATCAGTTTTGATTAAGCGAGGGATAATGGAATCAAGGCGAGAAGCAAGGATTTTAGCGAAAATCTTACAATCATAATTAATTAAAGATATGGGGCGGTAATTTTTACATTGTGAGTGATCCTTATCAGGTTTGGGAATGATTACAATGAGGGCATCCAAAAAGGACCCAGAGGCCTTAGCCTCAGAAATAAAGGAATTAAATAACTGGAGGAGTTTAGGGGCAAAAAAGGAATGGAAGGAGGAATAAAACTCGACAGGCAAACCATCGGGACCAGGGGCTTTTGATTTTTTGAGAGAGTGGATGGCTGTATTAATTTCCTGAAGAGTAATGTCACATTCCAAGGAAGAGAAGTCCACCGGAAGGGAAGGAGGGGAAGGAAGACCTTCAAAAAACGTTGATAAGTTTGCATCAGAGGGGTGTGTATCATCAGAGTAAAGGGTTTGATAATAATTGTGAAAGACTTCAGCAATGTCTTCATCGGAGGTAGCCAATTTATTAAGATTATCATTAAAGATGGGACCAACAGCTTTGCGTTCTGATTTTATTTTCAAATAATTGGCCAGCATTTTCCCTGCTTTGTTCTGGCCACCTTGAAATTTAGATTTTATTTTAAGGAGGTGTGGCAAGCTTCATTAGTGATAATTTTGTTGAGTTCTGTTTTGGCAAGAATCAAGTCCTGAAGGGCAGAGGAGGATTTAGAAGTAAAATATGTGTGTTCAAGGTTTTTAATCTGTTTAAGTTGATCTTCATACTTTTGTTTATTGAGCTTCTTTTTTGTAGAAACATAAGAAATCGTAAAAGCTCGAAAGGAGGCTTTAAAAGCATCCCAGGTGATGGGAATTGAGGTATCAGAGGGCTTATTAAAGGAAAAGTATTCGTTGAAAAACTCTGTACATTTCTTCATGAAAGTGGTATCGGACAAAAGAAAAGAATTGAATTTCCACCGGCTGAATTTAGAGGAGGTAAGGGAGATATCTAGGGTAGTGTATACAGGAGCATGATCAGAGATAAAAATAGAACCAATAACAGATTTTTGGATGGAGGGGAGAAGAGACTTACTAACCATAATATAATCAATTCTCGAACGTGTGTGATGAACATTAGAAAAAAAGTATATTCCAATAAATCAGGGTTACACAATTTCCAGGAATCATATAAAGGACGAGAGGCAATGGCAGACTGAAAACACTCATGAGATTTGTCAGGTTGAAATTTACTAGAGGACAGTCGGTCTGAAAAAGGATCTAGCCATTGCTTAAAATCACCAGCTACTATAAAATCAGGGCAATCTATGGACGCAATGAGCACTTTGAGATCTTTCCAAAATTTTGGGTCTGGGCGAACAGGGCCATAAATATTCAATAAAACCATCGTCTTGTTGTGTACAACAACCTTTGCCATTGCCCAACGTCCTTCACTATCATTTTGAGAGGAAATGATTTGAACATTTAAAGCTTTATGGAACAATATAGCGACCCCTCCTTTTTTGTGAACAGCAGGAGAAAACACAACCTGACCCACCCAATGTCTCTTAAGCTTAAGCGATTCAACGTCTGAGCAATGCGTTTCTTGAAGGAAAACAACCTGTGAATGAAATTTGGTTAAATGTGACAATACCTTCTGACGCTTGACAGGATGACCAAGACCACGAACATTCCAGGAAACAAAATTACACATGTTGGGAGGAGGGAGGGATGGGAGACAATTGGAGGCGACACATGGCAAGGAAAGCACTATAAAAGGGGAGACAAAAATATCAGTGAAACAGTGGATTCGTAGGACGCTCACGATTAGAAAAGCAACAGGAGTTAAAAAATGAGGAGGAATTAATCGGACGAGAAGGGAAAAAAATAGAGACCACTGAGGAAGAAGATAGGAAAGAGAAAGAGAGAAAAGAGAAAAATAAGAAAGATAGGCAAAGATAGAGAGAAAAAAAGGGAACAGATCAAGGCACGAAGGCTTGATCTGAGAAAAAGAGAGCAACCAAAACATGTGAGGCGAGGGTACACCAGAGAGAGGACATGACCCACGAGCACTCAAGAAACGGACAATATGAAAAGGAAAAACACAAGGATGTGAGGGAAGAATCTGACGAAAGTAGAAAGGAAGATAAAATTAAGAGAGGTCAGATAGAATAGAATAATGGAAATGAAAAGGAAGAACAAAGAAATACATGAAAGCATTAGCTAGCAGTGTCCATTGTAGAAGGAGAGACACTTAGCAGATAGTCACGAAGTTTCTGTGGATCGTCATAGGATCTGGTACGACCGTTGTGTGTGATCTTGCAGAAGCAGGGATGTAAGATTCCATACTGAATGTTCAGCTGTCGCATCATGGGACGGAGGTTCAGGAATTCTTTACGCCGAGCATTTGTAGCAGATGAAAGATCCTGTGAAATGAAAATGTTATGACCAGACCACTGGAGACGACGTTTGGCCCTGGCAGCCTTCAAGACAGCCATTAACTCTGTGAACTCCAAGAACAGCATGATGATGCCACGTGGTTTGGAGGCAGTAGAAGTGATGCGGCCAAGGCGATGCGCTCGCTGGATGTTGAGGGGATGTGACAATGGTTGGAGTTCCAAAAGTTCCTGGAAAAATTTCCGAATAAAGGAGACCATGTCAGCCCCCTCCAAATTTTCCGGAACACCGTAAACACGTAGATTATTACGTCTATTGCGATTTTCCAAATCCTCGGTGTGCAGCTTGAGCTTGTGGATCTCTTGTTCCAATAGTGGAATCTTATTTGAAAGGTCTTGGACATCGCTCATGCGCTGTTCTAAATTCAAAACTTTATTTTCCATAACCACCCAGCGCTCCTCAATCTGTTGAAGTTTAGCATTAGTAGCAGACATAAAAGGTTGAAGACCACGCGCCTCTTCGAGGATGGAATCAAGTACTGGATTAGTCGAAGAGCTAATGGGGGAGGCCGGGTCATTTTTAGGTCTTTTAGGCTTTGTTCCAGTCTGCGACAACTTCGGCGAGGTAGAAACATTCACCATGGTACAGGATACCAGAAGCAGATATGAAGTAGAGATGTACCACCGTGAGAAGCAGAGTCCAGAAAAATTGTAATGCTGGAACTGGTTTAGAGATGCACTATGACAACGGGGACAAACAACGTGTGGCAAATATAAGGCGAAGAAAAAAGGAATCGCCAAACAAGCGCACTATACTTCAGTGCGGAGTCAACAAAAAGCCACACAGCACCGTGGGAAATGTATCAACTATGACCAGTACATGGACAAGGTGGTACAACACAGCAGTATAGTAAGGTGTCATACCGGAGGAAAATACGAAGTAAAAGCCGGAACACAATATGGTCAGTATTGGCAAGTATAGGTACAGTAATGTCAAAATGCAGGAGGCAGATGGTTATGGGAGACCAGGAGGTCAAATGTCACGAAAAGACGATGAGGCAATCACCACAAAGATCACATTTAGAAGTAGAAACATCGCCGTCAGGAGACTCAAAATGGCGGCCGTTTTTCCTCATGGAAACAGGTTCGCAGCAGGCATAAGTAGGTAGAGCGGACACAGTAGAAAGAAACTCCACACAGTCAGCAGAGAGAGTAGCACCATACTATTATATCCAGAACGAGCTAATGCTGGAGCGAAGAAGTGGGGATTGAAGAAGCGATGAAGAGAGACATTCACATAGTCGGTAAACAAAATGGCGGCCGTCCGTGGTGAAAGGACAGAGAAAAGTTACCGTTGTGAATATGCGGTGAAATGTCGCTCAAAGAGGCTGCACAGGCGCTCCATTGTAGACTATCCACCTTCCGACACTGTTATACACCAGAAAAGCCGTCCGAAAAACGGCAGGAAGGGTCCTCACGGCATCCGCGGAGCAGTCCGTAGCGGAGCTCACGGGAGAGACGTCCTCTGCAGATGGCGCGCAAGCCACGCCCCCTATAATTGAAATAATAAACAATTGTTTTTCTGCTCATCTTTAAATTACACAAACAGCGCCACTGTTTGGCAGCTGTCATAAGTGCTGCTGTTGACAATTAAGTGCCGGTAAGAGCACTGCTCAAATTAAGCACGGGCTCCATTCTAAAGAACCACTGTGTGGTTTAAATATTACATTCTGAAACTATTGTAACACTGCAGTGCTTCTGCTAGCTTGAGCTTTGATTTATAAATAGGTGTGAAGTTTCTATCACAGACTGATGTGCACTGTGGGTATGTGCTGTCAATAGTCAGCGTGCCTCTGTTGGGTGAGTGCCTTAGCGACTTGTGGGTTTGAAGGGAGATCTTAGAGGGCTGTACCTGGTCGCTTACCTGTCTTATTCTTCGATGTGCACATCTATTGTCTGCCTGATGTGTGTGTGTGTGCCTGGCAGCTAATGGAAGAATTTGATGTTAGGTCCCCTATTACCAGTTAGTTTCATATTTATGTACGTTGGAAGTAAGTTATGTTTTTCCTTTAAACATATCGTACAATGTCATGCTGAGGGGGATATATGCCTTGCCCAGATATCTGCTGTTGTTTAAAGTAAGTCTTCATCACTTTGTATCTTCAAACTGTAATCCTCCATATACGTGTTCATTATCCGTGTCAAAGGTACTACTAGTCAAACTAGGTTAAAGTCATTTATAATGTACATTAATTTCTAAAGTTTTTTTTAATTATCAGAATGATGAGTGCTCAAGACAGGGTCAATGTACAATAGAAAGAATGTTGAAATCAGTCCCGCCCTGTTTAGCCTGACCAGTTTATGGCTATCACACTCTGAACATATTTTCTGTCACACAAAGAATGCCTGTCGATCTGTAGCGTGACTTTCTAATGCAATCAATTTCTGAGCGCAATCTCTAGGCAAACATTGCTTTGTGAAACCAGTTAGGCCATTGCTTGTTGGCAAACACTCTCAGACAGGGTGGTGTTCTGCATGAACTGGCTGACCTGGAATCTGAAACAAAGGAGGGGAGCATGTTCAGGGATTAGTTGCCCCATCCTGGTCTGCGCCCATTTGCATACAAAGGTAAAGCGTACACAATCGTGAACATAGCAAACAGGGCTGAATGACTAACCAAATGCGTGCCGTATACCGGGTTTGGATTGTTTCCTGTAGAAGGCGAGTGGAAACCCTTCCGGTGCGATTTGAGAACATTAGCGCCCACAGATGAATGCTGGCTCTGTGCGAGCAGCCTGGCACCGCTCCCCGCTGTGTCTAACAGTCACGGGTTTCGCTCCCTGGCACTGAGTCGGCTGATGTGTGAACCTGGCTGGTTTCCATCGCGAGACTGTGGCAGGGTCGCTTCCCTGGAGACTGAAAAGAGAAATCTAAATGGCCAATGCATTTCTTAAGGGAGACGAGTCTGGGTCAGGCCACTGGAGTGAAAATGCTCTGCTCTGCTGCATTTTAGGTACTCTACTCTAACACCAGACCAGACACAAACACGGCGCACTGAACAAAACACAATTGAAATTGTCACTCACACCAGGGATCAGATAACATATAAATGAAACCGCTGGTGCAATTTGACACTGGCATTTTTGTAGTGTAAATATTGCACCTTTTTCTACGTGGATGTACTATTGAATAATGAGCTTTTTGGCGCTGATCTCTTCTGCACTTACCATTTGCTACATATGTGCCATTGCAGTCCATGCAATAGGGAATACTGTGCATAGTTGCACACAGTCAAGTGGAATCTATGAAATCCAGTCACAGGACTCGCATTTAGAATAATTAAGTTCTTCATAAACTGAACATTAAATAAGCATAGGAAAAGCCTACAATCCTTGCATTAGCTGCTTTGCTCAATGGCTTTGCCATTGATATTTTTCTTTTCTTTTGGATGGAGTAAAAGAAAACCGCTTAAAGATGGCAGCCGATGCGTCACTATTTGTGTGCAGACCTGCACATGCATGTTGTTTAAAGATAAATCAGGGTATCAGTCCAAAAGGAACAGACACCAGAGTGCCATTAGACAACAAAGAACACAGAAAATGAAATTCTTAGTATAAGAAACACGGGGAGACCTAATAGTTTGAAAGAATGTATCTTCTTTTATATATATTTTTTGTTAAAAAAGGAGTACAAATGGTTAAAAGCAAATCAGCAAGTAGTCATGGAGAGAAAGAAACAATCAAATTATCCTAACAATACATGACTATAAATAATAGGATCATTTTATAGTCATGTGTTGTTAGGATAATTTGATTGTTTCTTTCTCTTCATTGGACTGATACCCTGATTTATCTGTAAACAATTTGAAAGCACTATAAAAAAAATCCCTTGTAGGCCTCATTTACTATTTACACTGTTGCCCAAACCTCCAAGGGTACATTCGGTTCCCTTCACTATTGACTGCACATGCATGAGCACCAATAATTGACAGTTTTTTAATAAAGTTTATGAAAACCAATTTAAAGATGGCAGCTCGTTCTTTCTCAGACATGCCCATGTTTTCACAGGCAAGAGCAGCCATTTTGAAATGACTATTCAAGGCAATTGTCAAGATGGCTGCCACTTGCAGTGCCTGTGTAGAATGTGGCACACTGCAAGCAGCATCAGGGGTCGGGTAGCAGTGTCTGGGAGCTAACCTCTCAAAATTAAAAACAGTTTAACAAATTCAAAAAGAGGCATGGCTTGACATGCAAACAAGATGGCCACATAAGTCCGAGCACCAGGCTGCATGAACTCCCATCTTTCACCTGAAGACGGTCCCATCCTAGTTTAGAGGCAGGCTTAGTGAAAGGTAAGATGCCCCCTGATCCGTATGGTGACCTTCAAAAGACAAAAAGACAATGAGGAGGATCCAGTGCTGCAACACAATGGCAAAAGGCTTATTTTTCTCTGCCTCATGGCCACATTTGGGGAAAGGATTATGCACCCATCCAGGGAAACCTGATCATAAAGGTGCCCAGGACCAAAATAGCCACAAAGACTGTTTCCTTCCTTTGCAGAGGCCTCGGTGGAGGGAATACTCAGAAGAGCAGAAGAGGAAGGGCTCGAGAGCACTTCAACTAGCTCTCTCCCTTGCTGGAGTTGTGGGCCACGATGAAAGAGCCTGCAAGCTAAGTACACAAGTGTATCCCTGGAAAAGGCTTCACATACTGGAGGATTGACAAGCTGGGGGGTATTAGCTGGTTGGGGTAATGACTTAGACCTGCAACCATCTCATACACATCTCGGCTCGGCCCTACACAATACATTGATGTTGTAGGGAGAATCCTACCTGACTGCAACAGAGTGGGGCACAATTAAGTTGGAAAGACACTGGGCAGGTGGACAAACACCCTACTGGTCGAAGAGGGTAACACCGCATATCAGAGAGCGCCAGGGGCAGCAGGGAAATAGCACTCCCTTGAACTTCCCAACGGCAGCCACTTTCTGATTACAGTGGGGAGCTCTTCCAACTATCCATACTACGCACCATGTGCTGTGACAGGGCCCAAGATCCTGCCAACAACACAGACCGGTGTACACCTTCCCAAAAGGCCCCTCCACAGGTGACAATTGAAACTCCCTCGAAGGTTACACAGATGAATCACGAAAACAACAGGATCGGAGAGAATTGTCACTGGGTGAGGTTCTTGCAGCAATCTGGGAGTCCAGAATAATGCTAGAACACGAGATTGACAACATGGCACTAGACATTACCCTCCTTAGGGCAGAGCTCATGAAAGGGCCTCGCAGAGCAGAGGTGGTTTACAAATAACAAAAGAACATGCTTCCAACAACAACATGAAGGAGGAAATTAAACAGAGAGGTAGCAAAAAAAGTCTCACAGTAAGAGTGACCACACTAGGGGAAAATGCATTAGGGGAGGGGGGTGGGGCACTGGAGAAGGTGGCGGGGCCCTCAGTAGAACTCTTCATGGAATCTTAAATTTTGGACAACCTTAACCATGGGTGAGGCCAAAGTTCTTCAACATAGATTGGGGTCACTGGACTCAGGTGCCTCAGCCAAGGCTGGAGGTCCAACTTAGTGCAATAACAGTCCACGCCTTTTACTTCGGGGGTAGGGTGCAATTCTCAAAGCAGTGAGGCGCAAAGGCCCCCTAGAGTCCAAAAGAACACAGAACCTGATATTTGCAGATTTCACCCAGGCAGTATAGCCACCATGCACAGTGAAAAGGGAATTGAGGAAAAGAACTGGAAATACATGATGTTTGTTCCCTACATGGTAAGGATCCTGGTACTTCCCATTCCCTGATGAGGTCTGCTAATATTTGGAGAGTTGGTGCATAATCAGTGGGTTTGGAGACTCTCACTGAAACAACTGAAAGACCCCAGATGGTGTCAGTAGAAGAGACTGGAGAATCTACAGCAAAGGCTTACTACAATATGACGTCAAGTATGGAGACTGAAGAGGCGAAGGAGGGCCCACCCGAGTCTAGGGACCCTGAACATGCTTAATGATGCAGCAGAATATCTGGTGATACATGAGTGGCATGTTTCGTCGGAAAGAACATATTATCTTTGTCTAATAATTATGATCTGGCAAAAAATCAATGCAAAATGTTTGAAGGAATGGTTTCACCTCTAGTTAAAAACCCTCCTGAAAAGGAGGGACAATTATCTTAGCCAGAGCGGAGTCAACAGCAAATTGGCGACACTTATTCGAGTCTGTCCCTGAGTCAGTCTTTGTGACTATGCCCATTTTGTTCTTCTGCCTTGTTTGGTATTCCTGTATTGTTGTTTCTCTGCCTTAGTTTTACCTTATCTGTGCCTTTTTTGTGCCCATTTCCGTTCTTGTGCCTTTTTTGGTATTCCTGTATTGTTGTTTCTCTGCCTTATTTTTTCCTGTAAATTCATTTTGTGGCCATTTTTGTTGTTGAATGGTGTTCTCCTTGTCCGCTTTCTGCCCCTTCCTGACGCTGCTGCCCCCGCGGCCACTCCCCCTGCCAGTTCCCTCCTCGCCTACCAGCTGCACTTCCCTATTTAATGGCAGCTGCTGTGCGGCCGTGCAGCAAGCCCATCTGCGCTCGTCCGCAACCTGACCGCGAGCAGCACCAGGGACCCTGGATATCTGACACCTCCACTTCTACAACTCTGTCGCCCTCCTCGCACTCAACCCCGGAAAGAACAACAACTGCCAGCTGTGCACGCTGAGCACCACCCACGGACAGTTATCCTGCCGTCATTGTCACCAGACCTTCACCACCGTTCGCCCACCCACGCCGAATGCCAACACATCAGAAGCCCTGAGGTGCATCCTTCTCAATGTGTGCTCCTTGCACAGACACTCAGTAGAGATCTGGGACCTCCGCAACGACCTCTCTCCAGAAATCGCCTTCTTTACAGAAACTTGGACCAACTCCAC
Source organism: Lissotriton helveticus (assembly GCF_964261635.1). Classification (NCBI taxonomy): domain Eukaryota; kingdom Metazoa; phylum Chordata; class Amphibia; order Caudata; family Salamandridae; genus Lissotriton; species Lissotriton helveticus. The sequence goes on from NC_136062.1 coordinate 82,508,373, forward strand.
CTCCGCCCCAATATCGCCACCGCCATCCTTGATGGATACAAGATCCAGAAGAAGGAACGCCCCAACCTCCCAGGAGGAGGAATTGCCACTGCACACAATAGCTCCCTCCGACTCACGACCTCCAGCACGAGCGACAACCCGCCCACCACCGAACACCTCCACTTTCAGATCCAGACCAGCCCCAGAATTACCCTAAGAGGCACCCTCACTTACAGACCTCCCGAACCTCAAACTGCGTTCACCACCTCCATCGCCGACCTCATGGCGCCCCAAGCCATCACCTCCATGGATTACATACTCATCTGAGACCTCAATTTCCACCTAGACAACCTCAACAACCCCAACTCCACCTCATACTGGACAACCTCGACAACCTCAGACTGAAACAACTTGTCACCACCGCCACCCACAAGGTAGGACTCACCCTCAACCCCATCTTCGCATAAGGTAACAACATCCACTTCAGCCACACCACACAACCCCCATGGACTGATCACCACTACGTACACTTCCACATCAACAAACCCACGACACCCAAACCTGCACTCAACCTTCCACAAAGAAACTGGAGCAAGATCACTGAGGAGCAGCTCAACTCTGCCCTCAACTGCAAGGCCCCCGCAACCTTAACCAATGCCAACATCGCAGCCAAAGAACTCCACAGATGGATATCCAACTGCACAGACGAGTTCGCACCCCTACGTAACGCCAACAGACCGTGCCTCAGGAAGTTACCTGGTTCCCCGCCAACCTCCAACAATCCAGGCGAACCTGCAGATGCCTGGAGAAGACCTGGAGAAACAGCAAATCCTCAGAAGAAGTGTGCAATCATACTGTAGATAATGAAGAGAACACAGAAAGATTGATAGATTGCGGTTTAATTTTGATTATTTACATAATATTACTTGCCAAACAGGCTGTCTATTGTGACTGTATGACATAATATTAGCCTTTATAATTTTCATACTTTACGAATATATGGGCAAGAGTGGCCATTATACAGGATATGTATAGAAATTTGCGAGGATACGTAGTTTAGATAGGCTCGTTAACAAACTAAAAGATGGCGCCCGCAGTTTTAAGGTTACGATATCATTTTCAGTGTTGTGCGTGTTAACGGGACCGCTTTGGATACATAGGGAGCAGACATGAGTTAATTCAAGATGAGCTTGGAGTTACAGTTGCGATGACACAAAGAGATACTGACTGTTTTATATTAAGACAGGGATACGCGAGAGAAATAATTACCACTCCAAGATGGCGCCCGTGGTTTTAGGCTATATATTGCCATTCAAAGATGGCGCGCGTGTAGAACGCGACCACTTTGAATACGAAGGGAGCTGAGATAAGGTGAGCCGGGTGCTAAAATAGTTGTCACACAGTACAACTGTGGCTCTTATTAGTGTTTATAATAATACTGGCTTATTTGATTGCAGCCTACCATTAAGATATTACAGAGCCAATACTTACCTAATATATACTCGGATTTGGAGTATTGCGAATTTCTGGATTGGAATTGAGACTTATACGGGAACGATTATCTGGATCACGACTTATTGTCCAAAGGTACTATTATGATAATTACAATATCGAGTACTGATTATGATGAAATACATAGGGTTCATAATTTGAGTACAGTGGAATATTTGATGTCCATAGAGCACTTATACATTTATATGAATTACGCATTTGTGGTAAGAGAGCTTATATTTTGTGATGGCAAATGCCATTAGTGGTTTAGTTCTTCCGTTTAGAATATAATGTACAATTTATTAATGACAGATTAATACTGAGGAGATATATTGAATATTGTAGTTCATGTATTACATGGTGTTTCCCATATAATATGGGTGAGTTTATTAGGGCAATTTTGTATAGATTATGATGATTTATCTGTTGGTACGGTTGGTGACTGGGCCCTATTTGGTTTTGCAGGTTAATGATTATTATTTTGGCATAATCTGGATTGAAGTTAGGTATGTTACTTTTACGTATACTTCAATCTAGTGTGAATGAGGGCTCTTTTCTTTGGGCTTTAAACGTATCAGTGTTTCACTTGTGGGTATTTCTCGCTTTCTCTTGGTGACTAGTACTTTCTTATTGTACTTTCCTGGATACACTTACTCGGTGTCTATAATTGTGATTATTACATACAGTTATTGTTATGTAATTTTGGTTACTGTATTAATTACAGCCCTGAAGAAGTCTGTATGTCATAGACTGACTAGACGAAACACGTGTTGGCTGTTATATTGTCACACATTGGATGAAGAAATCTGATGAAGAATCTGATGAACAGATGAAATTAAAGATACATGAACACTGATTTTGTGTTGTTTGAACTTAACAAGAGTGCTTGGTGGATAATTGTTCATTGTTTAGTCATTTGACGCTGTTTAAGTAGTGGTAACCTACTTTTTCCACTTAGAGCACCATTTATACGGTATTTGTATTGACATTACTTATACACGCTGTGCGCTCCAATATAACTGTTACCAGCTTTGTATATTTCCTCAGAAGACCGGACTACCTACACAAACGCCTTGACAGAATTCCATCAATGCATCAGATCCATCAAAAGGACCATCATCCAGAACAAGATCCTCGCCAACTCAGCAATTCCATGGAACTCTTCAGAATCATCAAGGAATTCACCAAACCCCCCAGCGAAACCATAGACATCACCATATCCCAGTACCTCTGCAACAAGCTCGGCTCCTACCTCCACCTGAAGATCAAGGGCCTCTACGACAATTTCAACAACCAGACACCTGACTCTGAAACCCCTCTATCCTCCAGCAATGCCAGCCAGCCCACCATCTCCGTCTGGACCCCAGTCAACACCGAAGACACTGCATCGAGAATGAAAGGCATCCACTCGGGAGCCCCTACGGACTCCTGCACCCGCACATCTTCCACAGAGCCGCCACGGCCATCGCTCCAGAACTACAACGCACCATCAAGGCCACCTTCAAAACTGGCATCTTTCCCGAAAACTGGAAACGTGCAGAACCCTACTCAAGAAGCCATCAGCAGATCCCACGGACCTCATGAACTACCCACCCATCTCCCTCCTCCCCTTCATGGCAAATGTCACTGAGAAGACCGTCAACATCCAACTAACGAAATTCATCGAAGAAAACGCTATCCTTGACCTCTCCCAGTCTGGATTCCGCAGCAACCACAGCACAGAGACCGCCCTACTTGCCGCCAAAGACAAAGGACAACAGACCAAGGACAAACCGCAGCCCTTATCCTACTGGACCTCTCTGTAGCCTTCGACACCGTCTCCCACAGCACACTTACCGCCAGACTCCACAAAGCCGGCATCCAGGGAACCGGCTCTGCTCCTTCCTCGCCGGCAGAACCCAAAGAATCAGACTTCCTCCCTTCCTCTCCGAACCCACGGAAATCAGCTGTGGAGTACCCCAAGGATCGTTGCTCAGCCCCATGCTCTCAACTTCTACATGGCCCCCCTCATCGCCATCATCAGACAGCTCGAACTCAGCATAGTAGCCTACACCAACGAGACCCAGCTCATCCTCTCCCTCACCAAGAACCTCATCACCACCTGACTCAACTTCCAGGAAGGAATGAAATATGTCACATCTGGGATGAGCAACAGCTGCCTGAAGCTCAACTCGGAAAAGACAGAGGTCCTCATCCTCGGACCCTCTCACTCTGCATAGGACAACTCCTGGTGGCCCACCACCCTCGACAGCCCCTGTCTCCCAAGGACCACGCCCGAAACCTAAGCATTGTACTCGACTCCTCCCTCTCCATGACCTGACAGGTCAACGCCGTCGCCTCCACCTGCTTCAACACCCTCCGCATCTTTCGAAAGACCTTCTAATGGATGCCCCCCAAGTCAAAGAAGACCGTCACCCACACACTAATATCCAGCAGACTGGGCTACGGAAATGCACTCTAGATCAACAAATCTGTGCTCTGCAAACTCCAGACTATACAGAACATAGCAGCCAGACTTGTCGTCAGCATCCCCCGACATGTACACATCACCTAGTACCTGCGTAACCTCCACTGGCTCCCTGTCGACAAAAGAGTAACCTTCATGATACTCACCCACGGCTTCAAATGCCTCCACAATACTGGACCCCAATATCTCAACAACAGAATCTCCTTCCACGTACCCAAGAGGAACCTCGATCAGCTGACCTCGCCGAACACACACGCATCCACAGAGCAAGAACGGGTGAAAGAACCTTCACCTACATCGCGACCAAGACTTGAAACGAGCTGCCAATCAACATCAGGCGCGGCCCCACCCTGCACATCTTCAGGAAGACCCTCAAGATCTGGCTCTTCGGCTGACCAGAGCTGCTTCCGCCCTCCCCCAGCACCTTAAGACCCTCACGGGTGAGTAGCGCGCTTATAATTCCCCCTGTTTGATTGCATTAGGACAGATAGCAAATATAAAGCCTAATAGTGAAATGTCTTGGCTCCCTGTCAGGAAGAGAGCCAAGTTCAAAGCACTGTGCATTGCTTTTAAAGCACTACATTTATCTGGACCTGAGTTTTTAGAAAATTCACTCTGTCCCTACATTCCCTCAAGATGCCTACGTTCATCCTCAGCTAAATTACTGGAGGTACCAAGAACAAAAAAAGCCTCTTGGGGTGACAGATCCTTTCTTGTGTCCACCATCAAACTTTGGAATAGTCTTCCGCACCAAATCAAGACAATCACGTCCTTACTCACATTCAGGAGACAAATAAAAACTTGGCTCTTTAATCAATAATGAATTCTCCCCTGCTAGCTGCTTCCATAGCGCCGAGACACCCATGGGTATTTGTGCGCTCAGTAAATCTTCCAAATAAGGACACATAATGAATTGAGGCTGTGTGCAAGTTGGGGACTACAGCATGATTGATGGGGTGGGATTATTGGGGTAGTTTACAGTTATGAGTTATCTATGAAAACAGGAAGGATATTAGCGTGTGAGATAAGGGCACAGTTAGGTTCTCTCCCCCTGCAAAGGACATGACCATAACTAGTACATTTTTTTCTTTCTCCAAAGTCACTTCTCTGTACCTTTTCCTTGCATTGGCTTGCCCAATTAAACTTTCATTATTTCCTTCACCTCCCTCCTTGTCTCATTTCCCAGACTTCAAACTCCTCTCTCTAGCAGTCCATATCCAACCTAGATCCAGGATGAGCCTGAACGCTGATGAATCAATCAATCAATCAGGATTTATAAAGCGTTGCTAATCACTCTATATGGTATCCAGGCGCTAGCAGGTCCCGGAGGCCTATTAGAACAGAAAAGTCTTGAGAGCCAATCGGAATTCTGGCAATGAGGTGATGCTCCGGAGTTCCGTGGTCTTTGCTACAATGTGGACGAAGAAGCATCCTCCTCTTCAGCTTCAGTAGATACGTGGAGTATAGGCAAGAGAGAGGAGGCAGAGCGTAGTCTTCTCGACAGTTGGTAGATGTTCAGGCAGTGGTTAATGTAGGTGGGTCCTTGGTGTGCAAAGCTTTGTGTGCATGGACCAGTAGCCTGAATTGGCATATTTTCTGTACTGGGAGCTAGGGGAGTTTCCTGAGGTGGGGTGGGATGTTGGTTTAAAGTGGAAGGCCAACAAGGAGTCTGGCTGCAAGATTTTGAATGATCTGAAGTCTCAGAAGCAGTTGGTTAGTGATGAGGGTCTTTGGCACGGATGTGTCTCGAGTGTACGGGTAGCCACTTGAAGATATTACGTAGCATACACAGAGTGAGGAAGCAGGCGGAGGAGATGGTGTTGATCAGTGATTTCATGGTGAGCATGTTGTCAATGATGATTCTGAGGTTTCTGCCTTGGTTGGAGGGAGTGGGTGCTAGTCCTAGGTCTAATGGGCACCAGTGAGCGTTCCATGTGTTGCTGCTGTTGCCCAAGATCAGTACTTCCGTCTTGTCTGTGTTCAACTGCAGGCAGTTACTCTTCATCCAGTTGGCAAAGCTTGTCATGCATCTATGGAAGTTGGTTCTGATGCTGGTGGGGTGGGGTGGAAGGTGAATGAGGCGATGAGTTGAGTATAGTCTGAGGAGGAAATTATGTTGAGACCGAGGGATCTGACGATGTTGGCCAGCGGGCTCATATATGCATTGTAGAGCGTGGGGCTGAGGAATGAGCCCTGGGGTACACCTCAGGTGATCTCCTTATGTTCTGAGGTGAAAGATGGGAGTTTGATCCTCTGGGTTCTTCCAGTGAGGAAGGAGGTGATCCATCTGAGTGCATCCCCTTGGATGCCGATGTGGTGGAGTCTTTCGATCAGCGTGTGATGGGATGCAGTGTAGAAGGCTGCCAAGATGTTGAGGAGGATCAGAACTCTGTTTCTCCTCGGTCAATGAGGGTTTAGATGGCATCAGTGGCTCTGATCAGGGTGGTACGGTGCTGTTACTGGTTTAGGAGGTTGAAAATGTGGTGCGGGCATGGGTCTGTGGGAGCTCCCGAGTCTATAGATTTCATGGTGGAGGTGGCATCCTTAGTAGAGAGGAGGTTCCCGGTGGTCAGTCTGTGGTTTGTACTGGTTATGGTGGTGGCGTATCTATCGAGGATGTCTGTAGGTTTGGGTTGGGGTTTGAAGTTTCTGTATATAGTTGTGATCCTGTAGTGGAAGAAGTCAGCGAAGTTGTAGCACAGCTCCTGTGAGGTGTGATGTTGTTTTCGCTGGCAATCGGGACGGAGAATTCGTTAACGATGTTAAAAAGTTGCTTGGTGGTTTTGATGCATGCTAGGGTCATCTTCCTTGTTGCCCTCAGCAAATATGTTTGCATTTCATTAAGATTTGATTGCAGCAGTTAAAAAGGTAATGATGAGCATTTAATACACTTTCCGGCCGCACTGTTTTTCAAAGATTGTCTCAATAAAGGTTTTCTACTTGGGAAATGTGATATATAATGTGGGGTGCTTGGTGCTCTGTAGTTGCAAGACAGTGTCACACTGTCCTGTTTTTTTAATCAAGATTTGATATCGAGCAAGGGCTGTCTAATACATGTGGTAATCTCAATCACAAGAGAGCGGTAGAAGCGTAATAGTGGATCCATCTAGCTTCCACTTATTTTATAGCATCTTCAGCGAGGGCACATTTATTAATGCGTCCTGTTTTCTAAAGGAAACCATAAGGTTTAATCAAAGTTTCAAGGTTTCAATTCTTCCTTATTTGATTTTAGTAAAAAAAAATCATAAAAGAAATACAATACATTGTCACTGCAGAACACACTACAGCTAAGTCAATCATGAAGTTAAAAAGTTAAAAAAAGGTTCTGTCTGAATCACAAAAATAAAATCCACATATTTATACTGAACACATATTAAATTAATTACAGTTCATGCATACGTCGGTGTAGCTAAGCCAAAGGTTTGAACCCTAAAAAAAGTTAAATCCAATGCTATAAAATACATGCAGAAATTAACCTGCAATAAAAGTAAATAAAGTGATAAAACATTCATTAGCGTTGTGGAATAACTAAGATCCAGATTGCACATAGCGTGATCAAGACATGTATTAGTGTACCCTTAGCTTAACCTTCCATCGATTTCATACTTCTTACTGACGTTTTAAGGAAGGAAAATACTCTACAACATACATCACAGCTACCTAGGAGCTGTATATAGAATAATGCATCTCTGCAATTTCGAAATTTTTGGGACTTTAAGTTTGGTTTAAATAAATAAATAAAAAAGGGTCTGTAAAATCTACAAAAAAAATATAAAGTTCATCAAAGATTATTCAGACAACTCTACCACAAGGACAAGACAGCCTGCTCACGCCCGAGTACTCGAGGGCGTCTGAGAACCACAAAAGATGCCACACTGTGCCTGAGAAAAATAATACACTGGCTCCATAGAAACTAAAAACCTAAAGCAACCTCTGAGGAAGCTTTTTCTGAATTCCCGGCTCAATCTTTTGGAAAAACAAAATTCTTGGAAACCAGACTTAACTATCATTTTATTTTATAGGGCTTGGTTAAAGTGACCGGTACAGAGAACATTTCAGACGTATTTAGTTTGTGAAAGAACTTGCAAACAGGAAATTGAGAGACCCCTGTCTAATTTAAGACAGTCTAAAAGGATCTGCCTGTTAAGACTCGCCTCTGCATTGGACTAATCATGCACCCAAAGCAGCAGTGGGGCCTACCTAGCTAAATGAGAAATATAGGGTAGAATTAGCTTGGAATGTAAAATAGAATAGGAGCTGGTGGGAGGAAGATAAAAGAGTTGTCTATATTTGCGATTTTCCTCTACTGCAAATGGTATATTTAATTAATAGAGATATGATCCCCTTCCAGTGGTCTGAGGAAGATTAAAAATAGCACCAGCTGCCCTGCTTAACTTCATACGCGAGGTGTTGACCCGAGGCTGCCAAGAACCTGCTGAGTCAAAGACAACACCAAGATAGCTAAAGTTACTCACACTGCTCAAAGAATCACCACTAATGGACATAGAGGAGATTTTATTACTACCAGGACCACACACCATAATGTGAGATGTCCCAAAGTTAGAAGTCAGATCTAAACTGCTGATAAAGGATACAACGGACTGCATTAATGTATTCAACGCTCTTGGGGTCCTAGCCATTAAAACAGCATTGTCGGCATAAAGTAAAGCCACAATAAACTAAGCGATTCTCAGCGCGTCACTGGTAGCAGTGGCCAGATAGGAACTCAGTTTACTGATGTAAATAATAAACAATAAAGGTGCCAAAATGCACCTTTGACGCACCACTCTACTTAAAGGAAAGGTGTCAGAAGTTTCTCCTGCCGAGCCACAGCGCACTTTAGTCACTATATTCCTGTGGAGAATATCAGTAAAGTTCACAAAGGCAACTTCAGCCCTCAGATCCAACAATGTCTTCCATAGCTTTGTGCTTTATACACAATCACATGCTGTATGTAGATAGATCCATGAAGGCTAGGTACAGTGGGCAGTGACTGGCGATAGTATACTTGCCTATGGTCAAGTGCAGATTCAGGCACTGTTCCACTGTACCCAGCCCTGAGTGAATACCATATTGGTGGGGGGACAGGGTGTTAGTTAGGCTTGCCCAGGATCCTTGGTGATTAGAAATTACCCTTCCTTGAATCTTAACAGTACTGTCAATAAGGGAGACAGGGCAGAAACATTTAGGAGACTGGATTTTTCCTTTCTTAAAAAGCAGTACTATAATAGGGAGAGCTCAGGAATGCGGGCTACAGCTAAACAGGGAGGTATGACATTAGTAATAACTCCCTGTGTATGGTTTATTATAAAGATTCTCACCCACTGGGTTTTACTCCAGTGGCATGCTTCACCACTGAGTCCTTGCTACAGATACTGGTATCGTATCTCAGCGGGCCCTACCTTGTTTATCCAAGGGATCTCATTGTGTGGTACTTGCCTCGGAGCGCCCACAATCATAGTATTGTCTTTTTATTCCCAGGGTCCCCTGACAAGGTCAAAAACATAATGCTGATGCAATAGAGTTTCATTATGTGCTCTGCATCAAAGATCTGGTCAACATGTTTCAGCATCCTGTGCCCATCTCAGGTCTTTTGGCTTTTGTCGGGCCAAACTACTGAGATCCCACACAGAGTAGTTAATTATTATATCGGATATTATCTCTTATTTCAGCCGCTTATTTGCTGCATAGTACATTAACTCTAGCCTTCATCCCAACATGCCTATATAGCCCTTCTAAGGCACTTCCCTGTCCGGTTCCTGTGGGTGAAAAGAGAGCTCATCAAGAAAAAATAATAATTTCTAGCCATTATAGCAATAAGTTTCATGTACACTACAAGTGTCTGAGTGGGCTGAGGAACAAATACGAGGCAAACTATGTGGTATACCGAGCGTAAGACCCTGGAGAAACTCATGGCAGAATTGCAATACTTTACCCTCTCATTTCAACCAACCGACAGCCCTTTCCATCCCTCACAGTATCCTGAGTGGGTAACCCTATGAGCAATTTTTACAAGAACATTTGCAACAAGCCAACAGAGTCCCTTTTTAGGGAGAGGCGAAGGACAACAGAGAGGGAAAACGAAGAGGGGAGCACAAGTGCAGTGGGAGAACGATCAACAGAGAGTACAGACACAAAATACAAGCAAAGAGTTAACACCGGGGACGGGTATGTGCGGTACCTAGTAGTCAACCAAAAAGAACAACCCGCTGAGTGAGGTGCAGTTACATGTTCTGAACAAAGGCCTTGACTTTCTACCAAACCCCTCACTGGACAGGTTCAAGCTGCATTACAAACTTGTGGAATTCGTCAGGAAGATTTTTTTTTTTTGTTTGAAAAGGCTTTATTGATATAATAAAGAAGAGCAAAGGACATAAGGAAGTAGGATACAAATACATGAGAAGCAAACACATGAACTCCTAATGTCAAAAAATTAAAGTGATCGAAAGCCAGTTTATGAATTTTAGAGGGAAGAAAGGGGGGAGGAAAGAAGAAAAGAGGGGAGAAAGTGAATGGGGAAAGAAGGAGAAATAACACACCTAGGCAATAAATGGGAGGTAAAAGCAGTAAAGGCAATCTGGAAGAAAAACAAAAAAGATTGAATACACAGCTCGATAAACATCTCAATAAAACAGTGGAGGAAACCTAAAACTGATAAACATCATCTGAAGATACACATAATAAAATATGAATACAATAGAGAGCAAATCCATTTAAGGGGGCATAAAATTCTCAGAAGTGATAGGGAACGGTTTCTTTGGTTTTGCTGAAATATCTAGATAAACAGTAAGGGGAAGCCAGTAAAGGTCAACATCACGAGACGGTTTGCAAGAGGAGGCGAAGGACACATCAAGTCTGTGAAAGTGACAAATGGAAATCCACCAATGCTGCTTGGAGACTTTTGCAAGGGTTTTCCAATTGGAGGAAATGTGCTGAAAAACGAGTGCAAGCATGAGATCAAAGAGACCAGAAGAATGTGATGGTAGAGTGAATGCATCAAACAGACTACCTAGGAAAAGAATAGAAGGTGAGAAAGGAACAAACAGAAACTGAGAAAATCTGAGAAATGCACTGCCAAACCTGTTTCCAAAGAATAGAGACTGTGGGACAATGGAATAACAAGTGTAGAAGATCAACATCTGGCGAATTGCAAGTCCAACAGGCAGAGTTAGAAGAAGAGGAGAAGCGAGAGAGGGAGATAGGAGAAAGATAGAGTCTGTGATATAGAAAGAAGAGAGATTGCGTAAGAGAGGCAGAGCGAGAAACTTTCAAGGATTTGAGCCAGAGTTTATCCCAGAGGTAAGTGGGCCAGACACAGCCCAGATCGGCCTCCCAAGAGAGTTCAACTTTGGATTTAGGACGGTCTGGGTTAGGGGAGGAGAAAAATTTGTAGACAAGGGACGCTTTAGGAAGAGTAGAAAGCAAAACCGAGAGAGGGGAAGGAGGATCAAGCGGTAACGTAGAAGGCAAAGAATAGTAGCGCTCGAGAATCACCCCCATGAGAATAGTATATTTATGCAAAAAAGAAGGCGGGCAAGAAAATTGAAGTCGGAAAAGTGGAAACAAACAGGGAGTAGTACCGTCAAAGATTTGATGAGTCCATATAATGCCTTTACGTCTCCAAGAAGACCAGCAAATAGGCCTGTTATTAACCAGAATAAGCGAATTATACCAAATGGGTGACGTAAAAAGGAATCACGGGAAACAGATGAACGGGAGAAGAGAGGACGCAGAAGGGAAGAAGTATGCTTGAATAACGGGAGAGAGTCATAAGGGGATTTTGAGGAGAAACGAATAAGCTCATCAAAAGAGAAAGGGGACAAAAAGATGCGTTCAATCGAGAGCCAGAGAGGTGAAAAAGGAGAATCCTCACTCGAAAGCCACCTTGAAGCCTGGCGAAAGGAGAAGGATTTGTGGTATAGATGAAAATCAGGGAAATTAATGCCACCATTAGACTTAGAACGACGAAGAGAGGAGAGAGAGATTCTGGACTTTTTGCCCTTCCAAAGAAATTTGGAGATGGAAGAATCAAGACGTTTGAAATAAACAGCAGGGATATGAACAGGAAGCATAGAGAGTGTATAAATAAGAATCGGAGCAACCATCATTTTAACAGAATGTAGCCTACCCCACCATGAAAGGCAGAGTGGATTCCATGAGGAGAACAATTGGTCAATACGCGAAAGGACAGAAGACATATTTAATTTGACCGAAGAAGCAGTAGAGTTAGAGAACCAAATCCCAAGGTATTTAATCTTGGCAGTATTCCAGGCGAAGCCTGTAGAGGAGAAAAGGTGAGGAAGACAGAACTTCGTCAAAGGGAGAATTTCGGTCTTATCCGAATTAATTTTATAACCAGATACAAGGGAGAACTCATGGAATTCAGCCAGTAAAGGAGGAACGGAGGACTCCGGGTCCGAAATGAACAAGAGGATATCGTCAGCGTAAGCGGAGAGTTTTAACTGTTGGTCGCCAAATGGGAAACCAGAGATAGAAGAGTTCTGACGAATAGAGGACAAAAAAGGTTCAAGGGCCAACACAAAAAGGAGTGGGGATAGAGGGCAACCCTGACGAACGCCTCTACGAAGATTGAAGGAGGCAGAAAGTTGACCATTGACAAGAACAAAAGCTTTGGGGGACGAATATAATAAAGAAACAAGAGATATAAATTTAGGACCAAAACCATGCCAGGCGAGGGAAGCAAATAAGAAGGACCAGTCAACTCGATCAAAAGCTTTCTCAGCGTCAACCGAAATGGCAGCCAAGGGAGATGGGAAAGAAGGAGCTTTATTTAGGACATTGAGAAAAAGACGAGAGTTGTCAGAGGTAAGTCTGCCCTTGATGAAACCACATTGTTCTTTGCCAATGAGATGTGGCATAAAGGAATCCAAACGCAAGGCAAGTAATTTGGCAAATAGTTTATAGTCAACATTGACTAACGAAATGGGGCGATAGTTCTTGCAAAACTTCAGGTCTCTACCGTCCTTTGGGATCAAACAAATGGTGGCATCTTGGAAAGTGCCTGCGGCAGAACCCAAAGACGCGAAAGACTGAAAAAGATTAAGAAGTTTAGGTAAAAGGAGATCAGAAAAATGGAGATAAAATTCCACCCAAAATCCATCAGGACCAGGAGTCTTACCTTTACTAAGGGAAGAGAGTACTACAGAAAGCTCATTAAGAGTAAGATCTGTGTCAAGGGGAGCGAAATTGAGATGAGAAGGAGAGAATCTAGGGAGTTTCTCAAAGTAAGCATTAAGTATAGAAGGCGAGGGAGGAGACTCTGGAGTGTAAAGCTGTTGGTAAAAGAGTTGAAATTGCTCAAGAATCTTGTTAGTCTCATGCAAAGGAGTATTATCCGATGAAAGAATAGATTCAATCCTAGTGCGTTCCTTACGAGCCTTAAGATAGTTGGCCAAAAGTTTACCAGACTTGTTGCGACCGCCGTAATACCGTGCGCTACTCCGAAGAAGTATAGAAGGTGCATTATCCGTAGAGAGTTTGTTAAAAGAAATTTTAGCGCGCAGGAGCTCTGATGACCTACATTTAGCAGAAGAGGTGTAGAATTGATGTTCCAGTTTTTTGATATGGGCGAGAAAAGATTTCCGTTTCTGAAGAAACTGCTTCTTCTTCCGAGAAACAAAGTCGATAATGAACCCTCGCGCCGTAGCTTTAAAAGAGTCCCAAAGAGTATGAGTATGAATATCAGTGGTAGAATTGGTAAGAAAGAAATCGTCTGTAAAAGCTTGAAAGGAAGAAGAGAAATTGGGATCAGTGAGGAGTGAGGAATTGAATCTCCACCGGGAGGATTTAGACTGAGGGGGAAGTAGATCAATATCCGTAATGATGGGAGCGTGATCTGAAATTACAATAGGTTCAATAGAGGAAGAAACAAGAGTTTGAGTGAGAGGTTGAGAAAGGAAGATGTAATCCAGTCTAGAGGAAGATGCGTGAGGGTGTGAAAAAAAGGAGTAATCAAGAGTGTCAGGATGGACAATTCGCCAGGAGTCTGAAAGGTTAGTTTGGGATATAGTGTCCAGAAATTGCTTGTGCGGTTTGTGGGGAACAAAGCGTACGGTGGACCTCCGATCCAAAAAGGGATCAACAACTTGATTGCAGTCACCACCTAAAAGGAAAAAATCATCTCTATATTGTATGCATTTGCTTGTGATGAGGGGCCAAAACAAACAGTCAGGCTGGGTAGGTCCATAAACATTAAAGACAGTTAGAGAAATGGAATTAAGCAATAATTTAGCCAAAATCCAGCGACCCTCTGAATCCTTCTCCTCCGACAAAACCTTACACTTAAGTTTTTTAAGAACCAAAATAGCAACTCCATTTTTCTTATTCTCAGTTGGCGAGAATAAGACAGTACCCACCCAACTCTTCTTTAGTTTAAGAGATTCAACATCATTGAGGTGAGTTTCTTGCAAAAGAACAATATCCGGGTTATAGGAGGACAAATGGGATAGCACTCTTTGTCTCTTAATGGGATTAATAAAACCCTTTACATTCCATGAAATAACTCTAAATTATAAACCAAGGTAAATATGATAAGGCAAGTAAGACAAATTAAAAACATTTTGCAAAGAGAAGAAAAAGAAAGAGGAGCGAGTAGAAGTGTACAAAGAGAGTCAAAAAACCCTTAGAGAAAGAAAAGGACAACAAACAGGAGAGGAAGGAAGAACAGTAAATGCTTTGCAAGGAGAAGTGAGAAGAGAATAGACTGACGGAACACACACTAGAAAAAGAAAAACCTATGATCAAAAAAGAAAGTAGATTGAGAAAAAGGAAGCCAAGGTTCAGGAAGGAAGAATCCAAATTATGGAGGACATTGGAAAGGACCAAGAGGAAAAGAAGAAAAAGGAAAGGAAAGAAGAAAGGGAAAGAGGGAATACAGAAGAGACAGTACAGATCCAAAAGGACAACTGAAATGAACATACCTGAGGGGAACAAACAACAAGAACATCTTCAGGAAGATTTGACGTTGTGCTTTCTTCCATGATGTAAAGGACACTACTGATAAGGGTGATACAGAGCTTAAGCATTTTTTTTCTTTCAACCCTCTAACCTCGGCATTCCTGTTGAAATCTTGTCCTTTGAATAGGCAGTTCTTAAGGAATTAGACTCACTTGATCAGGACAGCAAAACACCTTTCAGAATAAGTCTCATGAGGAGAATAAAAGCACTCAGAGAACTGAGTGGTGATTGCACTGGTAGATAAAGGAGAGGCTGTGGTCTCGCAGACAAGAGAGGATTACAGACTAGCAGGGACACGCCTCCTAGAAGAGGAAAGGAACTATCAGAAGATCAACTCAGATCCACACCCAGGCTTACTCTAGAAATTGGCTGCATGGTATAGGAAGCTGAGACAGGGGGGCTTGATAATAGAAGGCGAGGGGCATTTCCTGAGAAACAAAGATTCAGTTACACCATATGTTTGCACCCGCACCTAAGCTTCATAAGAATGCGAGACTACCCGCTGGCCAACCTATTGTGTAAGATATCAGGTCAGTTTCAGAACCGTTTGCATAATTTTGTGACACTTTCCTGAGACTTCTGGTACAAACAACTCCAACATAGCTACACCATACGTAAGGTGTATTGATCCTATTGAGAGATGTTTGATTTTACCATGACAAACAAAATGCTGGTAAGCTTTGGCATAGAGAGCATGTACATGGGCCTTCCCCAAGAAAAGACACTGCAAGTTCTGGAACTCATATTGTTCCAGGAGTCTTGGACATAAAGCACATTGTGCCACTTCATGCTAGAATGTGCCAGAATGGCACTGATGGATAATGTCTTAAAATTTGAAGGGACTCTCTATAAACAGATATATAGTACATCAATGGGGAGTACCTTCACTCTTAGGGCTCCATTACGATATCGGGCGGATTGCCTCCGCCAGGGTGGCGGTGGCCACCGCCACCCTGGCGGAGGCAATCCGCCCGACAACCACTCTCGTTTTCCCCTCCGCCTGATTAGGATGGCGGAGGGGACAATGGCGGACGGAAAGACCGTCCGCCGCTTTACCGCCGCGGTCGCCCTGCGACCGCGGCGGTAATAGATTAAAATGGTGGCGGTGTCCAATGGACACCGCCAGCCATATTACAATGGCAATATGTAGAGGCCTTTCCGCGGCGGCAATGCCGCCACGGAAAGGCAGGCGGAGATTGGTGCGGGGGCCCCCTGCAGGGCCCCCAGGTTGCCACCACTGTCGGGGGGGCACATGGGGGGTACCTATGGTACCCCCCCACATTTGCATATGCAAAGCGGCAGGCACCGCGCGGTGCCTGCCGCTTTGCATATGCAAATGCAAAAAAGCATTTTTCACATTGTGGCGGGCGGTGCAGAGTGCACGCCCGCCACAATGCTAAAACTACAGGATGTGCCCGCCACTGTGGCGGGCACATCCTAATTCCCCCCACGGGACCCCCGCCCTTATGGCGGGCGGTCCCGTTCTGCGATAGGGTGGCGGGCGGACAATGTCCGCCCGTCATCCTAATGGAGCCCCTAGTGTGGCAGGACTGTACTTATATAATTTTGAAAGGAAGTTTAATCTGACTAAAACTAATTCCTTTTGGGACAGGATTCTTGTTTGAAAGAAATACATCAACAATAACTTCTTGGTCTGAAAAGTGACTTGGATTCTATTGTACACTTTTATCCCAGGCTTAATAACCAGGATCGATGTAAAGATTTTGTGTACTAGCATTGTTAATAAATCTGAACTTATGTTTCTAGATGTAAACATCTTTGCAGGAGAAGGGGGACTGTATACGACCACACATCACAAACCAACCGACAAGAACAACCTATCAAGGTATGACAGCTTTCACCCTAGATCAGTAAGGGAAAATAAAACTATATGGCCAGTTCCTATGGTCAAGGAGGGATTGAACAAAGGTGGAAGATTATGATTTGATTTGATTTGATTGGCATATTTGTAGATGTAAACATCTTTGCAGGAGAAGGGGGACTGTATACGACCACACATCACAAACCAACCGACAAGAACAACCTATCAAGGTATGACAGCTTTCACCCTAGATCAGTAAGGGAAAATAAAACTATATGGCCAGTTCCTATGGTCAAGGAGGGATTGAACAAAGGTGGAAGATTATGATTTGATTTGATTTGATTGGCATATTTGTAGAACGCAAGAATGCCAGAGGGCATCTTGGTGCTAGAAACAGAAGATCTGAGCAGTGCTGGCAGGATATACAAGATGGATCAGTTGTTAAAGAGCATGGTTTTTAGCGCCTTTCTGAAAAATAAGTGAAAAGCTGCTCTTTATGGAAGTGGGCAGCTGGTTCCAGATCTTCACTAATCCTAGCAAGAAGCTTCTTCAGCCCCAGCAGGCCCTCTTAAACTTGGGTGTCTGCAGAAGTTTTGTATGGGAAGATCTTAACCTTCTGGTTGGCGCGTACCATTTCAGATGCGTCCTCAAGAATTGTGGCCCTGTACCCTGTAGAGCTTTAAAGGCCAAACATTTAAACTCAATCCTCTATTTCACTGAGAGCTAATGGAGGGCTCTTAAACCGTGGGAGACTGATTTCAACCTAGGAATATCTAATCTGGCTGCAGCATTTTGCAAATGCTGCAGTCTAAGTAGATGTTGGGATTGAATCCCCATGTATAGGACATTCCCGTAATCCAATCTCGAAAAGGACAATGCTGTACCCAAAGTTTTGATTGCATCTGGAGGGATAAATGGACGGATTTGTCTGATAATTTTTAAGATGAACCAGATGGCATAGTAGACCCTATTGATCAGACGCTTGAAAGTTAGTTTGTCATCAAAGATGACTCCAAGATTTTTGACGTAAGACACTGGGGTTGGACAATCGCCCAGATTGGCAAGCCACTATCTGGGCGACCAGAAGGATGAATCCAAGCACAACAGCAAGAGCATGTACATGGGCCTTCCCCAAGAAAAGACACTGCAAGTTCTGGAACTCATATTGTTCCAGGAGTCTTGGACATACAGCGCATCGTGCCACTTCATTATAGAATGTGCCAGAATGGCACTGATGGATAACGTCTTAAAATTTGAAGGGACTCTCTATAAACAGATACATAGTACATCAATGGGAAGTATTTTGTTATAGTATTTTTTTATAGTTTTTCCTGCTTTCAGTTTCAGGCAGTTGGACTGCATCTATTAGTTGACTTGCGGCATGTAGCCGTAAAAACAAGATCCAAAGAACAAGTGAGGAAAAAAATGCAGCTAAGAAACTATGCAGAACATATTATTAGGCAGATACAAAAACGAGCACGACAGGGACACTCTGTTGGATACAGCACGAAAAGAAAAGACTGAGGCAAGTCTTATCTGAGTCCCAACATACAATGCAAGGTTTAATTAGGAGACAAGAACCATCAGAAAACATTGGTATCTCCTGAATACATGGTCCATTAATTTTGAAAAGCCTCTCTTTTCACATAAAAGGATTAGGAACCATAGGCATATTCTAGTACAAACCCAGTATTGCCCTAAGCAGGAACATCAGATTCATACACAGACACACTGGACCCTCCCCAAGATTACAGGACATTTTCCCGGTGGCCAGTGCAGTGTGTGCCACCTAACAATACATACAGCATCACTGGATCTTGATTTAGGTAAATGTTGGGTTCTAAGATGACATACAAACTGTAACTCAACCTACGTCATCCATATGATAACCTGCCCCTGAAAATTGAGGTATGTGGGGATGACATGTAGGAATAGGGGAGCATAGAGTTAATTGGGTGCTGTACAAACACACAACAAAAATGGCCAAAAAATATATTACCAAAGGTTATAAAGTAACATACCTGAAGTGGGTTGCACTGGAACAACTAGAAAAAGGTACAAGGAACCCTAGAACATACTTTTTGAGAAAGAAAAATGCTCAGTGTTCCGCCACCTTACCCACCTAGTAGGGATGAATGAAGATTTTCCTTGGGCACTGATGAACAAATGATCTTTCTAAGGGAACATGTTTACTAGGGATACAATTGTGATAATGACTTTAAAACAGATTCAACGCTCATGGTTAAACCACTTTAATAGGAGTATCTCATTAAAGAGGGAATGGAACCCCAAGAATTCATTCCCAGGAAGGGGCACAAATTATACATTAGTCCCCAGTAGTAATAAATATTTAAATACATAAAGGATCCCTCCCATGAATCACCTTTGAGACGGGCATAAACTCCTGAGATTGCACGGGGCTCAAAACATTTTTCAGCATTTTTTTTGCACACAATGACATGGAATTAATACACGTGCATGTTATATATGGATAGGTTTAATTACATGAAAGGTGTTTAAAAAAATGTAAACACACAAATGGAGAGAGGGAGGAAAAGCCACTATATGTCCTCCCTAGGCTAAACACTCCAGCACAATAAGGTACTGCAGCTAGACTGTTAGACCTGGCATCATTGGCATGAGTCTCTCCTCCATTTTTTCTGTTTGCCTCCTCTGTTTACGATGTTTTTGCTGGTAAATGCTTTGGGCACTGTGCCACTGCTGATCAGTACCACAGTGCAAGTGCTCCCTATGTGAAATTGCTGTATTGATTGAATTCCATGTCTGGCTTATTTGGTTTACTGTCAGTCCCTAGTAGAGTGCACCAGGAGTGCCAGGGCTTGTAAATACAAATGCTGCTAGTGGGCCTGCAGCACGTGTTGTGCCACCCACAAGAGCGGCCTAGTAAAAGTATATCTGAAGGTCTACCATTGCTAGACCACGTGCAGTCTGGTACTGTCACGCAGACTGCGCAAGTACACCTACTTGCCAGTCCCTAAACCTTCCCTTAACTTCATGTTAGTCACCCCTATGGTAGGCCCACGGGCAGGGTGCATTGTAAGCATAAGGTAGGACAAGCCTGACAAAGTTGGCATGTCCTAATAGTGAATTACAGCCATATTCGTTTTTCACTAGTGTAAGGTAACCTGCTCTCCATCAGTTAGAATGGGCTGCCAGGATTATTAATGCTATAATCCTAGCGGGCTCGGGGAGCATGGTGCAATGTCGAGTTTGGTATACCTGAACTCAGGGTTTAATAACGCATCCGTTTGTGTGGATGGTTTTTGGACTCTGTGTTTGAAAATAGCACTTTTAGAAAGTAGCTATTTTCTTGTCTAACTGTCTACCGGTCTCTGCTGGTTCTGGTGTGCGTGTGACAGGAGCTGGGTGGCTCCAGAGGTCTGAATGAGTCAGTGTGGGGTGAGTGGGACATTTGCATTGAGAGTAGGGGAAGAGTAGCTCCTGATAGCCTGCCCTGCCTGATACAATGCTGGCTCCGCCCCCCTGCCGGGCGGCTGATGACTCTGTGCCTGCCTGGGACTTTCCTGGCCCACCTCCTGCCGGGCAACTGATGGCCCTGCCCCTGCCAGTGACAATGCTGGCTCCGCTCCTGCTGGGCGGCTGAAGACTCTGCCCTGCACAGTGAATAGGCCAGGTGCCTCGGCCTGGCAACACCCACAACAAACCCGAGATGGGGGGGAATTCCCCTGCATGGACAAAGGGATCAAAGCCAAAAAGGGGTATAAGAGAAGGACCCCTGAACCAAGAATTAAGATCACTTCTGACAAGGAAACCTGAACCAAGGACAAGAAGCCTGCTGATCTAAGGACTGCCTACCCCTTCTGCCAGAGTGCTGTTTGTTGGGGGGATCCTGCATTGCTTCTTTATTTTTGCCAAGGAACCAGGAGAGAGGAACTGTGTGTGTACTCTCAATCTTTGCTAAGAAAATCTCCAAGGGCTGGAAGAGTGCCAGTCTCCTGTTGAAGTCACAGGGCTAAAGGACTTCATCTGCTTAAAGTGCTGTTTGCTGGAACTTGTGACTCCAGCACCTCTGAAAGAATCCAGCAATCTCGACGCCGACGGACGCCGCCGAATCCAGCTCGACATCGTGAGTAACGGCTCCAGTGTCCCGCTTCCTCGACGCCGGCCGCCGGGCCCGATCGACGCCAGCAACAACGCCAGTGAGTAGTGAGTTCGGCTCCAGCTCCAAGTGACCTCGTGTCTGCACCGCTGCTGATCGCATCGACTTCGAGCCCTCTCGACGCCGTGAGCGCTGCTCACTCTTGCAACATCGACATCGACGACGCCGTATCCTGCTTCGCTTCGTGAGCGCTGCTCCTGCCTGACTTCGGTCGACGCCGCTGCAGATCGCCCCGACTCCGAGGCCCGATCGACGCCGAAGACGCGACGCCGGACATCTCGACGCCGCTGATCATCGAGTGCTTCACTTTTCCAAGGTACTGTGTTGTGGGGGTCTGTGCGACTCCGGGCTCGACGTAGCGCTCCTCGCGGTCGACGCCGAACCTTTGGACTAACTTTGCCTCGACGTCGTGTGACTCCCGTGTGGGTTACATTGTTGCCAAGAACTGTGTTTTAGAGAAGAAGAGTTGCTTTTGATACTAAAGACTTTGTGCTAAGAAGAAACTACGCTTGAACTATTATTTTTCCTTCAAAGAGTATTTATTAAGATTGTGGTATATTTTTGTCGTTATTTGGTCTTGTGCTAAGCCTTATATAAAAATCCTTATTTTTATAATGCTACTGTGTCGTGTCCGTTTGTAGTGTATTCACTTTATTACTGTATGTGGTCATAAATGCTTAACGCACTGCCTCTGAGATAAGCCTGTCTGCTTTGCCAAGCTACCAAGGGGGTGAGCAGGGGTTATCTAAGTGTGTGATCCCCTTGCCCCGACTAGAAAAGGTGTGTCCCTATTTGTCAGAAGTGTATACCTCTGCCAACTAGAGACAGACGCTTCTAACATTGGTGGGTCAGCGGTGAGGATTTGAACTTTGCATTTATGACCCATGTGCAGTGATTAGTGTACGCTACATAGTGAAAGCAGACCATAGCGCAGCCACAATCTAATTTGGAAGGATTCTATTTTTGTTCTCCGCTTTCCTGGAGCTTGATTTTTGAAACTGCCAGTTTTGACCATGAGTGATGCCGGAGTCACTGCCCCTGTTATTGTGGAGGAATTTGATAGGAGTAAGATCAACGACGATCAGTTAAAGGATCTGAAATCCTTTTGCAAGCAATTTAAAGTTCCTACCACAGGCTGCAAAAACAATCCAGAATATTTCAAAGCATTGCAGGCCTGGGTAGAGGCCAGAGATCCCTCTGACGCGGTGGTGGTACCGCCAGGGGAAGGGGAGGAGGAGGTGCCAGTGAATGGGCCCACATCCCCTCCTGGCAGCAGTGTTTCCTCCAAGGGTCTTTCTCCTGAAGAAAGAGAAGAAAGGGAGAAAGAGCGAGCTTACAACATGGAAATGGCAAAACTTAAGATAAATGGGCAGTTGGAAATAGAGAATGCAAGAGGCAGGAGAGAAGCTGATATGGAGATCAAAAGGTTAGAGTTTGAAAGAGAGAAGTTAGCTTTTGAGCGTGATCCAGGATGAGGGAGTTGGAGCTCAAAGCTAAAGAGTTAGAATTGAATCCCTCTGGTGGCAGCATCCCATCTGTGCCTGCAGAAAGTAGGTTTTATTTTCCTAAAGATGTGATCAAAGATTTTCAGAAGAATGAAGATATTGGTCAATGGTTTAAAGCATATGAGTTAGCATTGTTGGCCCACCGGGTCCCTGAGAAGGATTGGGGAGCGGGGTTGTGGGGTCGCTTTGTGAATGAGGGAAGAGATACCCTGTTAGACATGCCTGTTGAGGATAGGATGTCTTATGCTCATATGAAAGATGCTTTAATGTTAAGGTATGGCCTAACCCCAGAAAAGTACAGACAGGCCTTTAGAGAATGTAAGAAGTTGCCTGGTACGACGTGGGTGGAATATGTGTCATATTTTTGCAGAGCCATGGATGGTTGGGTAAAGGGCAGCAAAGTGGAAATTTATGATGCTCTTTATGATTTGTTTGCTTGGGAGCACTTGTCTAATAACTGTTTTCCAGAGCTGCGCCAGCACCTTATTGATAGCAAGATATCTAACCCTAGAAAACTTGCTGAGGAGGCGGACCGCTGGGTCAGTACCAGGGTCCACAAGGGTCCAGTGGGAGACTCAGCCAAAGGTGGGCAGGGTCCCCAGCAGAAGAGTAGGGGGGACAAGGGTAAACAGAAGGAGTTCCAGAAAGGGCCCCAAAGTAATCCCCAAGGGAACCAAGGGAAGGGTTCCCAGCCTCCCCCAGATAAGAAATCAGAGGCCCCGACAGGTAAACCTGTTCGTAGGGGCCCAATGACCTGCTTCGCTTGTAAGCAGGTGGGACACCGTTTTTATGATCCTCAGTGTCCCTTGAAGAACTCTACTGCACCACCACGTGCAGCTCCCCGTCAGTTGGGGAGTGAGCCCTGGGAGGGGAGGAGATGGTTGCCCATGGTGGGGAGGGTCCCGCAGAGATGTCCCTGGTCTCTCTAGGAGACATGGAATTGTCCCTCCACCCCCTCTGCCTAGTAACACTAAGAAATATAGGCAGTGGGTGACCATTATTGGCCATAGAGTGGAAGCTCTCAGAGACACCGGAGCGAGTGTGACAGCTGTCAAGTGTCACTTGGTGTCCAGAGAGCAGGTTGTTCCCCACGCATTCTACCCTGTGATAGCTGCTGACAACTCCCAGCGAGAGTGTGAGGTAGCTCAAGTTTCCTTTGAATGGGGGGGAGTTTCAGGTACTCTTCAAGTTGCTGTAAGGCCCGCCATGCCTGTTGATTGTCTCCTGGGCAATGATTTAGAAGACTCCCCTTGGGCTAAGGTGGAGAGGGAGACACATTTGAAAATGTTGGGTGTGCCAGAGTGGGTGTGTGCAACCACTCGATCCATGACAGCAAGTAAGGGTGTTGATGGGGTTCTGGAGCCTGAAAGAATGGCCCAGGACCCAGCTGTGAAGAGAAGAGGCAGGGGGCGCGGGAAACCGTCCCCCGTAGTTCCCGTGGTCCAGGAGGAGGCAGACCTTGAGGGGTATGCCCTGGAACCCACAGGTGAACAAGTTGCTGAACTGGGAGACCTGCCCGAGCTGACCCACTGGCAGCAGGATGGTGGTCCCTCCAGGGAGGAATTCTGTGCGGAACAGAAAGTGTGCCCTTCTCTTGTGGGTATGAGGCAGCAGGCCTCAGCCCAAACCTCAGGTGATCAGTCAGGGTGACATTTTGTTTACTGGGAGAACGACCTCCTGTATAGCGAGCCTAAGGCTGCTGAGCCTGGGTCAGCCCGTGTGCTGGTGGTACCCCAGCGCTTCAGAGCCTTCCTACTGGGTTTGGCTCATGACGTTCCTTTAGCTGGACATCTGGGGCAGGACAAGACCTATGACAGGCTTGTCACCCATTTTTATTGGCCTCAGATGAGAAGGGATACAGATATACATTGCAAGACCTGTCAAACTTGCCAAGCAAGTGGAAAAAGCGGGCGGAAGCAGAAGGCTCCTCTCCAACCTTTTCCCGTGGTCAGTACCCCCTTTGACCGGGTGGGGATTGACATTGTTGGGCCCCTGGACCCCAAGACAGCCCTAGGCAACAGGTTCATCCTGGTCTTGGTGGACCATGCCACACGGTACCCGGAAGCCATCCCTCTCAGAACAGTGACGGCCCCCGTGGTGGGACGGGCACTGATGGGTGTTTTCTCCCGAATGGGGTTCCCCAGAGAGGTGGTGTCAGACCGGGGCACCAACTTCATTTCCAACTATATGAAGTCTCTGTGGAAGGAGTGTGGGGTAACCTACAAGTTCACCACTCCTTACCACCCTCAAGGTAATGGGTTGGTTGAGAGATTCAGCCGTACCCTTAAAGGCATGATTATGGGTCTTGAAGAACCAATGAGGCGTAAATGGGACGTCCTCTTGCCATGCCTGTTGTTTGCTTACCGTGAGGTGCCGCAGAAGTCTCTAGGGTTCAGCCCCTTTGAGCTTTTGTATGGACACCCGGTAAGAGGACCTTTGAGTCTGGTCAAAGAAGGCTGGGAGCAATCTCCCAGGAAACCTCCCCAGGATGTATACAGTTACATGCTGGCCTTTAGGAACCAGACCAGGCGCTTCAGAGATCTTGCTCAGGCAAATCTGGAGGCCAGCCAGGAGGAGATGAAGCGGTGGTACGACCAGAAGGCCACTCTGGTAGAGCTTCAGCCTGGACAGAAAGTTTGGGTTATGTCCCCTGTGGAACCTTGTGCGCTCAAGGACAGGTGGACTGGACCATTTAAAGTTGTGGAGAAAAAGAGCAATGTCACCTACATGGTGGACTTGGAATCTCCCAGGAACCCCTTGCGGGTCCTGCATGTCAACCGTTTAAAGCCCCACTTAGAAAGGTCCGAAGTGGGCATGCTCCTAGCTACAGATGCTGGAATGGAGGAGGAGAGTGAGCCTCTTCCTGACCTCCTGTCTGCAAAAGAGCAAGATGGGTCAGTGGATGGTGTTGTCCTCTCTGACACACTGACCCCTGAACAGCAGCAGGATTGTCGCCAACTGTTGGGACAATTCCCTGATCTGTTTTCCTTGATTCCTGGCGTCACTCAGTGGTGTGTCCATGATGTGGACACCGGGGACAGCACTCCTGTCAAGCACAAGGCTTACAGAGTGACTGACAAGGTCAGAGCATACATCAAGGAGGAGGTCTCCAAAATGTTTGCCTTAGGGGTGGTTGAGTCCTCTAGCAGTCCTTGGGCCAGCCCAGTGGTCTTGGTCCCAAAGGCTGCAGCGCCTGGTGCTTCACCGGAACTTCGGTTCTGTGTGGATTACCGAGGACTCAATTCAGTCACCAAGACTGACGCGCACCCCATCCCCAGAGCTGATGAGCTCATAGATCGGTTGGGGGCTGCCCGGTACCTTAGTACGTTTGATCTAACGTCTGGGTACTGGCAGATCGCCTTGACTGATGGGGCAAAAGAGAGGTCAGCATTCTCCACACCAGATGGGCACTACCAGTTCCGGGTTATGCCCTTTGGGATGAAGAATGCCCCTGCCACCTTCCAGAGGTTGGTCAACCAGGTCTTGGCTGGACTGGAGGATTTCAGTGCCGCCTACCTGGACGACATCGCAGTGTTCAGCGCCAGCTGGGAGGAACACTTGCGCCACCTCCAGGAAGTGTTGTTGGCCCTGCGCAGAGCAGGCCTCACAATCAAAGCCAGTAAGTGCCAGATTGGGCAGGGTTCAGTGGTGTACTTGGGGCACAAAGTAGGGAGCGGCAAGGTGGCCCCCCTGCAACCCAAGATTGATACCATCCTGGAATGGGCACCGCCCAAAACCCAGACTCAGGTGAGAGCCTTCTTGGGTCTCACGGGTTACTACAGGAGGTTCGTCAAGGATTATGGTAACATTGTGCACCCCTTGACTTCGCTGACTTCCAGGAAGCAGCCACGACTTGTGATCTGGACTGACGCCTGTCAGACGGCCTTTGACACCCTGAAAACTGCAATGTGCACAGCACCCATACTCCAGGCACCCGACTTTTCTAAAGAATTTGTTGTCCAGACGGACGCTTCAGAGCATGGCGTGGGGGCTGTTCTAGCTCAGGTGAATGAAGAGGGCCGAGACTTACCTGTAGCCTTCATCAGTAGGAGGTTACTTCCCAGGGAACAGAGGTGGAGTGCGATAGAGAGAGAAGCATTTGCTGTGGTCTGGGCGCTGAAGAAGCTAAGACCCTACCTGTTTGGGACTCACTTCCGGGTTCAGACAGACCACAGGCCCCTCAGATGGTTGATGCAGATGAGGGGTGAGAATCCAAAGCTGTTGAGGTGGTCCATTTGGGGATGGACTTCACGGTGGAACACCGCCCTGGCACAGATCACGCCAATGCTGATGGTCTGTCCAGATTTTTCCGCCTTAGTGATGAGGACTCCCTAGGGTAAGGGTAGTTCTCCCCACATTTCAGCTGGAGGGGACACGTGATAGACCTGGCATCATTGAGTCTCTCCTCCATTTTTTCTGTTTGCCTCCTCTGTTTACGATGTTTTTGCTGGTAAATGCTTTGGGCACTGTGCCACTGCTGATCAGTGCCACAGTGCAAGTGCTCCCTATGTGAAATTGCTGTATTGATTGAATTCCATGTCTGGCTTATTTGGTTTACTGTCAGTCCCTAGTAGAGTGCACCAGGAGTGCCAGGGCTTGTAAATACAAATGCTGCTAGTGGGCCTGCAGCACGTGTTGTGCCACCCACAAGAGCGGCCTAGTAAAAGTATGTCTGAAGGTCTACCATTGCTAGACCACGTGCAGTCTGGTACTGTCACGCAGACTGCGCAAGTACACCTACTTGCCAGTCCCTAAACCTTCCCTTAACTTCATGTTAGTCACCCCTATGGTAGGCCCACGGGCAGGGTGCATTGTAAGCATAAGGTAGGACAAGCCTGACAAAGTTGGCATGTCCTAATAGTGAATTACAGCCATATTCGTTTTTCACTATTGTAAGGTAACCTGCTCTCCATCAGTTAGAATGGGCTGCCAGGATTATTAATGCTATAATCCTAGCGGGCTCGGGGAGCATGGTGCAATGTCGAGTTTGGTATCCCTGAACTCAGGGTTTAATAACGCATCCGTTTGTGTGGATGGTTTTTGGACTCTGTGTTTGAAAATAGCACTTTTAGAAAGTAGCTATTTTCTTGTCTAACTGTCTACCGGTCTCTGCTGGTTCTGGTGTGCGTGTGACAGGAGCTGGGTGGCTCCAGAGGTCTGAATGAGTCAGTGTGGGGTGAGTGGGACATTTGCATTGAGAGTAGGGGAAGAGTAGCTCCTGATAGCCTGCCCTGCCTGATACAATGCTGGCTCCGCCCCCCTGCCGGGCGGCTGATGACTCTGTGCCTGCCTGGGACTTTCCTGGCCCACCTCCTGCCGGGTAACTGATGGCCCTGCCCCTGCCAGTGACAATGCTGGCTCCGCTCCTGCTGGGCGGCTGAAGACTCTGCCCTGCACAATGAATAGGCCAGGTGCCTCGGCCTGGCAACACCCACAACAAACCCGAGATGGGGGGAAATTCCCCTGCGTGGACAAAGGGATCAAAGCCAAAAAGGGGTATAAGAGAAGGACCCCTGAACCAAGAATTAAGATCACTTCTGACAAGGAAACCTGAACCAAGGACAAGAAGCCTACTGATCTAAGGACTGCCTACCCCTTCTGCCAGAGTGCTGTTTGTTGGGGGAATCCTGCATTGCTTCTTTATTTTTGCCAAGGAACCAGGAGAGAGGAACTGTGTGTGTACTCTCAATCTTTGCTAAGAAAATCTCCAAGGGCTGGAAGAGTGCCAGTCTCCTGTTGAAGTCACAGGGCTAAAGGACTTCATCTGCTTAAAGTGCTGTTTGCTGGAACTTGTGACTCCAGCACCTCTGAAAGAATCCAGCAATCTCGACGCCGACGGACGCCGCCGAATCCAGCTCGACATCGTGAGTAACGGCTCCAGTGTCCCGCTTCCTCGACGCCGGCCGCCGGGCCCGATCGACGCCAGCAACAACGCCAGTGAGTAGTGAGTTCGGCTCCAGCTCCAAGTGACCTTGTGTCTGCACCGCTGCTGATCGCATCGACTTCGAGCCCTCTCGACGCCGTGAGCGCTGCTCACTCTTGCAACATCGACATCGACGACGCCGTATCCTGCTTCGCTTCGTGAGCGCTGCTCCTGCCTGACTTCGGTCGACGCCGCTGCAGATCGCCCCGACTCCGAGGCCCGATCGACGCCGAAGACGCGACGCCGAACATCTCGACGCCGCTGATCATCGAGTGCTTCACTTTTCCAAGGTACTGTGTTGTGGGGGTCTGTGCGACTCCGGGCTCGACGTAGCGCTCCTCGCGGTCGACGCCGAACCTTTGGACTAACTTTGCCTCGACGTCGTGTGACTCCCGTGTGGGTTACATTGTTGCCAAGAACTGTGTTTTAGAGAAGAAGAGTTGCTTTTGATACTAAAGACTTTGTGCTAAGAAGAAACTACGCTTGAACTATTATTTTTCCTTCAAAGAGTATTTATTAAGATTGTGGTATATTTTTGTCGTTATTTGGTCTTGTGCTAAGCCTTATATAAAAATCCTTATTTTTATAATACTACTGTGTCGTGTCCGTTTGTAGTGTATTCACTTTATTACTGTATGTGGTCATAAATGCTTAACGCACTGCCTCTGAGATAAGCCTGTCTGCTTTGCCAAGCTACCAAGGGGGTGAGCAGGGGTTATCTAAGTGTGTGATCCCCTTGCCCTGACTAGAAAAGGTGTGTCCCTATTTGTCAGAAGTGTATACCTCTGCCAACTAGAGACAGCCGCTTCTAACATAGACCAAGTAAAGGACTTCTTCTCCTTTCCAGGAAAGTCAAGTCAGAGCCCTATTTGGACATCAAATGAATTATGTTAGACCCCATGTGAAGACCAACCAACCTGGTAAAAGTTAGAAATACCTTGTGTTACCCAGGTGTATCACCTTTAATGTTGGGGTATATCTAAAATCATCAATGAGATGGGAAGTGAGGACAATCGCTCAATCCATCTCCCTAAGCCAACATGCTTCTTCCACTATAGTTAGCCTATATGGGTATTAGGTATTCTTCAGAGCCAAGGATCCCTAGTGGACCTGCCTATTCGCCAAAAAGCAAAATTTGGCGAAACCAAGAACCCAGGTTAATTCTACCAGGGGGCATATTTAAAGGAGATTGAGCCTTCGTAATGTCACTTTTTTTGATCTTCCGGTGGCACAATGCCCTGCTCCATACTTACAAAGCGGTGTTAAGCCACTTTGTGTGACTTAATGCTGCTTTGTAAATATCACCCCCTTTCACACAGGTGTCTGAGTGAAAGGGGGATGCAATGGGTGTTGCTGTGATGGTTCCACCACAACACCTATTGTTTTTTTATACTGCCCCAGATTTACAAGGATCTGTAAATCTGTAAATCTGAGGCAGTGACAAAAACTTAGGTCACTGAATAGCAGGTGTTAGATGGGGGCAATGAGAGGAAACAACTTTCATTTTCCCTCTTTTTCTCTCTTTCTGTGTGTGCTGCACACACGGAAAGAGCAAATCGCCTTTAAAGATTGTTTATGTGTTTATGTGAAGGTGTCACTTCCTGCACATAAACAATCATCCCAGCAAAACAAACATCTTTGCACCATGATGCAAGAGTGCCTGCATTGCAGGGAATCATCCATGTAACGCAGGCCACCTGGCACTATTGCACCAAGGTGTCAGTGTTGGTAGTAGGCAGCTTGTTTTAGTGCAACGGAAAACACAGGGGTGCGCAGCATTCTTGTAAATACAGCGCATCCCTGCATTTTTTATTTGAAGCAGTGCAGCGCTGCTAAATTGTGTGCAGCGCAGCGCTGCCCCATTACCTTGGAAATATCTTCCTTGGACGTAAGAATATTACACCCTAATTTAGAGGATACCAACTCCATGGTCTGGAAAGACGATGTCCTTTTAAGTCACACACTCATCGTGGGGCCATGGTCCCTGAAAATCTGCAATGACTGCACAGTCTCCCAGACAATGAAACCTAGCAGCTGATGTGTGATGATTCCTCTTCCACAAGATTGGTTTTCCCACATAATCTGACAGAATTCCTGTGACGTCCAACCGAGACTCTGACTTGACTCTCTGAATAGAAGAAGACGTCCCTTTCTTGCTTGCGCTACTGTACCTTTTTGTGCTGGAGATTAAAAAAAATCCCAGTAGACACAGTCATGCATGTACGCGGCTGACCTAACCGGGTCACATGACCCAGTAATAGCTGAGCGCGAAGGCAGATGAAAAGGTCTGGCTGAAAGATCCTGTATGAAAGTATGTATATGTATCTTAATCCAAAGGAAGGAAAAACAAATGTTTTGATTAATGGAGGATACCTGCAACTGCTGAAAACCCTGCCTGACCACAATAGTTCTACCAATCCAATAAAAACCTTGCCAGCCCTACCTTTGGCACTTCAGCATTGGTAACCATGGGTGTCCTAGGTATTGCATGAATATACTGGTGGATTACCAGGAAAGTGCATTTTTCTAGCAGTGTCAGCTGTCTGAAGTGCAAAAACCCAATACCCTTAGTACACCTCTCTACACCAGATACGTTACCTCTGTAACCCTTCTGATTGTCAAACTGAAGGAGCTGGTGTTTAGAGATGCTGAGTGGCATCTATAGTTGAATTTAAATTGCTTCCAGCTTGATGTATGTATGTATGTATGTATAGGCATTTATATAGCGCACTACTTACCCGTAGGGTCCCAAGGCGCTTCGACCGCTGCGAAACCCTTCCTGGCTTCCCTGAGAGATGGTCCCTTAATGGGTATCTCCAGGGTGAGACCAGGCATCCCCGGCGGTCTGGTGGGGCCGTTAGTGAAGATGAGGCAAGCTAATGCCCAGAGTTGCCGAGTGTGATCGCTGATCAGAGTGGGCACCGAGGCGAGAGAATTATCGAGTCCGCTGACCCTGGTCCAGAAACCTGCCGCGCCGGGAATCGAACCCTGGTCCCGGGCCGTCCTCTGCTCTCGGGTCTGCCGCCTCTAACCAGTGAGCCACACTACTTCACTTGCTTGATGCCACCACCCAATGCAGATGCCCACAATACCTTCCCCTAACCTGCCCATGTGCTAAGCAGACGAGTTTCTGTTTCACGTGTTTATCACTACACAATGTCTCTTACTGGTAATGCAGCAAGCAGTATTGGTATTACTAGTACTTGGGGCTGGTACTTCAATTGGGTTGAGTTCTTAAGAGACCCATAACTTGCATTCCAATTTTAATGGAAAGTAACCATTTCAAATACAACACATAAAGAAACACTAAAGGTATTGAGGAAGCAATTGCAGTTATTTTGTGGCTTCTTCTATTTGCAAAGAATTAAAATGAAATAAACTAGCTAAATATATCAGACTCATGGACAGGAGTGCAGTTTGTCTGCTGGTCTTCTTGGAACTCCCTATGCCGTGGAGCAATTATGATAGCCCCACGACTAACACCCGCACCAACCGCCTGCTCTCCTGGACCAATATTAACGCCGACGACACCATTAAGATCATGAACACCACCCACTCCGGATCCCTTTCAGACCCATGCCCACACCACATCTTCAAAAAAGCCAGCACCGCCATCGCACCCCATCTCTGGAAAGCCATCAACATCTCCTTCGAGACAGCAACCTTCCCGGAGAACTGGAAGCACGCCGAGATCAACGCCTTACTCAAGAAACCCAAGGCAGACCCCTAGGACCTCATGAACTTCTGGCCCATCTCCCTGCTCCCGTTTCCGGCGAAGGTCATCGAGAAGACCGTCAACAAATAACTGACCCGCTACCTTGAGGAGAACAGCATCCTGGACCCATCCCTGTCCGGGTTCCGCAGCAACCACAGCACCGAAACGGCCCTCATCGCCGCCACCGATGACATCAGGGCCCTGCTAGACAACGGAGAAACCGCGGCCCTCATCCTCCTGGACCTGTCAGCCGCCTTCGACACAGTCTGCCTCTGCACACTACGCACACGCCTCCACGATGCCGGGATCCAAGAGAAGGCCCTAGATTGGACCACCTCCTTCCTCTCCACCAGAACACAGAGCATCCGCGTCCCTCCCTTCCACTCCGAAGCCACCAAGATCATCTGCGACATACCCCAGGGCTCATCCCTTAGCCTAACATTGTTTAACATCTACATGGCACCGCTCTCCCACGTGGCCTGATTGCACGACCTCAACATCATCTCTTATGCCGATGACACCCAGCTGATCCTCTCCCTCACCAAGGACCCCCACACTGCTAAAACCAACCTCCACGAAAGAATGAAGGCTGACGCCGAATGGATGAGGTACAGCCGACTGAAGCTGCACAAGACGAAGGTCCTCTTCCTCGGATCCATCCCTTCGGCCTGGGCCGACTCCTGGTGGCCGACCGCACTGGGAACAGCTCCAACACCGACTGACCACGCACACAACCTAGGGGTCATCCTCGACTCCACCCTCTCCATGACTAAGCAGGTCAACGCCGTCTCTTCCTCCTGCTTCAACACCCTCCGCATGCTTCACAAGATCTACAAGTGGATCCCCACCAAAACGAGAAGTACAGTCACCCAGGCCCTAGTCAGCATCCGGTTGGACTACGGAAACGCCTTCTATGCAGGAGCCTCGGCCAAGCTCCTGAAACGACTTCAACGCATCCAGAACGCCTCTGCACGCCTGATCCTCAACATCGCTTGCCGCAGCCACATCACACACCACCTGAGAGACATGCACTAGCTCCCAATCAACAAGAGGAAAACCTTCAAGCCCCTCACCCAAGCACACAAGGCACTCCAGAACACCTGGCCAGCGTACCTCAACAGACGACCCAGCCCCTACACCCCCACCCATCAGCTCCGCTCTGCCAACTCGGTTTTGGGATATGTGTGTTTGGATCTTATATGGCAAGGTCCTTCTGTTTGTGACTCATACGATCTTTCTTCTTCAATTCTGTTGGGTCAATTTCACGGTTGGGTTCACTAACAGATATTGAGATAACTAACAGATATTGACTTAACTGGATTTTGACCATTGCACCACTGCTTTCTCATTAGCATGTTCTATTTTTTTAACATGCACACAGTGTCTAGTTCCTTCCTTCCTTCCTTCCTTCCTTCCTTCCTTCCTTCCTTCCTTCCTTCCTTCCTTCCTTCCTTCCTTCCTTCCTTCCTTCCTTCCTTCCTTCCTTCCTTCCTTCCTTCCTTCCTTCCTTCCTTCCTTCCTTCCTTCCTTCCTTCCTTCCTTCCTTCCCTCCCCACATCTGGATTTCTGATTAGTCTTCCATAAACAACCTGGACAACATTTAAGAATCTCTGTGTTGTAAATGGAGCCTGTTATGGTATCAGTATACCATTCCTGATGCTCTTTACAGCACCTTCGCCTTTGTACCTTGGATGAAGACTTTGCCTACAGGCATTCTGTTTTACATATTTATTAGTGCTCAGCCCTAGACCTCTTTGCCACTGGTTATTGGAGGCATTGACAACTATCTCCTCCTCAGAAAAGCCTTTATTCATAAATGCAGCCTAGCACCCTTCTGTCATATACACAAATGCATAAGGAACATACCTGCTGTAAGATGTCCTCTTAGGTGAGCATTGTACAGTAGAAGTCCATATAGTGGTAGGTTATTAACCAGCTTTTGCCAAGTCATAGAACACTTACTTACAGTCTCACATTGCTGAATCCCCCAACTCTACCAAAACACTTTCTACATCTAAAAGTAGGTTTGAGTCCCTGCCACTCCTCCAGTATGCTCACCCCTTCCCTGATCTCTGTAGCAATTTCCAGTATATTTTTGTCAATAAACATGACAATCAACAAGGTTATTAAGCATCTACCATACAGTCCTTGAATTGTGCCATTCTTTTCTTATCTTTTCTGATTCAAGATCTAAGAGCGAGTGTTTTCCCATCTCAAACTTTGACAATAGCACTGTCCTGTCCTCATTCAAGAAATCTTCTACTTCATGAGACTTTGCCAAAGCTAAAATGACCAAAGTTTGCCTCCCTGTATGTTGTACCATAAACATTTCATTAATGTATGGAGAGAACTGTACCTTCAAGAACTTGTTATGAGCGAGCTCCTGCTTTGCAGAGTGAGGAAACTTGTCAAGAGTAAATGTATTCCGGTTGCTATGTTTCCTTTTAAGTTACTGCTTTGTGGCCAGCGCTGCGGTCCCGCATTGGTTGCTGAGTCTTCATTGGGTGTCTGATGCATGAGTACAGACTACATGTGGACTCCTTATTTATTGCTTTTACTTCATTAAATAAATGCTGTACCTATCTCTGCTTTGCTCCCAAAGTCTCCATATAACATTTGGCAATGCTTTTTCAAGAAGTTTGAAGCTTTTGAGAGTTTGGAACCTGCAGCATACTCTAGATAACTCACGATATAATTGGGTATTATTTCACACGTCAAAGCCGTTACCGGCTAAGTGTGCGTGTCCTGTACTAGCTGGAGCCCACACAGCCCAAGGCTACTTTTGGGCTATTTTGAGCACAGCTCTGCCCACTTCCTCATTTCAGCTCCTTGTGCTCCACTTCTTCATCAACATGGTTGAGCCACTGAGCCAGCACGCTCGTGTATTCACTTCACATCATTTCTTCAGTTTACATGTCTGTCCTACAAGTAAATACTTAACTGCATGTGCACATGTCCTCCTGGAACTTACATTACTTGTCTGATCTGTTTCTGTTTTAATTATCGATGCTGTGCCAACACGCTCATATTTCAATGCCAGTTCTGGATTGCTATGGATATTTCATGTTTACGGCAACATTTCTTTATAACTTGAGAGCTTTTGTTTGAATTGGCTCAGAAGAACTTGGAAATACTTAGAGACCTCTCCGAGCTGTGTCTTTATCTATATTAGTACTTCATCGGATAGTGGCATCTTAAACAATAGTTTTCAATGGGGTCTTACAATTTAGCTCACATCTCATAATTTCTTACATTTCCTGGAAAGTCTTTGGTTAAGATTGGTTAAGATCTTTTGAGAACTATTTAATTGCAGTTTGAGCAGATGGCTGTGAAACTGAAAGAAAGATTCCTATTTTGTTTAGTCATTTTGTAATTGAAGGTGCAGCAGGTTTTTGACAATTTGCCTCCAGCTGTTGCCACATCTGTGCAATCCAGAGATTCTAATGTGAACTCAGAAGCGGTAACAAGATTTAGAGTCAAATTCTCAGAACAACCAAGTGTTCTATTGGAGAGATTTACAAACAACTGATGAAACTGTTGAAGATTTCATATCAGCAATATAGGCATTAGCTGAGACATGCAATTTTGGAGAGTCCATCAATA
Source organism: Lissotriton helveticus (assembly GCF_964261635.1). Taxonomy (NCBI): domain Eukaryota; kingdom Metazoa; phylum Chordata; class Amphibia; order Caudata; family Salamandridae; genus Lissotriton; species Lissotriton helveticus. The sequence continues at coordinate 82,543,996 of NC_136062.1, forward strand.
TATATTGCAGATCAGTTTCTGTATAGTTGCTTCTAAAAAAAGAATACAAGAAAAACTATTCAGTTGCAGAGACCCTCCACTATCAGAGAAGGTTGATCTGGCCAAAAGCATTGAATGTTCAATAATCCCCAGTTACATGATGGCTCAGAACCCACTCAACATCTTCTCCAATGTTTTATTCTCTGGGGTATTCTGAACATGTTGATGCTGTACAAATTCAGGGAAAAGTCTTTGAGAATGTTCAACCTAATACTAACACATTTAAATCCCATTTAAGAAATTATATGCAATGTCCAGCAGTAGATAAATGATCCAATAAGTGCAAGAAATTATGGGCCAGATGTGTGATGATTCCATTTTGCGAGTCGCAAATTGCAACATTTTATGACTCACAAATTGGAATGTACAACAGTGTCTGAGACATTGTTTGCAATTTTCAAATGGGTCGCAAGAGACCTGCCTCATTCATTTTCATGCGGCAGGTTGCAATTTGCAACCAATTGGGAATTGCCTACAAACACAGGAATGGTGGCTTGCTGGGGACAGTAGACCCCCATGTCTGTGTTTGCTTTTTCAATAAAGCAACTTTTTTTCTTCAAATGCAGGCTGCTTTCCTTAAGGGAAAATGGAAAGCATTTAAAACAGGATGCACTAAAAAAAAAAGTTTTCTTTTAATTTTTTAAGGGCAGGCAATGATCCAGCGGGCCACTGCCTGCTCTTAAAAAATATTTTCACAACCATTCACAAAGGGGAAGGAATCCTTTGGGGACCCCTTCCTATTTGCGAGTGGCTTACCACCTGCTTCAAGTAGAGTCACCGACTCGCAAAATAGAGTTTTTACATACCGCAACCTTTTTAGCTGTTTTTCAACACCTCATGGATAACATATTGCAGAATGTGAGTGTGGTACAAGCGTTTCAACATGATGTGCTGATTTGTGCAAATTCTTTACCAGAACCGAATCACAGTCTTGAAGCAGTTTTCACTAACTTTAAAGAGTTTGGTATAACCCTTCACAAAGATGAATGCACATTTGTAGCAGAAAACATTGACTACTTATGACCAATGTTCCCTCTAATTTTTTTCCTCTGTGTGCGGCAGTGAGGGTCTCTGTGCGCTGCAACCATGGCCATGTGTGCCAGGAACCAAACCGTGCGTGTCTGCGGCGCCAAATGGCACTCAAAACGTTTACTTTACAAAGTGAAAAGATGGTGCATTTTCACACATACAGCGCCACAATAAGGGTCTTAAGGGCAGTTTGCAAACTGGATAAGCACGCCATGATATGATTTGATTAAATTGGCCCGTTCTGGCCTCTATTCCACTCATTTTCCCCTAGTTTTTGATTCCCTCTTCCCTCTGTTCCACTCTTTTTTTTGTGCCTTTCTGCCCTCTGTTCCACTCATTTTCCCCTCGTTTTTTGTGCCCTTCTGCCCTCTGTTCCACTCGTTTTTTGTGCCTTTCTGCCCTTGGTTCCACTCATTTTCCCCTTGTTTTTTGTGCCCTTCTGCCCTCTGTTTCACTTGTTTTCCCCTTTTTTTGTGCCCTTCTGTCCTCTTTTCCAATAGTTTTTTGTGCCTTTCTGCCCTCTGTTCCACTCGTTTTTCCCTTGTTTTTTGTGCTTTTCTGCCCTCTGTTCCACTAATTTTTTCTGCCCTTCTGCCCTCTGTTCTACTTGTCTTTGTGCCTTTCTGCCCTCTGTTCCACTCGTTTTTTGTGCCCTTCTGCCCTCTATTCTACTTGTTTTTGTTCCTTTCTGCCCTCTGTTTCACTCATTATCCCCTTTTTTGTGCCCTTCTGCCCTCTGTTCCACTCGTTTTTCCCTCGTTTTTGTTCCCCTCTGCCCTCTGTTCCACTCTTTTTTTGTGCCTTTCTGCCCTTTGTTCCACTCGTTTTCCCCTCGTTTTTGTGCCCTTCTGCCCTCTGTTCCACTCGTTTTTTGTGCCTTTCTGCCCTTTGTTCCACTCGTTTTCCCCTCGTTTTTTGTGCCCTTCTGCCCTCTGTTTCACTTGTTTTCCCCTGTTTTTTGTGCCCTTCTGCCCTCTGTTTCAGTAGTTTTCCCCTTTTTTTGTGCCCTTCTGCCCTCTGTTTCACTCATTTTCCCCTTCTTTTTTGTGCCCTTCTGCCTTCTTTGTCACAGCTCTTGTGTGCTGTGAGGACGCGGGCAGACTCTGGCCTTTTGTTTAAGTATTGCTGTTAATTAGAGCCCCGTGAAGGGGCTCTGATTAACAGCAATACTTGAACAAAAGGCCAGAGTCTGCCCCGCGCTCCCACATAGCCGCAAGCGCCACAAGCCCTCCCCCGCCTCCTTACCTGCACTCCTCACGACCTCTCCGCTGCATTCGCGCCGCTCGCTTCTTTCAAAGCGGCCGGCGGTGCGACGTCCTGACTGTGTGCGTTCTCCACGCGAGGTGGTGCGCGCTGAGGTCAGGAGCGGTAAGCGTGTGCGCGCGCGCCCTAGAGGGAACGATGCTTATGACACTATACCACTCCCAATGGTATTTTTCCCAAATGTTCATTGATTAAAGGTATTGAAGATGCACATCCACCCAGTGACAAAGATGCACTTCCCTCTTTTCTCGGGCTAAGCGAATACTATTCAAGGTTTGTGCAAGTTTATGCTTTTATTGTGCAGCTTTTGAGAAATTTACTCAAGAAAGGAGCAAAATATATATGGTCTGATGATGTGCAAGAAGCTTTCCAGAAAGTGAAGAATCTCAATATTTCAGCTCCAGCTTTAACTCCATTTGTAGCAGGTAGAACACGTATCATAACTGCTGTTGCCAGTCAAGTTGGATTGGGGGCTGTGTTTTCACAGTTTTGTCAGGACAAAGAAAACACCATTGCCTTTGCCTCTCACTCTCTCAGTAGTGCAGAAACCAATTACAGCACCATTGAACAAGAGGCATTTGCATGCTGTTAGACGGGCATAAGGTACAAGACTTTCATTTAGGGTTCCCATTTTGATCTTTTCACAGATCACACACCATTGCTCTACCTGCTGAATGGCAATGGTTCAGAGAAAGCATCATTATAATTGCTATCAAAGCTGGAAGAATGTAATTTTACGGTGAAATACACACCTGGTGGGAAAAATATAAGAGCGGACTGTCTTTCCAGGTTACACATCATAAGTGAAGAATCCAACACAGTTCAGGATAATGAGAATGTGATTGCTTTTGTGGAGGATATACTATGGAACAAAGGGTTAGAAGCATCAAACAGTATGCCAGGTTATAGTGTGTTTTCAAATTCATGAAAGAAGGTTGGCCCAAGGAAAGAAATGTAGAGGACTCTTTGTACATATTTCAGTGGACCTATCAGTTGTTGTCATCATTTTGTGTGTGTGCCCCCTGTGTCTATTAGAGATTACATTATTAGGGAGGCAGACTAGGGCCATTTAGGGGTAAGTACCTCATGCAAATATATAAAGAATTTTACTGGTGGCTGGCAGTCAAAGCTCAAGTATCAAAGTTTATTGAAAATTGCACCACCTGCTTAGTATCTGATAAGCACTAGAATGAACACGGGTCACCTATTCATATATTCCCTCTACCACAGGAAGCTTAGCAAAAAGCATCACTTGAATTTGGGGGTCCATTTGAGTTATTGCTTATTAAAGGATACATGATGGTTTTAACTGATTATATTTCAAAATTGGTGTATTTTGGTTTTACCTCTGTTTCCAACACTGACGCTATAAAGAAATTGTTACAGACAGAGGCACCCACTTCACATCAGTGCGCACCAAGAACTTCATTAAAGGTTTTCATATTATTTATCTCAGAGTTGTGCTTAACTCACCTTCTGCCAATGGTCTGGTTGAACAATTGCAAAAAGAACTATTGATGGACAGAATGCAGAACAATGTTGTACATTCACCCCAGTACAGAGATCTGAGCCTAAATACATCATTTTTTTTGCTAGCCATTCCAGTTTGGACCCAGCCATATGCAAATCAGTCTTGACCCTGCGCCCAATGGGAACAGTCCAGCCCGCACTGCCAGGCCAGGTACTCCCTGGACTGGAAACAAGCATCCTAGGACAAGTTTCGGGGTTTCACCCCTCTTCAGCCAGGATAGCTTGATTCCAGTGGCTTAGAGAGCACAGGACTCACGTCTGAGCATACCCGTCCCACTTTGGGTGACAATTGCAAAAAGAACTATTGATGGACAGAATGTAGAACAATGTCATACATTCACCCCAGTACAGAGATCTGGGCCTAAATCCATCGTTTTTGTGCTCGCCAATCCAGTTTGGACCCAGCCATATGCAAATCAGTCTTGACCCTGCGCCCAATGGGAGCAGTCCAGCCCGAACTGCCAGGCCAGGTCCTCCCTGGACTGAAAACAAGCACCATAGGACCTGTTTCGGGGTTTAACCCCTCTTCAGCCAGGATAGCTTGATTCCAATGGCATGGAGAGCACAGGACTCACGTCTGAACATACCCGTCCCACTCTGGGTGACAATTGCAAAAAGAACTATTGATGGACAGAATGCAGAACAATGTCATACATTCACCCCAGTACAGAGATCTGGGCCTAAATCCATTGTTTTTTTGCTCACCATGCCATTCCAATTTGGACCCATCCATATGCAAATCAGTGTCGACCCTGCGCCCAATGGGAACAGGCCAGCCGGAGCTGCCAGGCCAGGTCCTCCCTGGACTGGAAACAAGCATCCTAGGGCCGGTTTTGGGGTTTCACCCCTCTTCAGCCAGGATAGCTTGATTCCAGAGGCATGTAAAGCACGGGACTCACGTCTGAGCATACCCGTCCCACTCGGGGTGACAATTGCAAAAATAAGTATTGATGGACAGAATGCAGAACGTCATACATTCACCCCAGTACAGAGATCTGAGCCTAAATCCATCGTTTTTTTGCCCACCATGCCATTCCAGTTTGGTCTGGTTGAATGCATGAATAAGTTTTTAAAAGAGAGTGTGCAAACAGCCTTGACCATGGGTCTTGATGTCAAAACGTTTCTCAGGGAGAATGTTTAGTCATATCTAGTAAATCCACACAGTACAACAGGTATGTCCCCATTTATGATGTTAGGCAAAAGATTTCCAAGGGCTTCAGTTTGTTCTGACTGGGTGAGAGTGGTAAGCAAAAAGAGCACACCAGCCTTGCAGGCTACTGCATCCAGAGTTGAAGCAATGCAAAGTCAGATTAAAGAACCTTATGACAAATCTCACCATGTCAAAGAATTAACATTGAAAGCAGTGGATTGGGTTTTGTTCAGAAATCACACTAAGGTCAAGAAAGGTTTATCAAACCAGTTTATATTGAGAAAGTGTCCAAAGTTGCCGTACTTATAAAGGTCAAAGCCTAGTGGAGTAAGAGAGATCTGGTAAAGATAACTCAGGAGCGGGCAGCCAAACTTCAAGCTATGCGAAGCTATGATGGTAACAATTCTTCTCTTGAAAGCACCTGGTGGGAGACAACTCAAGAGGATTCACCTGGCAGTTAGGGGTCATCTCAGATTAATAATGCGAATGGTTTGCGACTTACACAAAGGCAAACCTGCTATAGACATTGTTCCTGAACAATCTAATAATTGCATCGCGTGACGTAGCACAGAGCTGTTTGCAATACTACTAGACCTTCTACATTTAAGAATTACTATATTTGTTACAACAACAAAAATGATAGATGTAAACATTGTGCTGTTATTCTTATTTTAGATAATTAAAAAAAATCATACAAATTATTTAGCTTTGTTTTTTCAAAAAGGGGAAGGTGTTGTGTCATAAGACATTGTAGTAATGTATGGAGTGCGCTGTACCTTTAAGAATTTGTTATTTCAAAAGTAAAATCATTCCAGTGCTATATTACCTTTTAAGTTACTTCTTTATAGCCTGCTCTGTTGTCCCGCATGGCTGATGAGTCTTTGTTGAACATCTGGCATCAGGCTTTGCATGGGTTCCTTATTTATTACGTTATACTTCACGGAATAAACGCTGTACTTATCTCCACTTGGCTACCGAAGTCTCTGTGTAACAGTGTACTAACACCAATCATCACAAATGTGTTAACCGCTGCCATATCCAGTGGTGTCATTCCTAGGCTATTAAACCTCCCATTGCCACACCCATTTGAAAGAAACCCACTGCAGTCCTTGAAAATGAAGTGAACTACAGACAAATCTCTGGCCTCCACTATGTCACTAAAGCAATTGAAACTGCTGTTTCTTGACACTTGTCCACCCAACTGGAGGCAAATCATTTATTTAGTGTCATCAAGTCATTCTTCAGACATGGGAGGAGGTACTGAGACTACCGTATAAATATGGGAGAAGAGCTTCTCAAGTCCCATAATCAGGCCACCTCTGTTCACTTATTCTACTCGATCTCTCTGTTGTGTTTGACACCGTTGACCACCAAGTGCTGATAGACAGGCGTCCACTTCATCCAGCATGAGCAGCATAGCATTATGGTGGTTTGACTCATTCTGGAAAAACTGGACTTATCAAATCAATATTGGTAGACTCCTGTTAAGTATAGCTTACATCAAATATGGTGAACCCAGCTCCTATCCGAACACTTTTTAATGCTTATATTAGCCTGCTTGGCAGACATCTTGGACATTTACAAAATAAGATTTCACATGTATGTGATGCCCACACTTCCATCTTAAGCCCAAACAATACCCTGGCAACCTCTTCAATCAATTTCACTTCCTCTCTCTAATGTTCACCATAGATGCATATATAGTGTCTCTGCCTAAATCGTGATAACGCTGAAACATAGATTTTAGAGCTATTAGTCCAGTTTGTTCCCTCTAGCTTAGCTTGAGGAACTTTGGTACCTATGCAGTTTGGGTACTTTAACCCCTGGAATTTGTGTGTGAGCCTTGACAATGATTCCCCAGAATAATGAGATGTCCAAAACTGCATTCTATCATATTCAGCTACTGACAGGGATTCTGCTGCTGTTACATTGTTGTCATTAAATTGCCCAAATAGTTGCTGTGGTCATACCACGCTGGGTTTATGGCAATTGCCTATATAAACCAGCACACCTCTTTCAATACACTATCCTTATCCATGTAGCTTTCCTGTTGTTTAGCCTGGAACGAAGCAGCCACATCATCCCTGAGATTAGACCCCTTCATTGCCCCCAGTCCAGTAAAAAACACTTTCTGCAATACACTTTGCCTTCTTATCAATCAGGTGGTCTATGGGTAAATCAGGTGCATACATTCGACATGAGAGTTCAGGTACAGGAGATGGTGGGTGACCTCTCCATCCAGCGTACTTTCCAGTATTACTTGTCTCCCTGATCTTAGAATGGAAAAAACCTATTTAAAGTCAGAAGATCCTTAAACACTCCAAATATTCCTTCAAGATCCTTAAAGACTCAACTCATTAACTTGGAGTTTTGTTAATTCACACCTTCTCCATGACAGCCATCATCGACTGTTTCAAATTTCCTTCCTGTTGAAATTACTAACGCTGGCGGTGCCTCTTCAGCCAGGCTTTCAAAGCACCTTGTGGTTCAAGGGTGTATCACCTAGTGGACGTCATACTCGATAACTGCATACTCAAGACATTGTCATAGTTGATGGTTGGTCGGATGGTTCCAACTCCTGCCCTTGCAAATGTTATATATTGTTACCATGATGCCCTCTCACGTGTCCTCTTCGCCCAGTGCTCAGAGACTACCTCAAGGTGGTTAGTAGCAGTTTACAAAATAAAACAAATCACGTATTTAAAAAAAATAGCCGAAAACAACATTACAAAGAGGACAAAATAGCTTCAAGTAAAGGCACTGTTCTCGAATAAGACGGTGCCCAGGGCATCTGCTCCAGCTTGTTGGAACAAAAGGCATATATTGCTGAATTGATAAATGTTTATACCTTTTATAACTGTTCTGGAATACGATGCCTTGCAAAAGTATAGTGAATGAGCTAAATTGATTTATTGAACTCTAGATGTTGCACTGTCCTTGGATTGGATTCTTCTAACCTGTTCACTGCAACAACACTGACGACATTAGGTAAGGTTACAGAAAGCCAACACAGAAAATCTGGGCAGTAGTTAATGTATCATAAATGCGGTACTCTAAAATGGGCAGAAAAGAACGAAGTGCACCCGGCCGTGTGGAAGGTAACAGGTGCACAGATGAGCAATGGCTGGGGTAAAAGAGCACGTTGCTTGTGACCCTATCACAGTGTGAGCTGACGTGTTTACCGTTTTTGCATATTTTATGGGCGACTGATAGCAGGAGGTGGGTTATTGTCGTATTATGTTGATAACCACCTTTGAAGGTGATAAGCCGGCCAGTGACATCAAAGCCGAGCAGGTCACTTGCGTGCGTGTTTGCACTGGAATGTTATGGATAGCAGGAGCTCAGGGCGGGCAGGCATTGGGCGCTGGGTTGCCGCCCAGCTGTAGTTTTCCATCTTCTGATGTCCTTGAGGAGGGAGAGTAAATATGCTCTGACATCTTCTGATTGTTACTATGTTTATGGGGCTATACAGGCTATCGGCTGATCTCTTCCTGGAGCCAGAGCATGTCTTAGACCCATCCTGAGAGGACACTTCCAGGACTCTGACAGTGATTCCATGTCATCTGTCACCTTTTCTTTTGTGTTGCTTGTAGCAGAGATGTCTTTCTTCAGAGAGTTTAATTTGTTATGGTGTAGGTCCTAATGGCAGGCAGGCGATCTGGTGTTCTTGGAGGCCATTGTGATGCGCTAATACTATTTATTTCTTTTTGATAGTTGGGATCTTCCAAGTCGGATTTCCTCTTTTGTTATTATATTTCTTTATTATTTTATGGTTTATCAGTAAACATACAAACAATGTAATAATTAATTATCCAACAACATTGTTTCCAGGCCTTGGGTTACAGAATCAGGCATCGCAAAAAGTGCGTAGAGCAAACAATGCTAGAAAAGAAAGGATGGAGCAATGTGAAAATAGGAACATATAGCCCCATGCACATGGGCGGCTTTCAAGGCATGCACAACTCTCAGCCAATCCCCAAGCTGGAAACGAAATGCAGCAGATCTCGATACCAACCTCTTTCGCGGATCCCGTCTGGGATACATGAGCATGCACCCCAACAAAGCGAGATATATACCAGCATGCACGCAACAAGCACAACCAGGGCACGGATTGTAGGGAGCATAGTTACATCATGGCGACAGGACCCCCCGCCCCACAACATACCACCAACCCGCAAATAACACACAAGACACAAGTGTTATGTTGGGAAAAAGTTGCTGCAGGTTTATTACATACAACATTATGTAATCATGATGGGTTAGATGACGGGCAATCCAAGGGCAGGCCGCATTCTCGCCACCTGCCCGCCTGATGAGCCAGGCAGCACCGTGGCGAACCACCTGAGTGCTGCCCCTTAATAGTAATTAATGTACTCGCGCCCCTAGTGGGACGGAGCGCAGTTAGGCAAGCCCCCGGTTGCACAGGCCCACAACCGCCCGAAGGACTACTGGGGCGCCGAAACGGGTTCCCGGACCTCCCCTGAGGTCCAGGTCTTAGGCTCTGGCACCCCTATGTGCCTGCTGAGGTACAGTGCTGCACCTCTCTGCTTCCGGATCGCCCCGTAACTCCGCCTGCAACGAAAAAGGAATATATTATAAAGTTCAACCAATTCCCCCCAGCTGACACTCAGGGTAAGCGGTAGGGAGGGAAAAGAGTGTCCACAAGTTGACTGGAAGCGTCCGGGGCGGCAAAGAGGAATCTAAAATGGCGACGGGGACTTAAGTGCCCCTCGCCCTGCCTACCGCCCCGCTCGCACGTCAGCAGCCCAGCCCTCTCCCTATACAGACTCCTCCTACCTCAGAGGAGTGAGTCGCCAAGCGAAAGAGGGCGGGGGGAGGCCCTCTGTAACTAGGGTGCTGCCCTCCTAATGGCCACCGGGTGGTCTCGGGCAGCTGCATAGTTACATCATGGCGACAGGACCCCCCCGCCCCACAACATACCACCAACCCGCAAATAACACACAAGACACAAGTGTTATGTTGGGGAAAAAGTTGCTGCAGGTTTCTTACATACAACATTATGTAATCATGCTGGGTTAGCTGACGGGCAATCCAAGGGCAGGCCGCATTCTCGCCACCTGCCCGCCTGATGAGCCAGGCAGCACCGTGGCGAACCACCTGAGTGCTGCCCCTTAATGGTAATTAATGTACTCGCGCCCCTAGTGGGACGGAGCGCAGTTAGGCAAGCCCCCGGTTGCACAGGCCCACAACCGCCCGAAGGACTACTGGGGCGCCGACACGGGCTCCCGGACCTCCCCTGAGGTCCAGGTCTTAGGCTCTGGCACCCCTATGTGCGTGCTGAGGTACAGTGCTGTACCTCTCTGCTTCCGGATCGCCCCGTAACGCCGCCACAGCCCGGCCGGCGGCAACCGACGCCGCCCGGGCCCCCCACCACCTGACTTCCTATCCTACTTGCAGCCTTTACCCTGCAGTGCTTCCTGTAAGTCCAATAGAAAAAGGTCCATCCCTACAGGAGAAAGATGGACACCATCCGGTTCAAAGTAACCTTTTATCTTGTCCTGAATAATTTCATGCCTGATGAAACCAATGCCCCTTTGCAAGGGAAATCTACGCATGTCGCTGTTAATTCTCCTCCTAGACTTCTCTATTGCTTCGCCTGATTTAGCGCCCTGCCACACCCTGCGTGGTACCAATTCGGACCACCATACCTCACAGCTTCCCATTAATCTGCACACCTCACCCAGGTCAGTTTTCATTTTTTGCAAAAGCGCTGACCTTCCCAGGTTGGTTATGTCATTGCCCCCCAAGTGGATGACCAGATGATGGGGAGCTGCCCCCATTGAGGCTAGGGAGTCTTTGAGTCTAGGCAAAAGGCCGTTCCAGCGCATGCCAGGGAAACCCATCCACACGCACCTTGTGTTGGAGAAACTGCGCATCCAGTTCCTTATGGCCGCCCATCTGCCTAACCTTGCGATGGTTGAGTGCCCCAAAACCCACACTCTTGAACCTGTTAAAACAAAGGACACAGTTTCACTTATTGTTCTTTTATTAACACAAATGGTACCACACAGCAAACTGCACACGAAAATATCAGAAAATTATCACTGCAAACATGATATTGACCCATAACTCAGGGGCGGATGTACCGCTTATAGCAGGGGATTCCCAGCGCCCAACTCTTTTTATGTTTGCCACTGCCATGCCAGCGCAGGCAGCCTTAGTGGCCGCCCCGATTCGAAAAGAATGGCTGGAGAACTTCTTTCCCTTATTTGCAAAACCTGCTCTGGATAGACATGCCAACATGATTTTGTCCATCTGGTACCTGGTGAGCGGACTTAAATCTTCATGCATGAGGAGGTAACCCGCTACTGATGGTCGGAAGGTGAGGTAGGCACGGACCGCTGAGATTGGACAACCTATCTGGTCCTCTAGGGGAGCTAGCACAATGACAACCCCTTTCTTAGCCTGGTCCGTCTTAGACCTCCTGAGCGTGATCTTCAGGTTTGTGTCTACACTAATGTCCTCCCTGCCCAGCGCATCCCCTGAAATGTCACTCTTTCCAAAGAAAGCTAGGCAGAAGGCTGCCGAAAACAAAGATGATTCAAACTGGGATCGTGCCACGGCTTGCAACGCCACCAGCATGGACTGCAGAGTAAGAAAATCAATGGGGGCTCTATTGTCCGGTGTCCTAGGTTCTTCCCTTGCCCACCCCTTCAGTGCCGCCCTGATGACGAAGGATTGGGCTGGATCCTTCAAACCTTTCAGCTTGGCATCATTGCTAACAGCGACTAAGTGGCTACAGATCCAGGAGTGAGACTTGCCCTGCCTCTTTGCCCACACAGTGAAAGCCTGTACTCTGTCTTCGAGGGGGATTCCCGCCAGACCCATGCCTATGACTGCCTAGATGAAATTCGCCAAGTGCCTCTCATAACGCTTCCTGGTACTTGGCGCCAACGCTCTCTCTCCCATTGCTCTCAGTTCTTGCTCCACTCCAAGATGCGCCAGAGTGCCGGTGGGAAGGGGGTCATCTCCTTTCTCGCTTGCGGGCAGGCCGCACGGAAACGGTCCCACTGGAAACGAGAAAGAGCATCAGCTGCAACGTTAATGACCCCAGGAATGTGTTGCGCCTTGAATTCCATGTTACAGCGCAGGCTCGTTCTCGCTAAGTCCCTCAGGAGGGAGAGGACCAACGGGCAACTGGCAGTCTGCCCGTTGATGGCTTGGACGACAGCCATGTTGTCCGACCAAAAGAGGCCCTTTCTGTCGGACAACAAGCCGGGCCAGAGATGCGGAGCAATAACAATTGGGAAGAGCTCCAACACTGTGATGTTGGCAGTGATGTCTCGCTTGCGCCAGGCATTGGGCCATTCTTGCGCGCACCATTGTTCGCCTAGAATTGCACCAAAGCCCTCCCTGCCTGAAGCATCCGTGAACATGCTGAGTTCAGTACTGTCAGCCCAAGGTGCCCTCCAGATGACCGTGCCATTGAAGTCGTCCAGAAACTCCTCCCACATTATCAGGTCCTGCTTCAAGCCCGCTGACAATTTCACAAAGTGGTGGCGTTTGACTACTTTTGCCGTTGCCCTAGCTAATTGCCTAGCAAACACCCGGCCCGCAGGGATGGCACGCGCCGCGAAGTTGAGTTTGCCAAGGAGGCTCTGGATGACAACTAGCGGTGCCTTGTCCCTCCCCAGCAGACCGCGGATGTCCCATTGCAGATCCTGCACCTTCCCGGCAGGGAGTCTTGACACACCATTAACTGTGTCTAGCTCGATGCCAAGAAACGTGAGAACCTGTGCCGGTCCCTCGGTCTTGCCTGGAGCCAACGGCACCCCCAGGTGTCCTGCCAGATCCATGAAGCATGAAAGCCCCTCGCTGCATTCGTCAGTTCCTTCCCTCCCAATGAATAACAATTCGTCCAGGTAGTGAGTCACCGCCCTGACCTCATATCTCACCGAGAGTGACCACTGCAAGAAAGAGCTGAATGCTTCGAAGAATGCACAAGATACTGAACATCCCATGGGCATGCACTTGTCAAAAAAGAATTGGCCTCCCCACTTGAAACCCAGCAGGCGATGGCTCTCAGGGTGAACAAGCAAGAGTCTGAATGCTGCCTCAATGTCGGCCTCTGCCAACCACGCCCCCCTCCCTGCTCTCCTGATGATGTCAATGGCCAAGTCCAATGAAGAATAAAATACGGAACATGCACCCTCCTCCAGCCAAGAGTTAACAGAGTCCCCCTCCGGGAAGGATAGGTGATGGATGAGCCGGAACGCACCCAGTTCCTTCTTCGGTACCACTCCTAAGGGGGATACAATGAAATTCGGAAGGGGGGGGGGTGTCGAACGGGCCTGCAACTCTTCCCAAGGCCAGTTCTTTTCTGATCTTATCCGACACCACATCGGGGAGGTCCCTAGCAGATTTCAGGTTCTCCGCGTCCCTACTGACTCTCGGCCCCACATAAGGGATTTTGAAACCTTCTAAAAACCCTTCAGACAATGTGGCCCTGTCTTTCGCATTGGGATATGACCTCAACAGCGGCAGGAGGTTGGGAACAACAATGGGGGAAGGGCCTTTCGAAAGAAGGGAGGAAACAGATGTGGTAGCCCAAACAGCTGTGGTGTCTGCCCCGTCGGGTTGTAACCAAGGGTCATGTGGGGGTGCAGGTGGCAATGGAGAAGGGGCTGAAACGGATATGTCGGGGCTGTTACTTCTCTGGTTTCTGCTGGCCCCCAGCTGAGTCCCGCTTGTCGCATGACGAGGCAGGATGGGTGCCGCTGCACTTGCTGAATGAGTGAGCGAATCTACAAGCCTTGCCCCACGTACAGTTCCCTGCGTTGAACAACCTGCAAGTTCCAAAGAAAGATCTTTTGCCACCCCTGTTGTAACCACCTCCTCCTCGCCCCCCCCCCGAAAGGACTGTTTGAAATGACCTTTTTTGTCTTGGCTCCGGCCTTTCCCTGCCTCCACTTTCTTCTCAACGGAGCTGGCTTTAGCAGTGACTTCAGCCTTACCCTTGCCCATGTACTGCATCCATAGCCTAACCTCCATTTGGTCCCAGTCCAGTTCGGGACACACTGACATCTTTTTTCTAAATTCACAATCGTAATCGTACCACCCCATGCCCCCGCTTGATTCCGCCTCATTGGTGATTACGCTTGCGTACTGAAACAGGCCCTGCGCCTGCTCTGGGAAACGCTCTGTGATGACCGCGGCCAAGATCGAGAAAGCCTGCCTCCAATTCTTTATAGATTTCTCAGGCCAGGCCTGATAGCGTACCTTCTTCTCCTCATCCTTAGCCCCCATCTTCCTGATCCACCCCTTCGGCCCCGACCATGAGGAGGGAGAAAATATCAATAAATTCCCTCCTCCAGATGCCTTCCTTTGCCGCCTGGGGCACCTGCCAAGCTAAAGAGCACTTTCCTGACAGCATGGGAGCCATGGACATTTGCGGTACTGGTGGCACACTGGGTGATGGTGTGCTTGCCACGGGGGTGGGTGCTGCAGTTGGCGTGGGGGCACCTGAGCGGCGGGGGCCGGAGGAGATAATACTGGGGTGAGGGGCGCAAGCGCTACGCTTTGTTGCTCGGCAGGGGGTGGAAGGGCCTGTAAGACTGCTGTTTGGGGCACTACGACGCTGCTTCTGCTGGTTCCTAATTGTGAGATTCCGCTTCCCCACACCTGTGTAAAATTTGCCTCTGCTGCTGCCAAAAGAGCAGATGCCGGTGCCCCTGTCCCGCTGCCCGCAACCACATGCTCGCCACCTGCTGGCTGCCCAGTTGTCTTTAGTCCTGCCCTAATTTCAGCCATAAAGTCTGTGAGGGTGGTGGTGAGCTTACCCAACTCTTCATGTGTAGCAAAGTTCGTGGGTGGGGCCACCGCTGCCATAGGGGGGGGAGCCCTGACCATGGGTGGGGGGGGATGGCGCAGCATGGACTATGACATTCCTGGCTGGCTCTATGTTGCGGCTTTTGGCTGGAGCCGGTTCCGGAGGAAAGTCTTTGCATGTGGGCTTCTTCAATCTCTTGGACCTTGTGTTCCCAATGTCCTCTGTTATCTCAGGCTCCGCCGCTGGTGGTGACAAGACAACCCCGGAATCCCCGGGACCGTTAGCCCCCAGGCGCTCGCTGGCCCAAGCCAACCCTCTGGCCTTTATCAGGTCCATGAGTGCCCTCATCTGTGCGTCCTGAGAAGGTCCTACTTGCGACTCGTCAACTTGGGACATCTGGGAAAAGAGCGGGGGGATCCCTGGCTATCCATTTTGACTCTTTAAGTTCGGATCCTGAAAGAGAAAGGCTCCATGAGCTTGATACAGGGATAACGGTGTGTGGCTTTGAGCCAGGACTACCCCCGTTGGTGATGCAAGCCACAGGTCTGCCCCCCTGTTCCATGAGCATCACCCCAACCCCTCCCTTGTTCCTGCCTTCTTGGGCTGACCCCGTGAGCCAGGATACATACCTCTACAAATGTCTCCCGAGAAGCAGTGTGGATGCGTATGCGCATGGATGGGTACGACAGGTGTCTGAAAGGGAAAGGATTCCATGAATATGCGTTGAGACCTTGTGTGACAATGTATAACAGCCATGGCCTGCTTGATAAATATGATAACACACATCATCACATGTGCGCACCTGAGGTACATGGTAGGTAGGTGTGCACCACCTGTGGATCCCCTTGCACTGACACCCTAGGCCCAACTTTACCAGCATTACCTGTACTTATGTTATTGACTGTGTGTCCCTGCACGCCCAACACGTCACCTCCTTCTACACCTGAAACAGAAGAGACCATGAGCACACGCAGTGACAATACTGTGGCAAAATAACAATGCAAGTACTGAGCAGACTGTCCCTATTCCCCATGCACGTTGGCGTGCCGTCCATTCCTTGGCTACCGGTAGTATCTATACCATGAAGCTGAACCATAATGTATGAAAGGGGGGGTTGGGAAGATTCTGCACACTCAGCGTTTCCCCAGGTCTCAGCATGCCCCAGTGAAGCAATGTGCGGGGGGGGGGTCGGGGCCACCACCTCAAGCCCCGCGAACAAGTAAAAGAGGTCAACCCCCCCCACTTGCGAGATGCGTTGACAAGGCCTATTAAAAACATAAAAAAGGTTTATTTGCTGGCGCGTGGAGGATCTACTGCGAGCACGGCAGCTATGCCTGGTGCGGCCCGGGCAAACAAACCCCCCCTCTCTTCCGGTGCATGTGGACGGCACAGTCTGGGGCGGCCGGGGATGTGCACACGACAAAACTAGCCCCCACGCGCCAATGAGCTGTGGAGTGTGACACGCATGCGGCCCGACCCAGGGGTGCTGCGGGATGCACCATCGCCGAAGCCCAGACCGAGGAGCGAGGACCGTCACAGCCCCCAGCGCTAAACTTGAATTTCTTTGCGGCAGCAGCGGAGCTCGCACCCGCCTCATACTAGAACATCGTGTGTACCATCGGCCTGACGGCCCGCCCCGCGGCACAGAGATCAGTGACGGGACATGGAGTGGAAGCGGCCTGGTCAATATTCTTGGCCGCCAAGATGGCCGCCGCCCTATTGGATATCCGGTGCTGCGGCCATGAGGGGGGAAGGAGCGGGCCAGCCAACCCTGATGGACAAAAATGGCTGGGCATGGCGCCCAAGTCCGCGGGGTAGGGGACAGTGCGTGTTGCCAGTATGGCCGCTATGCAGTCTGCCGCATATGACAAGTATGCAGTGACAATCAATCTGACCTGGTCACCAAATGGCCGCAGACAAAACGCCCCTGTCAGCGAAGGCAATAACCTGATGCTGCCCAGTACACCGGATTGGCTTCTACATGGCCCCGATGGCAGCGTGCTTAGGCCAGGAGGTCATAGCGCTACCGATACACATGCGGCCCGGCCGACAAGGACACGGTGGACTAAAAAGGAGGCAGGACAACCGCTATCAGACTCAAGGATATGAGTGGAGGGTCGGGCCTCCGTAATCTCCCTCGCCCACTCTACCGCCCGATCGGTGCAAGGCGGTTTTCCCATGGAAAGAACGCACAACCCGGAAACCACAGGCAAGGGTTGCTACGACAACTACAAGTGCCGCAAGGACCCGCCTAACAGTGGGCAGAGGGGGCAAGACCAGAATACAACACCTACTCGCCCGGTGCGCCGCCCGACCTCAGGCCAGCCTCCCATCCCCCGCAGCAGACGCGGGCCGTGGAGAAGGAGGAAGGCACCAGGCTGCTAAGCGACGCGTTGACATGTGTGCCCGGTGGGGTAACCGGTGCCGGGGACCAACCACCCGACCCCATACTTAAATTCTCTTTCAAGGACGCAGGCAGCACATGGATAGCATTACACCCGCCGAGCACACCCCGATGACCCCCTTGCTGCCGTCACAAGGTGCACAAAGGGAGGGTGGGAGCCCATCCAACCCATTCCCCCCGCAACGGCCACAAAGACCCCTAATGCGGGCTTGGTGAAGTTATGCACCCCCGCCTCCACAGTGGCCCGCTCACTAAGCAGGCCACCTAGCCCCACTTGACCTCCAAAAAGAGGGAGTAGGCTGAGGGGGGTACCAGCCAGCTAGGCCCTCACTCACCAGGGGAAAAGAGTGTCCACAAGTTGACTGGAAGCGTCCGGGGCAGCAAAGAGGCATCTAAAATGGCGAGGGGGACTTAAGTACCCCTCGCCCTGCCTACCACCCCGCTCGCACGTCAGCAGCCCAGCCCTCTCCCTATACAGACTCCTCCTACCTCAGAGTAGTGAGTGGCCAAGCGAAAGAGGGCGGGGGGGAGGCCCTCTGTAACTAGGGTGCCGCCCTCCTAATGGCCACCGGGTGGCCTTGGGCAGCTGCATACCTAAGAGCTCTGAGGTACCAGAGTGTAAGATGTGTGCACAAGGCTGAAACTTTGGAATACTGTAACACTGAAATGGGGGAGAGAATGTGTTGTCAGCACGGGGTCCTTATCCTAGACCCCTTCCCACGCCATCCACCTTACTGCCTATTTCCTCTCTCTTGATGGTGATGTAGTGAAGACCAAGGAATGGTGACTAAATATACTGGAAAATGTCCATATTATCCTGCCGTTTGCATTTGAGGCGTTCATAAGGGGCTGTTGTATGCATTTCTGTTAGTCATTTGTTATATGTAAGCAGGTGCAGCGCTTGACAATGTCGCTATTTACATAATTTACCAGTAGACATTGCGGAAGCCAATAGGAGTCACTTATCTATGACCTATCAAAGAGGGAAGATCTGCTTTATCTTATAACAAGGCCAATTTCTTAGTCATGAGTTTGGGTGGTTCTAGTGATTCCCTAAACGTAGTCCCAGTTTGCGACCAGAGGAGTAATATATCTGGGCAATCATGGAGGACATGTTGTATCAGACCCCAACTGGTCACACCTCCAGTAATTTGAATGATGTAGTAGACCTGCTATTGGCAGTCTCTGAGGTGTACCCTACAAGTCTTTAAGTGATTTGAAAAGGCAGAATTCCATTCGTGATTGGGGGGTCTCTAGAGGGCGCCAACCAAGATGGCCGCACTTGCGTGAGGCTCTTGCTGCTTGGGATCCCATCCAGCAATTATCCTCCTCATCTCCAGCCTATTCCTGCTTTTAAAGGCGCTGCCTGATCACCGCGATCACAGAGCTTCCCGCTGCTTACCTGAACGCTTTAAACTCGGGCTCCCCATCCCGCGGCCGGATGGCATAAAATGGCGTCAGCGGTGTCCCGGTGAGCCTAGCGGGACGACATTGCCGCGGGCGGGGCACACTCGCCGCCCACAACCACGCCACTGCTGTGCCCTGCTTTGGGAGGAACCCCAGTGGTGCTGGGCCGGTATCTGCCTACGGCGGTTCCATTCCTCGCCTTGGCGCTGGGCTCGGGCCCCTCGAATGAGATGCTGCGGCCCAGCCGACCCAGGCGAGCACCCTGAGCTGGAGGGGACGCCGGCCTGCCAGGGCCCCTGCGACCCATACACTGGATTGGGGCAGTGAGTGGCCTGCGCTGCGTCCCGGTCCCCCAGGGGCTTACCTGACCCTTCTGACCTGCCGGTGTTGCGGCCTGTGTCCCGCAACTGCTCTCCTCGCTGGGCCTCGGACAGGCTGCTGCAGGGGCCGGGTGGGGTCGGGCTGCACTCCGGGACCCTGCTCCTCCTGCAGCGCTACAGCGTTTCACAGCACGCCTACCTTCCGCCAAACACGAAGGCGGCACGACCCCCCGCGGGGGGTGACCCAGTGCTCTTCATAGACATCAAACCCACCCAAGCGCTCTGGGACTGCGGCGCGAGGTGGAGAATTGTACGCAGACCTGGCCGCACATGCTGAAGACCCGCGGGCAGAGGTTGCCATGGTTCTTGCTACAGCCCATGCCCAACCACCCCACGATGCTGCCTGCTGCCTGCTGAGGCCTGTGACTGCCAGCTGAAGCCTACGAAGCACACCGAGGAATGGGCGCGCTGCATCGATCTCTGGGTGCTCTGAACCAGTGCTATAACATGCACCCCCGCCAGTGGGCTTGGCCTGGGCTGTACTGGGATTCATTGCCGTGACACCACGGATCCACGCTGTTCCCCTGTCCAATCCAACACTCGAAGAGCGTTGCCTATGACTCAGGCCCACACCAACTGCTTCAGAACTCCACAATCATTTCCTGGTAATCACTGAGAACTGTGCCGCATGGCGCAGAGGGCCAGCCGGCGATAACTTGCACCCCACCATCTGCTCACTGCACACTGGATCCTGAGATCCTCACCATAAGAACGGCTCTCCACAAGATCTATTGCTTTAGATATCCATACCCCGCTATCATGAATTACTGGTTGGCATACCGGATGTTCTTCCACCCTGCCACGTGGAACCTTCATTGCGGGGACCTGTTGATACACCAGAGAGCGAGGCCTGCCCTGACTACGGTACACTCTCCATGCCATCCCGATTCACATGAGCCACAACAAGGCTTTGAGCCACTCCGCAACAACTCGTCTATTCACCTTCTGAAGTGAACTTCCGCACGCGCTCCGGGGTGAGTCACCGCTGGATCAAGACAGCGCCTGCCGCACATAGCTGTGACTCTGGGGGGTAGGAGCACATGCCACTGACTAGAAGACATCCCTCACGCTGCCTTGCATCCCACAGCTACCGATAAAACGGACGCAACTGTCACGACCACGAGATCGCCACTTTCTGACCAAAACCGCTCCTTTGTATCTCCCGCTCCATCACCATGGGGAAACCGGATGGACGCCAACCAAAATTCAATTTTGACACTTGTAAGTCTGCCCGCTCTCAGTCCAATGAGCGGTACAAATGGGGGTGGTGATGGACGGAGCATCTGAACCAATCAAACACTCACAACCAGTCAACAGATCTGGGTTTAATCCATCACCGTTCTTTAGCCCACTCTGCCACCCCAGTTCGGACATGGCCATATGCAAATCAGTCTGACCCTGTGCCTCATGGGAACAGTCCCGCCCGAACTGCCAAGCCATGCCTTCCCTGGACCGGAAACAAGCTTCCTAGGACCGGTTCCTGGCATTTCAGCCATCATCAGCCAGGCTTGCTTGAATCCAGTGGCAAAGTAAGCAAGGGACTCACGTCTGAGCATACCCTGCCAACTTATGGCGAACAAAGCTGTGCAAAAGGGGGTGGTGATGGACGGAGCATCTGAACCAATCAAACACTCACACCCAGTCAACAGATCTGGGTTTAATCCATCACGGTTCTTTAGCCCACTCTGCCACCCCAGTTCAGACATGGCCATATGCAAATCAGTCTGACCCTGTGCCTCATGGGAACAGTCCAGCCCGAACTGCCAAGCCATGCCTTCCCTGGACCGGAAACAAGCTTCCTAGGAACGGTTTCTGGCATTTCAGCCATCATCAGCCAGGCTTGCTTGAATCCAGTGGCAAAGCGAGCAAGGGACTCACGTCTGAGCATACCCTGCCAACTTATGGCGAACAAAGCGGTACAAAAAGGGGTGGTGATGGATGGAGCATCTGAACCAATGAGGACCAGGCCGACGCCCCGACCACCTCTACCGCAGACCTGAAAGAACGTTTACTAGCAATGCAGTCCAGCCTAATATCTATTGAATCAAAAATGGACTTTATGAATGCTAGACTAGATGGCCTTACTCTTAGGGTCGAAAAACATGATGACCGATTAATGGAGATGGAGCGATGCATCTCTGACCTGGAGGACACCTCCACTACCACAATCGCACACTCAAGATGCAGAGGGTCCTAAAGGTTATAGCGGCCAAAATCGAGGATTTAGAATTCCGCTCAAGGCGCAACAACTTGCGCATCCTTGGCGTGCCGGAATCGGTAGCCACCGGCATAATGGAAGACTACGTTGAGCGCCTCCTCACAACATTGTTTGGCAGAAAAGCCTTCTCACTAGTCCTCGTTGTCGAACGAGCGCACCGCTCGCTGGAGTCCCGACCCGCTCCTGGGACCCCTCAAAGCCCGATAATAGCTAGAATATTATCGGGACCAGGACGCAGCCCTCCGCCTCTCCAGAGAACGTGGTCAGTTACGATACAAGGGGACAGAATTATCAATTTACCCTTACTTCACCATGGCCGTTCAGGAGCAAAGACGGACATTTCTCCAAGTGAAGAGAAAACTGCAACAACTCAACATGCCCTACACTTTGCTGCTCCTGGCCCGTCTAAAGGTCACACATCAAGGAAAACAGCATTTCTTTAATAACCCATAACATGCCCAAGACTTCCTCAAGACCTTACCCAAAAAACCTGAAGGTCGGTCCTCTCCAACCAACCGACTTGAAGACAACAGTGGTGCTTCCGATATAGAGCGAATCCACGCAATGCCATCCATGCTCTGCGCAGCACAGAGCATAACAGAGCCCGGGCATTGAACTCTACAAGAAGTTTCAGGAGATTACAACAAACTATACATTACCATGGCAAGAAATAAACACGCTCCTAGCATACTGGGAACATTACTAGTCCTCAACGGAGCTGCATGCTCCCTCAGTGCAGACTTCCTCCAAACATAGATTCTCGTGCAACCTTAACAAAGCATTTATGCTTTGTGGACTGGAGATGAGAACTGATCTTCACTCCACTAAGAACACTCTGCGTCACCTCTTTGGAGGAAGCCAACAAACTGATAGCCACAACAAACAAACAATATGGCAAGATGAATATCTACAACATTGCCGGATCACCCTCGCTCTAGCGAGGTGACTCGGGTTTGCCCTCTAGATTCCACCCGACAGGAAAACCTTAAGAAACTGCATGTTACAGTTATGGTACTGTTTAGGCCACATTCCCATGGTTGGGAATCTGGCACAAAGGTTGAATTGGGAAGGGGGTGGGGAATGGGCCAAGGCAGGATTGGGGTGCTATCGTGGGAGGGGGAGGGGGAACCCTGCACTGCTCTTTGAGAAGGACAGGGGATTGTTTTATGCCACTATCCACTGGATCGATTAGCACATGTATGCCCAAGCTGAAAGACCGAAGTAGACAGTGTACACACTTTAGTACCACCATTCTGTATTACCACCATGGTAGACCACCATAGACCTCCTGCATATAACTTCATAACCTGGAATGTACGTGACCTGGGTGACCCCCGTAGACGGCAGCATGTTCTCGCCTACTTGGATTGCCATAATGTCCACTGTGCTATGCTCCAGGAGACAAACCTTAGTCCCACTGCATCGACCACATTCGCGTCTCGATGGGCAAACTATAGACACTTCTCCTCATACTCCCCCTACACCCAAGGCACAGCTATATTGGTGAAGCGCTCTCTCCCTACACCCCCAAAGGATCCCACGAAGACCTGCAGAGCCGCTACAGCATCCTTTGGGGTCATTTGGCAGCTCACTCCATAACTCTCGTCTCCTGCGATGGGCCAAACACTGACGACCCTGAATGTTTCCATATTCTCTGGGGAAAGATAGACATTGGGTCCACACATCTGCTGTGGGGTGGAGAATTTAACGTTACTCTAGATCCCACACTAGACCGCTCACATTCGCAACCGCACCGATACTCCAGCGCACATTACATCCTCAAAAACATTGTTGAAGACTATGATCTGATTGATGCCCGGGGTAACCTTCACCCGCAGCTTTGGGAGGGATCTTGCTCCACCACTACCCGCTCCTCCTGGTCACGAATAGATGGGTGGCTCCTCACTAAAGGCCTTGCCCCTTGGTTTTTGTACGCCTCCTACCTTTCCCGTACGTATTCTGACCACTCCCCAGCGCTCATCACCCTCATGTTCCCGCACGATGACTCGCCCATCCTATCCTGGCGCCTGCCCCTCAAAACCTGCTAGACCCAGTGTTCAAAAAAGAACTAGAACAGGAAATAACTGACTTCTAACCGCGAAACGAAGGCTCTGTCGCGCAATATTCCACGATAAGTGAAGCATTTAAGGTCACCATACGTGGACACTGTATAGCAAAAAGTGGAGGAATCCTGTGGGATATCCGCTCCACACTCCGGAGACTGTAACCGGAGCTTAAACAGACAGAAACTCTGATGCAGGCTCCCCCCACCCCGGAATTGCAGGCTCTTCCTAGAAGCTTGCTTACTGATTATCAGGAGACAGCCGAGAGTGAATGTATGTTCAGGGGGAAATACCACCAAGCATGCCGATATGGAGAGAGCGACAGAACAGGGAGGGCGCTCGCATCCCTGATTCGCATCCCCGTTTCTCTAAGATGGTCCTCAAAATCTTAGATGAAGACGGTCAACTACATAGAAACACTCCAGAGATCGTGGTAGCTTTCCGTAGCTTCTACAAAACCCTATATAAGACACATAGAACTCACCCTGTATACTTCACCCCCTTCTTCGAGAATACTGCAATAACCTGGCTGAGAGATGGTCAGAGGGAATTTCTCCTAGCACACCATGAAGACGAAGAGATCATATCTGCCATAATGCAATTACAATCCGCAAGGCCCTGGGACCAGATGGCCTCCCGGCCGAATTTTATAAAACATTCTGCCATTTACTCATCCCCGTGCTGCGACATGTCTTTGAAGAGGCATGTTAAACGGGCATATTGCCCCCAAAAATGCGAGAGGCATGCATAGAATGGGCCTCCCTTGCCTTCGTCCTGCAACGCATGGGGTTTCCTGTACCCTTACTGGCCCGGATAAACGTGCTATACACTGGCCTACAGCCTAGAGTCATGGTTAACAGCGTACAATCCTCCCCCTTCACCATAGCCAGAGGCACTCGCCAGGGGTGCCCTCTCTAACTTCTGCTTTTTGCCATAGCAATTGACTGCCTGGCGGCCAAAGTCCGACAGCATTTCCGCGATCATCTATCCGGAGAGGCAAATACCAATTTCCTTATATGCTGAAGACCTTACTCTGTACGTACGCAATCCAGAAGAAAGTCTCAATCCCATTCTCAGGCTACTCAACCTATTTGGTCACCTCTCCGGGGTCAATATTAACTGGGGAAATCCCAGATATACCCCCTTACGGAAACCACCACGCGATTCGAGCCTGATTTCCCACTCACATGGTGTGAAGATACGCTCACCTATCTCGGAATAGTTATTTCTCAGAACCGGAACGACTTGACGTTGGCCAACTATGTGCGCTTGATCTCCTAACTGAAAAAATCACCAGGTGGATAGCGCTACCCCTCTCAATGGCTGGGAGAGGTTCCCTGATAAAAATGGTGGTGCTACCCAAATTGCTCTACCTTTTCATGAATTTCCCCTACGCTCCTAGTCGCCATTTTTTTAAAGATATTAAAACCCAACTAATTTGCCTTGTTTGGGGCGGGAAACAAGCTAGACTGAGCGGGGACATCCTCACACGACCCTTTGCTGCCGGAGGATTTGAGAGACCAGATTTTGAAATATTTTTCGGCTGCGCCCAGGCTCACTTTGCATCCTACTGGATAAACCCCTCCCTTACATGCCCCACCTGGCGATAGAAGACAGATAAATGACCCCCATACCATGCTCTGCATACCTGAGCACCCCTGCGGTCCCGAGACGCCTGGCCTCCCCCACTGTTCAATGCACTACTAGCACTTGGCATGACCTAGCTCGACTGATCCACTGCCCCCTACTTTACTCACCCTTACTACCCCTCCAGGGGAGACACAACCTCCCGGTCACACAAGAAGGGGGTTGTCGCCGACTTCTCTGTGAGCTGTCCTTCCTGACAGGGGGCAAACTCTATGTAAAAGGCAAATTCTGCACTAGCAAGGAATTCTTTGGAACCTCCCCACCACCCCTCTTGAGCGGTTTTACTATATTAAGCTTAAACAGGACATGCGAACCCTCACCCCATGCTTCCCACAGGCTTCCCATTATGCCCCCCCTTTTTGCCCTTTTGCAGCAAACTACTCCTACACATGTAGTGTCACTCCTATATCGTACCACCCAAACAGATCGCGAGTGTGATCTACGCCCAGCTAAGAGTAGGTAGGAGGAAGAACTGGGGTCTCCCCTCAGTGAAGATCAATGGTCCTTCTGTTATCACCAAACTGGGGAGGTCTCCGCCAGCAGTAGACTCTGCATCATACACTACAAACACATTCACCGCTCGTATTACACACCCGCACGCCTGCATCACCTACATCTGTGCAATAATGATCGCTGCGATCGCTGTGGGGAAGAGGGGGCCAACTTCCAGCATTTGGCTTGGGACCGCATGCCTATCCGACACTACTGGGGGGAAGTTATGCTCGCTTTGAAACAAATGACTGGGGTACATGGTTCGGAAGACCCCCTCACCGCAATCCTGGGATACACTGAGCTGTTGCCCGCTAAGGTACGATGGTATGTTTCCTTAGCACTCCTCCTCGCCAAAAGACGAATCACCTGTCGTTGGGGCAGAGGAAGAGCTCCTAAATTTAACAATTCAATAACTATGCTGAACTCTTACTACCTTCCTCTCGCCCACGAGATATATGGGCTCCTCTCCAGATTTACCTCCTGGAGCATGCCACAGACACAATCACAGACTCCCGCGCCTACAGGGATGGCGCACACGGCGGGGATGAGAACTGATGCATGTGTGGGATCACACGGGTCGGGATGTGACAACTAAATGTGGCAACAGAGTATAGGATACAACCATTTATTAATGAGGCTGTGTGGCAGGAATCAACACATGTGGGCATTTTTTCCTGTTAAATTGGTGAACAGAATCTTTATTTGGTTCTAGATTATAAATGTCCGAGGCCTTTTTAATGCCGATAACCGTACTTGCCCACCTGAAACGGCTGGCCCGAAGTGGTATTAGGCAGCTTGCTGTTGAGAGAGCGCAAGTTAAGAAAAACTGTAGAAGTACACCATATTTACAAGCACGTCATATTAATCTAATAAACATGTTATAAGAGTGTCGATTTAAGAGAGTGAAAATACATAAGAGTGTTTAACTAAATGTAGAATGCATATATCTGTGTGAGAACTAATGTAGAATTGTGTAGAAATACTAAGATGATGTTGGAATCCTACGTTATGTGGCTGTGGAAGGGGAAAATGTAATTCTGCTAAACGTAGAAATGTGCAGGCCACATGGCAGTTCACATGGAGTACAGGATGCTGTTACACTTTCTTGTGAGGTAGTGGATTTCAATGTTATTGTAATTCAAAGTAGTATTGATCATGGAACTGAAATATATTTTATAGAAGTGTTTTCCATATAATCATTGTGTTTAATAAGTTAGAATATTGTTTAAACTAAAGAAATTAAATGTTTTACAGAGTGCATAGGCCCGTCACATGGAGTCCTGTCAGGCCTGAATAGATAAAGTCATTTCTTTTGATCTGTATGTGCTCGTTAGAGAAAAGTCGTGCTAGACACTAACTGTGAGAGGGAAGCTTTAGAGTTAAGTAAATCCACGGTAAGGAAACATTGTATGCTGAAATCTGGTCCAGGAATAGAACCATACCTTTTCCTGGTAACTAAACCATACCATCGTTTCCTCTTAACGCGATTCCGTTTTGACCTGATCCATCTTATTTTAGGCAATTATAAAACTTGGAGTAGACCCGTTGATGCTGAACCATGCGACTGTGACCACTTTCTATTCAGGACACGACACACCTCATTATGTTCTGTGAACATTATACTGATATTAGAAAAAAATACCTGTTTCCAATCCTGCGTAATCAAGGTTTTACTCAGGTTAAACCAGCCCTGATATTTTTGCAACTCCTTCCTAACGCAAAAGTAGCCTTTCACGTGGCTAGCTTTTTAGTTGCTGGAGCACGGATAAATAAGAACCGCACTAGAGTTAGGCACCTTACTGACCATTGAGTAATGTTTCCCATCTTAAAGTTTAAATTTTTCTTTGTCTCCCGGAGGGTCTCCTTTTAATACTTTTTAATATTTTTAATATATTTCGTGTGTATATTGTGATTTTAAAATGTTTTTTAAATATATTTTTTAAATATGTTGATTATGTAAATCTATGTATGAATCTGTGCTCTGATGAATTGCTATGTATTTATGCTCGTTCTTTTATGATTTTTAATAATCGAATAAAGATAATTTGACTGACTGACTGACACCTTTTTAGGTTAAGATCTTGCTAAGTAGGGATGTCACTTAGTCTAGTGTAGGGACAGTCTAATCTGATTTCTTTCCTTTCTGTAAATGACTCATAAGCTACAGCTTGTGTTTATCCTCGTAACTTTGCTAATTCTAGAATTGGTTTTGGTGATATTCTTCTGCCGACTAAGAGCATTTAGAAAATTCATGTTTGTATTGATGCCCGTATATCTTTTGAATCTTATTTTGAGATGTTTGTATCTCCAGTTAAGTTTGGCTTTGTAATAAACTTATAAAACTTTTAAGCTTTAGTGGTTCTTTAGAGTGGAGTAAGTCTTTAACTGATTAACCTAGTAGTGGATTGCCTTTTACTCAATGACAGGTACCAACAGTTCAGTCGACCTGAGTTGGGATCTAGATCTATAACTATAGACTAGAAATCCCGCGTTAACAGTTGGTAGCAGAGTAGGATGGTTACCTTCTTGAGGAAGGTGATCTAGACTAGGTTAGTTTACCCCAAGGTCCCTAGAGATCGAGAGGTGGCCTGCCGAAGAAGGTGCTGACGGCGCGAGGGAAAAGCAGCAGTGTCGGACGAGAGTGAGTATAACAAGGGTCATGCGTGGACAGATTGCGGTGTTTTGTGTTGTATTTGTATTGTAATGTCATGCGGAGTTGAATGCCTGTAGTGTGATTGTGAGAAGGTTGTGAGCGCGCGCAACCTGGTAAAATCTTAAGTTTGGGGTAGAGCTTAAGTGGTTCGGGTGTATCGAACATCCAGAGTAGTTGTCGACCGGAGTAAGGAGGTCATGAGGTACCATTGACCGCCGCAGGACCGAGATAGGGGGAATGCAAGAGTGAGTGTGTGGGTAACGGACGCAGGTCGAAAGTTACTGTGTGCAAGTAACCTATCAGAGAAGGCGATTGTCTGGACGTACACGGAAAGACATTTCGTCAGTTAAGGTGACAATTACAGTTAGACTGTGGACGTACAGTCAGAGAAAGGTGAACGCTTGGTCGGAAGTAATCATTTTTTCAGAGTATGAATGGGACGCATGCATGACCGGGAGACGAGCGGAGAAAGGAGGGGAACTGCTGCAAAGGGGGACGAGTGACGTCAGCGAAGAGCCGCACAGTGATAGGGCAGTTAGCGAGAACCGCGCTGAGATTGGTGGATTGTCATCAGGAAGTAAACGAACGCGGAGAACATAGAAATTCGTAGATTTTGAACATGAAGTGTTTTAAATGTTTGAGAGGGATTTTTAAGAGAAAGAGAAGAGAATCCTATTGTGGAGAAGAGGCACCACCAGAGGGTACACCAGCTCACTATATGGCAACGAATGTTGGGTTGCATACTATACTGTGGCTTGGGACTTGGAGTAAGATTACAGAAGGGAATGAGGAATTGACCTTTCCGAAATACGGAACGTTTAGACTAGAGGTGTTGCATCAGTTGAAAGCAGTCATGTCCTCACTGAGACCTTTGCCTAGACCAACACAGTTTGAGGCCCTTAATGCGTGGATTAGGGCGGCGCATGACAGGAGTCAGAACAGACGCCAAGAAAGGGTAAGGCGATCAGTAAGGGCAGTCCAAGATGCTAAATGGGATGAGGAAGCCAAGAAATGGAGGGTAAGGACGATTGAAGTAGACAAGTTGTACCCCTTGAGAGAGGTTACAGGTGAAAAGAAACCCATGGAAGAGGATGATGAGAGTGAGTCGGAGGACGGACTCATAAATAGGTTGTTGATAGATAGACCACCTCCAGACAATAGGGAGACAGAAGGTACGGGGCTCCCAAAAGAAGACAGGGTTGGCATAGAAGGGTATAGGCCACTCCCTATAGCGGATTGGGTACCTACCAAAGGTGAGGAGACACCTCAACATAGTCCTGTACAGAGAGTAGTCGGTAGGTTTGTGGTGCAGAAGACGCCAGCAACAGAGAGGGCTGAGTCTCATGGATTGCCAGAGGCTCTTCAAGTACCTGTTACCATAGGTCCTATACGGTCGATTTATAGCCCAGAGAAAGCGAGGGAGGAAAAATAGGTACAGCTAGACAGAGAAAGAGTTGAGATAGAAGGAAGGAATAACACGAGCAATGCCTGGAGGCAATTGCCAGGACCAGTAACTTGGAGCACCCCATTGGATTCAGCAGGGGGTCCCGGAGTAGAACAGGGGGGTCAGAGAGGACCGATGGACCTGAGGGGACCACGGCCGAAATCTTACAAAGAGCTGAGGGCTGACTTGCGAGAATGGGATGCGTCGATAGAAGCACAGAGCAACAGGCCAAGAGCAGAAGCAGAATGGGGAAGTCGAGGCAATGGAACATTGTCTCACTGCGGGGCTAGCGCAAGCAGTCAGGAGTGGGACGGTAAAAGTCAGGAGAGTAGAGGAGTTATACGTCATATTGACGGTGGAAATGGGCAGGAGAGAAGTGAGAGAAGTACAGGATGTGGAGAGATGTCTCGCCTCATTCAAAGTGAGGGAGACCGAAGGACACAAGAATACAGGGCTAGGTTTAGGTGCACTCACCATGCACCTAATGATAACGTACAGCATTGGAGTCGGGGGAGCATAGGGAACAGCGAAGGATCTTGCCATGAGTCGAGAGATCAGAGACCACCGGCAAATGCTGAAGAAATGGGGAATAACAGAATGTCTTACCATGCATCTAGGGAAACCATGCAGGATGGGAATTGTGGGACTATGAGAAATGGGAAAGTGTTTCACCATACACCCAGGGAGGATGGAACTGCATGGGACCTGGAGAGATGGGAACATGGGAGGACTCCCCACAACTCGCCTGAGCCTAGACGTAGGACTCAGAGCTGTGATGGGAGAGATGTAAATAGACTCTCTAGAGATGGCGTACTAAAAGCTGTGATGAAAGCCAAAAGACTTGATGTGTCCAGTTTAAGATCTGACCTGGAAGATATAATAGACGGTACATTGGCTTTAGAAAGGATTGAGATGTACGAGCAGGATGAGTTGTTGTTTATAGCAAAGGACATCACCCGAAAGGCCAGAGCAACTCATGAGAAACTGTCTGAACTGGCAGACAAGTATATGGTAGATTTGTCCAGAACCAAGTCATTACAGGGTAACCACAGGTTGCAGTATTCAGATCAGGACTTAGATGAGAGGAGGACAACTGGATCAAAAACACACATAAGGGAACTGATCACAGGAATAAGAGCATGGAGAGATCTGGACAAATGGGAAGAGAGGTGGTCCAAAAAGGGAACTGTTAGGCGGAGTACGAATGTGATGTCTCCAGAGGGAAGGCTAATGCAGATGGAGGCATTCTCTTTGCGGGAAATATCGAATGGGAATTATGTACATGTGCCCTGGAGTAGGGGAGATTTGGCTGCATTTACCAACTCATTTCCGAAATTAAGGGAGAACCCGGTCGAGTGGTACAAGCAGGTAGAGAGGTTTGTGAAGATCTCGAAAGTATTGTGAATTGACTTGAACACCTTGTTTGACATTGTGGTCCCAGGAGACTTGTGAATGACATGCAAGGTTAGTGTTGAGTGGCCAAATGCAGAACCAGAAAGGAATCCCCGTACTAATGGACCGTCAGAAACAGTAATGTTAAAATACGATAGGGTAATGACATGGCTGAAGGAAAAGGTGCCACCACAAGACATAGATTGGGTAAAAATAGACCGAACAAGACAGGAACCAAAGGAGACAGTCCATGAGTATTATGAGTGATTGCTGAAAGCATTCAAACAATATAGTGGACTAGATGTAATGGACCCCAAGGATATAGGACAGTTTGTATCAAAGTTTGTCTTGGGGTTGAGACCTGATATTTGTCTGATGATCCAGCAGCATTTAATTTGTTGGCAAAACAAACCCTTGGATGAGATTTTGCGATACGCAAGATACTGTAGTGATGAGATAGAGTCCAAAGCAAAGAAATTAAAGGAAAAAATGATGGTAGTGCAGATGCAGTCAGCTGGAAAGGGTGGACAGCACCAACAGGGAACAGGGACAATGGGACGAAAACCAAACGGACAGAATAGAGACAGCGAGGAAAACCCGAGACCTAGAATAGACCTTGCTACGTTGAAGAAAACGACAAAGTGTCATCAGTGTCACCAGGTGGGACATTGGAGACGCGAGTGTCCCTATAACCCTGACAATGGAGAGATAGAAGTAGAGGAGGAAGTTCAGGAAGTTCCAGTTCAAAGGGTGACAGTGACAAGAAGTAATGTGGCCAAGGGGGGGACTTCGGCTCCACGAGCTCAGTTCCCTCAGCCACCAAAGATTACGACAGGAGGAAAAGTCTATAGACAAATGCCTCTGTTCACAGGTAAAGAAGAGTGTTACTACGTTGATCCATTGACGGGACGACGTGTAAGTAGAGAGGAGGACTGTACCCTTGGGGCAGTTCTAGAAGTGGATCAAAGGGGACCGTTCGTTGAGGCTGAAGTGGCAGGGTGTCCTACAACATTCTTGGTGGATACTGGAGCTACTCGATCAACTTTGAGATCGGCAGTGGTTCCAGGTCTACCAATGTCGGGGGAAACGATCCAGGTGGTAGGAGTTGCAAATAAGAGAATGAATAGCCCTTTGACGGAACCAGTGTCAGTGAAAATAGGAAACTACTCGGATGAACATCAATTTGTGGTATGTGATTCTAGTCCTGTGTGTCTGTTAGGAAGGGACTTATTATGCAAACTGAACTGCACCATATACTGCACACCTCAGGGAGTAGAGGTAGAGACGACAGATGATGACGCTACCTTTAAAGTTGTAAATTCGAGAACATGCATAGAACTGTACCCTACCCTGACAGTGGAAGAGCTCCCATGGGATTTACGAGATGCAGTGTCATCCGAGGTATGGGATTTTACTGGAGAAGAGATAGGACTGATCAAAGGAGTAGAACCAGTGAAGATTATGGTAAAACCAAATGCTGAATATCCAAGAACGCCTCAGTACAAATTGACTCCAGAGACGATTGCAGGAA
The DNA here is from genome assembly GCF_964261635.1 of Lissotriton helveticus. NCBI lineage: Eukaryota > Metazoa > Chordata > Amphibia > Caudata > Salamandridae > Lissotriton > Lissotriton helveticus. The sequence continues at coordinate 82,576,428 of NC_136062.1, forward strand.
TAAAACCCGTAATCGACTCTATGATTTAACAGGGAATACTGAAGGAAATCGTGGGAAGTCCATGCAACTCCCCGATTATGGGTTTGCAGAAACCTAGTGGGAAATTTAGAATAGTGCAAGACCTTCGAAAAATTAACAACATAGTTGTTTCATGTTGTCCAGTGGTACCGAATCCATCAGTGATATTGTTTCAGATACCATTCCAAGCTGAGTGGTTCACAGTGATAGGTCTTTGTCAGGCTTTCTTTTCAATCCCATTGGATGAAGAGAGCCAGTACCTCTTCGCTTTTAAAATGGAAAATCGCGTTTTAACATGGTGTCGTATCCCCCAAGGGTTTACAGATAGCCCATCAATATTCAATCAGCTGTTGAAGAAAAATCTTGAAAGTCTGGTACTGCCCCAGAACTCAGTTCTGGTCCAGTACATAGACGACCTACTTGTTGCGTCAGAAACAGAAGAAGCTTGTAAGACAGATACCATTGCCTTGCTGAACCATTTAGCTGAAAATGGACACAAGGTATCTCCGAGCAAATTGCAGTACTGTCTGACAGAAGTACAGTACTTGGGGCACCGGATAGAAAAAGGAAAGCGCAAGGTGTCACCAGATAGGATAGAGGCGATAATGAAAATGAGCGCGCCAACGACGCAGAGAGAAGGTAGGATGTTTCTAGGAATGGTTGGTTACTGCCGACAGTGGATAGCTAACTTTTCACTGAAAGCAAAACCCTTACAAAAACTGACGCACAAGGAGGTGAGTGATCCGGTACCATGGGACAATGATTGTTTGATGGCGTTCCTGCAGCTGAGAGAGGATTTGTGCCGTGCTCCGGCTTTGGGAATGCCAGATTATGAGAAACCATTTGCACTTTTCTGCTGTGAGAGAGAGGGCTGTGCTTTATCAGTTTTAGTGCAAATTCATGGAAATGCCCGTAGACCAGTTGCTTACTTTTCGGCTACCTTAGATCCAGTAGCCGCAGCGTTGCCCAGATGTCTCAAATCCATTGCTGCAACAGGTGTCAGCATTGAGCAGTGTGAAAATATAGTAAAGGGACACCAGTTAGTGGTGTATGTACCGCATTCTGTGGAATTGTTGATGACCAGGACCAAGACACAGCACATGACCAACAGTAGGCTCACGCGCTACGAGCAAGTGATTCTTGCTGCGGAGAACGTGACCCTTAAGAGGTGCTCTGTTTTGAATCCTGCTACTCTGATGCCACTTCCTAATGATATAGAAGGCGAAGAATGTGAAGATCACGATTGCCTTGATGTGACTGAACTATGCACGAAGCCAAGACCAGATATCGTGGATGAGCCATTGATCGACCCCGATGAAATTTTCTTTGTTGATGGCTCATGTTTAAGGGACGATACCGGTCGGTTGAGAGCAGCTTATGCTGTTTGCACCATTACTGGAGTTGTGGAAGCCGCTTGCCTGGAAGGAGTACACTCCGCTCAGGTAGCAGAAATCATTGCATTGACGCGTGCCTGTATAGCAGGAAACAAAATTAGAGTCACCATCTATACGGATAGCCAATATGGTTTCGGTGTAGTTCATGATTTTGGGCAGTTGTGGTCTCAGAGAGGTTACATGACCTCCTCTGGTTCGCCTATTCGAAATGGAGAATTTGTGCGATTACTGTTAGAAGCATTACAAGGTCCAGCTGCAATCGCAATCGTCAAATGTGTAGCCCACGCCAAAAATACCGATTTTGTGTCACAAGGTAATAGATATGCAGATGAAGTTGCCCGCTATTGTGCGGAGCAAGGATATTCTTTCACGGAGGTGGAAGTAGGTGGGGTTCAGGAAAAGACCGAATTAAACATGATGTTAGAAACAGTAGATACTTGGGAGGATTTGAAAAACATGCAAGAAAATGCCCCTGATTCTGAGAAAAAGGCATGGGAAACAGCAGGTTGTGTGAGAAGTGAAATGGATTTCTGGGTTTCAGCAGATGGAAGAGCAGTGTTACCTGAGGAATTAGTGAGTCCAATGGCACGACAGATACATGGTCCAGTACACTTAGGAAGGGATGCCATGCTGAGGGTATTCAGGCAGACTTGGTATTGCCCTAAGTTTAGGATTGCAGCAGAAGCAGTGTGTAGGAGATGTGTCACATGTCAGCAACTAAACGTAGGGAAAAGAACACCAGTTACCATGAGTCACATTGGGAGGTCTGGGGGGCCTTTCAACAGAATGCAATTAGATTTTATTGAAATGCCAAAAAGCAACCATCTCAGGTATGTTCTGGTGGTTGTATGCATATTTTCCAGATGGGTCGAAGCATACCCTACACGCAGGTGCGACACACTCACAGTAGCAAAGTTGTTGCTTAGAGAGTTGATCCCGCGCTACGGGGTGCCAAACTCCCTGGAATCAGATCGAGGAACTCATTTTAACAGTGAAGTTGTGAAGATGCTTTGCTCTGCATTGAACATTGATCAGAAGTTGCACTGTAGCTATCGACCAGAGGCTTCAGGTATCGTGGAGCAGATTAACAGCACGCTGAAGTCCCGAATAGCCAAAGTATGTTCATCGACTTCCTTAAGTAGGCCTGATGCTTTGCCTTTGGTACTCATGAGTATGCGTAGCACACCAGACAGGAGGACAGGTCTCTCTCCGCATGAGATCCTGACGGGTAGGGCAATGAGACTTCCAACTGTCCCAACCACTGCTTTGTTAAATATTACAGATGACCTGATCCTGGATTACTGCAAGGGACTGTCTGACGCCATTCATTCTGTGTCCCTCCAGGTGCAGGCTGCTGAGGTTCCATCTTCCAGAGACTTGTGTCATGATCTGTGCCCAGGGGATTGGGTCTTGCTGAAAAAACATGTCCGGAAGAACTGCCTAGACGTGCGCTGGAAGGGACCCTACCAGGTCATCCTCACCACGAATACCACTGTGAAGTGCGGAGGGCTGCCAAACTGGATTCATGCTTCCCATACACGAAGGGTTCCAGCACCCCTAGAAGAAACAGCTCCTCTCGCAGATGAAGATTCAGCTGTGGACGGTGAGCCACTAGAGGGGATCAGTCAAGCTATGGGGGTGTCCAAAGAAGTTGGGAGTGCTACAGAACCAGAAGAAGAAGGACAGAACGGCAGTGAAACTGAAGTTACCACAGAAGGAGAAAGCTGCTGTGAAAACAACTCAGACACAGAACAAGTCCAGAGTGATCAAGAACAGAGTGAGAGGACAAGAAATAGGAGAACCAGGTGTGGAGCAGCTACTTGGCCTGAAAGAAAAAAGAGGTCAAGCTTGAAGCCAGCTCGAGAGGAAACTCTTGCTCCTATATCCGAAGACTCGGATCTGGACGAAGGTGTACGAGAGCAGGAACAGGAGGGTCCAAGGAGATCAAGGAGGGTGCGAGTGCCTTGCAGAAGATACTCTACTCCTGAGTCGACCTACCTCGCTACAGATGTCCGAAGCACGCAGAACTGGGAGGGTGAGGCAAGTGACCCTGACCAGAACTGACCCCATCATAACAGTGGAAATAGAGTTACTGATACCAGGATTGGAGGTCGAAGGCTTGCTGACTCTCAATATTGTTTATCCTCCTCTCCTGAGTGGAATAAGAGACTTGGTCTTAAACACAGTGGAATTTCCGGTTTGTTGTTCAAGGAGTCCAATACTCGAGGAGCTCCTTCTTCGTTTAGAAATATTAGAAGGGGTGATGAGAGTCGTTGGAACACGTATAATTCCAGATTGCTAAAGACTTTGTAAATAAATTAATGAAGAGATAACCTAGCGCCGAGTGGAAGAAGAAACTAGGGGCTTCCATTTAGTGGACGGAGAAGGGCTAGGGTTGTCTGTTGCTAAAGAACACAAAGACTGATCTTGCGGAGAAGATTATCAGCTTCCAGGTGTGGTTCGACAAGAGACATTGTGCTGTGAAAGTAACTTGGAACTACACTGTTTGAGATCATGGAGGCTGGCAACCTGAATCGCAGGGCCAAATGTATAATAGGCACACTTTTAGTGGGAGTGATTTTCCTTATAGCTTTAGTAGTTACAATATCATATGTAGTGGGACATGAAAACGAAGAAAAAGCAACAACAAAACCAAAGATTACATCGACACAGAAACCTACTATTGCTAGTAAAAAGGGGGACAATACAGAGAAAGACAAAGCTTTACTAGCAGCTGAGACTCGTAGGTTACATGTAGATGAATCACAGGGGAACTTTAAATCGAATGCATATGCTAAATTGTTATACGAATATGTTGATGCTATGGAGGCTAAAAATTGTTACGTCTGTATGAGACTGCCAGCCTCTGTAGACGAAGGTATCAGATACCATCATCTTCCATTGACTTATGGAATCACATGTAGTTTGCTGCTGAGCATATTTTATGAAAGGGATGGGTTCGAATACTATTTTTCGAACTTTGACTCAGTGTTACCAGAAGTTCCAAATTACAAACCTTTAAATAAATGGGATTATTATAAGAGTGAGGACAGATTACAGAAATTTTTCCTTCCATGGAAAACTTTAGATACTTCACATGCCCGAAGAAATAATTTGACTTGTAAAGTGTCGGAAATTGAGAAAAGGTTTGTAGGGCAGGTGGATGATCGATACAGGAGACAAAAGATTTTAAAATCTTCAGGTCAATGGAAAACAGATTGGACTGAAGAAGAAAGGGCACATCAAAGAAAGGGTAGCAATGGTCCAATAGCTCTAGATAGAGAGAAAAGGGGGAAACTGTGCATACACAGAAGTGAAACTTATTATGAGAATGTGTTTGTGGGAAAGGTGAGTTGTGAACATGCTTTCCAATTAGAATACTATTCGAAAGATTTCTTGAAGGAAATGCAGGTGATCCCAAATATATATTTTGTCTGTGGGAGAAATGCATATGTGAAACTACCAGATAATTGGTATGGGTCATGTTATTTGGCAATTGTCTTTCCCAAAATATACCATGCTGAGGATTTGAAAATCATAGAGGGAGGAACACCAGCTAGAGGGAGAAGGGATGTAAGCGCTGAGGAGGTAGTTGGAGACGTATTTGGTGCTATGTTTCCTATCTTAGGAATAGCACTAAATGATGTTAAGATAAGACGATTGGCAACAGTTGTAGATAGGTTGTCCGCCAGTACTGCTAGATCACTAATGCTGGTGGAAGGAGAGATGCAATCGATAAGGGCAATGGTTCTTCAGAACCGACTTGCTCTAGATGTTCTGTTAGCAAAAGAGGGAGGAGTCTGTAAGGCTTTGAAGGTCCAGGAATGTTGCACTTACCTTCCAGACAATTCAAAACCTTTAGAGAAGTACATTCGAAACATTACTGAAATACATCATGAGATAGAGGATTTGACAAAGGTAACAGTGTGGGAAAAAGTAGGTCAAGGAATGGGTAAAGTTGGAGGTTGGTTTGCCAACCTAGGAAAGAATATAATTTGGTACATACTGAAACCTATTATCATAGTAGTGATTTGTATAATCGCTTTGTGGGGATTGGTGCGGCTGTATCAATGGTATAGATCAAACAAGTTGCAAAGAACCATGAGAAGGCAAGAGAGGAGATTGACTGCAATGCAGGATAATCAGTACCGGAGTCTAAAGGCTCTAGAGACGATGAAACGAGGGGGAACTGAAACGACTTCCGTCTGACTCAGTCCATACCTCAGGGATGGTGTTTTGAGGGTGATGACTACTGAAAGTCATCAAAGGGGGGATTGAGAGAGCGCAAGTTAAGAAAAACTGTAGAAGTACACCATATTTACAAGCACGTCATATTAATCTAGTAAACATGTTATAAGAGTGTCGGTTTAAGAGAGTGAAAATACATAAGAGTGTTTAACTAAATATAGAATGCATATATCTGTGTGAGAACTAATGTAGAATTGTGTAGAAATACTAAGATGATGTTGGAATCCTACGTTATGTGGCTGTGGAAGGGGAAAATGTAATTCTGCTAAACGTAGAAATGTGCAGGCCACATGGCAGTTCACATGGAGTACAGGATGCTGTTACACTTTCTTGTGAGGTAGTGGATTTCAATGTTATTGTAATTCAAAGTAGTATTGATCATGGAACTGAAATATATTTTATAGAAGTGTTTTCCATATAATCATTGTGTGTAATAAGTTAGAATATTGTTTAAACTAAAGAAATTAAATGTTTTACAGAGTGCATAGGCCCGTCTCATGGAGTCCTGTCAGGCCTGAATAGATAAAGTCATTTCTTTTGATCTGTATGTGCTCGTTAGAGAAAAGTCGTGCTAGACACTAACTGTGAATCCTGTTACATGGTTTACGACTTAGAGATATGTTGGAAGCCGGAATTTGGGGCCCACAGAGAAAGTGTCTTTTGCAGGTGCGAGGGGGTTTAATCAGGAAACTGATGAATAGACTTTTGTTCAAGAGAGCCTGGCACAGGCCTGGAGGAGTCTTCAGGAATTTCCTGGGGGTACCGTCTTGCCGGAGAGGAGCCTGGGAAGCAAGGTCAACGCTAACGATGGGCCTAGAAGGAGTACCAGCATGGAAGTTGCCGCCAGAACCAACACTACGTGAGGGGCGTCTCTCGGGGCGTTTCTAATGTAAATGTGATTTTGTATTAGGGACAGCACCCCTGGGTGGAGTGAAGGCAGATGATCTGAGGAACCTAAGAGAGCGGATGGGTAGGCAGATAGGGAACTGCGAGACATCGACTTTGAAACAAAGACTAAGGGAAGTGTGTGATCTTCTTTGGAAGTCACCACTGCTGACACCTTTTTAGGTTAAGATCTTGCTAAGTAGGGATGTCACTTAGTCTAGTGTAGGGACAGTCTAATCTGATTTCTTTCCTTTCTGTAAATGACTCATAAGCTACAGCTTGTGTTTATCCTCGTAACTTTGCTAATTCTAGAATTGGTTTTGGTGATATTCTTCTGCCGACTAAGAGCATTTAGAAAATTCATGTTTGTATTGATGCCCGTATATCTTTTGAATCTTATTTTGAGATGTTTGTATCTCCAGTCAAGTTTGGCTTTGTAATAAACTTTTAAAACTTTTAAGCTTCAGTGGTTCTTTAGAGTGGAGTAAGTCTTTAACTGATTAACCTAGTAGTGGATTGCCTTTTACTCAATGACAGGTACCAACGCTTCAGTCGACCTGAGTTGGGATCTAGATCTATAACTATAGACTAGAAATCCCGCGTTAACACTGTGTACCTCCTACCCTGCCTATAATGCCGTACGAAAAGCCAATTTGCATTTCCGGCCCACCTGGGATGTAGGCATCATGCCATGTACAGAACCTTTTGGTATCAATAAAGGTTTTTGAAACTTAAAAAAAAAAAGAATTTCATTTGCGATTCTCTTGAGCCTTTCTCCAGGTTCTATATTGTATCCTTCCCTTCATTCTTCATGTATTTAACCTGTAAAAGCCTCTATCATTTTTCGTAAAGGTGTAATAAGAGAGGGTTTAACTGAAACTTTTGTTTTGAATGCAACTGATGTAAGCTGTTCAACAGTTGCATTCAAAACCTTTCTTGTAAAACCAGGTCATTACGCCCTCGTGTTTCAATATTAATGAATAGGTGATTCCTGAATATTCTATGGCTGCGCTCCCAGTGTGCTTTCATGGCAGTGTTCCAGCTGGATGTATTTCCATTCCTGATTCTGTGCAAGATGGAATTCTTCCTGTAACATTTCAAAGGATTTAAGATTTCTATGCATCAGGTAATCTAGGGTGAGATGAGAATGCTTGCTCGCTGCCACGTTTTCCACAAGATGGTTTGCTCTTCCACACAGATGGTAGCATTGTCCCATATAGGGGCTCATATATGTAACCTGTCATTAATCAGTAGTGTTTTATTGGCAGAGATTCAAATGTGTGCCATTCTTCCTACCATGGGGCTGGAGGTCAGGGAGAAAGGTGTCCTGTGTTTATATATCAGTGGAACACCTGATCCATTATATATGAGGAGAATGTGCTCAATTTGGACCTACAGAGGAGTATCCATAGTAGTAGAGTTTAACACAGGAGAGGCTCAAACCCCAGCATTTTCTATGAGCAATGAATTTGGAGATCCTCAACCTTGGTCTCATGTCGTTCCATATAACATTTCTAATGCCCTTTTCAATGGACCGTTGTAGAGTGGTCCTCACTAACAGCAGTGGCATACCTAGGACACATGTGAATTGGGGTACCGTACCACCACCATCTTTACAGCTTGAAACCTACCCCATAGCTGTAACTGTGACCACTTCACACAATCTGTTTTGGTTTTAGTTTCAAGTGGGCCCAGATTGTCTGGAATCATTCTTTCAAGGCCCTTGTTAACGTACACTCCTAAATACTATAGATGTTCAGATTTACTTTGGAACTGATATTCCGCATTGGCGGCTTTTGTCTTGACATGGGACATGGGCAACAACCTGCTTTCTGCCAAGTGACCTTTATAGCTCAATATTCTGGAAAAATGTGATATGACTGATATAAGCAAAAGACACACAGATGATGGATGGAATGCGCAGCAAATCAAACTTTCACCCCAGTCAATGGATCTGGGTTAAATCCATCATTCCTATGCAAGTACGTCTTGGCCCTGTGCCTCATGGGAACAGTCCCGATCGAAGTGCAAAGCCAGGTCCTCTCTGGACCGGACACAAGCTTCCTGGAACGGGTTTCGGGTGCCACCCCTCATCAGCCAGGCTAGCTTGAAGCCAGTGGCACAGTGAGTCCGGGACCAATGTCTGGGCATACCCAGCGCACTTAGGGCGAGAAAGCAAAAGACACATAGATGATGGACGTAGTGCAGAGCAAATCAAACATTTACCCCCAGATCAGGAGGCAAAAGCAGGATTTCATCAGTATATTCCAGAATATATGAAGAGAATGTAGGGGTAGGGATCCCTTTTATGTCATTTGAATGATGGATGGCTGTAACTAGGCATTCCAGTGGCAGTAGAAACAGCAGGGGCGACTGTCGGGTTCCCACGCAGATAAGGAAGGGGTTTGATAGGAAGCCTTCACAATTGACCTGAGAAGTAGGAGTTTCACATAGCCATTTAATTTTAGGCCCATCTTCTGAAGACTACACAGCATACATTCCCACTAGATTCTAAGAAACGCCTTCTCAGCATCAAGAAACAAGGCAAGTCTATCCTTCCTGGAGTCTTTGAAAGCCAAAAAAGTTGGGCCAGGGTACGCATGCTGTTACAAGATGTACTTTCAGTCACAAAACCTACTTGCACATGGTGAACAAGTCCATGATAACTTGCTTACACTGAGGGATTAAGATTCCTGCCAGGATCTTGATATCTACATTAAGGAGGGATAATGAGAGGCAGCTGCTACACTGCGTTGAATTCTTTACAGAAGAGCTTTAATCAGTGTTCAATTGGACGGGGATGACAAACTACCAGATTGCTCGACCTCCTTGAATGCATCATAAGGGGATTCTCTTGCATCATCTTTCACCAATTTATAGAATTCCCCTGGGAAGCCATCTTCTCCTGGGGCCTATTGTAGGGAAGGTTAGATGTGGTTTTAGCAATTTCTTTAGTAATCTCTCCCTCTAGAACTGCTTGACCTTCCATATCAGGGCGCTAGAGGTTTAGATTATTGAACAAATTCTCCTCCTGAGTTTTATTTTCCCCTAGTCATGAGCTATAGAGTTCCTTGTAGTATGTGCCAAACACTGTTGCTATCTCCAGCAGTTTCCTGATCAAGCGGCCTCCATTATCTCTATTCAGTTAAATGGCTACCATTGCTTTCCTCTCTCTAAGCTGCCCAGCCCGGACCCTGCCCACTGTTTACCCCTGCTCATTATGGCCTTGAGAAAAAATGGGTTGCTGGTTCAGGGGGGTGTAACCTTACTCAAGCAACAGCCAAAATCCTTCTCATGGTCAACCACAAATATTTACTAAATTAACCTCTGCTTTACCCTCTGGTAGCACTTCACAAAAGCAGCCAGGCTTAACTTAGAAGTTATATATAAAGTATTTATGCAGCACTTGAACAGTAATGAAGTGAAAACACAACACAAGTAAAATCCCACACTAATTTAGAAAACTGAGTGCACTGTAATAAATTATTTGACAGCAGATCAACAAAATCCAATTAGTAGAACTGGAATTATGAATTTTTAAAGTTTAAAGTGAAAAATAGCCCCTAAAATATCAGAATCCCAATCGCAGACATCTAGTCACGTGAGACAGGGGCAAAGTCGAAAGTTATGGCAGACTGTGATGGAGCACAGTTTGGATACACGGAAAAGATTCAGTCCCGTCTCAGCGTACCTTCAGACTAAGAAGAAATGTGAAAAAATATTACCTGAGAAGATAAAATTCAGTAGGGCAGGACAGCCAGTCGTGTACAAGGAGGAGGTGTCATTTTTGGGGAGCCGATGGACAAAGTTGCGGTAAAGATATCAATGTTCAGATTTTGACTCTTTTATGGATGTCGAAAATCTCCAGTGGGATGAAGCTGCATGCTGTAGCCATCGAGGGCTCCAAGATGCCGGATACCACTTCTGTGAGGAGCCACTGAGCAGGCTTAGCTGCCAGCCGCGGCCTGTGGAGGGAGTTCCGTGGGGCAGACAGGCTGGGCGGGGGAGGGGCAGGGTGGGGGTGGTAAACACTGGAATATGGATGATTGCAGGTAAGTAAACAATTTAATTAAAAAAACGAATTTCGTTGCGTGCCATGCATCGCAAAATGCAATGCAGGGCGCGCTACGAAATTCGTTTTATTTATTTATATGTTTACTTACCTGTAATCATCCATATTCCAGTGTTTACCACCCCCCCCCCCCTGGCCCTCTCCCGCACCGCCTGTCTTCCCCACGGAACTCCCTCCACGGGCCGCGGCAGTTAGCTGCTGTGGAGAAGAACGTAGTGGAAGCTGCCACAAAGTCAGGCCAATTGGCGATGCATCTTGGGTGGATCGGCTAGGTTACAGTCTGCCTCTCGGTTCTCAGAGCACTTTTTGCTAGAAAAGTTTAGAAGTCCCAAGTTTTGGATTTGGGCTATCTGGGCTGGGTTAAAATAATGTCTAAGGGTCCAGGACTGGAGGGCAACACTTGGCAGGTCAGGGCTCACTCAGGCTGGGTCCAAGTGCGGGTTCAAGATGGTTGGAGCCCTTCCTGTCCCAGAGGCTCTGATCAGGAGGCCAGCCATTTATTCCTTGAAGTCACTCTGGAAGTCATGGGTTCAAGCAGAAAAACAGGTCTCAAACAGCAGGGCAGGCCTCTAAGGGCACAGAGCAGGCTTCAGGCTACAGGGCAGTCCTCTTGGTGCAGCAGGACAGCCCTCTGAAGTACACATAAGGCCACTGGCAGAAGGGCAGTCCTCTGAGAGTTCTTAAGCAGATCCAGAAGTGAACTGAAGAGTGTGTCTGAGTGAACTCATTTTATATGTGATGCCAGCTTAGAAATCAAAGAAATTTCTGCCCCCACCCTCCCCACACAGATGTTACTGGAATTCCCAGCCTCAGTACCCTGGTCCCAGGCTGTCTGCAGTCACAAAAGGCTAGTGTGACATTCTTTATGTGTGAGCTGAGGCAATGTCTTTGAAGTGCAAGTGGAGCTGTACATAGTCCCACCCCATCATCTTACAGAATAGCCCTTCCTACTAACACCCAGTCCATCTATTGTATGGATGTCTGAAAGGAATATTCAAAGGCCAAATGCTAACTATACCTAGTCATGTGAACCAGGAAATAGGCTGCCGGCACCAAATGGTTAGCACAAGAAAATGGCAACTTTCTAAAAGTTGCGTTTTCAAAATTGTGACTTAAAAACTGACTTTAACATTACAGATGTGTTAATATCACATTCTTTAGACACAAAACATGCATGACATTACATCCTGTTAGAAGTTGGATTACTGGTTGACTGGGGTGTAAGCCCTGGTCAAGCAACAACTGCAATCCTTGTCAGGGAAAGGCACAAGCAAACCCCAAATTAAGCTGAGCTCACCCCTTGGTAGCTTGGCACAGATCAGGCAGGTTTAACCTTAGAGCCAATGTATAAAGTACACACAAATATTCCACACCGGTTAGAATAATCAAGCTACATTTGATAAATATAACAAAACCACAATTACAAAAATTCAATGCACAGAACTGAAGTGATTGAATTTTAAAGTTTATAGTGAAATAGCGCCAAGAAGCAAAAAGTACTATTGGGGATAACTGGTTGCGCCGAACCGGGACAAAGTCACAAGTTCAGGCCAATCACGATGCAGCGCAGAGCGGCTATAGGAACCCAGTTGTGCCCTCCCCCGTGCTGCCGATTCTGCCGCCAGTTCGCAGCTGCTGTCCCCTGTGCCCCTGCCACCTGGTTTGTGCTCTAAACTGTATTTTGTTGCCATAACTGTAATGTAACTGTAGAGTGCTCCTGTACCGCTCTGCTCCTTCGTGTATTGTTCAATTGTCGTGCCCTCATCGTCGTTATGTTCTCTGCCCCCTTTTTTCTTCTGTATCCCAGCCGTCCTGTTCCCGTCGCTGCTCCCCTGCGGCCCCGCCCCTCGCTATCCCATTTGCCGCCCTGCTCCCACCTCCCAGCTGCTCCTCCCTCCCTCATCGCCCTAAATGGCGGCCGTGCGCCAGAGGACAGCACGTCTGTGCTTGTCCGCGCCTGGACCTCACCCAGCGGCAGAACTCCTGGACCTCGTGAATGCCACACCACCAGACTCCGATACGACGCCACCACCCTCCTCGCACTCAACACCGGCCGAAACCACACCTGCTTCCAGGCCGCCCCGAAACGGACCCACGGACCCTTCTCCTGTCACACCTTCAAATTCACTTGCGTCAGAACCACCAAACCTCCAAGGACCGGACCCAACCACCTCCACTGCATAGTGCTCAACACCCGCTCCGCACGCAAACATGCCGTCGAGCTCTGGGATCTAATCGACACCTCCACCCCAGACGTGGCCTTCCTGACTGAGACCTGGTGGAACGACTCCTCGGCGCCCGACATCGCCATAGCCATCCCGGATGGCTACAAGATCACCCGCAGGTATTGCGCCAATGGAATCGGAGAAGGAATAGCCATCATCCACAAGTCAACCCTCAAGGTCGCCACCCACTCAGACGACACCCCCAACACCGCCGAACACCTGCACTTCCGGATCCACACCAACCCCAACACCACCCTCAGAGGAGCACTCATCTACAGACCCCCCAGACCCTGGGCACAGTTCAGCGACTCCATTGCCGACCTCGCCAGCACCCACGCACTCACCTCCACGGACTACATCCTCCTGGGGGACCTGAACTTCCACCTCGAGACCAACAGCGACGCCAAATCTGCCACCCTGATCGCCAACCTCGCCAACCTCGGCCTCAGACAACTCATCACCACACTCACCCACTCTGTCAGCCACACGCTGAACCCCGTATTCTCCACAGGCTCCCATGTCACCTTCGAAAACACCACCGAACTCCACTGGACCGACCACCGCTGCATTCATTTCACCTTCAAGAAACCAACCACGCACCACGGCACCCAACAGCTGACTCGCCGCTTCTGGAGCAAACTCACCGAAGACCAGGTGATCACCACCCTTGCCCAGAACCCACCCACCGACCCCACCAACCCAGACACCGCAGCCCGCAACCTCAGACAGTGGATCCATGTCTCCAGGGGCTCGATCGCTAAAGCAAAGTGTAAGGGGGAAGTGGACACCCATTTCTTGTGCCCTGGTGGATGGGGAATTGTTCAGAGTGTGTCTCCAACACCCGCACTGAGGCAGAGAGACCTGTGTATAACAGGCAGGCATATGAAAGGAAACATGGGCCGAAGTTGAGTGTTCGCAAGAGGAGAAATAGGTACACCCAGCGAAGGGAGTCAAAGGCCTTATCAATGTCAGCAAGTAGGAGGGCCCTCACAGGGCTTTCACAATGACGTTATGCACCCAACAGATGTTGTGTATTGGGGATCGGTGCAGCATTAAGCCCGCTTCGTGTGGACCAGCTCATGGATGTGTGTGCATAGACGGTCTGCCAGTACCTTACCTAAGAGTTTAGGCTCGAAGTTTAAAAGTGAGATAGAATGGTATGAGGAGGACTCCTCAGGGGGACTACCTGGCTTGAAAAACCCCATAATTTCCGCATGAAGCCAATCTGGGGGAAGGATGCACTGCCCTAGGGCTTCATGGAGTACCGCGAGGAGATGTGGGCCCAGGATGGACATATGGGATTGCAGGAATTTACTCAGGAACCCATTGGGGCACAGAGCGTTGCACGGTCGTAGGCTCTACAGTGCTTGGCTAAGTTCTTCGACTGTGATTGGTTCATCGATTGACACCAGGGCCGCCCAAGGGTAGTTATGGCAGATGAGGTCAGATTATGTGCTCGGTGGAGCGTAGCCGATTCAGTTGGCGTCCAACATGATGGCTTACCAAGCCATGCCCACACCGTTGATCCTTTCATTGACTGCTATTATAAAGTCCGCTTCATGCCAAATAAAGGTCACAAACTTTTTGTTCAAACTATTAAACAGCAGAGATGTATAGACGCTTGGAAACTTTAACCTTACTTTCCTCTGTACATCAGGCCCAATCAAGAATAGATCACTTTTTCATATCACATAATATACTCCCAATCCTTACAGTCTCCCAATATAGGTTCCATCCTAATATCTGATCATGCCCCTGTTTCAATCCACCTAGATATTTTGAGTAAATCCAATTTGCCTAGACATTGGCATTTCAATTACTCACTTCTTTTACTTCTATTTTAAATGAATATTTTCACTTTAACCAAGCAGATAACTTGCCTTTTCACAGAATTCGTGAGGCATTCAAAGAGGCAGCACATGATTTTATCATTAACTATGTTTCTAAGAAATGGAACAAATCACGCGCCTATGCCATGGAACTTTTAACAAAGAAAAACAGACTGGAACATTCATATTATTATTCTAAGTCGAAAGAATGTTTATCAGAGCTCATTAATACCAAACTTCAATTTAATAAGGAATCCACAGATAACGCTTCACTTTACTTATTAAATTCTAGTGCAAAATACTAGTGGGGTCAGAATATATAGGGCATATTGTTAGCAAACTATCTTTAGGTCAAACATAATAAAAATTAACATTCAAACGAATATAGATGCACAGCAAATACCAAACTATAAAGATTTACTAATTTTAGAGGATTATGTCCAATTTTATAGATCATTGCATACGCCGGAAGATTTACCATTGGATAATGACATTTTTCAATAACTTTCTACTATCCAAAAGCCTTCTGGCACTCAAAGTGATTTTGTATTGTTAGAATCTGATCTATCACAACTATAACTTCACAACACATTGATTATACTTAAAAAAGATAAAGCTCTAGGTTGGGATGGTTTCACAGCTGAATCTTTCATGCACCTCGCTCAGTTACTTCTCCCAAAATTGCATACTTCTTTTTTACATTCATGTAAATATTCTGGCTCTTTTTTAAAAACCTTAATTTGCCTCATCCAAAGGTAAGGGAAAGATCCACACTATTGCAAAAATTATAGACTTATCTCTTTAGTTAATGTTGTTTATTTTTAAGCGTTAGCTTTAAGATTACCATCATTCCTCCCTAATCTACTCGGTAAAGAACAATCAGGTTTTGTTAACAGACTATATATTTCTGACAACACCCATCTATTTTTTGACATTTTATCTAAAACTTGCATAAGCCTGAACCTCTTGCAGCAATTGCCTTAAATGCAGACAAAGCGTTTGATCAAGTCTATTGGACTTTCATTTTTCAAACACTTAAATGGATTAGGTATGGCCCAAAAATGATATCCCTTATTTATCTTCTTTATTCAAGCCCACAAGCAGCTATTTTAGCCAATGGCCTTAGCTCTTTATATTTTACTCTCGGCAGAGGTGTTCATCAAGGATGTCCTCTTTCCCCTTTTCTTTTTAATTTAGCATTATAACATTGTTTTATCTAAAACATGACAAAATTGAGACATTCAAGAATTTGTTTTTAATAATTAACACAATAAATTAGCAGCATATGCTGGTGACATTTTATTATTTCTCCCACAACCCCAATCCTCACTTCCAACACTAATACAAGACGTGACATGATCTGTGTTGGTATCTGGTTATAAACTGAAAGAATAAATGTGATATACTACCTTTAACTAAATACACTTTTAAAGATGATTTTACAACATCACATTGTGTGTGGGTCCTCAGCATATAAAATATTTGGGTTTCTTCTTCCCTCAATCCATTAAAACTTAAATTTCCTTAAATATAGAGAATTTTATACAAAAGCTATCTATGCTATCTAGTAACTGGCACCACTTATACCTCTCTTGGTGGGGGCCATCTTGATACTATTAAAATTACATAAGTACCCATCATAATTTATACCATTTCTAATATCCCATTATCAGAAATCTCTTAAAAAGATTAATTCTATATGTTACTTGTTCCTTTGAAGTAACAAAAAGCCTTGTATGTCAGTGCTAAAGCTAACACTGCCAAAATTGGAAGGTGGGGTACATTTTCCTGATTTTTCCAAATATCATAAGGCGTTTTTATTAGGTCAATCCTCTCATTGGATTTCAGGTTCTTCAATAGATTGTCCACTATGGGTTAAACTTGAAAAATCTTATCTTTCCCCTATCTCTTTTCAAGAATACCTTTCTTTTACCCGCAAGTCACAAACTCTCTCTACTCCCGTCCTTAAATATCCATGTAAATTGTTAGAATAACTTTTACCAAATACTTCCACAGATCTCGAAACATTTCCTGATTCTCCTATTTGGCATAATAAATTCATATTCATTCATAACAAACCCATCTACTGGAAATCCTGGAGAAAAAAAAGTTTAATCTGGGTACATCAACTTTTTTATCAAATAACTTTTATCCAGTTTTCACAAGCTTGTGATCTTTTTGACCTTTCTTCCTCTCTTCAAAATAAATATCGGCTTTTTACAACATGTACTGCATATGTTCAATTTTGCTCTTCTCTTCCTTCTGTTTCAGCCTCTACTAGGCATGCCAAAGCATCCACTATTTATTCCTATAAACCTTCCTCCGTTACTGACAGAGAAAAAACAAAGAACTATCTTGGGAACAGGACTTAGGAATGGAATGGCCTTTCCCCTTTGGAACAGAATATGGCCAAAACTTAGGTAGTCCTCTAGAGCGGCAACTACCACACAAACCCTTTTTTTAAAATAATAATTGACTTCTCCTATCACATTTGGTCCTACATAAGATGCATTCTGATTTTCCTGACACTTGCTGGACTCGTCCTTAGACCAAGCTGATTTAAAACACTTACTTTTCATCTGTCCTTTTGTTCAAGATTTTTGGAAACAAATTTTTGGATTCAGATTAACTTAATTTTTCACTCCACAGTGCTCATTTCCATTGCTAACATTTTTCTGGGAAGTTTTTCTGGTGATTGGATCACATGCTCGCCTATTTTGCAAATTCTAGACTTACTAATAGCAGTTCCATTTCAGTAGATTACCAAAAACTGGAAAGATCTAAATAAATGATCTTTTCAAGCATGGTGGTATGCAGTTTATCATAACCATACATTGGATATAGCATGTGAATACCCCATATCTCTTTCTGTGAAGCGTATGATTTTATGGTCGCCTGTTACAAAGTTCCTAGATGACAATGCAAAATGCTCTGTTACACATACACCTGCTCAACAGGAAGTTCTTCAACTTCCTTGACGTTCCCTTTATTGATATTACAAATGTCTTAATATGTTTATTATTGTTATTTTATATTTTATATACATTTTATTGGATCTCTCCCTATATAACCCAGTCTTTTCTCATCTCAAAACCATCTACAATCCCCTCTTTCCCCGGTTAATCTATTTAGTCTCATAATCTCAACTGTAAGAGTATTTATTCCTGTATTACATTATATACTTAAGTTATCCTTAATAAAAATAATTTTTTGAAACTTAAAAAATAAAATCCAATCTTCATTGTGTATGAGGTACTGTGGAAAGATAGGAATATTCTTTTCCTAAGGTATACAGGAGACGCCCAACATTATGGAGGCTCTGGACTTCTGTAATGTCTTTCAAAATCACTCTATCTCTGGTATTGACGGCGTCAAGTGACCCAGTCAGTGCATGAACACATTTGGAGCCAGATTCAAGTCATCACTATATCAAATCAGCTGTTACTTTCTTAAATTTCAAAAGAAAGGCTGTCTTGTTCCCGTTTGGTTATAAAAGAACAGGGTTAAACCCACTGAAGTCAAAAGGACCTGGGTAACTATGTAGTACAAAAGGAAGGGGTCCCAGACAGAAAACATATAATTCACAATATGACTTAATTGAGAAAAGGACAATTGTTTCAAGAAGCAAAGTTATTAGATGCAAAAAAGTTTAATTCAGATTTGCACATGTTACCTTTCATTGGTTAGACCACATAACAATTTTTTCTAAGTAGCAAAAAATATTTTATGTGCCCACATACACAACGGGGAAGGGGTGAAGTGAGGGAAAGTGTCAAGGATAGGGTAGGATAAAGGGATAATCTGAATCATTCAGTGACAATATTGTTCACAATTCAAAAATTAATTACATGTGGATCCTTTAGCCAAAGGCCACAACATAAGGCTCATAAGGAGTCCTGAAACAACTAATGCAGACAACCAGACTCCACTTCAGTCGCTGAAGTCTTGCTTGGGGTAGGAGTTGGTAATTGTTGTAGAGTCTACGTTTCGACCCAAAATACGTGTAGGAAAGTAGCCCTTACAAGACGGGTCTTCTTCAGGACAAAACAGTTGTGGGTGGGCGACCTCCTAGGGGTAATTAAAAAGAAATCAATTAACACACACCCTTCCTGTTAATTAATACAAGGAAGCCGGATTTCGGAAAATTATCAGTTCAAAACGTGTTGTCAAATTGCAAAAGACACTGCACACATAGTTCTAATATTGCAGGGGATTGCAATCCAGATATACAAGATCTGGTACTGGCTCACCTATCGCGGGGGGCGAGAGGAACAGAGTCTCCAGGGGGTAGTGTCTCCCGGACCGCGTTATAGAATTATGACTGAAAATTGCAAGAAAAGACGATGTCATCTCTTGGTCAGCTAAAAATTACACCAAATTCAGTTTCATATAGGCAATTCAGAACTTTCGTTGACAAACAGACACACCTATGGACATCTTGTCGCTTGGACTGTAATCGAATACCCATAAGGGCTTCGCCAAACCCCAATTTACATGATAAATACCAGACTGTTAGTTTGAGTACATAAGGCAAAGGTCCCAGAAGTATTCAGTGGTTGGGAAAATCAGGCTCCCTGACTAGAAAAATACTAGTGGTCGTGTTTTTACACATCCAGCCATCAAAGCTTCTAGGGGTATCTATTAGCGTAGGCTTGAAAATGACATACCTCACGTGCGCTTCTGTGACACCAGAAAGCGCGTATATTTCATATGCAGTATAGACCTGAGTACCGTCTCTCTGCAAACATTTTAATGGCAAACATTAGATCTACCGATCAATATTGAATTCCATAGTTCTACATTCAAACTAATGCATTCCAAATGTAGTGGTCATACCTTAAACCACTTAGTTATTTCGTGGTGTCAACTCGTGGGGGTTTGGGAAAACGCCTGTGCATGGGAGACAAAGCGGGAAAAATGTGCTATCGGTAAAGTGCAATTGCACAATTGGCAGTGCCTCGTTGTGAACAAAATTAAAGACATACCTCTGACCACCAACGGGTTCTGGAGGCGTCTCGCCGAAAAACGTTTATTATTCCATAATTCTTCTGCCTTTAAATAAGAAGGAGGGCATTTAGTATGGAAGCCGACAGCGTATTACATTGAACCGGCACAGTTTTAAACATGAGGCTTACCTCAAGGGCTCTGATATGACGGCAGAGTTAATCGGATTTATCCGGCACACCTCTCTGCAAAACAACGAAACAACGGTCGGTTTTAGTATTCAACCCCTGTGTGCCACGTTACCTTAAAGGAACATCATAGGGCGAAAGACGGGATATGATTTAAGCGCTTACCCTCAACGCTTTAAATCGGACCGGAATGTATTCCCGCAACCCGACGCACTCAGTTCTCCGCCAAACAACCGGGGCCTCGTGAACTTCCTGGTTGGGTGTAGGGGGTGGAGCATACCACCGAAGCCTCGATGGAGGTAGTAGAAAGACTACTCTTCCCCGGCTTACCCAGGTGATATTTGCCGATTCGGTACCAGCCGATTATCTAAAAAATTGCCTATTATGGAAGGCTTTGTGGGCTCAATTTGTAATTGTAAAAATTATAATTTAATAAATTAAATAATAAAACGGGGTTATTTAGATTGAATCCAACTAAACACACACAAAGGTGTATAAAAATTCATAACAGGAGCGTTGCTCCTCTAGTCGTGTTAGGACAAATCGAGGAAGGCACTAATAGAAAGGCATTAGTAAAGACTTATTCTAGGCACATGAGGGTGAGTAAAAACTTATTCTAGGCACATGGAGCTGTATTAGTTCATGTTAATAGGCCCACGGGCGCGCCACGCCCCATCATATTGGATAATTATTCAGAGAGGCAAAATAAGTGTGTCCAACAAGGCACACATATTGGTGTCTGATATTCTATGCGTGACATTATTAGACAAACCCTATTGTATGTTCATGGAGATGTGGGACATCAGAAGTAAAACCCCATCTATGGTTGTACCCATCTTCTATCGCAGCACAGACACATAATTTACGTTATTGCAATTCTATGTCGTAGATGATCATATATGACACATGAAATACATACATGTTATTCATTGTTTCATAGAATCTATGGCTTGCCTGCCAAACAGGGTAGCAAAAACCATACAATAATGTTTAGGTAATAGAACGTACACGTAGTATATATACGGGCAGTGTGCACTTATCTCGCAGGATAGTGGAAACCATACCCATTTCCCGGTTTCATCAGCTCTGGTGCAAACCTGTAGACAGTGCACTTATCTCGCAGGGTAGTGTAGACTGTTCAACATATTGCCCTGATCAAAGGTTCAGAGGTTAGCCAACTGTACAAAACTACTTTCGGATTCGTTTAGGCCCTCAATTACAGAATTGAAAATATGGATTCACTTCAGCTCTCGAACATTGAGGATACTTGATAAATCACCTCCCCTTGGGCCTAGTGTCACCTGTTCCAATACCACCCATTTTAATGTTTCAGGCATGTGGTTCTCTTTTACGCAGTGTTCAACTAGGGGTGCCGCAGGTACCTTGCATCTAATGCGGCTGCAGTGTGCAAGGATTCAAGCTTTTACACCCTGCTGAGTCTGACCTACGTATATAAGGTCAAACGGACAGATTATGCCGTAAATCACATTCCTAGTGTTACTGTTCGTGTGGCTCTTGTGCGTGTGTCGGTGGTTTTTAAAAGAGAAGTCCTTTGATTGGATAGTGGAAGGGCAGGCCTTACAGTTGCCACACCTAAAATGTCCCACTACAGGAGGCTGTTACCAGCATGAAGCCAAGGTAGGTGCAGCCGGGCACTCCAAAAAGGATGATACCACATAGTCTTTTACATTCCTCGCTTTTTTGAAGGCGTGCATGGGTACGCTGGTAATCTCCAAATCATCTGCAATTAAGCCCCAGTGCTTGTTGATTGTCTTTCTGATTGCATTACTTTTAGTTGAAAAAGTAGTAACGCAAATCATGCGTTCTTCATCTTGACGAATGCGTAGGGTGGGTTCCAAGAGTGTTTCACGATGGCTAAACCATACCCTCTTCCTGGAGCGCCTGATCAACCGTTTGGGGTAACCTCTTTCTATCAAACGTTTCATTAGTATGTCGGATTGTGTCATATAGTCTTCTTTCTTACTGCAGTTCCTCCGGATTCGAAGAAACTGGCCATAGGGTAAGTTATCCCGAAGGCTCCGAGGATGGTGACTGGAGTACTGCAACAGAGAGTTACGTTCTGCAGGCTTTCTGAAGAGTGTAGTATGTAGTGTGCCTTCTTCCGCTACTATCGTGATATCCAGGAAATCAATTCTGCTGTTACTTGCTTGCATCGTGAATTGAATATCTCGAGACTGCAGGATTAGCCAAGAGTGAAAATGTTCAAGTTCACTATCATTACCTTTCCATATGATCAAAACGTCATCAATATACCGCATCCACAGTTGTATTTGATGTCGGAATGGGTTGTGATCACTGATGACAAAGGTGTTTTCATAAAAAGCCATGAACAAAATTGCCAGGTCCGGTGCAAAGGCTGCCCCCATTGCCACGCCTTTAGTTTGCAAATAAAATACATTTTGGAACATAAAGAAATTCCTCATCATAGCAATCTTTAATAGAAGGATGATGAATGAAGTGGGTACTTGTACCGGGGCTTCCTGACTGTCAAGGGCTGCAGTGGCCACGATGAGGGCCTCCTCCTGGGGGATACTCGTATAAAGCGACACAATGTCGCAGGTTACCAGTACTTCCTCCTCTGGATTGAATGGTTTACCATCTACCAGATTAATGGTGTGTGTGGTGTCTCTCAGGTAGGTGGTAGTTGCTTCCGCTAGGGGTTTAA
This sequence comes from Lissotriton helveticus, assembly GCF_964261635.1. Classification (NCBI taxonomy): domain Eukaryota; kingdom Metazoa; phylum Chordata; class Amphibia; order Caudata; family Salamandridae; genus Lissotriton; species Lissotriton helveticus. The sequence continues at coordinate 82,598,917 of NC_136062.1, forward strand.
GGAAGAAATCCACATAACGACATAGAGGCTCAAGGATGGATCCACATCCAGAAACGATAGGTCGTCCTGGGGGATTGTGCATGTCCTTATGTACCTTGGGTAAGGTATAAATGGTTGGTATGCGTGGATAACTCTGATTAAGGTACTGATACTCATGATCCGTAAGGAAACCTTGTTGAACTCCTTCCTGCGTGACCCTCTGGATCTCAGCCGCCAAGTCTTTTGTTGGGTCAGTAGTCAGCTTCTTATAACTGACACCATCGTTTAGTTGCCGCCAGATCTCTTCTTTGTATTTCAATACATCCTGGATGATGATGGCCCCACCCTTGTCAGCTGGCTTCACCACGACATTACAATTGGATTTTAAAGTCTCAAGAGCTGCTCTTTCGGTCTTCTTAATATTGTATTTCACATACGTCTTTTCATTCAAGATCTTCTTAACCACCTGTAATTTTCCCGCTTTGTCTCCCATGCACAGGCGTTTTCCCAAACCCCACGAGTTGACACCACGAAATAACTAAGTGGTTTAAAGTATGATCACTACATTTGGAATGCATTAATTTGAATGTAGAACTATGGAATTCAATATTGATCGGTAGATCTAATGTTTGCCATTAAAATGTTTGCAGAGAGACGGTACTCAGGTCTATACTGCATATGAAATATACGCGCTTTCTGGTGTCACAGAAGCGCACGTGAGGTATGTCATTTTCAAGCCTACGCTAATAGATACCCCTAGAAGCTTTGATGGCTGGATGTGTAAAAACACGACCACTAGTATTTTTCTAGTCAGGGAGCCTGATTTTCCCAACCACTGAATACTTCTGGGACCTTTGCCTTATGTACTCGAACTAACAGTCTGGTATTTATCATGTAAATTGGGGTTTGGCGAAGCCCTTATGGGTATTCGATTACAGTCCAAGCGACAAGATGTCCATAGGTGTGTCTGTTTGTCAACGAAAGTTCTGAATTGCCTATATGAAACTGAATTTGGTGTAATTTTTAGCTGACCAAGAGATGACATCGTCTTTTCATGCAATTTTCAGTCATAATTCTATAACGCGGTCCGGGAGACACTACCCCCTGGAGACTCTGTTCCTCTCGCCCCCCGCGATAGGTGAGCCAGTACCAGATCTTGTATATCTGGATTGCAATCCCCTGCAATATTAGAACTATGTGTGCAGTGTCTTTTGCAATTTGACAACACGTTTTAACTGATAATTTTCCGAAATCCGCCTTCCTTGTATTAATTAACAGGAAGGGTGTCTGTTAATTGATTTCTTTTTAATTACCCCTAGGAGGTCGCCCACCCACAACTGTTTTGTCCTGAAGAAGACCCGTCTTGTAAGGGCTACTTTCCTACACGTATTTTGGGTCGAAACGTAGACTCTACAACAATTACCAACTCCTACCCCAAGCAAGACTGCAGCGGCTGAAGTGGAGTCTGGTTGTCTGCATTAGTTGTTTCAGGACTCCTTATGAGCCTTATGTTGTGGCCTTTGGCTAAAGGAACCACATGTAATTAATTTTTGAATTGTGAACAATATTGTCACTGAATGATTCAGATTATCCCTTTATCCTACCCTATCCTTGACACTTTCCCTCACTTCACCCCTTCCCCGTTGTGTATGAGGGCACATAGAAATTTTTTGCTACTTAGAAAAAATTGTTATGTGGTCTAACCAATGAAAGGTAACATGTGCAAATCTGAATTAAACTTTTTTGCATCTAATAACTTTGCTTCTTGAAACAATTGTCCTTTTCTCAATTAAGTCATATTGTGAATTATATGTTTTCTGTCTGGGACCCCTTCCTTTTGTTCCTGTTTGGGGCACAAATTAACACCATCTTAACCACTGATATCCTCGATTTCACTGTGGCAAAAACATATCTACCTTCCTCATTGTTAAACTTGGCATCTTTTGGTGTGTTTCCCCTGAGTTTTTGCTTTCTGACCTCCCGGTTTTTACTCTGTTTGTGCTGGCTTAGTGTTTCTGCACACTTTTCTTTCTGCTGATCAATGGTAAAGTGCAAGTGCTCCTGTGGTAAAATGTGTTGTGGATTGGTGTTTCCATGATAGGCCTGTTCACTGAGTGTCTTGACAAAGATAGTACTATAACAGGAAAACCATCGAAACGCGTTGACGCTGTTGAAAACGCAATTCAAGGACTGACATAATTTGGTTGAATATTGATTGGATCTACATATCAACTGTGGTGTCCCTGAGTCCAATTGAATGTGTAATTGTATTTGACAAGGGTGGTGTCATACATGTGTTTGTCTCTATCATGCTTGTCATAATAGTTAAGTGTTCTAATATGATTTTTTGATTCAAATGTATTACATGTTTTTTAACTAGGAAAATTGATTTTTACTGTGATTGGTTACAAATATTTTTGTATGTGATTTTAGTGTGTTGAATACTAGTATGACAATATAATAATTGTTTTTTATAATAATAATACAGTAGAATAATCAGATATTGAACAGTATTTCCAATATTTTTTATTATTGTGTTTGAAAACATTGGGTCAAGGGAATTGTTTCTAATTTTCGGTAGCGGTACCTCATTTCCCTTGATAGCAGCAAGGGGTCCCTCTCTTTCATTGTTACTGTTCACTGAGTGTGCCAGGGCCCGTAAATCAAATGCTGTTGGTGGGCTGCAGCACTGGATTGTGCCACCCACCCAAACAGCCCGTAAATGTAACTCCGGCCTGCCATTGCAGGGCCTGTGTACAGTCTGGAACTGCCATGTCGACTTGGCAAGTACACCCACTTGCCAGGCCCTAACCTTCCCTTTTCTTACATGAAAGTTACCCCTAAGGTAGGCCCAAGGTACCCCTGTGGGCAGGGTGCCGTATATGTGAAAGGTAGGACATGCCCTGGTGTGTGTGGTGTGTCCTGATAGTGAATTACTGCCAATTTTGTTTTTCACCATTGCAAGGCTACCTGTTCCCCATAGGACTGAATGGGGAGTTTGTTTATGACATCTTACAAACATATCTGACCCTAGGAACTAGATAGGAAGATTAGGTTTAGTATGCCTGAACTCAGAATCTAAAGATGCATCTCTTAGTGAAGGTGATTTTTACATTCTGTGTTTGAAAATACCACTTTTAGAAAGTAGGTATTTTCTTGCCTAACCATCCAGTGTGCCTCTGCTGGGTTTGTGGATTGACTGTCTGGGTTTTGGATGACAGGGGCTGAGGAGCAGGAGTGGCTCCGGATAGTCTAGGAGTGTCAGGAAAGGGCTGAATAGACCTGGGCTGCATTTAGAGTAGGGGGAGGAGATTTCCTTTCACCTGAATAGGCGTGGTCTGCCTTTGACAATGCTGTCTCCACCTCCTGCCAGGAAGCTACACCAGAGAAGGTAGAACTGTTTTGGCTGGGCACAGACACTCTCTGCCTAAGAGATCAAAGGATTTTGGGATATGAATATTGGGGCCCAGCCCCCTGTACTTTAGAACTCTTTTGGACCAAGAAGATTGCCAAGAAGAAGAGCTGGAGAAGCTCTGAGGAGGAACTCCCACATTGCTGGGTGCTTTGCTGTGTTGGCCTACAGTGGCTACTTCTGTCTTGGGCAGTGAAAGGACTGGACTGAACTTTCTGCAATCTACTTTTGTGAGTTTCTCCAAGGGCTTGAGGTAGAGTTTGCCCCCTGTTCCAGAAGTCTCAGGAACAGCAAAGATTTCAAACTTGTCTGCCTTCAGCACTGGGAACTATGTGTTTTGTGCTGCACCAGAAGAAAAAGCAACCCGACGGCATCGCCAACGACGCTGCCGACTGTGTGTCCTGACGGTACCGCAGAGGGCACCACCGCAATGCCGCACCGCGACCCTGATCTCACCGACAATGCCTGCTGACGCCACCACCGAGCCGCTGCTCGCACCACGACCTGGGGGCACCGTACTCTGCACCGCCTTGCTTCATGATGATGCCTTGGTCTCCCCAATGACGCCGCTCCATGCTGAAATCTAGGCCGCTGCTTGCACCATGGTTCGAGGGCACCGCTTGTAAAGTTACACGGCGCACCGTCCTTATCATGCACCGCGGCCTTGGCCTACCGACGCCGGCACCATCGACTCCGGTTCGTCAGCCGACAACAACGCTTCAGCAACTACGACGTTCCTGCTTGCACCGCAACCTGCCAGCACCGTGACGAGCACCGCATTCACCTCGCACTGCGACCCTGGTCTCACCGATGATGCCATCTGATGCCGCCACGGAGCAGCTGCTCGCAACACGACCTGAGGGCATAGCACGCCCCACCGCTGCACTTCGCACCACAGCACCCGATGCCTGCCGACGCCAGCGCTCTTGACTTCAACAGAGAGGAGTTTGATCAGCAACGCGTGTGACTTTGAGTGCACAACGGCTCCTGCACCGACCTCCGAAACTGACGCCTGCGGACGCCATGCTTTTGGAAGCTCAACGAGAGGTCGCTGATGCCCTGCATCTCTAAAGGTACTGTGTGCCCGTCTCCCCGACACTGTAACTGACCCGCGATGCCGAGGTCAGTCAGAACTGTTTGGATTTGTTTGTTCACGGTGCCGTTATAGCCCCGTACGGAGCTATCGACATCAAGGTCCTGTTTTTAAAGCATATTGTGATAACTAAAGATTTCGAAGTACTGTATTGTGGATTTCTATTGTTTTTGGTCTTGTCTTAAGTATATAAAAATATTGGATATTTTTCTAAACTGGTGTGGTGTCCTTTTTTAGTGCTTACACTGTATTACTGTTGGTTATGTGCAAATGCTTTACACATGGCCTCTAAGATAAGCCTGACTGCCCATGCCAAGCTACCAAGGGGGAGAGCAGGGGTTATTTTAGGAGTGTAGCTCCCTTATCCTGACTAGAAAGAAGGGTCCCTATTAGGACAAAGGTGCAATCCCTTGCCGTCTAGAGACCCCCACTTCTAACACTCATCTAACCAGGATTGTATCATCAAACATGCAAGGGTGTTTTCCACCAGGATGGCCATTCTGCATTTCTTCGAACTGGTTTGGGTTTTAGAGGGGTGATACTTGGATTGTGCTCAATCAATCAATCAATCAAACATTTGTATAGTGCGCTACTCACCCGTGAGGGTCTCAAGGCGCTGGAGGGGGGAAGCAGCTACTGATCAAACAGCCAGGTCTTGAGGAGTCTCCTGAAGGTCAGCAGGTCCTGGGTCTGTTGTAGGTGGATATGGAGGGAGTTCCATGTCTTGGCAGCGAGGTGGGAGAATGATCTGCCACCGGTGGTAGTTCGGTGGATGCGTGGAACGGTGGCGAGGGCGAGGTCAGCAGAGCAGAGCTGGCGGTTGGGGGTGTAGAAGGTTAGTCGCTCTTTGAGGTATGCTAGTCCTGCGCTGTGGCTTGCTTTGTGAGCATGGGTGAGGAGCTTGAAGGTGATCCTCTTGTTGATGGGTAGCCAATGCAGGTCCTTCAGATGGGTGGTGATGTGGCTGTGGTGGGGGACGTCGAGGTTGGGGAGTGCGGAGGCGTTCTGTATGCGTTAGAGTCTCTTCTGGAGTTTGCCCCTGGTTCCCGCGTAGAGGGCGTTGCCATAGTCTAGCCTGCTGGTGACGAGGGCCTGGGTGACCGTCCTCCTGGTTTCGGTGGGGATCCATTTGTAGATCTTGTGAAGCATACAGAGGGTGTTGAAGCAGTAGGAGGAGACGGTGTTGACTTGTTTGGTCATTGAGAGCGTTGAGTCCAGGATGAACCCCAGGTTGCGTGCGTGGTGGGTGGGGGTCGATGCACTTCCCAGCGAGCCTGGCCACCAGGAGTCGACCCAAGCGGAAGCGGTGGAACCTAGGATGAGGACCTCCGTCTTGTCCGAGCTCAGTTTCAGGTGACTGTTCTTCATCCATTCGGCGACAGCCTTCATCCCTGCCTGAAAGTGGGTTTTGGCGGTGGCGGTGTCTTTGGTGAGGGAGAGGATCAGCTGGGTGTCGTCAGAGTATGAGACTATGTTAAGGTCGTGTTATCGTACGATGTTGGCGAGCGGTGTCATGTATAGCTTAAAGAGGGTCGGGCTGAGGGATGATCCTTGGGATATGCCGCAGGTGATCTCTGGCTTTAGATCATAATGGAGGGAGGCGGACTCTCTGGGTTCTGTCGGTGAGGAAGGAGTTGATCCAATACAAGGCTTTGTCGCGAATCCGTGCGATGTAGAGTCATGTGCGCAGGGTGTGGTGGCAGACGGTGTCGAAGGCGGCTGAGAGATCCTGGAGGATGAGGACCGCGGTTTTTCCATTGTCCAGCAGGGCCCTGATGTAGTCGGTGGCGGCAATGAGGGCAGTTTCGGTGCTGGGGTTGCTGCAGAACCCAGATTGGGATGAGTCCAGGGTGTTGTTTTCTTCGAGGAATTGTGTCAGTTGTCTGTTGACGATCTTCTCGATGACCTTCGCCAGGAACGGGAGCAGGGAGATGGGCCGGAAGGTCTTGAGGTCCTTTGGGTCTGCCTTGAGTTTTTTGAGCAGGGCGTTGATCTCTGCGTATTTCCAGCTTTCCGGGAAGGTTGCAGTCTCAAATGAGCTGTTGAAGATTATACGGAGTTGGGGTGCAATGATGGAGCTCGCTTTGTTGAAGATGTGGTGGGGGCAGGGGTCTGATGGTGAGCCGGAGTGGATGGTGCTTATGGTCTTGATGGTGTCTTCAACATTGACGTGGTTCCAGGAGATCAGGCAACCGGTGTGACTGGGGGGCGGTGAGTCTTGGGTGTTGGTGGCTGTCGGCGGGGTCTGGGTGTTGAAGCTGTTGTGGATGTCTGCGATCTTGCAGTGGTAAAAGGTGACCAGGGAGTCGCAGAGGTCTTGTGATGGCGGGATGTCGTTGGAGCTGGAGCTGGGGTTGGTGAGTTCCTTCACGATGCTGAAGAGTTCTTTGCTGTTGTGTGCGCTGTTGTCAATGCATTCCTTGAATGAGGTCCTTTTGGCGTTTCAGATAAGTTGGCGGTGTCTGCGGCTGGCGTTCTTGAGGGCTTGGTTGTCTGGAGGTCGGTGGTGAACCAGATGGCTCTTCTGTTGGTGCGTCTTTTAGCGGGTTTCTTGATTGGGACGAGGGTGTAGGCGCAGTCTTTGATCCATCGCTTAAGGTTGCGGGCGGCTGTGTCGGTGTCGGTGTTGTCGGTCGGTGGGACTCGGGTGAGGGTAGTGGTAAACTGGTCTTCGGTGACCTTGTTCCAGCTGCAGTGGGGGATTCTTAGCTGGTGGTCGTGTGCGGTGGTTTTCTTCAAAGAGAAGTGGATGCAGCGGTGATCGGTCCAGTGGAGTTTGGTGGTGTGGCTGATGGAGACGTGGCTGCTGGCAGAGAAAATGGGGTCGAGCGTGTGCCCGGCGGAGTGGGTGGGTCTCGTGACGAGCTGTTTGAGGCAGAGGTTGGCAAGGTTGTCCAGTAGTGTGGTGGAGTTGCTGTCGTTAGTGTTCTCAAGGAGGAAGTTCAGGTCTCCGAGGAGGATGTAGTCTGTGGAGGCTAAGGCGTGAGAGCTGACGGTGTCTGTGATGGAGTCGATGAACCGTGGCCAGAGTCCGGAGGGTCTGTATATGAGGGTTCCTCTGAGGGTGGTGTTGGGATTGATGTGGATCCGGAAGTGCAGGTGTTCCGCGGTTCTGAAGGTGTACTCTGTGTTGGTCGAGATTCTGATGGTATTTCTGTGGACAATGGCGATACCTCCTCCCGGTCTGTTGGTGCGGTCCCTGCGGGTGATCGTGGAGCCATCAGGGATGGCTATGGCAACGTCGGGTGCCGATGAGGAATTCATCCAGGTTTCCATCAGGAATGCGGCGTCAGGGGAGGCTGAGTCGAGTAGGTCCCAGAGTTCGATGGCGTGCCTGTGGATGGAGCGGGTGTTGAGCAGCATGCATCTGAGGAGGTTGTGCTCCGCTTTGGTGGGGTGGGCGGGCCATGCATGGGTACGCTGGCAGGTGTAGCTGCAGTTTTGGCAGGTGAAGTGCCCATGGGTGAGCTTCGGGGTGGCCTGGAAGCAGGTGGAGGATCGGCCGGCTTTGAGTGCCCAGACGGTGCTGGCATCGTAGCGGTGTCTGATGCATAAGGAATTGCGACTCCTAAATAGCGATTCCTTAATAATCGCTCTTAAGGAATCACAATTCCTTATCTTGATGCATGTGCCCCTATGTTCTCTATCCCACCCACCCCTGAACTACGGTGTTTTCCTGCCCCTCACAGCTAAATTTCTCTGCCACTTCCAAGTTGTTTGTTCTATTTTCACTTCTTTACTGATTCCTAGTGCCAGTCGGGGCCTGTAGCTTTATTTAGTTTAATTGGGACTGCTTCTGCGGCACTACACAGGTGAAAAGCCATGAGGTTGCCTCTGCGCAAGTCCTAACCTCATGCCGTAGGAACAATGGCTTTAAGAGGACCCGATGTTGTAATAAAGGAGGGCAGCAACATACAAGGTGTATCAGGGATTCTGCTCTATATTTGCACAGTAATTACCTCCTGTAGACATTTCCATCCTAGGGTTCAATCCCTTGATTGGAAGTTGTACTATTCTGGTTGATTGGATGTCTCTCAGGCATTTCTTGCCCAGTGCGCTGTTCAAATGTGTCTGCATGATTTTTACTTCATAAAGTCAGGCCTGGAAATTCTCCCTTTTCATTGTGTCTGGCTTTATCTTCCGCCCTCGAAAGCTTAAAAACGTGTATATTTAGAGCTTTCTTTATTGCCAAGTAACTCACTTCCGCCAACGACCAATTGGCTATTACTTAGTTCAGTTTGGACACTGCCACTTGCATGTAGCTGTTCCAGGGGTTTGATCCGCTTTCAAAAAGTGCTTAAAGTATTTCTTTTAGTGATCCTGGGTCAGCTTTGAGTATCTTGGAATAATATTTCACCTGGGTGTTCATGCTGTCATACTTTTCTTGGACAAGTACAAACTTCAGCGGGTTAAACAGTTGCTCGTGTACTCTGGTAACTTAAAGACACGTTTGCAGCCCTGGCAGTGAGTTGCAATGAGTTAATAGTTTCACAAACAGAATGGGAATTTAATACAGGGATACAGGACAAAGTTACAGCTGATGCAAGCACAGTACTGTACTAAAACCAGAGCCACTGGGTAAATAATATGTGTATTCATTTATGAAGAAGTCTTAAAAACCACTACGTGCTTCCTTTCAGTTGCTTCAGAGTGCTTGACAGAGGAGTGGATGGATACAACAGAACGAAGGTATGGGGAACTTAGAATCTGTATGGATAAGAAATTGACAGTTTGGAACATTCTTCAATCATCACCTTCGCTAAATGTTAAGTTCAATCTTAAATAGATCCATTGTCAAAGATGTTCTGATCCGCAAGTCGTTGGGTTCACAGCAGAGGTACAGATGAAGGGCATTCCAGAGGCGAGGTTCTTAGACATCTAGTTCTCTACCTCTGTGCTTCAGACTATAGAATGATTGACTGATTTGATGGGAAAACATTGGATGAAAGATTATGGTTGGAAGGTAGCATGGTGCCTTTTTCTGTAGGTATAGAGGGTTTTGTTCCTGTTTTCTTCATGATGGTACGCACACATGCCCTAAGATTTGATTTTAGAATCAACAGGGAACCAGTAGAGGACTATAGTGGAGGGTTGAATATGGTAGCAGTCTAGTTCTAAATTCCTTGGAGTTTGGTAATGAGGTTTTGTCAAGTTCAGTGCAGATGATATTGCAGTAGCTGAGATGCTCTTGTCAGTTTTACTCTGTGATCAAGCTGGAGTAGTTTGTCAATGAAAGCCAAATGCATGTTTACCCTTTGCTAACTTGTTGATCTGGGGAGCGAAAGAGAGGGTGGCATCTAAGAGAATACCCAAATTTCTTAATTTGGTGAGGTGGTAGCAAGGTTCTAAGGTTTAAGGGCCAAAGAAGTGCTCAGTGACTCCAATCACTAGTAGCTCAGTCGTGGCCCCATACATGCAAAGGAAGCTCTCCTTCCAGTGGAGAATGTTGTCCCAGCAAGAAGTAACGCTGATTGGTTTTTCTGGCCCCTTATCCCAGTTAAAGTGGACTTATGTGGTATCAAAGTCAGTGACGTAGCAAAGGCGTCACACTCTAATGCTATCAAGTTAAATGGGCCTCCCAATTTCCAAATGTTGGTCGTACAAAAACAGCTATAGGAATCTCACTGCACCCACAATGTTGGTATTTGTTGAATGTGCAATGAGCGCTCAGTTTTGCGTGGGTGTTGTAAGGAGCCCCATAGTGTTTAGATTTTAAAAAGCATCTGTTGCAGATCTGGCAGTTTCTCTGTAGGTCTTGATATCCTCTAGGAGCTGCCGAGGTGGACCAGCAGGTTAGGGACTAGTGTGTGGCTGGCTCTACATGATGTGCTTGACTAGGGGGTTGACTGCTGACCATTTTTGGATGAGTGGGAGCGAATTACTCCCAGTGCCTTGGCACTGGCTAGCTCCGCTCTGGAGGGAGAGCTCTGAGGAGTGTGCCAGCATTCCCTCTGTGTTCAAGTAAGCCCCCTCATTTAACCTAAGGAGACTGCCTTTCATCAGCATTCCCTGTGTTCAAGAAAGCCCACTCATATAACCTAAGGGGGCTACCTTTCATCGGAAATGGACAAAACGGTGTAAATCCTTTCCACTGAGGATAAAGCATTAGACTGGTTTTTTTCTATAAACCACTTTGTCAATGTTTCCAAAGAAGGCTTTAAATATATGGACTTTCACCTTTTCCATATTTAGGATAGGCAAATATATAATCTGTTTGTACTCCTGCTGTGCCTGCGTTCCAACAATCTCCAGCATTCTCCAATGATAGTGATATACTGACATTAGAGACTTCAGACTGTAGGTTTGTTGCGTGAATATAAATTTACCTTGAAAAAACAAAGACAGGAGGTGTTTTGCAAACACGAACAGTTGGTTTAATCAAACACTAAGGCCGGTAGTACGGTTACAGAGTCGGGGTCTGAGGACTGTCTTAAAGTACAAACATTTTGAGCTGCTTTATATACATTGCTTGAAGCATCATGAAACAATTCATGGATCCTGTTTAGGGAGAGGAATGTACGGCCACATGCATCAATGTTGCCGTTTGCGAATCCTTAATTGCGAGAATTAAGGAATCGCAATTAAGAATTCGCAAACGGCAATGCATGAATAATTTGCTTTTTTTTTAGCGATTTCTTATTTTTCCTTAATTGCGATTCACAATTTGCGAATCGCAATTAAGGCAAACCCTTCCCATTGATTCCTAAGGGCCAAGAGGCCCATAGGAATCAATGGGAAGGCATTTACAATTTGCGATTTTCAATTTCCGAATCGCAAATTGAAAATGCAATTTCAAGGGTGCAGGGGGGTGTCCAAAGAACCCCTCCCTGCACCCCTGAAATTAAACTTAAGTGCAATTTACACACACACATGTCCCAAGGACATGTGTGTGTGTAAAATGCAACTTTCAAAAATGCATTTTTGTGCATGTTTGAAGGTTTTCGGTAAATTAGCATGAGGTTCAACCTCATGCTAATTTACCACTTCCAAATTGCCAATTCTCAATTTAAAAATGATCATGCATTGCATTTAAGAAATCTGAAATTGCGATTTCTTAAATGCAATCGGAATTTTTGAAATCGCAATCTGATTGCGATTCCTAAAATTGCGAAATACATGATGCATTCCAATTTTGATAATTGCATTCGCAAACGGCCGAAAATTGCGATTCGCACCGTTTGCGAATGCAATTATCGTTGATGCATGTGCCTGGTAGGCCTAGTCATAGAGTCATAGATTACTCCAACCTGATGACAAATGCATGTGGGTCTCGACTTGGCGTGAATACAATGAGTTCAAGTGGGTAAAGTGTCCAGATGTCCGGCATGGGAAGCGCGTGATCACTGTGTGTGCTCTCTCCTGGTTGGCGGAGTGCTCCTAACTTCATATGGGATATAACTTGATGGTGTTTTGGGGACGCGCGCCCCTCCGGCCATGTGCATTTTATTGGGGTCAATCTTCCCGGACCATTGTGGTGTCGCTTCCCATCTCGAGACTAATCTGGGTTTTTCCTGTTCGCACGTTTAACCTGCTGTTTATGTGACATCCCACCTGTGTTTTGTCAATCAGTTGTCTCAGGCCTAGGTTACAGGCCTTGCCTTACTTCGTATTTCTGGCACTGTGTTGATGGAGAGGTCATCTCTGGAGATTTCAACAACAGTGATTTGATTTCGTATTCATACATGCATGTTTCATTGTATACTTCGACTTCAATATTAACAGGTTCTTTACAATAAAAAGATTCATTGCTAAGCTTCATCAGACCTTTAGGACGCACAAGTTGTCCAAAGTACACATTGTCAGAGATTTGATATGTAAGTGGAAATTAAAAGCAATTCATCATGTCTCTAAGTGATGAGTTCCACCTGGCCCACTGTTTATGAATTTATATATGTATTCCTTGCCGTTGGGGCAGAAAGCCAAGTACAGCCTATTTTAGGTCTGTCAGTCATTGCGAAATATATTAGCTAAGCCTGTGGTATCTTAATCAAAATTAATGTAATGACAAAGATGTTCTTCTATTTATTTATAAAAAATAAGTCATATTTCTTGCCTTCAAATGAAATGGTCATACAATAAAATTAACATTCAGTTAATCGTTACAATGTGTATTCATCAAAGTATCTTGAATACGTAATGTTATTTTAAGTTCTGTTATCAGTACATATACCACATGCCTCTTGCTGTAGTCTCCTAGCACTTGAGGCCTGTCCTAATGTGGATTGCCACAGCTGTATGAATGGAGTGTTCCTATATGTTGCTGGAATGTCGGAGTGAGCACAGTCTCACAGGGGGGTGGCTTGTTCATCCTGATATTAGCATACACATGGGTGAGAATGGCGAATGTTCCATTGTAACTTTGGTACACTGTGGGGATTTGAATGCGTGCCAAGAGCCACAAAGTGTTTAAGTGTGATGTTGATAGTGAAACATCACCTGGCCACGCGTCCCCTGCAAATAGCAGTGGGGAGCAATTAGTTGCTCCACGGGCAGGAGCCAAGGTGGGGGAGTCTTTTGACTGTGTCACCACAAGAGTTTAGTGATGTCATCTGGATGGGCCCGGGATGGAGTCTTTAGAGTGTTGCGAGGCGAGGGTTTGGACGCTTTTTCATCAAACCTGCATCCAGCTTACCGGAGCAGACACTCACCCACCCACTTCTGGAAAGGGGAATTGCTAGCAGCAGAAAATATGGTAGCCCAAAACATTTGGACGGATTTACTGAGCTGACCCCATGGAAGGGTGGTGGTTTGTGTGGGCACTGGGCAGGCAGGAGGGGGGAACTGACCTGCTAGTGGTCCTGGGAGTGTGATTGATTCTTTGTATGACTGACTAGGTGTGTGAGTAAGTCCATGGATGAGTGGTGGTGTATGAGTGTCTGTATAGGTGTATATGATAGTGTTGTATTGATGAGTGACTGTATGAATGAGTGATTGTATGTGTGAATGAGCGGATGTGTGTGTAGACCTAGGAATCAGTGAGTGTGTATGTAGTAACTGGTATTGGTGTGTCGATGGTTTCGAAAATGGTAGTCTGTATTTTTCAGTGGGTGTATCAAAGGTTACATTAGAGTATGAGGAGGTGCATCAGATTTTTCCGTGGATGATGTCATCAGTGATGTCATCAGTGATGTCACTGACCATGTCATGAATGATGTAATATGTGATGTCATCAGCAGTGCATTGCGGAGGCGTGAGTTATAGTTAGCTGAACTAACTATAACGGGGGAATTTCTATGGTTTTGTACGAGTGAAATGTCCAACTAACTATAACATCCCTGAAACCTATGTTTTTTTCAGTGAATTTCTAAGGTTTTTTAAATGCTAATTTCTATCTATAACGTGCCTTAAACCTATGTTTTTTTCAGTAAATTTCAATGTTTTTTTAAATTCTAATTTCTAACTATAACGTGCCTGAAACCTATGGTTTTTTCAGTGAATTTCAATGGTTTTCTAAATGCTAATTTCCAACAATACCTACAAAGGTAGGACATGTGAAGAAAGAGGAAGAAAAGCGCAGGAAGAAGCAAGAGATGTGCAGAAAGAACCAACAGAGGAGCAGAAAGTCCTCCTGTGGCCTCAACAGTTTACTTGCGGGTACTGGTGGTAACTGACTGACGAACCAGGACCAGAGCCAGTGCTATGCTAAAAGACACTTAGAATACAGTGAAAACACCTACATACACTAGTGAACACTATACATTAGGGTACCCCCGTGATTAGCATGACCTCCTCTGTAAGGCCCTAGTACATAATAGGGCAGGGGGATTAAAACTACCTCTAAGTCAGGGGTACTGAGTGGATGATTCGAGTACTGCAAGGAGAATGCATAGTGAATTTATAAGTGCTTGGGTTTTGGCTGAGTGATTGGATAAGTACATGGTGCTGGCTGGGTGATTGGAGGAGTGCATAGGTAGTGACAAGGAGATGGCTGGACTGTATCAGAAGTGCTTAGGGGATTGTAGCAGTGCATGTGTTAGTGCCTGGGTCATTGCATGAGTACATGGGTAGTGACTGAATGATTAGAGTGCTGCAAGGACAGTGCATGGTGATTTTATAACTGCTTGGGTTTTGGCGGAGTGATTGGATAAGTACATGATACTGGATGGGTGATTTGAGAAGTGCATGGGTAGTGACAGAGGGATTTCTGGAGTGCACGGGTACAACCTGGGTAACTGGCGGAGTGAATCAGTACTGTGTAGGTGGTTAGATGTCTGCATGGGTAGTGCACAGGGGATTGTAGCAGTGCATGTGTTAGTGCCTGGGTCATTCCATGAGTACATGGGTACTGACTGGAAGTTTAGAGTACTGCAAGGAGAGTGCATGGAGAATTTATAAGTGCCTGGGTTTTAGTGAGTGATTGCATAAGTACACACATCAAATCAGGCCCCGCTCCCTCCCTTCACCACTGTGCAAACGCGCGCCCAGGCGGATTTTAAGTTGGGGATTAATTCCCCCTGAATCCTGAGGGTCCCTGGGCGCCAACTAATCCACCAGATACCTCCAGTAAGCGCCACAGAGCTGCATTGCAGAAAGGTGGCCTGAGGCCATGCCCCTTATTACACCTCTCTGCAACGCAATTCTGTGGCGCTTACTGGACATACCTGGTGGGCTAGTTGGCCCCCAGGGGCCCTCAGGATTCAAAGGGACTTAATTCCCCAACTTAAAATGCGCCACACGGTGCGTTTGCACACTTGTCACATAAGGCCACTGCCCCCTCCCTGCACCACTGTGCAAACGCATCCCCTGGTGTGTTATAAATTGGGGGATTAAGTTCCCTTAAGTCCTGAGGGTCCCTGGGGGCCAACTAGTCCACCACCTACCTCCGGAAGGCACCACAGAGCTGCAATGCAGAGTGGTGTAAAAAGGGGGCGTGGCCTTGGACCACCTCTCTGCAACGCAGCTCCCTGGTGCTTACAGGCGGTACCTGGTGGGCTAGTTGCCCCCCCAGGGACCCTCGGATTCAAGGGGACTTAATCCCCCAACTTAAAATGTGCCACAGGGTGCGTTTGCACACTTTTCACATCAGGCCACGCCCCCTCCCTGCATCACTGTGCAAATGCTCCCCCTGGAGCATTGTAAATTGGGGGATTAAATACCCTTGAGTCCTGAGGGTCCCTGGGGGCCAACAAGCCCACCAGCTACCTCCAGTAAGCGCCATAGAGCTGCGTTGCAGAGAGGTGTAAAAAGGGGCGTGTCCTCTGAACACCTCTCTGCTTTGGAGCTTCCTGGCACATACTGGAGGTACCTGGTGGGCTAGTTCACCCCCAGGGATCCTCAGGATTGAAGGGGACTTAATACCCAATTTTACAATGTACCAGTTGGCGTGTTTGCACACTTGCCAGGTCAGGCCCTGCCCCCTCCCTGCACCACTGTGCAAACACGCCCCTTGGTGCGTTGTAAATTGGAGGATTAATTCCCCTTGAGTCCTGAGGGTCCCTGAGGGCCAACTAGCCCAACAGGTACCTCCAGTAAGCGCCACAGAGCTGCATTGCAGATAGGTGTAAAAAGGGGCGTGGCCTGTGAACACCTCTCTGCAATGCAGCTCCCTGGCGCATACTGGAGGTACCAACTTACAACACGCCAGGGGGTGTGTTTGCTGAGTGCTGCAGGTAGGGGGAAGGGCCTAACCGCAATGCCGGCTTTTTTAAATTTATTTTTTATTTTACAAGGGGGGCTGTGTGGCCCCGCTTCTTTTACATTAATTGTGGCCCTTGGAACCCCATCCCCCCAGAGCCTGCTTTTTTTTCTTACTTTATTTGTAAAAAAAAACAGGAAGGGGGTCAAGCGGCCCCCCTCCAGAGGCAAATTACAGCCCAGGGGACCCTATCCCCTGGGGCATGGCCAGATATATATATTTTTTAATTAATATATTTTTTAGGGAGGGGAGCTGCGTGGCCCCTCTCCTGAGGCCTCTAGTGAAGTGCCTCTTTTATTTAATTTTTATTGAGGGAGGGGGGCCGTGTGGCCCCCCTCTCCCGGGCCACTCCCAGCACCGGGGATCCCATCCCCCGGGGTCTGGCCACTCCGTTGGGGAAAATGGTGGGAGCCCCAATGCCCCCATGGTCCCGCCCATTTCCCGCCTCCTGCGGGAGCTGGCATTACTTTTCCTCACAGGGAGCTGCTGACATGCAGCTCCCCTTAAGGAAAAGCAATTGTGCTTTGCTTCAGTGAAGTGAGAGTAGGTTTCCCTACTCTCGCTTCAATGAAGTAAGGCAGAGTTTGCAATGACAAGGCGGGAGCCGAGTGGATCCCGCCCTGTCGTTGCAAACAGCAGTGTCCCGGGGTGGGCACCCTGGGACACTGCAGGAGCCGGTCCTGACGGGTGGCGGTCCCCAGGGCCATCAAAGGCTCCAGGAGGGGGGCTGAGCGGCCCCCCTCCCTCCATTTCAAAGCCTACGGGAGGTGGTGGTCCCTGGGACCGGGGGTCCGTTACGGACACCCATATCTCAATAATGGGCATCCGCAGGGGAGTAAGGAGGGGCGCTTGCCCCCCCTGGATCTCCGGTGCCGGCATATGGCTGGGGGCCCCGCAAATTGAATGATGGTACCATTCACAATGCTGCTGCAGGCACCTTGCACCGACCTGGGCCAAGCCATGCCTGTTTGTAGTTCATTTGTTAATTTACTCCCCGCTGAAATTTTTGCAGCCGACTCGACCATTTCAAATTAATAATAAAAATAAAATGTGGGTTCTTTTTTAAATTACATTTTCTTTTTAAAGAATGACTGTCTACATTCTGAGGAAAACTTCCAAAAATGAGTTGGCGGGCTCTGTGCAGCTTGGCTGCTGCACAGGCTAAGATCAGACGCATTTTATCAGTCATAGCGCTGACCCACTTAGAGGATTTCGCTCCAAAATGTGCATCCTGTCTGCCGTCCCGGTGAGACCCGGCAGTCACAGACAGCATCATTCAGACTTCAGCTGCCCGGCCGAGCTGCCAAACTACTGGGGTGTCGGAGGATGTATCACACTGACCCTGCAGCCATGTGCCCAACTTAGACTTCATCTATCACATGAGTACTTTTTTCATTGAAATTTCTCTGTGCCCCAAACTTCTGTGCCATGACGGTCACGGGGGAGATTCAGTTGGCTTTTTCACGAGACCCTCAGAGCGAAGGAGGTTTCAAGCAGGCCCTTATTTTGGTCCCGCTATTCAGCCAGTGTTCCAAACACACTGGGACTTTTCACCCAGAGTGTGCTTTCTTTTGCAGTTTATTATAGGGTGTGAACTCGACCCAATGTAATTGGAGCGCTTTACTTGCGCCACAGTTACATTACAAGGATACATTCTTTTTTTTCTTCAACACTGGTAATGAACTGATTTGCCCAGAATCACAGTACATTGCTCAGAGCCGACATCGCCAAGACTCGAACCTGGTTCCCAGTGCATTTTTCCATGGCCAGCACCACCATGTTCAACATCGTCGATGCAGGACAAACCACAGCAGATTTGGTTTGTATTCCTATGTGGTGCCATGCCAAATTGTAGCAGCTGATGCCCTACACCGCTCCTGCAAGGCTTGCTTGTATAACAGTTGAGCTATTGTAGATTCAGCATCGAACACACAGAGAGGAGGGGTGAAACTGGGGGATGAGAGGTAGGCAGATTACATCTAGGACTGCGAATAGTTACCGAAAATAATGGTGCCCGGGTGGCGGCTGCACACAGCAGAACTGCGGACACACAACAAAGTTCAGATCCGCACTGTGCCATGCTAGAGAAAGTTGTGATGCACACACAGTGAAACTTTCAGCGACAAGGGATGTTCAGATGATAGGACCCGAAGTATCATCAACTTTTAGTAAAAGTGCAAAACTCGGCTGCCAGGCCTTGAAATGAGGACACTTGAGGCTTGCGAGTCCACACCTGCGGCACACATCCACGGCCTGTGAGTGTCAGTGATACTTGTGACCCCAGCTTCTCGCTCTTGTGTTTGTGTGACAGCCCGGGCAGAGCTTGTTTCTAGTGCACAGAAACTGGACACTGAGGGCCTAGGGGCACAGGGGCGCCCTCCGCCTCCTCAGCTTTCAACGCCGATGTCACTGAGCTGCAGTTTATGATTAAGACCCTTTCCCCTTCCTGTGTAAGTCAGAGCTGGGTCCACAGCCTAGAGCGAGCGGAGGAGGAGGGACACACAATACAAAAAACCTACAAATTGTGCACAAATGCTCCCGCCCCTGAACCCTCAGGTTGCAGGTCTGCCCTGTGGGCGGGATCACAGGGGCGGACAGGGCATATTAAGGGCCCCGGGGAGGTGGTGGTCCCGGAGCTGTGTGGGGGGGCTTGAGCCCACCCCCACACTAATTATTTTTTTAGCCCCGGGGAGGTGCTGGTCCCTGGGGCTCGGGGGGGGGGGCGCGAGCCCCCCTGCCAATTTTCATATATGCTTCGGGGAGGTGGCGGTCCCCGAAGCAGCGTGGGGTTGTTGGGACCCCCACGCTTTTTTTTAGGAAGCCCCAGGAAGGTGGCGGTCCCCAGGGCTACAGGGGCTGCGTGCCCCCCGCATTTAATTTAATAAGCCCGGGGAGGTGGTGGTCATCAGGAAAGCATGGACCCCGCAGGCCACTGCAACATAATTTATAAGTGCCCCCGGGACCTGGCCCACCAGAGCTTAATTTTTTTTAAATGTTCTGGTCCGGATTAACGCACCAAGCGAACATGACCGATAAAAAATTCGTATTTTTTGGCCTGGGGTCCTTGTGGGACCCCCTGAGCAGGCATAGTGGGTCAGGGGGTTTTTACCCTGACCCCTATTATTGTTTTTCATGCTTAATTCTCTCTTTTCTTGTAACTCGGTTCTACCGAGTCACAAGATGGCTGCCAACACTTCCTGGTTTGGAGTGTTCACAGCCAATTGAAATGAAGCTTGTGGTCAGGAGAGGTCGCAACTCCACCGCCGCCATAGATATCGAAACTTTTATTTTTTTAATTTCTCAGCAAATGGATTTACACCATTTAAAAAAAGTTTGCTTTCTGAACCAAGCACTACCTTTTTGCCAAAATTGGGGGAATTCCGTTCAGCAGTTTTGGCTGTAGCATTGCCTAAAGTATCCTTTGGGAAATTGATTTTTTGACTCTTATTTTTTTAATTTCTCAGCAACTACTGAATGGTTTTAGACCATTTAAAAAAAGGTCGCTTTCTGAACCAAGCACTACCTTTTTGCCAAATTTGGGGTAATTCCGTTCAGCAGTTCGGGCTGTAGCCTGTCTCAAAATTTCCTCAGGAATTTAACATGGGGAAAATGCGTTTTGGAACCCCCCCTTTTTTCTCAGCCCTCACCTGACGAATCACCCCCAAACTTTCAGGTTAGGAGCTCACCTACATAGACTTTTTTGGGGAGAATTTCACAAAGATTCGTCAAACGATGCCAAAGTTATTAGCTAATCAAAAAATGCTTTTCCTATGGAAACTAGGTACTAACTATAACTACCTATTAGCTACCGCTTTTGTTTAAATCGCTCTGCCTGTATCTTCTCTCTGTTTTGTAATCTCTGCACACTTCCTAGAATGTTATTCTTTGCATATGTATATGCAAAGATATATATATATATATATATATATATATTTATGTATATATATATATATATATATATACACACATACATATGCAAAGAATAACATTCTAGAAAGTGTGCAGAGATTACAAAACAGAGAGAGGATACAGGCAGGGAGATTTAAACAAAAGCTTACGTAAAATCTAATAAGTCACTCGTATTGAAACTTATTCCAAGAGTCGAAAAAGAGAAAGACAAATAAAGAGACAATGAACTCCAAAATACTATGCATGACCACACAAGATGTGGCCAGATTAATTTTAACATACAGTAGTGAAAATCCAAAAATAATACTAATTGTACAAAAATATTGGCATGTACTAAGTCAGGATCAAGACATTGGAGAACTCATCGGAAAAAGACCACGAGTTACATACAGACAGGTACCCTCATTACAGGATAAAATAGTCCAAAGTCACTATCAAGAAAAATCAAAAAGATGCTGGCTGGATGACCAATAGCTGGGTTTCAAGAAATGCAACAAGTGCAAAGCGTGCAAAATTGGGATTCATACAACAACAATAAAATGAATGTGTCCGTCTCTAAGTAACTGGTGCTCATGTAAAGTGCTCTGATACCTTCTGGTCAAGTTCGCGCTACAAAAGCTTTGGGAAAAAAGTTAAAAAAATATAATACCTGTCTCACAATAATCTGAACATTCATTATATATACAGTATTTCAATTCACAATTATCGTCTTCTCATCTGAAGGTTCACAAGCTCATATTACATTCATGTGTAAGTGGATCAGAATTGTCAGTATTTTAACAAAAAATGTTTGTTGTATTTGCTCAATTGGTACAAGAAATAAATGAAAGGCAAGGTATAATAAACTTCCATATTCTTCACATTCTAGAAGTGTATTATTCCTTGCCATTCATTATTTCTTGTACCAATTCAGCAACTATAACAATTTCTTTTAGTTAAAATATCAATTGGGACAGGCAAAACAGCCATGCGCTCTTTCCCTGCTCTTCATGCAGGCTGCATTACAGCCTGCATGGAGAACATACCCAGGCCCCCGTTACCTGGATGAGTTTTCCAACCACAAAGCTCAGACCAATCAAATGCTGCATCGCAGCGTTGTGATTAGTATGGGGAGTCTGGCTGTGCCTCCTGTTCCTGGAGTCCGACGGAGGTGAGCAGGAGCAGAGACACGGGTTCCAGCGGCACGGTAAGTGTTTAATTTATTTTTTAAATTTTACATTGCACCCCCGTGTGCCCCATCACCCACGAGCAGTGCTGGCCGCCACAGATATATACATATATCGTAGAGTCCAACTATGCATAATCTCCAAAATATATTGCTCAAAATCAGTTTCAGGTGACTAAACTAAGCAACCCTTGCAATTTTTAAAGTGAGATACAAACGCACATTACAACACAGACAATGGATTCATGAAATGAAAATAAAACGTATAAAGCACAACAATCACCTAGGGGGTATCGAGGCGCTAAGCTGATACTGATAGGTTAGAATGATCCAGAAGATGCCAGACTTATTTGGTAAAAAACCAGTGGGCATAGTACCAAGCAATAGCGATAATTATCGCTATTGCTTGGTTAGAGACAAAATTTTACCGCTGAGCTGCGGCGATTTTTATCGCAGATAAACCTTGGTATTACCAAGGTTTATCGCAAATGTGATAAAAAACGGCCGCAATGCATGAATATCGCTGAAAAGTCAGCGATATTCATGCATTACCGAGCTAATGCTCTTAACCATGTCATCCACCTCCCATTGGATAACATGGCTAAGAACTGCTCAGGGCAGGTTTGCCTTAAGTGTTAGTTCTGCTGGGAGTGAGTTCCACAGTCTTGATGTGTATGAAATGAAGCTTCTCCCACCCCAGTTAGCTTTCTTAAATCTGGGGATTTGAAGATTTCCACTTGTGGATGAGCGCAGGGAGCGTGCTGGAATATAGCATTGAAAACTCTGTACCAAGTATTCAGAGCAGACAGCTTGTTGTGCCCTGAAGGCAATGCAGAGTGCCTTAAACTGAAGGCGTTTATTTATGGGGAGCAAGTGTAGTTGGATCAATGCTTGAGAAGCAGATTAATCTTTCGGAATGCCCAGCAGTAACCTTGATGCAGCATTGTGTAGCATTTGTAACTTATGTAAAAATTGCTTTTGAATATTAATAAAGAGTACTTTACCATGATCTACTTTGGAAGAGCTAAGAGCCGTAACTACCCTCTTCTGCAGGCTTGATGGAATGAAAGGCAGCACTTTCCTTAAAGTTTTCAGAATGAAGAAACACGAAGAGGTGATGTGACTTATATGTCCTTCAAAGGATACTAATCTGCCTATTGTCCGCATATGAGACTAAAGAGAAGCCAAATTATCTAATTAAAGCTGCAAGAGGGTCAGCATAAAGATTTAATAAAGTGGGGCTCAGAGATGAGCCCGGAGGGACCACACAGGGCAATGAAAAGGCTGGTGAGGTAAAATCATCAAGAGAGATGGTCTGAATGCGGTCAGCCAGAATGGAAGTAATAAACTTAAGTGCGTTGTCTTTGATACCAATTGATTTAAGGCGCTCAATGACAAGAGCTTGGTTGAACCTATAAAAATGCGGCATGGCACAATAGTCTCAGTATTTGTATAGCCAAATCTCAGTATTTGTGTAGCCAAAATAAGTGTCATCCTGAAGTAGCTAATTAGTAGTAAAAAAATATGCATAACATAGTTGATACATTTTGATTATTATAAACTTCAATAATCTCAGAATTTGATTCATCCTGCACAAAAAACATGGTTGGAATAATGCATGTTTAAAATATGAATAGTAACTGTCAAGTAGAAAAATAAAATACAATGCGCACAGTAGCATACATACACGCACAGTAGCATACATAGACACTACTTCAATACCCATATGCCTTAAATCGTTAATATTGTATCTGCATTTACCAATGTTAAATCACTCTTAAGTGGGTATGCATCAATACGAGGATCAAATCACAGAACTCAATAGGCTCTATGCCCAGTGGGCCAATTTTATGATCCAATTAACATGTACATAACTAATGCATTCATGTGCTGTATTTCAGTGAGAGCTGATACTACTGGTGGTTGTTAAGTACCGACAGGCCTTTACATCAATATTCCTGCCTGTTAATCATGTGAAATAAAAGTTCCCAATCAGTGTAACAGTGCAAAAACTGGAGCTCTTCCACTCAAAAAGTGAAAAAATCAGATTTAAACATATTATGAAACTCAATAACTAATCAAAAAGACATTAGAAGAAACTAAAAAAGGTATACTGTGATTTAATCTCTAGCCAAATGATACCAAATTCTTCTTCATGGTTTAACCTGAAAGAGAATTTTGCTTCCAGTTCAATGATATATCTAGACTCCAAATCCCTGAGAGTAAATTCCCTTTAGTCTCTCCGGTTTTTGGTCAGACTCTGATGGTCACATAAAGTCTAAATAGCTAGAGTTTATATTATGTTTCTCTTGCTTGTTGTATTTGATGGCTATAATGTGGTCTAGTGGTATCTTTTTGCACGAGGAATGGTGCTTGCAGGGACATATCAAAACATAAGTCACAAAAATCAGATTGGCAAGTCAAATCTGGCTGATATGAACAGAATTTTTCGGGTGAGGTACCGAGTAAGACCTCACATTGTAACTGTTCTTACACTTTTTACAAATGTATGTAAAATCCAGGAATCAGTGAATCATACGCTTGTTGCTGGAAGTCATCTCACTTTAAATTAACCTGTATCTTCAGAAAAAGTTGTATTTGAAAGTTATATTGGAATTCTGACTAATGGTTTTATTTAAGATCAGATCGTTCTTGACACGACACCTTCCCCCCTCTTCACACAGTCATTTTTAGGTTGAGCTTCGACCTGTTGTATCTCTTCAGTGGGGTTTGGCACACCCACCGATTGCCATTGGTTGTTATCTGTGGCAATTAAAAATGCCTGCCTGTTATTGGTGCATTTGTTTAAATACCCCTCCTTTGTTTCCTTAGCTCCCTCGTGGAGTTTTCACCAAGAGAATATTTTGTTTGGCCATCACACTGTTATAGCTTGTGATGGCCTCACCTCCCCACCCCCCAGTGCCATCCAGACTACTGAAGAAATGTAATTATATGAACACAGCGGGTTTATGCAGCTTGGCACAGATCATCTGCACACATGTTCTTTAATGTACGTTCAGAACTCAGACTCGGGCCATGTTCATTTATCAGTCCACAAGCGCATGTGGGGTGATGCAGGGCAATAGCCCACCATGTGCACCTTCTCTTTACCCACATCCATCAGGTTAAGGCGTAAGCTTGATGTAAACCCAGCAGCACACACATCTGTTTTTATTTATTGACTGGGTTCCTCACTTCAGAGGAGTATCGCTGCATAACCTAAGATGCTTATTGCTGTGCCGGTGCCCCATGTTTCCTGGTAACATGCCATTCACTATGTTAATTGCACCTTACTTTCGATTATTCTCTCTGAACTGTATGATTTCTTGATGCTGAAGAGGCGGGCATTTTTTACAGTATTGTTTCAGAAAGGGATTTACATTCCACTGCTCGAAAATTCTCCTAGCCCCGGCGCACTCCGCCTGCACCCCTCCTCCCTGTCCACACAGGGCGTCTTTCCGATGGGAAAGAAAAGTGTGCCTTGTGGGAAATCTCTGCAGTTGCTCTGCCAGGAATTGCTGTAAAAAAATTTAGAAGGCGTAAACCACAGGGCTCCTGCAGCGAAGTTCTGGTATGATACAGGGTCGGATTGGTAAGGCGGGCACACGGGCAATGGCCGAGGGGCCGGTATCCGAGTTCCATTTGTGCACTGCTTTTCTCGGCAGCATGGGGGCTGATTTGGCTGCGTCTGTGTTATTCGGATGCCGCCAGTGGCCCAGTGGGTGCCTGAGAGGCCTTTCTGGAGGCAGGTGGGTGCCCATTACCTCCCTTTTATCAATGGGCAGAGGTATCACTCCCTTTCTCTCACCAGGCCGCCCATTAATGTATGCATATTGAGCGGGGGCAGGAGGCCTGAGCAAAAGTGGCCTCACTTGTTATCAGGTGTGTTTCACCCGTGTAAACGAATCCGTGCATTTTTTTAAATCTAACTAAAGTTAAGAAAACATGGCTCTGTCAGAGATCCCCCATCTTTTTTATAAAACTTTGCCGAAGCAGTGTTTTGCGGAATTGCAATATACTAATGTGGGCCATTTTTTTTTGTAGCGCGCCTGGGCCGATTTTTTATCTCAATCCAACCCTGTATGATTATTATTATTTTGCGCTTCACAGCACCACGCTGCTGGATGTACTAGATCTCAAAGGTGCTGCAGAGCGGCGAGACTAGGAGCACCTAAGTAAAAACTCGGGATCCTCTTTGGCCAACCATTGGCGTGGTGTTCAAAACGGGCACACCCACAACAGAAGCAGCAACCTCTGCTTCTGCCCAGATACTCCGTCCACAGTTTCACTATCTGGTTCCACCACAGGCAATGCAAGTGTATCTGTAAATTTTTCAAAATTATGTTGTCATTTACCAGCTGTCATCACAACATTTTCTTTGTGTCGTGTAAAACAGAAATGCGTGTGATTTGACCATAGTCATTCAGTCATCAAATAAATGTGCATGTTTATCCAATTCTAGTTGACACACCCACACTCAAACCTATCAACGTTGTCTGCATGCAAGTATATATCACTTGTATGCAAATACTCAAATGCACACACCACGGACATACAAGCCCACATACAACACATGCATATAACCACATACAATAGCACACACATAAATATGTACATGTACCACATAGAGACATCTCGTATATTCATCTGCACATACATTCCTCTAGGCACGCGTTCATCCATGCTGTCACACATTCTTACCTTAAACCACCTAGCACTGGCTTCTCAGGATGTGGAAATATTCCTCCTCTCGCTGACTGTGCTGCCAAGATTTGCTTGCACCAGAAAGGAGAAGATGAGTTTGTACAAATACGCCCTGTGTCTCATGTCCATATCTTCCCGCTACAGAATAACGCCATTCTTTCAACACCAGAGCAGCTTGAATTGCTTATACGGACAAACTTTTTGGAAGAGGGAAATTAAGCTCGAATTACATATACAGTAATTAATGCAGGGCCGGCGCTAGGCATGGGCAGCATCAGCGGCTGCCCTGGGCCCCCAAGCTCAGCCCATCAACAGCGGGCCTCGCAAAAGTGTTTCCCCACCGGCCTCGCACCTGTGGTGAGCACTGCGTGGCCCAGGGAAGGGCTGCCTCTCCCCTGGGCTTCGCAAGCATGTGTAGGAATAGGGGAAGAGGCCCCCCTCCCCTAAGCCTTGCAGCACTGGGCAATGCCAGTTACTCACCGGTAATATCCATTACTCCGAGTCCTGGTCTCCCCGTCCCATTCCTGAGCCCTTCCCTCCCTCCCTGTCTTGGGTTTCTTTGGGTGATTGTCTGTTATTCGTTCTGGGTTTTCTTTGGTATTCTCAGGATGTTACGGTGATGCACTTCCCCCTTTATTGCCACGTGATAGTGACGCCATATTGGGGGAAATGCAGAAAGCTCAGCTAGGTTATAGGTTTCTGTGGAGCAGACTAGCTGCTCACTGATAAGGAATGGGACGGGGAGACAGGACGAGGAGGTAATGGCTGTTAACCACCAGGGAGGGGGCCCCTTTTCACCTGGGCAGTGCAGCCCACATGTAGCGTGAGGCCCGTCTGCATTTGCAGGTTTGACCTGTAATTGGGGATGCCATCCACTTCCCACTCCAGTGCAAATTAGCACGCATTTTGGGGGCCTGACAGTTGTAACGATTTATAAAGACGAGCAACTCTCTTTCACATGCTGATGAGCTGCGAAAGAGATGCTGGTCAGTGGCAGAAAGGAAGGCGTTGTAGCACACGAGGGGGGGCATGCACCATGCAGTGTCAGGTGCACCTTCCGTAATTTAGAGGCAAACAACTTTCAATCTCTGCGTTCCAAAGAGCTCTCTCAGTCCAGGGGCTGTGTGTCGGGTCAGTTAAGTATTTTGCAAATGTTTGGCAGGCTCCACTGGTGGCGAGTTCATAGTGTTCTACTCCTCATTTCATTTGTGCATGAATGTTACGCGTCCCCAAATCTTTGGGGGGAAAAAAAGTTACCTTTTACTTAATTGTTACGAAAAACTTGATTGTGAAAAATTATGTCTATTTGGGCAGTATCGTTTCTAGTAGTTTAAGCCATAGGCTAAGTTTTACAACTTTTTTTTTAACAAATCCATGGAGATAAAAACACTTTAAACATCGAATGCAAATATATAAAATAAAAATGTTGCCTACCCCAAGTTATGCCCTTGAGTATATGCCCATTTTTAATTGGCCTATTTGAAATGTATACAAAGGGAAGATTTTACAAAAAGTTTGTAGCCTAAGCTCTGCTATCCCAGTACAAATTCTTAGGCTAGAGCTTGGACTCCATCACTCATGTTCAAGCACTGGCTAATGTGATTTGTTGGGGGGTCAAGGTCCTAAACTTCCTTTGCTGCTAGGCCTTTCCCCCGTGCTAAGCCTTTTTAGGCCATTTGTTGTAGTTTGCGCTTAGGCCCGTAACTTTGTGCATGCAAGGGGATGGAACCACCTCCCCTGGGCCTTACAGCTCGGGCTCATGGTGGGGGGTTCACACCTTGAAGCCATGGTGTAGCACTGAAAGGCCTTGCAGAGGGCCCCTCTCCCCTGGGCCTCATAGCCATGGTTCAGTGCTGATAGGCCTATGGGTCTATCCTAATCCTCTCAATTCTACACCATGTCTGAGAGGCACAAGAGAAGGGCACGCATTGTGTGGGCTCC
The DNA here is from genome assembly GCF_964261635.1 of Lissotriton helveticus. Lineage (NCBI taxonomy): Eukaryota > Metazoa > Chordata > Amphibia > Caudata > Salamandridae > Lissotriton > Lissotriton helveticus. The sequence goes on from NC_136062.1 coordinate 82,626,755, forward strand.
CACCCCAGGGTCCATATACATTTTTCTCACAGTGCTGGACCCTGGCCCTGTGTATGTGTTTCTAACAGAGGAATAGCAATCGGTAGTGCAGCAGGTGGCGTGACACCAGGCTCAGGCATATTAAGAGCTCAATGTTCCCATATTATGCTTTACTGTACTGTGCAGCCAGTGGACGAGGGTGAGAGATGCTTTCACTTTGCACCATGGCACCACTGGGTGCTACAGCCCTCTCTTTCATGGGCCTCACAGCCATTTTACACAGCCGCAAGGCCTGCGAGAAGCCCTCCCTCCCATGGGCATCACAGCCGTGGTTCGACACTCACAAGTGGAGAAGCGTGGCTCAGTGGTTAGAGGCGGCAGACCCGGAAGCTGAGATCGGCCGTGGACCAGGGTTCGATTCCCTGCCTCGGCGGGTCTGGGGCTCAAAAATTCCACGGACTCGACAATTCTCGCTCCGGTGCCTACTCGACTCACGGGGTCACACTCTGCGACTCTGGGCAATAGCTTGCTTAATCTCCACTACGGCCCCTCGCGGCGGGATGCCTGGCTTTCACCTTGTGGATACCCTGCCGGGGTATCTCACAGGGGAATACCAGGACGGGTTCCCTAAGCAAGCGCTTTGATACCGGATCGGTGATTTGCGCTATATAAATACATGTACATTTACATTTACATATATTTACAGGAGGCACCCTCCTATGAGATAAGCAGCACTGGAACATGGCTATGAGGCCCATGGGTCCTCTCTCAGGGGGTGTAGTTAACAATAGTGCAACAGGTGCAGTGGCACCAGGGCTCTTTCTTGCATCACGGTCCATGGCAACATTACTATGTCACTGGTTCCTTCTCCCTTGCACTGCACAGCCATGATCCAGTACTGCTGTGCAGCTCACGGAAGGCCCACCCTCCCCTAGGCCTCACTGTCATCGTCCAATGTTGAGAGGCAGCACAGATTCATGAATTCCATGCTTAGGGCAAGAGAAGACATCTGAAGGGCATAGCTATCAATAGTGTAGAAAGTGCAAATGGACCATGGTCTTGTGGCGTTATGTGTCCAATGCACCCAAATTATGGCTGTATTTTACTGCTCAGTCAGTGACCAGAGGGTAGTGGGGAGTCACAATTTGCCTTGCTTGCATGACGGCTGCCCTGCTCTCCTACACCTTGCAGCCATGATCCTGTTCTGCAATGTCCAAATGTCATTCTTTCCCCTGGGCCTTATGTTTTTTACTATTTGTGTTGTGTTTTACACTTAACATAATTCTGGCGAGTAAAGAGCCTACACACAAAAAAGATTGTCCTAAGTCTCTTAGCATGTAGGTGTGGGATACTCGTGAGAGAGAGGATTTATGTTAAAACAAATTATGAAGTATTAATGTCATCCTAAGGTAGCACAATAATGGCACAGAAAGATAAGGGAGCCTTTTGAAATTTGCAATTATATCCTTGGTGTGAGAGGTTTTCTCTTGTGTCATTTTATATTTTGAATGATCCAGCCCCTCATTACCTCACAGGATCTCCCCCCTTTATGAGGCAGAACTGGAAATTGTATCATGCACTCATCTGGAAACAATCACTTATCAAGGAGTAAATAATATACATCTTTGTGAGACCTGCACCTAGCTTTTCCATCCAATGTGACAAATGCAATCCATTTAATACAGTTTTAAAATATATGGACTTATTTCATTTGTATATTCATCTTTTTGTCCATGTTACTGATATCCACGTTAGGTCTCTTCAGGTCAATAAGATCAATAGTCCTGCGATGTCACTTTCTGTGATGTCTTCTTGTGATGTTACCAAGGGCGGCTCCTCCACTAGGGCAGAGGAGCGTTGCCCTAGTGTAGTGCAGTGCGAGAAGCAGAAACACAAAATGCTAAAAGTACCATTTTATGTTTCTGCTTTCGCACTGCGAGAAAGCAGAAGTGTTTGGTTGGGGCGGGCGGGTCTGCTTTAGGGCAGGGGAGGAGTGCCTTGCCCCCTGCTAAGGGCACTGACTGTTTGGTCAGCCCTCTGGGACCGACCTAAACAGTCATGCACACTCTGGCCTTTCTCCATGTAGGCACCAATGCACCCTACATGGAGAAAATGGCCTCCCTATAAGGCGCCTGGCTGGTCGGCGTCCCAACCAATCACAAGGCTGCCATTGCAGCCTTGTGATTAGCTTAGGAGAGGGAGGCTGCCTGCTTCCTGTTCCTACCAGAGGCAGGAAAGAAAGAGAGCAGGTCAGGAGCTGAGATGACGCGAGACTTGGGAAGGTAAGTTTATTTTATTTTTAAATTACCCCACGCAAACCCCTGCAAGACCTCCTACGCGCGAGTCATGCTGGCCGCGACTGGATTTTACATGCAAATTAGAAGGGCCTCACATCTTCCCTTTCTTCCGGGACCCCAGAAGTTCCAGGACCGGCTCTAAATTAATGCAAAGGACGGACTGGCCAGTGGGGCAATCAGGCAGTTCCAGAAGAGACAAGCTGGCCGGTCAGTGTGTGGGCCATGCTTTGGCTGTTTGAGGGCCTGTTTATGATCTGGTGCGTCGTTTTACTGTTGATTTCCTTCACATTAACACGAACATTGACTACAGGCAGCACAAAGGTAGTCTCCCATGCCTTGCAAAACACCTTCACAGCGAGTCTTTACAAGTTTAAAACTACGTTAATTTGCAAATGTGGGCCAGTTTTGTAGCTATGAGTCGCCAAAGGCGCCACATTTATTTTGATGCCTGGGACTATTTTTTATTGATAGTCCGCATCTGAGAGTGTCTGGCGGCTTTATTACAGAAAACTGCATCATGCAGAGCATTGTGTACCCACTCCACAGAACAAATATGGCCCGCCTTGTTCACTCGAGAAACATTGCACCATTGATAGACGCATAGCTGTATGAAATGGTAATTCTGCTTCTCCTGACACACACATGCCCATACTCTACACAGACTCAACACACTCACACACGTGCTCTGAATGCAAATGTAGAAGTGCAGGTGCTCGCTCTTTAAAGTACCTGTTTGCTGAGGAGAAGTGCTGGTACTCTCATATTAAATGTATTGCAGCGGTGCTGAGAAGTGCATGTCCTCAGTGCCGGGCAGGACCTGCCCATTTAAAGCACTGATCACACATCTTCTACTGTCCTATGCACAGTCTGGCTGAAATGGCTCATAATGTCAGCCTTCAAAACGGGCTCCCACCCGTAGTTGGGTGGTAAAGCAATCATAGTGGGCATGCAGTCAGCCAGTTCCTCCACTAGTCCCCGTGCAACTGTACCTCCTGCACTGATGGGAAATTCCTCTGGGGGTGTGCAGCAATGAAGTGTCTTTCAGTAGTGCTCATGGCAGTGTTAACGAACATAGGCAATGCCATGTGGTCTTGCATGTATGTCAAGGTGAGGCGTGGTTTGGTAATGTTGCATTTTCCTTACTCTTCAGAAGTGTATCCTCTGCAGTTTTAGATTTTACGTATCTAAATCATCATCACAGAGCTTTCCACTTCATATGACTTTGTTGGATTGATTATCTGCTCCGAGATGATGCAGATTGAAGTGATCTGGGATTATCCTTTGGAAGCAATTTAATCTATGGAAAATAGATGGCCCGGGAGTGTCTCCATGCTCATTGTTACTCGGGCACAGAGGGTGTGGCAATATAGATTCAAACAGGTGAAAGTGAACAGCTGGTTGCACTTAAATGCCATATCATGGGATATTTCAGTAACACAAATGTCACAACAAAATGCATAGTAGGAAAAGTCTGAAAATTTAACTTTTTTTTACTTTCTAAAACACAGACATAATGTCGGTCTGTCACGCTTTTGTTGCTGTGTGGGATTACATGAAAAAGAATGCCAAATATCTATATTACCAGGTTTAAGGAAGTCTGATTATGGTTGTTCTTATGAACTACTTTACTTCCTGGTAACATATTCAGGATGCAGTTCAAAACCACTTGTCACAGCAAGGGTATGTTATGAGTAAACGAGGCGAGAGTAGCGACAGCACAATATACCCAATGCTTAAGTTGAGCCTGTGGTTTCATGGCACAACACTTATTTTTTGTGGTATCTGAGCCATGGATGGTGATGTCATGCCTAGGGAGGCCTTCGAATGATGTATATGTCACACTAGAATCTTGTGAGGTGGAGAGGAGCAGTTGGCCAGAGAAGCTGTAGGGAGCTGGCTGGGTATTCTCTCCTGTAGCTGGAATAAACTACCTTCTCCTCCAACAATCTTGCTGTGGACTATTTCATTTCATTTCTGGCTGAGGAGATTCCTGCAATGGTGTAGTTGACAGCCACAGGAGAAAAATTACTGCATTCGAGCAGGCAGTTTTCAACGAAATCGAGAACCTGGAAGAACCAACTACTGTTAAGAACCTGAGTGCCACTGAGTTTCAGGCCCTAGAACAACTGAGGATACCGCTATTACCATCAAACCCGCAGACAAAGGTGGTGCAGAGGTAATTCTTAATTCCACTGCACTATGAGCATGAATGTCTACGACTGTTGGGTGAGACAAAAAACTACCAACCGCTAACCACTGATCCATCCGTAGAACTAAAGACATGTATCAAAGACCTGGTCCTGGAAGTGGCAGAGAATGGCCATATTTCGAGACATGAGGCTGACTTCCTGACGGAGGGCGACGGCATCATACCATATTTCTATACTCTGCCTAAAATACATAAAGGCAAGACACCCCCGCCAGGTCGCCCCATCGTCTCCGGCATCGGCTCTCTCCTTTGTCATGTTTCTGTGACTACTTCTTAAAATCTATAGTCCAACAAACACCAACTTATTTGAGGGACACTAAATGTCTGCTGAACCTCTTACAAAACTTACAATGTGACATGGATGAAACGATACTGGTGACTTTAGACATCGAGAGCCTCTATACGAGTATTCCCCAGGACGATACCATCAGAGTCCTGGGTGAAGCTCTGGATGCCATCACTTGGGAGTACAACACACCTAAGGAGTTTATCCTGAAATGTGCTACCCTGGCCCTTAAAAAAACCTTTTTTGAATTCAAAGGGAATTTGTTCCTACAGTCCACTGGAACTTCGATGGGCAGCACCTTTGCCCCTAGTGTGGCAGGCCTGTATGTCCATGATTTTGAACACAAGTACATCCAGGATGCCAGTAACCCTTTTATCTCTTCCATAGGCTTATGTAGGAGATACATTGATGATGTGTTGATAATCTGGCAAGGATCAGAGGAGTCACTCCAGGCCTTTCTCCTCTGAATCAACACGCTTGACCTGAACCTAAAGTTTACCCACACAATTGGTAGACAAGAAGTCATTTTCTTGGATGTGGTGATTTCAAAACTCAACCTAAACTTCTCCACTAAAACACACTGTAAACCGACAGCCAGGAACAACCTCTTGGAGTTCACTAGCTTCCATCCAAGGGCTTTGCGGGAAAACCTCCCTTATGGACAATTTCTGCGTCTAAGGAGAAATTGTAGTCAGCTCCTCGAGGAAATCCCAAAAGAACCTAGTGCAATACCTTTAACATGTGTCACCACTTTTACTTCAGCGTCCAACGCTGTAAAGAAATCCATCAACAAACACTGGCGCATAATAAACAGCAACAACAGAAGATGGGAGAAACCAATGTTTTCCTTTAAGAGAGGCCATAGCCTTATGGACACATTGGTCAACACACGCCCAAGAGAAAGTACAGTGAGAAATTATCCATCTTTTACTAACGCTTGGGGTCTACAGAGAGTAACAGGTCATTACCCATGCTCTAACTGCAGTATTTGCCACCTTACACTACATAGCAAAACTCTAGACCTGGAGCTGAATAAGGGCTTATCGTGAACACTTGAGCTTCCCCACCTTAAGATGTGACCTTACTCACACTACCACACATACCCCATTTAACAGTTTACCCATGTGCTCACTGACCTCTATGTATTTTCCCTCTCTTTGGGAAGCAGATCATTGTTTGAAACCATCCTACATGATCCTTGTGGCGTTCTAGAACAAACCTTTCTGTCTGTTGGATTTTACTGCAGCATGAGCCTATCACTGCTCTGTCTATAAACCCTGCCGTGGGTTATCGTATTACCCTCATTTTCTGTTCCTGTTAGGATACCTTCAGTTTTCTTTTCGTTAATGCGTTCATTGGAACATTTTTTTGGCTAAGTAAACTGTTGCCAATTTTTTTCCTGTTTAGTAACAATTACGCTGGCCACTCACACGGCCGGGCCTTTGTTTCTGTTTTTATTATTGCTTGTGACCATCACTACCATTGCCTTGACAACGCCCGTGATAGCTAGTCACATGGAGGTTTATTCCACCTTCTGTTTGGTGAGCTGAAGATAAATTTATCCATTGTTACTACTGATTGGCTCATACATAAGCACCTTTTTAGACGCTTCCTGATTGAATAAGGATCATAATGTTGATCGCAGTTGATTGGCTCACCGCAACCTCTCAACCAAGCCTGTGATGTTGATTGCGGTCAATCGGCTCACCGCAATCTCTCAGCAGTAATCACGCCTACCCTGAGCCTCGCGCCCGTCTTGCGATGGGCGCCTTTCTTTTTCCTTGGGCTTTATTAACATCGTCCTCCTCACACTGGACATACTTCTTGGTCCGGTCAGAGAGGTTTCTTTCAGGTTCCAAACAGGTGCCTCGCGGACAGGGCGTGAGTAAAATCCTCCAGCAGATAAGTACTATCTCGTGCGATGATTGTTGTTTTTTAATCTCTGTTCCCATTTACATTCTGTCTCCTAGGGTGTGCCAAATCATCATCACCTCCCTCTCGAGACCGATGGTGCACCGAGTGTTAGCACCTTTTGTACGAACTATTCATTGTTAATTACCATTGTTCTTTTTTTCCCTACAAACACCAGTTTGCTTATTGGACCGTTTTGATATAGTCCACGTATATGTCAGTAATTTTGCCGGGCATTTAAACACTTCTCTGCCCACGATTTGGTTTTTTACATTTCACGCCACCAGGCTCGATGAGGGACTGCGGTCCTTTGTCTTCTCACGGGGTTCATGATAATTGAGTAGGCACACGAGTTCACCATTTCTGACACTCGTGTCCTTGTTATGATTACTAGAGCACCCCGAAGAGAAGCCGAGCATGTAACTCTCGTAATGACATTCATCCAGGGCATACTGAAATAACTTCTTTGTTTGTTCTTTGTCTCCTACATGTTTGTTTGTCATTTTTACACCTTTTCAGAATAAACTCAGTACCTCTCCTAATGTGAGGGAATCTTTCTAGTGTTTTTGACTATTATTTAACACTAGTAATCCCAGGTTAGGGTGAGGCTTAGCGCGCCCATACCGCCGGTGTTCACCACCACTCTACACTGGTCATGATGAAAGCCGGACAAATTGTTCAACTAAAGGCAGAAACATGTTGACCAACACCTTGGGGATAAAAATTGACTTTAAATTTGGTCCTTTATCCTACACCTGTTTTTACTTATGTCTAATTGGCAAAATAAATTAAAAAAAATGTTTTGACACAACTTGGACATTTTTAAATTCACTTATCTCACTCTTCACCAATCACCTAACCCGCTCCACAGTAAACTGGCGTCGCAGCACACTAGGGTGGCATTCGGCCACACCTCATGGGGGCCGATGATGAAGCATGTCACCAACCAGGTTGGTGAGTGAGGGCCTTCTTAAAAACCAAAAGTGGTTTCATTCAGGAGTAAACTCTACAGTGAATATGGATACATGCATGCTCTTCTTGTACTACTGACACACTCCTTTGTTGTTTTCTTGAGAATCCCAACAATCCTGAAGAATTTCTATCACAGCTACATGAGAGGTCCTGTTCCAAGATGTTTGCCAAACTCTGGTGAGAAACCTCTTTTAAATTATTCCTTGGTGGATGTGCTTAGCAAGGTTTTAACAGAACAATGAAATTTGGTTATTTACTCACCTTTCTGCTTAACTACCGGTGCTCAGATCAAGAGTCATCTTCACGCGGACACTGACCTGTTGGGCGGGTGCTTCCTCCATAGCAATTTCTCTGTTGGCTGCTACCTTGCTATTAGACCTGGCACCATTGGCGTGGGTCTCCCTTCAAATTTTTGCTCTTGCCTCTTATGTTTTTGCTGGTTTTAGATGCTTTGGGCACTGTGCCACTGCTATTCAGTGCCACAGTGCAAGTGCTCCCTATGGTAAATTGATGTATGGATTAGTGACTCTATGATTGGCTTCTTTGATTTACTTGTCAGACCCTAGTACAGTGCACTACGTGTGCCCAGGGCTTGTAAATTAAATGCTGCTGGTGGGCTTGCAGCACTGATTGTGCCACCCACCGGAGCAGCTTGCAAAGTGTGTCTCAGGCCTGCCATCGCAGAGCCTGTGTTCAATCTGGTACTGCCATTTTGAATTGGTAAGTGCACCCACTTGCCAGTCCTTAAACCTTTCCATTTTCTACATATTAGTCACCCCTAAGGTAGGCCCAAGGGCAGGGTGCATTGTCGGTAAAAGGTAGGACATGCCCTGATGTGTGTGGCATGTTCTGATAGTGAATTACAGCCATTTTCGTTTTTCACTTGCAAGGCTAACTGCTCCCGTAGGCCAGAATGGGCAGTTTGATTATAACACCTTATAATCCTAGCTGACCTAGGGAACATGGTAGAAAAGCGAATTTGGTGTGCCTGAACTCAGAATGATAAAATGCATATTTTAGTGAAGTTGGTTTTAACATTCTGTGTTTGAAAATACCACTTTTAGAAAGTAGATATTTTCTTGCCTAAATATCCAAGCCTGCTTCTGCTAGGTTGTGTATCCCTTGTCTGGTTTGTGAGTGACAGGGGTTAGGGGGGTTCCAGGAGATAGGGTGAGTCAGCACAGGGCTGACTAGACCTATCTGCATGTAGAGTGGTGAGGGAGTTGTACCTGGGCCTGAATAGGGCTGTGCCTGCCTTCCACAATGCTGGCTCCAACTCCTGTGGTGAGTCTGATTACCCTGACCCACACTGTCAAATGAAATACGGAGTCCTCTAAACAAAGTGCTTCAGGACTGCACATAACTGGTTTGGACTAGGTACAGGTACTCTCTACCTTAAGAGACAAAGGAGTTTGGTGTATAAAAAAGGGGACACAGACTCCAGAACTTTAGATCACTTCTGTGAATCAAGACAAACCTTTTCTGAGGAGAAGAACCAGGAAGCTGAAGGAGGAGCCTCCCCTGTGCTGTGTGTTTGGGGGTTGGTCTGCAGTGGTTGCTTCATTGCCAAAGTAAGGAGAAGAGGACTGAGTGTGTTTTACATCAACTTGAAGAAGAATCTCCAAGGGCTTGAACTTGAGTTGCCTCCTGCCTGAAGTCTCAGGGATACAAGACTTCGCCAACCAGCTACCCCCTGAATTCCGTGCTGGGAATTGAAGTGCCTGCTGTTGTGCTGGGCCTTCTGAGAGACTGCATGTCGCTGGGAGCTGGAAGCACAATTCAACGACGAGAAGCATCTCGCCGCCGCAGCAGTTGCCGTCGCATCGCCAAGGAAATATGCCACTGCTGCTGCCCTCGCATCACCGGAGAAGGGTGTGGCAGGGCCTGTCGTGGCTCAGAAGGTCATCAAGTCGCCGCATGACCGTCGGCATGCACGCATCACATCAACGTTGTCGCATCGTAACCAAGACGCCATTTTGTCGCATCGCACCGGAGAAGTATTGCATCGAGGCCTCATCTTGTCGCATTGTACCGGAGAGCAGTAAGAAAATGACGCATCACCTCCCCACACAGTAAGGAAGCGAGCATCAACTCCCCTACGCAGCAGTAAGGAAGTGATGCATCCACTCCCCTAAGTGTAAGGAACTGAAGCATCACCTTCCCTGCGACCTTTTTGGTTCTGCATTATGCATCCAAGGTACATTGAGAGTAGAGTGTCGCATTTACAACTTGAGAGATCTGGGCTATTTTCTACCACTTTGAAGTCTATTTTTGAGTACAGTATTGTGAATTTTTGTCGTTTGGTCTTGTGATAAGTCTATATATAAAAGTACCTACTTTTATAATACAACCTGTGTGGTGTCCATCTGTAGTGTTGTCACTGTATTACTGTATGTGTTCACAAATGCTTTACACACTGCCTCTGAGTTAAGCCTGCCTGCTCATGCAAAGCTACCAAGAGGGTGAGCAGGGGTTGTTTTAGGAGTGTAGCCCCTTACCCTGACTAGATGCAAGGGTCCCTATTTGGTCAAAGGTACCTACCTCCGCTAACTAGAGACCCCCAAATCTAACACTTGCCAATGCAGCACCCAGCGCTGATTTCTATTACGGCTTGCCAGCGCACCACCGGGGACTGTTTTCCTTTGCGACTTCCTGGTCCCTCATTAGGGTGGCTCGTTCCTTCTGCCGCCTGTGTGGAGACTTAATTGTGCAGGCCTGGCACTTTGAAGGGCTTCCAGAGCAGGTGTTTGCTTGTTGGCACGCCATCAGGTGCTTGTCTCTGTCGCGGACTTGTGGTGTCCCTCGTTGGAGCATCTGGTTCTCCTGCGGCCTGTAGATAATCTTCCCTATGCAAGCCACAGCACTTTGGCTTACGGAGCAGCCGGAAACATTTACCAGCATCTCTTCCCTTCATGCAGTCTCCCTTAGTGTGAGGTTCTCACGCATGTAAAAAAAAACAATTTTAAAGAACCAGACTGCAGACTTTCCTGCACAGTGACGGGCACACGTATGCCCTTCTGGAGCAGGTTTTGTTTGCTGGATCTTGCCTGCGCAGTGACAGGCACACTTATTCCTCGTCTCAGCTCATTTGTATTACGCTGGGATACAGTTTGGTTGGATCTTGCCTTCTCATTTGCCTGTTTAGTGACGGGAACACTTTTCAGAGCAACTATTGTGTTGTCTGCCTGTTCAGTGACAGTCAGTCTTGCTTATTGTTACTTGGAATTGAGTGATGCACACGTTTTTGGGCGTTCATTCTTTAAAAGATTTTCTGATCACGAAAACAACAGTGATGTGCACACTCTTTAATTGAACACAAATATTAACTTTAGTAATCGTTTGGTGAGTTTTGGACCCCATTAAGTTAAAGCTTTATTTAACTTAATTGTTTTTTTTTTTTTAATGCAAAACGCACCTGCACCATTTTTTTTCCTCATTAATCCTAGTGATATAGTGATCCCCTTATGAAGTGGCAAAAGTGGAAGAAGGTTTTTGAAAGATATGCAAAGGTATGTGGGGCATCCTTGAATGCTGAAAGAAGGTCTTCTTTGCTACTTCTTTGTTTAAACTCTGAGGTGCAAGATATTTTTGATCATCTCCCGGATCTTGCCGCTGCAGAGACTGAGGACTTAAACGAGAATGAGATATTGTTGTGTTTCTATCTAGGACCCTAATTCGATATTCCCGATTTATGCCCTTGTATGGCTATAATAAATCCTTAAAAAGGCATAAGAATCATATCCATATTTAGTAATAGCCCATGCAGTCCAAATATGGCATGGCTACTCCTCTAGACTCCTAGAAAGTACAACGCGTTCTTTAAACAAACCAAGCCTCCAGCAGCCTGGGAAATCTCCCTGCTCTTGTTTTGATTTGCACAAGAACTCCTAGAGTCAGAAAGAACTGTTAGTTCTTGGTGACGTCTTATGTCCAACCTTACGTCACACCCGGCACCTTTCAGGTATAAATATACCAACGTTGCCTTAAGCAAACACACGGTGGTTTGGAGCAGAGTGGCTATCTACTTGCCCGGAAGCCCAGCTGATGCGAGAAGCCGAAGGAAGCCGCCCCTCCCTTTTGACGCACTAAGAAAGACGCTGTCTTTTTCTCCAGCCGAGAAAATCCAGCTTCAGTGTTTCCAGTCACCCTTGCAGGTTGCTGGGATATCGAGTCCTGAGAGAGAGATACAAGACCTCCTACATTCTATTACCAAGGTACGGAGCTGACTAAACCCTTAAGAGAATTCTTGATTCAGATCCTTGGCAAAAACCCAACTTAAATTAAACTGCTACTTACTTACTCCTTCCCACGTATTAGGCTTAGGTCAGGTACACCGGGGTAGGCGTAGATTAGAAGCACCAGTTGAGGACGTTAGTCAATGTTTTTATGTATGTATATATTTTATCCATTTTAAAGTATCATATGGCTAAGAAACCATATCTATGCTTTTACAGTATTATTTCATAATACTCCTTTTACTGTACGCACTTTACTTTATGATAAGTATTGCAATTGTGGCAATTCATTTCTCTTGCATGAGAAAGAAGACTGCTCAATAAATAACACCTTTTATTGAAAACGCCCGTCTCTCTATTTCTCTGCACTCTGGTGAAACTAAGTATGCACGATTGACTGAGTGAAATAATTGTCTTTTGTTTTCACACGACTCTAGAGATACACTCTTTATTCTGAGAGAGCAAAGTTGTCATGTTATATGGTTGTCAGAAGCTAATCCCTTCTTGTCTATCCAGGGAAGTTAAACTCCTGCTTGTTTACTCGAGAAAGTTTCCAGTGACCTCTGAGCTAGCTGGCAAACCTAATTAAGTCTAATATAGTCAGTAGAGACCTAGTCAACCTCACTCCTACGTCTACACTGCTGTTTATATTATTCCAATGCGCAGAGCCTATTGGGAATATAGGAACTACACTACATGGCGCCCAACGTTTGGTAAGGCGATAATCTAACGCAAGACATTAGAGTAACTCAGTCGTGCTTTTTCACACAGACCCCTTTTTCCCGTAAAAACTCCAAAAGAAGTCTGGAGTGGGTAAAAGGTTAAAATCCGCCGGAACTTAGTAGGAAGAGATTCCTATGTATTAGTTTTTGGTTTAGTCAATGTTGAAGGATTCAGTGTTCCAAAATATTGTGTACCTAATCTTTGTTTTCTCTTGAAACTTGATCTGCAACAAAAAACGTTCTTTTAGTAAAAATGACGGAAAGTGAAGAAGAAACAGAGAGAGCTAGATTAGCAGCTCAACTCCTAGCAGATGACACAAGTCTCCGAGATGAAGATCCGAATGCTATAATCATTCCGTTAAATGTAAGAAGAACTATAACTAAAAAACTTATAGAAAATGGAGTATCATCACGAGGTGGTAGGGTAATATTTGTGGTAGAGGCCCATGAATATCGGCAGACAGAGGTATTCTATTCATGGATACATTTTCCAGCAGCACACGCTGTGACACACAAATTCCACTATTACAAAATAGGGGAACCTCCGGATGAATACGCTCCTTTCGAGGACGTTGAAATCCCACTAACTTACCAAGAGCACCTGCTCTGGTTTAATGGCGCCCTAAAACATCAAAATCACATCAGCAGGCTCGGTCCACTAGGTAGACCAGGAGCCACGTGGCCGGTTCTAGCCAGCTACACACCACATCCAGACATTGAAACAATGACAGACCAGGAACTTTTAGCTCAGCTAAAATTGCTAATTAAAATACATAGACAATTAGTCCAATATGTAATGCGGACTTCAACAGTCCAACCAGCAATAAAAATTCCACAGACCACCGCTCACCAGGGGAACACAAATAAAATCACACCACAAAATATACAATCAGCCATTTGCAAAATACCCGCAAAACGGGAAAAAATTCCATTCTGGTTAGCACAAAAAATCACTCAAATAGAGGCAGTATTTCCTGATACTACGCCTACTGAGAAACACAGAATTCTGACTAATTAAGTCTAATATAGTCAGTAGAGACCTAGACGACCTCAGTCCTACGTCTACACTGCTGTTTATATTATTCCAATGCGCAGAGCCTATTGGGAATATAGGAACTACACTACATGGCGCCTAACGTTTGGTAAGGCGATAATCTAACGCAAGACATTAGAGTAACTCAGTCGTGCTTTTTCACACAGACCCCTTTTTCCCGTAAAAACTCCAAAAGAAGTCTGGAGTGGGTAAAAGGTTAAAATCCGCCGGAACTTAGTAGGAAGAGATTTTTATGTATTAGTTTTTGGTTTAGTCAATGTTGAAGGATACAGTGTTCCAAAATATTGTGCACCTAATCTTTGTTTCCCTTGAAACTTGATCTGCAACAAAAAACTTTCTGATAGTAAAAATGACGGAAAGTAAAGAAGAAACAGAGAGAGTTATATTAGCAGCTCAACTCCTAGCAGATGACACAAGTCTCCAAGATGAAGACCCAAATGCTATAATCATTCCGGTAAATGTAAGAAGAACTATAACTAAAAAACTTATAGAAAATGGAGTATCATCACGAGGTGGTACAGTAATATTCGTGGTAGAGGCCCATGAATATCGGCAGACAGAGGTATTCTATTCATGGATACATTTTCCAGCAGCACATGCTGTGACACACAAATTCCACTATTACAAAATAGGGGAACCTCCGGATGAATACGCTCCTTTCGAGAACGTTGAAATCCCACTAACTTACCAAGAGCACCTGCTCTGGTTTAATGGCGCCCTAAAACATCAAAATCACATCAGCAGGCTCGGTCCACTAGGTAGACCAGGAGCCACTTGGCCGGTTCTAGCCAGCTACACACCACATCCAGACATTGAAACAATGTCAGACCAGGAACTTTTAGCTCAGCCAAAATTGCTAATTAAAATACATAGACAATTAGTCCAATATGTAATGCGGACTTCAACAGTCCAACCAGCAATAAAAATTCCACAGACCACCCCTCACCAGGGGAACACAAATAAAATCACACCACAAAATATACAATCAGCCATTGGCAAAATACCCGCAAAACGGGAACAAATTCCATTCTGGTTAGCACAATAAATCACTTAAATAGAGGCAGTATTTCCTGATACTACGCCTACTGAGAAACACAGAATTCTGACTAATTAAGTCTAATATAGTCAGTAGAGACCTAGACGACCTCAGTCCTACATCTACACTGCTATTTATATTATTCCAATGCGCAGAGTCTATTGGGAATATAGGAACTACACTACATGGCGCCCAAGTTTGGTAAGGCGATAATCTAACGCAAGACATTAGAGTAACTCAGTCGTGCTTTTTCACACAGACCCCTTTTTCCCGTAAAAACTCCAAAAGACGTCTGAAGTGGGTACAAGGTTAAAATCCGCCGGAACTTAGTAGGAAGAGATTCCTATGTATTAGTTTTTGGTTTAGTCAATGTTGAAGGACACAGTGTTCCAAAATATTTTGCCCCTAATCTTTGTTTCCCTTGAAACTTGATCTGCAACAAAAAACGTTCTGTTAGTAAAAATGACGGAAAGTGAATAAGAAACAGAGAGAGCTAGATTAGCAGCTCAACTCCTAGCGGATGACACAAGTCTCCGAGATGAAGACCCGAATGCTATAATCATTCCGGTAAATGTAAGAAGAACTATAACTAAAAAACTTATAGAAAATGGAGTATCATCACGAGGTGGTACAGTAATATTCAAGGTAGAGACCCATGAATATCGGCAGACAGAGGTATTCTATTCATGGATAAATTTTCCAGCAGCACATGCTGTGACACACGAATTCCACTATTACATAATAGGGGCACCTCCGGATGAATACGCTCCTTTCAAGGACGTTGAAATCCCACTAACTTACCAAGAGCACCTGCTCTGGTTTAATGGCGCCCTAAAACATCAAAATCACATCAGCAGGCTCGGTCCACTAGGTAGACCAGGAGCCACGTGGCCGGTTCTAGCCAGCTACACACCACATCCAGACATTGAAACAATGTCAGACCAGGAACTTTTAGCTCAGCTAAAATTGCTAATTAAAATACATAGACAATTAGTCCAATATGTAATGCGGACTTCAACAGTCCAACCAGCAATAAAAATTCCACAGACCACCCCTCACCAGGGGAACACAAATAAAATCACACCACAAAATATACAATCAGCCATTGGCAAAATACCCGCAAAACGGAAACAAATTCCATTCTGGTTAGCACAAAAAATCGCTCAAATAGGGGCAGTATTTCCTGATACTACGCCTACTGAGAAACACAGAATTCTGACTATCTGTCTTCCAGTGGGGATCGCACCACATGTGGAGGACTGTGACACTTGGGGCACAGTCTTTGCTTCGATATACACAAAAACACATGGTGTTCCGTCCATGGCGGTTATACAAGACGTATTAAAACAGATTCAAAATGAATACGGTCCAGAACCTGCTTTAACTCTGGGTATGAAATTACTGAAAGACTTCAAGCAGGTCTCGGCTATATTATTAGCCAACATAAAAGGAGAAGCAGCATCTGTGGCGATCCGCCAGAAATTGAAAGAAACAGATGTAGCAGAACAACCTATTGAACTTGCCAGAATCATAGAAAAATCCAATGAAGAACTAGGTAGAGATAGTTTGGGTGGGAAACCAGTAAAACCCCAACTACTTGAAAATCCTGAAAAAACATTTATTAAAAATAATCTAAATACTCCAAAAAAGAGTTGGGATGGAAATAAACAATCCACTCCCAAAGAAAAACGATTCCAGTCCAGAGGAAGGTCTCCTCAACGGAGAGATAGATCTCCAGAACGAGGTAGCAAGTCTCCCCAGAGGGAGCACTCTGAGAAAAGATACAACCTTAGAGATAGGGATAAATTGAGAAAACCTGACAGATATCAAGATATTGATAAACGTCCCTCTCGATCTTTTCAGACTTCCTCACAGAAATCGGAAAGAAGAGGACGGTCAGAACACAAGGAAGAGCACGTCAAGTCCAAAGACAAGGAACCTGCTCATCAAAGTAAAAAATTTACAATTTCCAAGAAAGAAGGTTGCTAGTATTAAAATAAAAAAACATGCCGAGGATATTGAGGACACAACTGAAAAACGGAGAGTGGGCCCAGACAATGCTAGACAGCGCAGCAGAAGTGACCATAGCTCGCAAGATCCTGATGAATCTTCTGGAGACAGTGGACACGAATGAATACATTCAAGTGGAAACTGCAGACACCAGAGTTAGCAAACCCCATAAATTATACGAAATAACATTACGTATAGAGGGGGACAAGACTAGGAAAGTAAGGGGTCTCTTTTGGGAATACCTTTCAAAAGGCTATGACATCCTGTTAGCTGAGAAAGACTGGCCACCAGAGTTTGTCAGGGAGTGCCCTCATGGCGAAGAAATTATTATGCCTGCCTTCTCAAATCATATTCCTATTCATAAAAAATATACACTTGTAAGAAAATGGGCAGTGGCCCAAGCTCCTGCATTATATAAAAATCATGTAGGATGGGATGAGGATTCTCCTCATCACAAAATCCAGTTAAAAAATCAACCCACTGCACAAAGGCAGTACCAGTAAAGCAAGAAGCTAAAAAGCAAGTCAGGGAGATCTTAGATCAACTTGAATACCAGGGGGTGATTGAAACATGCACCTCACAAATGAACAATCCTTTGTTTCCTGTCTCCAAGCCAGACGATTCATATCGTCTAGTTTTGGACTACAGACACCTTAACTCATGTTGCAAAACATTTGCAGTACAAAACTCACACAGTGCAGCACTAATGAATAACATTGTGCGCAAAAAATATAAAACAACATTAGACATATCAAATGGCTTCTTTTGTCAAAACATTGCACCTGAAAGCAGGTATTTGACCGCTTTCTCAATAATGGGGTCGCAAAAACACTTCTGTCGACTCCCACAGGGATTCAAGAATAGCCCAGGATTATTCTCAGCAAGAGTAACAGAGTTACTACAAATATATGATGATGAGGCATTATCTTATGTCGATGACATCTATCTCACAGATGATGACCTGGAGACACACTTGAAAAGAGTGAACACCATAATACTTGGGTTTGCAGCTGAGGGTTACAAATTCAACTTTAAAAAGTCACGAATTGCCCATCTAACTGTCCTATTTTTAGGATATGAATTATCAAGTGAAGGCAAAAGCCTAGCAGACAACTTCTTAGAGAAGTGTGCTGTACTCCAAGCACCTAAAACGCTGAAGAACTTACAATCAATATTAGGTTTCCTGAATTTCGGAAGAACATACATTCTAAATTATGCAGAGAGAGTTAAACCTCTCTATGAATTAATAAAACCTGATTTCAAACCAATAAATTGGACTCAGAAACACACAGAAATTTTAATATCATTGCAAACAGACATGTTAACTAAAACAAAATTACAAACTCGCGAAAACGTACGCAACCTTATCATCCGAGTCATCCCAGGAAGATGCGGATTCACGTACCTAACCTCTAATGAGGGAGAAACGGTACCAATAGCTTACAGATCACATTTGTACACACAAGCTGAAATGAAATTCAGTTCTACTGAAAAAATTCTAAAAGCGGTTCAAACTGCTGTAGCAAAAGAAAGAGCCCAAGCCCAAGGCAGAAGAATAACTGTTTTAACAGTGGAATCAGCCCTTGTGGCATTAACAAGCCCATGCAATTTGAATGCTGTGGCATTAGATCCAAAGTGGATACAATGGGAAAATTCTCTTGCTGCAGAAGACGTAAAATACTATTTTGACCCAAAAATGAAAAAACTAGAAAATCTAGAATATGAAGAAGAATATCCTCTGCCAATCGAAATTCTGCCACTCGAACAATACACATGTGTAATCTACATGGACGGATTTGCACAACACTACGATGTAGAAGAAAAATCCTACAACCCAGCGTGCGCGATTGTTAAAGGTCGCTGGCGCTTTGGTAAATTCAGACCAATAGTAACAAAGACTGAATAACTCAGAAACTGTTCAGCTCAGCGAGCTGAAATAAGATCTTTAAAGATGGCGCTTGAAAATGCCGATCGCGAGTTCCCCACACCAATAGTGTGCGATTCGCATTACTGCGTCAAGTCTTACAATAATGACATGCAGATCTGGATTCAAAATGGTTACAAAGATGACACAGGTACCACAATAAAGCATAAAAAGCTCTGTGAACAGGTAGTTCTTTCACAGAAAGAACTACAAAAGACTCACGTGATACATACACTGAGTCATCAACGTGATGGTGTTCACGTTGCAGGGAATTCATTGGCTATCAGAGCCACAGCGGAAGCGGTCCGACCGGCTTCGTAGCCACAAAAAAGCGTTCTAAAAATTACATAGACGGAGAAACTATGCTAGCGGTAAAAGCCTCATTAAAAGGCGACTATGCAGCATTACCTCTCGGCTATCCACTCAGTTGTACATACATAATTGATGCAAACTCCGTTCCTTTTGCTCAAATCCCTGGAGTGGGGGACAGAGTAATTCCAAACACGAACAGGAGAGTCTTTTTAATAGCAGACGCATATATGGGATTGGGTCTAAGGCACCAAGAGATAGTGAAATCTCTGAAAGAATTACAATCAGAATACTGGTGGCCGGGGATGAACTTGCAACATTACAAATTTGCAAAGGATAGTCCAAACTGCAACCGAGATCGCAGTCGTGAACCGGACCAGACTAGTGCCAGGATACCTCTATTAGAAAGCATAAGGCTATCTATACGCACCCCCCACAGAGCCCCTCCTCCCCTACCCCCCCTCCCCCCTCTCCCTGCTGTCCTCCCCATCGCCCTTGTTTCTTGATCTGCTCCCCCCTCGCCGCCCCCCCTTCTGCTCCGTGCTGACCTTCCGTCCCCTCCTCTCCCCCCCTGACACTTTTCCCTATAGGCAATCCCGACCAGCCCCCCCGCGCTGGTATCACACCGGACGCACTTGCTTCCAACCCCTCAGACCGCCTTTCCATAGAGTGGCGCATGTACACGTATGCTCTGCTCATCTGTAGGTATTGGGTCTCCTGTTTCTAAGTCTCTATGTTTTGTTGATTATTGTCACTCATTGTTTTCTTGAGTTTAAAGTAAGATTTGGATATGTATAATGCCAAGAGTATATATGTGAACAGTTGCGATTATCTGTATGGTGTATCGAGTGCCCTCACTATGCCATCCCGGAGGAGAGATATGTAGAAGCGGTCGACAGTCCCTGTGGATTAGCAACCGCTGTTTCTCTTATTATCTGTTGATATATGGACAGTATTTGTAACTATTGCCCAGTGGACTACTTTGATCTATTATTAAGTCAGGTGTGACTGTTGTTTCTTTTACAATATGCATGTCCGAAGGAACAGACATGACACATGTTCGATTGTGTTCCCTAGTCACTGTATATGTACTGTCTACTGACTTGATAACTGCTTTTTGAACCAATAAAAAACATATTAAAAAAAAAAAAAGGCTATCTATACGCAAAAGTCCAGCGGGAGAAACGTGATCCCATAAATATTAAGACTAGATTCACTTAAAATGCAGACACCAGCGCTCGGCTGACGCCAGAACTGTTATAAAAGATTTGCGAGTCTTTATCGGCATATACGCAATTAGCATGCTACATTCTGACCATGGTCCTGAGTTTAGCTCTAGGGCTTACAAGGAGGCCATGGCCAGCATGGGCATTGCATTGCGGTACTCTTCTCCCTTCCATCCTGAGGGAAATGCGGTAGTGGAAAGAAAAAACCGTGACATAAAGCAATCTATAACGGCGAGGGTATTAGGTTCGGGTGATGGGTGGGTCAAACATTTAACAAGTGTCCAACGTAGTCTTAACAATCTGCCAAGAAATTCTCTAAAAGGTCTCACTCCCTACGAACTATTGTTCGGTACTAGAATGCATATCCAGGACTTAGATAGTCACACTTCAGTGGTAGATGAAAAAGCCTTTGATATCAAAGACCGTTTGGCTGTTTTACAGGACTTAAATGAAACAAGAAGAAGTCTGAGCAATCTAAAGCTAAAGCCAACAGCCACTGAAGAAAAACCACCTGTCCCAGCAAGACCTGTCTGGATTCCAAAGATTGGGGATCTAGTCAGAGAAAAGATCGCGGTGAAGAAGGAATTTGGGCCTTCTTACAGAAGAGCAGTACCTGTCTTAGCTGTCAGCGGTACAAGATCAGTTGTACTACCGCCCCTTGCTGGTAAAAAGGAGAACCGAGTTGTATCCATGGACCTGGTAAAACCACAATCATGTGGCCAATAATAAGTAGTAGGCCCAGTGGACTCCCAGGAAATAGCAGAAGACCAAATCTTGCTACAATCCAATTGGTTCAAACTGAAAGACTAATCACTTTTGATAAACCTGCAGTGAATAAAAAAGGACTATGCAACAAAGCCATGGAACTTGTGCCTCTTGAAACCCAAATTGCAACAGTTCGTCAAGAAACACCAGTCTACAACGATGTAGCCCCAGACTATGCTAGTGAAACAAAGAAAAATCCAATAGCAAATGAAAATTCGGAAGCACTTCCAACAATTGACAGAACTGCATCTGGCTACTTCATCAATTTCGATGACTTTTCTGAAGATCCAAGCGAGCATGAAGAAACGCCAGCAACAAAAACTTTCAAAGACAAAGTAACTGAACTCTTTCATCAACTCAAAGAAACATACCTGATTTCACCATGGATTGAATTTTGGATTGTGTTAGGTGTACTTTTCCTCCTGCTTTGGCTCATCATGGTTCTATGTTTGGGAAAATTCATTGATGGAACATATAGTACAATGGACACAGCAAGTCAGAACATCAACTTGGTCCTAAAGCCTCACACATCCTCTCACATGACAAAAAGAGAACTGTCACCATTGAACATCACAGCCAATCCAATACCCGATGGGGTAGCATGGGACAAAACTGATTATGAAATCTATGGTCCGATCGAGCTCTTGAAATATACACACCAATTTAAGGTTTCATTAAGTGACTTTGTGACACTAAGTACTTTCTCTGATGATTGGGACTTTAAAAATATTAATAATATGATGTCAGATTTAGTAATGTCAGCTAAATTCTCAGAACATGATTATTTACAGGGTTCATCAAATTATGAAGAGTTATATTGTTATAATCATTTTGGTCATCACTATTTGCATAAATCTGCTCAACCTAGAAATGTTTTAAATTATAATCAATGGGAACATTGTGCAACACCGCCTAAAGGCAGCTCGAAACCATTTTATGAGAAATTCCCATACTTCTCAGGTTTTAACACAAGTGATGCAGAAACGTTTTATTTTAGAATGTCAAATAAGACAGGAATGAAAACAATGTTGACAAATACTAAATTGATTTATTCTGAAACATTTTATGGAAAAAATGACTACATTTGGTTTTGAATTCTGGAAAAACAACATTGAAACAAAAACCATCTGGGGTACAAAAGAATGGCAGGTCCAAGGTTTAGAAGCAGTATTTAGAGCCTGCATGATCCCAGAACAATTAATATTCCTGAATGACACCATTCAGCAAACAACCTGTCTTGGTTTAGCCAAGATAAAAGACTTAAATAAACCGTCTATTCCGAAGCCCATCCCTGCTAGTAATAGCACTACAGATGTGGAGATAGACGTGTCCCATATTTTACACCAAAACAGAACACATCCTGATTGGAAAAAATGTTTGATCTGGCCCACAGACACAAATAACTGTCAAGATAGATTCCTGAACAAAACACAGGGGTTTAAACAGACCAGGCCAGACCCTAGATACTCCCGGAGACAACATCCAGGGATAGTTACAACATACAGTGTAGGGAAACTCTGCCTTGAATGGCTACAGAAATCCACACTGGCTGAAATTAAGCAACACTTGACTTTACTTAAAGACGGTGCTGACTTGCGAGATTTCATACTGGGACCTCGCAAACAGCGTCAAAAACGTTTCATATACGCCGGTATATACGCTGCTTACAATGTAGCTTGGAAAGTAACACAAATTGAAACAGCTGAAAAAATACGAGAAATTGATTGTATTAATTTGGAAAAATCACTTTCTGTAGTGGACAATGTCCTCCAGAATATATTCACTGGACAGCATTGTATCATCTGCTATTGATATAATAGAGCAGGACTTACAACATGGTCAGTCCCAATTACGTTCTATTGTACAGCTTGGCTGGACGTTGCAAAATCTGCGTTCAGGCTACGTGCCATGGCGTTTAATCAACGTAACATCATTATTCTCTATCTTTAACCTTACTGATAAACAAATCAGTTTGGCACAAAAAGGAGCAGACTATACGATTCTGAGCATTGAAAAACTTGAGAGATTACCATTGACAATGTCAGAGAGACCTGTCATTGAATGGATAATACATGGGACGATTACAATCCCAATAACAACTTTCCAGTTCAAGTATTGCCAAAAATATATACCAGCAGGCCTGTATGAAAGGTTGGGTAAAGGATACATCAAGTCAACATGGAAATTACCTTATACACACAAATGTTATAGTGAAGGGAAAAAAGAGGTATTCCTTAGTGGTAACAATTGTAAAAAATCACTAAGTGGTACACTCCTGTGTCAATGTATTAACTTGCATGGAGCCTGCGAAGGGTCTTCAAATAACCTTTCATGTCACCTGCACGGCTCTCCTGCAAAACAGATAGAGACATTTTTCAGACAGCTTTCCAACGGCAGCTATGTTCTAATAAGTGACCACAGCTGTTGTAACATGGTGCCAGGAAAAGCCTATCTCGTGAGCGTTAGTTCCATGGTCACTTGCTGTATGCAAGTATTGCATCCAAACAGCAATCCAGACATGGAGGCGGGAATATGGCCTTCTTTGAATATCTCTTCTATTCGAATTGATACTTTAAGCAGAAGGAAATCCATTCTTTTACAAACAACTGTGCCTTTAACCTAGTCCAAAGAGACGTATGATCTGCAAGTTGGTAGGACAGCAGCAGAGATACATTCCCTATTATCAACAAATTTCCCCGTACATTTCGTAGAAATGTTAAGCCAAATTTTAAACAGGTCTGATACCAGTGGCATCGCACATGTATTTAAGACAATTTTTTCGGGACTGTTAACACCCTTTGAAACAGTTCTGGGCATCTTTCCGAATTTTGTCCATTCTGTCTTTTGCGGTCTGCCTCTACTTTTGGGACTCGTAGCAGGAATTTTATTTTTGATCCTTCTGCTCCAATATGGCAAGCCAAGCCACAGACAAGACTCCAGCAACGATGGGAGAAACGATCCTAGCTATACGCTACCGGGACCGCATCACTAAAGTCCTCGGATTAGCCCGGCTAAGAGATCTAAGTGCAACCTGGTTTCTTTCATTCACACCTATCTGGCAAGATTGCCTCTTACCTTTGCTTCGATGTCTGCTATGCGGAGAAGAATGCGTGTTGGACGTCTGTCTTACACTACCATCAGCAGTACCAATGGATATAGATACCTTGCTAGGTCGGGTAACGACTCATGCATCGTGTTGTCCCCAGCGGTTACCGATTCTGATGACGGCATTTGTTGAGACTTCACCACTACGATTAGGTGGCGGTGAAGTACGAGTGGGAAGCAGCACCAAACAGGTACAACCTTCTGTGAGCATTGCTGATCCTGACATCGATGATAGCAATCATTTTCACATATGCACAATTTCAGTATTTTTCGAACTTGGTCGAACTTTCACCTGATGTTGTAGACCAATTTTTTGCAAGCCTGTCTGAAATGATGTTCTCCCCGGAACAAAAAGAATAACTTTTTAAAACAACGAGCACACAGCGTTCCCTGAACTCTGAATTCGGCCTTCAGTTTTGATAAACACAGCTATTGAAAACAATAGGAATTATTTTTCCCTTGAGAGCGAAATTATTTTTTTTCCACTTCCAAAATATATTTACCCTTTTTTTGGCACAAAGTACTCTGCTTAAAGTAGAACGATTCTTAGAGAACAGAGCTTCTATTTTAGGAACTCTAGAGACAATATTTTACCTCAGCCTCTAGCACATGTACAGCATTTATATAAATATGTGATGGAATGGTCTCGACCTTCTTTTCTGTATTGAGAGCCATTTCATGTGTAATTTTCAAAATTTCATTCAGCTGATATAAATACGCATTTAACTGAATGATAACACTGCTTGAAAAGCGTACAGTACCAATACTCATTTTTCGTGTATTTGCCAAATACCATTTCAAATGCAATTTATGTATTTTGGAGTGGGTTGGAAAAACACACATGCATCGTTATGTTTATTATTGCTTAGTTTTTAGTAATGATGGACATTAATTCGTGGAGTGGGTGTTGTGTTTCTATCTAGGACCCTAATTCGATATTCCCGATTTATGCCCTTGTATGGCTACATTAAATAATATCCTTATAAAGGCATAAGAATCATATCCATATTTAGTAATAGCCCATGCAGTCCAAATACGGCATGGCTACTCCTCTAGACTCCTAGAAAACACAACGCGTTCTTTAAACAAACCAAGCCTCCAGCAGCCCGGGAAAATCCCCTTGCTCTTGTTTTGATTTTCACAAGAACTCCTAGAGTCAGAAAGAACTGTTAGTTCTTGGTGACGTCTTATGTCCAACCTTACGTCAAACCCGGCACCTTTCAGGTATAAATATACCAACGTTGCCTTAAGCAAACACACGGTGGTTTGGAGCAGAGCGGCTATCTACTTGCCCGGAAGCCCAGCTGATGCGAGAAGCCGAAGGAAGCCGCCCCTCCCTTTTGACGCACTAAGAGAGACGCTGTCTTTTTCTCCAGCCGAGAAAATCCAGCTTCAGTGTTTCCAGTCACCCTTGCAGGTTGCTGGGATATCGAGTCCTGAGAGAGAGATACAAGACCTCCTACATTCTATTACCAAGGTACGGAGCTGACTAAACCCTTAAGAGAATTCTTGATTCAGATCCTTGGCAAAAACCCAACTTAACTTAAACTGCTACTTACTTACTCCTTCCCACGTATTAGGCTTAGGTCAGGTACACCGGGGTAGGCGTAGATTAGAAGCACCAGTTGAGGACGTTAGTCAATGTTTTTATGTATGTATATATTTTATCCATTTTAAAGTAATATATGGCTAAGAAACCATATCAATGCTTTTACAGTATTATTTCATAATACTCCTTTTACTGTACGCACATTACTTTATGATATGTGTTGCAATTGTGGTAATTCATTTCTCTTGCATGAGAAAGAAGACTGCTCAATAAATAACACCTTTTATTGAAAACGCCCGTCTCTCTATTTCTCTGCACTCTGGTGAAACTAAGTATGCACGATTGACTGAGTGAAATAATTGTCTATTGTTTTCACACGACTCTAGAGATACACTCTTTATTCTGAGGGAGCAAAGTTGTCATGTTATATGGTTGTCAGAAGCTAATCCCTTCTTGTCTATCCAGGGAAGTTAAACTCCTCCTTGTTTACTCGAGAAAGTTTCTAGTGACCTCTGAGCTAGCTGGCAAAACTAATTAAGTCTAATATAGTCAGCAGAGACCTAGTCGACCTCAGTCCTACGTCTACACTGCTGTTTATATTATTGCAATGCGCAGAGCCTATTGGGCAATGGAGAGAGTACTAAAATGGGTTGTCGGTGTCTGTGTATATCAGGATGATATTCTCGTCTCTGGAAAAGATTTGGAAGAACATAATGCTCGCCTTAGGGAAGTATTGCAAAGGTTGGATAGTTCCAATCTTACCA
The DNA here is from genome assembly GCF_964261635.1 of Lissotriton helveticus. NCBI lineage: Eukaryota > Metazoa > Chordata > Amphibia > Caudata > Salamandridae > Lissotriton > Lissotriton helveticus. Next base: position 82,653,108 of record NC_136062.1, read on the forward strand.
TTAAAGCTGAGAAATGCACATTTGCCACTACTAACATTGATTATTTGAAGCACAGCATCACTGGTGCTGGGATAGCTGCCAAAGCTGAGTTGGTTAATACCATTGAGCGCATGTCCTCGCCCTCTTCAAGGGAAGAAATCATGATGTTTTTGAGGATGGTTGAGTACTATAACAAATTTCTACGAAATTTTGAAGAATTGAGTGTCAACATGAGACAATTGTTGAAGAAAGGTACAATGTTTTTGCGGAATGAACCTTGTGAGAACACATTTTTGCTTTTGAAGGAAAAGCTCAGTTCAGCACACACATTGATGAACTTTGACCCTAAGAGGAAATCAGCCATCACCGCCGATGCTAGCCTTAAAGGTTTAGGTGCAGTTTTACAGCAGGAAAAGTGTGATGGTAGCATGGATACCATCATGTTTGTTTCTTGTGGACTGTAAGAGGCTGAGCCAAGATATTGTGATTGAGCAAGAGCCTCTCGCAGTATATGGGGCAATCAAGAAGTTGAAGAAATTTCTGTGGGGTGTGAGGTTTAAGGTTCAAACTGACCACAAACCTCTATGTGAGATTTTTATGAAAAAGGGGATTGCCTCAGTGTCGGGTAGAATAGCCAAGTTGGTTGGAGCTTTGCAAGAGTTCGATTTTCACATGCAGTACATTCTGGGAGTGGAGAATGGGACTGCCAACACGTTATCCAGGTTGGTCTCAAAGGAGAGCCATGGCGAAAGTGATGCCAATTTTTTTGATGACGAGTCTGTATTTGTGTGTGTGTTGGAGAATAATGTCATCTCAGAAGAGCGATAGCGTGAAAACTTGGACTTGGATAGTTTGCTAATGGAAGTATTGTCCTTGGTGAAGGAGGGTTGCCTTTCTAGGAAACAAGGTAATGATGGTTGTGGCATGTTTTGTGGTGTGAAGGATGAGTTAAACACATGTGGTGGTCTTTTGTGTCGGAGTAGTTGACTAGTTCCCCCTTTTGATTTACGTGAATAACTTATGGACTTGGCTCATGAATCCCATCTGGGAATATCCAAGACAAAGAGGAGTTGTGTCAGATGTGTTGGTGGCCAGGTATGGACATGCAGATTGAAAGAAAGATTCATGACTGTTTGCCATGCTTTTTGAGTGAGAAGTCCAAGAAAACTATGGTACAGCCCTTATTGGTGAGACAACGCCCCTCTGAACCATGGAAGGAAATTGTGTTAGAGATTCTTGGTCCAATTCATAGCGAGGGTCATCAAACATATGTGTTGGTTATGGTGGGTATGTACTCAAAGTGGCCTGAGGTACGTCTGGGGATGAGTGTTGAGACCAAAAAAGTTGTGTGTTTCTTGAAGTCTCTCATAGCTACAGAAGGTATTCCTGAAACCCTTCTTACTGACAATGGGGTTTAGTTGGTCTCAAAGGAGATGAAGAAATTTTTGAAAGCATGTGGCATAGCACACAAGAAGTGTGCTCTCTATCTTCCAGAGTCAAATGGGATGGTGGAACGGTTTAACAGAGTTCTTTAGAAAATCGTTATGCTTGCAAAGTCAAAATCGTTGAACTGGAAAGAGGAGGTGGAAAAGAAAATTGAGCTGTATAGGTTGACACCCCATAGCACAACGGGGAAGGCTCCATTCGAACTGTTTAGAGGGAGGCATCCTATTACCTTGATCGAGCCTTCTTGAGTGTGGAATTTTGAATTTTGAATAAAGGGAGGGGGGGGGCGGTACTGACCTGTGGTGATAAGGAAGAGAGAAAGGTGTAGGAAAGAAAATAAAATTTTGTTAAGAGAAAAGCTGTAAAGAAAACTGTGGTTGCTGTGGGTGATTTGGGTATGATCAAACGTCGTGGGAGGGTTGGTGAAGAAGCAAAATATTCGCAATCATTCAAAGTCATCAAAGTTTTCGAGAATGCTGTGAAGACACAAGATCATTGCATCGGTGTACAATGCTACTCTTATTTCCTCTTCACGCAAAGGGTACTTGGAAATTACCTTGCCAAAAGGAGGGTATGTTATTGACTCTCAAGAGAAAGTGTGGCCAAGAAAGTCTTGTAGAGAAGTGAGGAAACCTGGATATTTGAAGGATTTTGTTTAAGACATTCCTTAAATGTTATTCTTTTCTATGCTTCTGATTCTTTGTTTTCTTTGGCCTCATTGTCTTCAGTAATCTAATGTCTACTTACTTGTTGGTTAAGCTTTCATTATTTTCTGTGTATAGCTTGTTTGTTTTGTTTAGGTGTTAAATTAGGGAGGTATGTGGTATCTGAGTCATGGATGGTGATGCCATGCCTAGGGAGACCTTGGAATCAGACGCGGCTGGCATGACTCACAGATGGGATGTTGGGAGTTGCACTGGGAGGGAGTCATGGGTAATTTTAAATAAATTTTTGGGTTTCGCCTGCCGAAGGCTGCGCTCTGCGCAGCTTTTCGGCGCAGGTGAAATCCTATGTTGACCATAAGGACTTCAGGGAACGTCCCCCGGCTCTCATTGGCTAGCTCCATAAATGGAGGCTAGCCATTGAGTGCCGGATCTGTCCGTCAAGGCCGGACCAGATTCGGGGGCGTTCCCGAGATTTTTTCCCAGGGCGGAGTTACGTTTTTTCCCGTTCCCTCCCCTTTCACTGAAAGTCTGTCCATTCCCGCCCCCTCCGTGTGCCTTTCCGCCCCCCCCCTCGCTGTCCTGTGCACGTTTCCCGCCGTCCGTGTCCTCTCCCGCCCCCTCCCGCCGTCCGTGTCCTCTCCCGCCCCCTCCCGCCGTCCGTGTCCGCTCCCGCCCCCTCCCGCCGTCCGTGTCCTCTCCCGCCGTCCGTGTCCTGCACCGGCTCTGAGTCACTGTGTTGTGCACCGAGAGCGCCGAAATATGGATGCCGGCATGGAGAAGGAGTGCAGCGCCATCGGGGGGCTCTTCCCGACCATCATCAGCGACATGAAGGTAGGAGAGGCTCCTGCGCGCATCGAGAGGGGTCGGTGGGGGGAAGGGCGCCTCTCCGGGGACGGGATGCAAGGAAGTTCTCTTTGGAAGTGGCCCGCTCCGTGTCTGCACTTCCCCACACACACTGCGGCATAGGGCCTCTTAGCAAAGGTCCCTTCTTGATGCGGGGCCCGTGGGCGGTGTGGTTTAGAGGGAGTCTGCCCTCGGATCGGGCGAAAGAGCAGGCCTGATGGGAACCGCGCCGCGCGGCAGTCACAGGCAGATGGAGGGGCCGCAGCGGCCTCTCTAAACAGAAGGCCTTCCCCCGGTCCCCGTGGCTTATTGATGCCTCAGCAGTGTGACGAGGATTGGGATTGGGGGGGTTAGTGATATTAGACTTCCACTCAGACATGACCAAAGAAGAGCATATGGCTGTGGGACAGTACTGTAATAATTAGAGGTAACTTGTTTTCATGCTGCGTTTAACACCACAGTTTATTCCGTTTTCAGTCCGTTGTTTTTCATTCGATTCCCATTGCACAGGGACATGTTGCTGCATTTATTCTGAATGAGAAGGAGGAGGTGTGTGCACCCCCTGCCAGCTGCGCTTCCTGTCGGAGTGTCTGTCTCCTCACCCGTCCCCTGCCCCTCGCTGGGCCCTACCGGCACTGCGTGCCCCGCAGCGCCTCGGGGCAGCGCCGGTAATGATGGATGTCAAGGCGCTGCACGGAGATTCTGTTTGCGATCGGACGAAAGAGCAGGCCTGATGGGAACCGCGCCGCGCGGCAGTCACAGGCAGATGGAGGGGCCGCAGCGGCCTCTCTAAACAGAAGGCCTTCCCCCGGTCCCCGTGGCTTATTGATGCCTCAGCAGTGTGACGAGGATTGGGATTGGGGGGTTAGTGATATTAGACTTCCACTCAGACATGACCAAAGAAGAGCATATGGCTGTGGGACAGTACTGTAATAATTAGAGGTAACTTGTTTTCATGCTGCGTTTAACACCACAGTTTATTCCGTTTTCAGTCCGTTGTTTTTCATTCGATTCCCATTGCCTTCTGGGAGATGTAGTCATGCATTGCTTCCATTAACCCAATAGGACTTGCATGTCTCAATACACTTGTTCGGAACAGAAAAGACCAGTTTTGAAAACCCAGTGCCCTGATGACATGGAGCTGGGTGTTAAACCTACACGAGCTGTTACTGTTTCCCAGTTGAATTCAATTCACAGTATTGACCTCCGAAGGATGAAAGGCCGAATTGTTCTGCCTTCAATTGAAAGACAACATCTGCAGCCCACGCGGATGTCAGCAACGGATGCTTAACTCGGTGAGGTATAGGGTGTGGAACAATAATAATAATAATTCCAGATTTGTAAAGCTCGATTTATCACCCCTAAGGGTACCCAGATGCTGAGGCCGTCAGGGAGGAGCAGGGCTGCTCTGATGAGAGCTTGTGTGATACTGTGATATGTCCATAAGGAAATGGAACTTCCCTCACTTCCAGGAATTAGCCGACCATTTAGCCTGCAGCCAGGACCAGTGCTTAATATACCCAGGCCAGGTGGTAATGCTGGCACTAATTTCTGGGAAGCGGGATTTATCTTTCATTATCAGATTTAGACTCCGAGCAAGAGAGAGAAAGGGAGAAATAAAGAGGAAGTGAAGAAATGCAAAACAGAGAGAAAGGAGGGCATGAAAAAGCTTATGTGTTATTGTTTTTGCTTAGGAAAAAACGTACAACAAATCAAACTACACCTATTGAAAACACTCGAGTAAATGCAGAGATCTCAAGAGCACAAACTTTGCGTTTAACACCACAGTTTATTCCGTTTTCATGGCGCCGGTGCCTGCTGAGGGGAAGATGGCTGCCTCTGGGGTAGCGGTGAGCGGACTGCTCCTGGAGAAGGGCTTGGACATTAGCTTGGCTGCTCTGCGTAGACATGATCCCTATATTCGGGGAATTCTGGACATAGCCAGAGAAGTAGCGCTCTACACTTTCAGCCACACAGCGAGCGAATGGGTGAGTGCAGAAGGAAAGGCTCAGCGAGTAGAATAAAAAGCAACGGGGGAAATTGTATGTATTTATTTATGCAATTTTATATAGCGCGGACTTTACCCAAAGGTGTCGGAGCGCTTTACGATAGAACCAAGTACATGAGTAAATTTACATACTTACACGTTACAGATACAAACTTGGAGGATACCTGGATGGTAGGGGGGAGAACGTGGTATCCAAGAGTCGGTAAGTGAGGGGACCATCAGAAAGTGAATGCGACAAGAAGTGAGGCCAGTCAGGAGACTGAAGTGAAGATAGAATCGAAGAGGAGACCGAGAAGCGAGATTCACATGTAGTCTGAGTAAAGTGGTGGGAGCGAAACAGGGTTTTAAGAGTGCGCAGTAGAAAGCGTTGTGTTGGAGAAACAAGTGGGTGATAAAGAAACACAATTAAGCATTGGCGAAAGAGCGCGTATGTTAATAGAAAGTACTCTATGAAAGCGGGAAGCATAGAAGAGTTGGCAATCGTGGGTCTGTTGAAAAGGGGAATCGAAATAAGCCGCGAAGATAAATCAACACTGGAGGGAAAGACGGGAAATGGATGGCAGCTGAGCTGCGGGATACTGTTAACAGGTGTAGAGCGATGGTGAACAAGAATCCGAGGACGAAGCAATGAGGAAAATATGACCGAGGATGTGGACAGTAGACCATATAAATATTGGCACTTAAATATACATATGGGGTTTTATATAGAGGGTTTTAATCAATCGAACGTAATTTTACGAAGCATCATGTCAGTATATATGTATGCAGAAATGATTTATATTTTGCTTATGTCTTATTTGTTAACTAAGTTGCCTGTTCCGAACATCCTGTAGAATCTGCGTTCAGGAACTGGACACTGTAAGCGTGACCAATAGGACAAATACGTGTAATATCGCCTATAATAACCATCGCATATTAATGATTAGCACATATTTTCAATTGCGGACCACAACACAGTCTTGAGAAGTGCTCACGAGTTTTTGTAAAGGGAACATTTATGCCATGCAGGCACCTGACACGCCTCAAACCCACACAAGGCTGTAGAAAGTGACTTTGTGTCAAAGAGAGCACCCACACAGAAGTAGCACATGCAACTAGTGGTGGGACAGCAACAGATTGATCGTCTCATAGAGGCAAGGGTGGTTTCCTTGGCTCATTACCTGTTGGAGTTGCTGGATTTAAGTACCAAAGGCACTAAACGAGCACTAGGGAGACATTTTTACTATTATTTCAGACAATGCAGAGGCCAACGTTGCTGCTTTGCCATCTGATCTCACCCCATGCCCTCACTCACTTCTTACCCCTGTACTCTCAGCTCTTACCCCTCTGCCCTCAGCTCTTCCTAGGCCCTCACTTCTGGCACCTGTGCCCTCTGACCTCAACCCAGGCCTCCAGCCCTCACCACGCTGCCCTAACCTGTGCCCTCACTGACTCCTGTGCCCTCAGCTCTTACCCCTGTGCCCTCAGCTCTTACCCCTGTGCCCTCAGCTCTTACCCCTGTGCCCTCAGCTCTTACCCCTGTGCCCTCCGCTCTTACCCCTGTGCCCTCCGCTCTTACCCCTGTGCCCTCAGCTCTTACCCCTGTGCCCTCAGCTCTTACCCCTGTGCCCTCAGCTCTTACCCCTGTGCCCTCAGCTCTTACCCCTCTGCCCTCAGCTCTTACCCCTCTGCCCTCAGCTCTTACCCCTCTGCCCTCAGCTCTTACCCCTCTGCCCTCAGCTCTTAACCCTCTTCCCTCAGCTCTTACCCCTCTGCCCTCCGCTTTTACCTGTGCCCTCAGCTCTTACCCCTCTGCCCTCCGCTCTTACCCCTCTGCCCTCCGCTCTTACCCCTCTGCCCTCCGCTCTTACCCCTCTGCCCTCCGCTCTTACCCCTCTGCCCTCCGCTCTTACCCCTCTGTCCTCAGCTCTTACCCCTCTGTCCTCAGCTCTTACCCCTCTGTCCTCAGCTCTTACCCCTCTGTCCTCAGCTCTTACCCCTGTGTCCTCAGCTCTTACCCCTGTGCCCTCAGCTCTTACCCTGCCCTGTGCCCTCAGCTCTTCCTAAGCCCTCAGCTCTCACCCCTCTGCCCTCAGCTCTCACCCCTATGCCCTCAGCTCTCACCCCTCTGCCCTCAGCTCTTACCCCTGCCCTGAGCTCTCACCCGTGCCCTCAGCTCTGACACCTGTGACCCTCGCCGGTGACCATGGCCAGCATGGCGGGGGAGATCGTGGCCTTCCTGCTGGCCCTGTCAGGCTGGGTGCTGGTCTGCTCCACGCTGCCCACCGACTACTGGAAGTGTGCGGCTCTGTGTGTGGCTCTGTAGGTATGTATGTGTGTGGGACTCTGTGTGGGTCTGTGTGTTTGTGTGTGGCATTTGCGAGAGATTAAGCTATTGGCATTGTAAATGACAGTGCCATTTATTTATCTGTTTTGAAAACCAACACATAAATAAAAATGTTGTCATTTACAATGCCAATAGCTCTAACTTTTTCGAAGGCGAAACCGTTGCATTGTAAATGCTTGTTAAAAATGTAACTTACCTTTGTGCCCCATTCCGGTCCCGCGTTGTCCTGCGTGTCTCTGCTCCACACAGGAAGCAGGCAGCCTCCCTCCCCTAAACTAATCACAATGCTGAAATGGCAGTGTTGTGATTGGCTGGGATGCTGACCACACTGGCGTCTACAGGGAGGCTGTTTTCCCCATGCAGGCTGCATGCAGCCTACATGGAGAAAAGGGCAGAGTATGTATGACTGGTTTGGTCGGCCCTGGGGCTGACAAAACAGTCAGCGCTCACAACAGTGGGCTAGCCACTCCTGCCCTGGAGCAGGACCGGCCACCCACCCGCCCCCAACCAAACCCTTCTACTTTCTTGTAGTGCAAGATGCAGAAACATAAAATGGTATTGATACTGCCATTTTATGCTTCTGCTTCTCGCACTGCGAGAAAGCAGTGGGTCGATGCTCCTCCGCCCGCGTGAAGGAGCGGCCCCTGATTGGAATGATGTCTATGTCAGACTAAAATCTTGTGGGGTGGAGAGGAGCAGTTGGGCAGAGAAGCTGTAGGGGGTTCGCTGGATAGTCTCTCCTTACTACCTTCTCCTCCAACATTTATACTGTGAACTATTTCATGTCATTTCTGCCTGAGGAGATTCCTACACTTGTCAACACCAGTACTTTAACACATGTACATTTACAACGCCAACAGCTCTAATTCTTAAAAATGCAAGACTGATCGCATTGCAAATGCTTGTGTTTTAACTTGACACATCTGGAAAAATGTAACATAATTTTTATACATTGCTTGTATAATTCCAAATATAAGAATTTCTTTTAGCACACATGAGGAAAAGTTACAGATGCTGTTTCTTGCACATGCAGATCAGAACACCAAGGATGAGACGGGAGCGCCTAGGCAAATTATCTTATTTTTTGTATGTGAATGCAAATCATGACCCTGTCCATGCTATTTTCGCTTGATCCGCTTTTATCTACAGTGGACTAAGGATGGTGGCGAACTGCGGGTGCTAATTCATTGGCCGTCCACGATGCACTGTGAAATTACCGGAACACATGGTCCTCGGGCGGTTGGTCTGGGCGGTTTGAAATTAGATTGGTACTGACCTGAAGCATAGTAATACTTCGATTGGTTGAAATCGTCCCTAGGTCAGTGCTGTTCTTATTGATTGTAAGCAGCCAATCAAAATGCCTTTAGGCAGACCAGATCCCCGTGGACCGTATAGTCTGTGTTCGGGTTAGAAATCCACGTATCTTTTCTAAATGGTCTGTGGTGTAAATTTGGCCTTTTTCAATTTCACTCCACAGACGAAATAAAACAAAAATGCGGTGGTTTTCACCTTGTTTACTTTTTTTCATCCAACCCTACTAGACAGCACACAGAGGACTGTAGAAAGAACTGAACTTCAGTTACAGTGAAAGGGGCTTCATTCTGCAGAACTTGTACAGCTGCCTAAGTTTCAGAATTATACTAAGCGCCTGTCCAGCAGCATGCGTGCTTTAAAAAGTCTCACTACCGACCCACTCTATATCTTGCTCCTTTCTGTGTTTTCCCAATAGAACACTAAAGATGCAATGAGTCCTCAGTGGGACAGAGAGAGAATGCAGGATAATTGTGTGTGCTGCTTGAATACAACACTGGAAATAAACATTGTCTAGCCAACTAAAGGAGACATTGCTTGGGCGTTCAGAAGACATCATAGTGAGGGCCATAATAATACGCACAGAGGTGTGATGAGTAGCACCGAAAGGTACGTGCATAGTCAACTGGCCAATCTACACGACATCTGCAACAAGAGTTTGAGTTTCTCGTGCGTCAGCTGCGTGCGTCCACGAGAGCCTGAAGTGTTTACATCTAAATATTTCAGCTGAAATACGGATGTGTGCTGCGCGCGAGACCAGGCAGGGTGGATCTGTGGCTTGAGGCAATGAACGGATTAGGCACCAGAGTGTCAGTAAACACGCAAGGGATCAGAGAGGCCGTGCTCGGCTGGCAAATACTATGAGATCCATCTCCGGATAGCAACTTCTATTCACTCCTGACGAGGTTGGGCAAGTTTGGGGGTGAGACAGATATCTCTTTTATAATCCAGAAGGTGGATACCACGCCCAGAATGAGGAGGAGAACCAAGGACGAAGGAGTAGAATCTCGTTTGGTGCAAACTACTTATTATGACCAGACCACAAGCAGGCGGAATGAAGTGCAGAGTGCACAAGAGCTGCCTTTTTGTTGAATGTGATAAGGAGCCAGGACAAGAATGGGTTACCTGAACATTCTGGAAATGTGGAATGGCAGGAGGCCGAGCAGTGATTGCTACATTCATTCTCAAGGGCAGAGGAAGAGGTAAATGCATGCATGCATCTATAAGAGGCCTTCTGTGCATTTAGGCTTGCAGTGCACTTAGCATAACATGAACAGTTGGGACCATCACATCTTAACTGTTGGTTTGTGTAGGTAGGTCGCCTACAACAACAAAATTCCAGAGCCTAACATTTTCCACTGTCGCTCAGTGAACAACTTTAGAATAAATAAGTGGCATCACAAGGATGTTATGGCCCTAATGCAAGCAAGTGAAATAGCCTGCAAACTTGCTGGTTGTGTTATGTAAGACAGTCATAACTGGGGAGCAATGGGCCCCTCACACCCCTGGGCACGGCAACCCCACCAGATTGTCTTGCCACATCATGCAAACCACTGATCTCATGAGTGGAAGTTGTAGTTTGAAACGTTCATTGCAGCCATGGATAATGTGGATTCTCATCACTCAAGACACTGAAGATAAAGCAATGGCATTGCCAATAGGTCTAGCCTTTGGGGCCTTGTAAGTGTTTAGCCAGAGCTATTGGCTTTGCCAATGTCTTTAAGCTATGTTGTTGAGCATTGTGGCTGCTGTACACATTGTTGAAAAGTTATAATAAAAAAGTGTTAGGAAAGCAGTCACAGAGCATTACAAAAATTGAGAGAGCAAGAGTTACAGGAAACTGGACACAGGAAGTTAAATAGAGATTAACAGAGACATGCTAGATGGAGGCAGGAGGCATGCACAGGGCTGAGAGCCTTGAACAGTATTGGAGCTGGGTCTGCAGTGCATAGTCGGAATACTTGGTTCTGTGGGGAAGGATATTTCTTCTACAAAACATTAATTAGTAGTAAACATTCTTCAAGAAAACATTAATTAGTGATGGAGCAAATCAATTGCGCTCCAATGGGGACAAAATAATACTATAAGACACCAAAAAGAGACTATGTAAGTGAGATATATTATAACAGAATGCCAACGGTGGACTCTAGGTGCCGCACCAACCCCTGTTTATTTCCGTAAGTATCAGAAAAGTTCTTATAAATTGTTAGTGTGCAACCATAACTCCTGCACCCACCGTTGCGGGGTACAACCCAAAACGATGGGAAGAAAGTCACTGACGATAATGGAGTTGTGCACTACCAGGATATCCAAGCGATAATAATGAAGCTCAATCAGTTCCTTCGTTGCAAAATTCTTTATTGATATACTATACTATACTATATTGATAAGGGCCACGTTATAGAACTGTTCGTCAATCGTCACGACGAGGTGCCGGGTATCTCCTGGAACACAGGAGATACCCGGCACCTCGTCGTGGCCCTTATCCAGGTGGCGCACGTCCCTGAAAGATTACTTTACTCTACGGCGTCCAAGCCATGATCAATCAAAAAGATCATTGCTCAACTTTACTGACTGCCCTGACGAAGTTCTATGAACGAAACGTGTTGGCTGTTGTTTTTACACTTTGGAAAGTATATCAATAAAGAATTTTGCAACGAAGGAACTGATTGAGCTTCATTATTATCGCTTGGATATCCTGGTAGTGCACAACTCCATTATCGTAAGTGAGATATATTATCAATCATATATCAAGAAGTGATGCAAAGAGTTATAACAAGTCACAGAAAACACACATGACTGTTTTGGAACATATACAATAACGGAAAATACAAAAATGAACAAAGAATGAGGACCAAGACACAATAAACATACAATGATATAAAGGTTACATAGATGAATAATTAGGGTGTCCCAAGGAAACAGATGACTGCATAGGCAATTGTCCTTTTAGGTGTCACCTAGCGTTGTAGCGCGAATGCGCTACCATCGCTTTGCGAGGCATGCAGTATGCACTATAGTGTGGAAGCTGCGTGGAAGCTCCTCCCACTCTCTGGCCCATCTTCTTCATTGGCTTAAGTTATAAATGCTGCCTTCTGATTGGTTTTAAGCTTGTTAGTTCCTCCCCTTGACAGCCATGTCAGTCATTTGTATCCTTCTATGGCCACTGGCCCCTTTACTGCACAGACTACTTTCTTCCCGTCTCTTCCTACCCCCCTCCCGCAGTTCGTGACTTCTTGGGGCCCCCCTCCCGCACACTCCCGGTCGTGCTCGTACCTTCTCGTGCCCGCACTCCCGTTTTCAATGCAATAGGTCTCATGTAAATGCGAGTCCTATTGCATTGCCAATGCTTGTTTTTTCCGGCTCTTGCATCTCTGCTTTAATACGTTGGCGTGGTTACATCCTTCTTGGTCCCTTGAGTTCTGGCCCCTCACCGGCGCTGACAGGTTGCTCATGCACATTCGGCATAGCTGCGGTTTCTCTCCTCCCTGTCGCTTCCTTTGAAACAACAGCTGTTGCCGCAGCAGGGATGAGAAATAACCGCCAGTGGTTGGCGAGGGCAGGGGGCGGACGCTTGAAGTGAAGGCCTTTTGTTCACTTGCTGGTCCTGGGGCCGCTTTCTGCTTTTAGTGGTCTGCTGGGCTTAAGAGAGAAGTTACAGTGTCACGGTATCAGGCAGGAACAAGCGTGCGGTCACGTGACTGCTCACGCACAGGAAGCTGGTGTTGGCGGATATCTATGGCCTGCCAGCCGTTGTGAGGCATACTGTGGGTGGGGTGGCACCATGCCACCAGAGCTCAGCTGCTACCGACAGCGATGCGGTTCCTCCTCGTCCCACCTTCAGCATCCTCCCTCTGTTCTCTTTCTGCTACTTCTGATTCCCTAATCCGCCTGCCTCAGCCCTAGCTTCTGTCTCATTGTCACCTGTCCCACAATTCTCTCTGCTGCCCAACCTCATCTGGAGTGTTAATAATAACAATGGGAACAATAATGGGTTTTTGTATAGTGCTTCCTACAACACGTCTCATGTATAAGGACTGGAAATAGCAACTGCTATTATCCAGGTAATTGGACTCAATTTACCAACCTCAGAAGAATGTAAGGCTGAGTTGTCTCTGCCATTATACAATCATATAAACTCCAAATGCACATGGATGTGGGCGGCGAGCGTTTAATTAACTTCCAGGGTGATGCATGGGAGTCTTGTGCACAGCCACATTGTTCCAGGTCCTTCGTGACCCGTCATCACAGGTATTTCATTATATCAACATACTCTTTATATCACATAGAAAACTCTGACATTCTAAAACTACTACTTATACGTGTGCAAATTTCTAAATATTAACACTCATATATCAAATACAGCATTTTGTTTCAGAGAAAGAGCTCCCCCACCCGTAATTCCCCCCGGGCCAAATGATGAAAACATTTTCGACCCCACAGGAGTACAGGGGCTGCATTGACTCCCGCAAGACTCCGGCAGGATCGGGAAGCCATCATAAAACATGCATTTATAATGCAATAGGTCTTGCATTTACAACGAGTTTGAACCATTGGCATTGTAAATGACAATGCCTTTTATTTATGTCTTGATTTTTAAAACATAAATAAAAGGCATTGTCTTTTTACAATGCTAATAGCTTAAACTCTCGGAAATGCAAGACCTATTGCATTCCAAATGCTTGTTTAATTTGGAAATAAGAATGGCTTGGCAGGGATAGGGAGCACCAATTATTATCGGCAACGTCTCGACCCTTTATGTGTTAAATTAAAAAAACATCACCGCGGATCTTTATCAGGACTGAGCACAGAAAACAGCCTGTGATTATGGTGAAACGTAACCTCAAATGTAGGTGTTTGAGTCCGGCAATTAATGTGGTATTGAGATGTTAAAATCGGGCCCCTCATTATTCTAGCCTTAGGAAACTGGGAGAAAATCAATCAGTGGCGTAAAGTACTGGAGCTCATAAACTAGCTGTTAGTAGGCAAGGATGCAAAGATCAATTCTGTCCGAGATCCATTTCGGATTCTCGACATAGAAGTGAATGAATCGTCGCAAGGAAACCGCCGGAGCAAATGAAAGGCTTTCATTTGCTCCGCCGTTTTACTTGAGACAATTGATTTGCTCCCATATCAAGAATCTGAAATGGATCTCAGACATAATTCATCTTTGCATCCTTGCCTACTAACAGCTAATTTGAAAGGCATTCATTTGCTCCGGCAGTTTCCTTGAGATGATTCATTTGCTCCCATATCGAAAATCCGAAATGGATCTCAGACAGAATTTATCTTTGCATCCTTGCCTACTAAGAAGTTCCAGTACTGTACGCCCCTAATTGAATTTCTCCAGGTTTCCAAAGGCCAGAATATTAAGGGGCCCGATTTTAACCTCTCAATACCACATTAATTGCCAGACTCAAACACCTACATTTCAGGTTACTTCTCACCATAATTACATGCTGCTTTCTGTGCTCAGTCCTGATGAAGACCCACCATGATGTTTTTGAATTTAACACATAAAAGGGTCGAAACGTCGACGATAATAATTGGTGCTCCCTATCCCTGCCAAGCAATTCTTATTTCCAAGTTAAAAAGGCCAATTGTCTATGCACTCATCTGTTTCCTTCAGACAAACTAATGATTCATTTATGTAACCTTTATATCATTGTATGTTTATTGTGTCTTAGTCGTTATTCTTTGTTAATTTTTGTATATTCCATTATTGTATATGTTCCATAACAGTCCTGTGCGTTTTCTGTGACATGTTATTACTCTGTGCATCACTTCACGATATATGATTGATAAAATATCTCACTTACAAAATCTCCTTTTGGTGTCTTATTGTATTACTTTGTTTGCAGAATAAAACATAGATCCTCTTTGGAGGCTAAAGCCCACTCTGTGGTCAGATTGTTAATACATGCTGAGCCAGGGAGAATCCGAGGGTAAACAAAGATGGGAAAAACCAACATGTACCCTAAAGTCCTTAAAGGAAACCGGAACTGAATGCAAAGAATACCAGAATCCTGCCTTCTAACACATCAATATGAACATAAAAGAGGGACTACAATTTGAATTGAAGTACTAGATCAGTTGTCCTTAGTTGGCAGCTTCATGGGAAGGTGAACTTTTCTACTAGCGGTTTAGGAAATATCAGAGGGAAGGTGAGGCCTGAGGAGAACGTGTTCAGTAATGCTAAACTATCCTAAAGTCTTTGGTTTAAGCAAATTGCCGTCACGTTATGCAACTTTAGGTTTAAGTAATGGCAACATGCCGAATACTGAATCTTAAAAAAACCAGATTCTGCATCTTGCGAACGGGTCCCCCATTGCACATAAAGTTAATCCGCTGGGTTGGCATTTACACTTTAACAATTCTCTACCCAGCAATATCATTTCCCTTTCGGTTCCAAAATGGCCGCTAGCTATGGCCGAGGATAGCAAGGGGCAAGGCAGCCACTCCATGCCCTTCTATGGTAGAAAGACAGATAAAGATATTAGTCTGCTAGATCATCACAAAGAAGAAATAGAATCTGAAAGGGTAATAAACATGCACTGCTTGTATATTTGTTAATTAAACAATTTCAACATTAATCTTATGTTTTTATGGCTTTTTCCTGCATAAAAGCTGTTGTAATAATGCAACACCGCCATTGCTGAATACGCTATGTAAAGTATACGTTCTGCGGTTCTGTATTTGCCCATAGCAGGTCTCTCAGTGATCACTAGGGCATTTAAGAGATTTAATCTTATCTTAAATGTTAAGGTGCTTGGTAAATAGCAGAAGGTGTGCATCTGCTTAGGACGGGCATGCAATATGAAATATTCATGACGTAGTTGTGAAACATTTTGTTATGGCTCTACATTATCAGACGTGTGGCCATTTAAGTACCACACAGTCTATGACTGTTGAGGGCCATGTTAAAGTAGGTTTCTCCTGTTTTTCCTTGGATCGTCCTCTAAGGAAAGGGGGGTTTAGCGGTGATTTATCATAACTCATTAACCCCAGTGTTTCAACCAGCATCAAACTCATTTTGTGAAGCCCTTTCAGTTAAGTTTAGTTTTGAACATCATAATATCTTTAAAGGGATACTTCTTTACAGTTCCCCAGGGCCGCGTTCAGGATTTCTGGTAACTATAGAGACTTTACTTAAAGAAGGCCTGTGCCTAGATTCCTTTCTGGTTCTGGGTAACTTTAATTTCCATCTTGAGGATTTAAACGACCCAGATACCAGGGGCCTGAATAAAATAATGGAAGCCGGGGACTTGAAACAACTGGTTGCTGGTCCCACACATTCGAAGGGTCACACCCTAGACGGGATATTTTCCAATAACACCGATATATCCTATCCAGAGGTTCTTCCTCTGGTTTGGTCCGACTACAGTGCCATCATATTTGGGCTGGTGACACCTACGGCTCCGAAATCTGTGAGGGCCCTTCCTAAAGTAGTGAAAAAAATGATGTGTAAAAACCTAGATAAGGTACAATTTAAGGAGGAACTTATGAATACCTTACCTCCCCCTAAGGGGGACATTGACAAAGCCACATATGATTATACCGATTGGCTTAACAAAGCATGCAATAAATTGGTCCTTTTAAAAAAATGGACTGCCAAGAGAGCTAATCCCTCTGCCCCTTGGTACTTGGACCAGCTTAAATGCAAGAAACTGGCCTGTAAAAACTTGAACGGGTCTGGAGGAGAGGCTATGGCTCTGTTGAGAAAGGTAACTATAAAGTTAGCCTAAAACAGTATAAAGATTTACTGCTGGAAACAAAAAAAAACTTTTTTACCAGTGAAATCCTTTTAGCTAAATCTAATCCAAAAGAACTTTTTAAAAACAGTGAAAAGGTTAACTTCTCTGCTTACCCCCAAAAAATTAAGCAGTTCTGAATTCTGCAACAGTTTGGCCATCTTTTTTCAACAAAAGGTGGAGGCCATATTTGCCACTTTCACTCCTCAGGGCCTGCTCTTCACTCTGTGAATTCAAATCAGGCGGACCTAGTGGTGTGACCAATTTTTGAACATTGTACCCCTCTGGGTGGTGAGGAAATTACTAAGCCATTGTCCTCTGTTCGCTCTGGTTCCCCCTTGGATCCTGTTCCGGTCCCTATAATCAAAGCTGTCCCAGAAGTAATCTGCTCTGTCCCGAACCCCCTCATAAACAACATTTTTATCTCTGAGATCTTTCCGACAGCCTGGAAAAAGGCCTAAATACTCCCCCTCCTAAAGAAGCCTTCTCTGGATCCCTTAGACCCAAGAAATTATCGCCCTATCTTGCGCCTCCCCCTACACGCAAAAATCACTGAAAAAGCCATGAATGCCCAGCTCAGTAGTTTTCTTCGCTGTAACAATGTTCTTGATTCCACCCAGTACGGCTTTGGAGCCGACCATAGTACTGAATCAGCCCTTATCAAATCTTGTAATGAGGTAAGGGAGGCTCTGGACAGTGGCGGGAGGGCCATACTGATAATGTTAGATCTTTCAGCTGTCTTCGACACGGTCCATCATAAAGTCTTGATGGACCGGTTGTCGGGGCCAGGGTACGTGGGGTCGCTTTGTTGTAAATAAAACAACGGTATTATTAAGCATTAGCTGAAGCCATAATGCATTAGTCCAAATATCTAGTATACGGATTGTATTTTGTATTTCGAGTCTGCCATTTTCCATGCCCTACATTGCCATGTGCTCAATGTACTGATTGTCCTACCTCTCTGCCAGTTCCACTGTGGATTCTACCTAGCAACAGTTATTATTAGTCCTTCTTGAGAGAGTAGCGCATGCTCAGCAGAAGTAACAGAACAAATTGAGCTTCATTATTATCGCTTGGATATCCTGGTAGTGCACAACTCCATTATCGTAAGTGAGATATATTATCAATCATATATCAAGAAGTGATGCAAAGAGTTATAACAAGTCACAGAAAACACACAGGACTGTTTTGGAACATATACAATAACGGAAAATACAAAAATGAACAAAGAATGAGGACCAAGACACAATAAACATACAATGATATAAAGGTTACATAGATGAATAATTAGGGTGTACCAAGGAAACAGATGACTGCATAGGCAATTGTCCTTTTAGGTGTCACCTAGCGTTTTAGCGCGAATGCGCTACCATCGCTTTGCGAGGCATGCAGTATACACTATAGTGTGGAAGCTGCGTGGAAGCTCCTCCCACTCTCTGGCCCATCTTCTTCATTGGCTTAAGTTATAAATGCTGCCTTCTGATTGGTTTTAAGCTTGTTAGTTCCTCCCCTTGACAGCCATGTCAGTCATTTGTATCCTTCTATGGCCACTGGCCCCTTTACTGCACAGACTACTTTCTTCCCGTCTCTTCCTACCCCCCTCCCGCAGTTCGTGACTTCTTGGGGCCCCCCTCCCGCACACTCCCGGTCGTGCTCGTACCTTCTCGTGCCCGCACTCCCGTTTTCAATGCAATAGGTCTCACGTAAATGCGAGTCCTATTGCATTGCCAATGCTTGTTTTTTCCGGCTCTTGCATCTCTGCTTTAATACGTTGGCGTGGTTACATCCTTCTTGGTCCCTTGAGTTCTGGCCCCTCACCGGCGCTGACAGGTTGCTCATGCACATTCGGCATAGCTGCGGTTTCTCTCCTCCCTGTCGCTTCCTTTGAAACAACAGCTGTTGCCGCAGCAGGGATGAGAAATAACCGCCAGTGGTTGGCGAGGGCAGGGGGCGGACGCTTGAAGTGAAGGCCTTTTGTTCACTTGCTGGTCCTGGGGCCGCTTTCTGCTTTTAGTGGTCTGCTGGGCTTAAGAGAGAAGTTACAGTGTCACGGTATCAGGCAGGAACAAGCGTGCGGTCACGTGACTGCTCACGCACAGGAAGCTGGTGTTGGCGGATATCTATGGCCTGCCAGCCGTTGTGAGGCATACTGTGGGTGGGGTGGCACCATGCCACCAGAGCTCAGCTGCTACCGACAGCGATGCGGTTCCTCCTCGTCCCACCTTCAGCATCCTCCCTCTGTTCTCTTTCTGCTACTTCTGATTCCCTAATCCGCCTGCCTCAGCCCTAGCTTCTGTCTCATTGTCACCTGTCCCACAATTCTCTCTGCTGCCCAACCTCATCTGGAGTGTTAATAATAACAATGGGAACAATAATGTGTTTTTGTATAGTGCTTCCTACAACACGTCTCATGTATAAGGACTGGAAATAGCAACTGCTATTATCCAGGTAATTGGACTCAATTTACCAACCTCAGAAGAATGTAAGGCTGAGTTGGCTCTGCCATTATACAATCATATAAACTCCAAATGCACATGGATGTGGGCGGCGAGCGTTTAATTAACTTCCAGGGTGATGCATGGGAGCCTTGTGCACAGCCACATTGTTCCAGGTCCTTCGTGACCCGTCATCACAGGTATTTCATTATATCAACATACTCTTTATATCACATAGAAAACTCTGACATTCTAAAACTACTACTTATACGTGTGCAAATTTCTAAATATTAACACTCATATATCAAATACAGCATTTTGTTTCAGAGAAAGAGCTCCCCCACCCGTAATTCCCCCCGGGCCAAATGATGAAAACATTTTCGACCCCACAGGAGTACAGGGGCTGCATTGACTCCCGCAAGACTCCGGCAGGATCGGGAAGCCATCATAAAACATGCATTTATAATGCAATAGGTCTTGCATTTACAACGAGTTTGAACCATTGGCATTGTAAATGACAATGCCTTTTATTTATGTCTTGATTTTTAAAACATAAATAAAAGGCATTGTCTTTTTACAATGCTAATAGCTTAAACTCTCGGAAATGCAAGACCTATTGCATTCCAAATGCTTGCTTAATTTGGAAATAAGAATGGCTTGGCAGGGATAGGGAGCACCAATTATTATCGTCAACGTCTCGACCCTTTATGTGTTAAATTAAAAAAACATCACCGCGGATCTTTATCAGGACTGAGCACAGAAAACAGCCTGTGATTATGGTGAAACGTAACCTCAAATGTAGGTGTTTGAGTCCGGCAATTAATGTGGTATTGAGATGTTAAAATCGGGCCCCTCATTATTCTAGCCTTAGGAAACTGGGAGAAAATCAATCAGTGGCGTAAAGTACTGGAGCTCATAAACTAGCTGTTAGTAGGCAAGGATGCAAAGATCAATTCTGTCCGAGATCCATTTTGGATTCTCGACATAGAAGTGAATGAATCGTCGCAAGGAAACCGCCGGAGCAAATGAAAGGCTTTCATTTGCTCCGCCGGTTTACTTGAGACAATTGATTTGCTCCCATATCAAGAATCTGAAATGGATCTCAGACAGAATTCATCTTTGCATCCTTGCCTACTAACAGCTAATTTGAAAGGCATTCATTTGCTCCGGCAGTTTCCTTGAGATGATTCATTTGCTCCCATATCGAAAATCCGAAATGGATCTCAGACAGAATTGATCTTTGCATCCTTGCCTACTAAGAAGTTCCAGTACTGTACGCCCCTAATTGAATTTCTCCAGGTTTCCAAAGGCCAGAATATTAAGGGGCCCGATTTTAACCTCTCAATACCACATTAATTGCCAGACTCAAACACCTACATTTCAGGTTACTTCTCACCATAATTACATGCTGCTTTCTGTGCTCAGTCCTGATGAAGACCCACCATGATGTTTTTGAATTTAACACATAAAAGGGTCGAAACGTCGACGATAATAATTGGTGCTCCCTATCCCTGCCAAGCAATTCTTATTTCCAAGTTAAAAAGGCCAATTGTCTATGCACTCATCTGTTTCCTTTAGACAAACTAATGATTCATTTATGTAACCTTTATATCATTGTATGTTTATTGTGTCTTAGTCGTTATTCTTTGTTAATTTTTGTATATTCCATTATTGTATATGTTCCATAACAGTCCTGTGCGTTTTCTGTGACATGTTATTACTCTGTGCATCACTTCACGATATATGATTGATAAAATATCTCACTTACAAAATCTCCTTTTGGTGTCTTATTGTATTACTTTGTTTGCAGAATAAAACATAGATCCTCTTTGGAGGCTAAAGCCCACTCTGTGGTCAGATTGTTAATACATGCTGAGCCAGGGAGAATCCGAGGGTAAACAAAGATGGGAAAAACCAACATGTACCCTAAAGTCCTTAAAGTAAACCGGAACTGAATGCAAAGAATACCAGAATCCTGCCTTCTAACACATCAATATGAACATAAAAGAGGGACTACAATTTGAATTGAAGTACTAGATCAGTTGTCCTTAGTTGGCAGCTTCATGGGAAGGTGAACTTTTCTACTAGCGGTTTAGGAAATATCAGAGGGAAGGTGAGGCCTGAGGAGAACGTGTTCAGTAATGCTAAACTATCCTAAAGTCTTTGGTTTAAGCAAATTGCCGTCACGTTATGCAACTTTAGGTTTAAGTGATGGCAACATGCCGAATACTGAATCTTAAAAAAAACAGATTCTGCATCTTGCGAACGGGTCCCCCATTGCACATAAAGGTAATCCGCTGGGTTGGCATTTACACTTTAACAATTCTCTACCCAGTAATATCATTTCCCTTTCGGTTCCAAAATGGCCGCTAGCTATGGCCGAGGATAGCAAGGGGCAAGGCAGCCACTCCATGCCCTTCTATGGTAGAAAGACAGATAAAGATATTAGTCTGCTAGATCATCACAAAGAAGAAATAGAATCTGAAAGGGTAATAAACATGCACTGCTTGTATATTTGTTATTTAAACAATTTCAACATTAATCTTATGTTTTTATGGCTTTTTCCTGCATAAAAGCTGTTGTAATAATGCAACACCGCCATTGCTGAATACGCTATGTAAAGTATACGTTCTGCGGTTCTGTATTTGCCCATAGCAGGTCTCTCAGTGATCACTAGGGCATTTAAGAGATTTAATCTTATCTTAAATGTTAAGGTGCTTGGTAAATAGCAGAAGGTGTGCATCTGCTTAGGACGGGCATGCAATATGAAACATTCATGACGTAGTTGTGAAACATTTTGTTATGGCTCTACATTATCAGACGTGTGGCCATTTAAGTACCACACAGTCTATGACTGTTGAGGGCCATGTTAAAGTAGGTTTCTCCTGTTTTTCCTTGGATCGTCCTCTAAGGAAAGGGGGGTTTAGCGGTGATTTATCATAACTCATTAACCCCAGTGTTTCAACCAGCATCAAACTCATTTTGTGAAGCCCTTTCAGTTAAGTTTAGTTTTGAACATCATAATATCTTTAAAGGGATACTTCTTTACAGTTCCCCAGGGCCGCGTTCAGGATTTCTGGTAACTATAGGGACTTTACTTAAAGAAGGCCTGTGCCTAGATTCCTTTCTGGTTCTGGGTAACTTTAATTTCCATCTTGAGGATTTAAACGACCCAGATACCAGGGGCCTGAATAAAATAATGGAAGCCGGGGACTTGAAACAACTGGTTGCTGGTCCCACAAGTTCGAAGGGTCACACCCTAGACGGGATATTTTCCAATAACACCGATATAGCCTGTCCAGAGGTTCTTCCTCTGGTTTGGTCCGACTACAGTGCCATCATATTTGGGCTGGTGACACCTACGGCTCCGAAATCTGTGAGGGCCCTTCCTAAAGTAGTGAAAAAAATGATGTGTAAAAACCTAGATAAGGTACAATTTAAGGAGGAACTTATGAATACCTTACCTCCCCCTAAGGGGGACATTGACAAAGCCACATATGATTATACCGATTGGCTTAACAAAGCATGCAATAAATTGGTCCCTTTAAAAAAATGGACTGCCAAGAGAGCTAATCCCTCTGCCCCTTGGTACTTGGACCAGCTTAAATGCAAGAAACTGGCCTGTAAAAACTTGAACGGGTCTGGAGGAGAGGCTATGGCTCTGTTGAGAAAGGTAACTATAAAGTTAGCCTAAAACAGTATAAAGATTTACTGCTGGAAACAAAAAAAACTTTTTTACCAGTGAAATCCTTTTAGCTAAATCTAATCCAAAAGAACTTTTTAAAAACAGTGAAAAGGTTAACTTCTCCGCTTATATGCGCTCCGACAAACTTCTTATCGTATTCTTAAGGGTAAAATTCCTCTTGCTGAAGTATTGTTGTCTCTTGAACAATGGCCGGACAGGGAAAAAATTTATTTTCTTGAAACCTTTTCTGATGAAGTAGTCGGGGCTTTTCGAAAATATTCTTCTGTTCTTGAACCTGATGACATAGTACAAGATAAGAAAGAATTGCGTAAAGGTCTCTTTTCTCCTTCCCAGGCAGCTGATGCAGTTCGACGGTTATTCGCATTGCGGGATAAGACGTCTTGGTTACGAGAAGAAAAACGACAAGAGACGGCGGACGACAAAGAGACGGGTTTGAGTGGCGACGGGAAACAACCACCTATCTCTTGTTCAGATAAGGTCGAGATTGTGCATGTTAAACCTATGCGAGAGGCAGCGCCTTTGTATGTTCCTCCTAAAGGAGCGGGTACTAGTTCAGATAAAAATTCAGCTGATGCCCGAGGGTATTTTATCTATAATTGGGTATATACTCCTTGGAATAGAGCGGATGTTATGGCCTTAAAGAAAGCGTTACCTGACCCACGGAAAAATTCTGCTGCCTTTTATGAGGAAGTTGAGGGGGCTTTGAATTCTTGTACTATGACATTAGCTGACATTGATTTATTCTTTGGTCTTATATTACCCCCTGACATGTGGAGATCAGTATGGAAAATTGACGATTTAGTGACGTTTAAAGCTAAATGGGAAGACATTGAGGAGGAGGACAGAGCTAGGAAACCTGCGCAGAAACCACCCCAGCTCATTCTAGGCCTCCCTGCTGCCATTTTGACTAAATTGAAGATGATTATCCCCCCTAAAAAGATTGACTGGACTATGTTAGCATCTTGCAAGCAAAAGACAGATGAATCAGTTTCTGACTTCTTTACGCGATTTGAAGAAACTTTTCACGATTTCAGTGGTCAGTCTCTGACGGATGACACGGGTCGACATCTGTTTGTAGACAAATATGTCTCGAATTTATTACCGGGAGTAGCAGCTCGGTTGAAAGCGAGTGAAAGCTCCTGGACGACTTCGACTCCGGCATCCCTCCTGACAATGGCTCAGTATTACGAGCGTCAGGAATTAGAAGCAAAAAGTAATGAAGATAAGAAATCTAAGGATTTGAAAACAAAAGTTATGTTAGCACAAGTGTATGGACCACCCCAGAGAGGAAATAATAGAGGTGGTCGGGGTTTTTATGATTCTACATATAACCGCACAGACTTGGCTAAAGATCAATGTGCATATTGTAAGCAACGAGGCCACTGGGCCAATGAGTGTCCTTTAGCGCGAGAGCACAGGGCTATGGGACGGGGTAGAGGTTTTGGGAGAAATCGTGGGGGTTTCTCTGGACCACGAGGTAATCTAAATGACAGGGCTAGATTTGAATCCAAGGAGCAACAACAAGGAGGGTCTAATACCTTTGATAGACGAAATCAGTATCAGATGTCTGACTATGTGCACCCCGAAAGTCATGATTCCCAATATGCATAGGATTGCGTAGGATGGGGGGAGGAACCAGTTGAAGTACCAGTAGATCAGAGGGGTCCTTATGTTACAGCACATGTTTTGGGTTCTACTGATCAGTTTCTGGTTGATACAGGGGCTACTCGTAGCGCTTTGTCTAAACAATTGGTTCCGAGGGCTCCCCTGTCTGGCTTAACGATCACATCTGTAGGGTTCGATGGAACACCTTCTCTTAGCCCATTATCCCAACCCCTTGCATTTCATGTCGATAAATTTACAGCACCATGTCCATTCTTGCTTTCCTCAAACACGCCTGACAACATTATGGGTCTAGATATGTTGAAACATTTTCGAGCCACGATCCGCTGCTCCCCTGAAGGAGTACGTGTGATTTTAAATGACAATTACCCTGCAAAAGAGAGAGTGTGTATGGTCGCTGAAAGTACTGCATTAGCCTCTTTACCTCACACGTTGTGGGCTACTTCAGACACTGATGTGGGACAGATGGTCATTCCTCCGGTTCACATTAGTGTGAAGGAGGGAGCTGTGTTACCACGCCTGCCTCAATATAGGATTTCACAGGAGGGTGAGGAGGCGCTCATACAGATTGTGCAGGATCTCATCCGAGTGGGGGTGGTGGAAGAAGTCCCATACAATGTTTGTAACAGTCCTATTCTACCAATCTTGAAGAAAGACACTGATACTAGGGTATATCGATTCATTATTGATTTGAGGGAGGTGAACAAGATAGTGGTGCCCCAATATCCTGTTGTTTCTGACATTACGACACTCCTTACTTTGGTCCCACCAACAGCGACAACGTTCTCGGTTGTCGACCTGAAGAACGCCTTCTTTTCGATCCCTATTCATCCTGATAGCCGTTACCTTTTCGGCTTCACTTTGAATAACCGATCGTTTAGATTTTGTAGAATTCCACAGGGCTATACTGATAGCCCTAGTATCTACAGTCAGGCATGGAAAAGACAGTTGGATTCCTTTGTCTTGCTTGAGGGGGTAGTGCTTATTCAATATGTCGATGACATTTTGTTGGCTGCTGACACCCCTGAGCAATGTGAGACTTGTACGTTGTCCTTGCTTTCCTTTCTGGCTTCCCACAATCATAAGGTATCTAAGAAGAAATTGCAATTCTGTAGACCTAAGGTGACCTACCTAGGCCACCTTTTGTCTAAGGAGGGGCGTGCACTTACATCAGATCATATCCAAGCCATCCTGGACACACCAACACCTTCTACACAGAAAGATGTTCGAGCATTTTTGGGTCTTACGTCCTTTTGTAGGCAGTGGATACTGGGTTTTTCACACATAGTCAAAGCACTGTTAGCGCTGTTGACAAAAGACACTCCAATTCCCCTTCCTTGGACAGATGAATGTGAAAACGCTTTTCAACAGTTACGTCAGGCCCTTTGTTCAGCACTAGTGTTGGGCACTCCTGATTACACGAAACTTTTCACATTATAGGTACACGAGAGAGATGGATGTGCGTCATCTGTGTTAGTACAGATGCACGGGGACAGGCAGCGTCCGTGTGCATACTTCTCGGCATTGCTCGATCCTGTTGCTTGAGCATTGCCGGGGTGTTTTTGTTCGGTCGCAGCGACAGCTGTGTCAATACGTCAGAGTGAGGGAATAGTGTTATCTCACAAGCTGTTAGTGTTGGTTCCCCATGCTGTTGACGCCCTTTTGAATCAAACAAAGACGCAGCATTTAACAAGTGCTCGTCTGACCGGATATGAACTAACGTTGCTGGCTCCCCAGATCACACTGAGGAGATGTGCTACGTTAAATCCAGCAACATTGTTACCATTCCCGACGACTCAGCCTGAGGCACAAGAAGCACATGATTGTATTTTTGTGACTGAGGAACAGACAAAGGGTTGTATCGATCTCCAGGATACGCCTTTCTCAGATGTAGATGGAGAATTATGGGTGGATGGCTCCTGCCTGAAGCTACCAGATGGTACGACTTCGGCAGCATATGCCAACACTACTTTGTATACTATCGTGGAAACAGCACGCATACCACAGAAATCAGCCCAGGCAGCGGAGCTGATAGAATTGACACGAGCATGTGAACTTAGTACAGAGTTGTGTGTGAATATTTATACAGATAGCCGCTATGCTTTCGGAGTAGCGCACGACTTTGGCCTGCTCTAGAAGGAAAGAGGTTTTCTGACATCACACGGAGCACAAATTATGTATGAAGAATTGGTGCACAATCTTTTGACTGGCTTGACATTTCCTAAAAAGATAGCTATAGTGAAATGCAGTGCACATAAGAAGGTTACCGACAAAGTAGGGCAAGGAAATGCTTTCGCTGACCAAGTAGCACGAGAAACTGCAATGAGACCTGACTCCACTTCAATGTATGTTGTGAAGTCACAAGCGAAACGATGGCATGATGCTAGGAAAGAAGTGATGGAAATACAGAGAGTTGCTTCTGAAAAAGAACGAGAGCAATGGTCTGAAAATGGAGAACTGGATGATGAAGGTTGTTGGCGCAACAAACAAATGGATAGGTGGAAGTTGCCCACAGCTTTTGTCCAACCTATGGTTCAAATGGCACATGGGCTAGCACATGTTGGAGCTTCAGCGATTGTGAAATTGCTTGCGCAAGTTTGGGAGCATCCAGAGATTGCTAGCACGGCCAAGAGAGTGGTACAGACCTGTATGATCTGTCTTAAATACAACCCAGGGAAAGGAACACGGACTCCGGCAGGAGGATTTGAAATACCTACTGCACCTATTGAAGTCCTGCAAATGGACTATATCCAACTCGAACGCTGTAATAATTTAAAGTACGTCTTGGTGGTGGTGTGTGCTTTCAGTAAATGGATTGAAGCCTACCCTACTAAGGACAATACTGCAATGACTACAGCGAAGGTGCTACTGAAGGAGTTCTTCCCTAGGTATGGTGTTTGTAGACTGCTATGGAGTGATAACGGGCCTCATTTTATAGCAGACGTTATCAAGTATGTTCTGAAAGGTCAGGGGATAAAGCAGAAGTTCCATGCAGTGTTCCATCCACAGTCGGCTGGCTTGGTGGAACGGTATAATGGAACATTGAAGCTTAAACTAGCAATGATCCAGGCTTCCACTTCTCTGACTTGGCCAGACGCTTTGCCTTTGGCATTGTTGTCAATAAGATCAGTACCACACTCCCGAACCGGCCTTACACCGTATGAAGTGGTGTTTGGTCGTCCCATGAATATTTGGGGAGTGCCCAAACCAAGTTCCGTATATGATGTACCTTGTGTATTGATGAATGACTATCTGGCACAATTAAGTGATAACTTGGTTTCTATTCATCAACAGGTTCGAGAAGCACTCCCTGATCGGTCCACAGGCGAGGGTCATAGTCTCCGACCCGGTGACTTCGTCCTCATCAAGGCGTTCGAGAGGACGAGTGGCCTGGAGCCCCGATGGTGCGGTCCCGAGCAGGTTCTGCTCGCAACAAGAACGGCTGTCCGAGTGACCAACCGGAAAAATTGGATCCACTCCCTTCACTGTCGCAGAGTGCAACCCGGATTGGTGGAGCCTGCCGTGTTGACTGACCATCGAGAAATCCTGACTACAGAGAAAGGCCCTGCTGTGGTACCTGATGAGCAAGAGGTGTTCTTCCCGGACCCGACGACTTCTGGAGTAAGAAAATACAACCTTCGACCCAGGAAGAAGTTTGCTGCTGTCTAGACTGTTGTCAGAACGGCCCCTCGGATTGGTGCAACGGAGAGCCGATGAGGCATGGGGGGGGATCAGCCTTGCATTAGAGTAGTGACACCCGTCTTGGCCCGCTGGTGAAGAAAACAACGGCCGCCTTGGGGGAAGAGTTCTGACAACCTTTTTTTTAGTTTCAGGAAGATTTGCGAGACATTTGTTTAACATGGAGAGAAAAAAAGTGATCTGCGCTTTTGGATTCATTGCTATTGTGGCAGTTGTTGCCATTATCACGTGGTTTGTTGAGGATGTAATTCCTGCCCGTGATCTATATGTGGTTTCTACACAGGTGCCAGAGGAACATTTCTTTTATACGCTCCCCTATCAGGAATCAAAACACCGCTTGTCCTTTGTAAATAACACCTTCATTCAGATGCTACATCATACCCACACTGCTACAAATGAAACAAATTGCTGGATATGTGGTATGATGCCAGCGCACCAGAAGAAGGGGGGAACACCGTTTACACCTCTCCCTTTCTCTCATAATGGTTCTTGTCGTGCCTGGTATACTCTTCTATTTGCCACAAGAAAGCCTGCTGTTGGAAGGTTACTTTTTAGACTAAACAAAGAATGTCACGGGCGTGGCTTGCCGGGCGATGATGGCGGTCGCAGCTTTGTAGAGCTCCCGCCGGCCCGACCTTAATTCGATCACTTATCCTGGTCCCCGAGCCCGATACTGCTTCCCGACGACTGGCGCGAAGCTGGTGGAGTCCCCTGCCTGCTCCGGAGTACCGATCCTGCACTCTTCTCTCTCCTGTGCCCGTTGGGAGGCGGCGGCGCCCTGCGGCCTGGTGACCGGCTGGAGACCGGGGTCCTCGAGTTTCGGGACGCCCGGCGGTGGTCGCGGGCTCGCGGGTGGTGGCGGCTTCAGCTGCGCCGCTACTGGCTCCGTCCTCCTGCTGCAGCTGCCCGCGGACCGCGGTGGCACCCCTCATCCTTGTGCCGTGGGTGGACGCCTCTCTCCCCTGAAATCCCGGGGAGGCAACGACGGAGTGGGGCCTGGTGACCGGCTGGAGACCGGGGTCCTCGAGTTTCGGGACGCCCGGCGGAGGTCACGGGCTCGCGGGTGGTGACGGCTTCAGCTGCACGCCTCCTAGCTCCATCCAATTGCTGCGGCTGCCCGTGGACCGCGGCGGCGCCCCTCATCCTTGTGCCTTGGGCGGACGCCTCTCTCCCCTGCGGTCCGGGGGAGGCACCAGCGAGGAGCGGCCTGGTGACCGGCCGGAGACCGGGGCTCCCGAGTTTAGTGACGCCCGGCGGCGGCTGTGGGCCTGCGGGTGGCGGTGGGGTCCGCTGCACCGCTCCTGACTCAGTACCCCTACTGCTACGATTGCCCTCTGACCACGGCAGCGCCTCCCCGTTCCTGCACCTTGGGCAGACATTTGTGGAGATAAACGCCGGGACGGCCTGTCCCGCCTGGGTGAGACCGGTCCTCGGATTTCGTGGCCTCGGGCCTGGGCTGGCCTCTTGGGACTCTCCCACTGCAGTTCTCTTCAGGGGCCTGGGGCCTCCAACGCTAGTGGCAGTACCCGGGGGGTCCTGAGCCTTGTTGTAAGGAGTGCCGGCCTTGCCCGGCAGGCGGTCCCGGCGAGCCCGTGTTGGGCCATGACCAGAACCGGAGGTGGTGGCCCGCCTAAGCATGGCCCTATCGATAAATTCACGGGGCCTAGTGGTGGCTCCGGGGCGGCCGGTGGCAGCGGTGGCCCTGGGCCGGACAATGCGGCGATCCTGGCGGCCATCACCCAATCCCGGGATGCGCTTGATGCCAAAATCGGAGCGGTGGGAGAAGATGTCGCGCTGTTGCGCCAGGACCTCCGGAATGCGGTGGGTCGGATCACCGAGGCCGAGTCCCGGATAACGGTGACCGAAACGGACATCGGCGCCCTGAAGAAGCGGTTGGCGGAAGTGGAGGGAGTCCAGAAGACGTTGGCGGCCCGCGTGGAGGATGCCGAGGGGCGCGCACGGAGGAACAACCTCCGCTTTATTGGCTTTCCGGAGAGGTGCGAGAAAGACGACATGGAGGGGTTCTTGACCCGGTGGCTGGAGAGTTGGCTCCCCGAAGGGGTGCTGTCCACGTGCTTCGTTATCGAGAGGGCGCATAGGGCCCTAACCCAGCGGCCTCCGGAGGGTGAGCGTCCCAGGTCAGTCATAGCCCGGCTGTTGAATTATCACGACCGCGATGTCATCCTGCGGGAGGCAAGGACCAAAGGCTCGCTTACCTTTGAAAATCGTACCATCATGATCTTTCCCGACTACACGAGGTTGGTGCAGAAGCAGAGACAATCCTTTGTAGCCGCCAAGGCCAAGTTGAGGGGCTTGAAGCTCCAATACTCTCTCCTATACCCGGCCCGTCTGCGAGTGGTACACCAGTCCAGGACGCATTTCTTTGATTCACCTGAGGAGGTTTTCCGTTGGACCGACGAGACGGTGCAGCTCCGGCCGCATCCCCAGCCAGGTCTGAATCCGGGCGGGTCCCGGAGGTCATCGCCGGAGCGGACGAACCACCAGAACCGGAGGGGTCGACACCGGAGGTCCCGGTCTCGGAGGCGGGCGGCCTCTGCTGGTGCATCGCAGACGAGTGGTGCGAGGGACTCGGAACACTCTGATGCCGGCAGTTGAACACTGGTGGGACTGGGCCTTGTTGCTGAGTCCTGAGTTGCCCTTCATAGGCTGGTGAGACTGTTCTCTTTTGACTTCCCTATGCCAGTCTGTTCCCGGTTACTGCCTCCTATTGCTTTTAGCGGGAGCACGGTAGGGCTCGGGAGGCACCTTTTGTGGGCCTCTGACCCTCACGGTTGTGAGTGTAGTGGGGGGGGTGGTGTGTGTGTGTTGATTGGGGTGTTGGGATCCATTGGTATGGCGGGCCCTGGGTTCTCTGTTCTGGACCCGGGTCTTTCCATGCCGCGACAGATGCTTCAATGTTCTCTGAGGTATTGGGGTGGGGGGAGTGGGGCGTGGGGGGATGTTCTTTGGTTGCTAATGGTTGGGGGGGCCTGGGTCTGGGGGGGGTTGCTGAGTATTGGGATGGGTAGGGGGGGACCACACGTGCCTATGATCGTTGATTTTGTTGTTTTGTGGGGTGCGCCGGGGTGGTGTGGAGGGCCGGGTGCTGGTCCCTGTATTGACTATGGCTGATGCCGTGACTATGTCTCCTCCTAAGGCCCTGCGTGTTGTGACATGGAATGTGAGAGGAATTTTGGATAAAATCAAGCGTGGGGCTGTGCTACGATGGGGGAAGAGGGAGAGGATAGATGTGCTGCTGCTTCAGGAGACCCACATGCTGGGTTCCAAGGCCCTTAGCCTCCAGAGGTTTGGATTTCAACAAGTGTTCCATGCCGGGTTTACAAGGGGCTCGCGGGGGGTGGCTATCCTGGTGCACCGCAGGGTGGCTTATGTGCATGAGAGGCAATGGATAGACCCTCAGGGCCGCTTTGTTTTCATCAAGGGCCAGCTGGGTACTGAACAGGTGGTGTTTGGTAGCGTGTACGCCCCCCCCCCCCTCTCCAATGGGCCCTGTCTGAGCGGCTGTTCGCGCTGTGGGATGAGATTCCGGAGGTGCTGACCATGGTGGGAGGTGACTGGAATGAGGTTATGGATGTGGGCCTGGATCGTCGGAGGCGGGCGCCGGCTGTGGTGGATCCCCCCCCCGCTGCTGCTCCCACCAGATTGAGCGCGACTGCGAGTGGCCTGGGATGGGTTGATGTGTGGCGCCACTTTCATCCTGCTGTGCGTGAATTCACATTTGTGTCGGCGGTGCATGGGTCCTTTTCAAGGCTGGACTATCTGTTTGTGCCGGGTGCCTGTCTGAGTCGAGTCAGGGATGCGGTGATACTCCCCAGGGGCCTGTCTGATCACTCCCCGGTCCTGGCAACTATGACCCTCCCTTCCCAACGACAGCCGTTTAGATGGCGGATGTCGTCCTGGCAGCTGCAACGGCCCGAGTACGTGCATCACCTGCGCGTGGCGATTGATCATTATTGGCGTGAGAATCTTGTGGGTGATGTGGATGCAATGGTGGTGTGGGAGGCGCTGAAACCCACGTTACGGGGTATTGATATTGCATGGTGTGTGGCTGCTAGGCGGAAGCATCAGGAGGCCATTGTGACCGCTGCCGCCCG
The DNA here is from genome assembly GCF_964261635.1 of Lissotriton helveticus. NCBI lineage: Eukaryota > Metazoa > Chordata > Amphibia > Caudata > Salamandridae > Lissotriton > Lissotriton helveticus. The sequence continues at coordinate 82,685,015 of NC_136062.1, forward strand.
TGTGGAGGAGTTGGAACGGCGTGGTAGTCCTGGGAGCGACGACGACATGGTGCGGCGGCTCCTACAGGCCCGACAATCGTATGCCTCCGTCTTACATGATGAAGCCCGGCAGGCGTGGCTCGCCACGCGCAGCAGGGTATACCAGTGGGGCGACAAATCCTGCTCTATGCTACACAGGTTGTGTCAGGCGACTTTCCAGCCTCTTGTGTTGCCGGGTCTTACGGCTGAGGACGGCTCAGTTATGACTGACCCGGCCCTATTGGCGGCCAGCTTTGCCCGCTATTACGAGACGCAGTACGCCCCTTGTGACCAATTGGAGGAGGGTGGGATCTCCGCTTATCTTGACGACCTGCTACCGCGGGCCGTTCCTGATGAGACCAGGACCGCCCTGGACGCCCCGCTCACGGCTGAGGAACTCGGGGAGGCCCTTGGTCAACTGAATGCCGGGAAGGCGCCCGGCCCGAGTGGCTACCCGTGCGAATTCTATAAAAAGTTTCACGTCCAGCTGGGGCCCCACTATCGGCGTGCCCTGGAGGCGGCGCGGGTTCAGGGGGAGATGCCGCCGGACTGGCGCCATGCCGAGATCGTGGTCTTCTTAAAACCGGGCAGGGAGCCGGACAGATACGACTCTTACTGGCCTATTTCCTTGTTAAACATCGAGGCTAAGATCCTGGCTAAGGCCTTAGCGAACCGCCTGCTACCCCACATCACTGACCTGGTCCACCCAGACCAGGCTGGATTCATGCCAGGGAGGGCCACCCGACACAACATCCGACGGGCACAAGCGGCAGTGGATGCTATGGGAGCTAGCGATGAGCAGGCGGCACTCTTCTTGGCAGATATGGACAGGGCCTTTGATTCTGTGAGTTGGGTTTATCTGTTTGCCCTCCTGGCCCGCCTCAACCTGGGGCCGGTTTTCCTGTCGTATGTCCGTCTCCTCTACACTAACGTGACGGCCTCGGTCCGTGTGGCCGGAGCTACCTCTGGGCGTTTCCATATAAGACGTGGCACTCGGCAGGGCTGCCCCCTGTCCCCGTATCTGTTTGCCCTTGCCATGGAGCCCCTGGCGTCGCGGGTACGAGTGGATGCCCGATTGTGTGGCTTTGTCTGGAATGGGGACCTGGCGGACAGAATTGCGCTGTATGCGGATGACGTCCTCTTCTTTCTCACCGACCTGCAACGCTCGGGCCCCCGGGTCCTGGAGATTATGCGGGCGTTCGGCGAGGCGTCGGGCCTCCGTCTCAACCTTAACAAATCGACCCTGTGGGTGCTGGGCGGCGGAGTGGTTGCCGACCCCTGGGCTGCGGAGTTGCGAGTGGCGACGGGAGGCCTAAAGTACTTGGGCGTTTTTCTATCGGAGTCGCGGGTTGTGGCCTGGGCGCGTGGAGTCCTGCCGGTGTGGGAACGGGTACAGGCTGATGTCAAAACTTGGTCCAGGATGCCGCTCACTATCTTTGGTAGATCGGCCATCTTCAAGATGGTGGCGCTTCCGCGTCTACTGTACCAGCTCCAGAATTTCCCATACCCCATCGGCCTGGAGTGGTTCCGTCAGGTTAACTCTGTTTTGGGTCGTTTCCTGTGGGATGGGGGTGCGGCCAGAGTAGCACTGAAGATGTGTTTTCTGTCCACATACTGTGGCGGCCTGGCCACCTCGGACCTCCTCTCCTACTACCAGGCTTCCCAGTTACTTGTTCTTAATGAGTGGTGGTATGGCGATAGAAGCGATCCGGCCTACGCCCTGGAACGGTCACTCATGGGTGACCATACGCTCCACACCATCCTGTATTCGGCTCGCCTGCGTCGTGGGTTACCCTCGGTCACAAGGGTGGTCTTTGCCGTGTGGCGACAATCCTTGCGCCGCATGGGATGGTGGGGCAAGTTGACGGCTGAGACGCCGCTTTGGCATAATGGTCTGCTCCCAGAGCTAGCGGCTCTGGCCGGCTTTGAGGGTTGGGAGGCCATAGGGGTTACACAACTGGGCCAGGTCGTGTCTGGCACCACTCTCAAATCCTTCGAGGAGCTCCGCACGGAATTCCAGATGCCTCAGTCCCAATTCTTCCGCTACCTTCAGCTGCGCCATGCCCTCGCCCCGAGCATCGCCGGTCTCGACTCCTTGCCAGAGTTTAGCCCGATCGAGGCCAAGGTGTTTGTGGGAGACTTGGGAGACAGAAAGGTCTCCAAGATATACCAGACACTTGTTGTCCACTGCTCCTCCACCCTACACTCCCTTCGAGAGGCATGGGAGATGGACGTGGGTCCCCTCGATGAAGACGATTGGAGGGAGGCGCTGGAGTCCCCACGTGGTACTGCCATTGCTATCCGGCTCCGGCTCATTCAATTCAAGTACCTGCATCGGGCATACTATACACGTGAACGATTGTGGAAAGCTGGCTTGATTGCGTCCCCGGAATGCTTGCGCTGTGGGTCGGTGCCTGGGTCCTTACTGCATACTGTGTGGACGTGTGGCCGGCTGACTGGGTTCTGGAGGGGTGTGTGGAGTTGCCTGGCTGAGGTGCTGGGCTGGGACCTTCCTCGTACCCACCGGTTGGGCCTACTGCACATCATGGAAGGGATTGGGGGTAACGTATATAAGCGCCATTTGCTGCTCTTGGGGCTGGTTGTGGCCAAGCGAGACCTGGCCCGGGCATGGAAAGCGGTGAGGGCCCCCCCCCTTTCCGCTTGGAAGGCGGGGCTGGATTACTTCATGGGTCTGGAGAGGCCGGTCTTTGAAGCACGGGGCTGTCCCCACAAGCACTTCAAAATTTGGAAGCGTTGGGCTGACTATCGTGGTCTATTCCTGGACCCCCCAGCGGAGCGTGAGGAGGACATTTGATCACAGTGACACTGTTGGCCCGAAGTAACATTGCCCTGGTGGCGCTGCACCTACTTGCTTTTCTTTATTGCTTTCTATGCACGTGTGGTGGGGGGGGGGGTTGGGGGGTGTCCGGGGCTGGGGGGGTGGAGTTGTGGGTTAGGGTGGGTCACTGGGGTGTTTCTATACTGAGCATATTTTATGAGTCTACTCTCGCATTTGCTGCCTATGTAATTGCTGTTTTGATACTGTCGTGGTGTTCTTCGGTTGTGGAGATGCCACATTCTCAATGCTCATTTGCTCAATAAAATTGGTTGTGAAAAAAAAAAAAAAAAAGAATGTCACCAGAATAAAGAAGGCTATCCACAAGCCAATGGAACTATATGGGAGTGGGAAGAATATCGTCCAGACAATGAGTCTACTCCCTACATTTTTACGAACACTAGAGACACTGTCGAAAGTGAAAAATTTGTGATCTCAGTTGCACAAGCACAAGCGGACTTATGTGTGCAAAGTGTTGGGTACATCCCTGTAGGTGTTAGTGATTGTATTAAAGTCTTAAATATAGATGGTCTGAATAATAGCAAATTTTTAGCATCCCATAATACATATTTTGTATGCGGTAATAGAGGATATTATCGATTACCAGCTGGCTGGTCAGGAGTATGCTATGTATCGTTTTTATTACCACCAGTGTTTTTAGCACCTGCCACATATCATAAAGACTTGAAATTGTTGAATAATGCCACTGTGAATAGATACAAACGTACTTTATCTATCGATGATGTGGACCAGACTGACACTAGTTTGCAGCAATATGTGGATTTTAACCTAGGTTTATTCTTCTTTGTTGGGGCTGCCCTAAACAGTAGAAAGATAAGAAGACTAACTAGAGTTGTAGAGGCAGTGACCAACCAAACTGCTGCAGCACTAGGAAACGTAACTGAAGAGTTGCAAATTACTAGAATTGTTGCCCTGCAGAACAGAATGGTGTTAGATGTCATATTAGCAGAAAAGGGAGGAGCTTGTAGAATTATTGGAAGCAGCTGTGGTGTCTTCATCCCAGACCACTCGCCTTCTGTTTATAATGCCATAAATAAACTGCATAAAATAGCTGCCAACATACATGTAGATAATGGTACATGGACCTTCTCTAGTTGGTTTTGGACCTTATTTACTACATGGGGTTGGAAGATCCTCACTGGCCTTTGTATAATAGTAGCAATTCTCTTCACTTGCTGTATGTGTATTCAATGTGGTCCTATGATATGTTCTCTTTGTATTACCTCCTGTATACCCAATAAGAAAGCTGTTTCCGAAGCTGCTTATCAAAAAAGTCTAACTAAAGAAATTTCTAACATTATGAGCATTGACATTCAAGATGAGTATGATGACTACCCTATGAAATGGAATGGCTTCAGCTAATGCTGAAAGGGTCGTCTGTTGTAAATAAAACAACGGTATTATTAAGCATTAGCTGAAGCCATAATGCATTAGTCCAAATATCTAGTATACGGATTGTATTTTGTATTTCGAGTCTGCCATTTTCCATGCCCTACATTGCCATGTGCTCAATGTACTGATTGTCCTACCTCTCTGCCAGTTACACTGTGTATTCTACCTAGCAACAGTTATTATTAGTCCTTCTTGAGAGAGTAGCGCATGCTCAGCAGAAGTAACAGCTGTTCCTTATTAGCATAGCCCTCCCATGTTCTAGAAATACTGTTAGCTCCACCTACTGATATGTTTAGAAATGTCCTTACGTGGTTGTGAACTCTGTCTAAACTGTAAACTGAACCCCTTCCACTGTGTATAAAAGGGGCCATGTGCTTGTATTCAGTGTGCTACTCTGTACAATGCTGTAGTAGTGTTGTGGAGGTTTTATCACCACATTTAAAGGTTTATTAAACTATGCTTTTGTATTTCCAGTTTCCTTGCCAACTTCATTTGTAAGTCTAAGGACTTTGTACACAGAAGGGCGAACCCTGTCGGTACTTTTGGGCCTTGCTGAGGTCTGAATTCATCAGCTTGGGACCTCCTACATTCCTTTCTATCAGAGAGAACTCAAACGGTCGATCTGGATAACAACAAATCCCAACCATTCAGTCTTCCATGTGGGGTGCCACAGGGTTCGTCACTGAGCTCTTTAATGTCTATGTGACATCCCTGGCAGCCCTGAACAGATCTTTTGGTTTCCAGTTGACCTCCTACGCCGACGACACTCAGATAGTTCTTTCCTTCAACGACGATCAGATAAAAGAAACAGGTGCACGTTTTCATGAGTGCATGAAGGCGATCGCGTGCTGGATGTTGGCGAATTGTCTGAAATTAAACTCTAACAAAACGGAGGTGATTGTATTCGGAAATAATACGCATATTTGGACTCAAGACTGGTGGCCTACAGAAATGGGGAATTATCCCACCCCAGTTCTCAAAGCAAATAACTTAGGAATCATAATGGACAACAAACTGACCTTCTGCGATCATATCAGTTCAGTTGTCTCCTCTTGTTTTCTTGTTCTTAGGAAAATAAAACCATATGTCTCGGATGGCAATTTCAGGACGGTAGTTACAGTCCTGGTAATGGCACATTTAGACTACTGTAACAGCATTTATCTGAATGCCCAAAAACAACAGCTTAAGGCTTCAGATGGTTCAAAATGCCGCGGCCAGACTCCTGTCTGGTATACCTAAATTCGTCTCAGTTTGGGGAGAACTGGCGCGGTTGCACTGGCTCCCGGTAAAACAAAGGGTCCACTTTAAGGCCCTGTGTACAGCTTTTAAAGCCCTTAATGGGATCGGACCGACCATCTGAGGCAAAGGCGCAAATGGCACACCCCCAGTAGGACGCTATGATCCTTTGGGGCTAAACTTGTTCAAACGCCTATTTTTAAAAAAGCAGGTTGGGGAGGGAGGAGTTTTATCACCTGCACGTCCAAGGCATGGAATGAGTTGCCGTTCCACCTGAGGAATGCTGACAATCTGCTCGTCTTCAGAAGGGGCTTGAAGACCTGGCTGTTCACGCGGTAAGGGTAATGATCGATCGCTTCGACTCAAGGGTCTCAGACATGCACAGCGCCAGGACACCATTTGGTATTTGTGCGCTTCCTATAAATTCCAATAACATAACAAAGTAGCTCTGGCTTGATATCGGAATTTTTGTGAAGCCAAAAATCTCAAACCAAATGTAGGAAATTAGAGTAAATCTTAATAAATTGATTCGGTAGAACCAGTATATTAAATTTCAAAGTTTTAAGTGAAAATAGCATCTCATAAGCACAAAGTGCCACTCGTGGTCATCTGGTTACCTGGTTGCGCTAGAACGGGGGAAAGTCACAAGTTCAGGTCGACTTTGATGGATCACTGATACAGGGACCAGATTAGTCCCACTGAAACCTTCTAACTGTTATCTTCTAAGTCTGGCGCAAAGAGTTCCATTTGCATTAGAGGAGGACGTGAGGAGGAGGCAGAGCATTGCGGACAATCATCACTGTAGCGTTAAGAGCAGGTCAGGTGTCACGGAAGGTCATCACTGTAGCAAGAAGAGGAGGTTGTGTCAGGATGGTCATTGTCACCATGAAAAGCAGGTTTCATCAGAGCTTCACGCTGACTGTTGTTGCAGGAGGCAGAATTTTGGCATGAAGAGGCCTGTTCACATTTGTGAGGAGCTCAAACTTCTGGATTTTCACCTTTTTTCCTTTGGAGAAGCTCTTACTCATGCCAGCAGGGGCCCAGGACTTGGGGGAGACACCTCTTGAGGATCAGGACAAACTCCAGCAGAGTCCTGCAGCATGGCTCAGGTAGGTCCAGGTAGGTCCATTTGCAGCAGGTCAGCTGGGCAGTTGCAGGGAGGCCTCGGAAACGTTTTATATCTCTGTAGCTGACACAGAATGTTGGCCACTGACCTCTGGAGACACTCTGGGTAGCCTGGGATGAAAACAAGCAGGTCAAGTCTTCCTTCGTTCTGTCAGCAATGCAGATGTTCTAGCAGTAGGGAAGTCCTTCTTCTGTAACTTCTCCCGTCCAAGAGTGCTCTGATGAGTGGCGCTGGAGGTCCAATATTTATATATGGTGCCAGCCTTTGTGTGTGCGGGTGTGGGGGGTGGGTGGGGAAGCCTACTAACACATCCAGAAAGATGGGAGCATATAGCTGGTAACACATAGATCTTGTTTTAGCGGTCGAGCTCGCACTGAATTACCAATTCCCAAGACTATAGTATCGTTGTTATCTTCTAGGTACAAGTATATGTATCACATAGGGACACTTGAAGGTGTACTTGGCATTTTCTCACATATGTTTTTGGTATACGAGAATTCGTAGATACTTTCACCTTATGGGTTACTGAGATGCAAGGATTTCTTTAAAGTGACGACAGTTGCACGGAGGATTGTTTTACAGCATGCATGGTTGCACAAGCATACAATAGATTTGGGTGTGGACTGGTGAAGGGTTATGCAAACCCGAAATGCATTGGGAAAAGAAGAAACTTTCTTTAAATAAACTTGTATTGTACATTAGCAATGTGATGTAACATTGTTAGAGAGACAATAGTGCTTATTCGTGTGTATACTTAGAATCACATGATTGCATATGCTTTTACATTCATTAAATTAAAAGTGTAACTACAGAAAAAAATAAGTGATCTCAAGAAGTGGATGAATTACTTTTACATTGGTTAAGCACGCTTATCCCTGTTTGAACCTCGAAGGTCTATGAGTAGTGCGCCTTGTGTGCAGTGTAACTTTTTTGTATTCCAATGAGTAACACATCCCTGTGTGGCATGCCTACAACCCACTGCCCTGTCATAGACCAGCCACCCCTGTAGCTGGGTGGATGGTACCAGGGGTGAGGGTAGAAGTGCATGAGCCCTGTACCCCTACAGTGTCTAAGCCAATTCTTAGACTTTGTAAGTGCAGTAATGCTATTAAGAGTATATGGTACTAGGAGTTTCTCATTATGAACTCAACAGCACCATAATGGCTTTCCTGACAACTGGGCAGTGTGGTATCAAACTTCTCAGCACATTAAACCCACACTGATGCCAGTGTGTTATTTAATGGAAAATGCACTCAGAGGGTATCTTAGGGATGCCCCCTGAAAAACGACCTCACACTAGTGACACCAGACATGTCTCTGGACCCCAGGGTCGAGAGCCTGCAGCTCTTGGGGGTCTGAAGCAATGCACATCCTGGAGCGAGGTGCCAAGCCTCCTCTCCCAGGATGGGCAGGGTCCACGAAGGAGAAGCTTCAAAGGCTTGCCGCCTTTGTGAGCTACCCCAGCCCTTTGCTGCTTCCAGTAACTGGCTGTCACTGTTTCTGACCCCCACTTTGGGCAGGAAAATCAGCAGGAAACCCAAGTGAGGAATGGAGGTGCCCCCACCTTTACCAACCTTACCCCTCAGGTGGGAGAGGCGAGGGGAATCACAACTTTCAGTCCCACCATCTTGCAGATGGGGGGCCCTACCAAACAGAGAGAGGCATATGCCCTCCTCCCGCTAGCATGATAAGGGGCTACCCACCCCAAGTAAGGGAGCCATTGGTCCCAACCTTTACTTACCTGTACCACCCCTAAATCTAGTATTTAGGGGAAACCCTGAACCTTGCCTCCTTAGACAAGAACCAAACAGAAGAAAAGAAGAAGGACCGAAGAAGCTGTGCTAAAACTAAGAAGAGGAGGACGCCCATTGACTTGGCCCCAGCCCTACCGGCCTGTCCCCACCTCGAACCTGCTCCGGCGAAATCCTGATGTGTCCTGCAGCCAGCAGCCTCAAGAACCTGAAGGACCTGCCCTGCCTTTCAAACCCAAGACTTGGTTTCCCGTGAGCACCGGATTTGCTGACCAACAGACTCTGGCCCCAGCCAAAACCGCAAGTATGCACCACTCTGCACCCGACGCCTACGGCCCGAGTTCGAGTGGCCCAACACCAGGAGGAGGTCTTCCCCGCGATCCTGACCTGAGATCTGGTGATCTCTGACCTGCCTCGACTCTCCAAAAAACGCCTGCAGTTTCTCTCTAGAGAACGCCCACGACCGCGACCGGGGCTGGTAAGAAAACCCAACGCCTTAATACACCCTTCCACCCGCTGCCCTATTGGCTTGGGTTGCCCAACCAACGGTGTCCCATAATCTCCAGGCATCCCAACTTACCTCTTTAATCGGAGGTCACCTCTAGAAGATCTTCGTCCCTGAGCCTGCAGTCTTTGTTGCAACCGGAGAATCCACAATGAAAACAACAGGGCACCCTACGCCAAAACTGCACCCTGCACCCAACCACCCCTGCGCCGCTCCAGGTATACTTTGGGTGCTAACTCGGATCCTCCTTTACCCTGAGCCTAACACCAGGAGCTTTGCTCTCACAACCCTGTGGCCTGCTCGAGAGCAGCCACCAACCAGAGGCCACCTTTCCCCCATTGGATAACATTTGGCCTCAGCACTCTGTACCTGGCCGCCCTAGTGCCGCTGAGGGTGTTCTGGAAGCGCATACTCGACCCTGGGGGAATGCTGGTTCTAACCCCAGAATACCAACTCCCACAAATAAGCACTTACCTGCAAATCGCTAACTTTATTTTTCTCCATAGGAAAACATTGACTGTTTTTCCTTGAAAATTGTTCTAAGTGGGGAGTTGGTTTGTATGGAACATTGAAAAACTTCTTATGTACTAAAAGTGAATTACTTACCTTTTGACTAGGAGATGTCTCAGTGTGATATATAGGCACTTCACACTGATTATCTTCAATCATGGGGAGAAGGATCACTTGTGCTGCGTAACCGGGGTATGCAGGTCGAGTATCTGTGTGTCCCAAGTAAAAAACCCTCATGCACGTGTAAAAAGAATCGGAATTAGCGGTATATCTTGGTTCTCCGCTATTTAAACACATGTGTGCATAATCATAGGGTTAGTGTGATATGCATCCTCCACCCGAAGGTTCTTACCCAAGGTTAAAAGCAGTAGTGATCAGTGATATGGACAGTGCTTGATTAAAATACCCGGACAGTCAGATTTTTTATTTTATTTGGTCTGGATTCAGGTAGCCTGGGGGCAATTTGATAGAATGGTGCATTTGATGAAAAGTTATGAATTCATACGCACACAAAATTGTTAATAAAAGATGGTCGACATGTTTCTGCCCTATATAGCTTTGTCAGGTCAAACGGGCTTTCTTCGGGACCGTGGAGAAAAAGGTGAGTGGTGTACGTGTTGATATAACAGATATTTTCTTATTATAATCAAGGTGAATATAAAGGGACCTGTTTATCCTTTATATCAAGAAGGTCTCATTGTACCTTTTGTGAGTTTGTGTCACACTTCTTCGGGCAATCAGGAGGTCAAAGGTGCCTACTGCGGCTAAATCCTAACTGCACGACTTGTGCTGACGCTGCCTCTCTTTTGCCCGCATATCCTGATTGGGTATCGTCCAGGGATTGACACAAGAGAGTCAGTTGAAAGAGTGAAACATGTAGGAGGCGGCCCACAGATAACCTATAGACGTGCTATATATATATATATCAATCCCTATAGCTACATAGAGGGCCTTTGGGTCAGCCCTGGTCTGCGGGTCATTCACACTCTGCTCCCATGCATGACTGAGAATGCATGGTGTAATAGCGGTTCAGTCCGCATTAGTCATTGACTCTGTTGCCCAATGAATGATGGCATTTTATGCTCATATGTGTACATTGTCTTGAAAAGGAGTGTGCTTCAGTGTCAAGGATGGGTGGCCAGTTGTTTAGATGCAATGTTCTTATTTTTTAGCTAAAGGGAATGTATCATGGAACCTTGGTTGATTGGAGTTTAGATATAACTACTCTAGGATCGTGTCCATCGCGGTGATTTCTGGACTGGTGATACCCATTTATTCGTGCCGCATGGTTGCCCAGAGGCAGCTGTTACCATGTCGACCCCCTACCTACCTAGCTTCTTTCTCTGATGTTTCAATCTGACACAAGTGAAGTTTTCTCAGAGGAAATAGTTCAGTCGCTCTTTGTGGTACTTGACCTGAGATGGCAGAAGTTCTGCACTGAAATAATTTAGAGGCGGAAGAAGACTATTTCTTCTTAGGTGTGAAAATAAACAATCGCACACGATGGACAGCTCTTCTGGTCCAAATTCAGACTCCAGTGTGCTTTAAAAACAAACAATTCATTGTAACTGAAAATATTACAATTAACGTAAAAAATCTTGTATTTTTTTTTGCCTGATGTATGAAATCGAATGCCTTTAACCATAAATATTGAAAGGAAAAGCTGGGCAGCCTTTTTCATTAGGCAATATCTTATGGCGCACCTTGTAAGAAGTGTGTTATGAAACCAAACACTAGCCAAAGTTCAAAGGCTGTCTTAGTTTATGGATTTGCAGTTTGTGAGCCTAGGGATGGCTCGCGTAGCGCTACAATCCCCTCCCCTTCCATTAAACATGAATCTGATGAATTATTACTGGAGTAACAGCTGTAGTCAGTGCTCATGTCACAGGGACAGGGCCTGTCTGCACATCGGATCACTTCTATTTCTGACGAGCAGCCTCCGTGGCCTTTCCGCGCCCTGTGCTGGACGTTACATCTCAAGTACCGGCTCAACCCGAGGGGACTTTGAGGGGAAATCAACACTGGTGAAACTGGAGCAATCACAATGTGAAACATGGTAAGCGCTGCGAGGCTGTGCTGCAGTGAACCCAAAGCGCTTTAGTGTAAATGCAGGCAAGCAATTGATTTGTTAGGGGTTTTAAAACTAGAGGACGCTTGCAGTGGAGTAATGGAGCAGAGAGCGGTTTATTGTGCAATTAATGACAGGCATCACTATTGCTTTCAGATAAATCAGTCTTAGTTTATTTGCTAACAGAAAAATAGGTCTGTCCTGTTTTCAGAAAATGTCTGAACTTGTCGTAGCACGGGGATTGTACAGTAAACCAAACAATCCTGCAACAAGAGAAATATAACTTTTTGAACGTATTATTTGAGGTCATAAATCACTGCGATTCAATACCAATCTGATGTGGTCACGGCACCAGCTTATTTTAATTAAAAAAACTTTTTTTTAGCCTTTACCATTGTGCATTACTTTCCTAATGGCCCTGACTTCCCCACCCCCTCCCCCACCCCAAGTCACAGAGGTGCAGTACGACACAGGTCAGCTGTGCTTCCACTCTGTCACCCTGGGAAATATAAGGTGGCAATGACTTTTCCTTGTGGGGCAGGATTGTAATCACTGCCACCAAGGGCCCAATTCAGATTTTGCTGCACACCTAAGCTGAACATCCACTGTCGGAAAAAGCCATCTTTGGTAGGAGATGCCAGGATCCCGTTTCGTGAATTTTTGTGAGATTTACGCCCGCAGGATACATTTAGGGACTGCATTTTTTACGACACTAATTTTAAAGGTAGGGGCGGGGGAGGAGGATTTGCAGGGGTTGCAGTAATGCAAAAAGAATGGTACAACCACACACTCCTGGGTTTGAGGGTTTCCACAAATATTTTGCTTGGCCTTTTCTACACCGAAAAACATGTACAACTCCTCTTTAAAAGCTCCAGAATACAAGTGTTTCCACGGTAGTGAGGAGACACCCCAAATAGCATGGAGGTCTAGGTTAATAGACTCCCCCACATTGGAAATCCATAAACATGCAAATGCACATTTCCACCACTAGTAGCAAAGTAGATTGTCCACTATGCAGATAATCCGCTCGACAAATGAGGGAGAAACTGGAAAACAACTGGACACACACAAAAGAGCAATGCCTATGTAATGTGGGCGTGCTGAGGTTTGACTTCCATGCCACCCTCTTTATACCACATAATCCTTCACATGAAAGCTTTTGAATTACTATGCTTTGACGTGAAAGGTTAGGAAGGCAGCAGGAATAGTAATTCACCCAATACACAAGCGGGCACGACAGGTAGGTCAGTGCCAAGCTCTCCAGCACTAAGAGGCATATCTTCTTTAAGGAACTGGAAATAGATAGCCAGCCTGGCTGTGGATCAAGGTTGTAGTCTTTTATTAGGCCTCTGCCTGCGTCACTGCTAGACTCTAGCCGGTGTCAAAGTGTGGACTCCTTATCGCGCCTCTGAGGGACTTTTGTATTGTCAGGCCTGCCTGTTCCTGCAGCTTCTCTGGTAGTACTTGTTGCCCGAGGTGAAGCCACCCAGATGAACCGCTTGGGTAACCTCGAGGCTTCCCCACAGCTGCAGCGAGGAATATAAACCCCACCTGCAGTCATTGGTGCATTCAGTTATTTATAAACGTTATCGTTTGGAATTGTGGTCTTTTTAACACGTGAGTGTATTTTCTGAATAAACTATATTTAAAGCTATATAAAACTGCTGAGCAGAGTGGAAAGCACGGCGTGTGGAATTTCTGACGAAATAAACACCTGTGCTGGATGGTAAACATTACACGTTAGTTCCTGGGAGAAGATGGGACAGAATTTCCGAGTTCATGTTACTGTTACACATAATGTTTGCATTATGTAAGCTTAGCACATCAAAGCCTCTAATGGGACTATAAAGAACAAAAACAACCGAAAGTTCAGTTTTTACTTATTATATCTTTACTTACTTTACTTTAATTTAATTACATATATATCTTTAAAAGGCCTACATAACATATTTGGTATACATAAAGTGTTTTAGTTAAATTTTGCAGCAACATTTCTCAAGTCCATAGTTGCACTGGTGCCACTGCAGTTTTGCTTAACATTTGGATTGCTTTTGCACTTGCTTGTCGATGAAAATGTAATTTTCTTTCTCATCAGGTGACCCAAATCCAGGAGCAAAATTGTGCCTGCACCGTTGCTATGTATGTAAACTGGAAATTGACTTGCAGTCGTTTTCTGCAAGGTAACATGGTCATTGAGTCCAACGCAACACTCTGATTGGTTTAATTCTTGCAAATACAGGGTCATTTAATGAGGGTTTGCCATTTAAGTCTCGTAGCCCGCTAGTTTGCTGACCACAATGTTTAACAAGCATTTACAATGCAATGGTTTTGCCTTTGTTAAAGTTAGAGCTATTGGCATTGCTCTTGACATTATTTTTATTTATGTTTTTTTAACATAAATAAATGGCATTGTCAGGGCCTTGTCAATACATTGAGTTGCTCCCCCATCATTTAAAGCTGCCCTAGTAAGGGTGCTTGTTCTGGCGGAGCCCCAAACTCTGAATCCAAAGTGTAATGCGAGGGGGCACGCAGTTCGTTGCTTGTTAATCGCTACTAACATGAAGACGGATCTGTCTGCATGTTACCTGTTCTTTGCAGCAGGCATCTTAACCCTCAGTGCTGCATACCACGAATAGAAACTTCCAGAGTCAAAGTCTTTATTAGACAAGCCTCTGCTCTAGACAGGCGTAATGTTAATCACTGTTCCCTGAACATTGTTCCCCACAAATTTCTGGATATGGAAGTGGCAGCAGGGCCTTTTGTTCCCATATATAGTGGCAGAACAGGCACCCCCATGACAGATCAGTACCCGGTGCGGTCGGTCCCCCCCAGAGCCGGCCCTGAGCTGAGCAGCAGCATGCGTGAAGCCAGGGCGTGTTCGGTCTCAACTGATAGGAATGTCACTTTCGTTATTTACTAGGCCTCAAGATTCCGTAGCGCTTTACATGAGCCCCGGTTGTGTTACATGCTGGGGGCCTTCTACGTTAGGCACTGGGGATAGTGATTTGACCATAGTTTTTCTTTAGGGTGTCGGAGGCATCTGTGCATTTTTTCCCTTTGTCTGCGCTCTATAGTGGGAAACGGGTACTAACAACTGCCTCCTCATCTGCTTCCGAATCGCACATCTTTCACGCTATAGCGGTTTTTAAAATTCTGCCTTCTGTCCTCGTGCCCCTCCTATTCCCGCTTAAGCTATAGGAACTCCCAAACTGTCATTCAAGGCACAAACATTCACAAAGTATCATCATAGAAGTAATACAATAGAAACCAACGAACGGAAATGCGTTAATTTCCGTCTCTGAGCATGCTCTATTTAGGTCAGATGAAAGGCTTATTTATATCAGGCAGCGCACTAAAACCACCTTTTTTCCACAGGGCACTTTAATCTTTTGTAGGCAGGGAGAGATTGCGATGCACTCAGAATCACCGGATGTTGCGCCGACTCTGCCCCTGGAGCCGAGAGTCAAGCATTGGCCTTGCGTTTCTAAAGCTCGGAGCGCTGCACGCAAGGCTATAACTTCTACCCCTTGGTCACCTTTCATCACGTGTAGAAACAATCTATTTCTACCTTTCATCACGTGCACTCCCTGACGACCAAAACCAAGCTAGTTGATTCTTTGCATGCTCTGTTGTCGTTTATGGCTTTGCAAGGTGCCGTTTCAGTGAATGCCTAAGCACACATTCTTCCGCCTTAGCCACCTGCACTGCAGTGGGGTTCTTAGGCATGCGAGGCTGTGAATAGTTTATTCAGAGGGAACAACTGTGGTGCAGTGCAACAGTTGCTGCTTGCACAACTACGGGAAAGAGGCCAAGAGAGAAACCAACCTCATCTGGCCTTTGCGAGGGACGAAAGGGACAATGAAGGATATTTGCATGCAATGACATGAGTGGGGCAGTTGGAATCTGCGCACAAGACCGCTGTGTGACACAGTTACCATTAACTTCGCTTTTCTTGTTCCTGACAGGAATTTAATGGCCTCAATGAGAAGGGGAAAAATTAAAGAATTTTCTTTGTTAAATGTTTAACTGCCTGGCTTGGTCCCTCTTTTGATGTTTACTTGAATGCCAGGTCAGCTGCCTAGAGGAAGATGTTGTCACACAGATTTGATAACGCCGAGGCACTCGTTTACAATTCAAACACTTCTTGAAAATTTGCCTCACATAACCACCTTATGCGCTCACTAAAGTAAGTCTGTGAGATATCTCGCAACTAGAACAGGAAATCTGAGTCACCGTAAGAGAAATAAGCGACACTTAAATGAAAGAGCACGAGCTTCCGAGAAATTAAATCTCCGTGTTTTATACACCAGTGTCGCGAATTAACAGAACATATTTACAAGCATTATTTTATTTCATGCTTTCCTAGTCCGTTATCTGTTGCATTCAGTAGCGTCAGAGTGACACGATCCCGGAAAATAAGACATTCTTAAAACACCAGGGATATTCTGTCCTGCACCAGGGAAGCAATTAAATTAAAACTTCAAGCTGGCTATCAATATTTGCAAACGCTGGAGCCCTGCCAAGAACATAAAGGCAGATCATTGGAGGCTGGGGGGAGGAGTGCCGTGGCGGGCCCGGTGAACTCGGCTGCTTACAGACACGCTTAGGATCAAATCTCATCACAGATCTTCCTGGCCACAATAATTCCGAATTGCCTCGAACCTACTTGTGTACAGAGGCCTTTCAGGGGTCCTCTTAGAATACCAATGGCGGCAGCGACATTTAAGTAGCATCTAGCTATTAGGAATAGCTGTAACTATTTCCGCACCATAACCTCACTCTCCCACACAGTTCTAGGAGAAAGTGGCATGCCACGCCGCCCCATCTCGCTCTTGGAGACCGTACCTTATCGCTGCGTTCGGCGCCGGCTGCCGGTGGCCTTCTCCTTCACATGCTGGCTGGGGAGCTGGGGGTCATGCCTGCCTCTCTCAACCTCGGCCTCCGTCCGACATGTTCCAACTTTCCCTGCCCCGGCAGGGGCCGGCTTTCCTCTGCTGGGCACTCTTCGATGGCGGCAAGACGGTAGATGGGGTAATTAAAACGGCATTCTTACACGGTTTTAGGGCAAAACCTCTTCCTCGGCCGGCGGTGGGCCGCCAAATGGCATAAACAAACCTCGACGAGCCCAAAAAAAAGCCCCGCCCACCGCCGCATGACGTGGCCAAAAGGGAAAAATTCTCGGGAACGCCCCCGAATCTGGTCCGGCCTTGACGGACAGATCCGGCTCCCAATGGCTAGCCTCCATTTATGGAGCTAGCCAATGGGAGCAGGGGGCGAGTAGGGGGCGAGTCCCTGTTCCCCACTGTAAGACATAAGATTTTGCTAGCGCATTCGTACTTTGTACGCATTGCCAAGCAAAACCTAAAAAGAGACATTGGCAAAGACACTCAGTTTTGCTTTGCCAATGCTGACCAAGCAGTGTGATTGGCTTTGCCATTGCATGACTAGAATACAAAATAGCTTTTTTTATACGCCCAAGAAAGTCAAAGCATTAAATGATGCAGCACTTGTTGTGTCTCCTCGTCACTTCACTCCAGGGAACAGCCATCTTGAAAATCTAGATGACCATTGTGTTGCATGATACGACGTAACGACACAATGAACGTCACACAACACAGCAGCCCCTTCGAAAGTACAAAAAAACATTGATGTCTGTGGTGCTGTGTGGCTGCTACAGTGCGTGGGGCAAACTGAGGACAACACGCTGAAAATTTTGAAAACAATGCTCTGTTTTCTATACTTTTGACATGGCTACTTGCCACTAATGGCTTTACCAATGCCGATGGATTTTAATCAGAGCCGGCCTTGGTGCTGGTGGGACCCAATGCGACAATCTTTTTTGCGCGTCCAGCCCCCATGACCTCCTCCACAGATTCCGTCACCACCACCTTCCAACAGTGCCCCTCTTCTCTCCATAGCTTGTCACGTGAATTACAACTGTTTTATAGCTCTACTTACACCAGATCAGGGTGTCAGAGCACTTTACATCACACATATTATAGAGAGACAGTGAATCAGAGGTGTGTAGATCAGCCTATAGGAAACACTATATAAGACAATGATGATTACATGGTGTAGGAATCACATAACATCCATGCTAGTAGGCAGTATATTTTAAGAGAGTTTGGCCTTGAGAATCACAAACTCAGGATTTAGAATGTACCACAGTGGCTGGGGTTGGCTTTAATTTGTATTAATCAAAACAAACCCGTTTTAGCAACATTAGGAAAAAAATGAAAGACTGGAAAAAAAAAGAAAGTTCTAACCTATGCCTTATAGTTTGCAAGCAGGTCTTTTATGACTGCTCATAGGTCATAGTGCGATATTATGATTGAAACTTATGAACTGCAAGTAAAAAGAGGATCTCCGTAACAAAAGTAGTAACCCACTGAGCTATCCACATAAAATACAGGTATGTGAGCTGCACTGTACACGTTATTTGCAGCAGGCATATTAACCCTTTGTGCTACTATATGATGAGTTGTAAACTGCCACTAGACAAGACTCCAACAGGAACATTAACTACCAAAGTCATCTTGAAAATGTTTACTGTTTTCTCCAACACTGCTGGACACACAAGGAAATCTACAGCAGGTGCTTTTAAACCCATGCATCATTTCTAAACGGTGATGGATTAAACCCAGATCTGTTGACTGGGTGTGAGAGTTTGATTGGTTCAGATGCTCCGTCCATCACCACCCCCTTTTGTACCGCTTTGTTCGCCATAAGAGTCCCATGCTCACTTTGCCACTGGATTCAAGCAAGCCTGGCTGAAGACGGCTGAAATGTAAGAAACCGGTCCTAGGAAGCTTGTTTCCGGTCCAGGGAAGGCATGGCTTGGCAGTTCAGGCTAGACTGTTCCCATGAGGCACAGGGTCAGACTGATTTGCATATGGCCATGTCTGAACTGGGGTGGCAGAGTGGGCTAAAGAACGGCGATTGATTAAACCCAGATCTGTTGACTGGGTGTGCGTGTTTGATTGGTTCAGATGCTCCGTCCATCACCACCCCCTTTTGTACCGCTTTGTTCGCCATAAGTTGGCAGGGTATGCTCAGACGTGAGTGCCTTGCTCACTTTGCCACTGGATTCAAGCAAGCCTGGCTGAAGACGGCTGAAATGCCAGAAACTGGTCCTAGGAAGCTTGTTTCCGGTCCAGGATAGGCATGGCTTGGCAGTTCGAGCTGGACTGTTCCCATGAGGCACAGGCTCAGACTGATTTGCATATGGCCATGTCTGAACTGGGGTGGCAGAGTGGGCTAAAGAACGGTGATTGATTAAACCCAGATCTGTTGACTGGGTGTGAGTGTTTGATTGGTTCAGATGCTCAGTCCATCAC
Organism: Lissotriton helveticus; assembly: GCF_964261635.1. NCBI lineage: Eukaryota > Metazoa > Chordata > Amphibia > Caudata > Salamandridae > Lissotriton > Lissotriton helveticus. The sequence goes on from NC_136062.1 coordinate 82,703,815, forward strand.
CACCCCCTTTTGTACCGCTTTGTTCGCCATAAATTGGCAGGGTATGCTCAGACGTGAGTCCCTTGCTCACTTTACCACTGGATACAAGCAAGCCTGGCTGAAGACAGCTGAAATGCCAGAAACCGGTCCTAGGAAGCTTGGTTCCGGTCCAGGGAAGGCATGGCTTGGCAGTTCGGGCTGGACTTTTTCCCATGAGGCACACGGTCAGACTGATTTGCATATGGCCATGTCTGAACTGGGGTGGCAGAGTGGGCTAAAAAACGGTGATGGATTAAACCCAGATCTGTTGACTGGGTGTGAGTGTTTGATTGGTTCAGATGCTCCGTCCATCACCACCCCCTTTTGTACCATCATTTCTAAACACAGCACCCGCCTAGCTCAGTACCATGTGCAACTGCACTGGTTGCACAATCCTAATGCCGTGCCTGATTTTAATAGCCCTTGACCCCGGTACTGGCAAAGTCAATAGCTGCAACCACCATGACATAAGAGAGGAGCAGCAGGGGAAGGAGAGCAAATAAAAAAAAAAAAAAATAGATCAAAAAGTCAAATTACATCAGCAGTGGAAGGATACACAAGACAGCCAATCAAAATGCATAGTGAGAACGCTATGCTGCAGAGGCAGGGCAAATAAAGCACTGGTAGGAAAGCAGCCACTCCTAGGGCCAGATGTAGGACAGATTTTTGCATGCGCAAATGGGTTTTAGACCCGTTTGCGCATTCAAAAAACCCTTGGGCCATGTACTAACCCTATTTTGCTAGTCGCTAATTAAATAGCGACTTGCAAAATAGGGTTAGCGACTCGCTATTAGGAGTGGCGTCCCTTCCTAATAGTGAGTCTGAACCCTATTTAAGAATGTTTTGCGACCGCAATTGCGATCGCAAAACACTCACAGTTTACCAAACCATTCGCAAACGGGGATGTGTCCCCAGGGGACCCCTTCCCCTTTGTGAATGGGTGCACAAAGATTTTTTCAGAGCAGGCAGCTGCCTGCCCTTAAAAAGTGAAACAAAAATGTTTCATTTTTTTTTTGTAAAAGCATCCCATTTTCCATCAAGGAAATTGGGCTGCATACATTTTTTTTAAATGCTTTATTTAAAAGCAGTCCCAAACATGGAGGTCCGCTGACCCCAGCAGGCCACCATCCCGGGGAGTGCCAGCCATTCCCAATAGGGTCGAAAATTGGATCAGCCTCATTAATATGCATGAGGCATCCAATTTGCGACCTCATTGGAAATTGCAAACAGTGTCACAGACACAGTTGTACATTGGCAATTGCGACTTGCAAATTGCAACTCACAATTGCCAATGGTCGTACATCTGGCCCCTAATCATGACATTAAAACAGTCAATAGAGCCATCCAATTGACAAGCCAATTGTTTTAACAAGGTATGGAATACAATGCTCCCATTCAACGAACAGCAAAAGCAGCCTGTAGCGATATCACAATAAAGGCCTTTGGTTGAATGACTCTGTACTTCCATTAATTGCAAGGGTTGGGGAATGAAGTGGTGGTCAAGGGACACTGGTGAAAAAAACATAGGATTATTAACTCTTTGCCTCATTTGGTGAGGATTTTTTTTTTTATTTGGCCAATGGTCACTGGAGTTTTGTCTCAAATTCTCTGCCACACTTCAGTTGCATAATGTGCAGTTAATGATTTCCACAATGACTTCTAAGGAAGTAAAGATACTGATTCTACTCTTTGAATTGCGTCACTCTCACAACAGCAATGTTACAGAATGTGCTTTATCTTAGAGCAAATTAAATAAGGGATAGATAATTCGTCTAATCTGTGTTAAATTAAATATGGGAGGGACTCGGTATCTTACCTGGTCACTCACTACCTAGGTATGTTTTTCAGGGGAGTGGAATTTCGTAAATCCATCTATATCTGTGTAACAGACAACTGTGTAACAGACGGAGAGTGTGGGCTTTAATAAAACCAAGATATGGACAATCTAAAGCCTGGGAGGGAGCACAGGTGCACGGTGGGAATGCAGCATGAAAGCTTGATGCCCTAGCAATGTGAGCCCACTCCAAACCTTGGCTTGGGATCAAGGGGTCCTCCTGAGGTGGGAGCAGTCACGTGAATGGGGACCCAAAGGGTTCCTCGGACCCTTGATACATTGAAAAGACTTCTCTGACAAGAGAGATATTTGTAGACCAACCCTGAAGTGGTTAGAGATCGTGACATTGGACCCAACATGGGAAGCAACTGCTTTTTTGTGCCCGACAATACCAGGGGTGCAAACATCAGGGACAAGGGTGCAACTCTTAATCAGCATTAGCATAGGTGCACTAATTAGCGGGTGCACAATATGCACCTGATTAGGGTTTGCACACCGGGGAATAAAAAATCACTCACCATTTGTGCATGATACCTTATCATCCATTACCTGGCGCCCAAAGAGAGCGGGCGGACTCTTTGCCCCACGCTTTGCTGCAGGTTTTATCTGCTGAGAATCTTAGGGGCAAACACCTGCAATTTGCGCCTCCATTGTAATCCTGTTTCAGCACAGACACTAAGGGCACAATCGTGATCGGGCACTGTGTGTCATACAAACATGCGCTGGAATATGGCGTGAAATCTCATTTGCATATGGTTTCACCCTGTATAAATACTCTCTGTCAAGAGCCATTATTCTGCTGGAAAAGCTTATGGTGCACAAACAGGTGCAAAAAATTAACTGCACAACATGCTGTGCCCAGGGAAATAAAGAGAAACGGTATGGGTGATATAATGCGCTGTATGCCTCAACACGCTAAGTTTCTGCTACGCAACCTGAGCTGCAGAGCGGGGATGCAAGAAGCTGCAGTAAAACATATAACCCACCTTAACTTTCAAATAATATGTGGTGCTTAGTGTCTGGACTACTGTGGGACAGGACAGGCCAGAAATGACTGCAATGGAAAAGGGAGGCTGAAAGACTTGGAACCCCTATTGATTGACTTCAAATCATTACACCTCCCCTAAGGAGTGGTGTGGCTCAGTGGAGTGGTGTGGCTCACTGGTTAGAGGCGGCAGACCCGGGAGCAGAGGGCGGCCCGCGACCAGGGTTCAATTCCCGACGCGGCAGGGTCTTGGACCAGTGTCAACGGACTCGATAATTCTCGCCTCGGTGCCTACTCTAACTAGGGATCACACTCTGCAACTCTGGGCATTAGCTTGCCTCATCTCCACAACGGCCCCCCACATATGCCGGGGATGCCTGGTTTCACCTTGGAGATACCTAGTAGGGACCATCTCACAGGAAAAGCCAGGACGGGTTCCCCAGCGGTCTACAGCACAGAGATACTCCTTCGGGAGTCGATTCTAGTGCTTTAGAAACCCACAATCAATCAATCTAAGCATGGCCTCCTCTTCAGTTCAGTGCTTGAGAACACAGTACTTTAGTACTTCAATGCAGCACTAGGTTATTTTGTACTCGCTGAGTTGCAGTGTGAAGCGGCAAGAAGAGGAATGCTGGCCACTCAATGGTCCTTCCATGAAGATTGTTTTTCATCTTTGCAAAGTTATGTAAGCAGCTTCCTTCTGGGGTTGGCTGAGGTCTCCTTGCCAGCCCCTGTACAACACCATGATGTTTTTGATTGGTTTGACTTCCATGACATGAAGCCCAAGTTGACTTAAATGATTCTAATCAGTTCCTGTACAGTACAATAATAGTTTGTTGCCTTGACACCAATGACGTTATGGTCCCACTAATGGCATAATTCTGCTCCTAGTGTTGTGGGGACAATATATGGCTCAATGGTGGTCACTCTTGATAGCATGTGGGCATCCATGGTGTACAGAAATGCCTTTCATGCAAGATTGCACACAAGTTATTGGACTGATGCTGCTGGTTTTTCGACTTTGAAGGTGCACTGAGACCTGCTAATCAGACATCAGTGATAGGGCTCTGACCCTTAAAAGATATAAGTCTGATTTGTTTTACCAACACTCCGCATGGTTTCACTTACTTGTAAGTCCCTACTATATTGTACAAGGGGTACTCAGGGCCTGCAAGTTAAAATGTCTCTCATGGACTGCAGCACACATTGTGCCATCATGCTTGTGACAAAGCATAGCGTGACTCCCAGCCCGCCATTGCTGGCTGGCAAAGCAGTTTTCAACTGCTAACTTGACTTTGCCATTTAAAGTAATGGCAAAGGCAAAACTTTCCTTTTTAAAATGTATAAGTCACCGTCTAAGGCAGGCCCACTGAGCTCTAAGAGACGGTGCACTATATTAATAGTTTGGACATGTGGTTCTTAACTTTACATGAAAGTATACAAAAAGTGATGGATGGAAAGCTTGAATTAATCACAGCATCTGACAATTACTCAAGTCGTAACCCAATCTATCATTATTTTGAACACTATGTCACCTCAGTTTGTACCCATGTATATGTAAATCAGTCTTTTTTTTATATGTTTTTTTTATTTTAACAGTAAGACAAGAGTAGGCATTACAGATATCAGGTGTCAAACGGTAAAATGCAGAACAGGGACAGGCGGGGGAAATATTCATACAAAAACCATCATAAGGAACACATGGCCCATCACGATTACGCACATTAGAAAGGAGAAATAAACAGTCAATTATACGATCCAAAACAATCCCATCCGCGCGACCCCGTCCTCAATTATACAGGATAATTAAAGCCAGTGTAGACACCCGGACAATAAAGGATCTGTGGAGAGTAAACAGCCCGCCTCTCGTTGAAAGGAAAAAGGAAAGACAAAAGGGCCATAGAACAAAACAAAGGCAAAATAAAAAAAAACTCCCCTAACCCCCCACCCTGCACCCCTGCAATGGCTACGGCCTAACCCCACTAACAGCGTGCCTGTCGCCCAAGAACTAACCTAAAAGAATGGAAAAAGAGAGAAAGTGGAGGAGGAGAAAGCAAACACACTCCCGGTCTCCCGTACCCCCCGCCAACAGCGATCACCCCAAGACGTGGTAAAACCAATAGTCAGCAAAATATACAAACCAGTCGGGGGAGTATAGTCAATAACCACCCAACTCCCGTCACAGTATAGGCACAACCTCGGCATTGCATAAAGCTATTATATCAGATCTAAGCGATCAAGTTCAGCCCTGGCCAGTACGATCGTTCATAAGAGTCTTCTTCACTCGAGCCGCCATCTTGACGGAAAAGGCAAAGCGTTCATAAAAGTTCATGTCAGTGCAGTAGGATCGAATACAGGATAAAAGTTCACAAATCGAACGAGGAAAGGTGTCCAAGAACAGCGAGTATCTCGAACAGTTACTGAGGAACTTGTTACCACACAGAAGACCGTCCATAGATGTGTTAGGCGGCAGCAGAATCGAGCAGGAGACGCTGGCGATAAGCACGGGCTGGCTTGTTGTTAATTGGGGACCGTCAAGGCTCATTAAATCCGGGATCTGCACGGGGACCTCGATTCCAGACGTTCGGTGCACCGCTGGTACCACAGCTAGCTGGAAACTTAACGCAGAGTCGTCCTCCGGTTCCAGGATACCGTCCACTTTCACAATCAGTGTCCGGAACACAGCGATGGTATGCGAATGGAGCGCCCCAATGACGGCCATAACGGCCTGCAGCGATGGCGTGCCTTCCGTCCGCACCATCCCCTCTCAGTAGGCGACAGAGCAGGACTTGAACCCCGGAGGCCGGCTACTCCGGGGTAACAGGCCACGCAAATCTGATGTCGAACAGTGGGCGCTCCTCGTCTAGCAGAACACACCTACGCCGACAGTGAGGGCCCCAGCCCGCCGACCCCGGGAGGGCAGCAAGGTCCTCGGGCACCGGACCCCCACCCCGGCAGCCGGTGTGACACGCTGGTGCGTCCTCGGTGTAGGTCATGCACAGGATTGTCACCAAAAATCAACAATTCACAGCACACTTCGGGAGACCGGGCTCAGTCCAGGTCTAACGGCCGATGTTGATCAATTCCAACCCGGATAGGCTAGAAATCGAGGCCCCGGCTTCCACACGTTGTTAGGCCGAGAATGGAAACACGGCGTATCTTCGTCAGTCGATGAGGTAGAAAACTCGGGATTGCGCCATTAGAAGCAGAATAACTTCATGAACAAGGAAATCTGGTGTAAGTGCAGGATTAAAGGCAGGATATTCGAGCTGCTGGCGGAGGTCAGCGGAGCCGGGAGCTTACGCGGCCATCTTGGTTGCTAGCGTGGCTCCTCCTCATGTAAATCAGTCTTGACCCTGCTACATTCGGAACAGTCGAGCACGAACTACCAAGCCAGGTCCTCCCTGAATCGGAACACAAGCAACCCAGTACCGGTTTTGCCCTAGTTATGTTCTCATCAGCCAGGCACAGCTTGATTCTAGTGACAGAGTGATAGGGGACATTTTAAAATATTACATTAGCACCCTGCGAGCTCCAGCAAACTCTCTGAAAGCGCAAATTAAAACAATCTTCGAACAAGGTGGATCTTCATGGTAGGTGCAGTTGGCAGCAGCCCCAAAACTGTTAGAAATAGACCTTCAATACTTGCGTAACTTAAGCATTTCTGTTGCTGTATGGAAAAGATCAGTGAATACACAGGTCAAGAAAGTATCTCATGAAAGAGACTTGGAAACCTTACACCATCAATCCAATCTTTCATCACTGGACACCTCTTACATAGTGGGAAAACCACAGCCTTATTTCAAGAAAGCACTGACAGCCCGGAAAAAAATCACCTATATGAGACTTCTTGCATTGCCCATCGTGGACTTTAACCAAGCCTGGGCCCGGCAGGACAATTTAGCCGCATGCCGACTTTATAATTACCATCATGAATCCTGGCTCCATCTGCTGTGCTGTTGCCCAAAGTTAGCAAGCGAGAGGCACCAACTGGTTCTTCCTATCTGTAGATCTCATGGTCTTGTACGATGCAGAGAAGTCTCAGACTTGTGTTTCTCTGCTAAAACAGCTCAAACAGTTGTGAGCTGGGGAAATTTACAGAATCAATCCGGGATGCACTGACGCAGGAAAATTAAGTCACAAAAAGAAAACAGTCGGCTAGCAAGCAAGAAAGACTTTGACACAACTCCCCTCTAAGTCTAATGCATTTGCACTTTACAGCCAGTTTTGATCAGTTTTTAAGGTTTTACGTCCTACCAGTTTGTAGCAATATGCGTGGGATTTTAACTCTTTTCCTTTTAATAATGATAGTATATTGTTGTGAGAAGTTGGCCTGATGTATGATGTCCACAGTTCTGTGGGCACCTTGTATCAGTCCAAACAATCCCTTATGGGGGTGGTTGTAAGTCAACCTTAAAGACAAGCTATCCTAGAGGTAGCATGGACTAAGCAGCCTAAAGGCTTAACTCAAGAGGACATGTGAAGCCAGCTGTTTTACCATATGCAATCCTGTAATATCAAATGAAAGGACACTACACAAGTTATATATTACAAAAATATATGTATTTATTCTCAGAATAATCCCCACTACTCTTTATGAGGAATGAAGCACAAGCGTTTAAACAAAAGCACAATATAACATATAGAAGTTGCACAGTTATGGATGAGGCCGGTGGCCACTTAAACCATATATCAAAAAAGTGGTATAACAATCACTAATCGATCAGGGGTAAGGCCTAGGGCCTTGGGAATCGCTGGGACTACACTGGACTAACAGCAGTTAGGACGGGAGTAGCCCGCGGGATTCGGGTGCAGTGCAGAAAGCACACGCATGCAGCAATGCAAAGTCAATGGTGCGTAAAAGTTATCGAGTTACAGTTTTAAGAGTCTTCCGACTGGACTAGAAGGACAAAACTTTAGACTTAGACACTAGAGGTGTTAACCACTACAGGAGCACCGGCATTCAAGAGTTACCTCACCCACAGGAAGCGGGTGCACAGGTGCAAAGATGTGTCAGGTTTCGTCACGCAGTTCTATGGTGCCTGAAGATGAAGATGCTGCAGGCGTCCAGAAGAGAAGTGTCCGGTGCGATCCAAGGGTGGATCGAAGATGTAGAGTACCTGAAAGCAGAGGGGACAGAGTCTGGGTCACTAGCCAGTGACCAGGAAGGAACCAGGCGATGTCGGGCGCAATCAGGTTGATGTCATGAAGCTTGTCTCCGCTGCCACGTGGACTCTGGGGCACTGAGGATGTCCTGGAGTGAATCACGAGCTGTCCCACGACGGCTCTCACTGTCGGCAGTGTCGGCTTCCGGATTGGAGTCAACAAACCTTGGCAAAGGCAACCCACGCAGGATTCGAAGATTGCTTCTTGACCAAACCAGGAAGGTCAGATCGGGTGCTCCTTGTCAGGGGAGCGAGGGCCAGTCTGGAGCAACCAGACCAGCTGTGTAAATTCTTAGGTTCGTCGGTTCTGGGGCCACTAGCCAACGGGCAAGCGACCGGACCTACGCGTCGAGCAGGAAAATGCTAAAGGGCCCCACGCAGCACTCGTCGAGTGTGGAGGGGTGAGCTTCAGTGCAATAGCTGCTCGGGGCTGGAGCTTCTCAAACTCCAATGCACAGCTTCGAGGAAGCCTCGGATGCTGCACGGTCAGCGCTTCGTGGTTTTTCCAGGATGGCCGCTCCCACGCTTCAGGTTGCCTCCACGGGTCTCAGCTCTGCATAGACTGTGGATCGGGCTGTTGGAAGTCAGGAAAGCTGGCTCTTGTTGATCTCTGTCGCTCGAGTTCCGGCGGGAACTGCAACAAAGCAAACGTCGAGGTGCTAGATGGTGCCTGTTTGCACAGGGTGGTCACTCCTTGACCACAAGGGAGATTCTTCAGTCTTCTACGTCGAGTAGGATGTCGAAGGGTCCAGAGTGCAGAAGCATTTTTCCAGAGTAGTTTAACATTTGGAGTACACCTGATTATGAATGTCTGAGGAGGATATAATAACCATGCAAATGTTAAATACTTTCCTAACCATTATCACATCATCCAGTAGTGAACGCCAGTTGGGTCGAAGAAAGCAAGGTTCATCTGAAGAGGTAAAGATGATGCGATTGCTAGTTTATCTACACAGCCACAGGGAGTAGTGAAAAGGATTTATGTTTGACACTCAAAGTTCGAGGAATTATATATAGGCTAAATCAGAGTCTTGTCAGAGAGAGGTTTGTAAGGCGCGAACAATCACCTGTAAGGGTCAGGAAGATTAAGCAGGCTATTGCCCAGAGTCACATGGTGCTGAGCTAATCTGCCGCCGGCGCCGGGGATCGAACCATGATCCCAGATTCCAGCGTCAGTCGCCCTGGATGCGGGGCCACACCTCTCCCTGGACCTGGTGAAATTGTTCGAGTTGTAACATGATGGAAACACCCTTGTCTGAAAGAATCGTACTCTAGGTGTAGCTCACTGGGCTGTTTGGCACTCCTGTGATTTTTTTAAACCAAAATTCAACTATGTTGTATTAAGAATAAGAACTGGATTAGCCTTTACTACAATTAGGTGCTGTTTTATGTGCCTTTTGCAAATGCTTGTTGCTAACTTTCAATAAAAGCTGCTTTAAAAAAATCACACTAGCCCTTCACTGGGATCAAAGGTCATGTGGCGTCACTCACTATGATGTCACATGCGGTGTGGGTAGAATATCGTTGCCTGTCCCTTTCCTGCTAGATGCACGCTGACGTTTCAGAATCTGGATGCAGAGAGCTGATTCCTGGAAAGGCAGATTATGAGGAAAATAGACTCATGAATGAAGGGACATCATGACCTGAAGCCAAGACGTTTCTGCTCCCCAAGCCTAATTCTTAAATCATCCCTTTCCGAGCACAGACAAATAATTCCTAGTGCTGCAGTAGCAGAAAGAACAAACTGTGCTCCCTTCCAGGACGCCTAATCGTAAACAGTATGAACAAAACAAAAGCTACTATTTTTGAGAAACGAAATGAAAGCACCGTTCGAGTTTCATTATAGATTCTAATTGGAAAGCAGCCTTCATAAATAAACATGATGAGCTCCTTTGACTGGAATGCGCTCAGCAAGAGTTATTGTCGGTGGGCTCGTATCAGGTGCATCCATCTAATCTCTTTCTCTGAAAAGCACTAATAGCTCAGTTCCCGGTGCTGTCAGACACATGTTGTGCTCCTGGGCGTAGACTTCTGGCTTCATTCTGCACCATCCATCCCAGCGCCTCCTTGACAACTCCCCTGCCAGGAAACAACAGAGCCTTTAAACTACTCTTGATATTTTACAATGTGAATGAGTTAGAGCTCATCGGAGAAGATGAGGAAATGAGTTAGTATTGGAAACGAAAAGAATCGGTGAGGACATCAAATGACCATATATTACAATCAATCAATCAATCAATCAATCAATCAATCAGTGTACTTATAAAGCGCGCTACTTACCCGTGAGGGTCTCAAGACGCTGAGTGGGGGTGAGGGAGGTGTGGGGGTGCTGCTACTGCTCGAAGAGCCAGGTCTTGGCAGCATACTAAAATCAAAAGCTCCCAAAATGCTGATACCTTGGACACAGGTCCGCCGCCTTTTGGCTAGGTTCGCCCTATTAAAATACAATATATATATACATGTACAGTGATGTGCCTTGTGCACTCATTGGACTGAGTAGGTAAATTGTGCAGGGGGGTTTAGAAATATAACGGACCCGTAGGCCTTTCACTAACCAATACCATCAGTCAGCCAGACAAAGAGTTCAACTTGGTGTTCAAGACAAGTTCTTAGAAGGACTAGGGAGTGTATACATGTGGAGCAGGAAATGCCACATGTACAACAGTTCATGGACAAAAGAGCCCGATGAAGCACTAGGACGAGAGGTGGCTCACCGGCAACTTTTAGATTTAACAGAGAGGTACATGACTGATGGGCTGTATCGACTGCAGAATTTTCAAAGATCTCCACATACAACACATATTTTAAGAAAAAAAGCAGAATGGCAACAGGACAAATTTCCACAATGGGGAAAAACAAATTAAGAACCATGCATACACTGGCGGGCTGGCTTCAAAGATGGCGCGTCACGTCTTGTCTGCGGATCAGTTCTTTCTTCTGGGCACATATAGGCGCCTTCATTTTAAATTTGGCTTATGCACCATCTCTGTCCAAGGTAAGTTAACTGCCCAACACCATCTGATATGATCCCTGGCAGCTAGAGATCCTGGTTTACGAGACAGCTGGGCCCTGAAATGGCAGTGGCCTTCTGCCATCTTAACGCATAGTTACAATAGGCTACCTGGACAAACTTTTTTTTTTAAAGATGTTTTTATTATTTTAAAGAACACGCCAATCACATACATATCAGCATATATTACATTACATCACAAAGTACATAATAGTACAAGGTTAACAAAGAGATTTTTCCTGCTAAGCCACCTATACTTGATCATTCCATCGTCTCTTCTTCACTTTCAAATCACTCATAGGGGAGGTACACAGCTCACCTCGAAACGCGTTCCATTTGCCCCATTTTTTATCCCATTTCTTGGGACACCCTCTAGATTTGAATACTTCTTTTTCCGCAATCATGGATTTATCTAGTTCCTTTGCCCAACCCCGTGAGGACGGCACCTCAGCTGCTCCCCAGTGCATCGCTATTGTGCGTGTCACCAGTGTACAGCCCAGGGTGACCCGTTGATGTTCCACCCCGTGAGGTCTGTTGCCTCCCATAGGTTGAGGAGCCTCAGTTGCGGTGTCACCTTGATTTCTTTCCCAATGCCTCTATGATTATGTTGTACGGCCCCTTCCCATAAAGCCCGCATGCGGGGGCATCCCCATATAATGTGATAAAAGGTGGCCTCTTTGCGACACTGGCAGAGACACAGTGCATCTTCTCTGCGCCCTATCTTTATAAGGGTAACCCCAGTGGGATACGTTCTGTACAGTATTTTTAGTTGGATAAGGAAAAGCTTGAGAGGGATGGCTGCCTCCCGCAGGGACATCAGTGCAGTTTGCTAATCGTCATCCTCAATTAGGCCGATATCATCTTGCCATTTGTCTCGGAGGGTCTGAAGTGGTTCGGGAGGTTATTACACATTTCGATATGTTAATGATACAGCTGTTTTCATGGGGGGTTCAGAGAGTAGCCTGTCTGCCTGGGGAGATGATTCTGGTATATCTCCGGTGTCTGGAAGGGCAGCTTTAAGAGCATGACGGATTTGTAGATATCGGAAGACCTCTCCCTGAGCAAGATCATACTCTTTTCTCAGTTCTGCGTATTGTATTATTTTCCCTCTTTTTAGTAAGTGGCCCACAATAGAGATACCTATAGTGTCCCATCTAGTGTAGCTAGTTTTTGAGCTGACCACAACGGGGTGGCATGAGTCAGGACATCTAGCCAACCAAGTGTCCTATTGGCCTGACGCCAGATTTCAACAGTATGGGCCATAGGGCCAAAGTAGCTGCTTCTCCTGACTTTAGAATGAAGGGCCCCTGGTAACCCTCCCTTCCCATCTGATATCTATCTAGAAGATAGGCTGGGTCTAGCGGGGAACAATATATCCAGTGATTTACCACCATCAGCTGTGACGCCCAGTAATAGAGGCGTATATCTGAGAGTGCTATACCCCTGTCATCCCACCCTCTGGTTATTTTATGTAATGCGATGCAAGGTGCCTTCCCATCCCACAACAGAGTCCTAACCTTACTTTCGATGTTCTTACAGTAGGATTCCGGGACCTTGTTCTGACAGTTTTGGAGGATATATAAAAATCAGAGGAGTGCCAGCATCTTGGGGGCAAAGAGAGGGGGAAAGTTCTCCAATGTTTGACATCATTTCTTAACCTGTCCATTGGTACAACCAGATTTTTTATATGAAAGATATTGGGATCAGTGGTTATGTAGATTCCAAGATATCGGAATCCATCCTTCGCCACGGCCACCTCACATCCTGCTGGGAGTTTTGGAATCGGACCATGTATAGCAAAGATCACTGATTTGGACCATTTAAACGAGTATCCCAAATATTTCCCGAAATTTACTAAAATATTTAAAATTCTATGCACTGATTTTGTCGGCGACGTAAGATAAAGCAAAATATCATCGGCATAGAGGGAGATCCTGTCTTCCTGAACCTCTGCCCATTTTAACCCTCTCAGTAGTGGATCCCCCCAGACCCATGTTGCTAGTGTCTCGAGCATCAACGAAAAGATCGGTGGAGACAGAGGGCAAACCTGTCTGGCGCCCTTTTTTAATGCAAATATCCTGGATGTACGGTTGTTGACTTTGACCTGGTCTTTAAGATCTGTGTAGAGGACCCTGATCCATCCCGTGAATTTCAGGCCAAACCCTAGGCGCCGAAGGAACTCAAATAGGTAAGGCCACTCAATCAAACCAAACACCATTTTGGTGTCCAAGGATAGCACTACCGCATCCTCTTCTATGACTTGTTTATGACCCAGGATATTATGGAGGCGACGGATATTTAGAGCCGTACTTCGGCCGGGCATGAAGCCGGATTGATCTACGTGTATCAGCGAGAAAATAAACAGGATAGGCGGGAAGCCAATATTTTCACGAGGATTTGAGCTTCAGCGTTGATTAATGAGATCAGTCCATAGGACCCACACCTGTCAACAGGTTTCCCCGGTTTATGGATGGCAACTATCGAGGCCAATCTTTGATCCTCTGGCAGGATCCCTTTCTCATAGCTTTCAATGTACATTTCTCTCTAATAGGGTGAGATCTGCAAGACAGTTGATTTTAGGAATTCAATGGGGATCCCGTTGGCCCCATTGCCTTCCCGAACTGTATATTACTTATTGCAGTACGGATTTCATCATCAGTGATACCCTCCTCCAATGAGTCCTTGTCGCTAGCGGACAAGGTAGGCAGAAGTATGTCTGCCAATAGTTGCAGAGAATCCTCTGCTGAGGTGGAGACTGCAGGTGTGTAAATTTGCTCGAGGTGATCAGCGAAGGCATCTGCAATCTCTTGCGAGTCTGAAAGAGTCTGAGCACTGTTGACACTTAATCGAGGGACCCAGTGTTCTGCTTGTACCCTCCTTTCCAACAATGCAAGTAGTTTATCCGTCCTATCCCCCAACTCATAGAGCTGATGGACCGTGGCCAATAGTCTGGCTCTGGCCTGCTCTCGGGGTAAGGATTAATATTCGAGTTGCTTCATGTCCAATTGATGCCTAATAGCCTCACTTGGTGATCTTGTATATTCTGCCTCAAGCTGTTGGAGCTCACATTCAAGCTGCGCCACCTGATTTCCCTGCTTTTTAATGTAGCCCACCTTGAGTGCCAATGCGTGTCCCTATACCACCATCTTAAAGGCCTCCCATCTAGTCTGGGCCGAGTCCATGGACCCCAGATTATCTTTGAAATAGTTTCAGAGTGTGATATTAAACTATCTTTTATATCCACCATCTTGAGCACCCAGGGGTTAATTAGTATTGCCTGGACAAACTTGAAGTTGCCAGCCCACCACAACATATTATGGCGAATTTACACAACTGCGAAATTCTAGCCAACACAGCAGGTCCATGATCATCCCTGGAGCTCCCTCGAGGATGAAGGGGTGATATGCATAAAGTGGAGCCTTGGATTACACATGTTCCCATAGTCCAAGGTGAATTTAATCCCCCCTTAGGAGACAAACACTCCTGATGAGAGGGCTCCAAAGGGATGCGACCCAATGCACTCTGTATTCCTGGATGGCACAGCCAGAATCAGGTGTGTAATGCTGCTGCTGCCCGTTTCTAACTTGGCAGCCGATAGGTGGAGCTACGCAGTCCACCACCATCTTGGTCGTATTTTGCCTCAGCTGCAACTCTATATCTCGCGCAGCGAGTTTTGCTAAAGCTTTCAGAACTATACATCGAAGCCAAAGAGCCAGTCAACTGTAGCATGCACTTTTACCAGAAACAAACATTATGAAACAGGCATGAGGGTCAGGTTCAAAACTGAGGGCCAATTGAAGTACGAACATATCCTATAAGTCAGTGTTTTTAAAACTGTATGTCATAACCCGCTGGTAGGTAGCAAGCTGCTTTTTGCCCATATTTTCATTCGTGTGCAATATGGTTGTATCAGTGAAACTGTAAGTCTGTGCAAATATAGTGCCCATTTCAATGGGAAATGTGCTGTTTGTAAATGACAATGAGCTACAACATGATGCTTTAGTTACATTAAAAAATCGCCCACCTCATGTCCATTAAAGCTAGTTGAGCTGCAAATGTTTGTCATTTAGTCAGTCAGTAAAACCTTTATTCAGCCATAAGGCCATAAAAGAACAGCAGCACTACATAAGCAGATTAAAACATTATAACAGCCTAATATTTTATACCAATCATGTGTTAAAAATTGATAAAATAGCAGCAGAGGCAAATAGTTGGCAACAGTTTAAACAGGAGAAAATGTAGTCAAACAGATCAAGGCTAACTGTTTGGCAATATCCTGGTGTATCTTCAAATTACAAGGGAATGACGAATAAACCCAATAATAGCGTGGCAAACATATTTAGACAATGGGCACTGCAGGAGTTTAAGGCTCTGGCTAGCCGATCTACAATTAATAATGCATAAAATAGGATGAAGAAATTGAATCCTGGGAGCCGTATAAAACCTACAAAAAACATAAAGTGCATGGTAGATTGCTGGCTGGTATTGTCACAAGGACAACAGGGCAAAGATGAGAACCAGCTGCCCTGCTGAGGAAACACAACCAGGATATGCATTACACATAACCTAAAGCGTGTTAAATAAAATCTGTACTCCTAGTTAGGTATTCAGGCTAGATATGGTTCAGCTTGTCAGTTTGTCATTCTAAAAATTGGGTCGTGGTTCTAAAAGGATTGGGAACCACCTCTGTAAGTAGACTGTGGAATAACCCTCCAATTACAATGGAAGCAGATATGTGTGGGCCAATTAACTTTTTAAAATATCATATATATACCAAATTGATGACTACCTTATTGCTGGGGAGAACTACATGCAGCTCCTTACTATTCTGGCAAAGTGGACATAACTAAAATTGTGGTCCTACCACAACTTCTCTATTACTTCCAAAATGCTTTAGTCATTGTTAGAAATTGGGTTTCTGGTTAGCAGTGGTACTCACCCTGTCCAAGCAGGAAGACAATCTTAGCCAGGGTAAGTGTAGTAGACACTAAAGTTTACCTATGCTCACCCTGTGATAGCTTGGCTCAGAGGAGGCAGGCTAAACTAAAGAGACCAAAGTATTTGTGCGTGCACACACACACACAGTAACACAGTGAAAACACCACAAAGGTACTCCACACCAGTTTTGAAAAATAGTCAATATTTATTTTAACAAGTCAAGTTATGCAGTGCTTAAAAATCAATATCTCCAATTGGGGCTAGCTGGTCACTCTGGACTGGGCCAATCCAAAGGTTCAGTCTGACCACGATGGAGCAGGATACAGGAGTCATGCAGATCTGCTGATAGTACCTTGGATGCGTCGAAGCTCAGGGGCGATGCGTTGAGCAAAGAAGTGGAGGCCTCACTGTCAAAGCTGAAGCGTTGTTTCTGAAGTCAGGCAATGTCATTGATGCGTTGATGTCAAGAGTGTTGTGTGCCGGGGGAATACGTCGATGTTGAACCACTGGGCTGTAATGCATTGGTATGAGTCAGTACAAGGCTGGGAATGCTTTGGGGATGGTGTATTGCAGATTTTGGTGGTGCGGTGTCCAGGACTTGTGCAGCAGTGGTGATGCAGAGGCGATGCGTTGGCAAGTACGGGGCTTCGTTGTAAGTTGAGGTTGTTGAGTCGTACAGTCAGTGAGCGGTGTCCACAGCTACGGTGCAGGCAGCAACGATGCGGTGATATCGCAGAAACATATGTTAGTTCCGATAGCTGCGTCTGTGTCGATGGGTTGGTTTCTTGGGTTGCAGCACCAAACACTCCCTTCAAAAGGGCCCAGGAATGGCTTTGGCGCCACTTGGCAGGGCAGGACTCCCAGCAGAGGAGCCCAGGGGCTGGTAGCAAGATGCAGGTGAAGTTGTTGATATCACTGAGACTTCATAAGCAGGAGGCAAGCCCAAACAAGCCCTTGGAGAACCTTTAGAGATGCATGATGTAGAGAGTCAAGCCAGTCTTCACACTCACATGCAAGAAGCAATGGGCAGCAGGCAAAGACAGCAAAGCAAGCAGGAAAGTGGCAGTCCCTCCTGGCAGCGCAACAGCTTTTCTTCCTGGTAGAATGTCCGCAGTTCCAGAGGTGTTCTTTGTTTATGGGTTCAGAGGCCCAATATTTATACCCATTTTTTATCCTTTGAAGTAGGGAGACTTCAAAGAAAGGTCTTTGTAGAGCACATGACCCTGCCATTTCCTACCCTGGCTCCGGACTCTCTACAGGGAGGTATGCAACCCTTTCAGTGAGGACATGCACAGCTCTATTCAGGTGCAAGTGTCAGCTCCTCCCTCTCACTCTAGCTCAGGAAGATCCATCAGCCTAATGATGGGACAGCAGGATGTCAGTGGAACACCTCAGCTCCCCTTGTGTGTGACTGTCTAGAGGGAATGCACAAAGTCCAGCTATCACCCAACCCAGACGTTTATTCCAGAGACAGGCAGAGGACACAGAATGGTTAAAGTAACAAAAAGCCAACTTTCTAAAAGTGCCGTTTTCATACCTGCAATTTAAAAACCAACCTCATTAAAAGATGTGTTTTTCAATTGTGAATCCAGAGACATCAAACTTACACCTCACATCTTTTCCCAAATGAAAGTTACACTTGTAAAATGTTACTAGGCAGCTCCAAGGTTAACCTATGGGAGAGAGAGGCCTTGCAGTAGTGGAAAATAAATATAAGAATATTTCACTACCAGGACATGTAGAACTTAAAAAGTACATTTCCTAACTTTTAAGTACAATGCACCCTGCCCATGAGCTGTCCAGGGCCTACTCTATGGGTGATCTATATATACTAAAAAAGAAAGGTTTAGGCCTGAGAAGTAGGTGATTTTGTCAGGTCGAAATAGCAGTTTAAAGCTGCACACATAGGTTCTGCAGTGGCAAGCCTGAGACATGTTTGAAGGTCTACTTGTATTGGTAGGACAATCAGTGGTGCAGGCCAACTAGTACCATTTGATTTCCAGGCCCTGGGCACATTTAGTGAACTGTATTAGGGACTTAATAGTAAATCAAATATAGCAATCATGGAAAAACCAAATGCCATTACATTTTAGACACAGAGCATATGCACTTTAGCACTGGTCAGCAGGGAAAATATGCACAAAGTCCTGAACACAGCAAAACCGAAGTTCAGCATACAGTCAAAACAGTAGATCAGAAGGCACAACCAAAAGATGCCAAGTCTAACAGTCATACTTGAACATCCTTCTTTAGGGACCTGAATTTCATCCTACTGGTCTGATAAACAGCAATGGACAGAGGAGCGTAGCCCTAGACAAACTCCAGCTGAGACTTGTGGAACGTTGGCTGCGTGCTTCTGAAATGAAGTTAAATTATCTTTCTTCTCAGCTCCAGCTGGTTGTGCGGTTCCTGAGAATAAGATATCAGAGAAGACAAGTCAACCTAATTGCACGTGGCCCACAACCTTACCAATTGACTGCTGGGTGATATGGACCCCATTCACCTCCTCCCAGACTGGTAGTAAAGGAATTTAATTTTGGAGGGATGCCTAAGAACAAAGGCTTCTTCTGTCTACAAATGCAGGATCCCCCTTTGAGTGTGGCACAGTTTGCTAAAATGTCACAGGGAATCATCATACTCATGTTAACAGATGAGAGTGTTGGAAACCTCTATGGTTAAGGATTTCATAGCTTCTTCCTTCAAAGCCACTGAGGAATTTGATGCCCCTGTGGTCAGTTCCTGATTTATGGACATGTGACCCCAGTGTCCCGTCAAACAAGGAGCTATGGCCCACTGAAGCTGACCACTTATGGTACATTGTGGCTCTGGGTACTGTAGGAGCGATTAGGCAATGTTAACATTGCAAAAGCATGCACTGAGCAGTATCTGTGCCCAGTGGCAGAAAAGGATGGACGTTCTCTGTGATGGACGAGAGAGGGAGGATAGGGTGCCATCCAGTGGCGGAGACAAGTGTTTGAGCCAAGAGCGCCAAATGACTCCTCAAGGCGCACCATATTCAGTTATGGCTGTTAATTTTAAATGGCTCTATTGTAACTATATTGGGGGATGGCGTTTGAGAGAAAGGGCAGTTGTGAGCAGTGATGGCTGGTGAAGTCTAACATTGGTGGGGTTAAACCTCTGTTACAAAAATTGCACATAGTGAGCAAAGTCTCATCGATCGAAGGGTTCCTGGAAGGTTCTCACCAAAGAAAATGGGTCCAATAGGGCATTTTAGAGCCTAATTTGTACCCAAGTTGAGGGTGGAGGGGGGTTATGCCCCTGATGGGGCACCGTAGCCAGCTGTGCTTTTAACTTTCAAAATGGAGTGTTGTCATAAAGGACAAACATGACCAGGAGCTGCTGGTAAAGTCTAACAGAGGTGCTGTAAATACCCAGTACTCATAGCACAGTGTGAGCAGAGCAAGAAAGCCACGATTGCTCAAAGGGATTCTTCAGCTGAGAAACGTTTGCAAAAATGGGGCCGAATGGTTCGTTACTTGTACCAAAGGCGTCTAAATTGTCTTAGGATCTGAAGAGAGTGTGAATAAGTAGCTCAACACTTTAATTGTGCGCTAAGCAACCCTTACCGTCCCCAAAGATTCTCACTCCCCAAAAAAACAGTTAAAAAAACCAACAGTGGCAGACTGTGCATTTTGAAGAACAATTAACTAAAATTGCACACACAAAAACATGAATTGGAAGTAGTTAAACAAATCTGGGCAAGCAATTTCTCATGGCCTATTCGTTTCACATTATACATCACACCTAATTGTCCTGCCCTTACCAAGCGGATTGTCAGGCATCATAATGCCCACACCATCAGTGCTTGCTTCGCCCTGCGCACATTACACTTACATACCAAGGAAACTCATGAGACATATTTGTGGGAAACCAGTGATGCAGGTTTATTTGCGTACAACACAGGTACTGATAGGTGGGTCATCTTACAGGCGATCCAATGCAGCAGCCTCTCGCTGACCCGCATGCCCAAGGAGCCATCTTGCACGGCGAGGCGATGCTCTGACGGTGCAGTACATTATCACTTTATTTCGTTAGACTCCCGCCCCCCCTGTCAGGGCGGGAGATGAGGCACACCCCCGGTCGGTTCAGGCCCCCCGACCGCCCGAAGGACTAACGGGGCGCCGACGCTGTTTCCTGGAACCCCCTCGGCTCCAGGTTCTTGGCTCGGGCACCCTGCTGTGCCAGGCAGAGGTATTTAGACTGTATCCTTCTGCCGCAGAGGTACCCCTACTGTCCATCTGCTTCCAGATCGCCCTGTGACTCCGCCTGCAACATAAAACATGATCATTAAGGTATTCAAAACTGTGCCAACCGCTCTGCAGCTGGGTCAGGGTTCAGGGTGGGTTACAGCGCAGAGCAGCCTAGGACTAGGCGCGGGAAAGAAAGGCCGAGCCTAGCTGCTGGGCCTGGACATATACCCCTGGAAGCGCCTCCCCCGTCCCCAGGAGAGCCCTCCCCATTGGCTGTTGGCCGGGGGGCGGCTCAGGGGGGGGGCGCGCTGCAGGCTCCGCTCGCCCGACGTGTGGGACTAGGGCGCTGTACCGCCCATGCTCCCCTTCGTGTCGCGCTGCCAGCGGCATAGTGCCCACACCATCAGTGCTTGCTTCGCCCTGCGCACATTACACTTACATACCAAGGAAACTCATGAGACATATTTGTGGGAAACCAGTGATGCAGGTTTATTTGCGTACAACACAGGTACTGATAGGTGGGTCATCTTACAGGCGATCCAATGCAGCAGCCTCTCGCTGACCCGCATGCCCAAGGAGCCATCTTGCACGGCGAGGCGATGCTCTGATGGTGCAGTACATTATCACTTTATTTCGTTAGACTCCCGCCCCCCCTGTCAGGGCGGGAGATGAGGCACACCCCCGGTCGGTTCAGGCCCCCCGACCGCCCGAAGGACTAACGGGGCGCCAACGCTGTTTCCTGGAACCCCCTCGGCTCCAGGTTCTTGGCTCGGGCACCCTACTGTGCCAGGCAGAGGTATTTAGACTGTATCCTTCTGCCGCAGAGGTACCCCTACTGTCCATCTGCTTCCAGATCGCCCTGTACTCCGCCACAGCTCTGGAGGAGGCTTCCGTTGATGACAGAGCCCCCCACCCACCTAGCTACTTTCGGTCGCTGTTTAGTGCACCTCTATCATAGTACCCTTCACCACACCTAGTTGTTGCCTTCACTTTTTGTCTGCCACGGGGCCAGCCGCTAACGAGTCCACATTCTGATGTGTGGTGGGTTTGGACTCATTCCCAGAATATTGGTGTAAGGTTCCTATTTCCGGACTGTGCTTGTGCCCCTGCAGCAAGCATAATGCACTCCTAATTCTCTTCTAGGCGACCATCAAGCTTTACACTGTTAACCCGAAGCTAGGAGGTTATACATGTTTTCGATGTTGAGAATGTGTGCTAAAGCAATGCACTGTATTGGCATTGGCTGTACATTAATTTAGGGCTGACATGCCATTTATTGCCCTTGTTACCTAGTGTTCGGGTATATGTTTGGCCCTATTCACTATAAGGCAAGGTATTCACAATTGTGACCCTTCATTCTAGTTCTACTTATTCCTCCCGGTTGTCACTCAAGTGCCACCATCGCCAACATTACGTTTGTTCTAGGCCTGAGTGTCTAGCACATGTTGCAGTATTTTACCTCCAATTGTACTTTGTCTCTCTAGCAACCTGCACACTTATCACTTATCCCTTCTGCAATGCACTGTGCGATTATTACCTGTCATTTCTTGTACTTATTGTGAATAGCTCATGCCTTCAGGTAACGTCCGTGCTATATAGAAACGCATTATTGATTAAATGCACAAAAGTTGACCTCGAGCAATTCAGGATGACGTGCTTATCGACCATGCATTGCATAATCGATTTTTATAGTGAGAGCCAGGAAAGGGGCTGTGCGGCCTGCTAGAGCACTTGGTGTTCAGACTCTTTACTATCATGTTTGAATATATGTGTGGTACAACCAATTCCTTCTCTGTAAGGGGCTGATCGCCAGATAGCCAGAGTTGGCGACAGTGAGCTATTATAGTTGTTCACCACGAAGCCTTGTCGGCATGTATTGCTTCCTTGATGGAAACAAGTTCAGGGGCTGTTTCGACTGGCGCCCTAAACGACATTTTCAATATGACCATACCCAACTTTGTTTGAGCCTGTCTGTGCCTGCTAGTACAACCAGATATATTAACTAAAATCTGTTACATAACTGATACAGTCACTGAGCGCTCCATGTCACTCCACCGCACCCTCTGCCATGTATGTACCACCAGAGCTCACTCCCACAAATGGCTGCATTCTCATGTATTCATAAACTCGCTCCGACTTAACGATGGAACTGTTAAATTAAAACTACAGCAGATGTGTGACGTAGTCAGTAATTGTTCTCTTAGTTAGGAAGACACATAGGCTAGCCTGAATTGCCATATACACTTCGCTTGTTACTATTCATTACCTTGATTCCAGCTCCGTTCGGCGCCAGAATGTTAAGGGCACAGGCCACAACAGTCATCTCACATTACAGCAAATCAATAGTAGAAGTCTTAGTAATTGTGTTACTGACCTTAGTATGAATTACACCAAACTTAACTTTATGCTGCATTTAAAACATGAAGACCTTTGTACGCAGGGTGCTGTTCTGGTTTGAGCCTCAAAGTGCTTTATTACATAATGGATACCCAGTTATCGCATGGTAACGCCCCATCTGAACCTGCATGCACTTCATTATGCTACAAGGGCAGGTCTCACTTTCACAGGACTAGTTACCAACGACATTGATCTTGCCACCTTGGGACCTGAATAACCCATAATTCACTGACTCAGGGGGCCTGCTTAATATTGTACCTGGCCCAGGGCCCTCCACCTCTTGAGAACCCTGCAGTTTGAATTAGGACCAATTAATACCAAGATTGCTCTCCACAAGCCCCGCGCAAATACCTTTCTTGTTATATCGAGCAGTATCCTTCAATGCTCAGTAGAGCAGTCTCATAGTGTTCATTGAGCAGTCTCATTCACTGTTCATTCATGCTATTACTACCGGGCTCTGGGTGTTTACAGCAGGCATATGCTGTTAACGTATTGTCGAGTATTATACGAGTTGTCTGGGTATTTACAGCAGACATATACTGTTGAGGCTACTGGGCCGTAGAATGTAACGTATTGTGGAGTATTATACGAGTTGTCCGAACTTATGGACAAGAGTTTGGGTTAACATTAATTAATGCACCCAGGTATTCCCACATCGTATTGGGAATATGTGCGGTGCAAACAGGGCCCATGAGCTGCAGAATTGTTTTTATGTCTAAATACAATTCAAAGTCGTACCGACGATGCAACGTAATATTTGGGATAAGTCATTGTAAATTTAGAATGCTTCATAATATACGATTGGGTGTCTTCGCCGCAACGCTTGCCGAAACCGAACTGTTACACCCAATACTTATGTCAGGACGAGACACCTACGCAGTGAAGAGAATGACAAATCTACCATGAACCTCACTGGAAGACCGCAGGCGGGTGGCGCCTCGCTCGCGGCAGGGACGCGGCCCTGAGCCCTTGTGTGGTGCGTTCTCACTATGCAAACTGAGAAACTGTGCTGAGGCATGGTGCAGAGCATAATGTCTTTGTTTCTAGTTGTTTTTTTTTTTGTTTTTTTTATTTGCCGAGTTTTATATGGCGCGAACTGGATTCGAATCAGGTATCAGAGCGCTTTACATATCACCAGTTACCTTGCATGGGGACACACATTCATTTTAGGCACGGGGGGATTAAGTGATTTGCCCAGAATCACAGGATGTTTTGGCGTCGTACCGAGACTCGAACCCAGAACCCCAGGTCCGAGGTCGAGCACCCTAGCCGTTAGGCCAACTCCTATCTAGCAGCCAGGCCTTAACCCGCAGTCCCCCTGCTCTACGTGCCATGTCACAGTTGCTTCTTACTGCTGTACCTCGGTGAGGGCTCACCGCTCACCTGGCCTAGGCAATAATTCCGAAAACACTGTACCGCAGTGTTCTGTCAGGCCTAGTAATGGTAAAACTGTGCTGCAGTGCCACCAGGTGGCCTGACTAGCTCAAGGCACCAGTGCAATGCTCGACCCTTTTGGCGACGAACGAACTTGTGAGTTGTTCATCCTGCCTACCTGTACAATCTTCGTTATCTCAATAGTATGGAAACCCTTGCTGTTATGGGAGTGTCGACTCTACTTGGAAGTTGAACTGTATTCACAGAATGGGGAAAACACAAACAATCGTGTCCAGTACCGATCTCGTAAAACGCCAGCAGGCTGTACTGTTGAGGGTTATAAACCATTTTTGTAATAATTTTATGGTTTACCTTGATACTCAAAATATGCATTGCTGCCCCGTGACTCAATGTCGCGTGTGGCTATATTTATTCAATCCTGGGTAACTATCTAGCGCGTTCAATACTGGGAATTTATGTGCATCAATGAGCAAATCTACAAGTTGTAGAATGCCAAATTACTATTAGCTAAACAGTCATGGTTACTAAATCACGAATATGGTGAAAAGGGGTGAATCCACCCGTTTGAGGTCTTTGAGGTTTTCTTGCAACTATTAAATGCCCTCGAACCGAGTCCAACCTGTCAATGTGCTGAGGAACGATAACTCGCTGGGAAGGTTCTTTGCGCGCCCAGCACTCATCTGCCCCTCATAACATTCACACGTGCTTCTACCTGCCCCCACCCTAATATTTTTATTATGACCGAAATTGATTGCGATGGCAGGGGCGCCTATTCTTCCAAGAGCATGGATGATTAAATATGGCGAGGCAAAGACGTGTAAGCTAATTGCACCGTTTCTCCCGGCAGGGAGACATGAGCGCCTGTGAGGTCATATTAAAACCTAATTAATCATAGGCCCACTGACCGATTGGAAACCTGATGGATGGTACCTAGTTGCATGTGTAGGAACCCGCGCACTTCACTACTCAAGGCGCTCACGTTTGGCCCTCAGTTCGCACGGCTTCCTTATCTGGCTGGCGGCAGCAGCAGACTGAAGAGAATGATGTTGGCGTAGCAAGAAAACTGGTGCCATTTTAAATTCCTGTCCCATATTTTCGCTAATCACCCCTGAACAATACTCAGCTTTAGGATGTCCTTTCCCCGTCACCACTGTCCGTCCCTATGTGTGGTGGGACTGGGACTGCAAATAACAGGCCGTGGAGGAGGGAGGAAATACCTCTCCCCCAGACGATTTTAACAGGAGTGTTAGGGATAAAGGGGAAATGCTGCTGAGGGAAGGGTGGAACTGTCAGTCATTCGCTTGCATACTCTTAGAAAGGAACACAAACGACAACCTTTCCATTTCAGGGATTATGGACGGATTTGTGGTAAATTTATAATTTACACGGGACCCCTGGTCCCGCCGAGCTTCCAAGCTGTCCTGATACTTCCATCTGTGTTCGTTTCAATGTGGGGCAAACGGGGTAGTGTAAAGGATGTCCTTTGTTCTAGACAAGCCATAGTCTTCTGGAAAATAGTTTCTTTTTAAACACCAGCCAGGACGTATGGCAAAACTGGTTCTAAACCAATTTTGGATGAGATAGCACAAGGTCCACGTTACTTTCGCACTAATGTTATCAAAAATCTATTTTTATCATCAATTTATATATATACTTAAACCTGACTGGATCATACGTTTGATCATTTTCCTACCTGTTCCCCAAGCACGGATATAAAAGAACATCTTTTTACAGCTAGTCTGCTCATGGAGAATCTGGTTTAACGTACACAGTGAAAACTGCTTTTGGATACTTCGCCATTGTGAGTGCACCCCTTACCCCACACCGTCCCCCCACCTTCCCCAAGCCTGTGTGCCGTGTCTATTGTGCTTGTGACGACGACGGGTAAACGGATGAAGCTGGCTTTGGGTGGCCGAACGTCATCGACAGCATGCCATTCCCCATCACGATCATGGTTACGGGTGTTATGCGAGGAATAAAGATGTTCAGAAATGCTCCCGGCATCTGCTCGTGCCGGGGGCCAGCAAGCGAGCCGAGGTAATCGAATCCCCGCCCCCCTTTACACATATTCATGGTGGAATATGCGAATATCGAGCCCCGCACTGGGAATGTCCAGTCCCGTGGTCAAATTTACCGACGCAAACCCCCACCACTCGCAAAGTATACAGTATTGCATTTCGTAGGCAACAAGGATGGCCGAAGGTGGGGGGGCTTTGAAATACAGGTCACCACGAGGGTTGGGGGAGGGCGTCCGCAAGACTTTGACTCTGGTCACCCGTACAGACCTTTAATTTAGCTAAGCACGCGGGTATGAAGTTATTTGACCAACTCGTTCAGCGTCGACGCTAATATTCGACCCCTGTCTCGGATTCCGACGCCTGTCCGTTAGGCCAACACCTCGTCTTTAACGGGCCGTCCGCACATCCACCTTGGCATTTTTCCCCAACTCTGTGTCTGCACTGGCTACCCACCACCAGCCAGCGTGGGCCACGTGCAACCCCTATCTATGCTATATTTGCAGTGCCTGGAGTCTTCTTATTTACTCACATTCAACATTACTTCGTGTAAGGGTAGCAAACGGGCCTCGAACAGCCCTAATGCAAATGCTAGATGAGAGCGGTACCGCTGGGCTATCTAGGCTGTACCCAGGGCGGACGCTGCAATACGCCGTCGGGAGGGGGGGGGGTCTTGAAACAATGCCGGTCTACGCGCGCACCCCACCTGGGCCTCGACTCCGTTACTGGCTCCTAGAAATTCCACCTCAAGGCCCAAGAGCCCATAGACGGGGGGGGGGGGGTGTCCCGCCCCCTTGCGCCTATGCATCGACAGGGGGCCCGATCTGCCCGTGCTTTGAGGTGACCGAGCGTGACGGCATTAACCACGCCGGATCCGACACACTCTAGTGACCGGGCCCACAATGGTAGCAGTACCCGGTCCCCCTGTGTGCAGGAAGGGAGTCCCAGCGGCATGCACCACCCTCCCAACCCTGCACATTAACCACGCCGGATCCGACACACTCTAGTGACCGGGCCCACAATGGTAGCAGTACCCGGTCCCACTGTGTGCAGGAAGGGAGTCCCAGCGGCATGCACCACCCTCCCAACCCTGCACAGCTGCGGCCTACGCGGCTCCTTGGCCTCACCCAGTACCCCCTCGCGCCGCTGTACCCACGCTCCCCCTGCCTCCTCGGCAGCCTCATCCCTCCTTAATCGCCTCCACCTCCCCGTGGTCTCCGACCACGGAGCCCCTGTGCAACTTGGGTTTAGCCCAAGGACGGGGCCCGGGGGAGGCGAGAGAGCGACACCCTTACCTTGAACACGCGACGCTCGGTGATATCTGTGAGATGTTAGGGTGATCAAGGGGGGATCTAAGGGACCTCGTTGGGGGAGGGGGGGGACTGGCTACAGCCGTTACGGCTGAATGCGACCTGGCGGGAAAGGGAACAGCGCATTACAGCGCAGAGCAGCCTAGGACTAGGCGCGGGAAAGAAAGGCCGAGCCTAGCTGCTGGGCCTGGACATATACCCCCGGAAGCGCCTCCCCCGTCCCCAGGAGAGCCCTCCCCATTGGCTGTTGGCCGGGGGGGGCGGCTCAGGGGGGGGCGCGCTGCAGGCTCCGCTCGCCCGACGTGTGGGACTAGGGCGCTGTCCCGCCCATGCTCCCAATCGTGTCGCGCTGCCAGCGGCATTCTACGGGATTGAAAGCCTATCTGAAAGTACAGAGTGGAAACATGAAAACTTACAGAACTCTCAATGTCCGTCTGCAGGCAGCCACGGTCGACCGTGGCTGCCTGCAGGCATCATTCTACGGGATTGAAAGCCTATCTGAAAGTACAGAGTGGAAACATGAAAACTTACAGAACTCTCAATGTCTGTCTGCAGGCAGCCACGGTCGACCGAACGTAAAGGCTCGTGCAGCAGAGCTACCACCACAAATCATGTAATCATTAAATAAATGAAATGGCTCCACCAGTCATGA
The DNA here is from genome assembly GCF_964261635.1 of Lissotriton helveticus. Taxonomy (NCBI): domain Eukaryota; kingdom Metazoa; phylum Chordata; class Amphibia; order Caudata; family Salamandridae; genus Lissotriton; species Lissotriton helveticus. The sequence goes on from NC_136062.1 coordinate 82,731,745, forward strand.
AATGAAATTTCAGGAAGCACCATCAGGCACCAAGAACACGGTCAACTAATGGCAGGGGTAACCCAACTCCAAGCGGGTATTCCAGAGACAATGCGGGGTGCATTATTATCTGAACATACTTGGAAACACTAAATTGATGCGAAAGCTCAATGAATGATCCTTATGAAAAGTAGTCACAAATCAAACCACAGAATTCCATCAGTGCACCCAAATCATACGGATTGTTTGTGTTATGGCTTGAAGTGATCACAGGCGGGCGGCACAGTGCTCTATGCAAAAGGTGTAGCACACTACTGTGATAAGTGAAAAGACAGATTTTCACAATGCCCCCCCCCAATGTAAGTAGTAAGTGGGGATATGTGCTTCTCAAGGCTCAGTTCGCCAAAGTCTTGTTGAGGCATGAAAAGGCCGGACTATTGTTCAGCCACTTGCAGGACGTCAGCCCTTTCGTCCAGGCATATTACTTCAAGGGCAACCATCAGGAATGTCAAATTATTATAAGATATCACACAATGGACAGTGACGATTGGCTGCCATTCAGAACTAGAGTGATATCCTGGGGCTCTCCTGTTTCCTGATGTGTGCACCAAGCAGAGGGCTCTCAAGACAAGCATTGGTAACTAGGGAGCCAGTGCAGAGGCATCACGGTTGGTAGGATGTGATCAGAAAATCTTGAACTAGAAGTAAGGCGGACATCATTCTGGGTTTTACGTAGGTTCAGAAGTATCGCTTTAGGTGTGGCTTCAATGCAGGCAGGATACTTGGCTGCAACATACAGGGATTCAAAAGATCATAGGTAGGTGGTAGAATACACTCTTTGGCATATCGTCCGCTTCATTCTCCAATGATAAGTTAGAGTCAAAGATCATTCTTAAGTTCTGTACCTTTTCTGTTGGGAAGGGGGCGGGGCCCGGGGGAGGCGAGAGAGCGCCTCCCCCGTGCCCCGTCCTGGTGCAGTCCGGGTCGATGTCCTGGTGCAGGGCCAGCAGAATCGCAGTCTTCTCCACATTTAGACATAACTAGTTTTGAATATTAATTTTGTGGATGTGCCGATCATGATGCAACCGCTAAGAGACCAGCTGCATCCTCCTAACATTGAGGCAGACCACGTTCTCATCTTGGGACACTTGGAAACCCAACTAATAATTCCATTTGCTGTCGACCAGAAGCAATGTGTGTACACAGGCCAGGAACAAGAAGGTCGGTCTCTGTGGTGCCATGCTGGTGACATAGGAGCATTTTTATAGATAAGTTGGCAATTTTGCCTGGTAGTAGACGCTGGTATTGACAAAATATCAACCTGTAAACTTATGGTCCACAGAAGCTTGTTTCCGGTCCAGGGAAGGCATGGCTTGGCAGTTCGGGCTGGACTGTTCCCATGAGGCACAGGGTCAGACTGATTTGCATATGGTCATGTCTGAACTGGGGTGGCAGAGTGGGCTAAAGAACGGTGATGGATTAAACCCAGATCTGTTGACTGGGTGTGAGTGTTTGATTAGTTCAGATGCTCCGTCCATTACCACCACCTTTTGTACCAAAATATCAACCTGAGCACTGTACCTACCTTTCAGGGCGAAACTAGACCAGGACATCACAGGCGACCCTATTGAAAGTAGCAGAGGGGTTACAAAAAATGAGTGCCATAGTCTGACCATCATCCTTGGTTCCTCTTAGATCTAATTATGGGTAAACCCCTTACCTTGCCTGCTGGAAAACAGAGTGGTAGGTAACTAAGAGATAAGAACTCACCATTATTGCAATTTCTAGCACCTCAGCTACACAGCCTGACACAAGCGTACAGCTCACAGGTCACCAAGATCTCTTGGCCGGGCAGTGATAGCTAGAGTAAGGCAGTGATGACACAGTTGGTCTTTTATGGGACATCTCCTCCTCAGAAGGGTGCATTAACGAGAAGAATTACATAGATGAGCGTACAAATGAACGGTGACACTGCTCATTCTCTCGTTTAAAAAACTTACATTATGAAAAGCAATTGGCTAGCCTTTCTTGATATTTCGGTCGGTGGTTAGTTCTACTAAAGGAAGTTCTTGACTCCCTATATTAATAGAGACATTTAAATATTTTGAATTCTGAACAAATAATCATCAGTTGATTTAGTTTCCTGAGTAAATCATCATATACCTTATTAGTTAAACTATTTATTTGGGTTGATCTGAATTATTTTCAGCAATGTATTTCAGTTGTATGATATTTACAGTGTGAAAGATTGCGTGGCTACATGGGTTACTACTTCGTATGTGCCACAGCACTACCTACTGATATAATATTAGGGACCTGGGGCCAGATGTAGGAAATTTCAATTTACCGAATTTTACCGATTCGGTATTTATGAATCGGTAAATATGAAGGGGTGAGATGTAGTTAATTTTTTTATTTGATTTACCGAATCGGTAACATTCGGTATTTACCGATTCGGTAAATACCGAATCGGTATTTCCCATTGATTCCTATGGGCTGTGAAGCCTATAGGAATCAATGGGAAATACCGATTCGGTATTTACCGAATCGGTAAATACCGAATGTTGCAAGGGTGCAGGGGGTGTCACTTTGACACCCACTAGCACCCCAAGTAAAGGCATGTGTGACATGTGGCACACATACATGCCCTTAGGGCATGTCTGTGTGTCACATTGCACAGTGTGCATGCACAGATGTGCATGCACACCTGGATTCGGTATTTTACCACACAATAGGATTGTGTGGTAAAATACCGACTCTTAAAGGCCTGTGGCACTCTCAGGAGTGTCACCTACATTTGGATTTACCGAATCGGTAAAATTACCGATTCGGTATTTTACAGAATCGGTAAATTTACCGATTCGGTAAATTTACCGATTCTGTAAAATAATGGCCCCTACATCTGAAAACCCAAATACCGGTCGGTAACGGCCGAATTCGGCCGTTATCGACCGGTATTACGGCTCCTACATCTGGCCCCAAATGTTAGGAGGGTCAGGAAATCACAGTGGCCTTTCAGCAAAATTCTTAGAAGGCACTGACATCCACAGTATATGTAGTTTTGATCTACCCCACAGTCTCTTGATAATAAATGATTGCTAATAAGAACAGCACCAATATGACTGCCATGAAAATGAAGGCACCACTCTGAACATGAATGCGGGCATGCAAACAAAGCTCAAACATTTAACACCAACAACACTGTTTATTAATTGGAGATGGTTATTATGAACCCGTTACTACCCACTGAGAAGTGTAATACTTGTAATGCATGGATACTCACAACCAATTTGCCAGGGGCCAAAAAGGTCTGTGGCCTAACCAACTGCCGCATTGATGCCGGCAAGGTGTGGGTCGGAATAGAGTAAGGTGGGTATATTGGAAGCAAATCATGTACATGATGTGGACAGTGAGTCGTGGAGTTATTTTAAGGGTCAAATCATATCCTTACTATGCCTGTCTTCTTAACTGCCATTATGTGATAGAAGTGGGTGAGCTAGAGATGTTTCGGGCCAAGCTTGTGCCAGATGCCTGACTCTGGCGCAGCTTGAATTTCTCTTGGAACCTCAAGCATTCATGTGGCTTCTGTCTGCCACCCTTGCTCTAACATCATGCACCAGGAATTAAAGACAAAGCCTTCATTTTTTATGGGAAACATGGGAGGGAATGAGATACCCATCTAAAGGCTGTATTGCACATTGTGGGATTCATCCGGCTTCCCCACTTTACCAAATTGTGTGATTCTAGACAACTGTTTTATTTCACTTTTCATCAGTTTTCTACATTATCACATACAAGAGCCCCTTTAAGTACATGAGTTCAGTAAGTGCTCAGTACAATACCTTCTCTTGTGTTTGATTTAATAAACTGTAATGCTGCTCCTAGTATAGGGGCCCATTACGATTGGAGGCAGATAGCCACCGCTGGTCCGGCGGTGGCTACTCCTTGCCCGACGGTTGCGATCCGCCCGCCAAATGTCCCTTGTACTCCCCCCGTCATATTAGTATGGCAGGGGGCCCCATGGCGGGCAGAAAGACCGTCCGCCCTTTATCTGCCATCCATATTAGGATGTGCCATTTGCAAAGCCTTTCCATGGCGGAGACTCCGCCATGGAAAGGCAGGTGGTATTCACTTTGGGGGCCTGTTGCGGGCCCCCAGGGGATTAGGAGGTGGAGGGCTGCACTTGGGGGTATCTATGGTACCCCCCAACATTGGCATGAACAAGGTGGCAGGCACCGCTCGGTGCCTGTCACGATGTGCATGCCAATGCATAGGACATTGTGGCGGGTTCTGCTTGAAGCACCGCCTGCCACAATGTTCAATACACGGGATGCGACCGCCAAGGTGGCGGTCGCATCCTAATGGGCATAGCGGGACCACCACACCGCTGGCGCTCGGTCCCGTATACCATTATGGTGGCGGGCGGATTATAATGATGCCCATAATAACAACTGAGGCCACCCAGATGGTGCACATGACAAATGGCTTGCTTTTGGTTCACTAATGGCATTGTTGGCAAGGTTGAGGAAGGCATGCATGTTTCTAACTTCATGTTTGAAAACTATTACTTGCAGTAAATGCCTCTCAATGCAGTATTATAATGTGATCACTAAAGTCAACCACTTCTGCGTGTTAATGAAATACACTTATTTTAATTTTAAAGAGAGCTTCTCATATTTTTACATTTGTTGCCCAATGACTTTAAAAATGGGTGCATTCCTAAAGATAAATGGTGTAGGACATCCTGTATGCTTCTTTGCTTTTACTTTAGTTAGGGTTTAAATAAATGCTTGCCTGTTTAACAGCTTTCTAAGTCAGTTCTCAGTCATGTAAACAGAAGTCAGATGCTGTTTTCCACAGGGGACCCATGTGAAAGTCAGGAGGGCTGCACTTTCAGGATCACTGTTCTAATGCATTCAACTTCGAGAGGTAGTCAAGTTTCAAGTTTAATTCACGTTTATTCGGACCATTGGTCCACAAACAATACATGTCGATAAAAGGTTCATCCAAAAAAAGAAAAAGAAATTGTTTAAAACATTTCATTAACACACATAAACACCCTAAAACATATTTGATCTAAAAACCCACGATTATCTGTTTTTAAAATAGCTATTTGTTAAAACTCGTTAAAAAGATATGAAACTGCCTTCACTTTTTGTATATATTTCCCCATAGCCACAGCAATATCTAAGTGGGACATTTCTGTCATCAGGGTCACAGCCTGGGTCCTAGTTTTAATCTCATATTTCATACAAATCGGTTTTAAAAATGTAATACGTAAGTCCAAAAACTTCAGACAATCAAATAAGATGTGCAGCATATCACATTTGGACCCTAAAGAGCAAGTACAGCTTCCCACCTCATTGATCATAGCCCGCTTTACCGAGTTGTTCATATAACAAGGGTTTACCCCAATTCTAACCCTCAGAACCTCATTTCGTAATTGACGGTCCGGTAACTTATCAATGTAGGGGAAGCAATAAACATTATTCCATACATCCATCATAACACAGATCGAAGTTTTACTTGCAAGATAAATTTTGTCCTGTACATGCGATATTTCCTTCCCCGTCGACCTGAGTAACTTTTTGTCAATATTAGCCACGGAGACAGTAAGGCATACATTAACTCTCATCTTCTTGCATAGCTTTGTTATTTCCCCCCTGGTCTCTCTTGCCCATTTTAGTTCGCTGTCCTGTATTTCATTTTTGCACCATTGAGATATTTTGGTAATTGCCCCTATTTCTAGGCGTTGCCAAAAGCGTAACAGGGCCATACCAACTTGCATACCCCATGAGGTCAGGCCTAGTTCCAGTCTTACTGCCTGAACCATTGCTGACCGGGGGAGCGTAAATAACTTTTTTAGGTTTTTACCTTCTTCCACATCCCAGTTTTCCTTACCACTTAGGAACAACAATTCTGCGCCATATAAATATTGCGGGGGTACAATAGCAGCATAGGCTTTTAGCACTGGTTTGTCGGTCATAGCACCATAGGCTTTATTAAACAATAACAGACCGCTAATCGATGCAGAGGTTCTTACTTTAGATGCCTCTAAGTGGGTATTCCATTTCAAATTCTGCTCGAACCATAACCCCAAGTATCTATACTCTGTTACTGATTCCACTTTTTCTGACCCAATCCACCATGAGAACTCAGTTTTCCTCCGGCCAAAGCTCAATGTTTTGGTCTTATCGAGAGGTAAAATCTGACTTGATTTTAACGAATGGTAATGCCTTCTGCGAGCTGAAGTTATTTTCTATGACTTCTTTCATCTGTACAAACACAAACACTGTTAAGATCACAAAAGACTAATCTGTATGCAAATCAAATTACAATATTCTCATTGGCACAGCAACGACAGTCTGGAGATTAATTAAAGACTGACTACTGGTAGATACCTAAAAGATACCATCCTGAAATAATTGTGTTGAGTGTTAGCTTAGAATATTCTAAGGTTGTTTACTGTGAGGCAGTAAATAGTTTTAAAATTAGCTTTGGAAAGTCTTTATACTGTTTCATGATAAGAGGTTGGAATGATAGAAAGGACCATACACCGTTAGTAAAACATTTTTTTTAAATCAAAGGGAATAAAGCCATAATTTGTATTCAGTGAAAAAAATTGTTTAAATCAGATGATTAGCGAGAGAATACAGATGTAAATGGTTTACAAATTAATGCATGATGAAGACATTCCTTACCTCTTAAAGATCGTTGTTGTTATGCAGGGTGTTTAAAACGTGCCAACAGGGGTTCTCAATGGTATCATTAGAGTAATAGCAGAGTGTCTTTCTCAGTTTGATACGGCTATGATATGCCTAAGGTGATCCTAAACTAAAATGTCTTTTAGTGCTTGTGTTTATAACAATTCCTGACTGGCCTTGAAATGGTCCAGGGAAATTTATTTATTTATTTATTTTTGGCATTTGTACAGCTCTCTGTTACCCGTAGGTGTCCTGGCGCTAAGTGTTACTCCTGAGATAGAGGCAGGTTAGGGAATCAGATGGTAAACAGCCATGTCTTTAAAGCTCTTCTAAAGGCCATGAGGTCCGTCATTTTTCTGAGGGCGTGAGGCAGGGCATTCCAAGCTTTGGCTGCGCCCAGCACAAAGCTTCTGCCTCCCCAGCGGGCTCTCTTAATACGAGGCACCGCGATCAACCCCATGTCAGCTGATCTAAGATTTATAGTCGGACGGTACCAATGAAAGTACCGCCGAAAGAATAAGGGTCCCTTGCCTTGTAAGGACTTGAATACTATGGATAATGCTTTAAAAAGAATTCTCTTTCGCATTGGAAGCCAATGCAGCTTGACCAGCTCCTGAGACACGGGGACACATTTTGGAATCCCCAAAATGAGCCTAGCCGCCGCATTTTGTAGTACCTGCAATTTATTGAGTACCCCCTGTTGGGCACCAAGAAATAGACTATTGCAGTAATCCAACTTTGCCGTGACCAACGTTGTGACCACTGTTTTCCTATCGCTGCCAGGGATGAATGGAAGGATCTTACGGATGGATTTGAGCAGGTAAGCCACCGAGGAAGATAGTGCATTGACCTGGGGACGAAAGGTGAGTTGATCATCGATCAACACCCCCAGGTTTTTCACCTTCGCTACTGGGGTGGGGGCCTTGCCCATCTGGTCTGGCCACCAGCTTGGGCTCCAGAAGTTAGTGTTTGAACCAAACACTATAACTTTGGTTTTAGCCGAGTTTAATTTAAGGCAGTTAACTACCATCCAGTTTCCAACCGCCAGCATACAATCCTGGAAATTCCTAGCTACATCTTCTTCCATCCCTGGTAATACCGACACCAGAATCTGGGTGTCGTCAGCATATGATGTAAGATCAAAACCATGTGCCCGAATTACTGGAGCCAATGAGCTAACATAAACGTTGAATAACGTAAGGCTCAAAGACGAGCCCTGAGGGACTCCACAGGGCAAGAAGAAGGGTTTTGACTCATAGTCTCCTAAGGCCACACTCTGGACTCTGCCGGACAGGAAGGCTTTAAGTATGTCAAGCGCTTTCCCTTGAACTCCGCAGGCCTTCAGACGGTCAAGTAGGATCCCATGGTGGACCGTATCGAAGGCCGCAGAGAGGTCCAGCAGCACCAGGGCAGCCCTCCCTCCCGCATCGGTCACCGCTCTGATCTCCTCCGTTGTTTTAATGAGGGCGGATTCCGTGCTATGGTAAGGTCTAAAACCATGTTGAGAAGGGTCCAGAGATTGAGTGGCAGCAAGGAAGGAGCTTAGTTGAGTGTTCAGCGCCTTTTCTATTAATCATTTGTTGTAGAAATAGGACTTGAAGCCCTGCAAAAACGTTCCTCTTTGTTCAGGAAACAACGTCATCTGAAAAGATACAGGTAGATCACGATGACTCTATATTCCAAGAGTGGTAGCTTAAAGGTGGACAGGTTGTCAATAAAACTTTATTGTTTTTTTGCATCCTACACAGATCATTAACAAAGCCCTGATGAGGGTTCGGAAATTGGTTATTCGAACCTGAAACGCGTCGGCATTTCCACAAGAGTGAATTGTATCATTCTTTGACATACTAAAATAATGTATATTGTTGTCCTCTTGTGATTGTATTTTGCTTTGTTTATCTCGATAAGTGAATTGATTTGGAATTAATGATGCACTGAATTTTTAATGTATAATATGTTGTGTTATGTGGATGTATTCTTGATTTATGTCTTGTCATCAAGATTGTGTAGTTCGTAATGTTATGGTATAAATGTATATCTTTTTTTGCCTTAAAAAACAAGTTTCTTAAAAAAGTAAAAACATGAGTGAAAGGTATAAATAAAAGTACCTGACCAGGTTTAATTAATTTTCAATTGGTCTCACTGTGAAATAGTTTTACAATCTAGATATGAGGTTCTGGGGCATTCTTTAGTTTTCTTAGTTTTCTATTAATTTAGCTGGTAAGGGGAGCCTTGCTATTGGGCGATAGTTATTTGGGTCCCTGATATCCAGGTTTGGTTTTTTAGTAGGGTCAAAATTGATGCCTGTTTCCAACATGCTGGGAAACCTCCTGTCGCAAGTATTTTGTTAAAAACGGTCACCAGCGATGAAACTATCGGATCTGGGGCCATTTTTATCACAGCCACCGGACAAGGGTCTGACAGAGCACCTGATTTTGCTGCTAACAGTAGCCGCCTAATTTCTTCACCATTTACTGGCAAAAAGCTAACCAGATTATGTCCTAAGGATGACTGCAAAACGTTTTCTGAACAGACCGCCTGGCTATTCAACCTCTCCTGACTAGAGAAAGCTTTAAAAATCGTCTCCACCTTACCTAGAAAAAATCTGGCACGATCTTCACATAATTCAGAAACTATGCTATGTTGTATATTTGGCAGTGCAGTACTAGGTAACACCCTCTATAGATTACTGAGAACTTAGACAACAAATGGTTTAGAATGTATAACCCATTTTAAGGAAGTCACTGCCAAAAAGGAGATGTAAGAGAAGGTAAAAGCATAATATGCAATACCCGAGCAACAACAACATCCAAAAATAGGTTCTTCACTGACTGAGGTGTAGGTGCCCTGCATGTTTACCCTTCTCAGTTTTTCATTTAACTGAGCCTTCAATTTTAACTTTGCAGAAAGGGATGTGGGTACAAATACAATAATTCAAATCAAAACAAGCATGTGTAATCCAATCTGTCTCACATTAGTGAAAGTTAGAGATATTGGCGTTGTAAATAACCATTTTGGGCCCATCGGGAGACGGGGGGAAAGACCGACCGGAGACAATATAAGGTGTGATAAAGGCCGCTTTATTGGGAACAGGTGCATCCTACCACAATACCAAATCCTTGGCCTTTGCCGTACAAAACTAGGCCTAACTAAATATATACATACCTGCCACAACCCCCGCCCCCACCCCTAAGATGTTCCCCCACAAACAGCATATAACAGCATATAAATAATTTCCAACTACCCAAACGCCTGCCTCAACTGTTTAAACACTTGCCATATGTACACTCCCTCCCCCTCTGTCCAGAAAACCTCCTTCCTCCTATCCTACCCCCCCCCCCTTTAACTAGGAAAAAGCGCCATCCCAACAACATCTCACCGGCACCTGCACCAGCGACATCGAACCCCAGCCATCCTAACCAAGAAAGCACCTGCTCCCGACGAAACCCCTTCCGTAAACAACCTCCCCCCATGACCAACAGACCCCGCTCAACCTCCTACTCACTCTGCCACCATAGGGCGGGAGGGCGGGACAAAAACTTCCCTGCCTACAACTCGACTGCTGGGTCACTGTCCCTAAAATGGTGGACAGTGACCCAACATGGCCGGTCTTATACAAACCAGCCCAAAAGGAGCCCAAACCTACCACCAGCCCAACACTAGCCCAAAGAAGCCCAAATCCTCCCAGGCAGCCCAACCAGCCCAAAACTTCTTCCTGTCCCCTGCCTATCTCGCCCCCCCCCTCTTCCTCCCGGGGCCCCAAAATTCCCCGGGGGGGCAAACCTCCCTCCGGTCGGCCGCCCCCCGCAAAGCCCCATTGGGGCCCATCGGGAGACGGGGGGAAAGACCGACTGGAGACAATATAAGGTGTGATAAAGGCCGCTTTATTGGGAACAGGTGCATCCTACCACAATACCAAATCCTTGGCCTTTGCCGTACAAAACTAGGCCTATCCTACCCCCCCTTTAACTAGGAAAAAGCGCCACTCGAAAGCCCCATACGGCTTTCGAGCCCCCTCTAGAATCCCGCACCTTCGGATACCTGCGCCCCCCCAGCGCCCTGTCCACCGCCTCCTTCAGCTGCACAATATAGAGCTCCATTCCATATCGTGACAAATGCATGCCATCCTCCATGAAAAAATACACAGCCCCATACCTCAACTCCGGGTGCTGCATCCTACCCAAGCCTTCCTTCTCACAGAAAGCCCGCATTTCCCTGTTAATTTTCCTCCGTGTTCTGTCAATAGCTGCAGGCCTCTCCGCTCCCCTCCAGCATCGTCTAGGAATGAACTCCGACCAAATGACCTCACACCCTGCCCACTGCCTACGAATTTCCAGCAAGTCCCTCTTCATCTGTTTCACCAGTACCAGTCCCTTACACTGCACCGGGTCATTCTCCCCCAAGTGGATGACTACCACATCCGGACAGACCCCACCCCGCACAACATTGTTTAAAACCGGCATCAACTCGTGCCAACGCATACCTCCTTTTCCCCTCCAATGACACCGAAACAACTGGTCATCTAACTCCAAATTTAGGGTCTTGTGCTTCTCCCATTCGGCCCTCTCCGCTCTCTTAACAAAGGAATGGCCCACCACGTAAATGCTCAACGCCGCCACCGTAGGCCCCGCCACCACACCTGCAAAGAGACATGTGTAAGTAATGGGCCAAACAAGTCAACCTCACTCCATTGTCGCCCCCGCATCCTGACGTATGAGCTATAACAGTCCGATTTCCAACGTCCCAGTCGATTGATCTTTTCCTTGCCCCAACCCTTTCGCGCCGCCTCCATCGCCGCGCCAATGCGGAAAGAATGCATCCCGAAATCCTTCGGGTCCTCACCCATAGACCGTAGGGCGTGCCGCAAGACCCACAGCAACTGAGCCGCCGTCACCCGACCGGCCTCTCCCCGGTGAAATACCTCCGCACCGCCCTGCGCCTGCCCCCTCTTCAGTCGCCTCCCCCACTCCACCGGACACACGCCTCTGATCCTCCAGGACCCAGCACCACCCAGGTACCCTTGCCACGCTGATCCGTCTTTGACCAACGCAAACGCACCGCCACCTCCCGGCCTCGCAACTCCACTTCCCCCCACATCACTCCCGGCCGTCCTTGCAACCCCACCAATTCCGACACCCGGAACGCTCCAAAAAACATCCACGACATAAGCGTAGAAAACAAAACCGTCTCCGCTTGATCCCTTCCCTGCACACTCCCGGTAGACGGCGCACCAGGCCTTCCAGCATCACTTCCGTAATCGGACGTCGCTGCCGCACCCGCGCCCCCCTCTCCCTCTCCCAACCCTCCAAGAGACGCCCGCCGACGGTGCATAACCCCACCAGAGCTTCCCCATGAACGCCACCCCTGCCAACTTCCCCGCAATCGTCACCCTCGCCAGCCCTTTGTCCATGAAACTGAGCATGAAACGCACCACCTGCTCCTCCCGCCGCCACTTGCCACACTGCCTTACCGCTCCAAAATGTCGAACTCCAGCCAAGCCTGCTCATAAGTCTTCCACGTGGACTCCGCCAAAGACGTCTTCACCAACTGAACGACCCGCGCTCTCCCACCAACCAAAGCTCCTCCGGCACCTGCGTCTTGACTGCGGCCGCCTCCATGGCTAGCCCATGGAACCTCTGCCACTGTGAACGAGACAAAGCATCCGCAATGTCATTGTCCACCCCCGGCACATGCTGAGCTTGAAACAGAATGTCATGTTCCAGGCACTTCAAGACGAAAACGCGCATCAGCTTCAGCACCTGCGGCTCCCTTGCGGACTGCCGATTCACCACCTGCACCACCAACATTTTGTCCACCCTGAACAAGACTCGCTTGTGCGCCAGCTCCTGCGCCCACACTGTCACAGCCACCACCAACGGGAAAAGCTCCAGGAACGCAATACTCCTTCCCCCCGCCTGCCACTGAGCCGGCCACTGCTCCGCACACCATCTCCCTGCCCAGTAGAGGCCGAAGCCGCCGACTCCCGCCGCGTCCGACGACATCGTGACGTCCCACTGCCAGTCCTCCGGGGGCGCCATGGGCACTCCATTAAAACGCCCCAGAAAAGCCAGCCACATGCTCAAATCCTCTCTCGAACCCGCCGACAGGCGTACGTGATGATGTGGCAACGTCAGCCCGGAAAATGCCAGACCCAGCCGACGGCAAAACGTCCGCCCCGCACGCACCACGCGGCACGCTAAGTTCAAATGCCCCAGCAAAACCTGCACATCCCGCACCTTCACCTTCGGCCTGGCCAACATGCTACTCACCAAGTCCATCATCACCACCCGCTTATCCTCCGGTAGGCGTGCTTCCATGGCCGCTGAGTCGAGCTCTATCCCGAGGAAGGACAGCACCGTGCTAGGACCCTGAGTCTTTTCCGGCGCCAAGGGAACCCGCAGGTAACCCATATAGTCCGTAAAACTGTCCAACTGCCGCTGGCAGTCCGTCGAACCGGCCGAACCACCAAGAAGAAGTCGTCCAGGTAGTGCGTCACCACCTCGGAGCCTGTGCGCCAGGAAAAAGCCCACTGCAAGAAGGAGCTGAACCTCTCAAACAATGCACACGACACGGAGCACCCCATGGGAAGCGCTCTATCCACGAAAATGAGGCCGTCAAACTGGATCCCCAGCAACTGATGATCCGCCGGATGCACCGGCAACAACCTGAACACAGATTTTACATCACATTTTGCCATGAGTGCACCCCGCCCCGCCGCCGTCACCAACCTCCTCGCCACGTCCACGGACGAGTACGACACCGACGCCAAGTCCGCCGAGATATAATCATTCACCGACGTGCCCTCTGGCAACGATAGATGCTGGATCAGACGGAACTGACCCGGCTCCTTCTTTGGAACCACTCCAATCGGGGAAATGATCAAGCCCGGCAAGGGCGGCTCCTGAAAGGGCCCCACCATCCTCCCTTCCTTCACCTCCTTGAACAGCTTCTCCCGGACGATACCTCTGTGCGCGTTCACGGACTTCAGGTTCTCCGCCCACCGAGCAATTCGCGGACCCTCGTACCCCAACCGGAAACCCTCCCTGAAACCCCGACGCAGCACGGCCGCATTGTCCGCCCGCGGATAAGCCGCCAAGAAAGGTTCGAGCCTGTCCAGCCTAACCGGTGTACAAGCCTTTTCCCATGGCACCGCCCGAGCCGCCCCCTCTCCCTCCAGCGTGAGCTGGCGCGGACTGCTGCCCCAGTGCGGGCCCTCCGCCGGGCCCCCAGCACCGCACCGCGGGGTGTCTCCTCCCGCACTTGGAGCATTCATGCCGGAAACAGGAACCCCTATTGAAGTCCCAGCAGGCCCCGACGCTGATTGTACTTCCGGTGTCCCCCGCCCCCACCCCCCCACGGGTGGGGCGGGCCGTAAAGGGAGGCGACGCCGGCGGAAGCCCACTGGCTATGTAGATGGTGCAGCCAAACTTTGCCCCACTCATCGTCTGCTGATACAAGTCCGCATCCAGCTCTCCCTACTGCACCTCCGGGTCCGAAGCCATGCGCGCCCAGAACTCCTCGTCGTAATGCGACCACGCATAACCTCCGTATGTCATGTGTGCCCGCCGCACCACATCGATATACTTGAATAAAGCGACCGATCGGGATACTTTTCGCAATAGACACTAGCGTAAATCAGGAAGGCCGCCGACCAATTCTCAATGGTCACTGGTACCCTGGGGCGTCTAGCTAACTCCTGTTCCTCTTCCTTCGAACCCTCCTTGGCCATCAACTCCCTGTGAAGCAACTTCAAAATCTCCACATACTCCCCCTTCCAGATCTTCTCCTTGGTTGCCAGTGACAAGTGCGCCCCCAGTGGTTTCGCCACCCCCATATACGGCATCTTCTTTACCGGCACGTCACAACTCTCCTTCGCCCCGACGCCACCGCTCCACCGGACGTCGCCGCATCCCCCGACCCCGCGTTCGCCGACGCCGCGTCTCCCGCCGCCCCCTCCGTCCCCGTACCCACCCCCGCATCCACCACATACCTGCCCTTCACCAGTCTCACCAACTCCCCACCTTCCGCATCCGTACCCACAGACACCTGGCCTCTCCGAGGCGCACCCGAATCACCCCCCCCCCGACATCCGCACCTCCAGTCACCCGGCCTTCATAAGGCCCACCCAAGCCACTCCCCATCCTTGCTCCGATCTTACCTGGCGTCAAGGCTGGCGTCCGCACCGGATCCCGCCGCCTAACCAGTTCCGCTGGGGGGGGGCGTCACTCGCGGCACCGTCTGCCGTACCTGCAAAACACTGCCAACAGCATTACTCGTGCCCCCCTCCCCCTCCCAAATCTCCCCTTCCTCTTCTGACTCCAACTCCCGCTCACCCTGCTCAAGCCTGCCTTATCCCTGCACGCCTGCATCAGCGCCCCCAAGTCTACACTCTACCTTCTCCCACTCTCCGTTTGGTAATCCGAGTAGCCTAACACATGTTCACTCCATCCCTGTCCCCCAGCGGCCATCTCGACCCATCGGGAGGGGGGCGGCGGAGACCTATGGCCCTGCCATCCACTGTCCTCACGTGCATGGTCCCTCGGTGGAGCGCGACCGCCCGTACAAGGCAGAGCCGGCCCATCCTCTCGGCGGGTTGGAGCCGCATGCTGCTCACTCGAGCCCCCTGCCAACTGCTCCTGCCAAGAAAAAAGCGGGGAAATCCAGCATGCCGATATAAACTCACCTCCTACGCCCCCCGATCTCCTGGTGCTCCTCTCCCCCATGCCGCTGAATGCCCTCCCCGACGTGCTGGATGTCCCCCCATCCCCCGTCCCCACCCCACACCCCCGCGCCTCCCAGTCCCCTCCCGCGCCCACCCCCAGACCCCCACACATCGCACATCCCCGCGGCCCACCCCCGCTACCCCCCGCCACCCCCTGCCCCCGTACCCCACACCCCGCACCCCCCCCTACCCCCTCTCATCTCCCACCCCCTCTCCGCTCCCGGCCCACGCAGCCACGCCTCGCCCCTCCCCAAGCCCCCGGCCGCACCTCCCCTCCCCCTCCCCCCCGCGGCGACGCCGGCCTGCTAGGCCCCACCATGCCCCCTTCCCCCTCCAAGGATGAACCCCAGTCCAGCTCACTCTCTCCCCCCCTCACCTGCCCCCTCCTCCTCCTCCGACTCCTCTATCAGCAACGGAGACCCGCCCCCCTCCCTCTGGCCCCCCAGCCCCACCCCCCCACCTTCTCCCATGACCGGTCCCCCTCCCCCCACCTCCCCACCCCCACCAACTTGCAAGCCTGGCACCCCCCTGTCACCTCCTTCCCCCCCAAGCCCGCCACCTTCCTGCAACCCAGGCTCCTGCCCCCCCTGCCCCCCTGCCAGAACCTCCAACCGGTACAAAAGGGGGTGGTGATGGACAGAGCATCTGAGTCAATGAAACACTCACACCCAGTCAAAAGATCTGGGTTTAATCCATCACCGTTCTTTAGCCCACTCTGCCATCCCAGTTCAGACATGGCTATATGCAAATCAGTCTGACACTGTGCCTCATGGGAACAGTCCAGCCCGAACTGCCAAGCCATGCCTTCCCTGGACCGGAAACAAGCTTCTGAGGACCGGTTTCTGGCATTCCAGCCCTCTTCAGCCCGGCTTGCTTGAATCCAGTGGCAAAGTGAGCAAGGGACTCACGTCAGAGCATACCCTGCCACACTTATGGCGGCCAAAAGCGGTACAAAAGGGGGTGGTGATGGACAGAGCATCTGAATCAATCAAACACTCACACCCAGTCAAAAGATCTGGGTTTAATCCATCACCGTTCTTTAACCCACTCTGCCACCCCAGTTCAGACATGGCTATATGCAAATCAGTCTGACACTGTGCCTCATGGGAACAGTCCAGCACGAACTGCCAAGCCATGCCTTCCCTGGACCGGAAACAAGCTTCCGAGGACCGGTTTCTGGCATTCCAGCCCTCTTCAGCCCGGCTTGCTTGAATCCAGTGACAAAGTGAGCAAGGGACTCACGTCTGAGCATACCCTACCACACTTATGGCGGCCAAAAGCGGTACAAAAGGGGGTGGTGATGGTCAGAGCATCTCAATCAATCAAACACTCACACCCAGTCAAAAGATCTGGGTTTAATCCATCTCCGTTCTTTAGCCCACTCTGCCACCCCAGTTCAGACATGGCTATATGCAAATCAGTCTGACACTGTGCCTCATGGGAACAGTCCAGCCCGAACTGCCAAGCCACCTCCAACCGGGAACTCCTCCGCTTGCCCTTAGCACCCCTCCCGCCCCCCCCCGCTGGCCGCTCCTCGCACTCCCCCCGTGCCCCCTCCCGCTCCCCGCCTGCCTCCACACTGCAGCCCGCCCCCCCACACTCCCTGGCCCCCTCCACAAACGTCAAAGGCGCCTTCCACGCCCCTCCTCTCTTCTTCCCTGGCCCCTTCCTGCTTCGTGGTGCCCCAGCCGCCCGCCGACCTACTCTGCGCATCACTCTGCCTCCCCGCCCCTCCCCCTCCTCCCTCCGCGCCCGCAATCTCGGCGGCTCACAAGCCGCAACCGCGGCGCCATCAGCAGCGCGTTGCGGTGGCCTTACCCGTATATCGCCTCTCAGCAGGTCCATCCTGCCCGCGTCACCCAGGAGGCGCAGCGCCTCCCGCACTCGAGGGTCTGGCAGCGCTGCCTCCGCCATGCCAGGTAAACGCCGCTCCCGCCGCCTCGTACACCACCGCCGCTGCAGCTCGCCTCCAAACTTCCCACCTCAAGCCTACCACCGGTCACCACGAAAACCCCTCCGCTACCCCAAGCCTATAACCTTACACTGCCAACCAGCTCAGCGACCACTAACAAAACTTCCACAAAAACTTCCCTGCCTACAACTCGACTGCTGGGTCACTGTCCCTAAAATGGTGGACAGTGACCCAACATGGCCGGTCTTATACAAACCATCCTAAAAGGAGCCCAAACCTACCACCAGCCCAACACTAGCCCAAAGAAGCCCAAATCCTCCCAGGCAGCCCAACCAGCCCAAAACTCCTTCCTGTCCCCTGCCTATCTCGGCACCCCCCCTCTTCCTCCCGGGGCCCCAAAATTCCCCGGGGGGGCAAGCCTCCCTCCGGTCGGCCGCCCCCCGCAAAGCCCCATTTTGTTAGCTATGCTTTTTTGTCAAAAATATCCAAACAGTAGCAAAAGGAATGAAAGAAAATCCAGGAACAAAGGACAGGGTGCAGTACCACAGGTACTAGATGCCCCTCTAGAGTTCTAAAGGGACCTCTAATAGCCACATAAGGTACAGCACCCTTAATGATTGACGCTGATTATTGGAGCTGGCTCGTATTGCCTTCCAACTAGCACCACTATGATGGGAGGGCAGGGTGCGAGAAAAAGAAAAGAAAGAAAAAACACACACAGATAGGTGGAAAAGCGACTGACTGCCTCTTTAGGTACAATTATGAAATGTACCACTATAACATCACAACTGATACGAGGGACTAATGCAAGCATGATGCAAACGGTCACTTCAGCAACGCTCCAGCCCTGACTGTATTACATAACAGATGACCTTTCCTTATGACATGAGACTGTTACTTCACAGCAAACATGAAGTGGTAAACACATAACAGATGTTACAGAACCAATGGCACCAGGGGTCACCGGGTGTCAACAAATAACAAGAGCACTGCGCTCGTATCATGTGGTAAATTGGACAGAGAGGCGAAGGCATTCGCATTCACACATACACACATAGAAACACACCTGCACATCTCTGTTTGCGTGGAGGTGCAGCATAGTGCTTATTCCTGTGGCCACAGCAAAGTTCTGTAGCTCTGTGTGCCAACCTGCGAGGTCCCAGATTCCATGGTAGGGTGTGCAGTTAAATACACAAGACCTTCAAATTCCCGCATACAAAGACTGGTGTGTTCATTAGACATGGGGAAGTCTGTGGCAGCACAAGGCTGGGAGTAGCTGACTGGAAAGCTTGAAATAACAATCCGGCACTATGGATGCAGGTTGAGCAGCCCAAGGGAGCAAGCAAACCATGATGCCACCGTGACCCGTTGTCTCCGCCTTTACCCGTGTGTAGCCACTGATGGACGGCGTCATGTCAGGAGGAAAGTGGAGGAACAGGAGAGAAGGGAGCAGCGATTGGATGTGGCCTGTGGCTGTTGACCTTGAATCTGGGGAACTGGCATCGGCCCTGGCTGTAAAATGAATGTGTCCATCTGTAATGCAACCGGTGGTAATGAAAAGCGCTCTTATACTTTCTGGTCCAGTTCACACAACATTACACTGCAAAACACACCTTTCCACTCTGCCCTGTTGGTGCAACCACTCAGGTAGGCAACGGGCTGGAAGTGGTGTTGGGAGGAGGGAGGCACCCCAACAGGGAGATGAAATGAATCGGTGGGCGCAGCAAGACCCGAAGCTCTGGCTGCGAATACAACAACATTAATAAAAACCAGCCAGCGTGGTGCGGGTTGCCATTGCTCTCTGCACTGTCGGAGCAACCACTTAGAACCGAGGCAAGAAATGGGCTGGAGGTGGTGGTGGGAGGGCATCTCAATGGGAGAGATGAAAATGAATTGGGGGTGTGGCGTGTGCAAAAGAAAGGAAACCAGCCATCAGCTGAGCGCCAGCCGATGCAAGCAAAAAAAGAGTGCTTCACAAAGAGTAATAAAACATGAAGAGTAAGAGCACAAGAAACAGGGGCAGTCTTCTTGGGAGCTAACAACAGTACAAAAGGAGGGTCTGCTAAGCAAATGAACCAACGAAAAACAGGCATTTAAAAAGAACAGTCAAAGAAGCCAAGTAAAAAGATGGACAGTGCCTAAAGCCCATATTCCAGATATAGCATGTCTAGAAGAAATAGCGCATGCGCTGCCTAGGAGAGACCTAAAAATGGAGAGAAAAAGAAGCAGACATGCATTCAGCTTCCAAGTGATATTTGTCATCAATCACAACAAAGGAGAGATGGAACCACATAGAGCTCAATACCAGAGTCCTAGAGATAGTGTCTCGGAAACCCTCAACCACACATTCATAGTCTGCGGTGTATATAATCTCTGCTTAGTGTGGTTCCGTAGATAGTACTATCATAGGGTCTGTCACTTAATTTTCCCGTTTTCCAAGTGACTTCATAACCTCCAACAGAAGGGAGACTGGATGTCGACAGTGGTTGGTTAATTAAAATTACATCCAATCCTGAAGGTAAATCTTTTTTGAGGGAGAACATTAGAATAAGGATACAATTAAAAACAAATCTGGGGTAGAGTGAAAAATATCTTGTGCTGAGCTACCGCCGACGCTGAGCGTCTGCCTGCCTTGAAGCACTTCTTCTAAGATAATCTTCCGACCCGGATTTGGATTTCTTCCGTCCTCGCGTTCAATCAATTTCCCTGTTTGCCACTCCAGGCATATCGATTCCTTTCTCATGTTGACAATGATTGATTAGCAACTTCATTCCTTTGGTATTTGCCAAGTTACCTATGATTCCAATAGCTTATTGTGGTCCCTCAGAGAGACAATCTAGGTGACATACCATTTGGCACCCTTACTTATTGGGTCACCTTCTACCTGTCTGTGAGGTCTCACGGCACTTCCTGGACTCATATGCCCATTTACTTACAGACGATGCACTGCAGTTACAAGTGATTTGTAATTTACTTGTCCTGAAGATGACCTGAAATCACACAGGTTGAAACATTGTCGACAAAACTCAGTGTGCTTGCAGCCTCAGACACATAACAGGTCTTTGTAAATTCGTCTACCCAGTTTTTCATGTTGTGTAACGCCTTCTCGCTAGTTACTTTCACTGTCATGTGACTCACATGCGCTGTTCCCTATTGCACTTTTTAGCTGATTACATTTAATTATGTAATATTGATATTGCTGTGCCCTTTATTATTAAATACAGACTGCTATAGTCAACTTAGGTGTTCCTCTTATGTCTCTTCGTTCGCTTGTAATGAACTTTTCTGAATATTTGCTGTTGAGACATTGTTGTAGGTTATCATATTCACCCAGGTCTCAACTGGGTTTACAGGCTTCTCCTGTTGTGCTTATTGTGGAGAGGTGTCTTAAAAAATCTGCCTGTCATATTATTTTTGTTGCACCATTTCAGTTCCATGCTGATTTTTTTTTTTTAAAAACACTAGATCCTAACAGTCCCCCTTTATGAAAGATCATTGTTTAAGCATTCCTGGGTTTGTGTTTGGGATAAAAAAAAATGCATGATGTTCTCTGCCCAACAGTGTCATTACCACAATCCCTGTCAGAAAAATTACTTCTGATATATGGAAATTTCTTTCTGTAAATCCTGTACCAACATGCTCTCTTTGCTTCCAATTCCACCATCAAAGTACTTTTTTATTTACTAAAAAGGTAAAAGCAGTGCTCTAGGTGATCTTGAACACCAACCAATAGCAGATTTGCAAAGGCTTGTACATCCAATTGATGGAATGAGTTTCCCTTCATCAGTCAGTCGTCCAAATATGGGTACACTCAGGTGGTAACTTAAGTGAGCCGGTACAACTGTCAATGTCTTGGTAAATACCCCTGGGGCATACTTTATGCAAAAAAGTAAAATAATGAATTGATAAAACACCTCCACCATCACAAACCTGATATATAAGCCATGCATTGGATGCACTGAAATACGAAAGTAGGCATCCTTGAGATCGATGGCTGCCAAATATCAGCTTTTGGTCAGCAATGCAATGCAGCACTCTGCACCACTGCAATCTGCATGACTGCACTCTACTTCACTCTGCATCACTCCACTCTGCCACTGCACACTATGCCATTTCACTCTATGCCGCTCTACTCTGCACCATTCTACTCTGTGCCAATGCACTCTACGCCACTCTACTCTACTGCACACCACTCCAGAGAAGGCCACTCCACTCTACTATGCACAACTCCACTCTACGCCACTCTGCAACACTGCACTCCCTGTCTCTGTACCACTCCACTGTATGCACTTGCTCTCTACACCAATCCACTGTATGCCACTCTAATCTACTCTGCATTACTAAACTCTATGCCATTACACTCTATCCCACTATACCCTATGCCACTGCACTCTACTCTGCACCACTCACTCTACGCCCCTACTCTCTACTCTGAAACAATCTACTCTACGCCACTCTACTCCAGTCTGCGCTTCTCCACTTTATGCCACTTCACTCTATGTAACTCTACTGTAAACAACTGCACTCAACCCCCAGCACTCTACTATGCATCGCTCTAACCTATGCCACTGCATTGTACACCAGTGAATACTGTGCTGCTGCACTCTACACCATTATACTCTGCAATACTTTACGCCAGTGCACTTTACTCCAGTCCACGCTACTCTACTCCACTCCACGATTCACCAATCTAATCAACTGCACTCTATGCCACTGCACCACTGTACTCAACGCCACTCTACTCTATGCCTCTCCACTCTACTGAACTCTGCAGCACTCAACTCTATGCCACTTCACTCTACGGCACTATAACTCTATTCTGCTCCACTCTATACCACTCTACTCTGCAACACTAAACACCACTGCACTCTATGCTACTCTAATCTACACTACAACACTGCACTCTACGCCGCTGTACTTTATGCCACTCTAGTCTACTCTGCACCACTCCACTCTACCCACCTGCACTCTACTTTACAACACTAATCTACACCACTGCATTCTCGGATGCTGCATTGTACACCACTGAATTCTTTGCTGCTGCACTCTATGCCACTGAACTCTACGCCACTATACTCTGCCACACCCTGCACCAATACACTTTACACCACTCCATGTACAGGAGTGACATACAGTGGAGTCGCATAGTGTGACATACAGTGGAGTGGCATAGAGTAGGGTGGACTGGTGTAGAGTGCACTGGCATAGAGTGTTGCAGAGTGCAGTGGTGTAGAGTGCAGGGGCATAAAGTAGGCTGGACTACATTTTGCCCTTATATATATGCAGTGTTCATGCATACATTGACAGGCCATTCGGTGCTACCTAGTTTTCGAACTCCCAGAGGAAGGGGGTTGGAGGAGGAGGGAGGGGAAATCGATTGGGCACGACAGGCCCATACTTTTGTCATTTTGAAAGAAAACCGTGATGGGACATTGCATCCCCATACCTATGTAATTTAAAGAGAAACTTTGCCTCTTTCTGTGAAAAGCTAACTGTCCTGGGGTGGTTAATTCCAAGAGCTGAAATGCTTCAGCAGCTGAGAGAGGTAGTGAGTTTCCTGCGCTGTGAAACCTAAAGCGAGCAGTTCGCTTTTGTCAGTGGTGACGTTCCTCTGTGCCGAATGGCTGCTGTGCACGAGTTATCCAATCCAAAAGCCCCATTTGAAATGGGTGAAGAAATAGAGGAAGCAAACATACTTTCAACGTGGGACAGTGGAAAACAATGAAAGGGGAGATTTTAAGGTGGAGGGCGAGCCCTGCGTAGCACCCTGAGATGGTGTCCCCACAGATTGAAGAACTCTGGTGTAGAGGCAGATTAATATATTCACAAAAAGAGGACTTCCCCTAAGTCTACAATACAAGAACCATCAAGAGAAGGTATCCAAGTCTTTTAAAACAGCCAAAGTACAGGGAACACAGGTTCTCGCTATACGCGGATGACGTGCTCCTTTTCCTATCCAACCCGCTGTCATCTCTCCTCCCCCGGTGGAGGAGATAGCTACCTTTAGCGCTGCATCGGGGTTCAAAATTAACTTGAAGAAGTCCCAGGCATTGAGTCTCACGATCCTGGCGGCGGACAGCCTCCAACTGTCGCAACTCTTACCATTCTCTTGGGCGGTCAGTGACATTACGTATTTGGGGCTCCGGGTCTTTTCGACAAAGATGGCCCAGGTGAACTACTCAGAAGCGCTGGCTAAGGCCCGTAAAGACCTAAACAACTGGAAGTAACATGCTCTTTCATGGCTGGGCAAGATAGCCGCAGTTAAAATGACAATCTTACCACGTCTGCTTTTCATAATGCAGATGCTTCCCTTATGTCAGCCACCCACAATATTGGTCTAAATGCAACAACTATTTAAAGGCTTCATTTGGGGAGGGAAGAAGCCGCGTATCTGCAACTGGAGGTCAGAGGTCTTGGGGTCTCGCACCTGGGCCAGTACTATGAAGCGGCGCAGCTGCGCTTGATGGTGGAATGGTACCAACTAGAGTCCAAAAAGCACTGGTGCTTTATGGACCGGGGCGTACCGGTGATCCACATCTGGAAAGTTCCCTGGCTCCCACTGCGACACCACCCACTGGGTGCATACCCCCCTCCCGTCTTGCGCGCTACCATGAAGGATTTGGATAAAGTACAGGAGAGATGTCATCTCTCTACAACTATTTCATCCTTGAACCCCTTCATTGGGAACCCGGACTTTCCCCGGCTCTCACCGAGACAGCCTACTTAAAATGGCAGGAGGCCAACTGTAAACATATTGGCGACCTTTTTGATGTACAGGGCATTATGGACTTCCCGCAGTTGGTAGCCCACTACGGGATTCCCAAAGAGGCGTACTGGCAGTACTTAGCGCTTAGCCACTGGGTCACGCAGCCTCAGATCCGTCCGCATGCAGGCCGTCTCCTTACGAAATTTGAGATCTGGTATATCACCCGCAACTCAAACAAGCGCTCATGTCGGACATTTATAATTTTCTCAAGGCTAAGAATCACTCTAAGTCCCCAGCACAGCATAGATGGGAATCGGAGCTTGATAGGGAATTCTCCCCAAAAGAATGGTCGGACATTATATACAAAGCCCGAGCATCATCATGCAGCACTTCAGGGAAAGAAATGCTCCTCAAAATCGCAAACTACTGGTACTATACCCCGTTACGGGTTGTTAAGTGGAGGCCTCACAGCAACCATCTTTGTTGGCTCAATTAGGTCAGGTGGGCACCTTGTCGCACATCCTCTGGCACTGCCCCAAGATACAGTCATTCTGGGATTCCGTATTGCCTCTAGTTGGCTATATATACCAAACAGAACTCCTTAGATTCCCCAGCTATATTTTGTTGGAACTTCCAAACCCCCTTACATACACTCTCCTCTCCTGTAGAGGTAGGGTGATCACTTTGGCACTGGGAGCAGCCAAGCAAGTCCTTCTGGTGAAGTGGGGCACGGGTGTTATCCCAACCAAGCTAGACTGAATATACAGACGGTGGGAGGTGATCTGGATGGAACGGATCATTGCTGGGATTCACCTTACTTTCCCTACGTTTGACAAAATCTGGGGGTCCACTGTGGCGTACTCTCCTCCGAGTTTGTTGAGCTTACATGCCCTCAATATCTTACGGACTTGCGGTTTCCCACATCCCCCTTGCGAACCCACCCTCTTCCCCGAAGGGAACTCAGCTCTGACTTCCTACCAGGCCTTACCTTGAGTAGTAGGTGGATTTCTGTCTCTCTGTTCCCCAACTGAATTCACGCTACTCTTTGCTTTACTCCGCTCTTCTTAGACTCTTTCCTTGTCTCTTTCTTTTGTTTAGCTCTGTGTTTGATTCAATGAAACTTGAAGTTCCCCACCGGCCTGTGGTTGTAGGTAGGAGTATTGTTATCGTTTACAACAAAAATCAATAAAACGATTTAAACCATAAAACAGCCAAAGTCAATATCTTTAAGGTAGAACAAAGGTTCGCATAAAACAAACACTAGACTAAAAAAAAACATCCCTCAAGGAGGTTGTCAACAGATCCCATCCTACTGAGTCTAAAGAAAAGGCCACTGGAAGGATTTCCTATAAGACAAATACTCAACTTTAGAGAACAATTGATCTCTAAATGGGAAAGAGGGGGATTTGGCCTAGAAAGAACAGCATCAGGAGAAGAAAACATCTTTAAATGTCAGAAACAGAAAATAGAGAGAGGGAACTCTTTAAAAGGGAAAACTGCATTAGGCCAGGAGGCCATTACTGCACATCAAACACCAAAGCAGTAAGGCATAACAAAACCAAGAAAAGTGTCAGAGCACATGGAACAAAGAAAAAAAGAAGTAGACATAAAGGTGCACCAGAACATATTCAAAAGAGAGAAGACCCAGATAGAGCGAGACAGCACGATAGTAGCCATACATTGAGGTAGGGAAGATCATTTACTGTTTGCAGGAAGAAGAGGAAGGAATATGGGAGTATGCTGATGCCAACTGCCCTCAACAGGAGGTTGACCTGTCCACTTCAAGAGCAACCCTTTTTGATATTTCATGTATCATGAGGTAGTCAAAAGAACAGCTGATTCATTTGGAGTCCAAATGGAGATAGCACATGAGTCATCCTGTTCCCTGCTGGAAAAACTAAGCTTGCTGCACAAGAGAAATGAATGCCTCCCTATGCTACCGAGCATTCTGAAGCCAAGTAGAGAGGTTTTCAGAGTCTGCTAAGTCAAAGGCTGTTACTCCAAGCATAGGAAAGAAACTTTTGGCATTCCCATAGTACATAAACACTTGCTAAAAATATCTGCAGCAATGAACAAGCATTGACAAAGTCAATATGTCTTGCCTATGCAAGAGATTTTGGCTTAGGCAATGGGTTTTAGCCATGTTTTACAACAGCATGGCTGCTGTTCATCATGGCTAAAAGTGAGTGGCGTAGAGGAAAGTGGTTTGGAGTGTCATAGAGTGGAATTGCCAAAAGTGTAGTAGAATGCAGAGTCATAGTGTGTCAAGTGGGGGGACTAATTGGCATAAGCAATGCACATTGGTGTCGCACGACATCACGGGAAGGGATGTCGCCACCCTGTGAGTTCCTTCTTTTTAAAGGGTATGTGCTAGGATTTCATTCCTTGCTTCCTATGGCCACCTCCTTTCACAGTTAACCATGTTTTACCAAGACAAAAACTTCACTTGTATTGGCAGTGCACACCAATGTGAGGAGGAACAACAACAAGTCTAGGACTGAGTGGCTCACTTCCATTCAAAGTGTTTATAAAGATGTTGGTTGGTATTTGCCTGACTTGAGGGTAATTACTTAGGAGGTGACTGGGCTGCTCCAGATAAAACTGTCCCCATATGGCTCAACTGCATAAGTAAAATCCTTTAACACCTAAACATTATAGAACATACACAAGTCTAACAACGTCATAATGGCATGAATCCTTTTTGCTTCTTTTCTTTCACAAGTAGATTTTCACCTTGATATAATCACATCATTGACTTTACCCTTTAGCTTTGCTTGGTTTGCACAACTGACCTCAAATGCAAGGCCACTAGGTCAGTATTATCTACTTGTGGAGGACAGAATTTGCAGCTGTATAAGTTCGTAAACTTTCCATTGAACAGTGCTCTAGTGATGGACATCATAAGAAACATAGGTATTGTTGGAAAGTGTGTGTCTGATAAACTGTAGGCGTACTAAACATATGAGACACAGGAGATGTGAAAAAGAAATAGAGGCTGCATGAAAGAGAGAAGGCAGAGTTTGAGGGTGTGTATGACCTCAGAGTGAGGAGATTGTATGAGAAGTATTTATGAGGGGTAAACTGTAATGAATAAATGAGAATGATTTTGTTTGGAATGTGGAAGACATATCAAGGAGATTTCAAGCAAGGGGTTATGACCAGATGGTCATAGATAAAGCAAGGAAGAGAGTACATGGACCGAAACGGGCACAAACATTGGTGTCTAAGGAAACAGATACTAAGAGTAAGGATGGGAATAAGATCAGATTAATCACACATTATAGTACTGAGAGCCACAAATGATATTCCATTTTGAATAAACATTGGCACTTGTTGACAACTGACAAGGATATATTGCCCTTTATTAGTGAACGACCTGGCATGATATTTAGGAAGGGAAGAACATTGGCTAATACTGTCAGTCCTAGTTATCAAATAAGGGGGAAGGTACTTGGTTGAGTAACAAAGTGAAAGGCTTTTACAAATGTGGCCGCTGTAGCTCCTGTAGATGGGCTAACAATAGAGTTAGGACATTTAGGGCCAGATGTAGGAGCCAAAATACCGGTCGGTAACGGCTGATTTCGGCCGTTACCGACCGGTATTTAGAAATTGGCATGTAGGGGCCTTTATTTTACAGAATCGGTAAATTTACCGATTCGGTAAATTTACCGATTCTGTAAAATACCGAATCGGTAATTTTACCGATTCGGTAAATCCAAATGTAGGTGGGACTCTTCTGAGTCCCAAAGGCCTTTCAGATTCGGTATTTAACCACCCAATTCAATTGGGTGGTAAAATACCGAATCCATGTGTGCATGCACACCTATGCCATGTGACAAACAGACATGCCCTTAGGGCATGTCTGTGTGCCACATGGCACACATGCCTGTATTTGGGGTGCTAGAGGGTGTGAAAGTGACACCCCCTGCACCCTGGCAGGAATCGGTATTTACCGATTCGGTAATTACCGAATCGGTATTTCCCATTGATTCCTATGGGCTTCACAGCCCATAGCAATCAATAGGAAATACCGATTCGGTATTTACCGAATCGGTAAATACCGAATATTAACGATTCGGTATTTCAATTTCTAGAAATACCTACATCTCCCCCCTTCATATTTACCGATTCATAAATACCGAATTGGTAACATTCGGTATTTATGAATCGGTAAATACTAATTACCTACATCTAGCCCTTAGTTACAACGACACGGGAACATATGAGATTGATGTTTTTATTAACTGTGATCCACTTATGTGGTATATGTGATAGTTTGTTCTTGTGGCCAGATATATGTGGACAGCACAATCAGGAGATTATGGGACAGAATGATGGAGCATTTTAGAGCATGGAAGAATGGGGATACTAGATACCCTATTGCAGCACCTGCGGTTCAGAACCATGATGACAAAAAAGGGCACACATTTCAGTTTCATGGTATTGATCATATTAGCCAGGACCCGAGAGGGGGCAATAGACAATTGAAACTTAGGCGGAGAGAGGTTATTTGGTTAATGAAGTTGAGAGCAGTGGAATGTGGTATGAACATTGATAATAAATTTCAGTGCTTCCTAGGACAAAAATGAGCGGGACAAGTCTCTCACCTTTTGTGCCTTGTTTTTCGTAGAACTAGCGACACCAGAACTGGTGTTTGTCATTACAACGAAGTCATCATATTTAATTATGTGATATATACTGTATTATTAGATTACTGTACCAGGACCTGACCAGGACAAAAATGTGTGTTATTATGTGTTATGCTAATGATATTATGCGAGAAGAGATACTGATGTTGACAACCCTTCTTTGTATACATGCTAAGTAAGGTTTAATTCAATACATGATGCCTTCATATTCCGAAGATAACTTCAAGGATGAAATGTTAAGTGTATGACTTGTTAAACTGTGACATTTGCTAACCCACCTCTATTATTTATTTACCTTCTCACCTTCTCACCTCACTACCGACTTTATTAGATTGTGAGTAAGGTACATATGGTGATACTTATTGATTCATAACAGCCATCCCATGGAAGTAGAATAGGGATCAGAATATGAGGACCTTATTACATATAGGGGAACGTTATCGTATTGATGTTGTAGGATGTTGAGTTTTTCGTAACTTGGCCAGTTACATGACCTTCCTTAATGAATGAGGATCGAATAATTATACGGGACAGATTTGTTGCAGATATGTGATTTTGGATCGTGACTCAGGAATCCAAGATCGCTATTCTGATTATTTTGTATATTTTTTAGGATAATTGAATATTGTCATGTCATCTATACTCCAATGGCAATATTGTGCTGATAATATTTACTACTGATGCGAGCTGGATTCGCTATCTGAAGCGCCTTTTATATAAGTACGTATAGTTACGATGTTAGCAATAACTTTTAATGGAGATACGTAGGTATTACCAGTAACAATGATGAGGAAACGTATGTACGAGTTTACGAGATTTGGAATTATGTATAACTTTGATCGTATTAATTTCAACAACACGAGAAGTTCACTGTGTATAATTTTTCTAGGATTTCTATTATTGAGACGAGGCTAATGAGCTATTGGTGATTGGGATCGATGTTATTTTGTCCCTTGTAGACATTTAGCAAAGGCGCCCACAGTGTCAGTTAATGTAATTAGGGGTATGCTGGCGTATCTCGCTCGGATTATTCATTTATCCTTTAGTTTTATAACTGGAGATGTGGGGCTTATAATGCCCGCGTTAACTTAGAAGTACGATGACCTTCTCGTATATGTTAGGTACGCATGGTAGTATAATTTTGGCTTTGACAATTTACTTTTACGAGCACCCTCCAAGATGGCGCCCACGATTCTGGTGTATATTAAGGAACACCAAGATGGCGCTGGCGTAGTACGCCGGCTACCGATAAGGAGAGACTTGTGTAGAGATGCACATGATTAAGACTTGGGTAAGTCTTATGTCCGCCATACATTGTTCATTTATAATGACTAGGACGGAACTTGTAAATATGCACATTTTAGTAAACGTATTTTAAGTGCTGTATCATTGACTTGTAAGCACTACGTAATAATAGAGGCTCACAAGTACACTGTGTGGGTTTGGAGGTAGCGGACATGTATATTGGTTATTTACTTGCAAGCACGATGTAATAATAGAGGCTAACAAGTACAATGTGTGGGTTTGGAGGTAGCGGACATGTTGATTGACTCAGGTGTCGATAGATTTATTTAATTTGAATTAATTTGAGAGTGTGCCCTTACGCTTAAGTAGCAGGGATTTTACTGATTCAAGTTTGGTTCTTTATTACTTTAGAGACTAGCGATCGCAGAGGATTGGTAGAATATTAACTGTTGATTTGAAACCATGGGGTGAGTAGTAATGGCCTTGGACTGCCTAGTTCACGCACTGTGACTCCGTTAGTGTTATGAGTGCAAACATTGTTCTTTTATTGGAATTATAGGAACGAATGACATATAGAGGATGTAAGGAGGATTGATGATCACGAATTTACGGCGTTGGATAACGTATATACGGTACATATTTCGTTTCTGTGTTATTAATACTCTGACGGAGGTAGATATTATATATGTGTGCTGGGGGTTACACATCCTCTGAGTAATATTGGATTATTAATATTATCGGACATTGACTGGTGGAACTTTTTGTGGACGAGCAGAGGATTTTCTGTTGTGATTTTGTAGGACAAGTGATTACCTTACTATATTTTTATTTTCACTTTTTTCTGCCTTATTAATTACTCTTGCGATAAGAGTGGTGGAGGCTCTTTTCTATATAATGTTTACACACTTGGGTGACTATTGGAATTGGTTCTATGGCCTTTTCTTTTATTGCACGGGATTCTAGTATTATGTATGAAACATGGATGATCCATATATTATTAATCTGTACATTTCTGATAGAGAAACCCTCATGTAATGAGCATAGTATTTATTTATATATTATTGGTTTGGGTTGCAGCCGAGACGAAGTTATTTGTGCCTTACATAGCACGACGAACCACGTGTTGGCTGCGGTTTTGGATGAGAACATTGGAAGAATAAAGTCTAACTGGGATACAAGGACTTTGTTGATTGGATCAATATAAGGACTGGAATATAATTGTCTTCCTGCAATTTCGAAAACTTGAATGACCACTTTGATTTGATGAGAATATGTTTGTAAATCTGATTTAGAGTGCTCAGGGAGAACTCTTTGATATTTATGAGGGGTACTTGGATTTAAGAGAATGTGGGATGTGTGGGAGAGGGGAAGTTTCAGTAAGAGAGACAGGTGGGAGAAAGACATTGCAAGACTGAGTGAGATGGGCAGCAAATCAGAGAACCTGTGGTGATAAAATCTTAAAAGAGAGTGAAAAGGAGAAATAGAAGATGTGGAAAATACATTTTAAAAATGTTTTGAGAAAGGTCTGAAGGTGACGAGAGTGAAGATGAGTGAGGCAAGTGTATGCAGCAAAGTGGAGGAAGGAAGATCACGGGTGTCAGAAAATGTAGAAAGATGGAGGGTTTGAGGAGAAAGAATAGATAGAAGGCTAAGTCAAGAATATGTGAGACAGAAAAGGGGTATGAGGAGGGTGAGCGTGTGGTATGCCTGTGTAAGGAGAAGGGTGAATCGATGTTGTTGGAGAAGGTGTGTGGAAGAAGAGCATAAGTGTGAGAAACAGGAGTGCACAGGGATATTTTCTGGGCAAATGGGGTAATAGGCGGGTGCCTAGAGGTCCTCCGTGAGGGAATATCCTATTACCAATGCAAATAGCAAGTGTAGCACCATTACTAGAGGTGATGGTACCTTCTTGGTGCACAGAATAAATCCCTGCCCTCGAAGCTGAAGAGGATGATATAAGTAAGAAGTAGGAGTATGCAAGAGAGGATGTGTTCGAGATGAAGAAGAGGGCGAAAAATGGTGAAAGTGTGGAAGGTGAGAGAGGGGGATGCAAGAAAGAAGATTGTGTGAAGAGGATGGTGAAAGAAGAGGGTGAAAATATAAATGAAGGTGAAAGAAGAAGAATAGAGGAATGACTGTGATGAGAAAAATAAAGACATGAGACAAGAAGGGGAAAATGGAGAAAGGACAGGAGGAAGGAGAGATAAAGACATAGATGTTGTTCTGAAATAGTCCTGTAAGGCACCGATCCCTTCCTCTAGACCTTTTCATACCCTGAGTATGGAATGTTTCTGTAAAGGTATGGAAAATACTCCATTCTCTCAAAGTTCATTGCAAAATGTGCATTTGTGTGCATCTCTATTACCAGAATAGTTGGGGCTCAGTACTATTGACTGATGTGCCACCATAGATTGGGGCTGAGGTACCTAGGCCAATCTGACTTTAAATTTGGTACTGGCATACTTTAGTCATTATACCTCTTTTCTAACCCACAAAATGAATTGCTACCCCTGTAGTCAGACACTCACTGCTTCAACCTGCACTCTAGTGGTGTTTTGAATACCACCAGTCTATGAGCTAAAGTTGGGGCTGCCTCTGGGCCTGATGTGCTGCTGAGCTGAAGAAAATGTTAAAACTCAGTGTGGGAGGCCAAGAGCTGCAGTACCAGCAACAGAAAGCATATGGAGAAAAAAGACATATGGGAGAGAGGCTAATGGAATGAACAGGTGGATTGCGGCGATGAAAGGAAAAAAGGAAGGAATTGTGGAAAAGAAAGAAAGTGGAAAAAGAAGGAAATAAAGGATGAAATTAAAAAGGAAGGGACAGAGGAAGCTATGGAGGAGAAAGGAAAGAAGGAAGGGTGGAAGGAATGGACGGTGGGGCGAGGAACTAAGGAAGGATGGAAAGGAATGGTTTTTGGAAAGTGAAAAAAAGAAGGGTGTAAGGAAGGTGTTAATATTTATAAATTCGATATTGATATACATCATGATATATGTATGTATAATAATGACCTCGCATCTTCATTGTTGAATTCACCCGATATGACATCACACTCAACCCTGAGTCAGAAATACGTGGTCAGGCAGGCCCTGCAACCTTGGCCTGAAGCAACTGATTGACAGATCACAGGTAGGGGGACATGTAACCTTTAGACAGGCACTCAATTAGGAAAACCCATATCGATCCCACAGATAGACAGCAACGCCACAATGGTCTCAAGAGATTGGCCCCAATAAAACACGGTGGCTGGAAGGGCGCACATTCCCAAAACAACATAAAGTAAGATGCCACACTATGTTAGGAACACTCAGCCAATTAGAAAAACGCATGTACTCTGCACACAGTGATCACCCGCTCCCCATGCCGGACATCTAGACAGGTATCCACTGGCCCCACATTGTGTCTACGCAAGGTCGAAACCCACCTGTGCTTTGTTTCAAACAACCAGATTTATGGCCCAGTGACTAGACCCAGATTTCTGTCCCCAAAGGAATGTACAAATTGTTTTTATGATGCCTCATATAATGTATATAATGACAGCCGAAACCAATGTGATCTCATTCTCTTGCTATGTTGCTCCTGTTCTGCTAGTTATGGAATCTTATACTACTACTCTTGCTGCTGACACCTTCTGCGTACCATTGTTTGGTTATAGAAGCTTGCACTGCTGCATGCCATGCAGTTTCTATATTGTGAGTTAATGAAGCTTGATGTAAACCTTTCCTTTACATGAGGGCAACGTGATTGCCATTTTGAATGCGTGTTTTAATGCATGATGCAAAGGCGGAACACTCACAAAATATGAACGAAGTTTCCCTTTGGTGTTGCATATCAAACAACAAAAACAGCTTTCAAAATGGAATTGAGCATTTTGTAAAATGTTTTGCCAAGGGGCTTCATACCATTTTTGACACCTTCAACCAGAATTTACTTTGTAGCCAGGATCACTTTACACAGCAACATTTTGAGACCATAGAGGCAGCTTTAAAATCCAAAATACAATCCACAGAATGCAACAGGTTGGTGTGTGAAAAGTCAAGAAAAGATTACTTGGAGCCACTTGGCCACAATATAGAAAGCAAAAAAAAATGGAATTGGTAAATGTGTGCTTTTTTTATTTTCATGCCTCTCCACTGTAATTTGTAAATTTAAGTACAGGAATTGCAAGGAAGTGCATGCAAGATCAATTTAACAATCTTGAGAATGGAAAGCTAATGTGGCCCTACCAGAAATCAAATGTTTAACTTGGAGATCATGAATTTCTTATCAGCCATCAGGACTTCAAACTATTAAATTGCATATCACAGCATATTTTATATGCCCATAAGATAAGACAGTAGGTAACGTCTAGGCATGCCATCACTATGATTCTGATCTCAGGGGAGCTTTCATGATGTCTCATGCAAAACATCCTGAGAACATGCAAGTAATATTTCTTAAACATTTTCCCTTCATTGCAAGAGAAACAGTTACTTGATAGCTAGACAGAGGACTCCTATTCAGGCAGCAGGAGCAGGACATCCAAGTAAGTGAATAAGAAAGTATTTATTTTGAAGGTTTTAAATAGCGCGAACATGACCCTTGTGCGTCTCAGAGCGCTTTACAAGTAAGGTAGTTGAACAAAAAGAACAATGTATTTCCAAAAGTGATGTCCTGCAAAACAGGTAATTGTGCTTAGAGTTCGATACACTGATCATGTGAATTTTGTCATGAGAAGAGATTTAACTTCTCTCTTGAACGAGGCAGTGGTGGTGTTTAGTCTGGTTTCTTGTGGTAGTGCATTCCAAATCCTTGGAGCAATTCCAGAGAAGGTGCGGTTTTAAGTTTTCTTTTTGGCACATCTTTGTGGCTTCAGAAGAAGGTTGGTGGCACTCCTGGATGATCTGTTGCCGCATGACAGCACCAGTTTTTGGGCCAGATACCTCGGGATGTTGTGATGTAGGGCTTTGTGGGTAATGCAGCTGATTTTTAGTTGGATTCTTGCTTCGAAAGGTAGCCAGTTGAGAGCTTCGAAGTCGGGGGAAATGTGGCATTCCTTGTGTAACCTGTGATGCGTCTGGCCGATGAGCTGATTGATGCTCTTACAGGGGCAGTTGTGGATTTGGGGAGACCACAGAGAGTTGCACTACCATATTCTAGTCTAGGGATTACTAGTGCTTGGACTGCCAGTTTGAAGTAATTTGCTGGAAGGAAGGGTTTTAATTCTGCATGTTTAGATTTTTGTCCGGAGTTACTCCCAGCGATTTTGCTGAATCGATTATAAGAGGTTGGCAGTTGAGCGCTGTTAGATGTTTAAACCATGCTTGTGTGATGGATGATCGGTTAGGTGGAGCGATTAGTAGGAATTCAGTCTTGAGGGTGTTTAGCTTGAGGTGGTTTTCGGTCAGCCAGGACTGAGTTTTTAGTAGCATTAGATTGAGAGATATGATGTCTTCCGGAGAGTTTATCTTGAAGTATAGTTGCATGTCGTCGGCGTACATGTGAAATTGTATATTTGATTAGCTTAGGATATCAGTGAGTGGCTCCATGAATAGGTAGAACAGTGTAGATGAGAGGGAAGAGCCCTGCGGTACTGCTACAGTGACTGGGATGGCCAGGGACAGGGATTGATTGATCTTGAAACTTTGGGATCTATTATGGAGGAAAGAGGTGAACCAATTAAGCACGGACCCTGATAAGCCCATTCTATATTTCAAGAGGTCTAGGAGATTCACATTTGACAGTGTCAAACAGGATTTGCAGGAAGGCTTTGTTCTGGTCTAGGATTTTTAGTGCCCCATCTACTATGTGGGTCATAGCCGATTCAGTACTATGCCCTGCACGGAAGCCCGCTTGGTATTCATTGAGCAGGTTGAAATTGGCGATGTGGTTTTCCAGCTGGATGAGTACATATTTTTCTAGGAGTTTAGCCAG
This sequence comes from Lissotriton helveticus, assembly GCF_964261635.1. Lineage (NCBI taxonomy): Eukaryota > Metazoa > Chordata > Amphibia > Caudata > Salamandridae > Lissotriton > Lissotriton helveticus. The sequence continues at coordinate 82,767,575 of NC_136062.1, forward strand.
AGTTGGAATGTTGGAAATTGAGCGCTAATTATTTAAGTCTGTGGGGTCAGCCGTCGTTTTTTTTAGGGTGGGAGATACTTGTCCTGATTTGAGAATTTCAGGAATGATTCCTTCGAGTAGAGAGGCATTGATAACCTTGTCCAAAGTGGCAGTAGCTGCGGTATGACGTCTTTTAGGTAGTTTGCGGCATGGGGGTCAGAGAAGTGGTTGGAGGGGTTCAAAGACAAAAGCACTTTTAGAGTTGCTTCTTCACTGTACGTTGTGAAGGATGACCATGAAGCATTATTTTGGGGGGCGAGCATAGAGGTGCAAGTGATTGGGGTTGTTAGAGCTGGAAATTACGTGTCCTTCTGAGTGTCAGTTTGAGCTACTATGGCATTAAGTAGGTCAGTTTTCAAGTGTTCCATCTTCATCGTGAAGGAGTCAATTTCGTCGCAACTGGATGGTGTGCATTGACCAGTTTGGATGGGGTGAGATAAGCCAATAGATTGAGTTTTGACTAGTTCAAATAGTTTTTTGGGTCTATTCTTGGCTTGGTCTAATTCATTTTTGAAGAAGTTTGCTTTTGAATGTCAGATCTTTCTATAGTAGGAGTTTCTGGTGGCTCTAAGCAGTATGAGGTGTTCAGGGGATGGCGATGACCTCCATCGCCGTTCATTTAGTCTTAGGGCTCCTCTGTCCTCATTGAGTCTACCGTCGTACTAGGGTTTAGAGTTTTTTGTGGAGAGCCTCTTCAATTGTAATGGAGCAGTTGTGTCTAGGATTGTGGTTATAGGGTTAAAGTAGTGGTTTGTCAAAGCATGAACATCAGATAGGTCTTCTGAGGTGAGCTGGAGGTTGACAGTGGTGGTTGTGGGTATTAAGTATGGGCGAATGCGGACCTGCGGTCCGCGAATTTGCAAAAAAATCCGCGAATTCGCGGATTTATTCGCAATTTGCACTGGAGTACTTTCTACTGGCTAATCCAGTAAGTGGTACCTCGTTGGGTAAATGTATAGTGCTTTTCCTACACTGCAGCTGCGTGAAGGGCCAGATGATTTGTCTCCACTGACCATGTGTGCTTTTTCAGCATGTCTCTTGCTTCTTTCTACACCTGTTGCTTTTTCAGCAATTCTCTTGCCTCTTTCTGCACTTCTCTTCTTACTTTCCGCACCACTGCTGCCTCTTTCTGTACCTCTCTAGCCTGTTTGTGCACCTCTCCTACCTCTTTCTGCACCCCTCTTGCCTCTTTTTGCACTTCTGTTGGTTCTTTCTGCACTCCTCTTGCTTCTTTCTGCACCTCACTTGCCTCTTTTTGCACTTCCATTGGTTCTTACTAAAACTCCGTTGCTTCTGTCGGCAATTCTCTTGCCTCTTTCTGCACCTCTGTTGCCTTTTTCTGCACTTCACTTGTTTCTTTCTGCACCTCTCTTTCCTCTTTCGGCACCTCTGTTGCTTCTTCCTGCACCCCTCCTACCTCTTTTTGCACCCCTCTTCCCTCTTTGTGTAACTCTTGTGCCTCTTTCTACACCTCTCTTCCCTCTTTCTGCACCCCTCGGGCCACCTTTTGCCCCCTGTTGCTTCTTTCTGCACTGCTCTTGGTTTTTTCTGCACTGCTCTAGCCTCTTCCTGCATCCCTATTGCCTCTTTGAGCAACTCTTTTGCTTCTTTCTGCACTTCTGTCTCCGGCCTCTTTCAGCACCGCTGTTGCTTCTTTCTGCACTTCTATTGCCTCTTTCTGCACCTCAATTGCCTCTATCAGCGCCTCTGTTTTTTGCTGCAGATCTCTTGCCTCTTTCTGCACCTCACTTGCCTCTTTCAGCGCCTGTTGCTTTTTTCTGCAGAACTCATGCCTCTTTCTGCACCCATTTTCTCTTTCTGTACCTCTCTTGCCTCTTTCTGTACCTTTGTTGCCTCTTTCTGCACTTCTCTTGCTCTTTCTGCACCGTTTATACCTCTTCCAGCACCTCTGTTGGTTCTTTCTGCACTGCTCTTGCTTCTTTCTGCCTCTCAGTTGCCTATTTCTGCACCTCTCTTTCCTCTTTCGGCACCTCTGTTGCTTCTTTCTGCACCCCCTCCTACCTCTTTTTGCACCCCTCTTTGTGTAACTCTTGTGCCTCTTTCTACACCTCTCTTCCCTCTTTCTGCACCCCTCGGGCCCCCTTTTGCACCTCTGTTGCTTCTTTCTGCACTGCTCTTGGTTTTTTCTGCACTGCTCTAGCCTCTTCCTGCATCCCTATTGCCTCTTTGAGCACCTCTTTTGCTTCTTTCTGCACTTCTGTTTCCGTCTCTTTCTGCACGTCTGTTGCTTCTTTCTGTACTTCTATTGCCTCTTTCTGCACCTCAATTGCCTCTATCAGCGCCTCTGTTTTTTCTGCAGTCTCTTGCCTCTTTCTGCACCTCACTTGCCTCTTTCAGCTCCTGTTGCTTTTTTCTGCAGAACTCATTCCTCTTTCTATACCCCTTTTCTCTTTCTGCACCTCTCTTGCCTCTTTCTGCACCTCAGTTGCCTATTTCTGCACCACTCTTGCCTCTTTCTGTATCTCTGTTGCTTCTTTCTGCACTTCTCGTGCCTCTTTCTGCAGTTTGTGCCTCTTTCAGCACATCTATTGCTTCTTGCTGCACTTCACTTCCTTCTTTCTGCACCTCTATTGCTTCTTTCTGCACTTCTCTTGGTTCTTTCTGCACTGCTCTTGCCTCTTTCTGCATCCATCTTGCCTCTTTGAGCACCGCTTTTGCATCTTTCTGTACTTCTCTGCTCTTTCTGCACCCCTCTTGTCTCTTTGTGCACCTGTTTTGCTTCTTTTCGCACTTCTACTGCCTCTTTATGCATCTCTCTTGCTTCTTTCTGCACCTCACTTGCCTCTTTCAGTGCCTCTGTTGCTTTTTTCTGCAGATCTCTTGCCTCTGTCTGCACCTCACTTGCCTTTCAGCACCTCTGTTGCTTTTTCTGCAAATCTCTTGCCTCTTTCTGCACCCCTCTTTTCTCTTTCTGCACCCCTTTTGCCTCTTTCTGTACCTCTCTTGCCTCTTTCCACACTTCTCTTGTTCTTTCCACACTTCTCTTGTTCTTTCTGCACCCTTTGTGTCTCTCTCAGCACGTCTGTTGCTTCTTTCAGCAATTCTCTTTCCTCTTTCTGCACTTCTCTGCCTTCTTGCTGCACCCCTCCCGCCTCTTTCTGTACCACTCTTGCCTCTTTCTGTACCTCTCTTGCCTCTTTCTGCACTTCATGTGCTTCATTTTGTACCTCTCTTGCCTCTTTCTGCACCTCCGAGTTAGAGGTAGTTTTAATCCCCCTGCTCTATTATGTACCAGGGCCTTACAGGGTAGGTCATGCCAATCACAGGGGTACCCCAACCCATAGTGTATGTAGGTTTTTTCACTATATTCTAAGTGTCTTTTAGCATAGCACTGGCTCTTGCTTCTTTCTACACCTCACTTGCCTCTTTCAGCACCTGTTTCTTTTTGTGCAGATCTCTTGCCTCTTTCTGCACCCCTCTTTTCTCTTTCTGCACCCCTCTTGCCTCTTTCTGTACCTCTCTTGTCTCTTTCCACACTTCTCTTGTTCTTTCTGCACCCTTTGTGTCTCTTTCTGCACCTCTGTTGGTTCTTTCTGCCCTTCTCTTGCTTCTTTCTACACGTCTGTTGCTTCTTTCAGCAATTCTCTTGCCTCTTTCTGCACTTCACTTCCTTCTTTCTGCACCCCTCCTGCCCCTTTCTGTACCCCTCCTGCCTCTTTCTGCACCTCTCTTGCCTCTTTCTGCACTTCACATGCTTCTTTTTGCACCTCTCTTGCCTCTTTCTGCACCTCTGAGTTAGAGGTAGTTTTAATCCCCGTGCTCTATTATGTACCAGGGCCTTACAGGGGAAGTCATGCCAATCACAGGGGTACCCCAACCCATAGTGTATGTAAGTGTTTTCAATATATTCTAAGTGTCTTTTAGCATAGCACTGGCTCTAGGCCTGGTTAGTCAGACTCAGTTACCACCAGTACCCGTCAGCAAAAAGTTGGGGGCACAGGATGACTTTGCAACAAAGCCTCTTTCTGCCCCTCTGTTGGTTCTGTCTGCATATCTCTTGCTTCTTCTGCACCTTTCTTTGTCTTTCTGGACTTATGTTGCCTCTTTCTGCATTTCTCTTGCTTCTTTCTGCGCCTTTCTTCCTCTTTTTGCATATGTCATAGCAATGTAGGCATAGTTTGAAATAAGCATTTAAAAAACCTCTGAAATTCACTGACAAAACCATAGGTTTCAGGGTCGGTATAGTTAGAAATTAGCATTTAAAAAACCTTTGTAATTCACTGACAAAACCATAGGTTTCAGGGTGGTTATAGTTAGAAATTAGCATTTAAAAAACCTTTGAAATTCACTGAAAAAAACCATCAGTTTCAGGGTGGTTATAGTTAGAAATTAGCATTTAAAAAACCTTTGAAATTCACTGAAAGAACCATAGGTTTCAGGGTCGTTATAGTTAGAAATTAGCATTTAAAAAACCTCTGCAATTTACTGGAATAACCATAGGTTTCATGGACGTTATAGTTAGTTGGACATGTCACTCGTACAAAAGAGAAATTCGGCCTTTATAGTTAGTTAAGCTAACTATAATTTGTGCCCCCGCCATGCACCACCGCACATATTACATCACTGATGACATGGTCAGTGACATCACTGATGACATCTCAAATGACATCACTGATGACATCATCCACAGAGTGCTTTACGTACACATAGGAGAGAAGAAGAATTGCATTACATAGCAGGACCTAAGAAAGCAAAAACATAATAATTAGGGCAAAAACTTAATAATTAGGTTATTGCTTGTCTTACATTCCAGGTATTAAAACTACCAAACTAAAAATATAAAACATATTACTTTGACCAATGTGAATATTATGCATAGAGGTGCTTTGCGCAGTTTGAGATGTAGTTACTCACACATGTACCACTGAGACATCCATTCACTCACCAACATACCCATACATACACTCACGCACCCATACAGCCCTGCACAGATACACTCTTGAACCCATACACCCAGTGAATCATCCACTCACAAATCTATGCAATCATATACCCCCCATCCACACAGACACTTAGGCACCCATATAGATACTCAGACAACCAATCAATAACCCATATAGACAATCATGTAGCTACTTACCAACCCAGGCAGCCGCTTACACACCAACTGATGGACTGATACAGCCATTCACACAGATTAGTCCCTGTTAGACCTGGTATCATTGGCTTGAGTCCCCCTTCCATTTTTTACAGATTGCCTCCTTTGTTTTTGCAAGTGCTCCCTATGTTAAATTGATGTATTGACTAGTGACTCCATGATTGGGTTATTTGATTTACTTGTCAGCCCTAGTACAGTGCACCATGTGTGCCCAGGGCTTGTAAATCAAATGCTACTGGTGGGCTTGCAGCACGGGTTGTGCTACCCACAGAAGCAGCTTGTACAGTGTGTGTCAGGCCTGCAAATGCAGAGCCTGCGTGCAGTCTAGTACTGCCATGTCGACTTGGTAAGTGCAACGACTTGCCTCCCCCTCAACATTCTCTGTTCTTCATATCAATCAGACACCCCTAAGCTAGGCCCAAGGGCAGGGTGCATTGTAAGTATAAGGTAGGACATGCCCTGGTGTGTGCGGCATGTCCTAATAGTAAATTACAGCATTTTCGTTTTTCACTATTGCAAGGCTACCTGTTCCCCATAGGCCAGAATGGGCAGTTTGATTATAAGTTAAGTTATGTTATGATAGGGTGGCTTGTATAGCGCGCAGCTGCCCCAGCAAATTGGAGTCCCTGCGCTTTCAGCTACAAGGAAGAGACGCACTGTGACCAGAAACAGAGCAACAGCTAAAGATACCATAAATTAAGCTAATGGAAAGAGGAAGGCTTTTCTGAAGGCGAGTAAACAGTCCATACCACGGATCTGCTCCGGCAAGGAGTTCCACAACCGAGCTGCCAAATAGCGGAAAGACCGCCCTCCCGCCCGGCTGCACTTAACCCGAGGGACAGCGACCAACTGCCGACCGTAACCTGCGTTTGGGAACATACAGAGTGAGTAAATTGCTCAGCAGCCTGGGATGGGCTGATTTCACAATTTTAAAAGATAGGCACAATGCCTTAAATTGAATCCTACTCTTCATAGGAAGCCAAAGCAGAATACGAATAGTGTCGGCAGCAGAGCAAAATCGTGGAGGCCTACAAGCGCTCTTGCGGCGGCATTTTGGACGCGTTGTAACCGACATATTTCGGCCTTATTAGCCCCAAGTAAATGATAGCTGGCATAATCACGGCGTGAAAGAATAGTAGCCTGTACAACCAGCTGACTTGTGGTAGGATCAAAAAATTTCAAAAGGGGCTTGAAACCCCACAACAGGCCGAAACAGGTGCCGGAAACTTTCCTGGTGTGGTCCCGAAAGCTAAGGGAAGCGTCCATCCAGACCCCAAGATTTTTAACCAGGGTCGTTGGCGAGGGGACTGCACCCAGGACGGTTGGCCACCACTGCTCATTCCAAAGATTGACGTTCTTCCCAACCAACAAAACCTCGGTTTTGTTGGCATTGAGTTGCAAACAGTTTGACGCCATCCAGCGAGGCACAGCCGCCATCCCATCTCTAAACCTCGAGGCATTAGGAGCGGAACCTTCCGCCAAGGTGACAACCAACTGCGTATCATCTGCATATGAAATCATAACAAGGTCCCATTGCCTGGTGACCGCAGCCAGGGGTTGGACATAAAGGTTAAACAAAACTGGGCTCAAAGCTGAGCCCTGGGGAAACTCCCTGATCAATGGGAAGGGCATGGGAGAGAAACGGAGGAACGGACACTCTAAAAGATCTCTTGGTCAGAAAAGATCTAAACCATGCCAGGGCTGACCCAGTCACTCCAGCTTCCTGGAGCTGCTGTAGCAAGATGTTATGTGAGACCGTGTCAAAGGCGGCTCTGGTGCTCAGAGGTGGCCAGAAGAGCAGTCTCAGTACTGTGTCCTGAACGAAACCCGTTCTGAGAGACATCCAGGGTATCATTGGATTGCAGGAATTGAGTGAGCACGTTGTTAACATGTGCCGCTGCAACCTTCGCCGCCCAAGGGAGCAGAGAAATGGGCCTGAAGTTTACCGGCTTGGACGGGTCCAGTGTGGGTTTCTTAAGAATAGGGGACACATAAGCCTGTTTCCAGAGAGCAGGTACAATAGCAGTGGAGAAGGAGGCATTGATTATGTTACGAGAGGGGCCTGAAAGATAGAGAAAGACTCTCTAAATTGCATAGGCCTTAAAGGGTCAGCAGGTGAGCCAGTTTTAATTTTACCACTCAACCGGGTGAGCTCCTTCTGAGACAAGAAAGGAATAGCTGACAGCGTCTGCCGCGGTCCAGTATCAGAGAGCACAGGAATAGAGCAAGAGGGGGCTGGAGGGAAAGAATGATAGATGGTACACACCTTTTCTAAAAAAAAAGTGGCTAAATCATCACACTGCTGTGCCGATGATATAGCAGGCATAGAGACCTTCTTAGACCTGAGATCTTTAAAAATCTTGAAGATACATTTAGCTGGGTTAGGACTCGATTTGGCACGCATAATAATCAGCCCGCGATTTACAAATGGCTTTATGGTACTGCTTAATAGTGGCGAGATAACACAATTTCTTCTCAGGGTCATAAACCCTTCTCCACTCTCGTTCAGCTTTTTTACATAATTTCCTTCGTACCCTCAGAGAATCAGTGTACCAGGGGCTGGTGATGGAGGATCGCCCCTTTAACCATTTGGCAGGGATCAAGAAGTCAAAACCGTGTTTTATCAAGTCACAGATGGAGCCATAGTCAGATTCTGAGTCGGATAGAAGGCCCAGAGGGTTCCTGGCTAAAAAGTCATGGAACTCCTCAATTCTCAATTTACGCCAAGGACATTTAAAAACCATTTTTACAGAATCATTGTAGCGGGGCTCAATGAGCGGGACAGACATGACAACTAAAGCATGATCTGTCCAGCCCGTGGGAGTAGGTGTATCCACCTTGGAGGACAGAATGTTGGAAAATACAGGGTCCAGAAAGTGCCCTGCAGTGTGGGTGGGGCCACATACCAATTGATTCAGCTGAAAAGCCACCATATCGGCAATGAAACTGCAAATGTCACTGTCGTGAGTTAAATCAAGATGTAAATTCAGGTCCCCAAGGATACTAAAATTGGCTGGGCCCACAACAAGCGAGCTAACTCTTTCCAGGAGCGCATGTTTAAACTTGGCTATCAGGAGTCCTGAGAGGTTAAGGTGGGGACTCACATAACATTTATAATCATCATCATCATCATCAAAATCTTTATTTCGGCAACAAATGCCATAAAAGATACAGGTACTTACATTAAAAGACAATGAAGTTAAAATGTTAAAATGTTGAATATAATAAAACATGGAGCATATAAAATCATTAGACTGAAATAGAAATAGGACCCAACCTTTAACATATAAACATTATCATTGTTATAAAGTTGTATTTTGACGAATGTCATACATCTCCAGCTAAAAAATGTCTTCTCTTGTCCCAAAATATCCCCAAATATTTAGCTAAAGCAAAAACTATATGCCCAGACAGATCGGTCTTAAGAACCCTATAAGCATGCAAGCAGTGTGAGAACCCTAGGTATTTACACACTGGGACAACCAATTTCCTCCTCTCCTGCGCGTATGCTTTGCGAAAAAACAGTATGTGCAAATCAGTTTCCTGTTCAGATTTGCAGGCTGGGCAATGGGTCGGGGAAGATTCAGCCCATTTACAGGTATAGGCCCGTATTGGCAAACTGCCATACCTCCATTGGAGGTACAGTTTCCTAATGGTAGTTGGATAAATAACATCTAGAGCAGTTTCAAACCTGTAAATGTCCTTACTATTTAGGAATGATATCGTTAAAGTACCTAGGCCTGTTCTTTGCAGATGTATAGCAAATTTGCTTTCCCGGTAATGATTAATAAGCTGTTTCTGCATAACCCGGGAACATGATGACAATGGATCAGACCATAAAGTGGGTAACCCTAGTTTCTCTAATTCTATCTTTATGTATTTTAACCAGGGAATTTTCCCAACATTTGGTAAAGTAAGAATTTCTTGGAGTTCTTGCCTGTAGTTAACTAGCTCAGGTACACTCCATATCCTGCGCCAGAATGTTAAGGGCCGTAGTCCCATATCCTCGTCAAGGGGTCTCAAGCCCAAGCCCAGTCTCATTGGCAACAGGGGAGTGCTAGGGGGAAATGATAGGAGATGTCTAATGAATTTATTCTCTATTGCTACTAAATCTTGATTGCACGTGTAGCCCCAGAGTTCACTTCCATACATAACAGCACCCCTAGCCTGTGCTCTGTAGATCTCTAATGGGGGACCAACCGGCTTGGAAGAAGATTTATTTTTTGTAACAAGCTTGATGATTCCGCCTGCTATTTGGGCCAGTTTTAGCTGTGACTTCTCCCTTTGGTGCCCCCACGACATTTTTTCATTTAGAGTAATCCCCAAGTACTCGAAGGTTCTGACCCTCTCAAGCCTATTGGCGCCAATATACGGATTAGAGCGAGTTTTAGGTGGTGGATTGAAGACCATATATTTTGTCTTCAATGCATTGATCTCGAGGCCATGATCTTTACAAAATGCCTCGAAACCATTGAGAACTCGCTGTATCCCCATTGGCGACTTGTAGAGCAGCAGGGTGTCGTCTGCAAACATAATTGCCGGCACCCTGCTGCCTCCGAGTTTAGGGGCATCGCTATTTTCAACCCCATTCAAATGGGCGATTACCCCGTTGACATAGAGGCGAGCACACAACCCTGCCTTACCCCCTGCCAACGGGGAATCTGTTGGACAGTGTTCCCTCCCTGCCACATCTGACCTGGGCATAGTTGTCAGTGTGTAATCTTACAACCAAGTTTAAGAGGTGTTGCGGAACCCCCAGGCCCGAGAGCACAGACCAGAGTTTCCTACGAGGTACAAGATCAAAGGCTGCTCGTAGGTCAACGAATACAGTGTAGAGGCTGCCACCCTCCAACTGTACCGTTTTCCACAACAAGATGGTAAGATGAAAAATTTGATCTATGGTGGATACTTTGTTCCTGAACCCTGCTTGATAGGGGCTCAGGACTGAGTTGTCTAGCATCCATTCTAAAAGGCGATCCAAGATCAGCCTAGCAAAGATCTGACGGGAGTTGGTAAGTGAGTTTTTCAACTTTTTGCAAGACTGAAACAGTCATTGCATAGAGCCTCTGGAGATCCGTAGGACTTCCTGCGATTTTAGACCATCGGACTCTACGCCGATTACTAGATAAAATCATATTCGGATTCATGAGGTCATCACCTCCCTGCATGGAAAATGTAACTCCAGGGACCGAAATTTTTAAGCTCAACGCATTATGATCGCTGTCATTCCGCGGGGAAACCTTAAAATCTACAATTCTGGCCCATTCAGACGTTTCCACCAGTATATAATCCAGGCGAGAATTGTGCCCCGGTTTGTTGAAGGTGGGTTTAGGGGGAATATCTCCACCAACCCGGCCATTACAGTCCCTTAAAGAATTTGCTAAGGTTAGGCACATGATCTGTGTCGCTAGAAGTGTCCAGGACTTCACTGGGGGGCCAGCCAGTTTAGGAATTCCCCTTTGGTCATCCTCCTCAGTGGTCGCACCTTCTAAAAATAATGGGAGCGGTTCAAATTGACAGTTAAAATCTCCCCCGACCACAAACGGAGTACCTTGAGGGATCGTACTCAAAAACAGTGATAGTTCCTCGATGGCACTAGAAACTTTTGCTATGCCCACTGGTCTCGAATAAACATTAATCAGTGCCAGTTTTACGGCATTAGGCCATTCCAAGAGTACACATTGAACGTCTGAAGAGTTAGTTGTGAGAGCTCTTGCTTTACAGCCCAAATGGGATCCCACCCAGATAACTAATCCACCTGACGGGCGTCCCTTCCCCTTCCAATTCGCCCAGATTGAGAAAGTGTCGAACCCTACACGCCTATGGTCTTCTCTTGCCCATGTCTCCTGGAACATCTTATAATCCTAACTGACCCAGGGAACATGGTAGAATTTCAAAGTTAGTATGTCTGAACTCAGAATGATAAAATACATATTTTAGTGAAGTTGGTTTTAACATTCTGCGTTTGAAAATACTACTTTTAGAAGGTAGGTGTTGTGTGTGTGGCATGTCCTAATAGTAAATTACAGCCATTTTCGTTTTTCACTATTGCAAGGCTACCTGTTCCCCATAGGCCAGAATTGGCAGTTTGATTATAACATCTTATAATCCTAACTGACCCAGGCAGCATGGCAGAATTTCAGTTAGTATGCCTGAACTCAGAATGATAGAATACATATGTTAGTGAAGTTGGTTTTAACATTCTGCGTTTGAAAATACCACTTTTAGAAAGTAGGTATTTTCTTACCTAACCATCCAGCCTGCCTCTGCTTGGTTTTGTGAGTGACAGGGGCTGGGGGATTCCAGGAGACAGGGTGAATCAGCACAAGGCTGACTAGCCCTATCTGCATGCAGATGGGTGGGAGGAGTAGAACCTGGGTATGAATAGGGCTGTGTCTGCCTTCCACAATGCTATCTCCTCCTCCTGTGGCGTGTCTGATGACACTGGCCCACCCTGCCAAAGGAAAGCAGGAGTCATGTAAACAAAGTGCTCCAGGACTGCACAGAACTACTGGTTTGGACTGGGTGCAGGACCCTCTGCCTTCAGACGACAAAGGATTTGCCAGTATAAAAATGGGGACCCAGACCCCAAGACTTTAGATCACTTCTGGAACAACAAGACAAACCTCTGCCAAGGAGAAGAACCAATAAAGATGTAGGAGTTGTACTGCGTCCCCCCCCATGCCAGTGTGCTGTGTTGCTGGGTTGGCCTACAGTGGTGTCTTAAATGCCAAGGAGAGGAGAAGGAACTTCTAAAGGACTTTCATCATCTTACAGAATATTACTCCAAGGGCTTGATTTGAGCTTGCCTCCAGACCAAAGATTCAGGGATACCAGACTTCACCCTTTCTGATTGCCTGCATCTGGAACTTGCTGTTCTAGCTCCTACAAAAGGAATTCTGCAACACCGATGCCGGCGAGCGACGCCGTCATCTGCATCGAAGCGTGAGCGCTGCTCTGACTTGCATCATAGACCCGACACGGGCCGCCGTGCCACATCAACGCCAGCGAACGACATCGTAAGCCTGCCATAGCCGCGAGCGCTGCTCCGACTTGCGACGTAGGCCCGACGCCTGCTACTGTGCCGCATCGACTCCGAAGCCGCCATCATCGCGGAGCCGATCATCGGCGTGGGTGGTCAAGAGTCCATCGGCTTCGTGACATTGTACAGAACCGTGGTTTTGGCGCCATCGTGAAGTTACCTCCTCTCCGGTCAGGAACCAACGCCTCCCCTGCCTGCGCAAGCATCCAGGACGCTTACGCATCATATACCCCGAAGTAAGGAACTGATGCCGGAGATCAAGGCAAAGGGCTTAGAGATCAATCCCTCTGGTGGCAGTGCTCCATCTGTGCCTTCAGAAGGCAGGGTATATATCCCCAAAGATGTCATCAAAGATTTCCATAAATATAAGGATATTGGGCAGTGGTTTGCAGCCTATGAGATAGCAATGTTGGCCCACTGGGTCCCTGAGAACGATTGGGGAGCTGGGTTGTGGGGCCGCTTTGTGAGTGAGAGGAGGGATACTTTGTTAGACCTACCCAGTGAAAACTGGATGTCTTATTCCCACATGAAGGAAGCCCTGATGACAAAGTATGGTTTGACCCCAGAACTCTATAAACAGAGATCTAGAAATTGTAAGAGGCTGGAGGGAACCACTTGGGTAGAATATGTATCCTTATTTTGCAGGGCTATGGATGGTTGGGTGAAGGGTAGCAAAGTGGATACTTTTGAAGCGCTCTATGATTTGCTTGCATGGGAGCACTTGTCTGCTAATTGTTTTCCATTGCTACGCCAGCACCTTATTGATAGCAAGTTGACAAACCCTAGAAAGCTTGCTGAGGAGGTGGACCGCTGGGTCAGTACCAGGGTCCCAAGGGTCATGTGGGAGACTCCGACAAAGGTGGGCAGGGTCCCCAGCAGAAGAGTGGGAGTGGGGAAAAGTTAAACAGAGGGAGTTCCAGAAAGGGCTTGTTAGACCCGTCTGCTTCTGAGAGTCCCCTCACCACTATGATTTCTTTTGTTCCCCTGTACCTCCCAAAATTTGTCGCTTTTTATTTGTCTACCAGGACTTTTTAGGTGTTGTCTCATGGGGTTAGATGTTCCTTGAGGCCCAGTTGCTCACAAGGTTTGTGGCACCTATTTACAAGGCGCCTGGCCCAAACCTGTGGCATTACAAACTGGGGTTGTCAACCTGTGTAAATGAACTTAAAATGGTCGGACACCCTTTTTCCTCATGTGAAGTGACTCCCATTGGAGCCTTCATGAACCCTGGCCTTTTGAGGTTTTGGCGCCCTTTGTTTGGCGCGCATTTCTGACAGGAATTCCTTTATTTTCCTCAGGTACACAAAATGGCTGCTCTAGAACCGCAGTACGGTGGCTGTGAGTGTCCTAAATACCCCTCAAGAGTGCCTTGTCATTTTCACAGCCAGAGAAGGTTCTAGAACCTTCTGGCTCGTGCCAGTACCCCAGGGCACTGGCTATATAAGGCCCAGTCCCTGGCGGCCATTTTAGAAGATTGAGATGATTAGATTGATTTAGATGGAGATGATGAGATTAGATGAGATGATGGAGATTAGTTCAGACTAGAGAAGAGATTCCAGACTTGACACCAGATTGACACCTGCCCTGTTGACCCCTGAGGTGGCTGGTAACGCAGGCAGTAGAGCAGCAAAGGGGTGCTGGCGTTGTGTCTGACTGGCGTTCCAGTCAGCTACGTGAGAAGTGATCTAGCGCCTACAGCGCCTGCCCAGCGAGTACCTCATTGCCCCCAAAGACTGTGGCCAGATTCGCGTGTCTTTCCCCCCCCCCGGTGGTGAACTGTGATCGAATAATCGAGTCGCGAGGCGAGAGCAAGTTCGCCGCGACCGCGATCGTCAGCTGTGCCCCCTTCGCGACAGGTGCCTCTAGAGGGGTGCTCGGACGTCTCCGAGCCCCACCAGCGTAGAGCGCTTCCTGCGCAGATTGAAGGTGAGGTGGTGCGCCGGGGCGGGGAAAGGCCGGCCTTCGTTGGGCGGGACTAGCGTCTCTGCCACTTCCCAGTGACCCGGGAGCTGTAGCTGTGGGCGGAAACAACCCTGAATGCGGAAGTCGGAGGGAGGTCCGTGGAGCCCCTGAGAGCCCCGTCGCTAACGAGAGGAGTGCTGTGCCCGACTGAATCGTATTTTGATTGCAGCCGATGTGAGGTGGGCCCGTTTCCTCATAGTGAATACAGCGTTGTGAAGGAACTTTGAACCGGCATTTACTTGACTGTGCGCGAAGGTTGTGTGACCTCTCCGGCAGCCCGTTCGTCAGTCTAATGACTTTGAACTGGTGTAGCCTGTGCTCAAGTGGTGCTAAAGCCCGTAGGCGCGCATAGACTTCACCGGCAAAGCAGAGATCCTATCCCGGTGACCGCCGAGTGCAAATGATGTATTTACTGTGTTTCCTTGCCTTCTAGATATATGCGCATATGCCTTGAGTGATTATTAAAGAGTCCCAAACCTTATTTTGTGCTCAGAGAAGCCGTATACCTGGTCATTGAAAACAGCATAAACTGTAAGAGTTATCTTTCCCATTTGAAACGTATTGCAGATGTAATGATTCCAAAGTATTTAATTGGTGGCAGCGATACCAGAAGAAACATGTGGTTGTTTATTTAAATGAACCAATATTTATTCTGATATTTATTCTGATATTTATTGTGATACTCATTCCTGAAGTTATTCTATTTATTAATACTATTTATTACCAGAACTGTATGACCAAAAGAAATGTATATGTGCTTTCCCAGTCAACCCTATTTACAACAAAGAACTTTTATATAAAGGAATCGTATTTTTCTACAGCAGTGGTGTGGTGTCCTTCTTTTTGGTGTGGATGTAAAGGAGTTATTGTTGGGTCAGAGCCGGCTTAACACTACAGCCTTCACTTGCCTTGTCACTTGAGCCAAGCTACCCCCTTTGTGCTGGGCTTGCCATTCGCAGGTCCAACATAAAATTGGTGCTCAGCGGGTGGGATTGCGAGCCGTGCTTGTTTTGAACCCCATAATAATTCAGTGTGCACCACAGGTACACACCCGGAGTTTTCTCCTAGCGGCCTTAAAATTCAACGTTTTGCTTTTTCCAAATTCTTTCCTGGAGGTGGGTGGAAGTGACCCTCAAAGTTCTTATCCTGGTCACCTACTTCGGGGTGGTGGTCCACACTTTTCACTGACAAGATGGAATTCGAAATGTCAGAGCTGGAGACCTATACTGTGGCACAGCTCAAGGATTTCTGTCAGGAGAGGGGAGTGTTTGTCAGGCGAGGGGCCAAAAGAGAGGAGCTCCGTACTAGTCTGCGAGCATGGGTGGAAGCACACACGGAGGGAACGGTGGAGGAGGAGGAATCGGACAGAGGTACTGTCATTGATAGGACCGCGGAATGTCCCCCGGGGGTGGGTGAGATGTCAATCAGCCCCAAGGCAACCTCAAGGGAGGGCAGCAGTGTGTCATCGAGAGGGTTGCCAGAAACCGAGTTAGCTGACAGGAGAGAGGAAAGACTGTTAAGGTGGGAAATAGCAAAAATGGAGTTGGAAGAAAGGAGGGAGAGGAGGAGGTTGGAACACGAGTTCAAGCTACGAGAACTCGAATTCCAGGCCCCCTAACATTACTCCGAAGGGTATCGAGTCAAAGGAATTTGCCAGGGAGCCCAGGCCCCATTTACCCAAGGACGTAGTCGCCAGTTATACCGCTGGAGACGACATAGCCAAGTGGCTGGCAGCCTATGAGGTCTCCTTAAGAGCCCATGGGATCCATGAGAAGCATTGGGGTGGTGGATTATACCGGTACATGCCTCCGACAGGTAGGGATGCCCTATTGGCCCTAGACCGGGAGGAACAGGTTAATTACCCCGCCATGAAGGTGGCGCTCATCAGGAAGTTTGGGTTGACCCCCGAGAAATACCGGCAAAGGTTTAGGGGCAGCCACAAGCTGAGCTCACAGAATTGGGTTGACTTCCTGGATTTTGCCAAGAAAGCCCTGGATGGGTGGGTCCAAGGTAATGAGGTGGAGGACTATCGAGGGTTGTACGACTTGATACTCAAGGAACATCTACTCGAGAAATGTCTTCCCGAGCTGAGGCAACACCTGGTAGACAGCAAACTTACTTGCCCCCGTAAGCTTGCTGAGGAGGCGGACATTTGGGCAAGTACCCGAGTGTCCACGAAGGGGACGGGAGGAGATTCTCAGAAGTCCGGACAGGGCGCTCCCCAGAAGAAAGAGGGGGGAGATAACAAGAAGCAGGAGTTCTCCAAAGGCCCCCAAAATACCTTTAAGGGGAAAAGTTTCTTCTCCACTTCTAAGGCTAACCCGCAGAAGAACCCTAATCCTGGCCAGAGTCAGCAGCCAAGGGTTATCCATTGCTATGAGTGCGGTGGTATTGGACATTACAAGGGAGACGTGAAATGCCCAAAGAGACCACCCCCTCCCACTGGAGGAAAGGCCCCGGGAGTCGCTAGTGTAGCGCTCGGGGAGGAGATGCATTAGTTAAGGGGGGGGAGTGGGCGGGTGTCACCTTAGTGTCCCTGGGTGATCGGGAGGTGGTTCCAAAGATCCAGGTGCCCTCAAATACTACCAAGTATGGGCAATGGGTCACCATCAATGGCCACAGAGGGGAAGCTCTTAGAGATACAGGAGCCAGTATGACTATGGTAAGGAGTCATCTGGTGTCCTCAGAGCAGGTGATTCCAGGCGTACTTCATCCAGCCGCGATGGCTGACGGCAGAATGGGACACTATCCTGTGGCCGAGGTTCCCTTTGAGTGGGGAGGGGTTGCAGGTTCACTTCGAGTTGCCGTAAGCCCCGCCGTGCCAGTCGATTGTCTGCTGGGCAATGATATGGAGCACAATGCTTGGAAGGAGGTGGAATACCGGACTCATACTGAGATGCTGGGTACACCTGATTGGGCCTGTGTGAGTACCAGGTCTGCGGCTGCTCGGGAGGAGAAGTCGCGTGGGTTGGAGCCTGGAACAATGGCCCACCCAGCTGCTAATGAGGGAACATTTCGAGGACAGGAGGAGCCTGCCTCGATGTCCATGCCCCGTGAGACGGATAGGCCACCTGTGGAGGTGGACCCGGAGTCCGCGGAGGAGGACATGGTTCCGTTGGAGGACTTGCCTATCCCCGCTGAGTGGCGAGTGGAAGGAGGACCATCCAGGGAGGAACTGAGCAAGGGACAAAGGGAATGTCCCACCCTCAAGGGTCTGAGGCAACAGGCTGAAGCCCAGGCAGCAGGTAACGAGTCTGGGAACTATCGTGTTTACTGGGAGGATGGTCTCCTCTACAGTGAACCCAGGGCGCCAGTGCACGGATTGTCACGGGCCCTGGTAGTCCCACAGTGTTACCGAGCCTTCCTATTAGAGTTGGCTCATGAGATTCCCTTGGCAGGACACTTGGGTCAGGACAAGACCTTTGCCCGGCTTGTCCCCCACTTTTATTGGCCTCGAATGAGGGTGGCGTCCGACAAATACTGTCGGTCGTGCGTGTCATGCCAAGCCAGTGGGAAAACAGGGACGAAGCTGAAGGCTCCCCTGGAACCACTTCCCGTCGTTGGCACCCCCTTTGAAAGGGTGGGCATCGACATTGCTGGGCCCCTAGATCCACCTACATCATCCGGTCACAGGTTTATCCTGGTCCTGGTGGATCACGCCACAAGGTATCCAGAGGCAATTCCTCTGAGAACCATTACTGCACCAGTAGTGGCCAAGGCCCTGATGGGGATCTTTACCCGAGTGGGATTCCCCAAGGAAGTTGTGTCTGACAGGGGGACCAACTTCCTGTCAGCATATATGCGGGCCATGTGGAAGGAGTGTGGAGTGACTTACAGGTTCACCACTCCTTATCACCCACAGACCAATGGTCTTGTGGAAAGGTTCAACCAAACCTTGAAGGGTATGATCAGAAGTCTACCCGAAAGCCTGCGGAGGAAATGGGACGTCCTCCTACCCTGTTTGCTCTTTTCCTACAGGGAAGTGCCGCAAAAGGGAGTGGGCTTCAGCCCCTTCGAGCTTTTGTACGGGCACCCTGTACGTGGACCTCTCAGCCTGGTGAGGGACTCCTGGGAAAGGTCTCCCCGGGAAGTTCCCCAGGATGTGGTGAGCTACATGCTGGCCTTCCGAAGCCAAATGGCTAAGTTGTGGAAGCAAGCTTCTGACAACTTGGAAGCCAGTCAGGCAGTTATGAAAGCGTGGTATGACCACAACGCTCACCCAGTGGAGTTGGACCCTGGCCAGAAGGTGTGGGTGATGGAGCCTGGAGAGCTGAGTGCCCTCCAGGACCGTTGGACAGGCCCCTATGAGGTATTGGAGAAGAAGGGCAAGTCTACCTATCTGGTGGACGTAAAGACCCCTCGGCATCCGCATCGGGTGTTACATGCCAATCGCCTCAAGCCCCACTACGAGAGGCCCGAAGTCATGTTGGTTATGGTGACTGATGGATCGGAGGAAGAGGACACGGAGCCTCTCCCCGACCTTTTTGCGTCTCAAGAAAAGGATGGGTCAGTGGACGGAGTGAAACTCTCGCCAACCCTGACTCCTGAGCAGCAGGAGGAATGTCGCCAGATCTTGGGGTCATTCGCTCCTCTGTTCTCCCTTGTCCCGGGTAAGACCCACTTGTGTACCCATGACGTGGACACAGGGGACAGCCCACCTGTGAAGTCAAAGTCTTACCGGCTGTCTGACAAGGTGAAGGCCAGTATCCAAAGCGAAGTAGCTAAGATGCTGGAGCTAGGAGTCATCGAACCTTCAAGTAGCCCTTGGTCTAGCTCGGTGGTGTTAGTTCCTAAAGCTGCCCCACCTGGCACCACACCAGAATTGAGATTCTGTGTGGACTACCGAGGACTAAATTCGGTAACCAAAACGGATGCTCATCCAATCCCTCGGGCGGATGAATTGATTGACCGGTTGGGAGCTGCCCAATATCTCAGTACCATTGACCTCACTGCAGGGTACTGGCAGATTCCCATGTCTAATGGAGCCAAGGAAAGGTCAGCCTTCTCCACACCTGATGGACAATACCAGTTTTGCGTCATGCCCTTTAGGCTCAAGAACGCTCCTGCCACTTTTCAGCGGCTGATGAACACGATCCTCACGGGGATGGAGTCATTCTCTGCTGCTTACTTGGATGACATAACTGTCTTCAGTAGCAGCTGGGAGTATCACTTGCAGCACTTGCAAGCCGTTCTCCAGGCCCTGGAACGGGCTGGCTTGACGATCAAGGCCAGCAAATGTCAGATTGGACAGGGGTCGGTAGTGTACTTGGTGGGCCGGGGAACGGTGCAGCCCCTTCAGGCGAAGATTGAGGCAATCATGGCCTGGAAACCCCCCCAAGACCCAGACTGAGGTCCGAGCCTTCCTGGGCCTCACAGGTTACTACAGACGATTCGTGAAGGGGTATGGCACTATCGTGGCACCCCTTACAGAACTCACGGCCAAAAAGCAACCCAGGAGAGTCATTTGGACGGAGGCTTGCCAGCGAGCCTTCGACACTCTGAAACAAGCATTGTGTAAAGCTCCAGTCCTGAAGGCTCCAGATTTTTCAAAAGAGTTCATTGTCCAGACAGATGCATCCGACATTGGCATTGGGGCGGTGCTATCGCAACTCAATGAAGAGGGTCTGGATCAACCCGTGGTCTTTCTGTCACGGAGACTGCTTCCCCGGGAACAGAGGTGGAGTACCATCGAGCGGGAAGCCTTTGCGGTGGTCTGGGCACTGAAGAAGCTGCGACCATATTTGTTTGGTTCACACTTCCTTGTTCAGACAGACCACCGACCCCTTCGTTGGCTCATGCAAATGAAGGGGGAAAATCCCAAACTGTTGAGGTGGTCTATCTCCCTACAGGGAATGGACTTTCGGGTGGAACACCGGCCCGGAGTTGACCACGCCAATGCAGACGGTCTCTCCAGGTATTTCCGCCTTAGTGTTGAGGACTCCCAAGGGGTTGGGTAGCTCTCCCCACTTTCAGCTGGGGGGGACGCGTGTTAGACCAGTCTGCTTCTGAGAGTCCCCTCACCACTATGATTTCTTTTGTTCCCCTGTACCTCCCAAAATTTGTCGCTTTTTATTTGTCTACCAGGACTTTTTAGGTGTTGTCTCATGGGGTTAGATGTTCCTTGACGCCCAGTTGTTCACAAGGTTTGTGGCACCTATTTACAAGGCGCCTGGCCCAAACCTGTGACATTACAAACTGGGGTTGTCAACCTGTGTAAATGAACTTAAAATGGTGGACACCCTTTTTCCTCATGTGAAGTGACTCGCATTGGAGCCTTCATGAACCCTGGCCTTTTGAGGTTTTGGCGCCCTTTGTTTGGCGTGCATTTCTGACAGGAATTCCTTTATTTTCCTCAGGTACACAAAATGGCTGCTCTAGAACCCCAGTACGGTGGCTGTGAGTGTCCTAAATACCCCTCAAGAGTGCCTTGTCATTGTCACAGCCAGAGAAGGTTCTAGAACCTTCTGGCTCGTGCCAGTACCCCAGGGCACTGGCTATATAAGGCCCAGTCCCTGGCGGCCATTTTAGAAGATTGAGATGATTAGATTGATTTAGATGGAGATGATGAGTTTAGATGAGATGATGGAGATTAGTTCAGACTAGAGAAGAGATTCCAGACTTGACACCAGATTGACACCTGCCCTGTTGACCCCTGAGGTGGCTGGTAGCGCAGGCAGTAGAGCAGCAAAGGGGTGCTGGCGTTGTGTCTGACTGGCGTTCCAGTCAGCTACGTGAGAAGTGATCTAGCGCCTACAGCGCCTGCCCAGCGAGTAATTCATTGCCCCCAAAGACTGTGGCCAGATTCGTGTGCCTCTCCGCCCCCCCGGTGGTGAACTGTGATCGAATTATCGAGTCGCGAGGCGAGAGCAAGTTCGCCGCGACCGCGATCGTCAGCTGTGCCCCCTTCGCGACAGGTGCCTCTAGAGGGGAGCTCGGACGTCTCCGAGCCCCACCAGCGTAGAGCGCTTCCTGCGCAGATTGAAGGTGAGGTGGTGCGCCGGGGCGGGGAAAGGCCGGCCTTCGTTGGGCGGGACTAGCGTCTCTGCCACTTCCCAGTGACCCGGGAGCTGTAGCTGTGGGCGGGAACCACCCTGAATGCGGAAGTCGGAGGGAGGTCCGTGGAGCCCCTGAGAGCGCCGTCGCTAACGAGAGAAGTGCTGTGCCCGACTGAATCGTATTTTGATTGCAGCCGATGTGAGGTGGGCTGTTTCCTCATAGTGAATGCAGCGTTGGGAAGGAACTGTGAACCGGCATTTACTTGACTGTGCGCGAAGGTTGTGTGACCTCTCCGGCAGCCCGTTCGTCAGTCTAATGACTTTG
Source organism: Lissotriton helveticus (assembly GCF_964261635.1). NCBI lineage: Eukaryota > Metazoa > Chordata > Amphibia > Caudata > Salamandridae > Lissotriton > Lissotriton helveticus. Next base: position 82,789,057 of record NC_136062.1, read on the forward strand.
AACTGGTGCCGCCTGTGCTCAAGTGGTGCTAAAGCCCGTAGGCGCACATAGACTTCACCGGCAAAGCAGAGATCCTATCCCGGTGACCGCCGAGTGCAAATGATGTATTTACTGTGTTTCCTTGCCTTCTAGATATACGCGCATACGCCTTGAGTGATTATTAAAGAGTCCCAAACCTTATTTTGTGCTCAGAGAAGCCGTATACCTGGTCATTGAAAACAGCATAAACTGTAAGAGTTATCTTTCCCATTTGAAACGTATTGCAGATGTAATGATTCTAAAGTATTTAATTGGTGGCAGCGATACCAGAAGAAACATGTGGTTGTTTATTTAAATGAACCAATATTTATTCTGATATTTATTGTGATACTCATTCCTGAAGTTATTCTATTCATTAATACTATTTATTACCAGAACTGTATGACCAAAAGAAATGTATATGTGCTTTCCCAGTCAACCCTATTTACAACAAAGAACTTTTATATAAAGGAATCGTATTTTTCTACAGCAGTGGTGTGGTGTCCTTTTTGGTGTGGATGTCCAAGGAGTTATTGTTGGGTCAGAGCCGGCTTAACACTACAGCCTTCACTTGCCTTGTCACTTGAGCCAAGCTACCCCCTTTGTGCTGGGCTTGCCCATCGCAGGTCCAACAGGGCCCCAAAGTAATTCCCAAGGGAACCAAGGGAAGGGTTCCCAGCCTCTCCCCCAGAAGAAGCAAGAGGCCCTGACAGATAAACCGGTTCAGAGGGGCCCCTAAAAGTGCTTTACGTGTGGTCAAGTGGGCTACCGTTGGTATGATGCACAGTGTCCCCTAAAGGATTCCAAAGCACCACCACATACACCACACCGTCAGTTGGCGAGTGTAGGCCTGGGGGGGAAGAGATGGGTGCCGAAGGTGGGTGGGGTCCTGCAGAAATGTCCCTTGTTTCTTTAGGAGACTTTGAGATGGTCCCTAAAGCTCAACTGCCTGATAATACTAAAAAATACAGGCAGTGGGTGGCCATCAATGGCCATAGATTGGAGGCTCTTAGAGACACTGGAGCCAGTGTGACAGCCGTCAGTGTCACTTGGTGTCTGAAAAGCATTTGGTCCCCAATGCATTCTTCCCAGTTGTTGCCGCTCACAACACAGAGAGCCACTGCAAGGTGGCTCGGGTTCCCTATGAGTAGGGGGGTTTCTCTGGTACTCTTCAAGTAGCTGTGAGGCCAGCCATGCCTGTGTATTGTCTGTTGGGCAATGATTTAGAAAGCTCCCTTTGGTATAAGGTGGAGAAGAAGGTTCATTTGGAGATGTTGGATCTGCCTGAGTGGGCGTGTGTGACCAGTCGGTCGAAGGCAGCCATTAAGGGCATGCAAGAGATCCTGGAGCCTGAAAGTATTGCCCAGGTACCTGCTTTAAAGAAAAGAGGTAGAGGCACGGGAAACCAGCCCCCATTGTTCCCACGATTCCGGAGGAGGCAGACCTTGAGGGTGATGCCCTGGAACCTACAGTGGAGCAAGTTGCTGAACTGGGGGACCTGCTCGAGCTGACGCATTGGCAACAAGAAGGAGGCCCTCCAGGGAGGAATTTTGTTCAGAGCCGAGGAAGTGCCCTTCTCTTGAGAGTTTGCGGCTACAGGCCACAAACCAGGCAGCAGGTGATCAGTCTGGATCATGTTGGATCTACTGGGAGAACGACCTCCAGTATAGCAAGCTTAAGGTTGTTGAGCCTGGGTCAGCCCATATGCTGGTGGTACCCCAGCGCTTCAGAGCCTTCCTACTGGGTTTGGCTCATGATGTGCCTTTAGCTGGACATCTAAGGCAGGACAAGACCTGTGAAAGGCTTGTCACCCACTTTTATTGGCCCCATATGCGGACGATTTCAGACACTCATTGTAGGACATGACAAACTTGCCAGGCAAGTGGGAAAAGTGGAAGGAAGCAAAAGGCTCCTCTCCAACCTTTCCCTGTATTCAGTACTCCCTTCAAACGGGTGGGCATTTACATTGTGGGACCACTGGACACCAAGACAACCATGGGCAACAGGTTTATCCTGGTCTTGGTGGACCATGCTACCCAGTACCCGAAAGCCATCCTGCTCAGGACAGTGACGGCCCCCGTGGTGGGATGTGCACTGATGGGGATTTTCTCCCGTGTGGGGTTCCCCAGGGAGGTGGTGTCAGACTGTGATACCAACTTCATATCTAATAATATGAAGTCCCTGTGGCAGGAGTACGGTGTTACATGCACGTTCACCACTCCTTAGCACCCCAAGGTAATGGGCTGGTTGAGAGATTCAACCGGACCATTAAAGGCATGATTATGAGTCTTGAAGAATCTATGAGGCATAAGTGCCATGCCTTCTTTTTGCTTACCGTGAGGTGCCACAGACGTCCCTAGGGTTCGGCCCCTTTGAACTGCTGTATGGACACCCAGTAAGAGGACCTTTGAGTCTGGTCAAGGAAGGCTGGGAGCAATCTCCCAGGAAACCTCCCCAAGATGTATACAGTTATATGCTGGCCTTCAGGAACCAGACTCGGCGATTCAGACAACTCGCCTAGGCGAATAAGGAAGCCAGCCAGGAGGAAATTAAGCTGTGGTACGATCAGAATGCCACTCTGATTGAGCTTCAACCTGGACAGTTTGTGTCATGGCCCCTGTACAGCCTTGTGCGCTTCAGGACAGGTGGACTGGACCATTTGAGTTGGTGGAGCGCACCTATTCGGTGAACTTGCGGTCTCCTAGGAACCCTATGAGGGTCCTGCATGTTAACAGCCTGAAGCCCCACTTAGAAAGGTCTGAAGTGGGCATGCTCCTAGAGACAGATGATGGAATGGAAGAGGAGACCAAGCCTCTTCCTGACCTGTCTGCAACAGAGCAAGACGGGTCAGTGGATGGTGTCAGCCTCTCTGCCACACTGACCGATGAAAAGCAGCAAGATTTTCACCAACTGTTGGGGCAATTCTCTGATTTGTTTTCCCTGGTTCCGGGTGTTACTGAGTGGTGCGTCCATGATGTGGAGCCTGGGGACAGTCCTCCTGTGAAGCACAAGGCTTCCAGAGTGACTGACAGGGCCAGAGCTTACATCAAGGAGGAGGTCTCCAAGATGTTTGCCTTCGGGGTGATTTGAGTCCTCCCAATAGTCCTCGGGTCAGCCCAGCGGTCTAGGTCCAAATTCTGCCGCGCCTGGCGCCACGCCTGAACTCCAGTTATGTGCGGACTACCGAGGACTCAATTCAGTCACCAGGACTGACACGCACCACATCCCCTGGGCTGATGAGCTCATTGATCAGTTAGGGGCCACACGGTACCTCAGCACGTTGGATCTGACGTCTGGGTACTGGCAGATCGCCTTGATTGATGGGGCCAAAGAGAGGTCAGCATTCTCCACACCAGATGGGCACCACCAATTTCGGGTTATGCCCTTTGGGATGAAGAATGCCCCTGCCATCCTTCAGAGGTTTGTCAACCAGATGTTGCCTGGACCGGAGGATTTCAGTGCCTCCTACCTGGATGACATTGCAGTGTTCAGCACCAGTTGGGAAGAACATCTGCGCCACCTCTCGGAAGTGTTGATGGCACTGCGAAAGACAGGCCTCAAGATCAAAACGAGTAAGTGCCATATCTGGAAGGATTCTGTGGTGTACTTGGGGCACCAGGTAGGGAGGTGGAAACACCTGGCCGCCCAAGATTGATATCATCCTGGCATGGGAACCCTCAGACACAGGTGCAAGCCTTTTTAGGCCTCACGAGGTACTACAGGAGGTTTGTCAAGGGGTATGGCAACATTGTTGCACCCTTGACTGAGCTGACTTCCAGGAAGCACTGGTTGTGCCACCCACAGAAGCAGCTTGCCATGTCGACTTGGTAAGTGCACCCACTTGCCAGTCCTTGAACCTTTTCTTCATATCAGACACCCCTAAGGTAGGTACAAGGGCAGTGTGCATTGTAGGTATACGGTAGGACATGCCCTGGTGTGTGTGGCATGCCCTAATAGTGAATTACAGCCATTTTAATTTTTCACTATTGCAAGGCTACCTGTTCCCCATAGGCCAGAATGGGCAGTTTCATTATAACATCTTATAATCCTAACTGCCCCAGGGAACATGGTAGAAATTCGAATTTAGTATGCCTGGACTCAGAACGATAAAATACATCTTTTAGTGAAGTTGGTTTTAACATTCTGTGTATGAAAATACCACTTTTAGAAAGTAGGTATTTTCTTATCTAACCATCCAGCCTACCTCTGCTGGCTTGTGTATTGTGTGTCTGGTTTTGTGAGTGACAGGGGCTAGGGAATTCCAGGAGACAGGGTGAGTCAGCACAATGCTGAATAAACCTATCTGCATGCAGATGGGTGGGAGGAGTAGCACCTCGGGCTGAATAGGGCTGTGCTTCCACAATGCTGGCTCCACCTCCTGTGCTGTGTCTGATTACCCTGGCCCACCCTGCCAAAAGAAAGGAGGAGTCATGTAAACAAAGTGCTCCAGGACAGAAATACGATGTTACAAATTCGAACAGAACCTAAAATATCTGATTAAACCTGTATGCATATTATCAAGATATATATCTGTCATTTGACTGTCAATATGAATATGAATTCAGTTTAACGGTTGAACTTTCATGAGCTAATATGTATAATTTACTGAATATTATACCAAACCTAGCTATTTAACACATCAAGAAATGGCAGCCATTGATCATTGTAACCTTGCTTCGTACCTTGAGTCCTATGTTTATTTCCATGGCTGTAATGTGTACTAGATGCAGGCTAACTAATAGTTTTTTACGTGTGAGCAAGGAATCATTTCCGAAATGTATAACGTTAAACATTGCTGAACAGCACACTGCAAGTGTGTCCTGAGAGTGCATTATTTCTGCCACCGCGAAAGGTATATTTGGGATATATATATATATATATCAAGGCGGAGGCTTCCGCCGAAACGCGTCTGAGCAGCAAACAGGTAATTAAACCTGACTTTGAAATGGAAATTCACGGTGTCAGTGCCTTTACTTTGATGCGAAGTGTGGATTGGTAACCAATATATATATATATATATATATATATATATATATATATATATATATATATATATATATATATATATATATATCACTGCTCCGTTCCGCACTCAGGACCATTCCATTGTCCTTACGGTAAAAAAGCACTCTCGGGGGACAGTTTGGGTAAATTTATTAGAACTCCAAACAACACTGCATAACAGACGCGTTTCGGTAATAAACCTTAACCCCTTCCACACTCATGACGAGCTGGGCTCGTCATGCAGTAGCCTCCCAGCACGCTCATGACGAGCCCAGCTCGTCATGAATAATGGGTTTTTGCATATTCCAGCACAGGGCTGGAACTCATCGAGCATCGATGTGGTTAATCCTTGTTTACCGAAGCGCCATGTTTGTCCAGCTTAAAAACCCAGGGTATGTAGAAAGCAACATAGGACCTGTGAAAATCAAATGAAAGTCAGGTCCTAACACAAGCGCCATCTTAAAGTGTCAAATTAATCACAGCAGTGGCAACTTTCTCGCAACTGCGCCCATGTATGGGCATATCTATATACAAAATAATATTTGAAATAGATAATTTACAAATTTGCAAACCAGCATGGAATGAAACACAGAAAGTTGCCACTGCTGTGATTAATTTGACACTTTAAGATGGCGCTTGTGTTAGGACCGGACTTTCATTTGATTTTCACAGGTCCTATGTCGCGTCTGTTATGCAGTGTTGTTTGGAGTTCTAATAAATTTACCCAAACTGTCCCCCGAGAGTGCTTTTTTACCGTAAGGACAGTGGAATGGTCCTGAGTGCGGAACGGAGCAGTGATTTATTTAGTGGGTGCACCCCCACTACGAGGAGCACCCGCCTGCGAGTGCGAGTTACTGGTGTCACGCAGGAGCTTTGATATATATATATATATATCAAAGCTCCTTGGGGAATGTCCAACGACGGGAAGCACTCACACACAGACGAGCTTTTCCCCATCAGCTTTATTCGGTAAATAAAACGTTCGCATTAGTCCGTAAAAAACACAGCAAACTGCAACCCTGACGCGTTTATATATTATGTATATATACATAATCTACTGGCGGTCGCCAGTAGATAGTTATGGTTAAGACCTAGTTTCCATAGGAAACTCATTTTTAGGTTTCGCCTCGCCGAAAGGCTGCGTAGCAGACTTTCTGCGCAAGGCAAAATCTTTAGTTCTAGAGTAGTGTGTGTAGTACCGCCCCTCTGTTCCATTGGCTAGCTCCATAAATGGAGGCTAGCCATTGGAACAGAGATCTGTCCGTCAATTGCGGAGCAGATTCGGGGGGCGTTCCGGCCATTTTTTACTCATCCTGCCCCTTTTGTCACGTCAGTGCGGCGGTGGGCGGGGTTTATTTTTATTTTCTGCCAAGCTTTTTTTTTGTCATTCCTCCGAAGATGGCGGCCGGGCAGTAGCCTTCATGGCGTGGTCCGCTTGTTTACAGAGGTAATCAATGCTACATCCCTTGCCTATTAGTAATCTATGAGAATCCACGTAACGCAAGCCAGAACTAAAAACCATTTGTTGTAAATGGGTTACACGTGTACATTTCCGCGTTGCGCTGTAGGTCTGCTGGGGGGTTTTGCCTGACTCCGTGTTTGCTGCTCTGCCGGGAGCTGGGGGTGTAACTCGGAAGCGGTCACGAGGTGGCAGGGGCATTACTTATGCAGTCTCCCACGGACGGGTGCAGTGTGTGCCGAATCACGGCCCCTCCTCCCCGCAGAAGTGAGGAGAGGCGGCGGCCGTCCTGCTCTCGCACCGCAGTCTCCTCGGCCTTCACCCTCGCCCATCCCTGTGCCCCCTCCCCCACTCTCCGTCACCCCCTCTCGCTTCTGCCCAGCCCTGCTTCAGTGGCCTGGCGTTGGCATCTCCGTCTCGAGTAGTCAGCGCTCCACACGTGAGACGCACTTCATCTAGAAATCCCCCCAGGAGCGGGACACCCCCACCACCCCCGACTGCGTGGCTCCCGCCTTCACTCTCAACAACACCCCCAGCACCCCGACACCGTGGCTCCCGCCTTCACTCTCAAGAACAGCCGGAGGAATCCCCAGCTGCACTCCCGCTAACACTACGGCACGGATGCATGTCTGAGAGATTTTTCCGTCAGTTTTTGTGGACTGGTGTGAGCTCGGCGGTGGGGGCCAGCCTGAGTGAGGCATTTCAGACTGTACGCGACTCGGGGGGCCCCCAAGAGCAGCTGCGCCCCCCTGCTTCCCGGGTGCATTATAGTAAATAAATGCCGTGGGGATGGTCGTCACACGAATCCTTCTTCCTGACCCTGTCTGCGCGTGTCTCTTTCTCCTGGTGTCTGCCGGTATCCTTCGCGTTGTGTTTTCACTGTAAGCCCCCCAGTCTGAAAAGGACGGGGCTTACAGCGAAAACACAACGTCATGGTGAGTGCTTGCTCCGTTCCTCTCCAGCTTCACACTATGATGTCAGATCAGCCCTCTGGCACTATCAGATTCCCCCCACAGGCCTGCCCGACCCTGTCTCACTTGGGGGCATAGTGTTCCTAGTGTATGAGAAGCATACCTCTCTTGAGGCTTCGATGACCCCGTGTCCGAGAGATGCACCTCTCTAGCATAAGAGCATATCAGATGTGATGGTGGCATCCCGTCACAAGGAACTAACCCACCTCACATGAGGGTGGAGGCACTCTGAGGCATAAAAGCAGCAGAGGCCTGATTGTGAACTACGTGTTCCAAGGGCACCGTGACTTCACAGGAGGTATCTGCAAACACAGCCTCGTTAGCCCTGATTTCACTTGGGCCAGTTGCTCCTTGGTATAGGTTCGTTACTAATAATAACCCTGATTTCACCTGGGCCAGTTGCTCCTTGGTATATGTTCATTACTAATAGGGTGCTTGGCTTTTTTTTGCGCAAACTCGACCCGAAGGTATTGGAGCGTTTTACATGTGTACCAGTTACGTTACACAAGGACACATTTACTTTTGGTAGGCACATGGAGATTAAGTGATGTGCCCAAAACAACAGGATGTTGATACAACGCTGAGGCTCGAACGTGGTTCTCCAGCTCCAAAGTTGGCAGCTCTGACCGTTAGGTCACATCCTCCCAGTCAGTGCTTCAAAAGCATTGAATGCAAGCTCACACTACTTCAGAAAGCAATTCCATCACAAAGGAAGTCCTCCTACCAAACTCTTCGGTTCACAGGAGGAGCTGGTTAACAAATATCAGAGTGCCATTCCTCTACTTTTGGAAGTCACGAGTCTACTTTACTGAAATTTGCTGTTACTGCACCTATTATCTCCTCAAATGGTTACAGTAATATGTGCTTAGTGGGGCTTGCAGTGTGTGGGGGGGCTCGCAGTGTGTGGGGGGGACTCGCAGTGTGAGGGGGGCTCGCCGTGTGTGGGGGGGCTGTGTGTGGGGGGATCTGTGTGGGTGTGTGGGGGGGCTCTGTGTGAGTGTGTGTGGGGGCTCTGTGTGGGTGTGTGGGGGGGCTCTGTGTGGTTGTGTGTGTGGTGGGGGCTCTGTATGTGTGGGGGGCTATGTGTGGGGGGCTCTCTGTGGGTGTGTGTGTGTGGCATTTGCGAAAGATTAAGCTATTGGCATTGTAAATGACAATGCCATTTATTTTTCAAAACCAACACATAAATAAAAATGTTGTCATTTACAATGCCAATAGCTCTAACTTTTGCAAAGGCGAAACCGTTGCATTGTAAATGCTTGTTTGTTTTCCCAATAACTTTGGCGCCGATTGACGAATCTTTGTGAAATTTTCAAAACTTATGGGCAACTCTGGTCAGCTCCCACCTTGAAAGTTTCGGGGTGATTCAGCAAGCGGAGGCTGAGAAAAAAGGGGGGTCCCAAAACGTGTTTTTTTTTATGGTGTAAATCCGTTCAGTAGTTGCTGAGAAAATCAAAAAATAAAAGTTTTGATATTTAGAGGCACAGAGGATCCGCGCACCGTCCCGATCACAAGCTTTATTCTAGTTGGTTGTCAACATTCCAACCACCAATACAACAATGACTGGGTCCTATAGGCAATTCCACATATCTCATACGTGTCCCACGTATTGCAATTTTTTTACAATTATCTCCCCTCAGGGTAGAGAGTATCACGTTTATTTTGCCACTGTAAAATAACTTATATCCGAACTAGACAGTCTGTATTCATGACATTAGTGTGAATCTAATGTGAAAAAATGTGAGCCGGCAAGATGACACCTAACGGACGAACCACCATCGGGATATCTGGTAGGTACTCACCAGATGCACCCTGTTCTCATCATCGGCTGTCATCAAGCCTAAAAATGAATGTGTCCAACAGAGGAATAATAAAAAAGAAGAAAGTGCAGTGAGAAAAGGTGAGAAATCTCATAAAGTGTTGGTAAAATGCATAGGTGTGCACGGTTTTAACACTTTATTCTTTACTTCGTGCACTCTATCAATTTAAAAAGCAGGGCTGGCTGTTAAGCATACACACCAGTACCACACGCCAACATGTTTCTTTGCCTTATCAACCTTTCAGGCAATTTCTTCAGGGCTGACTAGTTGGAATATAAGGTTTTTTACAGTGGCAAAATAAATGTGATACTCTCTACCCTGAGGGGAGATAATTGTAAAAAAAAATTGCAATACATGGTACACGTATGAGATATGTGGAATTGCCTATAGGACCCAGTCATTGTTGTATTGGTGACTATATGAGTGGAGGGCGACTTGGGTTCTTTTTCCATCTGTGCTCCTTGTTGTGTATATGTCAACATTCCAAACCAAGAAGTATCGGCAGCCATCTTGAAAACAGGGAAACAAACGCAGAAAACCAAGAAAAGAGGTGACATGTGTGCAAACACACCCTGTGGTGCGTTTTAAGTTTGGGAATTAATTCCTCTTCAATCCTGAGGGTCGCTGGGGGCCAACAACCCCGCCAGTAAGCGCCGCTGCGTTGCAGAGAGGTGGGCCAGGCCAAGCCCCTTTTACACCTCTCTGCAATGCAGCTCTGTGGCGCTTACTGGAGGTACCTGGTGGGCTAGTTGGACCCCAGGGACCCTCAGGATTCAAGAGGACTTAATCCCCCAACTTACAACGCACCAGGGGGCACGTTTGCAGAGTGGTGGAGAAAGGGGGCATGGCATTTGTCTACCTTTCACCAATCCCACTGCGAGAGGCTTACTAGAGGTAAAAGGTAGGCCAGTTGGCTTTTAAAGGACCCCCAGCAGTGAAGAGGACTTCAATCCCCCTCCAAGTGAGTGCCAGGAAGCGCGACTGTAGAGTGGTGGGCAAAGTGGCCGTGGTATGGTACGAGTACTTACCAGTGCTGCTGTGTGGGACTGACTGGAGGTAATAGTTTGGGAAGTTGGACCCCAAGGATGTTCTTGGGGGCCGACTACCCCTCTTGTTACCTCCAGTAAGTCCCACCCAGTGGGATTGCTAAGACGTCTTCAGAGGCCATGGCCACCTTTCTCTACCTTGTGGCAGACTACGGGATGGGGGATGAAGTCCAATTTAGTCCTGAGGGAGGTTGGGTGCCAAGAATCCCTCCTGTAAGTCCTACATGCGGGAATTCCTGAGCGTTGGTTGGACGCCCAGCACCCTTTCTCCACCACTCTGCAAAAGCGACTACTAGTTAAAGTAGCATATTTCTGCACCTCTGACTTAGAGGTAGTTTAATCCCCTTGCCCTATTATGTAGTAGGGCATTACAGAGGAGGTCATGCTATTTACAGGGGTACCCCAACGCATAGTGTTCTAGTTTTTGTAGGTGTTTTCACTGTATTCAAAGTGTTTTTTTTTAGCATAGCACTGGCTCTAGGACTGGTTAGTCAGAGTCAGTTACCACCAGTACCTGTCTGAAAAAGTTGTGGGCACAGGATGATTTTAAAACAAGGCCTCTTTCTGCTCCTCTGCTGGTTCTTTCTGCACATGTCTTGCTTCTTCCTGCACTTTTCTTCGTCTTGGTGGACTTCTGTTGCTTCTTTCTGCATTACTTTTGCTTCTTTCTGTGCGTTTTTCTTCTTTCTTCACATGTCCTACCTCTATAGACATAGTTAGAAACTAACATTTTAAAAACCTTAGAAATTCACTGAAAAAAACATAGGTTTTAGGGAAAGTTATAGTTAGTTGGACATTTCACTCGTACAAAACCAGAGAAATTCCCCTGTTATAGTTAATTCAGCTAACTATAACTCGCGCCCCCACAATGCTCTGCTGATGACGTCACATATTTCATCACTCATTACATGGTCAGTAACATCACTGATGACATCTCAAATGACATCACTGATGATGTCACTGATGACATCATCCTTGTGATAATTTCATGCATCTTCTCACACCCTAATATAACTTTAGATCCACCCACTCTAAATTACAGACTGCCATTCTCAAAACCATGGACACTCCAACACCAATTACTACATACCTACTCACTGATTCTTAGGTTTACACACACATCCACTCACTCACCCGTACAGTCACTCATACTTATGGTCACTCAGTACAGGACTATCATATGCACTCATTCACCTATATACACACTCACACACCGCCACTCATCCATAGAGGTACTCACACACCTAGTCAATCATGGAAATAATTAATCACACATGCCATTTACTCACCTATAGTTATACACACACCAGCTCAATTTCTCATACAAATACTAGCACCTTCTTACGCTCTTATACAATCACCGATACAAGCACACACTCATCCATACACCCACTCTCACAACCACACTCTCACTTATAGCCATTTATATACTCCAACACACAAATATACTGCCTTTCACATATGTAGTTACTCACACATGTACCACTGAGATATACATTCACTCACCAACACACCCACACAAACACTCAGGCACCCATACAGAAACTCAGACAACCAATCAATAACCCATATAGACACTCATGTAGCTATTCGCAAACCCATGCAGCCACTTACACACCAACAGACGGATACAGACATTCACACAGTTTAGTCACTAACACATGCATTCAGTAAGATACGTTTAATCACTCACTTATAGAGTCAGTCCCGCACCTACTAAGTCATCCATTCAGACACTTATACACCCACTCATTCTTCAATAAGCCTTCCCCTATATATATTAAAAAATTTTAATCTTTACAGAAACACACAGTCACTGGTTGTTTCAGTTTAAAATGTTACGCTTTAACCAACATTTCCACCTAATTATAACATTACTTTAACCTTTATTTTTTTCAGTGGATATATATACATATTTACTTTTATCTACCTCAGGCATTACTTCTCTTTAAGTCCATATTTGAATACTACAATAATTTGAGTGCTGTGTTGCTCAAGAAACGGTAGCCCACTACACGTTGACAAATCAGTGGGAATCTGTGAATACCAAAGAGGCATCCCAGCCCCGCTGCCATAATGCAGTGGGTACATGGGGTACTAAGACACGCTAAGACACAGTGATTCTTTAGTGAAAACCAAGTACTCCTCCAGGTCCCGTAAACCGTGACTACTGGCGGGACACAACCTATCCACTCTAATCCCAAATAGCAGTAGATTTTGAGAGGTTGCAAACGCAGCCCTACATAATAGTGGCAGTGGAGCACAGATTCATGGAACTGGAAATGACGGGGGAAGCACTCCGCCAGGCCAAATGTCACTCATCAGGAGCCAAACTAACACAATTAGGCACTTGTGTCAACATTCACACACAGAATACTAATATCACGCAATTCAAAGCTCATCGGAGCTGAACAGCAGTTATTTTCCATGTAACATACAGCCTGATGTGTAAAGTTTTTTATTTTGTCTGTGCAGATCTGAGGACTGTCTCGGTTGGTGCCCGGGGTCAAGAAGAGGCAGTTTCCAATGGTTGTGGCTGCAGGCCTTGTCACCTCTTTTCGATTAACTGTTTGGGACCACAGGATACCTCCTGTCCATAGCTTGTTGGCGTTGCAGGCAGCATGGTGTCAGGCTAAGACTGGCACGATGAGCTGCAGCCTGCAGTCCCACACTGCATCTCTGCTAGCAGCAGACATGCAGAAGAAGAGAAGCCTGTTTTTTTTTTAGTTCAGGGATCTAGGGCCCGATGTAGGTAGCCCTTTACCGATCGGAATCGGCCGAAAATACCGATTTTCGGCCGTTTCCGATCGGTAAAGGGCTATCGAGATGTAGGTGCACATTTTCGGTAATTTTACCGAATCGTTATCATTACCGAATCGGTAATATTTACCGAATCAGAAATGAGAACGATTCGGTAAAATTACCGAAAATGGAATGTAGGTAGCCTATGTTCCATCAGCACATGGCTTACAGAATCGGTATTTTACCATGGAATACAACTCCATGGTAAAAAACCGATTCCTGTGTACATGCACATCGGTGCATGTACACATGTGCCATGTGACAGACAGACGTGCCCTTAGGGCATGTCTGTGTGCCACATTGCACACATGCCTGTTTTGGGGGTGCTAGAGGGTGTCAAAGTGACACCCCCTGCACCCTTGTGAATTCTTTAATTACCGATTCGGTAAATACCGAATCGGTAATGCCTAATCATTCCTATGGGCTTCAAAGCCCATAGGAATGAATGGGCATTACCGATTCGGTATTTACCGAATCGGTAATTAAAGAATTGTTAAGGATTCGGTAACGAATCCAGATGTTGGGACCTACATCCCATTTACCGATTTTGAAATACCGAATCGGTAAGAATCGGTATTTCAAAATCGGTAAATGGGATTTACCTACATCGGGCCCCTAGACACTGCTGTAGTTCCAACACTGCAGACAGCAGAAGCTGCTCTTGCCTGCCTCTGTGCCAACCCATAGTGGTGGGTGTCCCTGCCCTGCCCCATTTCAGCATTTGGTTTAGAATGCGGAAGCAACTGGCATATATAAAAGTTACATGAGACACCATTTCAGAGCAGTTGCTTTCTCTGGGAGGTCTGTCATCATAGGCTTTCTTATTTATTCACATATTTTATATACTACAAGTAAAGGCCAACTTTAGGGCACTGGTTGAGCGCGGAAATAATCTGGAAGTCGGGCGCTAGAGGGCACACGACCAAAATAGCCGCGCACTACCGAGGCTCTCGCCAACTCGGGCGAACTTTTAAACATCACCCCCATCCTAAGGCATTCAACATTGCCGTATCAAGCTGAATCGGATAGCGGATAACGTCCTGCCTGCGAGGTACTGTCTCCGGCTTCTCTAACGTGAGCCGAAGTTACACGTCGCGGAAGTCTGGGCCGGGAGTCGGGGGAGGAGCGCTGGTCCCGAGGGACGGCAGGAACAGCCACGCGAGACCGGGGACCAAGAGGCCTGTCGGGGAAACGACGAAACGGCTACACGGGTGGGGTTGCTCACGCGGCCGTTATTATTTGAGCCACACAACGCTGCTGAGGCCAGGGGGCACTGGGAGAAGACACAGCCTGGGACATAGTAGCACGTTAAGGCACCTCCCACTTGCTGAGACTGCACCACGGCTGCACTAACGCCGAAAGGCTAGGAGCGACAACAGTGAAGAGAATCTGCCCATGTTACAGTGCGCCTCAATCCTCTCCCTCCCCCCCCCCCATCCTGGGCACCAACAGAGACTGTAGCCTGCGTGCCCGGGAGCACCACAGTATCGCCCCATAAAGATTGAATCGGCTGCCGGGCGCCATCTTGTGAGTCGAACTATTCCAAGGGGGCGCATCTGAGGGGTCTGGCGAGACCGGCGGGGAGGAGAGGCACCCGCGCCGTGGAGTGAGGACGGTGGCCATATCCCTATGTGAGCGACTGCACCTAGCTGGAACCGCCATACCACATTTGCAGGATATATCGAGGCCCACCCCGCCAGGAGCGCGACCAGGGACGGAAGGAGGCCGCCCACGTGGAGCGAGGACTGCGCCAAACACGCGGCTCGGTCCCCTGGCGGGTTGTGCACCTGATGACCACGGTGACCCCCACCTTAACCCGCGTACGAGGAGATGGTTGACGTACATTTGCTCCTGAAGTGATGGTAAGCTCTGAGAGCAAGCGGCTGAAGGTGAGCCATTACGTTTGGAGCCGCAACTGACACTGTGCTTGTATTAGTCACATCCCTTACCCCCGCCATAAAGACCTGCTGAGCACACGATACAGATGCAAAAACAGTTGATGGACAAAATGCAGAACAATGTCATACATTCACCCCAGTTCAGAGATCTGGGCCTAAATCCATCGTTTTTTTGCACTCCACACCACCCCAGGTCAGACATGGCCATATGCAACAGCCTTGACCCTGTGCCTCATGGGAACAGTCCAGCCCAAACTGCCAAACCATGTCTTTCCTGGACCGGAATCAAGCATCCAAGGACCGGTTTCTGGCTATCAGCCGTCATCAGCCTGGATAGCTGGACTCCAGTGGTGTGGAGAGCATGGGACTCATGTCTGAGCATACCCATCCCACTCGGGGTGACAAATGCAAAAACAACAATTGATGGACAGAATGCAGAACAATGTCATACATTCATCCCAGTACAGAGATCTGGGCCTAAATCCATCGTTTTTTGCACTCCACACCACCCCAGGTCAGCCATGGCCATATGCAAATCAGCCTTGACCCTATGCCTCATGGGAACAGTCCAGCCGGAACTGCCAAGCCATGTCTTTCCTGGACCGGAATCAAGCATCCAAGGACTGGTTTCTGGCTATCAGCCGTCATCAGCCTGGATAGCTTGACTCCAGTGGTGTGGAGAGCATGGGACTCACGTCTGAGCATACCCATCCCACTCGGGGTGACAAATGCAAAAACAACAATTGATGGACAGAATGCAGAACAATGTCATACATTCCCCCCAGTACAGAGATCTGGGCCTAAATCCATCGTTTTTTGCACTCCACACCACCCCAGGTCAGACATGGCCATATGCAAATCAGCCTTGACCCTGTGCCTCATGGGAACAGTCCAGCCCGAACTGCCAAGCCATGTCTTTCCTGGACCGGAATCAAGCATCCAAGGACCGGTTTCTGGCTATCAGCCGTCATCAGCCTGGATAGCTTGACTCCAGTGGTGTGGAGAGCATGAGACTCACGTCTGAGCATACCCATCCCACTCGGGGTGACAAATGCAAAAACAACAATTGATGGACAGAATGCAGAACAATGTCATACATTCACCCCAGTACAGAGATCTGGGCCTAAATCTATCGTTTTTTTGCATTCCACACCACCCCAGGTCAGACATGGCCATATGCAAATCAGCCTTGACCCTGTGCCTCATGGGAACAGTCCAGCCCGAACTTCCAAGCCATGTCTTTCCTGGACCAGAATCAAGCATCCAAGGACCAGTTTCTGGCTATCAGCCGTCATCAGCCTGGATAGCTGGACTCCAGTGGTGTGGAGAGCATGGGACTCACGTCTGAGCATACCCATCTCACTCGGGGTGACAAATGCAAAAACAACAATTGATGGACAGAATGCAGAACAATGGCATACATTCACCCCAGTACAGAGATCTAGGCCTAAATCCATCGTTTTTTTGCACTCCACACCCCCCCAGGTCAGACATGGCCATATGCAAATCAGCCTTGACCCTGTGCCTCATGGGAACAGTCCAGCCCGAACTGCCAAGCCATGTCTTTCCTGGACTGGAATCAAGCATCCAAGGACCGGTTTCTGGCTATCAGCCATCATCAGCCTGGATAGCTTGACTCCAGTGGTGTGGAGAGCATGGGACTCACGTCTGAGCATACCCATCCCACTCGGGGTGACAAATGCAAAAACAACAATTGATGGACAGAATGCAGAACAATGTCATACATTCCCCCCAGTACAGAGATCTGGGCCTAAATCCATCGTTTTTTTGCACTCCACACCACCTCAGGTCAGACATGGCCATATGCAAATCAGCCTTGACCCTGTGCCGCATGGGAACAGTCCAGCCCGAACTGCCAAGCCATGTCTTTCCTGGACCGGAATCAGGCATCCAAGGACCGGATACAGGTCGGAGCCCCGATACAGGTCGGAGCCCCGGGGACCCCAGGAAACTGTACCGAGTGGCCGAAATTGGACGCACCGATGCCAAACAAGCCAAGCTATTGTTTGACCCCCGGAAAGGACAGAGATCGGAATCCGCGGAGAGCAGGGGGGCTGCATCTACAGAGCCACCCGATGAAGACTGGAAGGCGATACTGATGAGCATGAAGCAGAGCCTCACCTCTATTGACACCAAAATGGACACAATGAATACAAGAATGTACTCTGTGGTGCGCAGACTGGAGCAACAGGATCACAGACTTAAGGACGCCAAAACTAGAGTGTCGGAATTGAAAGATGGGGCGGCAGTGGCAAATACTCAAATGCTTCAAATGGATAAACTGCTGGAGGTAATAGCAGAAAAGAATGAGGATTTGGAGGCGCGCTCTCGGAGGAACGTCCGAATGCTTGGCCTGGCGGAATCCACCGACACCGGCCGGATGGAGGACTTCATAGAAAAATTGGTGGTGGACCTGTTTGGAAGGGATGCTTTCTCCGCCCACTTAACGATTAAAAGAGCACACCGCTCGCTGGCTGCGCACCCACCACCGGTAGCAACGCCTAGGCCGGTCATAGCCCGCTTCCTAAATTACAGAGACAGAGACACTGTCCTACGCCTTGCCCGGGAAAAGCAACAAGTAAGATACGCAAACACCACCTTTCCGGACTTCACACAGGCTGTTCAGGAGGCAAGGCGCAAATACGCTGCTGTTAAGAAAAAACTGCTTGCGCAGAACATTCAGTATGCCATGCTGTACCCGGCCAAGCTAAAGATCACACATTTCGGAAAGCAACATTTCTTCACTACCCCTCAGCAGGCAGAGGAGTACCTCAAAAGACAGCGCCGAGCCACGTCCCGAGAAGTGGAAGAAAGGCGTCATTCCAGATCCTCATCGCCGGCGGCACATCAGGACTAAACTCCAAGGCGGATCCTCACCAAGCAGTCAGATGAACTAGACGAAACCTGTTTTACTGCTTCCGAGATGGTGATGTATCATTGCCGTTATTTGTATTATGTCTCTCACATACCTGCAACCTGCCCGGACACTCCCCTCCGTCCTGCTGAAACTGCCAGCTCCCCGAGCGGTGCTGTGGGCGGGTGAAATACAGGAGGAGAGGTGGCGGGTCATGGGCCCCTGGCGCCTCCACATACGAGGGCATACCCCCGAGCATTCCTCTAGTGAGAGGGAGGACTAAGTGCTCTGTTGGGAGTTGTTGCATGGGAAGGGAGGGTTGCATACCCGGCAAGTTGGGGCTGTCGGTGTGGGTGGGGACAGGGAGGGTTGGTCAGACTTCACGAGCCAAAATGGACAAGTACGTATCCTGATGAGAAATATAGTGTAGGAATGAATGCACACACCATTGGCAGGTTGGGAGGGATAGAGTGGGGGGAACCGGCAAGTTGGGGATGCCGGTGAGGGCGGGGGAATTCTTTGTTCAGATTATTACATTGCTGAGTACTAAGGAAAGTTTTGACATCTGCTAATATAATGTCTTACAGACGACTACATGGGGCGAAAGGTGACGTGCAGGCACTCCGACAAATCACAGTGGCTTCATGGAACGTAAGGGGCCTCAACAACCCTAGGAAGTGCAGACAGATACTGGGCTATTTAGACTGACACGGGGTGACAGTGGCCCTCCTGCAGGAGACACACCTACCACCTGGAGGTAATCCGCGGTTCACGTCGAGGTGGGCTTCATCCCGCGGGTTTGCTTCCTACTCCACTTACTCCAGGGGGGTGACCATCTTAATCAAACGGGGAGTAGAATTTACACCACAGGGAATGGAATCTGACACGGAGGGGAGATTTTGCATAGTATAGGGGCGACTTTATTCACATAATATTTTCTTTGCGAATTACTATGGCCCTAACACTGATAACCCTAACGCCCTGCTCCTATTATGGGCTACGATACAGACGTTAGGCATTGCATACGTTGTTCTAGGGGGGATTTCAACACAGCAATACATCCTCAAGCGGACAGATCGCACCCTCTCCCGGCGCATTACACAGTTACACAAAGAACGCTGAGCGACATAGTTGGGGATTATTGCCTGTTAGATGCCTGGAGACACAAACACCCTGCACTTAAACAAGGTACTCATTATTCAGCGGTCCACTCCACCTGGGCGCGTCTTGACTATGTATTCCTGACAGCAGGGATGACACATTGGCTGACACAGGCGACACACTTGGCCCGCACATTCTCGGACCACTCCCCAGTAATCGTGACTCTACAGATCCCAGTAGATTGCGCCCCATACTTGAACTGGTGGCTCAACCCCTCCCACCTTACTGATGCGGTCTTTAAGTCCGAATTAGAGCAGGACATCCGAGATTTCTTTGACCGTAATCTGACATCTGTGTCCAGTGTAACGACAGTATGGGAGGTCTTCAAGGTCACTGTACGTGGCTGGTGCCTGGCCAAAGGAGGGGGAATACTTAAATCCCTACGGGGAGACCTCCGGAAGCTTGAATCGGAGCTTCGCGAACTGGAACATGCACTGGAGCAAAACCCAAATGATCGCTCAATTAAAGCCCAAATGAGGGACAAAATGACTGAGTATGAGGCGGTGGCAGATAAGGAATGCAAATTCCGTGGAAAGCCACACACTGCGCGCATTTACAGGGCGGGGGATCGCCCAGGAATGGCTCTGGGGAATACCGTCCGGCCACCCAGGTTTGCTAACTACGTGACCGAACTACAGGATGCTCAAGGCACTGTGTACAGGAATCTCCCGGACCAACTACGGATCCTCAGAGATTACTACAACACACTATACACCTCGCATGGCGACATGCCGACGGACTTAAACGACTACTTGGGGGACACCGCAATACCTGACTAGGTACCACGCAACAAAAGTTCCTAAACCTAGAACTGGAGCTAGATGAAATCACAGACGCCGTAATGAAGACGAAGTCAGGTCGAGCCCCCGGCTCAGATGACCTTCCGATTGAATTTTATAAAGCCTTTGCCCCCATATTAGCTCCTATTCTGAAAAACGTTTATTAAGCTGCATTGGAACAGGGAAGCTTGCCTCGCACCATGCGCGAAGCTCTGATCACCTCCCTACTAAAACCTGGCAAGCCCCCGGCACACTGTGATTCATGCCGCCCTCTGTCTCTGCTAAATTGCGACACTAAAATCTTGGCAAATGTTCTCGCTACGCGCCTTATCCTCCTGACGGAGTGTCTGGTTCTACCAGATTAGGCCGGATTTGTTCCAAATCGTGCAACATCGCACAATTTGCGCACACTACATGAGGTGCTGCAAGACATAGACCCTAACTGCGAGGCGGCGGCGGTATTTCTAGACGCTACAAAGGCGTTCGATTCGCTCGCATGGGATTACCTATTAGGCATCTTGGAACACATGGGAATGCCCTTCAGTTTTCTGGACTGGGTACGGTTACTATACTGCCAGACAACAGCGGTGGTGTTACTGAATGGGTCCAGATCTGCCCCTTTCAGAATTAAGAGGCACACGTCAGGGGTGCCCGTTGTCCCCCGTCCTTTTTGCTCTGGCCATCGAGCCCTTGGCAGCAAAGCTTAGACAGCACCATAATCACCGTGCGCTGATTTATCCCGCCCGACAGCTACTCATCTCGCTTTACGCGGAAGATATGACGCTCTACGTCAAGAGGCCCCAAGAGAATCTCAATCCCATTTTGCGCAAAATCAAGAAGTTCGGACGCATTGCCGGAATACATATTAACTAGAGCAAATCTGCGGTGTTCCCCCTGACGGAAAAAACGCAGCCACACCAACTGGACTTCCCCCTGGTCTGAGAAACAGAAGAGTTGAAATACCTAGGTATCCGAATAACTAGGCAAAAGGACACCCAGATCAGAGCCAATTACGGGACAGCCGTGGATAAAATTACTGATAACATCACCAAATGGCTACGCCTCCCACTATCAATGGCCGGACGCATTTCTCTCATCAAGATGGTGTTGCTGCCCAAACTATTCTATTTATTCACCAACATTCCATATAGCCCAGGGCGACACTTTTATAGCGCACTCAGAACCCAATTGATGCGGCTGATTTGGGGGGGAAAGCAGGTGAGGATCAGTCTCTCTACTTTAATGCTGCCGTATCGTCTCGGGGGCTTTGAGGTCCCCAATTTTGAGCGGTACTACGACTGTGCACAAGCCCACTTTGCCGCTTACTGGTTCCATCCGCCACCCTATATGGCGCACCTGGCGGTGGAGGATGGATACATGGGCCCCGTGACCACAACCGGATATATATTCACATGTGTGGGGGAGAGAGAACGCGACCCATCTGCGGTCGACTGCACGGCGGCGGCGTGGAAACGCCTCGCCAAGGCCATGGGGAGCCCGTTCATGTATTCACCACAAATGACCCTTATGAATGACCCCCGACTGCAGGTCACATGTGAGGAGATCTGTCGTAAAATGCTTTCCAAACTTGCATATCACACCTGGGGAGACCTGTATGTTCAGGGGCAGTTCAGCACTGTAACCCAATTATTTGGGGAATATACACCCACGACCATGGATACCTTCCTGTATACCCGACTCCGCCAGAGCATTCGAGCTGCCACCCCCAGCTTCCCGGACGAACCAGACACCCTAGCACCCTTGCATGCTCTCCAGCAAACAGAGGCCCCACATCACGTTGTATCACTACTCTACAAACACATACAGAACGCACCACTGCCCATTACACTGAGAGGGCGCACAGACTGGGATGGGGATCTCGATGAGCCACTACCGGATGAGCAGTGGGAGGTCAGTTGCACACAAACTAATGCAGTCACGGGAAATTCCAGGCTGCGGCTGCTCCATTTCAAATTCCTCCACCGACTGTATTATACTCCTGCTAAACTGTACAAGTTCCGCCTCAGGGAGAATGATAGCTGTATTCGCTGTGGAAGGGAGGGAGCGGACTTCTTCCACCTGGCATGGACCTGCCCCAGGGTTGCCCACTACTAGACGGAGGTCTTTGCGGGGTTGTCGGACATGCTGGGAGTGGTGATAACACCGTGACCACTGATGGTACTATTGGGCCTCACACACACCACTTTGACCATACACAAAACGTTTTTGGCACTGAGCCTATTCCTAGCCAAGCGTCAGTTGGCATGCAGATGGGGAAGGGGGCGAGCCCCCAAATTCAAGACATGGATCTCGACCATGGCAACGTGGCAAGACCAACTTCACGCATACGCAGAATTGCTCCCCCTGAAATCGCGACTAAAAGATGTATGGAGACCGCTAACGGCCTATCTTTTAAGACAGCACGTGGATGAGTCCGAGGGTGCAGGGGAGACTGGAGGCACGCCAGACGGGGACACTAATGCTGATCACTAACTTAATGGGGCAACGCTTTTACGCACATCTTTCCGTACTGGAACTGGTCCACATGTAGTGTCTGCACCGGGAGTACCACTATATGACATGGGGATAGGGACCAGACAGAGGAGATGACCAGGCTGGAGAGAGGCCGGATGACGCCATTGTGGTGTGAACCTGATAAGATTTGTGTAACATAAGCTTCGCATGTAGACACACCTGTCGTTTTGTTATTAACTGTATTGACATCCGTTAACATAAGACACCTTGGTATGATGTGTGTAGTATTGGGTGTGGGAGGGGGGAAGTTGTAATTTAAATTAGGTTTTTGTTCCTTCGCTTAACACCATCAGCACGTGCGGGAAGGTGCGTTGTAGCCTCTATGATTGACTATCATTGTATTGGATGTACTTATTGCACTGATGTACCGTAACCTTTTTTTACAACCATAATAAAGGTTTTGAAAAATCCCCAAAATAAATAAAAAAATAATAATCTGGAAGTCCAGCATTGACTTTGGTTGTGTTGGAGCAACCCTTCATCCCCAAACACATAGCGGATGTGACCAAATACTTGCTGACGAAAGAACAAAGATGGGTACTTAAATTGGGGACTCACAAAGACGGATTGAACGATGATATTCCGTGGTCCGTTCTATGAACCATTGTTAGTCAGTAGAAAAGGGTCTCAGTGCACCATGTCATCAGCCTGGACACTCCCCTTTCCGTTTACATTCACACACTGAACATTGAGCAAACGGTTTTGAGAGGGTATTCCGAGAGCGAGTACTAATTTGAGATTTGAGATCATCTATATTAGGCTCCTGTGTTCACTTTCCACCCTTTGAGGAAGGTAACTCACGGGGTTCAGTGGCGTCACCCCATCGAAATTGTCCACCTTGACCCCACTGTATTTGTCCATCTTGACCACTACAGGGACTTTATTCCCTTCCTATCGTCCTAGCTGTTCTCTTGGAATACTCAGTACATTGTACCGATAAAGCTAGTTGGTGACGACTCAAATGAATTTTCACAGTCTTTTGCATTTATTTAATCAGGCGTTACGGTGGTCAGCTACCCGTTTACAGTCTTAAGCCATCAAGGCATATTCACTGCTGCCCCCCTTTTGGCCTTATCATCTTACAGCCATGCATTATGTCCAGCAGTAATATTACAGAAACGCTTTTGTTTTCTTTTTCCCTAGCTCCGTTTAACCCCCACGGAACTGCGCTAGCGCTGTGCTTGAGGTCTGTTTACACTCGCATTCGTCGTGTGTTGTTTCCGTTGCTATGACTCCAAGCGACAGATCAACCAACGACTTGTTTTGGCTTTTAGTCCACATAGCCAATCAAATCGCGGGCCTCTTCCACTCTCAGCAAATCGCACAGGTTAGTGAAGGGCTCCACGTGACCGCGCGATCAATGGCAGCGCGGCTTATAAACAGCCTATCCTCGGTTGCTCGTTACCTCCCCAGACGGCCAGGACGCCGGCCCAGGAGTACCGACGGATAGGTAAGAGGAACCCTCCCTTCTTTTCTCCACGGTGCTAAATTCTTTTAATGGAAGGTATCCGCTCTCGAACGGAGCCTCGGCCCCGACATTGCTGGGCACGATTTTATTATTGATAAGATACTGATTCCATCTCTTGCTGGCTACTGAGATAAGGAAGTGTTTCGTCCATGTTTGTGCATACTGTGTTTTGATGTGTGTTCCACATGTCTTTTAGAGCGGTGCTTCATCTTCCCCTGAGCCGCTGCCAGGTGGGGTGAGGCCAGTCCACCTTACTTACAAGTTCACAATTCTAGCTGGCTATCAGAGCTCCCAAGTTTCCATATCCCTTGCTTGTGAAGCTCATCCATTCCAGGTCTTTACTTTGTATTCTAGGACTTGTAGTCATGTTTATATCATTATAAATTCTCAACTATAAGTGGCAAAATGCAAACAAAGAAACTGGACTGGATCATCGATTCATGCCTGAAAAATGGCATAATTGAGGTATCTGAACCCGGAGTATCTTTCTTATGGACTAGTTGTGAAATTCACTTGCTGTCTTGTTCCCAGTCTTAAACCCTCCATTTCCACAGGGTCTCAGGTAAACAGCGGGAACACTAAACCTTTAGGAGATGGACATATCAAGTTATCTAGTTTGGTGCATGATGGACACCTTTAGCCAGTCAGACAAGATCTTTTTGCATTTGGGGGCTTGGAGGAGGAATATTCACATTCCATGGCTGGGCCTGAAAAGTTCCATAATGCCTAATCAAGTGCTATAATGAGAGGTCTCAGAGTATTCACCTACGACGTCTCCATTTGGCAGCAATCTGATAAGCATGCTGGACGCACCCTACCAACTCTTCAACTCCTAGGATCTGAACAGCTATCTCTGACAGCTGTAGCTCAGCAGGAATGCTCCTTAGGTAGGAGCAGAGGTCTTTCATCTTTCCCTAAGTATGCCATGATTGGCCTATGTACAACTGGCAGAAGAAGTTGGCATCCTCAGCTGTTGAAATGGCAACGCTTCTTTAGTGCTAACAATGAAGTCAATTTGTGACATTCTATAAAGAATTCTGTTTTAAAGCTTATTCTAGATTACAGGTTATTAAATCACACAAACATAATATCTGTAATGCATCCCATGACATGGACGTCATATTTTAGTCCAGTCATGGTAAACTGTCACTCAAAGTGTCACACACAAAACATTGAAATGTCACACATTAGCACACAAAACATCGAAATGTCACACATAAGCACACTCAAAACAAGGAAATGTCACACCTAAGCAATCTCAAAACTTGGCAGCTATGCACACTCACTTTTCTACTTGCGATAGGACTCACACAAAATGACCGAGAGGGGCGGGCGGGGGAGTTAGCATTAATCAATAAATGACCGTTCCAGGTCCGGTGATCCGATCACTTTTTAATACCGATCATTTGGAAAACATCAATGCAGGTTGAAGGGACAAAAGATTGTAAGATATGGGAACGCGCCTGGGCAAGACTCTCTCCAGAAACTAGGTCCTTGGATCTGGCAAATTCCAAACCAGTAGGAGACATTAACCCCACAATAGCGTCAGACAATTATAATCGATGGATCAGAGCTTCTCTGGACAGTACAATCCCATATAAATGGATCCAGAAAAAGACGAATGAAAAACTGACACCATGGTACTCCCCAAAATTAAGAGAACTTAAGCAAATTCGTAAGAAATTAGAGCGAGCATGGAGAAAAGATTATAAAGTTGAAAAAATAACAGAAATACAGAGAGGCTATCAAAACGTATCAACTGTAAATCAAAAGTACGCAAGCCCAGTATTTTGAGGAGAAAATAACTGTGGCTGTAAATGTCAGGAATATATTTCAAAATTGCAAAAAGCTTACTAAGCGCCCTGTACAAGAGCCCCCCGCAGATTCCGCACAGGTACGATGCAATGAACTTGCGGAGTTCTTCAATAAAAGATGTTTTAGATATCTATAACACATTCCCTCAGGACACATGCCCAGATAAAATGGACCAGGAAATAGATACCTTAAGTGGTACTATTCCCCGACTGGAAGAGCTCCCAAACTCGGACATAGCCACAATGGTGCAGCTCTTTGCCCAGGTCAAATTAGGCTCTCCTCTTGATCCAGCTCCTCTCCATAAGCTCCGCAAAGTAGAGGAAAAAGTTCTTCCGGTTTTGCTCGAGGTACTAAATTCTTCGTTAACCAGTGGCCAGGTGCCTCGGGCATGGAAGCAGGGCATGATAAGAGGACTCTTGAAAAAGCCCAACCTTGATCCAGAAACATGGACCAACTATCGCCCGGTTTCCATGCTCCCCGGGAACAGCAAAATTCTGGAAAAATATGTCAACAGAATCCTCTCACAACACCTGGAGAACCACTTCCTGCTGCACACCATGCAGACAGGTTTCCGCCCGAACCATGGGACAGAGACAGTGGTGTTAACAGTGGTGGAGGAATCCAGGAAGATCCTTGATCAGGGAGGTGCAGTGGTGGTATTTTGCTGGACCTGAGCTTCGCATTTGATACGGTCAATCACAACATCTTATTTGACAGACTTAGAATGGTGGGAGTCTCTGGCCAGATATTGTCGTGGATAAAGTCATACCTGAAGGATAGGGTGTTTCAGGTGTTCTAGGAGAACTGCACCTCCAAATGCCTGCCACTGCGGTGTGGAGTTCCGCAGGGCTCATCATTGAGCCCTACCTTATTTAATGTTTATCTTAAACCTCTAACCGATCTAATCTTACCATATGGAATCCAAATTATCACCTATGCAGATAACACACAATTGGTAGTAGCGTTAAAACATCCAAAGAATATAGCAATCAACCTGGAATCCTGTATGGATGCCTTGGCTAGGTGGATGGACTGGTCCTGTCTCAAGCTTAATGGAGACAAGACCGAGGTAATGATCTTGCCCCCAGCCTAGATCTAGTGCTTCAGCCGATGCAGCTGGACTAGGTTAGCCTAAATGTCTTGGTCCACCACCAACCCCAAAAGACCAGATTAAAAGCTTGGGAGTTTGGCTAGATAAATCTTTTAACTTTAATAGCCAAGCAATACAATTAGCCGCTTCCTGTTTTCGCATGATCAGAATACTTCCACTCCTCCCCGATCTGGCACGAAGAGTTATAGTCCAGGCATTCATGCTCTTGCGGTTGGATTAATGGCTTGCCTCCTTGAGGATTTGAAACAGAGTTCCAATCATGAATGAATTATATTGTTCACTCCTATCAATCTCAAACTGCACAAGGCACCTCTATTCATAATATTCGCATTGGTCAAGGTAATATGTTTTATATTTTTAGTTTGGTAGTTTTAATACCTGGAATGTAAGACAAGCACTAACCTAATTATTGTGTTTGCCCTAATTATTATGTTTTTGCTTCCTTAGGTCCTGCTATGTAATGCAATTCTTTTCCTCTCCTGTGTGTATGTAAAGCGCTCCGATATCCACGGGTCAAGCTAGCGATATATAAAACTTTTTAAATAAATGAATATGGGAATTCCTTATATCTATGTTCCACAAAAACCACCATAAGAAAATTACAGGTTGTGAAGAACTGCGCAGCCAGGCTGCTTCATCATACCCCTTATCCCCAATCAGTCAAGCCAATGTTTAAAAAAAACTCCATTGGCTGTCCATAAATGAAAGGATGAAGTTCAAGGTGTTATGTATAGCTCACAAAACGCTCTGGAAGATAGGGCCAAAAATGAACCACTCATTGATGGCCTTTTATCACCCTACAAGATGTCTTAGGTTCACCAACCAGTTCCTGGCAGTGGTACCCAGAAATAAAAGAGCACAATCAGAAAGCCACACCTTTTCATACAATGCCGCCATACTATGGTATATGCTTCCTGTTCTGCTTTGCTCAACTACCCACCATCTTTCCCTCCGAAGGCAGTTGAAGACCTGGCTCTTCCAGAGTTTGCTGTGATGTGTCAATCTCTTGTTCTCTGCTTGTTACTGATAGCGAGGGGATGCCTAAGGGTAGCCAGGAGCTCTATAAATACTCATTAATAATAATAATAATAATAATTTATTGTTCAGTTACTTAAAACCTACAATTTTATCAAGAAAAATCACAAATTTAAAACATCAAAAAAAATCCATCATTTACATGTATCTATACTGCTTTCCTTCTTTTATTATAAAAGGTGTTTGACGCAGCTGGGCACCCCGACCAGGGCCTGATAATAAGCATAAATAACACATGCTAGGAGGGAGTCAAACGCTGCTACCAGGAAGCTGAGGACCCTATTTGAGACAGCGCAGGGGGGTACCATACCTTGCTGGTCATTCCTTGTCCTACCGGACGCCACCATCTACCGCGCCGCCGCCCCGGGACTACATCTCCCTGCAGCACTAGCGGCGGCGCGCACCTGACACGCGACGAGAGCGCCAGGAGGCACATTAAACAGCGAGCACCCCCGCCTCAGAGGCCAGAGGAGGCTGGGCTGGGCCACAGACTTTGATTCTTCGTTTAGAAACTTGCACTCCCAAGTGAGACTTTATTTGTATTTCATTGGTCTAGGGGTAAAGTGCTTTCTGGGGTTTGTTGTATTATCCATTACAGTGAAGATGTCTAAAGCAAAACAAGATAGGACCACATCTGGGTTAGGCACTATGGACAACTATCTGGTTAAAAAGGTAACACAGATTAACAGCGAGCGTAGGGCTTCATTAGGTCGTAGAAGTGATCGGGTGCCAGACGATGACATACCGTTATTAGCTGCAGACCTAGTCATAGTTGATATACCTGAAGTGAGTAATAGGTCTGTCATAGCGGTTAAAGCGCAGGTTCATGCTGACTTTCAAGAAAATGTTTCCCACATATCTACTGAGGCATCAGATCAGCCTTTGCCTTCCCCTTCCCCCTCCCCTAGACCAGTGAGATCATGTAGAAAGCCACTGACTAAACGCAGGGGAAGCACGGAAAGAAAAGAGTAGAAATAGCGCAACCGGTGCCAAATAGCCATGCTAGTGGACAGAATTCACATGTAGATAATAATGCAGTTGGCATAAATACTTATCTGGAGCAATTTGCCTTATTGATCAGTACTCTTGAAGAAAAACTAGAGGCAAAGATAATAGAGTTATTGAAACCTCTGAGAGCTAAGTTGGATAGTGTGGCCCTAGAAGTTAATATACTAGGTGCACTGATAACAACACACCTGTCGTCTACCCCAGCCGCAAAACCTAAGGCTGTGGAGAAGGGCCACAATAGAGATGGCCAAGGTACTGGTAGAACTCCTTCGCAACAGATTAGTCAGAAGACTGCTGTAATTGAATCCGCACCACTTAGTTCTACATCTATAACCGGTCAGAATAAACAGGCTATATTAACTCCCGAGGGTAACCCGGTTATTAGACAAGTAAAGAAAAGTCGCTACATCAATCTTCCCCCTGATTGTGCACCTTATGTGGCTGTTTTAACAAATGTGCCGCCCATTGATTTTCACTCAGCTCAGCCATCTGAGGAATCCCATGATTCATTAAAAAATAAAACGGTATCATGGTTGAATAATAAATGTGGTTTCCCAATTGCATATTCTGACCAAATCTTGTCAACTCGAAGAGTGAACTGGATTGGCCCGTCCTCAAAAACATCTAGTGGGGATTGTGTTGTAGTTAACTTTAAACATCCCCAACACGTGGCTACAGTTTTACTAAGAGCAGCCTCTCTAATTCAGAATGCAAACAGTGTCTGTGTACGTCCCCTTGGTTACTTTTATACCCATCTAATCAAATCTCCTCCTTATCGTGGGAAAACTGGTCCATTTATCCCTACTCAGCCCCCGGTTCCTGAAGCTGCATATTGTGGTGTTGTCCACATATAAATAAAAAAGATAATTCGTTTGGTGGATACAAGAAGATAGGTTTATTAACCTCATCCACAAACTGCTACTGGTCAACTGACCAGAACGTGTCACAACATTCTATTCGACAGAAATCAACAGTGGAACTACAATGAATGTGCATTCCATATGTTAATCACAGCATACACACAATAAGTGGAAGCATAAACCAGACCATTACATACCTCCCATCTTAACTAAAACAAAGAAAAATTATAAGTTAAGAATACAGCAGAAAGAAAAAACTTTAAGACAAAGGAAAACAAGTCATACATAATCCTTCATGTAGACAGGTGGCTTCCGTATTCTTTGGCTCCTAACACGAACATCAAAAGAAGGCTTAGAACCATCTGAAGAAACATTGGCAAAAATAAATGACGGCTTAACAGAATCAAGAACATTTTGACCACCCACTACAGATTTCACAATTACAATACGACTCTTATTCCAAATCCTTCCATCTTTTGTTTTGACAACATTCTTAAAAACCTTAACCACAGGTCTAATATCCTTATACTTAGACCGGGACTTGCGTCCAACAGGTGCTTTTATTTTAACAAAATCACCAATCTTAACATCATGAAATTGAGCACATTTTCTTTCATCAAAATATTTCTTTCTAGAAAGTTGTTTTCCCAACTCCCTTTCTCTCCATTCACCAATACTGTTATCTACCAACCCTTTATTCAATTTCATCCACCCAGGGCACCACATGGTATTAGGAATTTTGCCTTTAAATAACTCAAATGGAGATTTTCCAGTAGTGGAATGAGGGGAACACCGATAAGCAATTATCCTCTCCTTGAGGGCAACCTTCCAATCCAACCCATTAGCCCTAGCTAGCTGTATACATTCTTTTAGAGTTGTGTTAACTCTTTCTACAGCTCCATTAGTTTCAGGATGATACAATGATGATCTTTTATGAGAAACCCCACATTTTCTCAAGAAATTTTCAAAGAGACTAGAACAAAATTGAGGCCCATTGTCAGAGAGAACACTGTTAGGAAAACTTTCCCTCTTGAATATATATCGTCTAGAAACTTGATCACAGAGTCAGAAGTTATGTCTCTGACTGCACACACCTCTATCCATCTAGAGTATAAATCAATGAGAACTAACAAATAAGGAGTATCAGACACACCACTAAGTAGACCCAGAATATCTATTGCAATTTCATCCCAAGGATGATTTGGTAAATCTCTATAGACCATGGGAATCTGTTTGGTCTTAAGAACGTTGTCACTTGCACTGCATTCTACACATTCCCTAACCATTCTTTCAATTTCTAAATCCATTCCTGGCCACCAGAATTGGGTACGCATCATCTCTTTAGTTTGAACAATTCCTAAGTGGCCAGAGTGTGCATGCTTCAATATATTTTCCTAATCACTGTAGGGGGAACCAACTTCGTTCCACGTGTTAACATACCATCAGAAATTGATAATTCCTCACACACTAGAGACCAAGGTTTTTCCAAACGTTTATTTTCTCTCAACAAGGACATAACCTTGAATAATTCCTAATCTTTCTCCAGTTCATTTTTCAATTCATTCTCCCCAACAAAACCTTGTGTGACCTCACACACATTGATCAAATCTTCTTCCTCCACCTTTTCCTCATCACTCATAACTTCCTTGTTTACTAATCTTGACAAGCAATCAGCGGATTTATTAGAAACCCCAGGAATGTAATGCACATCAAAGTCAAACTCTTGCAATGAAATGATCCACATTCTAGAAGATATTGCATCCAAACCCTTCTTTGAAAAAACTTCCTTTAATGGTTTGTGATCAGACATAACAGAAACCTTAGTACCCCAAACCAAATTCTTAAATTTCCTCAGGGCCCAAAAGATTGCTAAAGATTCCTTCTCTATTACAGAGTAATTTAATTCTGGACCTCTAAGACACCTTGAAGCACAAGCAATTAGAGATTCGCTGCCATCTTTACTTTGAACTAACACAGCTCCAAGACCTTTGTCACTCGCATCAGTAAAAATGAAAGTTGGTAAGCCAGGAACAAACGCATGTAAACACGGAGCTTTTTTTAATTCATCCTTTATCTCCACAAACTCTCTCTTACATTCACTAGACCATTCAAAAACCACACTCTTAGCAGTAAGTCTCCTCAAATTTTTTGTCTTGTCAGCGAAATGGATAATACATTTTCCATAAAACTCGACCATTCCAAGAAATGAAAGAAGTTCATCCTTATTAACAGGTTCAACCATTTTGTCAATAGAATCAACTAACTCACTCTTAGGAAAAACACCTTCACTTTTAATGCAATGACCAAGATAATTCACTTCATTCATCCCAAATTTACACTTTTCCCTCGAGTGACAATCCAGCCCTATTCAATCGTTCCAAAACAGCACATACACGTCCATTATGTTAAATAAATGTCTTTACCATAAATCAACAAATCATCCTGATAACATTTGACACCGGGAAGACCCTTCAGAATTCTTGCCATGATACATTGAAACACGGAAGCTGCCGAAATGAGTACAAAAGGCATTCTTTTAAATTTAAATGTACCATTGGTGTAATAAAGGCTGTTAACTCTTGGGAATCTGCATCTAGCTCTACTTGATGGTAAGCAGAAGCCAAATCCAAGGTAGTAAAATATTTCGCACCTTCCAAAGTTCCCACAATTTCATCAATATTAGGCAGGGGAAATCTGTCTACTATAACCTCCTTATTCAACGTGCGAAAATCAATGCACATGCGAATCTCTCCAGATGGTTTCTTGGCAATCACAACAGGAGACAACCACTCTGTGGCTTCTACCGATTCAATAATCTGACTCTCAACAAGCCTATCAATTTCCTTCTGCACACTTCCCTGTTCACCCAATGGAATTCTCCCTACTTTAGCAACCACTGGAATTGCGCCTTTTTTTAATTTAATACGATGCTTGTAACCATGTAAGCATTCTAAACTTTCATTAAAATCATTAGGAAATTTGTCTGCAAATGAGGTAGACATATCATCCACCTTTTGTATTTGAACTTGAGGAGAAGCATTGGGATTAAGTTTAACTCCTAGATCACGTTGATGTCTCCAACCCAGTAAAGAGTCACCCTGTTTTGCCACATAGACTTTACCTGGAATAATACGACTTCCTAACTCAATAGTAGCCATAAAATGACCCAACATCTTAATAGGTTTCTTGCCATATCCCAAAGGAAAAATATCACTCCTTAAGAGTTTAACCTTGTTTTGAAAATGTTGAAGAAACACTTTTTCATCGATTATAGTAATTTGAGAGCAGGAATCAAATTTAAAATCAATTAACTCATTGTCAATTTTTACTAAATGAGATGGATGCTCTAAAAGATTACAATTTACTTGAAAAGTTACAGTTTTAACTTGAGGTTGAGACCACTTCCTACTTGATCCCTCTCTTTTGTTCGTTTTGGTTCTACAACACTTTGAGAAATGTCCCCTCCTTCCACAACAATTGCATATAGATTTCAATGCAGGACAATTAGGAGAATTGGCCAAATGCCCAAAATTCCCGCATCTAAAAAAAGAAAACGTATTATTAAAATTAGAAACATTTGAACTAGAACTATTCGTCACATTATCATTTTTTACTAACGTAACATTTTCATCTTTTTTTACTTGACATATAATCTCTTCTACTTTAGATGCAGTTTTAGTCTCAGTATCTGTGGTTTTCTCTTTTTCTCCTTTCAGTTCTTCCACATATTTTGTCATATGTTCAACTTGCTTTGCAATAACTATTACTTCCTCCAAGGGGGGGGGGGGTTCATCCTTTAACCAAAGTTCCTTTCTTATACTGTCATGTGCACATTTTAAGACAAATTGATCTCTTATTCTTTCATCTAAAGTCTGCCCAAATTTGCACGACGAGGCTAGTTTTCTTAAAGCCGAAACCTAGTCTTCTACCGTTTCATCTTTCTTTTGACCACGTAAACCAAAATGATATCTCTCCATTATAGTACTCAGTCTTGGAAGATAATGCCGATCTAATTGTTCAATTGCTATTTCATATGTATTCAAGTGCCTTTGCTCTGACCCACTTAATTCCGGCAAATGCTCTAAAACATCTTGACCTTCTCCTCCCAAGCAATGTAGTAATAAAGAATGTTTTCTTTCTGCATTTAAATTCGTGCCACAGACCCTTGCATAGTTTGCAAAAATGTTCTTCCATTTTTGCCATTTAACATTCGGCTCACCCGGACTCGTCAAAAAAAATGCTGGTTGAGTTACATTCTGCATTCTTCTTAAGTTTTACAAACCAATAAAAAAATATTTTTTATTTATTTCTTGACCAAATTGTAGTAGCCGTCACAATAGAATTGCTTATTTTCTTTTTAAAAAATAACCTCCTTCTAAGATATCCAGAGCACTTTAAAAAAATATATATATTTCTATTATTTTTGCTCAGTCATTCATAGATATAGCATATTTTAGTAAAAGAACAGAACAGCACACAATGCTGTAACAAAGGGGATGCTTATGAAAAATTCCAATGAATACAATGGAAATATGTGTGTTCTCTTAGACTAAGAATATTCCTTTCTTTACTTCGTGCTAATAGTCATAATGGAATGCATTCATTGATATCAATACAGAGCAGGAACGCAGTTTAGAGTGTTCTACTCATTGTCAGCTTAGAATAGGAATGCTCCAGTCATAACTTCGTTTTTTTTTTATGTACGATGGAACGCATGAAGTGACGAAGGAATAAGGCGCTGAAACGCAGCGTGAAGCGTGATTCAGAAAAACGAGGTCTTCACGCAACACAATAGTACAATGACGTACTTGACACGCACGTCACTCTTTAAAAAAAAAAAAATGCTGTTTCCGATATTTTTCATTTACGAAAGAAACTGCTTCTAATCCTCCCACCATACTCCTCACCGTGTTCTTTAAGAAAATCAAAATCCGTCGTACAGCCGCTGAGAAGACATCGCTTCCTTTTAATAAACCTGCCGCTGGAGGAGAGGTGCACGGAAACATGCAAGTCTTTGTGTTGAGGTAATCTTTTAATCTTCTACTCCCGATCGTCGCCAAATAAATGTGGTGTTGTCCACATATAAATAAAAAGATAATTTGTTTGGTGGATACAAGAAGATAGGTTTATTAACCTCATCCACAAACTGCTACTGGTCAACTGACCAGAACGTGTCACAACATTCTATTCGACAGAAATCTACAGTGGAACTACAATGAATGTGCATTCCATATGTTAATCACAGCATACACACAATAAGTGGACGCATAAACCAGACCATTACACATATCGGTACAATGTTGATAATCTTGGCATGAATGGGTTCAATGTTGTAACGCAGAATAGATTTGATTCACTCTCAGGCCTGGAGGCGTGCGATTGACGTGAGGATTCTGATGGACAAGTAACAA
This sequence comes from Lissotriton helveticus, assembly GCF_964261635.1. Taxonomy (NCBI): domain Eukaryota; kingdom Metazoa; phylum Chordata; class Amphibia; order Caudata; family Salamandridae; genus Lissotriton; species Lissotriton helveticus. The sequence goes on from NC_136062.1 coordinate 82,824,133, forward strand.
AGACTTTGAATGAAATTGGACATGAGGAAAACACACGGGCAAAACTGAATGGGAACAATGTAATTTCTTGGAATATTGCTGGATTGGGTGCTAAAATGGAGGACTGTAACTGGATTAGGTACATCAAGCAGTTTCAGGTTATCTGTTTGCAGGAGACTTGGTCAGTCGAATGTAACTACTTTCTGGAAGGTTACAAAGCATTTTATGTACCTGCATTAGCAACAACTAGGGGAAGACCAAAGGGGGGAATGGTTACGTTCATCTGTTGCGTTATCGTGTAAAATTCGCAGAGCCATAACCAGCAATTCTGGTATTATTGGCCTAATTTTAATGGGAGAAAACTGTATGGCTGGTATGGTCAATTTTTATAATGCTGTCAATCCATGCTCAGCTAACAGTCAGATATCAGCACTGAATGTTTATATTAGAAATTCAATGAGGGATTGTATCCATAATCTTATGATTTTGGGAGATTTTAATGTCCACCCTTGTGGGGATCTTCTTCTGAAAAGTATTTCGGATCTGCATTGTCCGCGTTTAGAGGGTATGCATCTGGAACATACGACAGAGGGGGAAATTTTTAGTGATCTACTTATCGATTTAGATCTTTCATCGACCATGGAACTGATGGACCCTACAAAGTGTTTTGAGATCCCATCCTTTAAGGGGCATGGCAGGGGAACTTTTATTGATTATGTATTAATAACTTCGCCAATGAAATCCTTTGTGGATTCCTTTGTTATTGAACATAGTGAATTCAGTGATCACAACCCACTCACTGTTCACTTGAGGGGTCCCTGGATAGCTAACGTAGACACTAATCTCATTACCGGTAGGGTAAGCACAACTAATGGGAGTCGTCGTCTAAAATGGTCTAAAATTACCCCAGATTTGTTGTACAAAGAAATTAAAACCACTTGTGCAGATGAAATTCTGGTCTGCACACAAGAAGGTCCACAACCGAGGAAGGTTCTTGAAGCCTACCAAAGTCTGTCGGTTAAGTTGACACAGTTATTGTCGGTCCCAGTAAAGAAGTTAGATTCTGTGGGACCTAAGTGGTTTAATCGAGATTGTTCTAAAGCAGCCAGAAATTTAAGGTTGGCACTAGCAGCGAAACCGAGAATAAAGGAGACAGTTCAATTGTGTCGTAAACATTATAAATCTACCATCATTAAGCACAAGGAATTCCTTAGAGAGGAGGCATGGAGAGAGATTCTTGGCCCTTCTACGTTGTGGTGTAGCTCTAGATTCTGGGCGGTAATGAAGAAACCGTTCCTGGTCCAGGTACCGGGTGATGGCCTGGAATGCTATATTTCGAAGGAGGAGTGGGAATTACATTTCAAGCAATTGTACTGTAGCCCGGTGGATGAAAGGCTCATTCCCGCCCCGAGTGACAATGGCCAAATGATTAGTTTCTCTATGGGGGAGGTTATGGAGGGCATTGAGGGTCTAACAGCTGGGAAAGCTCCTGGTCCCGATGGGATTCCTCCGGATCTATTTAAATCTGAGCCAAGTTTTTGGGCACCTATTTTACAGTCTGTCTTTAATGCAGCTGTAAAATATGGTTGCCCACAATCTTGGGGGGTCTCCACGATTGTCCCTGTCTTTAAGAAAGGGGACAAAAGCAGCCCAAATTGTTATAGGCCTATTTCATTAATAGACTCCATGGTCAAAATCATAGAAAGAATCCTGCTGCAGAGACTTTCAGACTGGACGTTGGAAAATAATATCATGTCCATCGTGCAGTATGGGTTTTGTAGTGGCCGATCAACAGTGATGCAGTGTCTCAACCTTTTTTTAATACTTAGCAAGTACACTGTGGTTCATAGGGACATCATCCACCTCGCCTTCATGGACTTGTCCTCAGCCTTCGATTGTGTAAACATGGGAAGGCTCTGGCAGTCCATGAGGGTGAAGGGCGTAGATAGTGGAATTGTTAATTTTCTGGCTGACCTACATAGTAATACTAGAGCTAATGTGAGATACTCCCAAGATCTGAGCACAACAGAAAATGTTGACAATAGAAAGGGTGTTCGCCAAGGTTGTATCTTGGCCCCCTTCCTTTTTAATTTTTATATTAACGAACTTGATAGTGTGTTGCAGAATGTACAGTCCGACTGCCCTAGAGTTGGCAGGCGGGGGATTCCTGTACTTTTATATGCAGATGATGCGGTTTTAATTTCCAGAACTGAGAGGGGCCTTCAAGCTTTATTAAATGCTTTTAAATTGTTCATGACGGATAGAGACCTTATGGTCAACAACTCCAAATCATTTGTCATGCATGTTGGCCAACAACCAAGAAGGAACTTTTCATTCAAACTTGATGATGTAGTGATTCCTATAACAAAAACATTTTCGTACCTTGGGGTCCTTTTTGACTCCAAGCTTAATTGGGGTCCTCATCTTGCAAAAAAGAAAGGGGAACTGATCAGGGTTAATGCCTCCATCTTTAATTTCGCATCGAAATTGGGTACAAAACCTACAAGTGCCATGTTGAAACTTTACAATGCAAAATCGGTAGCAACTGCTACTTATGGCAGCGAAATTTGGGGGTACACCGACAGTGAGCAGTGGAAGATCGCTGAAAACTTTTTTCTGAAGTGCATTTTGTGCGTTCCTGCAGGCACACCTAATCTCTCGGTACATGAAGAGCTAGGGACGCAATATTTAAGTGACATTTTTTCCTTACGCCCATTAACCTGTTGGCTTAAACTGTGGTTAAATCAGGATATACCAATGGCACACCTGATTATGAGCGACTATATGACCCATGACAAGGCAATGGGTTCCCCTTGGATAAAATATGTGAAATCTTGCTTTGCTAAGCTTGGTCGCTTGGAATTGTTTGAACACCCTAGTAAGATTGTAAAGGGTGATCTGGAGGTAATTAAACGGGACTTCCTTTTGGACAGGAAGACCCAGAGAGAAGAAGTCGAACTCCAGAAACAAAGTGTGAGAAAATTTGTCATGTTAAAAACATGTGATACTGCAGAGCCATATCTGTTGGGCTCATTGACCTCTCATGAAAAGTTCCTGTTAACAAGGTTCAGGTTAAATCTTTTTCATCATCTGCTGATTAGACCAAAAACTGATGTTTTTAACAAATTGGCAGCACCCTGTGGCTGCAACGGAGAGTCTCCACAGGACATGCTGCATTTTATATTTTTATGTAGATTTTATGAATATCCACGCAGGCACTATCTGGTCACTCTTTTAAAAAAAACTTAATTTTACTCAGATCAGACCGGCCTTAATGTACTTACAACTTTTGCATAATGACAGTATTCTCCATATTATTGAATTTTTAAAATTGACTGTTAGGCTAAGAAATTGCTTGGACATGTAATGGTCCTTTGGCACTTGTCACTTTTTTCTCGTTGTAAAGATGATATTGCACTTTTTCAGTCTGGCACTTTATCTGATATGTGTTTACAATGAATGTGCTTTTAATTGTTTTTAATGTATATGTACTTTTATGGTTTGTGCAAAACCGAAATAAAGTTTTTGAATTTGAACACATGCTAAAGTTTCTAAATCAAGTACTCGGGCCCTTTAACCGTCATCACTGCCCGAAACTGCTGGCAAGCTGCCTAATATCATCGAGGGACGCTCCCTACTTCGCCGCAACACCCTGGTGGGACTCCTGGTCCCAGGGTGCATCGCCTGATCCTAAGTGGACACAGCTGCTGCAGGGGGAGGCGAATGCCAACTTGAAATTAACCCAGTCCTTGGGAGGCATCCTTAAAGTTTACAAAAAATGTTCCATGAAGGCGATAGGCCCTCCGGCAGAAATTTACAAAACACAAGCAAGGGGAGCATCTCTTTATGGCGCTGAACTTTGGGGACACTCAGTATCCCATCCACTACAGGTCACTGAGAACAGCTTTGTTAGATAGTTGTTAGCGTTACCAAAAAGCACGCCGCTAACACCACTTAGGATGGACCTTGGTATTGGTCCCATTTCTGATCTCATTGCTTCCGTACTCTCCTTTTCTGGCATCGCATATGGAGCACGCCAGAATTAATTAATTATAGGGAGGAATTGAGGGAAGTAATGTGTAAAATGGGGGCCACAAACTTACCATGGTTGTCCTATGTTAGAAGTTTGTGCTTTTCTCTAGGCCGTGGTAACTTATGGTCGAGCCCAGAAGAGTCCTGCTCCAGTACCCCAAAAAAAGCTTTAGTCCTAGCTCTGAAGAAATTTAAACTTGTCTATTTAGTTAGGAGCCCGATCTCTTGCTCTTTGACAGAGGTTCCTCGATGCCAAACAGCAGTATAAACTTGAAAAGACCTTGGACAGCATTCAACCCCTTATGGCAAAAAAATTGTTTATTCAATTTAGACATGGACCCTTCCAATAGGTGCATTTACAAATAAATGGAAAGGTTCAGTTCAATCAGTTTGCCCTGGTTGTGCTGCCGCGGAATAGACAGAACTCATGTAATACTCTTCCGTCCTGCCTACCATAGGTCTACATCGAAGTGGGTTTTCCAGATGTGTAGAAATCTAGGGCTGAGAAATTATAATGAGGTCTTTAGGCTACTTAAATACGAAACATCACCACTTTTTGTAGTCCCGACCTCAAAATTCCTCTTTGCAATGTGGTGTATCCGTAGAGGAATTTTAAAGGGAAAATAGCAGGTAACAGTTGATGTTGCTGTTCGCATTATCTTTTTACCTCTGCTGTTGCTTAGTACTGTAAGTGAATGTGACGATTACATCATGTCTATTTTATCTGTTAAGGAACATAGTTTTTAGCTTTATTCCCTTTATTTATATTTTTATCATGTAGTTTAATTGAATTTGTATATGAAGTAATAGTGTTGTTTTTATTGTCCCTATATATACATATCTTTTTTATCGTATTCTGGGTTCCTTCTGCTTTGTGCTCCCGAAACCTGGGGGCTTGGGTAGTCACTTAACATGTGTTGTGGCTGCAGCATTGATGTAATTTATTCTTGTATATCATTGATCGTGCCTTGATAATCTATTTCCAATTGCCCTTTTGTGATTTTTTTTTTAGGTCTCGGCCTATTCCATTCCGCAAGGAATGAATAGGACGAGTCTATTGTGGTGAAACTAAGAGTTAAACTAAAGCGGTTTTCCACGAGTGCATGAGTTCTCGTGACCGCGCTTTTATCCGAGCCGCCTGCCTCCGAGAGCTTCAAATTAAAGCCATCTGTTGCTTCCCCAGCGCACTCGGACTCACTTCTCCTCCCCCTAATTAACACACACTTCTTTCACGGCCGGAGGCCGTGCTTCAAAAGGGATCCGCTCTCCCGCCCCTAAAAGCTTCTGTTGGCAATGTTCTTTCATTCACAACTTGTTATATAATCGCCAGAAGAAGTGACATCGCTGCATGGGCGCCTTAATTAAAGTATTTTTTGCAATTGAGCTTTTGTCCGTTAAGTCAAGTGTGGACAGGCCTTGGGTAATTTTGACGATAGTGGCGAGGCACTGAATATTGTGAACATGGCCCATTTGGTACTAATGAGGAATGCGGTCTGGCTTATGCATGCCCTCCTGGCGTGGCCCTGTGTGTGGGTGTGTTGAATACAGAGTTGTTGCCATCATTGGAATTTCCACTGCCGGACCCATTTTTTTGTGTGCGTGTTTGTTTTCTTTAAGGGCGCCCGAATTGTCTTCATCTTTCACAGTTCTTTGCGTGCGCTCTTGGTTTACTTTAATGACGGTGAAATATAACAAAAAATGTGTTCAGCTGCCTCCTCCTTTAGCGATTTTGCATTACTCTTTTTGCTAACACCCCTCCCCACACCCTCAAACAGCACACCTTAGCCTAAACACAGGTCGCGATATCCTGCAGAGCCATTCCTTCAATCTAACTGGCGCCACCTACATTTACGTGGATGAAAGGCCGAAACAATTCACAGGATCAACTGTCGGTGGCTTTCCCTCGCTTGCAGCCACATGTCCCAGCCGCCCGCTGACTGGCAAGAGCAGGATTTGTGATCATTTGTTTCCTTCACTTTGTGTGTGGCCTAACTTAGCACAACTGCCAGCGATCACACAGTTATGCCGTGGCTTTGTTTGTACCGGTGCCATAACGTTCCCAAAAATGCAGACTACATTTTTCAAATGAATACCACAAATAAATGTTTTGGCAGGAAATTACCCGTTACACCTACTTAAGGCATATGGAAATTGCTCTTACTAATTTTATATAGCGCAAACTCGACCTGAAGGTAGGTTTGGGAAATATTTCATGAATGCATTACGTGCATCCATATGTCCCAGCCGCCCGCTGACAGGCACGGGCAGGATTTGTGATCATGAAATATGCACAGTGGCACAACAAAGTAAACTGACAGAAATAAAGAGCGTCAGTCATATGGCTTTATTTACCTCCTTTATGTCGCCAAGGCATGTGCTAATGACAGGCTTTCTGACAGCGCAGCCAACATCAGACAAGCACGCCCAAATTGTCTTAATCTTTTACAGTTGTTTGCGTGTGCGCTTGGTTTTATTTAATGCCTGTGAAAGATAACAGAACTGTGTTCAGCTTTCACAGTTATTAGCTTATTACTTGTTTTTAATCTTAGTGAGGTTCAGAAAACATGCCTCTTTTGTTGAAACCACAGTCATCCTTTTTATAATACTTAAAACATTGTAGCAGTGTTCGGAAAAATGAATTGTTTTTTATTGCAGTTGAGTACACTCAACTTCCCACTCCCCTACAAATTTGTCAACTCCCCAGGTCCATCGCCCCTTCTCTGAATAGAAGCCGTCTTTGCAGTGGCTTTCAGAGCCACAGGGAGCCAGACACATAATTCTATTACATTTTCAGGGCTATTTTTACATGCTGGCTGCCCCTCTTCTTCCCGTTGGCTCACTGCACAAGTGTTACTGGGACAGAGAGGGGGCACAGCATAGACAAAGGGGTCACCGCCACCTCCCAAGTGGACAATAGCAACTGCGTCGCGGTCCACCATGAGTGTATTTAACATGGACAGCAATGTTGTGGAGGTTTCGTGCAGGTCTCCAGATGTCTCAGCCCCACTTTGCTGCCATTCAGTGCCCATGCGCTAGACTCCTGGCTCCCAACAGGGGGGAGCAGCTTAACTTCTAAAGTCACCGCCTGTTGTGTCCCCACGGCAGCTTCCTCTGTGATAAAACTGCAGGATCAAAGGCAAGTTTTCGTAAAACCTCTTTCTGCAGACCGGGCAGTCTTCCGCTCTGTGAAAGCCGCGGGGTCTCCTTTAATTGTCCACAGACAGCTGCCGAGGTGAAACTCGTCACATCGGTTTATTTCCAAAGCCCTACTTCCTTCCTTCCGGCAGCTGTGGGGTGCAGCCAATAATGTGCCGTGGCTCCTCACACTTTTCAACTTCTTTGAATGTATATAAAGCAATACCTGGACGATAATTAATAGTGCAATGTCCAGTGGCTCTCAATAGTAAAGTATTTTACTTAGCTAAAAGGTGGTTTTAAATAAAGAAATGTTGCCCCGTGGAATGAATTACAGGTAGGAGACAGAGGTGAGTGGCTTACCTTTGTTTAAACAATTTGTGCTTGGTTTTGCCACACACACACACAACCACACACACATACCCACACACACATACCCACACACACAACCCCACACACACACAACCCCACACACACAACCTCCCCCCCCACACACACACAACAACCACACACACACACAACCACACACACACACAACCACACACACACACAACCACACCCCAGGGTAGCAAAACATAGCATAGCAAAACAAAACATAGCATAGCATAACAAAACATAGCATTGCATAACAAAACATAGTATAGCATAACGAAACACAAAAAACATAGCATAACAAAACACAACAAGACATAGCATAGCACAACAAAACATAGCATAACAAAACATAGCATAACAAAACACAACAAAACATAGCATAGCATCACAAAGCATAGCATAATAAAACACAACAAAACATAACATTACAAAACATAGCATAACAAAACATAACAAAACACAACAACACATAGCATAACAAAACATAGCAAAACACAACAAAGCATAGCATAGCTTAACAAAACACAACATATCATAGCATACCAAAACATAGCATATCAAACACAACAAAACATAGCATAGCAAAACAGAGCATAGCATAATAAAACACAACAAAGCATAGCATAACAAAACACAGCCAAGCATAGCAAAGGATAGCAAAGGATAGCATAGCAAAGCATAGCATAGCAAAACATAGCATAGCAAAACATAGCATAGCAAAACATAGCATAGCAAAACATAGCATAGCAAAGCATAGCAAAACATAGCATAGCAAAACATAGCATAGCATAATAAATCAAAGCATACGATAGCAAAGCATAGCATAGCATAACAAAACAAAACATAGGATAACAAAACATAGCATAACATAACAAAAGATAGCATAACAAAACACAACACATAGCATAACAAAACAGGAAAACACAACAAAATGTAGCATAGCTTAACAAAAAGCAACATATAGCACAGCAAAACATAGCGTAGCATATCAAACACAACAAAACATAGCATAACAAAACATAGCATAGCATAGCAAAACATAGCATAGCAAAACATAGCATAGCAAAACATAGCATAACAAAACATAGCATAACAAAACATAGCATAACAAAACATAGCATAACAAAACATAGCATAACAAAACACAGCATAGCATAACACAGCATAGCATAACAAATCAAAGCATAGGATAGCAAAACATAGCATAGCAAAACATAGGATAGCAAAACAAAACATAGCATACAGCATCACTCAGCACCACCACAGCATCACTCAGGGGCACCACAACATCACTATGCTCTTCCACAGCATCACTGAACCCCACTGCATCACTCGTCGCCACCACAACATCACTCGGCGCCACCACAGCATCAATCTGTGCAACCATTCAACAACAACTGGTTCAAATATGTTCTCTCAATGTTTCAAGCTTTATGACAAATGTCACAAAAAGATGTCAAGATTTCACTTCTGTTCTTGAATTTTCGTCACAATAAAATACACTGAAAATAATCTTCACAAAAGTTATTTACAAAAGTTTAAGCTATTGCCATTATCAATTACAATAACTTTTATTTAAGTATACAATATTAAAAAAAATTAAAAGCCATTGTTATTTGTAATATCAATACATGTAAGTCACGTAAATACAACACATATTGCATTACAAGTGCTATAGGTGTCACATTTGTGAAAGTTATAACTATTGGCATTGTAAATAACAATGCTACTAATTTCGCTATTTTCAAAACCAACACATAAAAATAAAATGTGTCATTTACAATACCAATAGCTCAAACTTTCCTAATGCGAGACCTATTGCATTGAATTTAAGTGTTTAGCCATGCAACAGTTGATGCTGTTGTACCAACGATATAGTGCTGCTTATAAGGTCCCAAAGCCGAGACCTATTGGCCATGCCAATGCTTGTTATTGTTTACGATCTAGTCAATGCATGTATATTTTAATGTGCTTTTATGGCTGTAAGCCGAAATAAAGTATTTTGACTGACTAAATCAAGTACTCAGATCAACCAAAATCCAAATTTAAATAAATCATGTAAAAGGGGTATACAATTAACTTGTCACATGGTAACATTGCTAATGCGATTATGCTAAAACAAAAGCCAGACGGAGCCTTGGCTTAGTTTCAAAATTCCACACTCACGTATACACAGGCATAAGAAAGAGTAAGAAGACTCACAATATAATAGCGTAAAATAACTATATTATTACAAACACACAAGGAAAAGTGCTCAGTGCGGGTCCTGGATTTCAAATCATTCTGCTGAACCCACATAAATAAAAATTGCAAAGGCTAAAACATAATTGCTATCCTAGCGGGCTTGATCCTGGAAAATAAGGCTTAGTTGTTTAATTTGGAAATGACCGAGTGGGGCGGGGGAGGGGGCTGGCACGGGAAAGGGTATTCAAAAACGGCCCCGGTACATCCGTGACGGAGTTTTAGGCCGGGTGGCTCTCGTCAACGGAAATCCACTCGTCAGCGCTGCGACACACAAAGGGGAGTGGTGGAAATCTCTACACGAAGCGACACACCACTGACCTAATATCGAAACGCAGGACTTTTTGGTGGAAATCTATTCGCCGAAATCTATTTCTCAGAACCGCAGGCTAACGTGGAGGCGGCCACAGGAAGTGACCTCTTTGTGACGTGGGTGCCGGGTGGCTCTCGTTGGCGGAAGTCTGTTGGTGCTGTGGTGCGGGGGAAGTGGACTGAAGGGGGCACAGTCTACTCCCAAGCAGCGGTTCCCGTCGCTAGGCCGATATACAGGGGTTTCCAGCCGCCGTAGGCTGGGACGCCGGTGAGAGGAACTGACCGAATGCGGGGCGCACAGCAGGTACGTTCTGTTCCTTCGGTACCTTTGTTAGGAAGCGGGAACGGGGCGCCTGATGAGCACGACGGGAAGCGGCGACCTCTTTCTCCCGCTCACACCAGAGGGGTGACGATCAATGTCAGGCCGGGGGTCTCCATCGCGAACCCGCCTCTGCTACCTGCGGGGTGTCTGCGGCGGACCCCAGGCCCTAAATGGTGTGGGTTTCAAGCCTTTGTCCTGTCTGCTTCCGCAGTATGACTGGCCCTGTGACTAGTGCATTGTTCACATTAAAGGGTCTTTTAGACCACGCGACTGACATCCCAAACTCCGCTAGCCTGCATTCACTGTCTGATGGGCTTCATTTCCAAAAGTCAGGAGCCTTTTCAGTACTGTGCGAAGGAGAATCGACTCATTGCGGCAGGGCATTTAACAATTTCCTTTTGGTATCTAGATTTGTACTAAAGAGCCAAGTTGCCACTGCCAAATGAGATGTTGTAGTTCTAGATGCAATTTTCAAAGTGTCAAAACACGTTAAGAGAATATCCGTCTCTGACCCCGAATCAATTTGATAACGCTGATTTCCCTTTAAAGCTTGCTTGTCTGGTAACCGAATGGTAGAGAGAAAGTCGGAAATAAATGTAAAATTCATATACAGCTATGTTCTTCTGGTTTGTGTCGTGTTTGTCACCTTTGATGGATTAAGTAAATATTGTTTTGTTTGGAGTTCAGTACTCTAGTCATGTTAGTGAATGTCTGCGATTCTTTTGTTTTAGCTCTGTAATCACGACTAAGTAGAAACAACATTGGAAACCCATGTATTTAGGCACATTCCCCCTCCGCCTCAATCTGCGGGTAGACTCGATGAGTCATGGTTGTAACTGACAGTCACACTTTGCCCTTTTTTTTTTTTTTAACTAACTCCAACCCTATTGCCGAAGGGAAAATGATCATATGGAAAAAAGTAGTACTGCAACTATTATAGCTTAAAGAGCTCAAATAGTATTTTAAGATGGCGTAAAGGGTTAATGCATCTGTTGATGAGATGCATGTTTAAGTGTTTAATTCCACTGTGATCATTATGGTGTTTCACTTGCTAGAGAACATTGCCACTGTGTGTAATAACCGATCATTGGGTTACATTATTAAATTGGGGTAAGTGACTGTGGCAAAGAATTGCACAAAATGTGTAAAACACAAATGTGTTATGTTGGATTGCTCAGTAAGTTAATGCTTTTGGTGCAGCAAGTCGTATTTAACCCACAGGGCATGGATAACACTCGGTTAAAATGTCTGAGTTACGCACCAAGTACAAACATTTGTGTGTAACATGCAACTCATCATTTTGAATCTGTGCATGTTTCAAATATTTGTGATTTAAGTTTGAATACATTTGATAGAAGGATTAAATAGGAATACATACTTGTTACGTCTCAAAAACAATCTGTGTATTGCCTGCTATATAGATGATTGTTAATACACTGCATGCCTACGAAGTGCGAACTAAGGCCAAGTCTTAAAACTCTCATTGTCTTTGAAGCTTGCTAGGTTACTGGGGTGTATATACCGCTGTTAGTCGATGAATTTTGAAGTACGATTTAACGGAGCGCTCAACTCGTACTGGGGTACTGATTGCCCAGCTCGGCAGGCTACATCTATGCACCGAGTAGCGAACTGACAGCTCGTGAATGTGACACCACGACATCGCAGATCGGGACTCATTTAGGAACGTACAGTGTGAATAGCACCCACGATACGGCTGCATTCCTCTCTAATTATACGGTATTTACCGGTGTTAGAACACATGTTTTTCACTTGTCTAGGCTGATCACCAGAGGATAGAGAGCTGTTTGTGTGTGATCGGTCGATGAGTCCGTTTTGATAAGACTCGGGACAGCCAACCCCTGCCTATCCTTTTAACATACGTTCAGTTGTCTTAGGGCAGTTCTAGTGGCTGAGTCTAAAAGGAATCTGTTGCCGGACTGCTGCCCTTCCACAATGTAATACTGGAAAGCTTTTGAAACTCTGGACCATTTGCGTTCGCAGTTCCTGATTCGGGTTGTTTGTGTGGCACTAATGCATAATGCATTTGTTAGTCATATGCAACAGGTTTCCCCGAAGAGTGTGAGTAGGAGGGCGGTGGAAATAGAGCAGTTTTCATGACTTCTCCCGTGACTCATGCTTTGCTCACTCAAGCGCAGGGTGGCTGGTGGATCTGTACAGTTCAGTGTGCTACGTGGCTGCGGTCTCTACATTTGCAGTGTGCGACGTGGATGCGATCTCTACACTTGCGGTGTGCATCCAGCCAGAGCGGATCTACTCACATTGTAGCTCGATAGCTGTAGGGGGCTAACTAAACACGAATATCTGACACGGCTTTCCGTGGTTCTTGGTTGCCATTACAGGATTTGCCTTCGAAGTACCTCCGTTCGGTTATGATTTAGCAATATATATTCAGCAAGCCTTTTACCGTAGAGATCTGTCATGAGTTCTGGCCCCCGGCACGTCGTGATCTTTGTGTGTCGTAACATTTAAATTGCCTAGAAGGACCTCCCCTAGCGCTTACGTCACTCTGACTCCTTGGATGGAGTGGCAACCGAGATCGGCAGTACACACGGAGCACACACATTCTCTTCTACCCTTCTGTCGAATCTTCTTCGGGAACTTGTAGTCGTGGTACCGATATCTATGCGTTTTTTTCCTCCTGTCAGATGTCTCCCGCTGCATTCGTTTCTGGTAAGCCTTGACCCTCTCTTTGGTGTTAACTTTTGGAAAGCGACGCGTGTCCTGTGAATAGCGGCAGCGTCATACATCTAAGTTCAACAGAGTTCTCGATGTATTGCAGTAAACTGTTTGAATTTTTGTCCCAAATTATTGGCTGTTATGCTACTTTACGTGTGCGCGGCAATAGTACTTTATTCTGGCTTGTAGCAGCTCCCAAAGCAAGTTTCTTTGTTGGATAAATGGCGCTGCTCAGGTATATCATTTAAAAGGAGTTGCATCAGACGCTTACATTGATTCCCGAACATGTTATGATTTCTGCTGTAGTAAGAATGACGCGTAGACGTCAGTGCACAGCGCATTGCAATGCTGCTGATACAAAGAAAGTTGATTGGTTTCCAGCACGAATTTGGGTGTAGTTTTTACTTACCAATTTAGCATATCCGTTCAAAGAGAGCAATTGTGTGTCGACCATGCCATCCGTTTTACCTGTTCTCTCTGATTGGTTGGTTTACTTTTAACTTTATACACTGCCGAAGTACAGTCGGATCACATGATAGTCCACGTCATAACACCACTACAGGGGACAACCCTTTTCATGTAGTGTTTTATACAATTAGTACGAATACTAGTCAAATAACTTTGGTTTGCCTGTAATCGTGCAGCCACAGTGTTGCAGACCTATGGGCCCTCAGATTGAAAAGAATATTTTACTGACGTTTACAGTAAAACCACAGTTACACTAAGGGTGGAAGACTGATGGGCTACATGTGAAGCATAGCCCAGTGGTATGATGCGTGTGTGCAGACTTCCATAGTAATTTATCGTTAGACTTAGTCGAATATTCCCAGTCCAAGGTGAACACACAGCATTGCTCCCACAAGAAACCCATGGGTTCTCGCGCGCATATTAATCAATTGAATTGGACATATGCTTAGTATTTTCTTTAGTCTTCAACATGACTGGAGCAAATCTTCCATCCAAGCCCTAACAAATATAGATTTTTGTAATGCATTAAAATGTATGAAATGTTGCTTATGTTTCTGAACAGTAAGAGATTTTTCATTCTTTGCCTACAAAACAATAAAGTTGGCATTTTCCCTGCCCGTATTATATCCATTGGTGCCTAACCATCAATTTAACCACTTTTCTTTGGTTATAGCTCCTCAGCCTGAGAACTGGAAGCCAGTTTTCTGTGTTTTTAGCAGCAGTGAAGGTATTTAGACAACAGTCCATCAGTAAAGTCAGTCAAAGACTAGGGGGCACTATTCTTGTCAGTCGGTAAAACTGAATTTATGCCCCAGGAATTCAAAAAAGGATTCTTAGCTTGTAAATGGATCTTCTTCACCTGATTTTTCAGCCTTGAGCGCTGAGAAATCCACAGTAGTAAACCCACTTGTTTTTGGAAATATTTTGTATTACAAACAAGTGTTTTATGGCCTTCTAAGAGTTACACTAGTCTAAAGGGTAACAGCCTTTACAACAAACTCTTTGTGCCTTTACTAAGTATTTAAGGATTTACCACACAGGTAAGTATTTTCTTTTTAAACTAGCATAATTAAGTCATTTGAAAAAAGGTGAGGGTAGTGGTAAAGGGAGGTAAGAGTAATGTTAGTGTTTACGGATGGGCAGTGGTGAGGGTAAGTTTAGGGATGGGTAGTGGTAAGGGGAATTTAGGGGTAAATTAGGAACAAGAGGGGTTACAGGGTTCCCAACCCAAAAAATAAAAAGTCAACATTGAATTGAAGAAAAAAATATATATCTCTCTTTAAATTACCCAGTGGCAGTCACCACTGGGTAGTTTTTTTTTTTGATTTGCTTGTAACTTTGGAGCTATTTGAAAAATCTTCATGAAAATTTCCAAAAAGTCACATCTTCCTGGGAAGTTTCTGAGCAATTTGTCATGCGGGGGCTGGGAATAGGCATTTTCCCTATGCAGTTTTCCATTGGAAAATTGGACATGCCATAACAGCTATATGAAAGTTTACCAACTTTTGTCAAAAGCTATTACTTGATCCAAAAAGCATGCTTTTTGTGATTTGCTGTAAATCCGTTCAGGAGTTTTGGAGAAAGTAATGTATTTATCTATGTTGTGCCACGAAGGATCAGCGGATGCAACAGACCGGGCACTAACTCTCCTGTCTTGAAAAAAACTGTATGGGATGCAGGGTAAGGATACCTTGACCCCTTGGCCTGGTGGGGAGTTTCCTAGATGGACAAATAGACCCAGAGCCAAAAGGGCAATTGTTTTTAACAGTGCTGCTGTACCATTAAAAGGGGGAGGAGTACCTGCCCTTCAGGAATTTAATCCCCCTTGGAGTCAGAACGTTAGTTAATTTTTAGGAGGGGTTCATGAGGCCTCCACCCTGGGCTTTTACAGGCATTTGGGCCCTAAGCTCCTATGGCCAACTTCGTTATTTTAGAGGAGGGTGCATGCAATCCCCTACACGAGCATTAGGTGGTCATCAGTGATCTGCTTCTCTCCCTTGCTGTAGCAGATAAAAAACCTGCCTCTTCCTGGGTAGGAGCAAAGCAACAGAGCCAGCTCCTGCTGCACCCAGGATGGGTGCTGTCGGGGGCCGCTTAGCACTCCCAGCGCCCCCCAACATTTAGCAAAGGTGTTGGTGCCTCAGATGGCATCAAGGCATTCATGGTAAAATAATGTCTGGGAAATGTCGACACCCAGTATGGACCCTGGCTGGGAAGCAGCGGGGGCCTTGAGTCCCCTCACGGTGCCGCCAAGATTTAGCCACCCTAAAATAACCGCTGTCTCCCATTGGCCACCAGTATGCCTCTCCTGCTGTGCCAAAGTGAATTTAAATTATGGGTGTCCCAGATGGGACCAGGGCACCCGAAAAATAAACAAACCAGCATTTGCAATGCAATAGGTCTCGCATTTATGAGAGTTTGAGCTATTGGAATTGTACATGACAATGCCTTTTATTTACGTGTTGTTTTTAAAACTGATATATAAAAGCCACTGTCATGTACAATGCCAATCGCTTAAACTCTTGCAAATGCGAGACCTATTACATTGCAAATGCGTGCTTTAAAAATAAATATTTAAAAAAGCATTAGGAAAGAGCAGGCAGACCAAAGCTATTTGAGAAAATAGTGCTCGGAAGGCTGTAAGTAAAGCCTACAGAGCAACAACAGACTTAAAAGGAGGTGTCGCCTTGGGAGGTTCCAAATGAGACAAGGCGTTACTAAGGAGGGACTACTAAGCCTTTTGACCAATGAACAGCCGCAGTTTACAGTGGACAATGACACAATCCAATGAAAAATGTGGGCGGAGTTTCAAGTCCCTACCTGAATACAGCCTGCCTCGCAGAGCAGTACATGTGCTGCCCAAGCACAACCTAAAAGGAGAACAGCAACATCTCTGTGTGTAGGTTTAAAAAAAAAGGAGGCCTCATTGCTTAACCTGTATCATACATAATAAGGGTAGGGGAACGTTCAGACCACTGTGTGCACTGGAAAAGCAAGCTTAGAATATTATAATGCAGAAAAACATGAATCAATTTTCTGGGTGTATTGGTAAACAATTAAAAACCAGTTTATTGAATAGTGTAACTCCTTCTTTACGCACGAGCTCTCAGCAGTCACTCCACCTCATCAAGTAGGAAGCATATGGCTTCCAATGTCCATCTCCAGCACATTATGAAGAGCTAATAACTCTCATGTGCCACTCTCAAGAACACCACCTGACCGAATGTAGCTAAATATTCATTGAATATTTACACACTATGAAAATAATGTGAATCATGTCGCATTCTAATGCAGTCCTAGCTGAGTGTAGGTTAACCTACAATGTGTAACTCAAGTTATCCATTGCCATATGCAAGAAACTCCTTGTTTGTTCTATTTCAAAACTAACCGGAAAACGAAAACAGGACTTGCTGAACTACTTCAAACATGACGTGACCAACACTAGATATCCAGGTAGATTTTTTTGAATGTATTTGTTGATTTATTTAAGGGTTTTACAGCACAACACCTTGCAAGGCCCACTTAGAAGTGCTAAGCAGCAAGAGCATCACTCATGATAAAAATTCTGATACCACAAGAGTTAGAAACTAGTCGATCCTGTTTGAGGATCCGACATTCTTTGATTGCTCTCCTGAAAATATACAATGTAAGCAAAAGGCTCTTTGGGAACTTGGGTGCTCAGATTGTTCACGAACATGAAGATAGCAAGATTCCATTCGGAGACGAGGACAAGGGTTGTTCCAAAGTGTTTTGGCGCTGCACCCCATCAATATTTCACCCTACTCTAGTCTCTAAGAGGAACTCTGTTGGATCAAGTGAGCCAATGAGGATCGTAAGTTCCTTCTTGCGGCCTAGTATCGTGCCAGTTAGATCTAAGTGACTATGCTTCATGCACAGTGAAACTGCTTTTAACCCCACACAGCAGAGAGAGAGACAAAACGAGGCAACAAGAGTGGATGGCAATGAAAGCCAACTGACTGAAAAATCATAGTGCTTGCCGACTTATGAAGGAGACCGTGTAACGCCACAAGTAAAAGATCCAGTCAGATGGGCGGTCACAAAAGGAGACCGGACGGTAAAAAAGAGGGACTAAGAAGCCTCATTATCAATCGGAAGCCAGTATTTACCATGGACGATGACGCCAGCTAATGAAAAATATGGGCGGGCTTCCATGGCACTTCCACATCTGTCCCTACTACAAAATGCCTCGCAGAGCAAGGAGCGCATGCTCTGCAACACTAGACTCGACCTAAAATCCAGAATAATAAATTAGCATCAGGCACTGCACCAGCCCTATGCCATGCACGACAGTGAAAATCTTACTTTATATTAAAAAAAACTAGAAATTCATTAAAAAAAAAACAAAGGTTAAATAAACATTATAGGTAGGTGAAAATGTCAGTTAAAACATACGATTTTACAACCAACAAAAATATTGAGATTCACCAATTACAGTTGTCTCAATTTACTATAACTCATGCTGTAAGATAGCTGTTACTCACGCCCTCATCATGCACCAATTACCTGGCATATTACATCACTCATGCCATGTTCTAAAACATTTTTGATAACACTGTGCATAGAGGGCGCAATAATAGTTACCAGAGTTAACTATAATGGTGCATTTCAGTTGTTTGATTAATTTAAAACAGTGTATTTTAACTAACATTTTCACTTAACTGTTACGTCCCTCTACCCTTTGTTTTTCAGTGTATGTGTGTGTGTATCGATGTGTTTTTACTTACCCTGCATATACATGGTATGCATTATGTCATAAATTCCATTTAAGTTTAAAACTCTCAAATTCTGTCAAATAAGTTTGCATGTTCAAGAGATGTGATTGGTGAAAAGCTTCAATTTATAATTTTTTCCCCACTGTCTTGAACTCTCAATTTTTCTCTAATTCATGTATTTAACCTGAGGAGAAAATATGTTTTTAAGGGGGTTTGGAGGCTGGCCAAGACTTGTTAGGATAATAGTGGGTGAGAGAGCAGTGCACAGAATTTTGCACAATACTTTTGAGTTTTGAGGGGAAAAAATGATTTTTAACAATATTTAAAAGGTGTTGTTCTTGCTTGTAACTTTGGTGGCAGTTGGTGGTTTTTTTTATCTACAGGAAAATTCGGAGTGTGTTTAGCTTTCTGTTGGTGTGTCGAGATTCATGTAGGTCTGTCAAAGGATGGCAAAATGTAAAAAAAAAAGGGTGGCGTGGGAGTAGCTATAATTTTCTAAAACCTTTGCCAGGCAGTTAACAAGGAGCGAGCTAAAAATCGTTTGATAATAAATGATTCTGATGAGTCTGCGCAAAACCTGTGACAAGTCAAGTTTGATAATGATTTGTCTTTTTACCCCCATGTAATTACCACGTCGGGGTATTTTTTGAGTGTTAAAAAGTCTATTAAGACATTTGCTGAATTACTACCTTTTTCAGCAAGGAAGTCTGTTGTTCATACCCTGATCACCTCAAGGCTTGACTATAGCACTTGTCTTCTTTTGGGTCTGTCTAATTATGATCCAGTAGTTACAGATGCTACAAAATGCCTCAGCGAGATCGGTATTTAAACTCGTATTGGGCCTATTATCCAACCTGTCCCAAATTCCGTTCTGATATCGATCACTGAGAACGCTGAGATCTTCCTGTGATGATCTGATGGCTATCACATAGTTCAGGTTACAGACTATGGTGGGGGGCAGATCTATATCTGTTCTTGGAGCAAAGGCATGGAACAATCTTCCACTCGCTCTAAAGCATGTTGCCAACTTTTCTACTTTCAGAAAGCTTCTGAAAATGGCTGTTCACGCAGTCTTAAGGTGTTTTGCTGGATGGACCAGGTTCATTTTGTTTTTTTGTGGTGTTAGCGCTGAGTTGCCTCTGGAGGCAGTTGTTGTGCTTTACAAACGCGAAGGAGTTTCACTCAATAGAACTGAGCTCAGTTTGCTTATTCTGTTTGCCGGTTTATTTATGTAAGTCCTTAGGCCTGATTCCCTCCATAGCGGTAAGCGTCCCTATTCATCCCCCTTACACCGGCCCACAAATCCCTAGTGTTCTTCTCTCAAGAACGTTTTCAGTTTCTGAAGGAAACTTAATTTCTTGCTCCCCATCTTTCGCCCTGCCTATGGAAATATAGAGATTAGCCTAAACCTCCATTCCTCCCCATCCCATCCATTCGTAATTCCCTCTATGCTTAGTAAATAACACCTGGGTAGGACATTGTCAGTTGCAATATGTAATGGGCCTAGGGGGGCAGCAAATGTTGGTGCCTGCATTTGTTTGCATTGTTGTATTCTAAATTCAGTTAATGTTGTACTGCACAAGTTATTAACTAAACACGATTGTAACCACACCTTATTTTTTTTTCTTCTTCTTGTTTTAGGTAGCCAAGGAATAAAATGGATAGTAGCTTTGATTGTGATTGTGGTGAGCTGGAGCCACCTGATCATTGACCTAAAGTATCTTCAGTAAATCAAGTGCCATCGTAACTTCCTATTGAAAAAGAAAAAAAAAATAGGATAAGGAGGAAAAATCATCCATAGTGTTTACCAGCTCCATAGAATGCCGCTGCTCAGGACCAGTCCAACACTGAATGTATCTGCACTGTGAGGAGGATGTTTAGAAAGTCTGTGTTTATATTTATTCACGTTTTTGTTAGATGTTAACTCGTTTTGTCCTCTGGTGCAGAATACAGTATGTCATTTCATTCCGTTTCATTTCCTATGATTTTTCTCCTTGATTACTTCAAAGATGCTGCACCTTTTTATTAACGACGAGTACTGTAATTGCTGCGAGGTACAGTTTGAGCTTTGGAGTGC
The DNA here is from genome assembly GCF_964261635.1 of Lissotriton helveticus. Lineage (NCBI taxonomy): Eukaryota > Metazoa > Chordata > Amphibia > Caudata > Salamandridae > Lissotriton > Lissotriton helveticus. The sequence continues at coordinate 82,844,504 of NC_136062.1, forward strand.
TCGTTAATGGGAAACGTGAAGCTTGTCTGGATAAAAAAAAGCAATGAGAATATTTGGAAACCATCTTGCATATAAATTAGTTTTCCCGGTGTTTCACGAAGTTCTAAAATAACTGCTGAAGAGTATCCCCAAGCCTTTACCGAAGTTTTACAATTTGAAACGAAAAATTTCAAAATGGCTGAAAAATTTGAAAGTCTTATGAACATTCATGGTTTTGATTTGGGCTCTCGATATATGGACTTAAAACCTCTTGGCTATGGTGGAAATGGCCTCGTTTTTTCAGCTGTTGACAATGACTGTGACAAACGGGTGGCAGTCAAAAAAATAATTCTCACAGACCCGCAGAGTGTTAAGCATGCTCTACGGGAGATCAAAATCATCAGAAGACTTGACCATGATAATATTGTGAAAGTTTTTGAAATTCTTGGTCCCAACGGAAGTCAGTTGACTGATGACGTGAACTCCCTTACAGAGCTGAACTCAGTTTACATTGTTCAAGAGTATATGGAGACAGATATGGCTAAATTGCTAGAGCAAGGTCCCTTACGAGAGGAACATGCCAGGCTTTTCATGTACCAGTTGTTACGTGGGCTCAAGTATATCCATTCAGCAAATGTTCTGCACCGTGATCTGAAACCAGCGAATCTTTTCATAAATACTGAAGATCTGGTGGTGAAAATTGGCGACTTTGGTTTAGCAAGAATTATGGATCCTCATTACTCTCACAAGGTAAGTGTAGTCTGTGAAATGCAGGCACATTATTTCACTAGTTCATGTTAGTAATGACGAATTACTTGAAATGTGTTTTGAATTGACCATTTCATGAAAGGCAAACTAGAATCCGCTTGTAACAAATACCCTTTTGAAGAGCAATGGTACAAAAGAAACCTGTAAGTAACTATTTGAATTGTGAGTCTCTATTGTAGAGTAGGAATGCAGGAACGAATCCGGTGAAGGCTTTAACTTAGTCTCTATACTTGCACATACAGCTGAGCCCTTTGGGACCTTCAGCTGAATGTCTTAAGACCATTTTTGTCAACGTTTTTTTTTGTGTACTTGTAATTATTGTGACCTGGACCTCATTCCTCTAGGCAATCGGTGTGGTCTTTATTTCCCTCATAGCAATTAGAAGGTTTTTTCCCCTTGCAATGATGTTAATATCCAGAAGAGTGCTGATAGTTTGAGGCATTTTATCTACCATGCAAGAATAAAACCCCATTGGTGCCTGTTTTTTAGCCCCACATTTCTCTTTTTTTATCTCTCCTATGTGTTAACCAAGCCTACGCCCACCCCTATCTACCCAGACGCACATTACAGACAGGTGCATTTTTCTTACTTTGTTTTTTTTTTGGATGGGCTGGCAGCTGCAATTTGCTGCTGGGCATTCCACTTGATGCAAAGCGTTTTTGTGCATTTACCCTTTCAATGTTTTTTTCAATTTACCAATGTAAGTAGCAGCTTGGGTAGATAGAGAAAAGCTCACCCACATTTTTCCATAGGCGTGCACGTGCCTGGTGATAGATGTGTATATGCGTACATCATAACCACGCCTATAGAATGACCCATCCGGCGATGATAGCCACACCATGTGTGTTCTTTTTCTTTTTTTTTTTTTCACAGCTGCACAAAATTGGCAAACAGGATTGACCTAGCCAGTAGGCCTCGTAGACCTATTGCCTATCATTCCAGTTTGACTCCTGTGTGCTTTCAAGCATGCCTATTAAAAAGACGTTTTACAGTTTTCTGTTTTAAAAGGTTGTTCATTGAGCGTAATCGTAACTAGTAAAATAGAAACCCTCCTGTTAAGTTTCCTATCAGGAGAGCCATTGCAAACCTATTTGTGCAGCAAGCATTAATAAAAAGAAAACCCACTAAAAACATCAACTTTTGAGACGAAAGGTTTAGTGGAACTGCAGCTTGCAGCTCCAGTGATCGGTTGTGATCACTTGGGGTTAATTAGTAGTGAAATGGTCTTCCTGTTATGAATGTGATGTAATACAACCTCTCACAAGGGATTCACATCTTTGTCTTTCATGAATACTAATTTGCCACTTTCATATTGAGCACTCTTGTTGCTTTGTTACAATTTTTTTGTTCAATTGCGTTCATTTGAATGGTTGCATTCCGAAGGCGCACTGGCAGAAAATATTTAACTTATTTTACTAGATTGAAAATATTTTTTGCAAAAATCACTCTTCCTTGTAGGTACGGCATCCTTGGAAATGCTGCAGTCTCATACAGTGGTAATAAAAGCACAGTTGCAACTGGAAGGCATAATGCATCTTTTCAAAGGAAAATAGTGAGCACTAGCTCACTATTTTCCTTTGATACAGGGCTAAACATCGTAATATAATGCTCCTTTTCCCACTATTAAAGTGGACATTTAAAGTAACACTTCAATGTTGAAACCCATTTTCTTATATAACCACTTGATTATTCCTAAGAAAGGGGAACTCGCACGTCTGCCTGCCGTCAAAGTTGATGGTTTTCTTACCTCCTGTTCCTGAAGCTCTTGGATAACGGAAGAATAGAGAAATGCTTTCCTGAGAACAGTGTAGCATGGTTAATTAATCATTTATTCATTTTTGTATGATATCAAACGCTACGTGGAGTTTCTGCAGCGTTTGCCACTAACGTTTAATTTTGAAGTTTCAAAACAGGGATTCTGAACTACAAGCAACTGCTGCCTAAAGGTCCTGCCTTTCGTCCTGATAATATTGCCCAAGTCGGATCTCGCCCTATTTGCATAGGGATAGCAGAACATTTTCACAATGGAGTGAGAACAGATACTTAATTCTTCTGAAGAGCAGCTGAGCCAGGTACAGATGGGGCACACTGCCTTGGTCTACGTTCGTACCCCTTGAACAGCATGAGCTGAACAGAGATTGGGTCAGTGTACCTTATAACCATGAATGCGCTGTCCGAAGGGCAGTTATAAACTTGTACATACCCTGTCGGCAGAACAGTAGTGACATTTGGATGGGCTGTTGGAAACTGCTGGTCTGCCTTTTACTTTACATGGCTTCCCTTTCAAAAACCTGCCCTGTTTTTGAAAGGGAAGCCAAGATCTCACATCTGCCTATAGGTTTTTTTTGTGTGAGTGGTGAAGGGGTCCAAATGACCATCCATCCAGTGGATGTCCTGGGGGACACACACTGACGCACCAATTCTCTTAACTATTCCCATGAGACATAATTGCTGGGTGCAAAGATGTGTGTGCTACAAGATGATTTTGTTAAACACCTGTGTCCTATTATGGAAAAAGGCCATCCTGGTACAATAGTTTTATTTTTATTTTTGTTTTTTACATTTTGTTCTTTAATCCATAGACTGCCTTAATGTATATGCAACCTGTCACCAGACCACCCATGCACACTGGGCACGTGAAACACCTCCCACCCTGTCAGATCTCCCCTTGATTAGGACTGGAATGTTGATGCGGAGAAGGAGTGCAACCCAGCCATTTCTCTGACTCCTCTCACTTCTGGATATTTAATCACCTAAATCTTGTCAAGCAGGGTTGGAGGAGCTACCTCTGACTTGTGATCATGGCATTGAGAAACCATGCTCTCCACGAACCACTTTAATTAAACACCTTCACCTCCATGACCATATTTAATGAAGCTGGCAGGGAAAAGGGATGGAGGAGCATTGTTTTGTATGGAATGGGTGTCTCCATTTGATATTGATTTCTGCATTGGCCTCCATTCTACACAGGCACTCTGATTGTGATCAGTATTGTTTAGCAGATTCCTCAAAGATTGATTCAGCCTCAGCAATATACAGTCCTTAAGGTCTTTACTCCCCAGTAGCAGCAGCTTTGACGGTTGATGGACTTCCTGCCAAGGTATCCTAGCAAAGGCGCAGCACGAAGTTTCCTCCTAACTTTGACAGAGCCCATCCGAAAAGTAAAAAGAAAAACCATTTTGGTTGGCGCTTGGGAAAAGAATTGAAGCTCTTGTTCATGTAGTTCCATCATTGTTTGTGAATAATGTTGACGTTCGATACGTTCTGGCTTATATTCTGATAGATTTAAATCCATTTGTCTGCTATTTCTAGTTGTACGAACACATTTGGGATGCATATTTGTCATTCCCTTTCTTACTCACATTTTGTCTTAACGGTTTAGTGTGGATTAGGAAATATTTTTGAACAAAAACATAGTCCGCAGCTGATACTGTAGCGTCCTTAGAGGGTCTTCCTTACTTCCATCAGAGCACACTCTGTTCAATTCTTGTTAATGACTGTGGGTGCTTGAACTTCAATTTTGCGAATGCAGGATTTACTAGGCTTGCTGTATACATACGTTTCTGCCAAGCTGACATCTATATATTTGGGCAGCAGCAGTATTACTAAAACTATTTTGTTTCCAGCTAATTTTTTTACTTTTAGGACAGCTTTTGTAATTAGTGTATGCATTTTAGTCTGGTTTCATACTTGCTAGAGAGCACTAAAGAACATTGACATCAGTTATTTGATCTGCTTGAGAAGAACAACACTTGCCATGGAACCCCTTGTGTTGATATGATGCCATTGACTCTTCCATCTGAGCTGCTGTCGTATAATGATGGCAGACGTTTTTTTTCCTTCAAATTAGCAAATGCTTATTTCTCCGACTATTCATGATTGTCTACCACTTGAGAATGCAACTTCCTGTTGCGCGCAAGATTTTTTAATATATACAAATGCAGTAAAATGCATTTTAGCACCCAGACAGAGGTTCTTGCAAACAGGTCATTACTCTTAATAAGCTGATCTTTATTGAAATTGGCAAATCTTTGTAGTTATATGGGGCGTGCACAAACCGTGGTATGGAAAGAGCTAATACTGAGAAATTTGTGCACCCTGGATTTGTCTCCTACAGTGCAGGTGCAAAATAATTAAACAGAGGAGTAAAGAGCAACTAAGTAATTGAGGCCTGATATTTTTTCACCCAAAATAGGAGAATCAAACCGGTAGAAGGCCAAATGAGCAATATACTAAGCCATATAAAGGGCATTACTAGAATTCCTCTGTGGGGACATAATGAGCTGAACACTAGTGTGAAAGAAGCAGGCAGGCACCACTGAATTCCGCTGGAGAGCTAAGGAAAGATCTCAGACTGGTTTAAGTTGCAAGTCCATTGGAGAATCTGCTAGAGCTCACCTTCTCATTCTTAACTGTTTCTGAGGGCCCACTCTCATAAGTCTTGAGTTTTGACTCCTAGTCGTCCCTTTGCTCCCATTGGTTATATGCTATTATGCTCGTTGTCTATATAAAATATATGTTTTTGTTCAGTTCTACCTGCAATATATATTATTGCTTAGAAATCGCCCAGTGTGTTCGCATCAGTCATTTATTTGCCTCCAAGCAGTTCAAAGTTTTCAATTTCCAATGGTCTCCATGGGTTTGTAGAGATGTGCTGCTATGGTTAGAAATGCACCTTTGTTAGTTAACTGGGTCGGCATTGGTAGGTTTCATATTGGATAACTGTAGCTGGTCATGTAACGTGATCTTTTTACAGGATGGTTGGCTTTTCTACTCTGTTAAAAATACTCAAATCTTGCTACGTACACAAAGCTGTGCCTGACAGGGAGATCAAGTGGAATCCTCAAACCAGGCATGTTGCATTTGTAATCCTTAATAACTGCAGCTGAGGATACTCCAAGGGTAGACCGATTAGGGTTTTCCTTCTGCTAGCATATGTAATGCAGTAGTTGTGCTGGAGAGGTATACCATGCATGCCAAAAGGATATAAACTGGGATGAAAAAACTAATTTGCCCTCTGATTGAAACACTTTTACGTCGTATGATCCAACCTTCCTGAATGTTAAGTCTTTAGAGTTAGTTTTTTGATTTCACCAAGCTGATCAATAAGTCACAAAGGTGTGTGTGTACCAGTTGACTTTTGGAGATCATCCACTGCTCATTCTCGCTGGGTTTCCATTGTAATGAACCAGTTAACTAGACTAGGAATTATGTAGATCTGGTGCCTTTGCAGAAGAATGCAATTATCACTAGACATTAATGAAGTAGGTTGATCTCCAACAGAAAGACCTTGAATTGGAATAGCCACCTATCATGAATCTGATTAAAATGTGAAGAAAGCACCCCTGTAGGTTTACTTAGAGTGCATGTAGCAACATTTAGGTCATTTTTTAGACCATTACTTTAGTGTTCTGTGGCAGTGTTTAATTAGTGGGATGTATCTGTGGTGGTTAGTGTCCTTTACCACCTTGTGTCATATGACTAAAACATGTTTATACTTAAGTAAAACTTCTAGCCAGTGCTTTGACGTCGTTTTTAAATAAAAACAAAATGTAAAAACGATTTAAAAACTTCAATGGCAAAGCCATAGGTCTGCCCTTTTTAGGTTTTGACTAGCGATGCATGCGTACGAAGTACGCATGCGCTAGCAAAATCTAATGATATCCTCAAATCCTCTATGTGGGGTCGGGTATCTGCCCCCTCCTCCCATTGGCTAGCTCCATAAATGGAGGCTAGCCATTGGGAGCCGGATCTGTCCGTCAAAGGCCGGACCAGATTCGGGGGCGTTCCCGACATTTTTTCCCTCTCCGCCTCTGCGATGTCGTCATCGCGGCGGTGGGCGGAGTTTCGTTTTTTTTTTAATTTGGTTGTTTTTCCCATTACGCGGCTGGAGGAAGTCGAGGTGAGTGCTGCGGTTCCCTCCCCCCTCCCGTGTGTCCGTTCCGCCCCCCCCTCCCCGTGTGAAAGTGATTTGTTTATATGCTCGCAATAGGAGCTACCGTGAAACGTGTAAGGGTTTCCACGAAGACGACTTCGACGATAAATAAAACATTTGTATTTTGGTGACCATTCGCCCTGCTTTGTTCCCCTGCCCGCCCTCCCCCATCTCGCAAGCATGAGCCGGGTTAAGAAATCCCTTCGGTTCCCAGACTGACACAAATCAGCAGCTGTCACCGAATATCTGATAGCTCTTTTTAATTATATCCAAATGGAGATTACATTTTTAAAGTAGCTTTCGAAATGCGTTGTAATGAATTGGATGTTGTTTTTTCGGTGATCATTTAGAAATGTTACAAACAGCTTCCTGTATGACACAAATACGATATCACACTTTTAAGATACTTTTCATACTGTATCATTTTATTGACAAATAACATTTGTAGAACCCGGTTACGACCGCACAATGTGAGTTTCACCCTGGCCCCTCCCCCTGGGGTTGCATCACCCTCTGGTAGTAGAGCCGCCCTCTCTGCTGTAACCCGCCGGCCTCTTGCATCAGCTCAAGCCTCTACTTCCGGTTGGGCTTCCTGCGGGGGCCCGCCCTGGTGTCCGCCCCACCACTATTGTTAGCAACACTCCGGCGCCCAAATACAACACTCCAAGCAATCAGCGCCGAGAGGCGGCTGCCGGTGGCTCTAGGCGCTATACAAGCACCAAACATACCTTATTAGTACCTATCTCCACGGCGCCAGCGCCGAGAGCTGGCTGTGGGTGGCTCTAGGCGCTATACAAGCACCAAACATACCTTATCAGTTCCATATCTCCACGGAGCCAGGTCCTAGAGGCGCATGTCAGGGGCACTGGGCGCTATACAAGCACCAAACATTACCATCACACTACCATATCTCCACGGAGCCAGTTGCCAGCGCCGAGAGGCGGCTGTGGGTGGCACGGGGCGCTATACAAGCAGCAATCATACTTTATCAGTTCCATATCTTCACGGCGCCAGCGCCTAGAGGCGCATGTCGGGAGCACTGGGCGCTATATAGGTACCAAGCACACTGATTTAGTGCCAAGAGGCGACTGGCGTTGACGCTGGGCGCTATATGGGGGCCAGATGCACCAACTTGTACCAGATCTGTGTCTGGCGCCAGCTGCGCCGCAACACCAGTGTCCAACCCAGCGCCAAGAGACGGCTGCCGGTGGCTCTAGGCGCTATAACATTCTGTTATACAGCACGTGCTCCTGTGCTTCGAGAGCTACCGAGGGCCGTGCACATTCGTTCTTTGGCCGCTCGCCGGCGGGGCTGTAGCGCCACGTGAAAGGAGGCGCTCCCGTGCAAGAGACGATGCAGGGCTTGCGCAGCACCAAGCGCAGCAACACCTCGGATGCACGTGGGCGTGCGTGAATGCACCCCTCAGTGCGCACAGCACTAAACACAGTATTTACACAGCACTTTCATCACAACAAAGCGAACAGCACTGGTAATGGGAGCGAAGGCGCTGTGTGCGGACCCGGCGCCAGATGTTATTCTGCACAATGGCCAACCTGTGTGACGGTTCATGTAGCGCCAAGAAGCCTTTAGTGGCCGTAGGGCCCCTACCCCGCTGCAGCAGCGTACCCTTGACTCAACCAACCCTTTTCACTGTTCCTTTTAGGGCCATAGGTTGTTAGTGACGTCCGTTTTACCCCCACAGTGACTCCCTGCGCCCGCCCGTGTGTTGGTCGGTTTCAGTTAGCGCCGAGAAGCCGCCGTGTCAGTGCAGCGCTAAACAAACCCGCAGGGCAGCAGATCTTGGAGGGTAGTTTAGTCTTGGGTGGGTGCGCCTATCATCTCTGCTCCGAGGCACGTGCATTAACCCATGGGTGTCAGTTCTGCCCAAGTTCCCAGCCCCGAGGGCAGTGAGGGGCAGGAACGCCCCACTGCCCTGCGGTCTCGCTCATGCTCACAGCTCACCGTCTGCTTCCTGTTCATTAATCTTTATCTCATCAGATGTCTTTTCCGCCTCGAGACTAGATTTCATTATGGGCTCGAGGGAGGGTTTGGGAAACTGCAAATTGGTTTGTGCGCGAGCTGTGGAAAGATGCGGGCGTCGGTGCCGGGCTCAGCCTTTCACCATTAATGAGTCGATGAAAGGAGTTCCAGTTGCGCCTCGTTTCTGGTCTTGGGTTTTTCGGTCTCTAAGCGCTTTGTGATCCGCGTTGTTCCCCAGTACTCTCCGCGTGTGGGTGGCGTTCTTCTATGGCCTGTCGGTTCACGTCGATAGGTGGTACATATAGAGGGTGGGCACACATTACACATTCACACGGGGTAACCTGGCCATGCTGCGGGGGACCGGGAGGGTGGCACCGGTTGAGGACCCTGGGCGTGCGGACTGGCAGGAAGGAATGCCGAGGGTGGTATAGTCTGCAGGAGGGTACCTTAGCATGCTGAGGGTGGCATAGCCTGGCTATGGGCAGTCTGAAGGAGGGTCCCTTGGCATGCTGAGGGTGGCATAGCCTGGCTATGGGCAGTCTGAAGGAGGGTACCCTGGCATGCTGAGGGTGGCATAGGGTGGCATAGGGCAGTCTGCAGGAGGGTACCCTGGCATGCTGAGGGTGGCATAGGGTGGCTATGGGGCAGTCTGCAGGAGAGTACCATGGCATGCTGAGGGTGGCATTGGCAGAGGCGCAGTCTCCATTAGTGCACCCTAGTTAAATGGGCTACCGAGCGCAGCAGCACCACCACCAGAGGCTTGGGGCTCGGAGCCGCACCATGGTGGACCTGGGCGGCTGCCCCAGGAGACACCTCTGCGAGCCCCAGCCGCCCAACTTTAACAAAGGCAAAACCATTGCATTGTAAATGCTTGTTTAAATTAATGTTCTGCATTTAATGTAAAATAGATGTGCACTGTCCCTCCTTAATGAGGTTTGTTTTCTTCATGGAGTTACTTGATTGGAAACTGGTTATGTGTAATGCTTCTAAGAAGGATGTTCTGTTCGGTGCTTCTATTAGGTGCCCATTGCCCAAACATGGCTGTCTCTTCTTGTATCTTTTAGTTCTTAAAATCACAAGAATTTTGGGTCTGGCTATATACATTTTAAAGAGTTGTGTGTAGGTGGTGCCCTCAGATTATTCTCTCACTACGACTCTTATTATTTATTCTAAGTTTTTTAGAGTGCTTGCATTGCAATGAATGCTGGGTATTTCAAACCTACAAAGTACACAATCCTCTCCCATTCAGTTCTTGTCATATATGCATTCTGTACATACAACAATATTTTTTTCTTATTGTTTTTCACTGCAGAAATATTAATTTAATGTTTTTCAGGACTTGGGTTGCGAGCTTGGTCTTAATATGGCTGCTCTTTGGCACTGACTGTTACACAACTTGGGGCAGCCGTCTTTGTTCAGGCATATTTTTATTTTGGCTCGTTTTTCTTATTTAGTAAATACCTTACCTTTCAGTACACACTTTAGATTTGCCTCCTGTTCAGCAAGTCTTGAGCGTTTATGTACATATTTACCTTTACAGACTCTATTTGTGCACAGGTAACATCTCTACTTTAATAATTTGTAACGCGTTTTTAGAGAAGGATTTTTGTTATTTTCAAAATATTTTAATGGCAGGGAAGCATACCCAGCAAAATTACAAGCTACTCACCAGTTTTGTAGTAATTGAAATTAAAGTACGGCATGAGCAAACAAAGTGATGCATTCGGTGCCAGGAAGAGCTACAATGGTAAAGTTGTATAATTTCATCTACGCCACAATGGTAGTTGAAAAAGTTTTTGTTTTCTTTATGGCTGTTCTGAACTGAAGTATATTTGAACCAAGTTTTGTAAAGAATACATCAAATTATTGAACACCTAATTATTGAACACTTTTTAAACGACTGCAAATTAAGCAAAACCATATGCATGTTTTTTATCTGTGATGGGTTAATTTCAGTAGCACTGAATCTGCTATGATTGTCAAATTTACCAACAATCCACGTTTACCTAATCTCATTTAAAATGCTTTGGTCCCGGTTCGCTCTGCTTATACATGTCTGTGTTGTATTTTTATGCTTTCCCTGCACTTTGCTTTTCCTGTTACACTTGCTATTTTTGTTTCATTGACAAGGTAGTAACAGTCAGGTAGTGTTAATGCTCATCGGGGGTTACCCTATTTTCTGCCACTATAACGAGCTTTGTGTTTCAGATAATAAAACTACAAACTATTCTGGTATTCTAGTATTAATTATCAGCAAAAACACATTGCTCCAAGATGCCACCAGGTGGCCTGCCAAACTCTGCCCCATACTCCTACCGGCAACACATGCAAAGAACCTCCGAATGGTAATCAACAAGCAACTTACCTTGAACAGCGTAGTGCATGTAGTCTCCATCTCCTGCTTGCACATAGTTGATGGTCAAGAAAATTTTCAGATGGCTCCCCACCATTTGCAGAACCGTCACTCATGCCCTTATCACCAGCAAGCTAGACTGCAGCAGTGCGCTCTTTTGGAATCCACTCTCAACTGACCAGAAGAATCCACTTCCCCCTCAATTCACAGATCACTCCTCACGTACACATACAAAGCCTTACACGTCATTGGCCCCCACATCTCTAAACAGCCGGATACACTTCAGCAAACCTACCAACCTGATTGCTACTCACATGCCTCCCACATATGCAGAACATCATCCAGCAGTCGCGCCTTCTCCCTCGCTCCTAAAGCCTGGAACGATTTACACCTGCACATCCGAGCCTAATCCACAGTTCTTAAATTCCGCGAGAAACTGAGGACGTGACTCTTCACATATCCCTGGCTCGACCTTCACAGCTACTGCTTCCATGCCAGGATACCCTCACAAGTGCGCTGTGCATTGTGCAAATACACATAACAAAACATCTAAGGCAAACGTTCGTGAACCCAGCTGTGGGTTTGGAATTTGAGTACTTTTGAATTGACAGCTTTGGAAGATTTTGGACTAACATCATTGGCTGGATTTCGAAGTTAAACTTTCCAAGGCATTGAACGATTTTCTGGTCTTGAACAACTGCGGGATTAGCAGTCTTGAAACACCCATACACAATTCACTTGCTCCTTCCATCAATTCACCAGCCCTTCTCACGTAGTACGTTTGCCTCCACATACTGTTGTTTTACACTTCTTTCATTAAATGTACGGCCATTTATTTTATCCATACTCTCACTCTTCCAGATATACATTCATCCATCCATCATTCTTTTATTCACTCCACCATCAACACAACAATGCAAACATAAAAAAAAAAAGAATTTCACTTGAAGCATGACCTATTGGTTATGTCGCAGTGCAACCACAGGCGATTCCATGCAGCACAGACTTTCACCGTGGCCAATATGCAGGGGAGAGAGCAGACCGTAGTGTAGTGCAGTGCTGACACAGACGAAGCACCAGTGAAAGGGACGTTTGATGTTTTGGCAGTGACTGGAAAAGAGCAGCGTGAAATGCCGCTCATGGTGAGGTTTGGATTGTCTGAAAGAGAAACAAACTTCTTTGACTCTGTTGTTTTTATGTGGAAACTTATGTAATTGACAAGTACCGTTACTTGTTATTACTTGCACCCCAATCACAAAACGACTAACCTGTGGGATGATGCAAAAGGAAAATGACATTGCCAAAAAAAATGCATTAAAAGGGCCGACCCAACGTTTGAATGGTATTAACTGCAGATTGGCTGATAACTAAGGCTGGGCTAAAGCTCTTTATTTACGGTCATTATGGTCTGGCTTGACAGCCCAGCTGTGGTCAGACAGTTAAGTGAGCATCACGGACGGGGGGTGGGGGTAGGGGGGGATTTGGCACCGTTCACATGTTGGGAGCCAGGCGTACATGTTTTGACTGGGCAGAAGTTGTGTGAATCCAAAAAAAGGTGCTTGCCCTCCACGCGGCTGTGATCCTTTTATTTCTCCAACAGCAGCCTAAGCTGTCCATCAACTGTGTTTTTTGCAATTTTCACCCCGAGTGGGCTGGGTATGCTCAGACGTGAGTCCCAGGCTCTCCACACCACTGGAGTCAAGCTATCCAGGCTGAATGAAGGCTGATAGCCAGAAACCGGTCCTTGGATGCTTGATTCCGGTCTGGGAAAGACATGGCTTGGTAGTTCGGACTGGACTGTTCCCATGAGGCACAGGGTCAGAGCTGATTTGCATATAGCCAGTGTCTAACCCAGGGTGGTGTGGAGTGCAAAAAAACGATGGATGTAGGCCCAGATCCTTGTACTGGGGTGAATGTATAACATTGTTCTACATTCTGTCCATCAACTGTGTTTTTTGAACTTTTAGTGGCACACATATGACATTGAAATGCTATTAAAGTGTCTTAACTAAATAGATAACTTAAGTTGCTTTTATCTGGCAGCGGCACAGCAGTTCTTTTCTTCCTCACAGATACATACCTATTACCATGCTATTGTCTTGTAATGCTTCACTTAGCATACACCGTTCCTATAAAGCTAAGCCTATTGGCATTGCCAGTGCTTGTTTAAAATATATTTATTCTGTTTAGTACTTGAAGCTGGCAGACGTATACACTAGTATCTAGCCCAGTCCTAAAAAATTAGTTTGTTAAAAGATGAGCAAATAAAGCAGTTAAAAATTGAAAAGCAGAGTAGCTTTCTAAAAATTGATTATTTTTTTCATTTTTGAGAAATTGTATGTCTTAAAAATAGAGAAAGGCAGACTTTTTTTTTTTTTTTTTTTTTACCTGCTTTCCACATGTATATCACCCATCACTAACACGGGGTCTGGCACCAATCACTCTGGCCAGACTTTTTCCCCTGCTCGAGAACTGACATTCCAGACCTTAGTTACATGCACTAACCTAGTGCCAGATTTCGTGCACACCCGCGCGTGGAATGAAAAGTTAAATGGAAAAATTGCCTTTTAATTGGAAAAATGTAACTAACACCATGGCTACACAGTGACAACTGTGGAATATGCATGTCTTCTCGCTATTGGTATTTCTTTTAAAAGATTTTTAAAACTACATTTGACACAGGTTATTGTGAGAGCCCTGTCTAACGTTTATAATTATAATGGCTATGAATCCGAAAAAAGACTCCTATATGAAGAACCATCGATTGTTGCTTGTAAATAATATATTAAGATTCACCCCATCCTCAAGATTAATTTTGTGTCCCTCTATGAAAATGAGTTAAGTTGGGTACTGTTATGTCAGACGTGTGATAATCTGCAATCCCTAGTGGCAAAGAGCTCTCTTCCCCCAAGTGCAATTGAGACCTTTAAGTCCATGCCACTGTGTTCTTCATATCTACACTGGAGTGCTGTTTTGTAAGTAAGTACATTTTTTATGTCGTAAATGCAAACCTTAATAGAAAATTATGATCCAAGAAACGTTTGACCAGTATTTTCTTAATGTTTAGGGTCATCTTTCTGAAGGATTGGTAACCAAATGGTACAGATCACCACGCCTCCTGCTTTCACCCAACAACTATACAAAAGCCATTGACATGTGGGCTGCAGGATGTATATATGCAGAAATGCTGACTGGAAAAACCCTCTTTGCAGGTTAGTGAACGTAACACATGTATGCAAAACGTAAACGTACTGTGTGAAATATGCTCATTGATAAGTAATGTTTATGTGGTTGTATTGAGGCACTAAACTTAAAGTTGACAGATGATGGACAGAAACAAGTGACTGAAAATTCCTGCATGATACTAAGTACTTATGCTTTGAAGGAGTAATGTCACTTAAGTTATGGCCTGGAACATTCCGCCTGCAAGCAGGCTCTGACCGCCTTCTCCAGATGCTTCCTGCGATGCTACATCACGTAGGACGCAACCTTGTTTCTAGGGGACTGCAGAGAGGACCTGGGGTGGAGTAATCAGCAGGTTTTAACATGTTGGACGCAATGCCAGCCGCCTGGTATCCAGGACTCGATTGAGGCTGGAGTGTCTCCTCCAAGGTAGGACGCCATGGTCTAGATGGCCCCAGTTCAACGTTTGATCCCACAGCGAAACTTCATCTGCAAAAGGGTCCGCATCATCTGTAGCTAATGCAAAAGAGTCCTTGTCAGAAGGCTGTGAATGAAGGTATTCTTCTTAAGGCATTCAAATTGATCGTTATTGACCACTACCTCGTAGGGCCTTTTAAGCTCAGAGGAGTTGGATCCCCTGAGGGGCTTGTGTGCAGGTGACGCAGCTGCACCAATTCTTCAACTTTGCGCTCCAGGGTCTCCTAGGCCTAGAACGGATTGTGCTGGATGGAGGTGTCCACTGCCTCGCTAAACTCTTCATCCAGGGGAAGGAAAGATCTTCTATAGGATGCTGGCATCGCAGCTTTAATTTGCGCTAAAACATCTAGCCAATTCAAAGAGCCCTGGACTGAATCAAAAAGTCAGTGGGCCTTCACACCCTTGTTAATATAAGGGTTGCATCCTGTGCCTGCCCAGCGGTGCCCCATAGGGGGGAGTACCTAACTGATACAGACCCGCTATGTGGGCATCATGGTCACCGCATTGTTCACTGGTCTGTGAAGGAAAAACACTTTGAACAATACAGACCCGTCTGAGCGGGCATTACACTTCAGGCAGCCTTTGGGGCACATAGAACAGCCAATGCTACCCAGCGCAGGTATCTGCTCTCCCGCTGTGAGGAAGCTGAACATGCGAGGCAGGCTGCAACTCTATGGTGGACAGGTGCCCTCTGTGGGCCTCACCGCCAAGCAGCACTCACGCGGCCCGGGAGTTTACAATGCCTGCATAGGATCAATGACCCTGTGATAGGGTGACCAGAATTTTAAAGCCAAAAACCGGGACATTTCAAGGAAATAGGACTACAATTTTACTTCAAAAATGACCGCTCTTCATCAGAAAATTACTAATTGGCAGTTAGAACATACATAAAAAGCATTTTTTTTAAAACCCAGTAGCTTGCCTGCTAATTAAATTTTCTTGTATCAACTGATAACTTTCCCTGCTTTGTAAACATTAAAAACAAGCATTTACAATGCAACGGTCTCGCCTTTGCAAAAGTTAGAGCTATTGGCATTGTAGATGACAATTTTTTTATTAATGTGTTGGATTTGAAAACAGATAAATAAATGGCATTGTCATTTACACTGCCAATAGCTTATTCTCTCGCAAATGCGAGACCTATTGCATTTGCACCCACACATAGAGAGCCACACACACAGAGCCACACACATGGATGTGGTGGTGGTGGATGTGGTGGTGGATATGGTGGTGGAGGATGTGGTGGTGGATGTGGCTGTGGTTGATGTGGTGGTGGATGTGGTGGATGTGGCTGTGGTTGATGGTGGTGGTGGATGTGGTGGTGGTGGATGTGGTGTGTGTGTGGTGGTTCACATCACTTCTCATCTCTGTGTGAGGGTTCACATCACCCCCCATCTCTCACTGCGAGGGTTCACATCACTCCTCATCTCTCACTGTGAGGGGTCACATAGCTCCCCCATTTCTCACTGCGAGGGTTCACACAGCTCCCCATCTTTCACTCAATAGGGTCTAAAGCTGCCCCCCCCCCCCCTGGCAGAGCGTCTTCCAGAGACGGCGGCTGAGCCTCAAATCACGAACATGCAAAAGTAGTGAGAAGGGTAATTTAAACTGCGGTCTGGCATTTCACAATCGGCAGCACACCTGCACCTCCACTTGCAATTTAATTTGATATTCAAAGCCTACCTCCGCTGGGGCAGACGTGGTTGTAAGTGCTGCTGTGAAGGATGATAGGCATGCAGGCGCTCTCCCAATAAGGACGTCTCCACTACTCCTTTCACCTTATGGGAGGGGAGCCGCGCAAACCCTGAACCCTACGTCTCCACTGCTCCTGTCACGTTAACACACCGCTTTTTATAATGAGACACAAGACTGCTGCTGCAGGGCCACTCTTTGACTATCGTATTGGGTGGAAGGTTTTAGGAAATGGGGCCCGCTGAATGTAGGACACTCGGTATCATACTCTGCCTAGCAATTCTGGGCACCCTCACTGGTCGTGCGCTATCCGCAATTAAATGAAAATCTTTCACACAGGTGCTAACGTCCACTGGGAGCCGAACACATAACGACAATACCCATTTACAAATGCGAAAATACGGCCGTGTACTAGACACCTTATATTCCCAAAGAAACATTCCTCACCTGTATAATAACAGGACTTTGTCCCGGCCGTAGAATAGTCTGGGGCAGAGCAGGAGTCACGTATTCTCTACCAATGTGTGTGGCTGTAATTACAATAAAAAACCCAATCAACTACATATCTCTCGTGCCTCCATCAACGTATACCGCCCTCTTATCCCAGACACTTACTCAGACTTTAGGCAATCAGTTCCGTTATTATTCCGGTTCTATTTAATCGTTAAATCCGCTGTAATTGCCTGTAATGTCCAAATGATAAAATCAGTAATCTGCACTACCCATGAAACTGCGAATGAACGCTACTATGCTGGCTTAGACCTGCATGCACGTACCTCCTGTGTGCCCCAGACGCGAATCCGGCGGCGTCCTTCACTCCTGAATGCTATTGCGGAAGTGTGTATACCGCGCATGCGTTATATGCACATGGACACAGATTTCAACTAGACCGTAAATTCAACTTCCGCATTGAGTGCTCGAACTCGGCGGAAACAGATAAGGTGAACAATGTTAGCAAACATCTATACTTCACTCTTAATAATTCTGAATAGATAAAACGTGAAATCACATCAAGCGACCGCGTGGTCATATGCGTGCCTATCTACGGGTTGTCTCAAAAAGTAAGTGTCACACATCATAATGCACCAAGAACAGTAGAAACAAAAGTGGAGATACCCGACCAAGTTCCTGAGCCTCGGTTTAGTTCACTCAGTCTAGGAACTAGAATCCCCTAATACAGCCTTTAGTGTGGTTGCTCATGATTACTGTTTGATACATGTGGTGGAGCCCTTGTGTGAAATGACGCTCAAAAATGTGGCGTCATTTAAAATATCACTTCCACAGTGTATGCAGCATACGGGGCAGAAGCGGATTCTGAGAAAACGTTCAAAAACGTGGTGTCGAATTGCGATCCGGTGACTGCAACCCACCCCTGCAAAACACACGTTGAAAATGACCAAAACATGACGAGACAAAAAAAAAAAACATCCGCCCACCGCCGCATGACGTTGTTAAAGGGGCGGGATGAGTAAAAATCGCCGGAACGCCCACGAATCTGCTCTGGCAATGACTGACGAATCTCTCTTCCAATGGCTAGCCTCCATTTATGGAGCTAGCCAATGGAAGAGCGAGGCGGGACAAAGCCCCGTACTGTCTAACATAAGATTTCGCCTGCGCGAACACTGCTGCGCAGTGGACGCCAGGCGAAACCTAAAAACACCTCCTACCGTTTTCAGACGACCCTGTCTAAAAACCGGGAAAGTAGCTACATTCCCTGAAATCTGCCGGGACAGGTGGTGAAAAAACGGGACCGTCCGGGCAAATCCGGAACGCCTGGTCACCCTACCCTGTGGGCGCCTGAAAATAAAAGCACAGTTGGGCAATTAAATGCAAGACGCACAGCGTGATACCGTTTTTCTAGTACAACTTGCCTTAATAGCACATTAAGCAGACCTATACAAAGAAGGAGCACTTATATTAACGGCTGCAGGAGCAGCGAAGAAAGAGTGAGCATAGAGACTGTTAATGGACTCTATTTGGATAACATTCTGATTGGTGGTTGTTGTCGTGGTCCTTCCCAAGGGTTCATGGGAAAGGACGTTTTTTCCTTGGAATGTTTAAGCTGCGGTATAATAAAGAGGGAAGAAAGGATGAGCATAATCCTAGCCTTTGGTCCTGACATGGAATTGTTTTGTGTCAAACTCTTATGCAAAATCATGTAAATACTAATATGATGCATTTCTAACTGTGCCCTAGTTTTAATTGCATCAAGTGGAGAAATGCGTATTTGCACAATTTTTTATTTTGTAGAATTAATGCATTTTGTGGTTTTTTTTTTATTTTAAATTTTGTATTTATCACACAGATTTGAATTTGAAAATCTGATACTGTCCTCCATCTACAGAAGGACAGATTGTTAGTGCCAAGTCTCGCGTGTGTCACATTAATCTCCAAATTGTTTTTCATTCAGAATGTGTTAAGTTCCGAACTAAGCAGGCAATCCCATCTATTCCCGAAATAGAACGAGGAAGATTAGTCAGTCCCCTGCTGAAACAAGACTGGCCTCAAAGGTTAGGCTAGGATTCAGTTGTTCTGACACAGTCGCATAGGATTTGGACCCCCTCTTGAAGTCTGAATGACTGGTCTGAGCCCAGACTGGTGGTGCTTGAAAGATAAGGTAACGAACTATGACATTCTACAGGGGCTCTTGTCCATCCCCAATCTTACTGCTTACTCGACAGCTGTATGGCACCCAGTTGTTGAATCCACTGTATATACCTCCGGCCTAAGGTGAAACTAGTTATTTTTAATAATGTTTCTGATTTTGATAGTGTCACACCTGTAACTGTCGCAGGTGTATCAGCGCATCTCTTGCCGTGGCTAAGGTATGCATCTTCAGGCACTGCAGAATACTGAATATCCTTATATGCATGATTGATCTGATCAATATAGCCTCTAACCAATTTACAAGACCTAGTGCATACTTTTCAAGCATATGTGTGGCCCTCGGGGGGGGGGGGGGGCACGACCTAAATATGGTCATCAACCCCTGCATGGATGCTACTGCCACCTGTCAAGGCAGCAAACTGCGTGCATTGCACGTTTTCCGCAAGCTCATTCACAGCCAATGGCTGGTGAATGAGACTTACTGCTGCATTAGGTTACATATTCTATTCTGTCCCACATGACACCTGGTCCCATGAAGACTAGTTGTTCCCATCCAAGTCTGCTGCCTTGTGGGTAGCCTAAGTTGCCCATCTACCACATACAGTGTCCTGTCACACCCTGGTTAGAATGATCTTGGAGATATCCAGCGTTAGCAGCCCAAGGTCCCCTGGAGGTTCCCCACTGAGGCTTTGCGGGACTGTGTTTTGAGATGAGCTGCATGACACAATTGCTCACATCTCACTACTCCTGGAGCTGGGTAGGAGTCCCAGCCTGCGTTTCTCATACAGGCCTTTCTCCCCTCTTAAACATGACACTAAAATATTTGCTAAGGTTGTTGCTATCCACTTGTCTCTTATTATGGAGCACATAATATCCCCAGCGCAGTCTGGCTTTGTTCCGCATCATCTTCCCTATACTGAATCAAATATCTGCTGTCCTCCCTGTGGTAGTCGAGCTTCATGATGCTGAGAAAGTATTTAACTCCGAGTGGACGTTCCTGAGCGCAACCATGCGCAAAACTTTGGATCCCGCGTGGGTTTCTGACTCTTATTATACTGCTTTATGCAGAGCCTGGGTGTGTATAAGTGCCACTGTTATTATTTCAGGCCTCTTCCCTGTGACTAGAGGTACTCTCCAGTGCTGCCCACTTTCCCAATTACTCCTTATGCTAGCTATCGGCCTGCTTGTCCGGCATCTGCAGGAGAAACTCCTTCACTGCGGGCTAATGTTCCGGCCCATTATTGATCTCTCTAAATTCTCAAGTCTGGCTTTTTCCCCAGATGCTTGGCAAAAGGTTTCTATCCCCCCCCCCCCCCCCCCTTAAAAATATCTAACCTGGTTTCCAGTGACCACAACAATTAGACCCATAGGGAGGATCCCTTTTCCAGCTAAGGTCTTGGAGAAAATCATAAACTCCCAACTCCCTGCCTTCGTGTCCTCGGAAGATCTGCTGGATTCCTCGCAATACGGTTTCCGGCAAGGGCACGGCACAGAGACTTCCTTGGTCATGGAAGCAGAGGAGCTACGCTCCATGCTGGATTCTGGTGCAAAGGCTGCCTTGATCCTATTGGATCTTTCGGCGGCCTTTGACACAGTGAACCATGCCATTCTCATCCAAAGGCTCCAAAAGGTGGGAGTTAATAACTCTGAGCTAAGTCTGATCAAATCTTACTCAAACAACAGATTGCAACTTGTTCAGAGCGGCAATTCCCATTCAGAACAGTTCATACTTCCATGTGGGGTGCCGTAGGGCTCCTCACTGAGCCATACTCTGTTCAATCTATATTTCACTTCCTTAGCTGATGTTATCAGGCAATTTGGCTTCTCCCTGGTGTCCTACGCAGACGATACCCAGATTGTAGTATCCATCTTCAGCCATCTGGAGGAAACGGCAGCTCGATTTAATCAATGTATGACCCACGTAGACCATTGGATGAGCGCAAACTCCCTAAAGCTTAATAGAAGCAAAACAGATTTTCTCCTGTTGGGAACCGACACCTCCTTTTGGTCTCAGAACTGGTCGCCGCTGAACATGGGAACCGTTCCTATTCCAGTGCATAAGGTAAAAAATCTGGGAATCATCTTTGACGACAGACTTACATTTCATCATCAAACTAGCAAAGTGACCCCTCAGGTTCAGTTAACACTAAAATTAATCCGGAAAGTGAGACCATTCTTCCCCCCAGATGCATTAAAAACATTGGTAACAACCTTAGCAATTGCCAGACTGGACTATGGAAATGCCCTTTATTTTGGCCTTAAGAAACAGCACATGCTTAAATTGTAGCGGGTTCAAA
Source organism: Lissotriton helveticus (assembly GCF_964261635.1). Taxonomy (NCBI): domain Eukaryota; kingdom Metazoa; phylum Chordata; class Amphibia; order Caudata; family Salamandridae; genus Lissotriton; species Lissotriton helveticus. Next base: position 82,865,775 of record NC_136062.1, read on the forward strand.
ACGCCGCTGCTTGGATATTATTGAATATTCCTAAGTTCCAGTCTGTGTGCCAAGGCTTTAAAAAAAACTGCACTGGCTCCCTGTGTGCCAAGGCTTAAAAAAGCTGCACTGGCTCCCTGTGAAAAAGAGGACAGAATTCAAAGCCTTGTGTCTAGTAAATAAAGCTGTACAGGGAACAGGACCTGCGTACCTGTAACAGCATTTCTCATGGTACCATTCTTGCAGAATGCTTCGTTCAGCTCAAAGCAAACTTCTGCAGACACCCAAATTCAGGAAAGTTCGCTGGGGAGGAATCAGCTTTCTCCTGAACACCATGTGGAACGTGCTCCCTCTAGCCATAAAAAAACTGCCCAACATTACTCTTTCAGAAAAGCACCGAAAACTTGGCTTTTCTCATACTAAATCCTACCTCCTACTGCTCATTTCTGACACTCTTCCGTTGCAATGCCTAGACGCCCCTCGACATTCGCGCGCTATATAAATTTCAAAATCAAATCTAAATGCTGCCGACCTATTAGCCTTCGTAGTGCGACCCGACAAATTTATCCCAACTAGTGCAGGAAATAATCCGCTTTAACAGCTTTATTGGCCTCCTATATCAATTGGGCCAAGTCTAAGCTCTTCCCCCTCACAGACCAACTAAGCTGTTGATTGTTGGAATACTCTCTCACATGGAGCACTGACTCCACTGACATTTCACAGATGGAGAGAAACTGTTGGCCACCTAAACTGTCTCGGCTATTGATAAACTTGCTAAGCAAGTAGAGAATTGGATTAAACTGCATTATCCATAGCCGGCTGCATTTCTATCATTAAGATTATAGTGCTGCCTAAGTGCTCTATTTGTTTACCAACATTCCTATTCAATTGATGACTTTTTTTCTCCATGATCACAACCTTAGGAGCCTTTTCCTCTGGATCAAATGGAAGGTATTGACTTTGCCTTATGACAGAGACTGATTCGTGGGGTCAGATTTCGAGCTTTATTTTTTGGTTGCACAATGCTAGTTTGCAAGTTATTGGTACCATGTGGATGATCACCCTCCATATCTTCTGCTGAGTAGAAACTAGGCAGGAGATGCTCCCTTGCAATACCTCCTTACAGCGGGGCTGCCTCGTAGTTCTGCCATTATTCAGACTCTCTCTACCGCATGCGTAGGGCATTGGACATAGCTAAGTTGTAAGCTTTGTGGGAGACTGCTCTATTCGCCATCCTTGTCCCTGATGCGAAACCCATGGCTCACACTCACGATGGGCAGGTTGGTGCTAATCTCTGCGATGCAACGCCCTCGTGCCTTTTCTTAATCTCAAGGCTGCATTGCACTTTGTGTGATTAATCTCTTATCCTGCGCAGTGAAACCGGACGATTTTACTCCGTTAACCCTTACGATCACCTCCCCCCAACACCATAAGACTAGTGTCTAGGCTGTACCACACCAGCATTGCCCTGAGACTGAAATCTGTGGAGAGGTTTAAGGTTGCTTGGGAGAGAGATGTGGGTCACTCTATACCTGATGCAATATGGTAATACTGTTGTAATCAAACAAAACCCGTTTCCCTTAGTTATTGCTATAAACTGCCACACTACAACTACTTGCATTGCACTTATGCCACGCCAGAGAGATCTGCCAGGATTGAGCTTACCCGGTCCCACTGTTGCCCCAATTGTCGAGTCGACCACACTGACTGTATACATCCTGATTGGACATGTCTGACGCAGCGCTTATAGTTTCCATGATGGAGACTCCTTTGGGCTCACTTAGGTTACGTCAAGGATATCCTACCGGGCATCCAACGGTTCTTGGCCCTGGCGAGCGCTAAACGCTGCATTGCAAAGTACTGGGGCAATAGATTTCCTCCGAAAGATGCAGACTGGCTGCGTGATATGATCTACTGTGACTCTACTAGTGAGGCCTATGTGGTGCTGCAACCCCATATGTCACAACCTAAAGATACATATGGGCCCTGGAGCAACCTACTGTCCGTGAACATTAATGCTAGCTCATAGTACTGCTACTTGACTTGCTGTGTTTACTTCTTCTAGTTAATCGATGCATGGGGCTTTTTATATTACTAGCTTTGCTGACATTTGATTAGGTAGGTTTCTCCTCTTGTGTATTATTTGACGCACCACATATACCTTCATGACTTTTATCTGCTGAGGTATGTTGCTTCTCTTCTTTGTAACTACACTTTTCCTCAGACAATATGTATTTTGTTTCTGTTCATATCATTCTTTGAGCTATTTGTGTACATGTGCCATTTGAAAAGAGTAAATAAATATATTGTTTTAAAAGCCTGTGGCTCCAGGTCTAGCAACTTAAGCACACTCCGTAGCCTTCACTAATGTTGGAAAGCAAGCAGTGTGAATCGTTAGCTCTCTGAGGCTTTAGCACACTGCATGGACAGGGAGAACCCTAAGATTGTTTTTCAAGGCTAACAGAAGGATACTAGGTTAGACACTCAAGACACTGGAATTCATATAGGCCTTTAATTACCACACACTTCTCTTTCAATAGATCAACCAAGTAAAACTAGGAAGCTTGTTTTTAATAGGCTGTATCAGAGGAAATTCACCATTTTCCGATTCTGAAAAATATGAAATACCATGCAGTTACCAAAACTTCCATAATTTCCAGTTCGGAAAGAGCATTACATTGATGTGTCTCAGCCTGAGGGGCAAGATAAGAATGAGTTACGGTGCAAGTATCTTGTTAGGTCTCGTACAACCAACGCGCATGCGTTGTTCTTGGAGAGTAAAGTAAGTGAAAAAACTCTTGAAACCAGCGAGGATTGTCCCCAATGCATGTGAGGTAATCAACCGTGACGCTTCGCCAGCGCGCGCTTGGCCTCACTTCTCAATCACACCCCATGATCCCTCCCACTCGCTCGCACATCAAAGCCTGCTGCTCTCCCGCCCCGCTCCCCACAGGAATGCCAAAAGCTTGTTTGTTTGCTCTTCATACATGCACAATTGTCACTATTGCCTCCTGTAACGTAACTTTTGGTTTTGTCACATGCTCACACGTAATTTTCTCCTCACGTATCATTACTGTTCCTATTGTGAAGCGCTGTAACAACCTCGTGATAAAGTCCGCGTTATATGAAAATGCATAAAAATTTAAATAAATTACATAAGTATGGCGAGCATTGGCGGCTGACTCGGATTTAAAACGTTAAGGTTTCCGTTTCATTATTGCTTTACTTGTGGCTTACTTTTCACTTTTGCGATCGCATAATTGTTCTTTTTTAAGATACTGTCAATAAAATAAATCTGGGGAAAGCTGCTAGCTACACGTTCTGTATTGTCACAATTTTGGTATTAAAAAGGCATCCATAGCAACTCCAAGTTTGCTTGGACGTAGCACAGAGGCTTTAAGGTAGCTTAGAATCCATCCACGCGCCCAGACAAACACATGCACAGTGAATCCAACTAACTTCTAAAATAGTTGCCTTATGTATCTTACTTTTGAAGATATTGAGGCTGTTTGCAGGATGCAGCCAGCAGTGACGCACTGTATGAATACTTGCAGTCTATTATACTTATAACACGATTTTGAGGATTTCCGTCTGCAATACAACCGAGGATGCAGCCAGTAGTGACGCACTGTACGAGAACCTGCACTCCCTTCTATTAATAACAACATGTTGCGGGTTTGCGTCTGCAATACAACCAAGGCGATCTTAAGTAGAGATTTTTCAGCATGCTACAATGTAAAATATATAAAAGCGCGCGGGTACATGAATGCACTGTCACAAGTAACAGCAGCCATTGTATTGTAAAATGTGCTGCATGAGTAAACAAGTGACACTAAATTAAGGGTGTTGCAAGCAAAACATTTGTATGAATGGACCGCTGTACTCGTGCTCATTTCGCTGCAGTATTGTTTCTTTACTAATTATTATGAATGCGCGGCTAATCTTTATGCGGTAACGATGTATAAATTGCCATTACAAAACAAGTGAAACCAACTTAAGGCACAGTAAAGAGGTGCAATTAGAGGCATACATACACAGATGCAAAGCTAGACACTAAGCACAGATACACATTGCAAAGTTGGTATGCGTTATAATGCTAACGTTTTTTGGGACTAATGTAGATCCTCTTTATATTATTGGTACTATGAAACAGTGAATCTGAGGAAACTTTTAGGTCTTTATTTACATATTGCAGGTTAAAACATTAAGTTTATATTTTTTTATTAAACATTAACTTGTAATGTACGTTCTTACGTTTTAGGGAGTTGCATTTGTGTAGAAAACGTTGCTTATTTCTTTATTTTCCTCATAGTTGTATGAGCGAAAAAAAGCTCTCCCCCGCCCACCTTCTTTGAAGCATGTAGCAAACAGGTTAAATGGGAGGGTAAAGTGAATGGGTAGGAATGTGACACGACTGCCGCCTGATCAGATAAGAAGTGATAAACACAAAACAGATGGCTCATGCTGTTTTACGAGGTACATGTTGGGGTCTCTTGTATATGTGAATCGTGATTAGTTTCTTTTCATTTCAGTTTGCAGTTTAAAAGTGTATTAACTAGATATTTCGAGTGTTATAGTGTGTATCATTGTGTTCTCAATAGAGCCATAGATAAAGATAGCTAACTCTAATGAGGAAAACATCAAATGTACAGATACACGTGGAGTATTAGGTATTAAACATCCACAATCATTGGGTATCAGACACCCACATCCATTAGACATCCACAAGCATTATACAGTTACAAGTATCAAACCTCAGACAGCAGGCATTAGACATCACAAGTAACCAACATCAAACAGGCATTGTGCATCAAACCTCTTCAAGTATCAGGCATCATACATCAACAGACATTAGGCATTAGACACATATGCAAACATAATGCCTGCAGTTACTTGCATATACAGTGACAAGTGTTAGTGGTGCAATTTTAGTCAGTGAACATTGTAGTGAAAACTTTATTGTTCTGGATGTAAATAGTGCTTGTATGCTGCCTCTTCTGTTTCATTTGATGTTTGAATACCTACCCACATACAGAAAGGGACACTAACAAGCGAATGACCACAAGTTAGAGCAACATAGTTAACAGATTAACAAAGGAAGATCCATATAGGGGAAAATGATACACATAGAGGAGCATATACGTAGACAGAGTTGCATATTTGAAAACCGAGGTACATATACAAAAACTAAAGGTGAGACAGATACACAAAGATAAACAGATGAAAACATACCCATAAGCATCATACATTAAGCATCAAACATCAAATATCAAGGATCAGATAACCACAAACACCAGACAACCACTAATACCAGGCACCAAAAATCCACAAGCATCAGGTATCAAACATTAGTATCCACAAGTATAAGGCCTCATACATCAGGCATCAGACTGCAAATACCAGACATCAGACTCCCATAAGCATCAGACATCGACAATCATCAGATATTAAGCATCAGACAACCACAAACACCAGACAACTAAATAAATACCAGGCATCAAGCATCAGGTATCAAACATCAGTATCCACAAGTATGAGGCGTCACACATTAAGAAGGTACACTTTGTGTTTGTAAAATACCCCTCACACATCAAACGCTTATTTGATGTCATGCCTCATCATAACTAGCACTAACAACGTTGCCATTTTCAATGCCAACTGCTCAAACTTTAATAATGCGAGACCTATTGCATTTCCAATGCTTGTTGACAATGAGGCCTTGGATGTGTACCCCATTAAGGCATCTACACCCGCTGCAACTTCCTACTACTATGCTGTTAAAGAAATAGCTGTTTTTTTTTAGCATGTTCACTATGTAGGTTAAGGGGGAGGAGAACTTCTAGTTGAAGAATCTTTCCCATACAGAGTAGATCAATAATAAATACTTCACTGATTTAAAGCCAGTACTCCAATCCACAAGTGAGAACTTTAAAGACCTACTTAAGACCAGGGTACTAGGGTGGAGATCTCCCTACTGTAAATTACGGTGGAAAGTTAAAAATAGATGGAAAGATAGATGGATATCAAATTGGAAAAAGTGGAAAATATTTTTGTTAAATACTAATGAAAACATTATTTTGTATATTTTATTTTAAATGTAGATCGAAAGCAAAAACAATAGTAAAGCGCTTGTAACTTAATTTCTAATTAAAAATTTGATTAATTTAAATATTCAATTCTTATTTCTCAATTGTTTTAATTAAAATGCTACCGTGAAGTAAAAAAAAGACAAAACATTAATAATTATAAGTGGTATATAGAATACACTCTAAGTAATTTCATCACTTTATAAATGCCATGTTACATTAATTTTAATGCAAAAAGTTAAAAAACCCATTTTATTTATATTTTAACAATTTAAATAATGTAACTTAAAATAGAACCCCACAGAAAATAATAATAAATTAAGTCCTACTTCCATTGGTTTCTGTTGGAGGGTGTTGCAGTACCAGTCATTGCCCATTTGTGTTGCTGGGCTTGTACTGCTCTGAGTTGGAGTAATGTACTACCGTTTTGGGTCCCTATTTGGCTGTATTAACTTTAGAAGGGCAGTTTGGGACTAGCAATAGATAGCTGGATGTGTGTGGGTACACACAAATCATTAACCCCTTTCCTTTTATAGTAAGTACACCCCATTACCCAGCCTTTTCCCTATGTTTCTCTGCATTTAGTACTAAAAGTATATTAGATGTGCAGTCAGGCAAAGATCTTCGCACAGAAGATAGGAGAGGCAGAACCTCAGTATCTAGGTTTGTGAAACCATTTTGTAAAATATTTGTAGAACTACAAAATGCAGTTTATGAACCGGACCATATGTTTTGTACTCTTTTATCTGAAATACTAGATTTTTCATCTACTTACATTCTCAGTATAAACTAACCTGCATGAGTATACAATGTGAGATGTGTATCTTCTGTACGTATGTACAACGTTTCGCTGCCTTCTGGTGCATAGATCTTATTTTCTTAAGTGTTCAATTAAATACAATGACTGTCACATTTTCAAACCAGGGAACTTTAACAGAAAAAGTTTTGATTAAACGACGACTCGGTGCACTGTGACTACTAATCGGTGTCTTTCTTTAATTGGTAAGAGGTGGGAAGCAAGAATCACGGCTGTTGAATGGTGTTAGAACTGTCTGCTTCTGAGAGTCCCCTCAACACTATGATTTCTTTTGTTCCCCTGTACCTCCCAAAATTTGTCGCTTTTCTTTGTCTGCCAGGACTTTTTATGTGTTGTTTCATGGGGTTAGATGTTCCTTGACGCCCAGTTGCTCACAAGGTTTGTGGCACCTATTTACAAGGCACCTGGCGAAACCTGTGGCATTACAAACTGGGGTTGTCAACCTGAATAAATGGTCCTAAAATGGTGGACACCCTTTTCCCTCATGTGAGTGACTCCCATTGGAGCCTTCATGAACTCTGGCCTTTTGAGGTTTTGGCGCCCTTTGTTTGGCGCGCATTCCTGACAGGAACTCCTTTATTTCCCTCGGGTACACAAAATGGCTGCTCTAGAACTACAGTACGGTGGCTGTTAGTGTCCTAAATACACCTCAAAAGTGCCATGTCATTGTCACAGCCAGAGAAGGTTCTAGAACCTTCTGGCTCGTGCCAGTACCCCAGGGCACTGGCTATAAAAGGCCCAGTCCCTGGCGGCCATTTTAGATGAAGAGATTCCAGACTTGACACCAGATTGACACCTGACCTGTTGACCCCTGAGGTGGCTGGTAGCGCAGGCAGTAGAGTAGCAAAGGGTTGCTGGCGTTGTTCCTGACTGGCGTTCCAGTCAGCTACGTGAGAAGTGACCTAGCGCCTGCCCAGCAAGTGCCTCATTACCCCCAAAGACTGTGGCCAAATTCGTGTGCCTCCCCGCCCCCCCACCTCCCCGGTGCTGAATTGCAACAGATTTCACGAGTCACGAGGCGAGAGCAAGTTCGCCGCGACCGCGATCGTCAACAGTGCCCCCTTCGCGACAGGCGCCTCTAAAGGGGAGCTCGGACGTCTCCGAGCCCCACCAGCGTAGAGCGCTTCCTCCGCGGACTGAAGGTGAGGTGGTGCGCCGGGGCGGCGGAAGGCCGGCCTTCGTTGGGCGGGACTAGCGTCTCTGCCACTCTCCAGTGTCCCGGGAGCTGTAGCTGTGGGCGGGAACCACCCTGTATGCGGAAGTCGAAGGGAGGTCCGTGGAGCCCCTGAGAACCCTGTCGCTGGCGTGAGAAGTGCTGTGCCCTGACTGAATCGCTTCCCGATTGCAGCCGATGTGAGGTGGGCCCGTTTCTTCAGATAGGGTGCAGCGTTGTGAAGGAACTGTGAACCGGCATTCATTTGACTGAGCGTGAAGGTTGTGTGACCTCTCCGGCAGCCCGTTCGTCAGTCTAAAGACTTTGAACTGGTGCCGCCTGTGTTCTAGCGGTGATAAAGCACGTAGGCGCGCATAGACTTCACCGGCAAGCAGAGATCTTATCCCGGTGGCAGCCGAGTGCAAATGAAGTATTCACTGTGTTTCCTTGCCTTTTAGATACACGCGCATACACCCTGAATGAACCTTAAAGAGTCCCAAAACTCACTCTGTGCCCAGAGAAGCCGTATACATTATCATTGAAACCAACATAAACTGTAAGAGTTATCTTTCCCATTTGAAACGTATTGCAAATGTGATCTTCCTAAAGTATTTAATTGGTGGCAGCGATACTAGAAGGAACATGTGGTTATTTATTTAAATGAGCCAGTATTTATTCTGATATTTATTGTGATATTTATTCGTGATACTCATTCCTGATGGTTATTCTATTTATTGATGCTATTTATTCCTGACTTTATTTATAGTACTATTTATTACAGAATTGAAACCCAGAATTGTATGACCAAAAGAAATGTGTATGTGCTTTCCCAATCAACCCTATTTACAACAGAACTTTTATATAAAGGAATCGTATTTTTCTACAGCAGTGGTGTGGTGTCCTTCTTTTTGGTGTGGCTGTGCAGGGAGTTATTATCGGGTCAAAGCCGGCTTAACACTACTGCCTTCACTTGCCTTGTCACTTGAGCCAAGCTACCCCCTTTGTGCTGGGATATCGCAGGTCCAATATGAATGGCACATCCTAAATACGTATTTTTTTCAGTTTTACTAGAGTCCAGGCACAGTTTACTTAGAACAATTAATTAGAGACATTAGGATTTGTTTGATAATGGAAGACTGGGTGGGGGGGGGATAGTTCCAGTTAAATGTATTAATTATAAAAACAAATTTTTAAGCTGATAGCCTGAATAATTATTTTTAACCATTTTTTATTGATTTACAATATAACATAACCTAAGTCATAAACATGCACATCAAAATTCTAAAAACGTGGTATGTGTTCCTGATGTGGTCTGTGACTATATTACAACATGCTTAGTTCGACAGGATTACCTCGCCGTAGGTTACAAACAAGTAAATAGAACAAGAATGGTCATTGTGTCATTTTTTTATTGTTTAAGATGGCTGACAGGTGAGTATCTCTGGCCTGGAGCTTCCGGCCGGGGATTGCCTTTTTGGCTTAAATCCCCAGATTTTTACCATCCTCCTGGGACCTTCTTACTCACCTGAGGTCTTCTTTATCTGCAGTCCTCGTTGCTCTAATCTCCCACTTGTGGGTTCGAGATTCTTGAAAAAAACAGGATTGATTCTTTCTCCCTTGAATCCCGAGCAGTCTTGTCGGATGTGTGGTGGAGGTGCCCAGACAGCTACAGGGGAGATTGGCTCCGGTTTCTCGCTGTGGCCGCCACCTACCCAGCCGGGCACAGCTCTCCTTGCATCTCCGCTGCTGGACTTCTTCCTCCCGCCTTCCTACGAATCTTTGATGACCTTCGGTCGATGGAGCCAATCTCGGCGATACTGATGCCTGGTGGATTTCTCCAGATGCCAGTTGATGAGCTGGGCTGAGGATGCCCTTTCATGACTGTGAGAAGTTGGCCTGATAGGTGATGTTTCCAATTCTGGAACCACCTGTTATCAGACCAAACAATCCCTTATGGTGTCAGGTTGTAAGTCAACCTTGTTAGACAAGCTATCCTAGGGGTAGCATGGACTAAGCAGCCTAAAGGCTTAACTTAAGAGGTCGTGTTAAGCGAGCTGTTTTACCACATACAATCCTGTAATATCAAATGAAAGGACACCACACAAGTATATATTATAAAAATATATGTGTTTATTACTAAAAACAATCCCCAGTATTCTTTATGAATAAAGGGGCACAAGCGTTAAATCAAAAGCACAGTTTAAACATACAAAGTTGCACAATTATGGATGAGGGCGGGTGGCCACTCAAACCATATACTAAACAAGTGGTATAAGAGATACCAATCGAACAGTGGTTAGGCCTAGGGCCTAGGGAATCGCTGGGAGCAGTCAGGACAAGCAGTGCTGAAGTCGGGAGAGGCCCACGGGATTCGGGAGCAGTGCGGAAAGCGCAAGCATGCACCAATGTTAACCAATGGTGCGTAAAAGTTACAAAGTTAAAGTTTAAGGACACTTCCGCTGAACCTAGAGGAACAAAACTTAAGACACAGACCCTAGAGATGTGTACCAGTGTGGGAACACCGGCGGAGCAAAGTTACCTCACCCACAGGAAGCGGGTGCACAGGGTCGAAGTTGAGTCGGGTTTCGTCACGCAGGCTCTTGGTGCTTGAAGCTGAAAGGGCTGCAGGCGGGGTGAAAGAGAAGTGTCCGGTGGAGTCCAAGGGTGGACTCGAGTCGAAAAGTACCTGAAAGCAGAGGGGACAGAGTCTGGGTCACTCAGCAGTGACCAGGGTGGAACCAGGACGGAACCAGGCAATGTCGGGCGCAATCAGGTCGCTGTCGAGGTGCTTCTCTCCGCTGTCACGTGGGCTCGGGGGCATCTACGACGTCCAGGAGCAGGTCACGATCTGTCCCACGCAGGCTCTCGCCGTCGGCGCTGTCGGCTTCAAGATTGGAGCAAACAACACTTGGCAAAAGCAATCCACGCGGAACCGGGAGATTGCTTCTTACTCGAACCAGGAGGGTCAGAGTGGGGGCTCCTTTTCAGGGGAGCTGGTGCAGATCTGGAGCAACCAGATTCACAAGTCGGTTTCAAGTTTTCGTCGGCACAGGGGCCACTAGCCGGCTGGCAAGTGACCGGGCCAACGCGTTGAGCCAAAAGAAGCAGAAGGGCCCCACGCAGCACTCGTCGAGTGTGGAGGGCTGAACTTCGGTGCAAGTGTGGCTCAGGGTTGGGGCTTCTCAAACCCCGGTGTACAGCTTCGAGGGTCACTCGTGGGCTGCACGGTCAGCGTCTCGTGGTCAATTCAAGATGGCGTGCCCCACGCTTCCGGTCGCCTCCACGGGTCTCAGCTCTGCAGGGACTGTGGATCGGGCTGTTGGAAAGCAGGCAAGCTTGATCTCGTCGCTCGAGTTCCGGCGAGAACTGCAACAAAGTAGACGTCGATAGCTGGATGGTGCCTGTTTGCACAGGGTGGTCACTCCTTGACCACAAGGGAGATTCTTCGGGCTTCTACGTCGAGTAGGATGTCGAAGGGTCCAGAATTTCGTTTCTTATGTTTCTTCAGGATAATCTGAAGTGCATTGGCACTGCTCCCAGTCTTATACTAATTTTGGGGGCTGGATTACCTGCTAGGTCCCCTCCTATGGGTGGGACCCAGGAAGGGGGTGGATACACCCCTTTCCTTTGATCCAGGCCGCCCTGGCACGAGGGCTGGAGTGCCCCAGAACCGGTTTGGCCGGATTATGCAAGGGGCAGCCTTGTGCGCCCCAGGCAGTGTCTGGTTTCTTTCAGACCTCCCTGCTACAATCCACTATCTCCTGTCTGGAGGGTGGTGACACCCTCCTGCGACAGGAAACCCTTTGTCCAGGCCCCATTTGGCTGAGTTTCGGTCAGCTTCAGGGGGTCAGACTCTTGTCTGTGGCAGAGGCATCCATTTTGTGGATCTAAGGCCCTTTTAGAAATGAACCGCATTTAAGCAAAGTAACATGTCTTACCCCTCTAGAGGGGTGGAATGCTATCCCCGTCGCCAGAACTGGCGAGGGGATAGTATTCCAAATCGTATGACACCTTACACGACATGTTTTGATAAAGCCAAACCAAAGTTGCTATATAACCGCGAGGATTATAAGGCACTTAAGAGTATATGGTATGGCATTATCCTGAAACAGCTTAGGGAGTTGTTCCCGACAGCTGCAGACAGGCTCAGCTCATGCTAGAGCTTCATCTCACATTAAACCACGCACTCTGCCTCCAGGATTGATGAGGCCTTCCATAGGAGTGGCTCACAGGTTTATATGTGTCCAGATATAGGTTTAGATATAGGTATACTATATCTAAGTAAGGGGTGATTACACCACCTTACCCCAGCTGAGTGATCAGCCAGTTGTGTCAATTTAAGAACCAGCCAGGGGTGGCAAAAGATATGCTGCAGCCCCTGGTAGGCCTTGGTGGCCCCTATGCCCTGGGCACCTATAGTGCATTATACAGGGGCTGACAAGGAGTCCATTTCCAATTGTGGTATGTACCTAGGGTACATGGAATCCATTTTACAGAGAGAGCAGATGGCCTGGGGCCCTGATTAGCAGGGAACCAGGTCAACTAAGTCAAAAAACCAGCTAAACACAGGCAAAAAATCTGGGGTAACCATAGTCAGGTAGCCACCTTCCTACAATGACCGTCCCCCTGCCTCCGGACTGCTGTACAGGCACCCCCGCTCGACTTCTGGGGCTGCTGCATGTACGCTCAAATAGCTTTTCTTCCTACTAAGCAGTTTGTGAATACTGCGACGCTGCTAACCCTGTGTTCCCCGTGTTCCCCGAAGGTCTTTTCCCAGATGATCCGAGTGAGTACGGCGGTAACCTGCTTGCCCGCTCTCTGAACCCCTTGACTGCCTCCCCCATCCGGGGCTGCTGCTTGGCGCCCAAGTCACTTTTCCCTGACAAAGCAACGGGTGAAGACATGATGCTGCGGCCCCTGTTGTCCCAGAGTGATTGCCCTGACTAGCCAAGTGAGTCCGGCGATGTTCCTGTCCTGCTCCCTCACTGCCCTGTGGCTGCCTCCCCCTTCCAGTCCAACTCCCAGGGTTTGCTCCGAATTTTTTGCTTGGGATTTTTGTTGGATCAGTGTTTCCTCCATTTTGTGCCGGAGGTATTGTGTGACCGACTGGTTTCTGAGTTAGCCGCATGCTGCCAGTCTACGTCTTATGTCGCCAGCCTGACTCCTGCTTCTTCTACGACCCCCTCCGGGACACCTACACCCTTTCGACGGGGTGGGTGACTGTGATGCCCCTTCCTTCGGGCCCTCTCTACAGTCCAGGTGCTCCGGCACGTAGAGTCTGGCCCGGTTGGCTTTGAAATCCCTTACCCTAAATGGCCACTGGGTTCTGTGACTTTGGACGTTTGGTGGTTCCCCGGATATATTACCTTCTCCATTGCCGGTAGGCATGACTCTGACCCTTTTGCCAGCTTCTAGCTCAGCTCCCCTCCCCTCCCTCCCTCTATGGGACCTGTTTTTATTTTATTTGTTTCCCTGTGTAACCATTGTAATTAAGTTTAACTGTAACTGATGTGATAAGTTTACCTGTTTTATTTCTCGACTGTAAAGCGCTCTGATACCTCCAGGTCTAGCCAGTGCTATATAAAACTCGTCAAATAAAATAAATAATAACATTTAGGTCATAACAGCCATATATGGAAACATAAGTAATTAAGAAGCAATGTATTCATTCGTCCGTCCTTAGAGTAAATCTCCCTTTGGTGTGCATGTTTAAGCGTATTGGGGCAGTGCCAGGTGTGTGCTGATCCAGAACTGCTCGTATTTAATATCAACAGCAAGAGAGAGCTCCCCCTGAGGGGAAGTGGTTTGGTGGAATCACCAGATTCTCTCAATGCAGTACTAGTTAATGCCCTGGCAGTGGTTTCCCTCAATCAGGAATGTCTTCTTTGAATTCTTGCAGTTCAAGTAGACTTGTCCAATTCCAACGCTTTGGGGACCATGCCCAGGCCTCTGGTCTCCTTCCACCGGAGGACTACAGAGTCAACCCTACCCCCCACTTAAGTATTCCTGCGCACCAGTGTTTTAATCTCGGTAGTGTATTGGACTTCCAGTGCATAGCAGTGGATCTCCAGGCTATGAGCAGTGCCAAATCGATAAAGCAGCTGGTAGCGCTCCCCTGATTGCCAGAATAATAAACTTGTATTTTGCTTTTTTTATTTTTTAAACTAAACCTGTGATTTTATTAATTTTTTGTCTTCTGTTTCTCTACTTGTACAGGGGCACATGAGCTTGAACAGATGCAGCTTATTCTTGAATCAATTCCTGTTGTTCATGAAGAAGATCGTCAGGAGCTTCTCAGTGTAATTCCAGTTTACATAAAAAATGACATGTCTGAGCCACACAAGCCTTTGATGCAGCTGCTTCCTGGAATCAGTCCTGAAGGTAACTTAATATTTAATGGACACATTCTAACCATTGTGAATGTTTTGTAAACCTTTGAGGGTAACCTCTCTAGGAAGGTGCTACAAATGAATGATGTTTTTTAAATCCAATAGTGATGGGTTAGTTTACACTTCTTAGACTATTGTGATTACTGTTTTGTCTAATTCCATCCATGCATTCAGTGTTGTGTAAAACATCTTCAGATAACTAAGATTGCCAATGAAGTGTTGGGTATTAATTTTAATTGAAAACGCTTTTTCATTGGGAATGTTGCACTAATGAATCTGGCAGAAAGGTTTTTCTGGGCAAAATTCCAGTGCCTGTTCCATATCTGGCACTCCCAATACGAACGTACGAGATGTACTCTTCCTCAGAGTTGGCAGGCTGACCAAAGGGGAACTGGGTGGCTGTTCTTATTCTGACATTTGGATGTGAGGATCTCTGGTGGGCAGCATGCTCCCTCTTCTGAGTAACTTCAAGCAGTTCCCAAGATAGCAATACTGATTTGCCCCTACCTGTGTGCTAACTGTGTGCGCGCAGTTTGGGGAAGACGTCATTTATTACAACAAGGACCTAAGAGAGTTCCTTGTATTCTGTGTTTTTTTTTTGTTAAATAAAAAAAATTATTAAGACTATTAACACTATCATCGCATGCAATTAAACCTAAACATACAATGTGAAAGAAATGTAACAACTTTGCACAACTACAGTTTCACATTCGGTTCTGTAGTCTCACTTCATAGGCTTGCCATGACACACCTGCCACCTGGGATTCCTGTACCTATGACTCCCATTCAGCATGCTACACCCACAATAAGCTGGGTCTAGCATTGTCAAAGTGCTTCCACCATGCCCCCGAATATTAGCATATTTTTTAGGACAGTCCCTTACCTTTTAGACAGATCCTTCTGCGAGGGCTCAGTAATCCATTCCCCTCTATGCAGTTCAGAAGCAAACCCCGCACCCCTCCCTCCCCACACCCTGTTTGCAGGTGCCCTTAGCCTGTACTTTCTCGGAGGTTACATTCAGCAGCAAGTGATTCAAATAGCCAGGCATGATGGGACCCAAGGACCAAATGGGCTCCCTCAGGTTTTATTTAAAGCAGATGTAACATTTTAGGCCAACAGGTTAACATGGGTTCACTAATACATCCCATTTTAAGGAGGATAATAGACATCAACCGGGTAATTAACAATTACCCTCCAAGATACAGATACTAAACAGCTAGCCTGCTGCTTTTAGATCTTTTAAAATGGGAAAGTGAAAACAAAAGTATCCCTCCAAATCAGACCGGATTCCTCCAGGGCGTGTGAACTGAAATCCATTTTCAATGCCTGGTTCTAGTAATGGACAAACAAGTCTAAAAAACAGCCACTCTATCGGTTAGGTGGACTATAACTCCGCATTTTACTTTGTAAACCACAACCTGCTTTGGTAAAAACTACCATTCTGCGGTGTCCCGCCTTATTTACTAAAATCAATCCAGTTGCGTTATTCAAGAACGTGGGGGTGGTTGAGAATCTGGAATGGATCTAGGCTCTCTAGGACCATTGTAAGTCCCTAGTACATGGTACACCAGGTACCTAAGGCATGGGTCCTAAAGAGGGTCCCTAAGGGCTGCAGCATATCGTTTGCCACCCTAAGGTACCCACACACAAATTCCACACAGACTGCTCGTGCAGACCGTGTGACATGGTGCAAAACCATGAGTGAAAACATGACTTGGCACACTCCTTTGTGCTATGCCAAAGTATCTAAAGCAGGGTGCATTATATTTTATTGGAGGACATATCTGCACAAGCAGATATGCCCCTGTGATATCTAGGTCTTTTTTTATATTTAATGAGCTTCATTGCAGATAAAGAATACCAGAGGAGACATTACAAACACAGAATGCGTGAGCAAATAAGCAGTATCCTAGAAAAAAGCTTTTTTTAAATCATTTTATCACTATCAAAGGGAGGGGGGAAAAATGGAAACAAAACAAAAAAAACGTACAACTGAAGACCAATTGTCAGTACGTAATAAAATCTAATAAAAAATAATGATCAAAAGGAAAATAAAACCATTTAAGAAAAGAACAGAAAAAAGATAATAATCCTGAGGAATGGGAGTTTAAAATTTTCAGAGCATGTATGGAGTAAATGCATTTTTTAAAAATCTTAATTAGTTAATGGTAACCAAAATAAATCTCCTTTAACTGACGGTGTACCAGAAGAGGCAAACGCAATAGTCAATCTATGATAATGACATACATTAGTCCACCAAGCCTTAACTGTGGATTAGAGAAACATTTCCAGTTCAGTGTAATCTGTTGGAAGGTCAAAGCCAGCATAAGGTCAAATAAAGCAGTGTCACATGAAGCTAAATCCAACTTATCGAATAAACTTCTTATAAAAAGAACAACATTACACAAAGTAATACGTAGAATAAAAATATGTGAAATATGATTCCAGGAAGATGCAACATCCGGGCAAAGGAAAAGAAGCTGCAATAAATCGGCAGAGGGAGAACCACATGACCAACAGTTTCGTATCCGTAGTATGGGCAAAATGACCTATGGACACAGGTGTATGTAAAAAACAACCTATGATATAAAAAGAACATAGATTGAGTGGTAGGTGCAGATCTGCAATTTTTTAATGAACAAGCCCAGAGTCTATTCCAGAAATCGATGCTCCAAACACAACCCAAGTCCTCCTCCCAGGAAAGCTCTATCTTGGTTTAACACGTGCAGGGTCAGTGGCTGAGAAAAGCGTATAAATTAACAATAGTTTTGGAAAAGATACAAGAAGATGGAGAAGTGAATCTTCGGTAGGAATCCTTTCAGGAGAGGAAAATGAATAAATTACATCCAGAATAATGCCCAGGAGAACTGAGAATTTAGGCCAAAACGAGAAAGGACACAAAGCCTGAAAATGTGGAAAAGAACATGGAACCATACCATCAAATAAATCCTGAACCCAAATTATCCCTGTAAGTTGCCAACATTTCCAATAAATCTATTTTTAATAGTAATAAAATGGTTATACCGGAGAGGAGATTGAAGCAAAGAGTCCATATAGTGACCTTTGACTGACAAGAGGACGCAATAGTAAACATGTATGTTTAAAAAGTGGAAGGGAAGTAATAGTATTCTTCAAATCAAAGGAAATGGCCTTTTCCATAGAAAAAGTGCAATCAAAGCACGTTCAATAGCAAGCCATAGAGGTGCAAAAGGGGAGGGATCTGAAGAAAGCCAATGAGAGGCTTGTTGAAGACAAAAGTCTTAATGATGAACCCTAAAATCATGAAAATTTACGCCACTGATAGATTAGCATTTCCGAAGATGTGATAAGGACAATGTAGATTTCCTATTATTCTAGAGACATTTAGAAAGAAGAGAATCTATTTTCTAAAAATAAATGGATGGGATATGGATTGGAATCCTAGAAAAAAATATATAACAAAATAGGAGTAACCATCATTTTAATGGAATCAAGACGTCCCCACCAACAGAGGAAGAGCGGATTCCAGGAAGATAGAAGCTGATCTAATCGATTAAGCCCTTCTCTCATATTGAGTTTAACCAAGTTAAAGTTAGAAAACGAAATGCCTAAATATTTGATTTTGGAATTATTCCATGAGAACCCCATAAAAGCAAAAGGATGTGGAACACAAAATTTGGAAATGGGATGAATTTCTGTTTTATCAGAGTTAATTTTATAACCTGAAATTCTCCTCCCTATGAGTTAAATTATAGCTTCCTGAAAACTACCCCCGCCACACCTGTAGTGCAAAAAAATTGAAAAGCTGTAAAAGTTTACGAAGAATTTAAAAAAAAAATGCTTGTTAAACTCTACCGTAAACTCATCCGGACCTGGAGTTTTATCTTTATTTGAGTGAATTTACATCTGTAGATATCTCAAAGCGACACATCCGATTCAAGAGACATCAAATCTATATTGTCATGAGAAGGGAAGGATTATTTTTAAGATAAGTGTTAATTAGAAGATGATTCTAGGGGGTGTGTATATACATTTTCATAGCCATTCAGTAATGCATTTAAAATATCTGGGTCTTTAAAAAGAAGCTGTCCGACCGACGAATGAATGGAATCAATCCGCACTCTCTCTTTCCGAGTTTTAAGATAATTAGCTAAAAGTGTACCTACTTTCTTCTGTCCTCCGTAATAATGAGCACTACGTAGTAGTAGGATAGATGAAGCATTGTCAGTAGTTATTTTGTTAAAATCCATTTTCGCAGGAAGAGCTCCTGGAGAGTAGAGTCTGAAGCAGAAGTATTTAACTGATGTTCTAAATGTGTAATATTAGCCAATAGAACTTTATGCTGAAGAAGAAACTGTTTCTTCATTTTAGCAACAAAATCAACAATAAAACCACAAGCTGTAGCCTTAAAAGAATGCCACAACAATTGAGGAGAAATCCTCGAATCTGTATTTTTAATAGAAAGAATTAATCCTTGAAAAAAGTGAAGGGGAAGAAAAAACTGGGTCATGCAAAAGAGAATTATTAAATCTCTATCTATAGACTTGGAATGTGCTTGGAGCAGATTAACGTCCGCAAAAACCGGGGCATGATCAGAAAAAGCAATGGGTTCAAATGAGGAAGCAAGAAGGTTTTGGACCAAAGATTGGGAAAGGAACATATAATTCAGTAGGGTAAGGGAACCATGCGTAGGGGAATAAAAAAAGAATGTGGTCATTTTAGGTTTGCATAATCCTCAAGCATCCCAAGATGAGACTGAGAAAGTGTTATAAATTGTTTGAGATTTATGGGGACTAAAACTAACTTGGAAATGAAGAACGATAAACGGATACATAATCTGGTTGAGGTCTCCTCCTAGAATAAAAGGTAATCTTTATATTGGAGACACTTCTGTGTAATAGTAGGCCAAAATGAAGAGTCTGAGTATGGACATGATTTCAACTAACGCCGGACGACAGCTCACCCAAATATACCTTGGTGACTTCAACCTCCACTGGAACGATCGCAATGATGCGGTGGTAAATAGTCTCAAAAATTTCCTCAAAGCCCTGGACCTCACACAAGTATGCAACAGCCCGACCCATGAGAAAGGTTCTAACCTCGACCTAATCATCGCCAAAGAGGACGCTATTCTACTTGAATCTATCCAACCCTGTGACTGGTCAGACCATCATTTCTCTTCCAGGGGATACTCATTAATAGTCATAAGCACTGAATTATCTCCGCCCATGAGCGGGAACCCGGAACACATAACAATATACATATATATGTGTAAATATATCAAAAAGTACATTATACTAAAATAATTATACACATATACATGTATAACAACCATAATATGCAGCCTAACATATACACATAGGCTAATAAAGCCAACCTTACACACGTTCTGAAGCATGAAAATATGCTAAATATAAATGCAATAAACAGGCATGAGCCTAAAATGCATTACATAACCATGAAAAAACTTTTATTTTCATCAAAGAACCTGTTGTAAACAGTTATTAGCCTAAAAGGCTGCATATGAAAATTTGTCTATGTACAGAAAATCAGACTGGCACCCTGCCTTTAAGGCCCCAGAGAATCTGCACACTTTGCCTTTAAGGCCTCCAGGAGAACTCTGTTCCCATCATGCACCACAGGTGACAGTTAGGTCAGTTCTTTTTTCCGGCTTGTTCTGTGAGGAACCTGGAACTTGAGCTCTGCTCATTTGTAGTAATTTTCTGTCAGAAGTTGGTTTTTTCTTGACATTTTTTGACAAATAGTACTTTGGTGGTGTTTATTACCTTTTTTCTGACTAAACTGTTGTGAATCTTTTAGTCAGTATGCCACCTTTATTTTATAAATGTCCTTCCTGTGGGAAGAAAATGGCAAAAACTGATCCACACTCTGTTTGTGTGGTGTGTCTTCCTGATACTCATAAGGTGGAAGATTGTTATCATTGCCTCAACCTTTCTAGTAGGACTTTAAAAGAAAGAGAGAAAATTAGGCTTCTGGGCCTTCTGGAGAGAGAGAATCGTGGTGAGAAGAGTTCTAAGGTTTTCTTATCGACTTCTAAGCCACCTTCTCAGCCTAAACGTCGAAGATCAGCGTCTCCAGAAGGTAAAACGAAGAAAAATCGACTCCAGGAAGCTTTTCCTGCGAAAAAGAGGCGTTCGACGTCGAGATCCAGATCGCCGTCAGCATTGTCGGCGTCGAAGAGGGCTCCGTCGACGAGGCCTCCGTCGACGTCGAAGACTTCGCCGGTGAGGCAGAATACAGCGTCTCGACCTTCGCCGTCGAGATCTTTATCGACGTCAAGACATCTGGTGTCGATTGCAGTAAGGACGACGTCGGGGGTTCAACGCTCGACGTCGAAGGAGAAGATGCGTTCGACGTCGAAGGATCATGGGTCGACGTCGAAGAGTAAAGTGTCGACGTCGAAGGATCATATGTCGACGTCGAAGAGTAAAGTGTCGACGTCGAAGGAGATTCATACATCGTCGTCGAGGAAGAGATCGACGTCGAGAGGAAGATCGAAGGATTCGACGTCGAGGTCTAAGAAGAGGAGGTCAAAGTCTCCATCGCGACGTAGATCGGCGTCGAAGCATGCTTCGGGCTCGAAGCATGGAATGTCTAGGTCTCCCCCACCTGTGCACAGGTCGGCGTTGAGACTGTCACGATCAGCCTCTCGGGCCTCAGTTAGGTCTTTGTCGAGGTCAGACATAAGTCCTGAGCATAGAGTGGTTTCTTCACCGCAGGATCAACAGAAAGATGCGGTGGGACACGAGACAGTGCATCCGGATTCTTCTATGGTGGCTCAGTCGGGCTCTACCTCAGGCCAGGCAGATGATAGACAATTGGTGCCCAGTCAGCGGACTTCATCTAACTCTGTGGTATCTGAGCACAGTGTAGTCTCCGGAGCTTCCAAGTCTTCAGCAGACCTGAATATTGTGCAGGTGTCACCTGAGGTTTCACCTGAGCGTGTAGGTCGGCCCATCAACTTGTCACCGAGATGGCTGGAAAGTCTTCGGCATTGGAAGATGCGTCCATTATTGGGTGACAGAGCTCCGGTTCCTCGGACGGAGCTGCAAAGAAGATCACGTTCGAGATCATTGGAAAGAGAGAAATCTCGATCAAGGGAGCGAAGGAGGCAGCGATCTGCAACTCCTCAAGAGAAGCGTAGGACTCCTGCTCCATCTCCTAAGTCTGTAGAAGGATAGAAATCTCGTTCAAGGGAGCGAAGGAGGCAGCGATCTGCAACTCCTCAAGAGAGGGGTAGAACTCCTTCTTCGTCTTCTAAGTCGTCTTCGTCTTCTACAAGATCTTCATATAGAGACTATTCTCCCACAATATCATCTACTCCTCCGTCCAGAGTGTCTCCAGTGGATGATTTGGGCACATTTAATGATGTGTTATGTCGTGGGGCGAATAAGTTCAAGATCAAGATGTCAGTTCCTCAAATAGCAACGTCAGTCATCTTTGAAACCCTACATCACAAGACGACTGGTAGGCCTCTTCTGCCGTTAGTGCCCGGGTTGATAGAACCAGCGATGAAAACTTTCTTAACTCCGGCCACAGTGGGTTCAGGACCTTCTAGGATTGCAAAGAAGTACAAGGCTCCAGAGGAAGATCCTTTATTTTTGCGTTCTGACCCACCTCCAGATTCTCTTATTGTGGCGGCAGTCAGAAAAGCACATTCGGCAACATCTACCTCTTCTGCTCCTCCAGAGAAGGATAGTAAGAGTATGGATTCCTTGGGGAGACGAATGTGCAACACCTCAGGTTCAGTCATGAGAGTGGCCAGTGCGTCAGCCTTATTGGGCCGCTATGATCGTCTGCTGTGGGACTCAGTTTCTCGTTTTGCAGAAAAACTCCCTAAGGAGGATCAGAAAGACTTCCTGGAAATAGTGGAAGAAGGAGGATTGGTGGCTAATCAAAGCATTAGTGCAGCTCCTGATGCGGCGGATCTGTCAGCTCATGGTTATGCACATGGTGTTTGTGCTAGACGTACGGCTTGGCGTCGCCTTACGGGTCTAAAACCTGAGGCTCAGAGAAAGATGGTAAATCTACCTTTTAATGGTTCGACTCTGTTTGGATCTCACGCCGATGACGAGATGTCTAAAATGAAAGTGGAGTTAGACACTCTTAAGGCCGTTGGTCTTGAAAAGAAAAAAGAGTTTAAGCGTCGAGGTAATTTTCGTCCCTATGACAAAAGATCTTTTCAGCAGAGGGGCCAACAGACGAATTGGTCCTCGCAAAATCAAGGCCAGAGTCAACGGAGATCGCAATTCCAGCAGAGGCGACCTGGACGAGGCAGAGGCAGCGGAAATAGGCAGCAATCATCAGCTACCAAGCAGCCTCAAAAACAATGAATGGAAGCTTCCTCCACAACAGTGTGCCACTCCGGTTGGAGGAAGTATTGTGTGTTATCTGGAAGAGTGGAAACAGATCACAAAGGACAAATGGGTACTCCATGTCATTCAGAGCGGGTACCTTTTGAAATTCAAGAAGCCACCTCCTGTCATGCGTCCTCTGAAAATGGTACAGTGGAACTTAATGCGCTTACAACAGGAAGTGGATGTCCTTCTGAAGAAGAATGCCATAGAACCAGTGCCTTTTCAACAGAGAGGTCAGGGTCTGTACTCTCGGTTTTTTCTTGTAAAGAAAAAAGGTCCAGTTACGGAGTTCAGACCCATTCTGGACTTGAGGCGTTTGAACAAATTCATTCGGAAGGAGAGGTTTCCAATGCTGGCTCTTCATCAGATTTTCCCTCAATTACACCAGGGGGATTGGATGTGTTCCATAGATCTGAAAGATGCTTATTTTCATGTCCCAGTATCCAGAAAACATCGCAAGTTTCTCAGATTTCAAGTAGGGGCTCGTCATTATCAGTACGCAGTGCTCCCCTTTGGCCTGAGATCAGCTCCCAGAACTTTTTCAAAATGTATGGCGGTAGTGGCTGCTTGTCTTCGAAGACAACGGATTTTCATTTATCCGTACTTAGAAGACTGGCTTCTGAAGAGTTCAACCCCATCTCTACTGGAAGAACATCTTTCGATATGCCTCCAACTCATGTACAAGTTGGGTCTTCAAGTCAATTACAAAAAGTCCATATTGAATCCCACCCAGAAGATCCACTATCTGGGTGCACAACTGGACACGGCAAAAGAAAACGTGTGTCCTTCGGAGGAGAGGTGGTCATCCATCAAGACAAAGTGTGTGTTTCTCCTTCAGTCTGCACGTCCGACAGTTCGACAAGTGTCCGCTCTTCTGGGATCCATGGCATCGTGCATCTTCATAGTGCCAAACGCACGTTTGCAGATGCGTCCTCTACAGCAGTGTCTAGAAGATCAATGGAAGCAGAGGACGGGATGCTGGGAGGATCAGATTCTTCTCCAACAGTCTGCAAAAGATTCCATTCGATGGTGGATGAAGAAGACACACTTGATGAAGGGAGTTCCTTTTCATCAGGACCCACCAACGCAGACTCTGATCACAGATGCGCCTCTCCAAGGTTGGGGAGCACATATGGGCCCGCTGCAAGTACAAGGGCTATGGTCAGATTTCGAGAAAGGGTATCATATCAATCTACTCGAACTCAGAGCGGTCCATCTTGCTCTCAAGTCCCTGGCTCCATCTCTTCAGACTCGGTCCCTCTTGGTGCAAACAGACAATACAACTACAATGTATTACTTAAACAAGCAGGGGGGTACCAGGTCCAGGACTCTGTCCATAGAAGCTCAGACCATCTGGCACTGGCTACTTGCACGAGACCTGTCCATAACGGCTGTTCACTTGCCAGGGAGCCTCAACACGCAGGCGGACAACCTCAGCAGAGACTTCGTCGAAGCGCACGACTGGGTTCTCAACGAAGAAGTCGCGCACAGCATTTTCCAGGCTTGGGGAACACCAGACATCGATCTGTTCGCAGACGCGGCAAACGCAAAATGCCCCGTTTTCGCGTCCAGGTTCTCCCAGAAAGGATCTCAAGGGAATGCCCTTTTCATAGACTGGTGTCAAAATTTGCTGTACGCCTTCCCGCCGACACCGTTGATACCAGCAGTGATCAACAGGATGTACAAGACCAAGTCCAGAATGATATTGATTTGCCCAGAGTGGCCACGCCAATGGTGGTTCCCAGATCTCCTCCAGTTGTCAATCAGGCCACACAGGAGATTACCTTGTCGCCCGGATCTTCTGTCCAAACAGGAGGGGCGTGTGTTTCATCCCAATCTGCCCTCCCTGCGCCTGGCAGCATGGCTCCTGAAGTCATCCAGTACGGGCATTTACAGTTAAATCCGGAGTGTATGAACATTCTTAAAGAGGCAAAGCGGCCTTCTACAAGACAATCCTACGGATTTAAGTGGAAACGCTTTTTTCTTTGGTGTCAGAGCAAGGGTCTTGACCCTATTCGAGGCCAAGAACAGGTGATCTTGCCTTATCTTCTTTATCTTGCTGAGTCTGGTTTGCAGTTTAATTCTATCAGAGTCCATCTTGCTGCAATAACTGCTTATAGAAAATCGCCAACACAGATACCGTTTTTTCGGATGCCTGTTGTGAAGGATTTTCTAGAGGGATTAAGAAAGGTGTTTCCTCCAGTCAGGTCTCCTTCTCCACCTTGGGAGCTTAATGTGGTGTTGACTAAGTTGATGGGCCCACCCTTTGAGCCCATACATAAAGCGTCATTGCAACACTTATCTTGGAAAGTAGCATTCCTGGTGGCTATCACGTCTGCTCGTAGAGTGAGCGAAATTCAGGCTCTGTGTTGCAAGGAACCGTACACAGTTTTTCATGCAAACAGAGTGGTGCTCAGGACTCATCCTTCTTTTCTACCTAAGGTGGTGTCGGATTTTCATATTAACCAATCCATAACATTGCCTACTTTCTTTCCAAACCCTTCAAGTCCGGCTGAGCGGGCTTTGCACTCTTTAGATCTAAAAAGGGTTTTGAAGTTTTACTTAGATAAAACCAAGACTATGAGACACACAGACCGTTTGTTTGTGAACTTTGGTCCTACGAATACTGGTTTGGCAGCATCCAAGAGATCCATTTCTAGATGGATAGTGTCATGTATCTTACTTGCCTATCAGCTAGCCCACAAGTCTTTATCAGGTAGACCTAGGGCTCATTCTACGAGGGGAAAAGCTTCTACAACAGCTCTCCTCAGGAATGTGGCTATGTCAGAGATATGTAAAGCAGCTACTTGGCGTTCAGTGCATACGTTTACACGCCATTATTGCTTGGATTCTTTTGCGCAAACAGATGCTCAAGTGGGACAGGCATCACTGAGAAATTTGTTTGCTACTTCTAGTTAAACACTGTGTTGTTTGAAATATAGCTATGCGTTTATCTGTTCGCCCGCTTCTAGTGGGTATGAGCTTGCTACTCTATTCAGTGCTTATGACTATTAATGAGTATCCCCTGGAAGAGAAGGATTAGTTACTTACCTGTAATCCTAGTTCTCTTCCAGGGGTATACTCATTAAAGTCATAAGCACCCTCCCGCCTCCCCGGGCGAGCAGAGGCATTGAAGTTTTCAATATATAATGTAAAGTTTTAAGGGCAGTTTCCTGCTAATGTTTACTGTACCGTACAAAAGAACTGACCTAACTGTCACCTGTGGTGCATGATGGGAACAGAGTTCTCCTGGAGGCCTTAAAGGCAAAGTGTGCAGATTCTCTGGGGCCTTAAAGGCAGGGTGCCAGTCTGATTTTCTGTACACAGACACATTTTCATATGCAGCCTTTTAGGCTAATAACTGTTTACAACAGGTTCTTTGATGAAAATAAAAGTTTTTTCATGGTTATGTAATGCATTTTAGGCTCATGCCTGTTTATTGCATTTATATTTAGCATATTTTCATGCTTCAGAACGTGTGTAAGGTTGGCTTTATTAGCCTATGTGTATATGTTAGGCTGCATATTATGGTTGTTATACATGTATATGTGTATAATTATTTTAGTACAATGTACTTTTTGATATATTTACACATATATATGTATATTGTTATGTGATCCGGGTTCCCGCTCATGGGCGGAGATAATTCAGTGCTTATGACTTTAATGAGTATACCCCTGGAAGAGAACTAGGATTACAGGTAAGTAACTAATCCATCGTCACATTCTTCATCAATGAAAAAATCAAACTCAACACGACTCAATCCTCCAGACCTAAAATATGGAAAAGAGACCTGAAAAAACTCAACCCAGACTCCCTACCCCCGAACAGCCGCGACCTACTGCTCCCTCCTACGGGCGCTACAACGTCCAATCCTTGACTGATCACTATCTAAATGGGATGACGTCAATAATTAATGAGGCTGCTCCCATGCAGCTAAAAAGA
Source organism: Lissotriton helveticus (assembly GCF_964261635.1). Lineage (NCBI taxonomy): Eukaryota > Metazoa > Chordata > Amphibia > Caudata > Salamandridae > Lissotriton > Lissotriton helveticus. Next base: position 82,892,501 of record NC_136062.1, read on the forward strand.
GTCTCCGCTAAAATATCCAATCCGTGGTACGACGGGAGTCTCAATGAAGATAGACGAGCCATGCGAATGGCAGAGCGCACTTGGAGAGCAGCTCCATCGGCACTGCACCTGAAAAGACTGAAGAAAAAGAGAAACGCCTTTTTCAGGAAAATAAAGCGCTCAAAAACAAACTTCTTCAGCCTCCAGCTCGACCAAGCAAAAAACAGACCAAGAAAACTGTTTGAGCTAATCAGAACACAAGCCAAGGAACAACCCCAACCTATCAGCTCCTTTGACAAAGCGCCCTCTTGTGAAGACTTCGCAGCTTTCTTTACACACAAAACTGACAACATAAAGAGTGATCTCAGCATTGACGCAAGCCACTACAACACTCCCAACTGCATAACACCCACTGAACTAAAAAACAATGCTACGTGGTCATCCTTTGACACCTACTCTGAAGAAGAAATAGGCAAACTGCTCAGCACCTTGAAACCGTCCAATAACCTCACGGATCCCCCTCCCTGCCAACGCTGTCAAAGACTTCACCCCATGGCTCCTTCCACTGTGGACTAAAATTATCAACAGCTCGCTACAGCAAGGATACATCCCTGACTCCCTCAAAGTTGGACAAGTCACACCTTTACTAAAGAAACCTTCCGCCGACCCATCCGACCTAAACAACTACCGTCCCATTACCAATATTCCCACTCTCGCCAAACTATTGGAAAAATGTGCACAACTGCAGCTGACTAAACACATTGATCAGTTTGATCTCCTCAACGCTCATCAATCAGGCTTCCAAGCAGGACACAGTACTGAAAGTGCTATGACCCACATAATTGATGACGCGCTACAAATGCTAGATCAAAATGATACCTGCCTCCTCATCCTTCTTGATCTCTCATCAGCATTCGACACCGTTAAACATGAGAACTTACTCGAACTTTTGAACACAAGAATGGGTCTATCTGGGACTGTTCTCAAGTGGTTCACCTCCTTCTTACACAACAGGTCGCAGAAATTCAAGAGTAACAACCTAATGTCCTCGCCAATACCTGTTACGTTAGGTGTCCCTCAAGGATCCTCCCTTTCACCAACTTTGTTCAACCTAGTTATGGAACCCCTCACCACCTTGCTACAAGCATCCAATGTACTTTTTCACATGTACGCAGATGACACCCAATTATATCTCAAACTACAATCTCCCAATGACATTTTACTCCTGAACTCAACAATCAGAAGCACCCAATCCTGGCTTGCCAATAACCATCTCAAACTCAACGCCCTGAAAACAGAGTTCCTTTTGATCTCACCTCCCGCGAAGATCTCTACTTCCCAAACGTGGCTTAAACAGCTAACTGCACTCAATGTCCTACCCACCATCGTGGACTCAGCAAAATCTCTGGGCATAACTCTCGACTCCAATCTCAACATGCAGCATCATATCAGCAAGGCTACTAAAGGTGCGAACTTCCAAATCAATACACTGAGGAAACTGAAACCCTTCCTACCAGCCAAAGACTTCCAAACTGCGGTACAAGCACTAGTAATCCCGCGAATTGAATACGGCAGCATCGCCCTCTGCGGTCTCCCACTAACCACTACTGCACCCCTAAAAGCCTCTCTAAACGCTGCAGCAAGACTCATCACTGGGTCAAAAAAACACTCGCATATCACCCCCGACTTGAAAGCCCTGAACTGGCTGCCTTTTGAAGCCAGAATACATCTGAAAATTGCCTGCATGACACATAAGGCTATACACTGGAGCTCTCCCGGATACCTCAATCAGAAGCTGTCAATCTCTGGCGGCTCTAGATACACTAGAGGCACAAACAATCTGCTGCTAAAACCTCGAAGATTCAGGAAGGAAAAAACGTATAAGCGCTCTTTCTCAGGAATGGCACCCAGGATCTGGAACTCACTCCCTCCTGAAACAAGGCTCATCTCCTCAATCACACTTTTTAAGAAAGAAGTAAAAGCTCTTCTCATGGCCAAATACACTTGAGCTTTCAACTTGAAACTATAAAGGATCGGCACCGATCTATATTACCCAGCTCGATCCGATGACTTTGTGTTTTTTCCTGTATTATTCTGCTACATCCCTACGAATATGTGTTTTACCTTTATTATTGTTTCCACCTACTATTATGACTATGTACTTGCATTATTGTTTCACCTGTACCATTATGCTCCCTCACGTATTCTTTCTTTTGTTTGGTATTCCCTGCTCTGTAAAGCGCTCTGATATCTGCAAAGATCTTGTTCGCGCTATATAAAACTTTCAAAATAAAATAAAATAAAAATAAAATAAATGGTCATAAACATTGAAAACAGTCAGCAAAATATTGTTAATAAGTAAGTTAACTAATAACTTTCTACTCTTAATCATTTTCTTGAGATAGAATGGTGCATTCTAACTTCTTATAATATGAAACATGTACCCTATTTTTCTTGTTGGGAGTAAGATACCAGAACATAACTTAACCAATGCCTTTTGAGTTTGAGCCTCTGTTGCAGTGAGACGAGTTTCCTGTAAAAGAACAATATCTGGTTAAGAGGCAAAGTGCGACAAGATTTTCTGTCTTTTTATAGGGTTAATAAAAGCTTTAACATTCTAGGATATCACTCTGAATGTAGTATATAAAAAAAACAAATATCATTATAGAACTATGACTGTAAATAATAAAATAGACTCAATACATATTAAAAACTCCATCAACAGTAATGAACTGGAAAAAAGCAAATGGAGGGAATTAAAATAATAGGAAAGAGAATGTGCCAGAGTATAGTCAGAAAAAGGAAGAGAAACCAGGGGAGAAAAAAAGGAAGAGAATAAACATCAGAAGTAATAATAAGGGACGGTACATGTCAAAATGATGACTGTAATACATACCTAAAAGGGGAATGAGCGTGAAAAGCGAGGAGTGGTGACAGAAAAAGAGGGCACAGCCTACAGGAGAGGAGGTACCGCAACGGGACGCCTTCGTGAACAAATAAGAAACTAGCACAAATGGAATCCAAAAAAATCAGCAAGGAAAAGAGAAGAATACATCAGCTAGAAAGGACATTAAGTAGCAAAATAGAACCTGCAACAAGAAAAAAAGAGATTAAACATATTGTAACAAAACGGTGTTCCATGAAAGTCAAGTTAAATAGAAATAAGAGGAGGCAGCAATCTCCATGGATGGCGTAGAATGTAAATGGTTACATTTCCTGAGGTCCACAGGGTCTTTAAATGAAGAGGTATTAATTTGATAAGTAACCTTAAAGAGACATGGATGGAATAAATCATAGCGCGCACCTAAGGCACGCAATACTGGACGATGGTCTTGGAAGTTCTTACGACGTTTAGCCGTTGCTGTGGAGACTTCTTGAGACACAAATAATTTCGCACCAGATCTGAGAAGCTGCTACTTCAATTTGGCTGCATTTTGAACTTGTAGAAGGGCAGTAAATTTCAAGGGAAGAATCGCACCACAGGGGTTTGGACGGGGCAGATGCAGATAACAGCGAGGGCCCAGCCTCTGAGCCGGTTGAATATTCAAAGTATTAGACATGGGAAGATCCAGAAGCTTTGGAAGAAAAGCACTAAAGAAAGAAACCGGATTATCTCTTTCAGTACCCTCCTGAAGGCCATACAAGCGAAGGTTATTGGGCCTGTTCCTATTTTCCACATCTTCAGGAGACCTCTTTAACAACAAGACCTCCTTCTCTAAAGATGCAGTTGTGTGAAGCATCCTGAATATCACGAACATGCTGCTCTACCAGGGACAAACAGGATTCATTGATGACCATTTGTCTAAAACTTGTAGACTAGTATTAGTTTCCTCAAAAAGTTGCAGAGCACGTATTTCATCAAGAGCAATATATATCTAAATAAGCAGGAGAAGCGGGTTTCGGCAGAGAGGGATCTTGTTTAAGCCGCTTTGTGGCTGAGGCGGACGATTGTGTTTTTGATATCGTAATAGGTAGGGACACAGGTCAAGACTAACCAGGCTGAGCCATAGCACTAGTGGGGGGCAAACAGTCCCCAGAATGCACAAAAGTAGATCGAGATTTATTACAGGTAGTGGTGTAAGTTTTTTTAATTTAGTTTAGTAAGTTCTTGCTCCTGCCCTTATATGAAGCAGAACGTTGTTGTCTTCATAAGAAAACAGCACAAGTAGTGCGAAAAAGCATAGCACTGGCAGAAGGAACTATAGAATGATGCAACAAATCAACACTTCCCACATCAATCCAGCGCTGAAGAAACGGCGGCCACCGTGAGGAAAAATTCAAAATGGCGTTCTACATGCAGCCACCAAAGGCCGACGACGTGAATGTAGCAAAATACCTCAGGAAAGTAGCAGGGATGTTGGGCAGTCAAGCAAGAGGCATTTCGTTACACCCACATTCCTCTGACAGCCTCACTGGTGTTCAAAAATCACGATATAAACAAGCAGTTTTCTCACGGTGACACTGACAGCCTCACCGGTGCTCAAAAATCACGATATAAACAAGCAGTTGTCTCACGGTGACACGGACAGGCTCACCGATGCTCAAAAAACACAATATAAACCAGCAGTTGTCTCACGGTGGCACTGAGCTTCAAATCACGTCGCGCATACTTCCCCCACACAGGGCTAATTTTGGTAATAAAAGACTCCTGCTTGCATCTCCAGTGGTCAGCTCCAAACAGCCAGCAGCAAACCAGCGTGAGTATGTATCTTTGTTAGTTCATGGGAAACTGCAAATATGCAATGTTTCCCCAGAAGAAAAATAATCACAGGAGAATTGAAAATGGCAGTCTAAATACATCCGCCAAGGACCATCAACTAGAAAATGCCCAAATATCTCAGGAGAGAAGGAAAGCGGCTAAGCAGGAGGTATTCCGTTGCATCTACACGCCCCTTTCAGTAACCTAGGCATGCGGAAAAACAAGCGGCTGTCCCACGGCTACACAGTCCCAAAGATAAGCGGCCATCTTGAGTCACGCCGCACGAGCTCCTCTGTAATATCCAATTTCATTATTAGATATTACAGGAAAGCCATCTTAATGTGTGTACCGGGTACTGGTCTGAATGAGTTACCCAGCTACTAAATGGCTTCACTGAAACACTTCGTATTAATAAACCCACAATGATTCCAGTGATGGATTTATTGATACATGCACCCAGAGAGTACCTTGGAGGTACCCCCTGAATCCTACTAGTCCCCTAGTGTGCTGGCTGACTGTTCCTGCCCAGCTTGCCACCACAGACGAGTTTGACTTCTCAGGAGGTGAGCCCCCGCTCTGAGGTCAGACACAATGCTTGCTTTGGCAGAAGGTGTTTACAACTCCACCAGCAGAATGGCTAGTAAATTAGTAGGTCAAGGAAGGGGGCTTCAAAGAGCACAATGCCTTTGATATGTGAGCTTGACTCGCCTTCCCTCCCTATACCCGGAGGATGCCACTCCCTGCCATGGGGCCTATTTGGCATCAGGACAGGTGGGAAAGTAGCAATGCAAGGAGACGTGTTGCACCTCTAGGCTAGTTACACCCTTAAATTGCGTAGCCTGACGTGAAAACAAAAGAGAGAATACCCACATCTTGAGCGCGGTGGAATTAGGATCTCTGGGACAGGAAGTGGTCATCTAGGGGATTTAGTGACCCCAGCTGTATGAAGCTCATGGACTGCTACCCTTCACTCGCCTTGCCCCTAAATTGAGTATTTAGAGCCCCCTTCTTGAGGCACCCTTTTCCATTTGAGCTCAAAGCACCACAGTATTGTGCATCTCATTCAGAAGAAAGGATAAAGTCTAGTAAATTTGAATCTTTAATCTAAGTAGTGAACCACCCAAATAACCCTAAGAGCATGCCCAGCGAGGGGAAGAAATAACCAGTCCAACTAGATTTTCTTTTTAGCATGACTACGCTCTTCTCTTCTAATCATCTGGGACTACTCAAGACATAAGACATAAGCTCAATAGCTCCGTTATGGTGCTTACCGAATGAGATTCAAACTTGTTTTGTGCAGGCACTGGCGACATTCATTAGAAACACCAAATGTATTTTTCCACTGCATGCCTCTCTTCCTGCCTCCCCATTACGGTAAAATATTCCCAGAGTTAGGCCAGGTGGATGCTTTGTACATATTGGTGACTCAGCCCTCTCCATTTTACATATAATGGTGTCATAAATGCGTCTGACCTTTGAGAAAGGGTCGCTTGTCCCTCACAGGAGGTCTGCGAAGTCGGTAAACTGTGAGATTCAGAGGCCATTAATATGTGATTACAGGCCTGAAAAGGGTCGATGTGGTCTGTTCTTTACTTGGCTAATGGTCTGATATGTAGAGTACTTTAGCTTGATTTAACTCCTTTTCTAACTCTTTAATTAAAATGTGTATGCAGTTATGTCTGCTTCACGATAGTCTATTCTACTGCGTGGATTGCCAATTTGGAAAGTCGTAGACTTCATAAATAATAATTTTTTTTTCTTGGCAAAGTTCGCGCATACTCATTTGAGTCCATTTTACCCCACAACCAGATAACTCTGTAATTATGATTTTGTCCGATTTGTTTATCTGGGTGGTCACACTTGCAAAACCCTTAAAGGAAACCATGTTATTGTAATTAAATACATGATCTAAAGTGTGTCTTTTTATGTCGGATGTGCCAACATCCTGCTGCTCAAAACAAGATCTTCTGAAAAATGCGACATTTCTGGGCAACATTGGCTGATTTTAATATTGCGGTACAAAAGGGGGTGGTGATGGACGGAGCATCTGAATCAAACACTCACATCCAGTCAAAAGATCTGGGTTTAATCCATCACCGTTCTTTATCCCACTCTGCCACCCCAGTTCAGACATGGCTATATGTAAATCAGTCTGACCCTGTGCCTCATGGGAACAGTCCAGCCCGAACTGCCAAGCCATGTCATCCCTGGACCAGAAACAAGCTTCCGAGGACCGGTTTCTGGCATTCCAGCCGTCTTCAGCCCGGCTTGCTTGAATCCAGTGACAAAGTGAGCAAGGGACTCACGTCTGAGCATACCCTGCCACACGTATGACGGCCAAAAGCGGTACAAAAGGGGGTGGTGATGGACGGAGCATCTGAATCAATCAAACACTCACACCCAGTCAAAAGATCTGGGTTTAATCCATCACCGTTCTTTAGCCCACTCTGCCACCCCAGTCCAGACATGGCTATATGCAAATCAGTCTGACCCTGTGCCTCATGGGAACAGTCCAGCCCGAACTGCCAAGCCATGTCATCCCTGGACCGGAAACAAGCTTCCGAGGACCGGTTTCTGGCATTCCAGCCGTCTTCAGCCCGGCTTGCTTGAATCCAGTGGCAAAGTGAGCAAGGGACTCACGTCTGAGCATACCCTGCCACACTTATGGCGGCCAAAAGTGGTACAAAAGGGGGGGTATGTAGAGTACTTTAGCTTGATTTAACTCCTTTTCTAACTCTTTAATTAAAATGTGTATGCAGTTATGTCTGCTTCACGATAAAGTCTATTCTACTGCGTGGATTGCCAATTTGTAAAGTCGTAGACTTCATAAATATTTTTTTTTTTCTTGGCAAAGTTTGCGCATACTCATTTGAGTCCATTTTACCCCACAACCAGATAACTCTGTAATTATGATTTTGTCCGATTTGTTTATCTGGGTGGTCACACTTGCAAAACCGTTAAAGGAAACCATGTTATTGTAATTAAATACATGATCTAAAGTGTGTCTTTTTATATCGGATGTGCCAACATCCTGCTGCTCAAAACAAGATCTTCTGAAAAATGCCGACATTTCTGGGCAACATTGGCTGATTTTATTATTGAGCTGCATATTAATTATATTGTCAAAAATTATCAACTTTTTAAAATGAATCTCTGTCTGGCCACAGGTATCCAGTTCAGTGTTCTAATTTTCCTCCTAAGCTGAATAAAGTTTTAAATTCAGCAGAAAGCCTAAAAGAACAAACTAGCAGCTCTGGCAATAATTATTAATAGCAGCTCTGGCAATAGATTACTAAATCCAGCAGGGGACAGCAGACTAGGCGAGTTCTTAAAGTATCCTAAAAAACTTGCGCCTCTTTCCTCCCTAAAGTTATTTCCACTTCAGTTTCATTTCCAGCTGTCTTCTTCCTTGTCAGTGATGATCTTCACAACTTTAGTGTCCAAAGTATGCACTGATATATTATTTTAAATTCTGCAGCTTCCAAACAATTGTTTGCTAATTGTGGATTGTTCACATGGATTTGGCGTGCGCAAAACAAGCTTTTGCTTACGTGAATAGTGTAATTTGTTAGGTCATGCTACCAGAAAGTGGCGTTTGTCTAACGAACCTAAAGCTCATTTTACAAATGGGAAAATGGCTCCTTCTGCTGTTTTGGTAAGTTTCTGTTTCGAACATTTGTATGGCTACTAATTGGATGTTTTAAGCATGTAAAGTCATATAAAAAATCAAAACGAGAAAAGATTTGTCGATTCTTCAGTCATTTTCCACTAAATCTTGTAAAAGAATCCCAAGGAAATCAAAGTGCAAATCTGCCAATGACATTGAATTCCCTATTTGGATTTCTATGAGATCGTGCTTTTTTGTTGTTGTCCTTTTGGGGAAGTTATCAGCAAACATCCCGACTGTCATAACACCACTCGTAGTGACCCAGTAGAAGCCTGCTGTTTGTAATGTATTTAGTGTAATGCAAGTTTGACACCAGCTTTGTCTGTGTTTCTCCTTTTTTAGGTCTCGGGCTAGGCAGCGCATGCGCTGTCTTCTCGAGAGATGCTGTATACACCGTTACACTGTAGGGGGAAGCTCCGCCCATCTTTTTGATTGGCTTTATTCATAAATTATGTTTTCTGATTGGTGTTTGGGTTGTTAGTCCCGCCTCCTGACGCCAATGTAGTCATGTTGCGACTTCCGAGGCTACCCGCCCCTTTACTCGAACAGTATTTGCTTCCCTGTGTAGTCCCCTCCCGCCCCCTCCTGCAGTTCGCAGTTTTTTCGCCCCCCACACCCCTCACCTTCCCCCACTCCTGTTCGGGCTTTCTTAAACGTCTTAAGCTGCTATTTGTAATGCAATATGTCTCGCGTAAATGCGAGTCACATTGCATTGCAAAACCTTGTTTCAAAAAAGTGCGCAGTCACCACCACGCCCACCTCCTGAAATGTCATTGCAAAGACCGGGAGTCAGGCGTCTCGCTTCTCGGTGTGGGCGGGTTCCTATGCACCGAGGAGAGTCCCGCACACCGGCCAGAGGAAGACTGAGCTTCCCCAATTGCACCAAAGCCACAGAGGGGGATCGGAGCCTCGCTGGCTGCCAGAAAAAAGAGCAGGGCTCCATGCTGCTGATCGTCGCAACACAGTCCGGTGAGTAGGGCCTGTCGTTGCACATTGTTGGTGCCGAGTTGAGTGCACTGGGAGGGCTCCCCAAGGCACTGTTACTGTCAGTGCTTGTTTTTTCTTGGCACCAGACAATACATCCTCCTGCTGATAATGAATGTGATGTTTTCCACGTTGCTTTGAAATCCGATTGATACTGGCCATTCATTTCTTCTCGAAACAATTTCAAAAGGAACCGAAATTTGCTTGTTTTTTCTTGGCACCAGACAATACATCCTCCTGCTGATAATGAATGTGATGTTTTCCACGTTGCTTTGAAATCCGATTGATACTGGCCATTCATTTCTTCTCGAAACAATTTCAAAAGGAACCGAAATTCCCGTTTTTAACAGGGAGACTCCCGTGCGGAAAACACTGTAAATTATGGGTAGTACATCTCAAAATGTACAACTACTATTTTATTTAAACACGACCTGGTGGGTCGGATTTGATTCTGAACTTAATACATATTCACCCTCAGTTTGCTAAAATAGCACATGAATGATGTTCCCCTCGACAAGTGCAGCATGCAAACCATGAACACCTTTCTATAACCTAGGTTTCTTGTTAAAATTGTCAACCTTTCGCAAATGTAGGTAATTAACAACTGTTAATGTTTTTTAGTTTCATAATCGCCCATGGATCGGAATCTCTGTGCAAAAACAAGCATGATCTAGTTATTTAGAGGGCCACACCTATTGCATTGTGTTCAACAAGAAAAAGTTGTTTTAATGGTTGCCCACATTTTCTTTAATTTTGACAAATATATGTTTTTTTCAGTTTAAGAGTTTTATTTTGTTTAAGAGTACAGCATAATATAACAGTATACAAAACATCAGAACCAATGTGAAAAGACAAGGAGAAGGAGATGAAAAGGAGAGTTGGTTCGGAGAATGTGAGAAAAGGAAGAGAGGGGAAGAAGAAAGTAGGAGGCGAAAAGAAAAGAAAAAGAAAGAAAAAGAAAAAGAAGGAAAGGTTAGGAAGGGGAGGGGGAAGATAAGAAGTTCGAGAAAGGAAGCCAGGTAATATCGGATTTAATTTTTAAAGAGACAGAGGAAGAAGAAGCAATTGCAATTCTATGCTCATCACATATGAAATTCCACCATGTATGAACAGACAGTTTAGTATTATCCTTCCACCAAGACAAAATTACTTTAAAAGCAGTTGCAATGAAAAGATTAAATAGTTTAGCATTATATGAATGTAAGTCTAAAACATTAGATTAGATTGGGAGCCTAAAAAAGCGTGCAGAAATGAGAATGGGACAGAGAAATGAAAAATACGCATGCAAAAATCCCAAACTGAGTTCCAAAAAGCAAGAACAGAGGAATCAAACAGTAGGTGTTTGAGCGTGCCGGGGTGAGAGGAGCAGGACCAACACAGGGGTGGGTAGGACGAGGAGGATAATTTTGTTATGCTAACAGGGGTGATAAGAGCTCTATGGTATATAAAAAAAAGTGACTGAGTAAGGCGAGCTGAAATCGATGTCTTAAACAATTTGCACCATAAGTGATCCCAAACATCAACGGATAATGAGATAGAAAGATCAGTTGACAAATATATGTTGAGCACACATTTACATCCACCGAAAACACATGGAAGATTTATTGCGTAGATAGCCTCACTCCGCTGGGAACGCTTTGGCAGGCAGGCCTCCTTGAAAGAAGGAGGGCAATGCATTCTGGGAGGGTTATTAACGCCTGCTCCCAGGGGCAGGTCAGTACCAGGTCTCTCTCTTGCAAACAGGCCAGGAGTGTGGCAGGCGAACCTTCCAGCTTACGAAAGGAGAAGCTTGTGTGAAGATGGGGAAGGGTGGGTTATGGGTTTTAAAATATCCAGAAGTTACACAGAGGTGCAAACTGAGGCCCTTTATTCTTTCATGTCCTTTCAATCTTCAAGTAAGAGAAATGAGGCGCTGGGACTTAAATTTGCTCAGATCACACAGTTTGGTCTAGTGGAGAAGTGAATTAAAAATTATGACTCCTGGATCCAACGCCAGAAAATGTGACTTGAAGCATATATCACCATTTCACTGAGGCCTTGACATAATTTAGGATAGAATCAGTGCCGGATGGAACCCTGTGGAAGCCCCTAGGCAGTCAAAATCTCAGAGGCCCCTTCGTAAATTATCTCCTAATACTCAACGTACCAGATTTATTTGCACACTGACAACTGCCAGAAGATGAGCTTTTAAGAGACAAACTGTTATGTGAATCTAATGTCTCTGGTTTATATGCTTTAAGTTGTTAATGGGTACATTACATCTATACAATATTTTCTCTATAGAGTCTTTAATGCAAAGTTTTCGATTTTTTGAGTTGATTAATTGTTTCTATCTTTTTTGGAAACAATATTTAAAAAGCATGATAGTAATTTTCTTTCAAGAGCAAATCAATATTATTTTGATCCGTTATCGCAGGCCCCTAAAAGGAGTGGGGCCCATAGGCCGGTGTCTACTTTGACTATTTGATAATCCGGAACTGGATTGAATGGAGTATCATCGGTAGATATTGACACGACCTACATGCTGTTTGGTCCATCATCTCTTTCCTTTGACTTGATTGCATGAACAGAACACCCTCTTACTAGGCCTTGATTACAATTGTGCTGGCAATCCCATTTAGGGAGCAAACTTCTGTTCATTCCCGAAAATGGGATTATAAATTCGGTTTATATTCCAGCCCCCACAGAAGTCTGTCATACGATTTGTAGCAGCCTTTAGCAAATGGCTCAGGCAAGTAGTGCATATTAAAGTTTTGCCCACCTCTGAATGAGGGAAAATTCATGCAGTTAATGCGTTATTCTTCATTCAAGGTCTTCAACTTGGAATCGGGTGCAGATGGGACATCAGTTAATTAATGCACTATCATAATTAATGAGTACGCAATTGCATATCTAGCTTTATCCTTCTATAGAAGCTCTGATTGAATCCACTCACTCCGCTGCAGCCCTTTTTAGGTTTCGACCTGGCGAAAAGCTGCGCAAGCAGCGTTTCGCGCAAGGCGAAATCTTTTGAGAACAGATAGTTGGCCTAATCCCGCCCCACTCTTCCATTGGCTAGCTCTATAAATGGAGGCTAGCCATTGGAAGAGAGATCTGTCCGTCATTCACGGAGCAGATTCGTGGGCGTTCCCGAGAATTTTTCGCTTTTGGCTCACGTCATGAAGACGTGTCCACTGTGGGCGTGTACTTGGTTTTTTTTTTTTTTTTTCATGGCTGTTTTCCCTCATTTCTTCGATCGTCCTGGTCCGGCATGGTTGTATCCCGCTGTCCGTGTCTTTGTTCGCCCCCCCCCCACCCCCTTCTTGACTCCCGCGTCGGGCCTCGCGCTTCCTTTTCCTTGCTGGCTGTGGACGAGGCATCATGAAGGCATCGGAACGTAAGGGCGCTTTTATTTTGATGGTGTTGCGCATGCTAAGGGTCGAGTAGTGTGTCTTTGAGTGTGGACCAACTTTTATGCTGACCGGAGTGTTCTCTCAGATGCCGGGGAGGGAAGGCGTCAGACCACGGTGTGTGCACGGGCGAGAAGTTTGCAGCATGGCGGCGCACCATGAGCAGGCCAAGTGTGGTAGCGTCTCTGATCAGCTACTGGCCTTGTATGTCGTGTGGCCTGCACTACGACATACTACTGCACTGGCTGCTGAAATACAAAATAAATTTTTACCGTTAAGATTTTATTTATTTACTCTTAATGTTATGTACTCTTTACTAGAGGTTGGCGAAGCAAGAAAGTGATGCTGTGACCCATGCTAGAGAAAATTTGTATAGCGCTACATATACCCGGCGGTGTCTAGTCACTTAATCAGCTTGCTTATTGCCGTGGATGTATGGTGAGCCATGTCTGTGCTTGGGCTTGCATTGTCCATCCCTAATCATACCCCCGCTGTCCGTTCCCGCCCCCCCCCCCCCCCGACCGCTCTCCGTTCCCCGAACCCCCCCCCCCCACCCCCCAGGATATTGCACAAGGTCAAGCAGTAGCGATCCCCTGAGGCGGCTTGTGTCTTAGTGCAGTCTCCTTAGTCCAGCGCCTTGAGGTCATTGTGAAAGGACAAACAGTATCGATCCTCTTAAGAGAGTGTTTCCCTCTCCCGTCCCAATGCTGTAGCGCCCTGAGGTCACTGTGCTAGGAGAAGCAGTAGCGATTCTCTGAGGCGGCTTGTGTCTTAGGAATGCCTCTAATGCTTCAATGCCTTGAGCATTGCCAGGACAAGCAGTAGTGATCCTCTAAGACTGCTTGCTGTCCTGTCTTCCCCCGCCCCCCACCCGCTGTCTGTGTGCCCGATACCCCCTCCCGCTGTCCGTGTGCCCGTTCCCGCCCCCCCCTCCCGCTTTCCATTCCCGCCCCCGAGGATATTGCACAAGGTCAAGCAGTAGCCCCTGAGGCGGCTTGTGTCTTAGTGCAGTCTCCTTAGTCCAGCGCCTTGAGGTCATTGTGAAAGGAGTGTTTCCCTCTCCCGTCCCAATGCTGTAGCGCCCTGAGGTCACTGTGCAAGGAGATGCAGTAGCGATTCTCTGAGGCGGCTTGTGTCTTAAGAATGCCTCTAATGCTTCAATGCCTTGAGCATTGCCAGGACAAGCAGTAGTGATCCTCCAAGACGGCTTGTGATTTAGTACAATCTCCCCGCTCCAGCGCCTTGAAGACAATGTGCAAGAACAACCAGTTCCGACCCTATCAAGAATATTGTGCCTGACCGCTGCAGCCATGCTGTAGCGCCTGGAGGTCACTGTGCAAGGACAAGCAGTAGCAATCATCTTGAAATGCTTGCATGCCGCTGCTGTCACCGTGCTACAGCGCGCGAGGTCTCCCTGCAAGAACAAGCAGTAGAGATCATGTCAGGGGGCGTGTGTGTTAGTGCTACCTCTCACGCTCTAGCGCCTGGAGGTCACGCTGGAAGGACAAGAGGTAGACACAGTTTTAGGAGTCGTGTGGTGCTGCTGTCTCCTTTGCTCCGGTCCTGTCACCCGAACCCCTGCACCTGGGGGTCACCGTGCGAGGACGAGCAGTAGAAATCCCCACAAAACGATTATACCCGAGTGCTGACTCCCTTGATCCAGTTTCTTGCGGAAACTGTGCGAAGAGACGCACTAGCGTCCGACTCGGGAGGTTTGTGCCTCAGTGCGGTCTCCTTGCTCCAGCACCTTGAGGTCACTGTAAACAACAAGCAGTGTCGATCCTCCCAGGAGGCTTGTGTCTGTGTGCTGTGCTTCAGCGCATTAAGGACACGCAATATTGATCCTTTCAAGAGCTTGTGTCTACGAGCAGTTCCCATGCTCCAGCGCCTTGAGAACACTCTGAGGACAGACACGAGCGATTCTCTCGTGTCTGGTGTCTGAATGCTGCTTCCCGTGCGACAGAGTCCAGCGCCTTGAGGACACTGCGCAAGGACAAACAAACAGCGTTGATCCTTTCAAGAACTTGTGTCTGCGAGCGGGCTGCCTTGCTCCAGCGACCTCAGAACACCCTCTGAGGACAAGCACGAGCGGTCCTCTCTAGAGGCTGGTGTCTCGTCGCATCTTCTCGTCCAGCGTCTTGAGGTTCGTGCGAAAGGGACAGTCACTAGCAATCCTTGCAGGAGGCTTGATACTGATCTAATCCTCGCTCCAGCGCCTTGAGATTACAGTGCAAGGACAAACACTAGCGATGCTCTCAGGTGAGTGTACATCGGTGTATCTCCTTGCCTCAGCGCCTTGTGCACAAGCAGTAACTATTCTCTGAAGATACTTGCATCCGAGAGTTGTCTCCCTTGCTTGCCCCAGCGCAGCGTGTGGGGGGGGCTCTGTGTGTGTGGGGGGGGGCTCTGTGTGTGTGTGTGGGGGGGGCTCTGTGTGTGTGTGTGGGGGGGCTCTGTGTGTGTGTGGGGGGGCTCTGTGTGTGTGTGTGGGGGGGCTCTGTGTGTGTGTGGGGGGGGGCTCTGTGTGTGTGTGGGGGGGGGCTCTGTGTGTGTGTGTGGGGGGGGCTCTGTGTGTGTGTGTGGGGGGGCTCTGTGTGTGTGTGGGGGGGCTCTGTGTGTGTGTGTGGGGGGCTCTGTGTGTGTGTGTGGGGGGCTCTGTGTGTGGGGGCTCTCTGTGGGTGTGTGTGTGTGTGGCATTTTCGAGAGATTAAGCTATTGGCATTGTAAATGACAATGCCATTTATTTATCTGTTTTCCAAACGCAACACATAAATAAAAATGTTGTCATTTACAATGCAAATAGCTCTAACTTTTGCAAAGGCGAAACCGTTGCATTGTAAATGCTTGTTGGATTTTGATCCTGCTTTTTGTCCCACTACTCTTGTTGGATTTGCACACACTGGGGAGGATTCATTGATAAATGCTTGCATTAAGGATGGGACTGCAAGGGTGAGCTTGTCAGGTATGCTAATTAATGCTGTTAAAGCAGCACTGCCATTGCAAAAGTTTTTTTTTTTTTTTTTAACCAGCATCAAAATACAGAAGAAATGCTGTATTAACAATCCATGTAACTTGTTGATATTTTGTATTTATTTAATGAAGCTACATATCCTGTAAATAAATTCAGCACTATGAATAAGCGGAAATAATTCACAGTTAAAACTCTTTTCCTTGAAATACGATCACCACTGTGTATTTCAAAAGTACTCACCAAAATTTCCCAGGGGCCACAAAGTATGGTATGTGATGTGATGAAGGGCAGCATTGATATCAGCAGGGGGCGGGTATTGGCAGTAAGGTGGGGAAGACAAGCACATACATCTAGTGTCTCAATTGCACAAAGTGAACCCAAAAACTTGGGATTAATCACAGATTCTCCAGTTGCCTGTATTGTGATCCTAGGCAATTGTTTTATTTCACTTTGTCTAATTTTTCATTATCACATGTTAGGATCTCAAAATACATGACTTCAGGATGCATGAGGTACAAATCCTTCTCCTGTGTTTGATTTAACAAACCATAATGATGTGCATTTATAATATATACACAGACTACACAAATAGTGCACGTTACAACAAACACAAACATTTGATGTGATAGAAGTGAGAGATGTAGGGTAGTAACTGGCAGCGCAAACATTTTCAGGAGTTGGTGGGGTGTGGGACAGAAGTGTGCACCCTTCCTATTTTTATTTTGTACGGGAGAAGTAGGTAATGGAGTTACACTTTAAAAAAAAATACACACACACATTCACACACCCTACCCACACACACACATAAATATACACACTCAGTCACTCACACACATTCACCCACACACACCTCACTCCACCACACACACACACCCTACTCACACATTCACTCACCCCACCACTGACCAACACACCCCCTACACACACCCCCTACACACACCCCCTACACACACCCCCTACACACACCCCCTACACACACCCCCAACACACACCCCCTACACACACCCCCTACACACACCCCCTACACACACCCCCTACACACACCCCCTACACACACCCCCTACACACACCCCCTACACACACACCCCCTACACACACACCCCCTACACACACACCCCCTACACACACACCCCCTACACACACACCCCCTACACACACACCACCCACACACACACCACCCACACACCACCACCCACACACCACCACCCACACACCACCACCCACACACACCCCCTACACACCACCGCCACCCCCTACACACCACCACCACCACCGCCGCGTTCTTTTTTACAAAGATGTATATTTCTATAGTATTTTCAGTAAGTATCCCATGTTGGAGACATTTAGTTATAAGTAAGCCGTTTATTTTTTGTTAACATGATTTGTTTCATAGGTCTCAAGAGGCTACCATTTTTGTGGCGAACTGAAACATTGAAAATGAACTGTCAATTAAAAGGATTTATGGAACCGAATAGTGTAGTTATTTTCATTGCTGTGAATAAAAAATGAGTATCAAATTAGTTGCTTGCTTAGAATTATTGTCATGACTTCATAATTTCTATTTTAAAGTGTTAAATGCTTCTATAAAACTAAGCCAATGATTGCTCAGTCTTTGAATGTGGACTTGAAGCGTGGACTATATCTAGATCATAATTGCTCAGTATGTTTAGTGTATATGGGCAAACGTTTTTACTAGCACAGGCTTGAAAAGGTGGATGACTTTTGAGTTCTCCTTGCGGTATATTTGAGTACCAATGCGGACATGTATGTTTTCTCTAATTGCCACTTTGATTTCTACTTGCAGCTCTCGATTTCCTGGAACAGATTTTGACATTTAGTCCTATGGACAGGTTAACAGCAGAGGAAGCCTTGTCACATCCATACATGAGCATTTATTCCTTTCCTTTGGATGAGCCCATTGCCAACCATCCCTTTCACATTGAAGATGAGGTGGATGATATTTTACTCATGGATGAAAGTCACAGTCATGT
Organism: Lissotriton helveticus; assembly: GCF_964261635.1. Lineage (NCBI taxonomy): Eukaryota > Metazoa > Chordata > Amphibia > Caudata > Salamandridae > Lissotriton > Lissotriton helveticus. The sequence goes on from NC_136062.1 coordinate 82,910,181, forward strand.
CTACAACTGGGAGAGGTAAGCATACATGCCTTACTATTTAGAGGTTTAGCGAACCTCTGAATTCAAAATATTTTTGAAAGTACATGGGAATGTCATACCTTTGTATGCTAAGCTAGTAATTCGGAGGTCCAGGATGCCTTGACAGCATTTTTTAAATGCCCTAAACTTATCCCTTCTAAATAGCAATTTGGTATGCGTTTCTGAATCCATTTTGGGATTTGGTAAAGTGTTAGTGAAACACTAAAAGGGTTTAGTAAATAACAAAATGCCGATTTGCAGTCACAACCCTGTGATTTGGCTAATCGCAGGCTTGGTAACTGCAAAATTATTTTGTACATCCGGCTTTAAGGTATTCAATGAAACGCTAAAGGTCAGAAGACAAATCTATATAGAAGGCAACAAAACTTCCAAGTGAGAGCATTCCATTGAAAATGTACAGAAACAAGTCTGAGCCTCTTGCACATTAAAAAGATGGAACAGACCAGAAAGATTGAGCTGACAAAACTTACTTGTAGAGGGCTGGAAACAATGGCTAGTTTGAGTGAAATATTGAGGATTTTTTATCCACGAGAGAGGATAAGCTGGGATGATGGATCTGTAAGTGAGGGACCTTCTGGAAATCCTATTGGGAAGAATCTTTTGGAATAAAGCAGGACCCCACAGCCATTTCTACCACTTTTTAGTTAAAAAAAAAAGAAAGAAAAACCCTGGCCCTTTTTTTACCTTCCCTATATCCATACCCAAGAAGAACCACAAGGAAAGAGAAGTGGAAGAAAGTCAAAATATCCTTTCATCAGGGCAATTTGATAGAGGATTGGGAAGACTGGAAGCCACTTATTCCTCAGAACCTCCCTCTATAGTGGCTGGCATAGCCATGATGAAAGAATCAACTAAAGGGTTTGCAACTGGAGAATACCCTCCTGTCATCATTCAGTTAAAAAATATGCCTCCGGAAGGACACCTTGATGGTGGAACGGATGTGGTCCAGAGAAAAGAAGACTTTGAATTTGGAGCTCTCATTGAAAAAGTAATCACTGAAAATAAACCTCCAAGAGAGTTTAAATGTTTTGCGCGCCCATGTCTGTTTTTATTAAGGTCAAGGAAGGACATTCAGCAAAGAGGATGGCGTTCGCATCCCCAAGGAGTTATACTGTTGTTTATGCCAAGTTCTTCTGGAATTGAGGTGAACTGCCTCGGAAGAGGAGACATCGTGGTCCAGCATATTCAACAAGCTTACAAGAGGCCTGAATCATCAAGGATGTGATCAGGGTGCAGTTCGTGCACTCCTAGTATCACTGCCTGAGCAAAGGGGGGAACAAAAATACGATTAGGATTACTCTCTCTAGTGATGCATGCTTTGTTCCCTAAAGTAGGCTTAATGTGCCCAGCTTTTAGACCATCTGGAGGAATTATCCTAAGTCTAGCAGACTGAGCGACATGTTCAAGATTAAACCATTTCCAGGACTTTGGATGGCAGAGGTCTCTGGGTGAACAATGGCATCACCATTTAGATCTAGGAAGGAAGTCTAGTGCATGACATGGTCTGCAGAATCAGTAAGTCATTAGTGTTTTCACTCTGTATCCTTATCAATAGCCAGCTCAACCTCCTGACTTGTTGGCAGATGAAAGAAAGTGACGTACTCCTCTCTCAAAATCTCCTTAAAAGGAAGCATAGTGTGGTTGCATAAAGGTGTTTAGGGTGTAGATTCTTGTGCTTCTTTGCAAGCTTCCTGTCACTAGTTATACCAGTATGTGATGTACTTGCATACATTTGATCCCCAGCATGCGTCAGTAGGTAGGAGGAACTTGAGCACTGTGAGGCACCAGGTACATCTGTGGAGGGTGGGAGGCCTGATGAGAACTAGTGCAATCTGCAGATTGGTTTGACTAGCAGTGGACATGCTGGCCACGATGAGCTGTAGGAAGGCTTGTATTTTTGTAATGGAAATTGTGATGAGTTTCATCACTTCACTTTACTTTTGGAAAGCCCTGAGCGATGGGGATAGATAGGTCTTTGCCAGTCATATTATCCTAGAATCCAGAATTGATAAGGGGGTTATGGAATGAAAGCTTCAGCCTTAATGGGTAGCTTTGGTCTGGGTCTGATGACCAAATCCTTTACATACCGTCTCTTTTCCCAGCGTATGCCAAGATGCTGGTGGCAAAGAAAGAAATATATCTAATAAGTGAGATCTTCAGGTCTGGTTATCAAACTGTGAATCTTTTCCTACCCTCAATTTATTTTGATCACTCGCTGCCGCTTAGTTTTCTTTTCTTTCAAGTGGTTGGCAGTATGAATGAAGAGCACTGTGGGATGGCAGTCAGATAACACGCTGCTGGCAAAGCAGCAGAGGTGTCTCAAGCCTTGACCAAACTGGGATCTTAAGGGCTATAACACTAATCGTGCAAAAAGCCTTTGATTGGATTCTGTGCATTTCAGTGCTTCAAACTTGGGCAATTCATTGTGCACAGTTTAGGTTAAGTGGAGGGGATCATTCTTTGACAGGTGTATCGCCACCACTGACACTTGTTGTGTCACTGACAGTGAGTGAACAATGCAGCACCTATCCGTGCACTTGTGCACAGACCAGTACACCCCTGCATGCATAATGCAGGCAAGTAGAACAGATTTTACTGTAGCTTGAGGACATTCAGACTATACCAATGCTCTTATGTTGAAATCTTCCAATTGATTATCCCACAAGCAGCCTGGACAACTATGATTCCGATTGATAATTCTAACTGCGGGTTCCTCACTGTTTATTAAATCTACAGGCACCCGAGTACCTTTTTTTTTTTTTTTTTACCTTTCCAATGTGTAAGGGAAATGTCACTCCATAAGAACGCAGGCTTTAAACCTTGCATGGACGGTCGCAAGCAAATGACTGTGACAGAGCCCCACAAGGTTTACCTCTACGGTGGGGCCATGATTGGTGCTGGTAGTGTGGCCTGATGAATATGAAGGCGATACAGTACCACGAATATTGCTGGATATAGTGAAAAAGTTGCTCCCTCTCAAAGTCTAGTACTTGAACAGCCTGTCCTAGGGTACAGTCTTGCAACAGATCTTTGTCGAATGTACCCAAAGATTTGGAGGGTAAGTCAAAGCAAAAACACAAGTTGTCCAACCAGGCTGCGTCGTAGCTCACCACTCTCCGGCTCAGAATTTGCTAGGAAGTCAAATTGCTCTTAAGTCTTGTTCCTCTAATAACGAACCAGTTCTTCAAACGATCCTGTTGCACTCGGAGATCATGGGTCCATCAGTGACCCCACAACAGATTGCAGTGTTTAAAGGGGGCATGTTTCGCATGTCTGAACCTTACTAGTTCCCTGTGCGCCCCAAAGATCTGCAAAGACCTCCAGCTGGCCTACTGCTTGCAGGTTTGACCTCTGTGCCAGCTAAGCCTTCCAAACCAAATATGTGTTCAGCTCCGGGTCCAGAGCTGATTGCAAACTTAGTGCTGCGAGCTGCGCTGGTCCCTGTCATGCCATCAGCAGACCCAACACCGCAGGCACTAGAGGAGAATGATGATCCCATAGTGCTGTCCGACTCTAAACTAAATCTGTCCTGACCTGGTATAGAGCAGTGCACATATTCACTGCTTACTAGCATGGTGTCAATTCCTTCGGACTCTGACAAGAATATGTATATATGTTCTATTTTAGACCCCAGGCCTCTCAATTTCATCCTGAAAAAGGCATTTTCAAGATGCTCACATTGGCCCATCTGCCCTGATTCCAGAAGACTGGATGGTGTCTTTTAACTGGTAGGATGCCTTTTTTTCACATTCCTATCGTGAATCGACTGAGGATCAGGATGGTTTATGTGCATTTTCATTTCTCTTTGCTCCCCTTCGGGCTCACCAGCATACCTCAGCAGTTTGCAAAAGTGATGGCCATGGCCACTGCACATCTTTGGTGGTTGGAAATACCAGTCTTCCGATATCGGACTGCCTGCTGAAGGTTGGTTCACCACAGTCTGTCTTAGACAGCATCCAGAGGATGACAAACCTCCTGACATCTTTGAGGTTCAAAATCTGCCTGCTAGACTTACACCTATCTCCTTGGCAGAGGCTCCCATTCATCCGAGGCATCCTGGACATGGTGTGTTTTTAGACCTTTCCTCCAGACCAAGTCCACGGCATTCAGCCTACGATTCTGATTCAGCATCTGTGAGGATGATTGAGGCATTTGGGCCGCCTAACCTCTTCCATCCTGCTCCACGACAATGCCAGGTTGCACATGCAAGCTTTGCAGTGGAACTTGAGGTATCAAGGAAGCCAGTCAAATTACAGCCAGGTGTCAGAGGAGACTGCAAAAAAACCACAGTGTTTGCATTTGACATGATAGCCCAGCGGCAGACCCCACTCCCTGCCCCACACAAAGTAGACAGTGGTTATCCAGTATTAGGGGTGTCTTTCATAGATTTACATGCCTGAATCATTCCCCGTCGTCGGAATGGGAGTCCCCGGTACATAAATAAAGTAATGTCCCATAGACATATAGCTAAATAGGCCTAAAGGCCTCACATTAGTAACATATCCATGTCCTTTTGTAGAACGGACCAAACTCTAGAAAAGAGCCAATCAGCCGTCACTTCCCTCTAGAACCCTCCTGGAAGGAGCCTCAGTCCCTCAGATTTTCTACCGCACGTTGTGCTAAGGGAATCTCCTCTGAGCTCTGCTCAGTTTTTTCTTCACAACTGGTTTCCAGTGTTCTTGGGTGTTTTTATTCTGTTCCATCTGTGATTGCTAATATCCTCATGGCTGAGACACCAAAAAGTGGTCTTTTTAGGTCCTGTGGAAAGAAAAGGTTGCATATAGATGTCCAACATCAAGACTCTGTATTGCCTGTATCCAGACCATTCTTCCAAGGACTGCAAGGTATGTCGTACCTTTTCCACTAAAACCCTCGAAGATCTTGAGGGACGTCTCTTAATCTGGCTCCAGAGGTTTAAAGACAGGGACCACCTGGAATCTTCTGAGGAAAGTGAAGGTTCTTCAGTCTCTTCCAAGTCTTCACTAAAGAGACCATGGGTGGCTTCTCCTAACCCTACGGTACAAACTCCTCAAAAGAAGGCATCAAATAAGTCTTCAGACGTTCTCTCCAAGGCTACTTCTGCGAAGGTTTCCTCTCAGGAACTTCCCACCTTCAAAAAGCCTACTTCGACTCCGTTGACAATGTCTTCATTGTCGAGGAGAGCTGTGTCTACGGCATTGTATGTGACAACATTGACGACTACTGTTTCTACGTAAATGGCATTGTCGTCATTGTCCTCGTTGACGACTACGACCCCATCGTCGACGGCAGGTTAGACTGTGTCGTTGGCGATAAACATCAGGAAGACGACGTCAAAGCACTCGTCGACGCTGCACTTGCCAACAACGGAATCTGCGGCGACCTCGACGGCGAAGTCAACATCGTCGACACCATCGACGAAAACGACGTCGACAAAGGTACCGTCGACTAAGTCTCCAGTGATGTCAGCGCTGTCGACGACTGCCCCGTCGACGATGAATCCTCCGGCTATGACACCCGTCGACGCTTCACCGCGACAACGTCGACGGTGATAGATTCATGTCTGCAAAGCACATATGTGCACCTAAAAATTACAAAAAAGGCGCTGACGCAGGCTTTAACATCGCCAAGCAGAGTTCAACCACTGCCTCCAGCATGTCTTCTTCAAGAGGAAGTTTCAGATGAGGGGGGACATGTTTCAGACTGCGACAAGCCCTTCGGAGCTTCATGCCAAATGTCAGAGTTCGGGCGAAGAAGAGGAACAGGAGGAAGAATATCATCCACCTCCAATGGTTTGCCTTCCAGCCTCTTTAGTTTCGGACTTGCGGTTCCTCATACAAGACTACAAACCGAGGTTTCCAGAGTCTCCTGCACCTCAACATTCTGCAGTATCTCCCTCACCAAGACCACGGCCTCCACCTTTAAGTGTACAGCCGGAGCGGGTTGATCTACCACATCCTCTGTCTACTGATGAGGAGGAGGAAGAAGACCAACAGGAGGAGGGAGAACTACAAGACACTCAATCTAACCACGATGACTGTCATTCCCTCTCCCGCTTCTCCAGTACCTGCATCCGCAGATTCACCACCCAGCGACATTGGAGGGTTCCACAGGGTAGTTGAGGGCTGCTCAACGTTTCAAAATTCGAATGGTCTCTCAACAGCAAAACTGCTTCTTATATGATTTTAAGGCACCTCTTAAAAAATCAGTAAGATCAATACCCATAATTGAATACCTGTGGGAGCAGGGTATTAAGATCATGCAGAACCCTTCCTCAGTACCTCCGGTGGTACCTCGCTTGGATAAGAAGTATAGGGCGCCTGATACTGCACGGGCTTGTTTGATAGAACACCCCAAGCTGGATTCGGTTGTTACCCAGGCGGCCCAGAAGAAGTCCAGAAATCCTTCTGCCCCGTTATCGGCTCCTCCAGATAAGGAAGGCCGAAGATTAGACAACATTGGGAAGCGGTTCTCATCAATGTCTGCATTGACAGTGAAGGCGGCCAATGCTTTAGCGCTTTTTGGGCGTTACAATAGACAGCTATGGGCGGATATAGCCCCATATCTATCGTATCTACCTAACGAATCAAAAGAGGAGGCGAAGAAAATATTGTTAGAGGGTAAACCTCGGCGGCAGAGATAATAGACTGTGCGATGGATATCGCAACAACAGGATTTCGCCAGCTGGCTGGGGCAGCAGTCCAATTTCTCTTCGGTCCACAGATTGATGAAGCGCTGCAGAGTATAAAAAAAGGACTCTGACACTGCTAGAGCATTGGGCAATCTCCAGTATAAAAGTCCTTTTTTGGGTAGAGGTAGAGGACAGTCCTCTTATAGAGGGGACTACCAATACCGGTCATCCTATTCTTCAGGCCAGAATCGGTCCCATTATTAACAGCGCCAACAGCATAGCCAACAATCCTCTTATGGCAAGGCATCCTTTCGTGGTAAAGGCCAACAAAAAAACAACTGACGTAGACAATGACCTTTCACTTCAGCCAGTCTCCAATTCATTTCCATCATCAAAAATTGGAGGAAAGATTTCCCATTTCATAAAAAATTGGAAGCAAATTACCACGGACCGTTGAGTTCTACAATTGGTTCAATTCGGCCATTCTCTGTAATTTATGCATATACCTCCCCAGACACCTCCCCGACCTATGCTTCACAAAAATCTACGTCTGCTTCTTTGAGAAGTCTCTCTTATGCTGCAGAAAGGGGCGATGGAGAAAGTCCCTCTGTCTCAGCGAGGGAAAGGATTTTATTCCCACTTTTTTCTAGTTCAGAAAAAAGAGAAGTGAAAACCAATTTTGGATCTCGGAGCCCTCAACAAATTCCTAAAGAAGCAGTAGTTTCGCATGGTAACAATCCAGGAGGTCTTGCAACTCCTGGATGGGGAAGATTACATGGCATCCCTGGGCCTTCAGGACGCTTACTTCCACATCCCGATTCACAAAAATCACAAAAAATATTTAGGATTTGCGGTGGCAGGCGGACACTTTCAATTTCGCGTCCTGCCCTTCGGACTCAAGACTGCACCTCGCATCTTTACAAAGTGTCTCTCCCCAGTAGCTGCATATCTCAGACAGCACCATCATCAAGTCTTTCCATATCTGGACGACTGGCTGATCAAGGCTCCATCTTTAGAAGACTCATCCAGGTCTTCCAACGCCTCTCTGCAGCTTTTCAATCATTTCAATCAATTCATTCTTTCTACCTTCTCAGGGCATTAACTTCCTAGGGGCTACCCTCGACACACAACTGAGAAAAGCCTTCCCTTCTCAGGAGAGGAAGGACAAGCTTTTGACACTGGCTATTCTCGTGGCTTCAAAGAGGACCTTAACGGTCCGCCTTTTCAAATCCCTACTAGGAATGATGTCATCATGTATCCTATTAGTTCCTCACTGCCATCTGCCGATGCGCCCCCTCCAGGAGGTGCTCTCAAAACAATGGGTCCAACGCTCCTTCTCTGGTATGGCGCCCAGGATCTGGAACGCACTTCCTCCTCAAACGAGGCTCATCTCCTCCTCCCTTCTTTTTAAGAAAGAAGTCAAAAATATCCTTATGGCTAAATACACTTGAACAATTCGTTTGATTTACATTGCATCGAACAGTATTACCAGTATTTTATTATGATATAGCCTATATATTCCTATGCACGTGTGTTTTGACTTATATTTCTGTATTATTTACATCGTTCTGATGACCTACGCTCCAACTATGCCATGCTACCTCATACCTGTACTATACGTAATATTTTTGCTATGTACATGAACTTGATGATCTACCTCCCTACTATGCCCTCTTGTTCCCCTACCCCCCCACCTGCCTGTGTAAAGCGCTCTGTTATCTGCAAAGATCTTGTTCGCGCTATATAAAACTTTAAAAATAAATGCACAGGGTCGTTCGACGATTTCATAAAAGTGACTCCTCAGATGGTCAAGGCTCTGCAATGGTGGATGTCTTTTCAGAACCTTTCTCAAGGCTTACCATTCCTGCTTCCAGCTGCGCCGCATACACCAGACGCCTCCTTGGAAGGTTGGGGAGCTTTCCTCCAGGAACTGCAGATAAGCCAAAGTGGTCCCCCTTCGCAAAAGGGCTCCATATAAATCTCCTCGAACTGCGGGCGGTCTTCCTTGCCCTTCAAGCCTTTCTCCCAAGAATCAAAAATTCCCTGGTGCTCGTCCATACAGACAACACTACGACGATGCACTACCTCAACAAGCAAGGGGGGGGGGGGGACTCGCTCTCAAGAGTCGCAGAGAATCTGTAACTGCTTAATCCGACACAATATAGCTCTTCGGGCGGAGTACGTTCCGGGCATGGACAATGTGCTTGCCGACTCACTAAGCAGGCAGAGGACAACGTCTCATGAGTGGGAACTGGATCAAGGGATCCTCAACCAAGTCTTCTCTCAATGGGGCACTCTTCGAATCTACCTGTTCGCCACAAGATCCAACGCCAGATGCCCACACTTCGCAAGTTGGCATCCCCAGAAAGGGTCTCTAGGGAATCTCTAGGGGTGACCCTTGACCCTACTCTCAGGTCAGGTCGCTCCCCACGCCGCACGGCTCCTCCTGTGCGCCCGTGACCTCTGCCCCACTGCTGCTGCGGCCTGGAGTTCGCCGCTGGTATGCTCCTGCGGTCTGGTGACGGAGTTTCTTTTTTACTGTAGTGTACTGCTCAGATTCTCTATTACATCTGTATTTTGATTTTGATTCATTTCTCTAGTCTATCCCCTAGCGCCCCTTGCCCTCTGTGCGCTCCCGCCTCCCAGCTGCTCCTCTCTCCCCCTTCGCCTCTTATGGAGGATGTAGCGCGCCGCTGGCGCGCGGAAGGCGTGCCAAAGGCAAACCCGTCTGCGCCTGGACCCCGAGGTCGCCACTACACCAGACTGCAATACGACTCCAGCACCCTCCACGCACTCAACACCGGACGAGACCACCCCTGCCTACAGGCCATCCTGAGATACACTCAAGGGCCCTTCACCTGCCGGAACTGCAGCGTCTTCAGCATCCAGCCCGCCAAACCATCAACCAGAGAACCCAACCCCCTCCGTTGCATCCTCCTCAACACCCGCTCCGCTCGCAAGCATGCCATCGAACTCTGGGACCTCCTAGACTCTACTACCCCGACGTCGCCTTCCTGACGGAGACCTGGCTGAACGCCACCTCCACACCAGACAACACCATAGCCATCCCATAGGGCTACAAAATCTCCCGCAGAGACCGCACCAACGGAGTTGGCGGAGGAATTGCCATCATCCTCAAGGACACTCTCAGTCTCGACCAACACCGACGACACCCTCACCACCGCCGAGCACATGCACTTCCAGATCCACACCGACCCCAACACGACCCTTAGAGGAACACTCGTCTACAGACCACCTGGACCCCGACCACAATTCAGCGACACCATCGCCGACCTAGTCAGCACTCACACCCTCGCCTCCACGGACTACATCCTCCTCGGGGACCTGAACTTCCACCTCGAGAACAACAACCACGCCAGCTCCACCGCCCTGATCGCCAACCTCGGACTCAAACAGCTCGTGACGACACCCACCCAAGCTGCTGGACACGCACTGGACCCCCATCTTCTCCGCAAGCCCCCACGTCTCCTTCAACCACACCACCGAACCCCACTGGACCGACCATAGATGCGTCCACTTCACCTTCAGGAAACCCACCACACACCACCTCACCCAACAGTTGCCACGCCGCTGCTGGGACAAGGTCACCAAGGACCAACTGACAACCACCCTCGCCCTGAGACCACACGCCGAACCCATCGACCCCGACACTGCCGCTACCAACCTCACACAGTGGATTATCGACTCGCCCCTCTCAAGACCTCCACAACCTACACACCAACAAGAAAGCCGCCTGGTTCACCGAAGACCTCCGGACCTCCAAGCATACCTGTCGGAAGCTGGAGAAGAAATGGCTCTGCGACCGAACAACAGACAGCCGCACAGCCCACAAGAACGCCACCTGCAGACACCACCAACTCATCAGGACCGCCTTCAAGGACCGCCTAGACAACGCACACAACACCAAAGAGCTCTTCAGCATCGTGAAAGAACTATTCAACCCCAGCTCCATCACCAACGACATTCCACCATCACAAGACCTGTGAGACTCACTGGCCACCTTCTTTTACCGCAAGATCACCGACATCCACGACAGCTTCAACTCCGACACCCCCGCACCCACTGTCGAGACCACCACCCCTACGACCTCAATCCGCACCAGTCACCTGACCCCCTGGTCCAACGTCAGCGACTATGACACCATCAAAACCTTGAACTCCATCCACTCCGGATCCCCATCTGACCCGTTCTCCCACCACGTTTTCAACAAAGCCAGCACAGCCATCGCACCCCACCTCAGGAAAACAATCAATATCTCCTTCGAGACAGCAACCTTCCCGGAAAGCTGGAAGCACGCCGAGATAAACGCCCTACTGAAGAAACCTAAGGCGGACCCCAAGGACCTCAAGAACTTCCGGCCCATCTCTCTGCTCCCGTTCCCGGCGAAAGTCACGGAGAAGATTGTCAACAACCAGCTAACCCGCTACCTCGAAGACTACATCCTGTATCCTTCCCAATCCGGTTTCTGCAGCAACCACAGCACCGAGACCGCCCTCATCGCCGCCACCGACGACATCAAGATCCTGATGGACAGAGGAGAAACAGCGGCCCTCCTCCTCCTGGACCCATCAGCAGCCTTCGACACGGTCTGCCACTGCACCCTAACAGCACGCCACCATGACGCTAGGATCCAAGAGAAGGCCCTGGCCTGGACCACATCCTTCCTCTCCGGCAGAACCCAGAGCGTCCGCCTTCCACCGTTTCGCTCCGAAACCACCGAGATCATCTGCGGCGTCCCTCAGGGATCCTCCCTCAGCCCGACGCTGTTCAATATCTACATGGCACCCCCTCGCCCATGTCGCACAACAACATAACCTCAACATCATCTCCTACGCCGACGACACCCAGCTCATCATATCCCTCACTGAAGACCGCCAAAGCCAACCTCCACAGAGGAATGAAGGCCGTCGCCGACTGGATGAAGGACAGCAGGCTGAAGGTGAATTCAGACAAGACGGAGGTCCTCATCCTCTGACCCACCCCATCAGCCTGGGACAACTCCTGGTGGCCCACATCACTAGGTACAGCCCCGGAACCCACCGACCACGCATGCAACCCGGGGGTCATCCTCGACTCCGCCCTCTCCATGACCAAGCAAGTCCACGCCGTCTCCGCATCCTGCTTCAACACCCTCCGAATGCAACGCAGGATCTTCGAATGGATCCCCTCTGACACGAGAAAAACCATCACCAAGGCCCTCTTCACCAACAGACTCGACTAGAGGGAACGCCCTCTACGCAGGAACAACAACCAAGCTCCTGAGACGACTACAACTAATCCAGAACGCCTCGGCACGACTGATCCTCAACGTCCCCCGAAGCAGCCACATCACACCCCACCTTAGAGGCCTGCACTGGCTCCCTGTCAACAAGAGGAACACCTTCAAACTCCTCATCCACGCACACAAAGCCCTTCACAACGCCGGACCGGCATACCTCAACAACCGACTCAGCTTCTACACCCCCACCCGCAGCCTCCGCTCTGCCAACCTCGCCCTCGCCACAGTTCCTCGTATCCGGAAAACCACCACCGGCGGCAGATCCTTATCCCACCTCGCCGCAAAGACCTAGAACACTCCCTACCAACCTACGGCAGACCCAGGACCTACTGGCCTTCAGAAGACTTCTCAAGACCTGGTTCGTCGATCAGTAGCCGCACCCTCCCACCCCTGTGTCAACCCCCCCGGCCCCCCCCCACGCGCACCTTGAAACCCTCACGGGCATGTAGCGCGCTTTAGAAATACATTGATTGATTGCATTTTCGATCGCATGGTGCACTTGGCGGCGATATACCGTTACAGAAGATCTCCTGCTGGCCCTTCTCTTTGGTCTCACAGATTGATCAAATAGTTTTGAAAGGACTCTACAGGACTTTTCCCCCTGTGAAGATTTTGCCTCCTACCTGGCACCTTAACACAGTCCTTAATCCGCTCAAGAAGCATCCCTTTGAGCCGGTACACAGGGCTGACCTGAAATACCTCTCTTGGAAGACCAGCCCTCCTGCTTGCACTCGCCTCCGCAAGGCGGGTGAGTGAGCTCCAAGCCTTCTCAATACAGGAAACTTTTATGCAATTTTATGCAATAAGACAGGGTAATTTTACGGACCAATCCAAAATTTATTCCAAAAGTCTCGTCAGACTTCCATCTCAACGAACCTATGGTCTTGCGTTCTTTCTTCCCGAATCCCAGTACTGCAGCGGAAAGGACGTTACACACTCTAGATCTTAAACTCAGCCTGAAAGTTTATATTGAAAAGGCAAAATCCTTCCGAAAGTCACACCAGCAATTTGTGGCTTACAGTACGCCCAGGAGGGGCCTTCCACTCACCAAACAAAGTATCTCTCGCTGGATTTCTGCAGCTATTTCATTTTGTCATGAACGGGCTGGGCAGCCCCTGTAATCTAAAGTACGAGCCCACTCTACCAGGGCAATATCTACATCCATAGCGCTTTTTGCAGGAGTGCCGGTCATAGACATTTACAGAGCGGCAACATGGAAGTCGCCACATACCTTCACTAGTCATTACTGCCTGGATACAGAACTCATTAAGGATGCTGTGGTTGGACAAGCAGTACTTCGTCATCTGTTTCAGTGGAGGTGAGCCCACTTTTCATCCCTCCATCCTTCTCATGTATGCACATTTCTCTATTGTATAATTTGATGGTATTTCTTGCTTGCAACTGTATGTTTCTTTTAGTCGCTTGGTATGTTTTCTAACGACTTGCATATCCTATACAATCCGAAATGTGCTTTGTTCATGGCTTGCTACTCTGATTCAGGCATGTGAATCTATGAAAGACACCCCTAATACTGGATAAGAAATGCGTTACTTACCTGTAACTGCAATTATCCAGTATTGGTGTCTTTCATAGATTTACATGCAACCCTCCCGCCTCCCCTGAAAGGGCTCACCTACTTCTCTCAGTAATACGCCTACTTAGCATTGTGCGTACGAAAGTCTGAGGGACTGAGGCTCCTTCCAGGAGGGTTCTAGAGGGAGGTGACGGCTGATTGGCTCTTTTCTAGAGTTTGGTTTTTTTCTACAAAAGGACATGGATATGTTACTAATGTCAGGCCTTTAGGCCTATTTATCTATATGTCTATGGGACATTACTATATTTATGTACCGGGGACGCCCATTCCGACGACGGGGAATGATTCAGGCATGTGAATCTATGAAAAACACCAATACTGGAAAACTAGTTACAGGTAAGTAACGCATTTCTTACAGATGTATAGCTGCTCGATTGAGCAGGTCATCTGGGAGAGGTCGCGATCGAACGGCTGGTTGTTATGGGAATACCCGCCTCATATCAATTTGCTCGACTTTGCAGGCTATTTACCCTCTCACTTCACTGTTCTGAGGAATACACTGTTTGCCAATATAAAACGGTCACCGTTCTAGAGAGCTACACAGTGGCATAATTGATTATTAGTACACTCCACGTCGGAGGGTTCAGACCGTGTTCGGAAAGAAACTGACATCCGCACATATGAGTTGCGCCTATGTATGGTTTCGGTCGTCACTTCTGTGGCAGAGCAGAGTCGCACATTTCCTTCTTCTGACTGTCCGGGATTAGACGACAAAAATCTGCCTGATCCAGTGTGGTGCTTGTGGATATTCACACAGTGAGGAATCTGCGGTTATAGTATCCAACTGAAAGAGCACTGCTGAAGTTAAGTAACTTGTTTCTTTCATGTCTTTTCCCCTCTTTAATTACAAGTGGATAGCTGTCTTTCAAAATAGCACACCTTAAAAATAATTGATTGGTTCTGTGTTATTCCTTCATGACCATGTCCTTCCTATTCAAAAATTTGAACACGCACAGTTTTTTAATAGATTAAAAGTGAATGTTGGGGCTGCTGTGGGGCATGGGCTTTCAATAGTTGGAGGTGTGACCATATTATCCTAATGCTTTATAATCTGAAAGAATGCAAAGCTGTCATTATTGTTACTTTGTGAAAAATATGTATACCCTAAATTATAATGTGTTAGAAATTGCCCTAGATTAAGACTTTCCCAGTATTCAAGTTACAGCAAAGTAATGTGTGGTTCAGGGTGAATCACTTCACCCTCAAAGGTCTTTGTAATTCTTTTGGTAGTCTTTGAGACTGGTTCATAAAAGAGGTTCCTTCTCTTAAAAGAGAGGACATTTATTTTATAATTGCACATGGGAGCAAGCAAAACTGAGAATAATTTAATTGTGTTTTTCAATTATTTCTCAAATTGATTTTAAAAATGCATTAGTTGTAATCCAATTTGTCATTGAGTAGAGTATCCGAAAACAAATCATACACTTAAGATACTTTTCATACTAATGTGTACAATTACTTCTTACAGATACCAAGAGAGTGAGTTTTCAGACCACGACTGGCCTATACATAATAATTTTGATGCTGATGAGGTTCAGCGTGACCCAAGGGCTCTTTCTGATGTCACAGATGATGAAGAAGTGCAACTAGATCCGCGCAAATATCTTGATGGAGACAGAGAAAAGTATCTAGAGGATCCAGCTTTTGACACACACTTTTCTACTGAGCCAGTCTGGCCGTATCTAGATTACCATGAAAATAAGTACTGTGATCTGGAATGTAGCCACACCTGTAATTACAAAATGAGATCTTCCTATCTCGATAATTTAGTATGGCGAGAAAGTGAAGTTAACCATTACTATGAGCCTAAACTTATTATAGATCTTTCTAACTGGAAGGAGCAAAGTAAAGAGAAAGCTGATAAGAAGGGCAAGTCAAAATGTGAAAGGAATGGATTAGTGAAAGCTCAGATAATCCTTGAGGAAGCATCGCAGCAGATTGTTGAAAAGGAGAAAAATCAAGGATTTGATTTTGATTCGTTCATAGCAGATACTATACAATTGAGTTTGCAAAGTGATTCTGCTGAAATTGACAAATTAAATGACTTGAATAGCTCTGTGTCTCAGCTTGAATTAAAAAGTATGGTGATAAAGTCACTAAATCAGGGAAAGCAAAAAAAAGGAATGGCCAATTTGGCCCAATTTGAAGCCCTCTATCAAAGTTCTTGGGATAGTCAATTTGTAAGCAGTGCTGACGAGAGCTTCCTTATAGGCCAGTTTTGCTGTGAAGTAAGGAAAGATGAGCACATTGAAAAGGAAAACACTTACCCCAGTTACTTGGACTCCTTCTTTAGCAAGAAGGAAGATGTAGAATTATCCGAAACTGAACAAGTGGAAGAAGGGAAGCTTGGAGAAAAAGATAGAGATGAAGGATTTATTAGTTTTAATGGGGACATCATCTACAACAAGCAGTTAGAATGCATTGGCATCCCTCCGTTTCACAGTCCTGTTGGTTCACCCCTTAAATCAATACAAGCTACGTTAACACCTTCAGTCATGAAATCATCCCCCAAAGTACCCCACAAAACCTACAGCAGCATTTTGAAACATCTAAATTAAAACACTCAGCAGTCAGTTGTTTTGTGTTCTTCATGAAACTTTTTTTATTAAGTATTTTTTTACTTGAATCAAATTCAGTCATTTTAGTGCGTCTTTCATTTTAGTGTTCAGTTTAGCATTGTTTTTACAATTCTGACTTACTTTGTCATCATTTGTTTAGTTATTGTTTTAAATGGCATGTTGTTTGCACACTATGTAAATTGAAGAACTGAGCAAACTAATGCAATGCAGGAAGAAAAATGCACTAAACCAAGTTAAACATTCTATCATAAAACAGTTGCCCATGTTTTGACGGGAAATAGTTTATCTTGCCTTGAATTGTACACAGTGAGGCTACATAATTGCATGAAAATGCCAATTTGTTAGTCGTAATACATCTTTCATCAGTGAGCAATGTAGAGTTTTTCTTATTTAACACATTTCTTAAAACACATGATACCAGCAGCAACTGAAGAAATACATTTTGGTACGCATGTGTTATCTACCTCAAGATAACAGCAGTATGTGGCAAACCATTTAGCCACCGGTAGTGCTTTTCATCATGCACTTCTGTTAAACCAGCATTACTGTAGTAGCTGTCCACATTGAAAAAATCACTCAATGTTTGTAAATGTTCTGGCATGCATTATTTGTAGTGAAGTGTTAATATGCAGTATTTTTTTATTTATTCTAGCGAAGTTAAGATATGTATTTAAAATCAACTTCATTATGAAGTACATTTACAAAAATGTTTCATTTGGCACTATGGTTTTACTGCCTTCATTGCAAATGATATAACATCAGCCTTATTTGTAGGCTTTACTCTTAACTCATCACTGATTTATTTTTTTATAGCTTTCATTTCATGGAAAGCTCTCACTGTGTATAGGAATTTGTATCTTGGAGGTGCTTGACCTATATCTGCAAATAAAAATTAGGAACTGTTAATATCAATTGCTCATAGAAGTCTTAATTGTGTTAATTTTTATACAAAAAAGAAAATGTAATGTCAAAGTTGTGTGCATGAAGGTAATCAAGGTACAACTTTACTGTAGGTTACATGGTGTATGTTAACACATTTTTCGTTTTTATCGTATGTTTTAATTGAATGATATATTTTCTGAGCCAGCATGGATACAATTAGGTTAAATATAGCATGTAGCATCTCGAACTTTTGCAAATTTGTTCTGCCTTTGAATTTTGAAAATCCTTTCTGTATCAATGGTCCCCTATTTAAAAGAAAGAAATAAAACAAGGCCAGCAATTCAGACTTGATTTCTTACTGAGTGCCACAATGATTAACATTTTAAACAGTAGGTGCACTTGCAAAGTATTCTTACTGGTGGAGCCAACCATTGCCTTGTGGGGAGACTGGTCATTTCTTAGTAGTGATGCCTAAAATATTTTCAAAATGCAGGACTAATGAAATTTATATATACCGGTCTACAGCCCCCTTCACTCACTTGTATGCCTGCATTGTGCATCCTGTGTAGTAGGTTTGCCGAAAGAGGAGTAGATAAATTTAAATTTCTCCCGAAAGTTTCTCCAACTTTGGATCTTTTATAGAAGTTTATCTTTACGTAGAACTCTCAGCTTATAGGGACTATTCTCAGCAATACATGAACAACTTGTGTGTGTTTACATTATTGCCTATAGACTTATTTAACCAAATATGTCACTGAAGCATTAAGATAGGCTGCACCTTGCAGCAGAATTTAGGTTGCTTTATTGTACCTGCTTTTGAGGAAACCTTAACTGATTTCTCAACACTTTTGTTCAAGTGGTACAGGGTCTGGATTTATAATCATAACTATATTTGTTAACACCTTAACTGCGCCGAACGTTCCACGCTAGTGCGGCACGTTCTATTGCGCAGGCGGGCCGCAACGGCCAACGGACGTGCGCAGCACTCCATAGGTAGTGCACGCGACGGCCGTTGGCAGTCCCCAGCAGCCGAGGTTAACCTCCTTTTTTCCTCATACAGTTACATTCTTTAAATAAGTGAAAACATAAAAGGTTCTTTAATCTGTAAACTCAGTGAAAATGAGTTTTTCTGACCCTCTTGACAAGGTAATGAACGTTCCTGCTGTAATAGTTTTTGATTGATGCTGATAATTTAACCATAAATCAAAAATGGACATAAGCAGTGACTGGTTGGCCTCTAAAGAAAGCAGAAACCTTAGAATTAGCACAGATTTGATTTACAGCTGTCTTAATCGGAGCTATAACTTCTCACTCAAAATCTGAAAAGGAGAATTGAAACCACCGGCTAATTATTTTTCCTCTGATCATTTATTTTACACACCTAATAGTTTGCTCAAAGCAGATAGAACCAGGGGTCTCCAACCTTTTCTGTACTGAAAGCTACTTATGTTCAATAAAACACATTGAGAGCTACTAATATTATCACTGTTGTATAATCTCAGATTTGTTATCTGTATATTAATTCAACCAAGCAAATGCTTTCTAATTTAATAAGCTGGGCTAAACACAGGTGAGCTACTCAGAGGTAGCTGGAGATCTGCTGGTTGGATTAAGATATGTGATGTGACACAAACAGTACAGTTAAGTTATACAGACTATCAACATTTGAACCAAATTGTAATATAGAAAGTACAACGGCACAAAATTATAGAAAGCATAAATGGTTACAAATATTGAATAAAATCATCCTTAAAAGGAAATATGTTAATTCTGATGGATACTTCGGTAGATTGCTCACCTGAAGAATAGCCCCAGTCACCAGACTGGATCTGGAGAATTTTCTCAGCATTGCTCTTGTGCGCTATGTGGCTCTACGGTGACTCTCCTCTTTGCTAGTGAAGAAGCATCATATAAACCCCATTACTGACACCAGATCCTTTATTTCCACACCCTTTTTAGTGGATCTGGACCTTTGCTCCAAATTTGTTTGGCTTTCTGGTGACTTTCAAAACTTTAAAGTGTGCCCAGGAGGATGTCTCCCCTGAAAACTGAGATTAAAGCCATGCTGTGACTAGGTAGAAGATGTGGGACACGGACCAACACAGCTTGTGCCTTTGGTGCTTGGTCTCAAGCCTCGATCAATTCTCCCTCATCCAAACTCTTAAGTCGCCAAATATAAGAAGCGGTTGTGGTCAAAAAATAGATCCCGCTCCCAGTTGCGGTCTGTTCACAATCCTGTTTAAAGAGCTGGTCCTGTGCAAAGTCGTGTTCTTGCCGAAACCCTTCCAAGAAGTTGATGTAAAAAATATGTAAGAATGCCAGGTAGGACTCCACTCCATCCTGCCACTGGAAATTAATGTGAAGGCACAAGTGTATCAATCATGTGGGCAAAACATACAAGCATCTTTCTAATCTAATCCCGCCCTGCAGTTGTTCGTGACTCATCCCCAATTTTCCAGGCCATCGTCAACCCTTATTTATTTAAAGTTTTGTATAGCGCGTTCATGACCCAGGTGGCTATCCGAGCGCTTTACATACGGTTGAGGAAGACCTAGGAAAAGTGCTTGGGGAGAAAAATCAAGGTAACAGTGGGACAATACACAACTGGAGCAAGATAAAATTAAGGTGGACATAGGAGGCAGGTTGGGTGAGAACGAAAAGAAGGGCAATATACATCAAGAGCAAACAAGACAATATGGCCGGCGGCAATGGGTTGCAACAAATATGTATACAGTAAGCTAGAGGCAGGAGGAGCAAAGCATCTAGTTCAAGGCATTGTTCATTAGTAGATCTTTAACTTCCCTTTTGAAGGCAAGTGTAGAGAGAATCAGTCTTGGTTCCACCGGAAGGGAGTTCCAGATTCTCTGGCGATGCCAGAGAATGTACGATTGTAGGTTTTAAGCTTATTAAATTTCTTTGGCTTGAGCAGCAGTGTGCCAGGGCTTCTTGTGGACCTGGAACCACTGGATAGTTCCAGCTTGTTTGTCATGTAGAGTGGTGTGCTGAAGTGTAGTGCTCTATGCGTCATCCAAGCAATCTTTAGATGGATTCTTGCCTCAAAGGGAAGCCAATTGAGCGATTTCAGGTCCGGCAAAATGTGGTTGGTCTTTATGAACCCGTGATGAGTCTAGTAGCAGCATTTAGAGATGCTCTGATGGGGGCTAGATTGGGTTTCGGCAGTCCGCATAGAGTAGTACTGCTGTATTCTAGTCTAGAGATGACAAGTGTTTGCACCACTGGTTTAAAGACGTCTTGGGGAAGGTAGGGTTTCAGTTTTCTTAGTATGCTAAGTTGGAAGTTCGCTCCTTTGGTCAATGATCTGATGTGGTCTTGCATGTTTAGGTTTTTGTCTAGCACAACTTCTAATGATTTAGTGGAGTCAATGATGTGTGATGTGCAGTTGAGGACGGTAAGGTTACAGAGATATTTCACAACAATGGGGGCTTGCCTAGCGGGTGCAATGAGGACGAATTCCGTCTTGAGGGCGTTTAATTTGAGATGGTTGGAGGTTAGCCAGTTAGAGTTTTAAGAAGGGTTCCGATGAGAGATTCGATGTTGTCAAGGGAGGAGATTTTCATGTAGAGTTGGGTGTCGTCGGCATACGTGTGAAATTGTATGTTGGAGGCTTTAAGAATTGCAGTCAGTGGTTCCAGTAAAAGGTTAAAGAGTGTAGGGGAGATTGAGGATCCTTGGGGTAACACCCAGTGTGCATGGACTAGGGTTGGATAGAGACTGGTTGGATTTGACTTTTTGTGTTCTGTTGAAGAAAGCCATTTAAGGACTGTGCTTGAGAGCCCCATCCTGCGTTCCAAGAGGTAGAGAAGATTGTCATATTTGACAGTGTCGAATGCAGATGAGAGAGAGAGCAGAATTAAAAGGCAGGCTTCATTTTGGTCAAGTAAAATGAGAGCGACTTCCACTATGTGAGTGATGACCGTTTCAGTGCCGTGGCCAGTGCGGCAGCCCGATTTAAATAGGTCGAGAAGCTGGAATTGATCAATGTGTTTTTGTGTAGTTGTTCATGAACACAACCCTGCTGCAAATTCTGCCCTTCAATGTGTGCCTTCTGGTCAGGTACACCAAAGCGTTTTCAGATGCTTCAGGTTCACTCTGGCTCTCCTTTGGACTCCATGGAGTTTTAAGTTGCTCCAGTTGGGCATCCACCAGCAGATACTAACTGACTCTTTAGGAACTATGGCCGGGCCCATTGTTCCCAAGGTCCATGTTTCCATTTTGGCTCTAGCGTCCACGCAAGTACCTTCCAGCCAGGGATGAAATGTATCCTGCTTACTATCGGCTGAGCATGTTAAAGCAACTTGGCAGCTGATGTGGCATGGGAGGGAAAAGGTAGAGAACATCACTAACTGCTGGTGTAAATGCGGTCAGCCACCGCAACTTCTGCCCTGAAAGGACTGGGCCCACTGATGAACACGTTGGTAGGCCGAGTGTCGTCTATTGGCTAGCCCCCTAGAACTTCTTGGCAGACACAAGAGGGCAAAAGCCTCATAATGTGGCTCAACAGTCTAACTCATCAAAGCATGAAATTCGCCTTCTCACAAAACTAGGGCAGTCAAAGAGCATGCCCATAAAAAAACCTTGACAATCCCTGAAAATCCTGCTGTCCACATCCAAGTGCCATCTAAGCTCCACCCTGGTACCAGGAGCTATGCCCACATAGTGAGTGGTGTCTGTTCGAGCAAGGCCATGAAGTCTTCTAGAATGTCTGGAAAGATTTGGTGTACCTTTCCGGAAGGCACACCACATTTAAGGACCTCAAGGTCGAACCTGCTGAAGAGAGCAAGCTCTTTCCGACAGCATTATTACATTTTGACTTACTATCCAGAGGACTGGTCAGGTATTAAGGGTAGGCTACTATATTCACCAACACCTACAACATCAGGCTTTCAGGTGCACGTTGATTTGTCATACAATCAGGATTATCTAGTGCCAGCCTATATCCCCTGTCAACAGGTTGACTGAGCAGACTGGACAAAGGAGCTATAAGGGTGGGTGTAATATCCTTGTTAAATCACAATAGTGGCTCAATAGAACTTGAACCTCGTCGGAGGGCCTCCTGGTTTCAACAGAAGACCATAAATCAAGCACTTCCGCTTAATTTTCATACAACTTTTGCAAAAGAGACACTTTACTTCCATTGGTGGCCTAGATAGCGAGTCGACATGTACAAGATATTTATCTTCCCAGTTCAACCCATCCTCCGTGCAGTCGAGGAGGAGCAGGTTATCTGCCTCCTCACCATAGTTAATGTCATGAGAAAGATTCTATATACTGAGTACAATTCAAATACAGCCTCTAACAGTACTGGCATCCAGACAAAGGTTGGAATTAGAGTCTGGTTCCGCTTTTGTGATCTAATAGCGTGACATAAGCCTGAAGCAGACCAACTATAGCTCAGTGTCAGACACTGGAATCTCGATCAGGTCCTGGGCTGCGGCCTCTGTAAGCAGGTAGTAAGCAGGATACATTTCATCCCTGGCTGGAGAACCATAATGTCGGACAGATGAGACTTACAAATAATTCAAAGGTGTTTTACATTTCCTTTCATTTTATAAGCTGCAGTACCCAGCAACCCATTGCAATAGACTCCCAATTGGTGTTTAAGTGTAAGAACCCCCCCCTCCCCAGCTCACCCACCGGACTCTGATAATGGAGGAGGGAGAAATTAAAATTATTTTAGAGGGGGGAGTCCTCCTTTTCCCAGCAGTCAGAACAACGACCTACCTTCACACCGCAGTCACTTCGCTGCCTAAGACATTACCATATGTTCCTTTAACCTGTAAGTTGTTTCAGCGACTTGCTCTAGGGGGCGCATTGTTGGACTGGTGTTGGATTTTAAGTCCAACACCTTCCCTACTGTTGCGTAGACTGAAATAGTATAAATTACTATTTCAACTCCAAAGTCCAGTGCCCCGTTAAGGCACGTCGTAACAACTTGCATGGTAAAGTAACTGCTCATGGTAACATCGCAGACGGGTTAGTGACTGCATTGTAAAAGCATGTGAGGTTCCGTCATACAACTTTTTGGAGGTGGCAGATCCAGCAGAAGATGGAAGAAACTAGACTTGCTGGCATCAATTGTGTCCACCCCTGCACTGAAAGGAAGGATAAAACTGCTGAAGGGTCAAAACCAGCTGGAAAGGCTGCTGTCACTGTAAATCGTATTTCCATGAGAAACCCCAGAAGTAAGAGTCATGCTAGTGGACTGCTTTGCAGCGGAGGGCAGGCCCGGTATTTTATGATTTGCAGAGCGCCTGGTGGCCACAAAGAGCTTCCAGTGTTAGCATAACAGACTAAGCATGCCTAGCAGAATTAAAATAGACTGACCGGGTTTACAAGCAGTTAAAGACACGGTTAAGTACAGATCCTTACAAAGGAGGGCAGTGAGTTGCAGAGTTTGGGCCCAAGATATTTGAACGAACAACTTTGTCGTACCAAATTGAGTCACAGGATCTCCACTAGATTCCGGTTCCCGGAGTGTAAGAATCAATTGGGGAGGTAATGATGGACATACTGGGGTCCTGTTGTGTCATGGCTTTATGCATATAGAATAGCGCTTTCAACTTTATACCCTTATCAACACTGAGCCAGTGAAGGTTGCGAAGTCAAGTCGAATTTAAAACCTGCTTAGAAACATGATGAAGGTATGTGCAGCTACATTTTGAATTCTAGCCTCTTCCGCGATTACTTGCGAGTCCCCCTAGTGGGGACCATTGCTGTAGTCTAAACGGGAGATGAGTGCATAAACAATTGTCCTGTGGGTAGAATTAGAGAGCGGCCATCAAATCTTTCTCAGGCATCTGAGCTGGCCAAAACAGCTGGCATATACCCTATTTATTTAATAATTGAGCAAACCCTTTCTGTTCAGCCATATTCCAAGACCTTGAACACCCTGTTATGGAGTAGGAAGTGACCCTTCCTGCCACCAATACAGGCCTCAGAAGTGAGGTTGGTGCCCCACAACAAGAGCATCTGTCATACTGTCATTATGTTTTACAATGTGTTTTTCTCATCCTTTGAGTCACTGCAACAAGGCATGGTCTAAGATTGGTCAATCTATTTTTATCTGCACTAGCGAAATGACAATCCGCATTGTAAAATAGTGCAGCATGACTAGTTTTGATGTGATTCAGGGAAGCATCAGTCTTCTCACCAAAAAAACTGCTTGTCATTGAAAGGAAAGTCCGTAATTGCTGCCTGGACAGCTCCTAAAAAGCCTGTAGAATAGATCCAGCCCTGGCTGTTTTGACCGTTGAGTGAGCCATCATATCATAACCCAGGCCCTATCCTTACTGCAGATCAGAGAATGTTTTTTTTCTTCCCCTATGTGAGCCTGAGGGCAATTTGGGGCTTTTTCTGCATTTTCCGAAGACAAAATGGGCATACGGGCTAAGAAGGCACATGGCACTGGCAGTGTGCAGCGCTAAACTGCCCAATGCAAAAATATTTATGCCCTTGGAGTGAGGCTTTTTTTAAAATTTAGGTCCGGAAGAGAGGTGGAGCATCCTTAAGGATTTTTTATGCTGGTAAATATTGTCCCACTGGTCTCTCAGGTGATGTGTGTTGATAAGAATTTAAGGTTGGACTGTTCGGGTCTATGGTGCTGTCCACTTTATCTGTGGAATGTCAGGCCGAAAAGGGTTTCTCCCAAGCTACCAAAATGGGTTCCAAGAATGCTTTGTGGGTTCTGGAGTCAGTCAAGACGTTGTGGGATTTCCTTCAGGATGTTGGACCTTCTATCAGAAGTCAGCAAAGGTAATTTAAAGACTTCTGCAGCCTTTCACACTGAATAGATAAAATAAACTTGGGTGTTAGGGCAGGCGTTAGTTACATGTCCTTTTGGAGAAGTGTCAACGCCACTAGCATTTTGTATGTCTAGATAAAGATCAGCATCAGTGTGAAGGAGGACCAAGTTGTCAGACTATAGAAGCCAGTTTGGGGAGGAAGGGAGTGGGCAAGGAGTCACAAGGCAATCTGGGGCTGCTGGCATCAACTGTGCAGGTTGTGGTCATTTGCCTCTGATATCCCAGGGTATATCTTACTATGGCTCTGCAGATTTCGCTTCAGGACTAGACTCTTGGTGGTAGTGATGGCAATTAGTCACTGGCTTCTCAAGAGGTGTAGTATGGGGTGCTCAAGTTCAGTACTGAAACATAATAAATTATTGTCAACCCAGGTGCTCCTATTTAGGAAGAAAAGTACTTTGTATCCAGGGCACTTGATGTTGTCTGCCATTTTCCCCTATTGGCCTCAATCCCTCCTCTATAGTCCAGGCAATTTGTTCCCTGGTGGGCAGAATTCTCTCTCTCCTGTAGTTTCATCCTGCGTGAAGCTAACTTGCTGTCTAGCAGGCACCAGCTCTGGTTTTACAGCAATCTTCTGATTACTCTGTGACACTCTCCCTTTAGTGCATAGATAATTGCGATTTCTGCACCCTGCTTTCGCTTTCATAAGCTAAACTGTAGTGTGTAATTGGGGAAAAAAGGCTGTCACCTAAGTGGTCTCCTTCATTTTGCACAACCAAGTCTGCAATCCCACTCATCAACCCAACTATCTACCAAAGGGTAGTGTTTCAGGACTAATGTGCAATTCCTTGTTTAGCAAAAAGCCTTCTGATAGAGCCTTGCTTCAGTATAATTGTCTCTAGTTTCAGTTTGCATGTTCAGTGAGGGTATGGTTGGTGCTACCCTCCAACTAACGGGACCGGTATATGATCTCACTCACTCGCGCTAAGGGACAGGCATAGGCCTCTATTCACACTAGGAATAAATTCCAGAAACCGGATACCTTAAACACTCATCTGGGCACTCAGGGCAGGGAAACACAACTGTAAACCATTCAGGGGAAATTCTTGTTGCCCTAACCCTGCCACTGAACTGACTTCTGAATCCAATATGAAGAATGCCTCCATACAGGTGAAACTCTGGGCCCTAGACGTTGTGCCAGGGATCTGATAAGAGACTACTAGCCTTAGATTCCCTAACGTAGAATTATCCCCAGGCGTGAGACTGGATCAGGAAATCTTTTGCCCAGCATCCCTGCATGCCAGGGGGACGGCATCACGCTGCTCCGCCCAGGCGTCTGCGTATGTGACGCCAGTTTTTTCCTTTTCCGCGTGAAACGCGGATCGAGTCTCTGGGCCCCTTTTTTTCCTCATTGTGATATATTTTTGCGGAACTGTGTGCGAATGCCTTCGGGCTTCAAGACTTGCACGTCGCATGGGCGTCTTATGTCTGCAACGGACCATCACCTCATTTGCACGTGGTGATTGGGGGGGGGAATCACGGCACCACTGATTGTGAGGCATGCCACCAGTTGAAGCCAAAGTTGCGACGGGAGCGCTGGATGAAACTACTCTCGGCGCGCCTCAAGGTCGGCTTCATCCCCTCGTTCAGCCTTGGTGGACGGTTTCAGGAACGGCCGTGGATGTCCTCATCCCTCTCCGATGTCACGGGAGCGTCGCTCCCCGGTGGGTAAGTGTCGCAGCTTGTTCCCATGGACTGGTGTTTGGCCTGCCGGGGGCGTGGGCTCTCCGTGGGTAATGCGGCCCGGGTTTCAGCCTCCTATCCAATCAATCAATCAGTCATGACATTTGTATACCGCACTGCTCACCCGGAAGGGTCTCAAGGCGCTTGGGGGAAGGGGTCCGCTACTGCTCGAACAGCCAGGTCTTGAGTTGTCTCCTGAAGGCGAGATGGTCCTGGGTCAGCCGAAGGTGGATGGGGAGGGAGTTCCATGTCTTGGCCACCAGGTAGGAGAAGGATCTGCCTCCGGCGGTGGCTCTTTGGATGCGTGGTACGGCGGCGAAGGCGAGGCTAGCGGACCATAGCTGACGGGTGGGCGTGTAGAAGGTCAGGCGGTCGTTGAGGTACTTGGGGCCCAGGTCGTGGAGAGACTTGTGTGCGTGGGTGAGGAGCCTGAACGTGATCCTCTTGTTGACAGGGAGCCAGTGCAGGTTCCTCAGGTGGCCGGAGATGTGGCTGCGTCGGGGGATGTCCAGGATGAGTCGGGCGGAGGCGTTCTGGATGCGTTGGAGTTTTTTCTGTAGCTTGGCTGTGGTTCCGGCGTAGAGGGTGTTTCCGTAGTCCAGTCGGCTGGTGACGAGGGCCTGGGTGACCGTCTTCCTGGTTTCGGTCGGGATCCATCGGAAGATCTTGCGAAGCATGCGTAGGGTGTGGAAGCATGATGAGGAGACGGCGTTGACTTGTCTGGTCATCGAGAGGGAGGAGTCCAGGATGAAGCCTAGGTTGCGTGCGTGGTCTGTTGGCTTGGGAGCAGTGCCCAGGGCTGGGGGCCACCAGGAGTCGTCCCAGGCGGAGGGCAATGGTCCCAGAATGAGTACTTCCGTCTTGTCTGAGTTCAGTTTCAGGCGGCTGTTCTTCATCCACTCGGCGACGTCTTTCATCCCTTCGTGCAGGCTGGTTCTGGCGGTGTCGGGGTCTCTGGTGAGGGAGAGGATCAGCTGGGTGTCGTCGGCGTAGGAGATGATGTTGAGGTTGTGTTGGCGTGCGATGGCAGCAAGAGGTCTCATGTAGACGTTGAAGAGGGTGGGGCTGAGTGATGATCCTTGCGGAACGCCGCAGATGACTTCGGTGGCCTCGGATCGAAACGGGGGGAGGCGGACTCTGTGTTCTACCGGCGAGGAACGAGATGATCCACTCCAGTGCCTTCTCTTGGATGCCGATGTTGCTGAGGCGTTGAACTAGGGTGCGGTGGCAGACGGTGTCGAACGCTGCAGAGAGGTCCAGGAGGATGAGTGCCGCTGTTTCCCCGTTGTCGAGCAGGGCTCTGATGTCGTCGGTGGCTGCGATGAGGGCGGTCTCGGTGCTGTGGTTGGCTCTGAACCCGGACTGCGAGGGGTCGAGGGATCCGTTCATCTCAAGGAAGGCGGCAAGCTGTCTGTTGACAATCTTCTCGATGACTTTGGCAGGAATAGGGAGGAGCGAGATGGGGCGGAAGTTTTTGAGGTCGGTGGAGTCCGCTGTTGGTTGCTTCAGTAGGGCGCTGAGCTCGGCATGCTTCCAGCTCTCCGGGAAGGTGGCGGTGTTGATGGAGGTGTTGATGACGTCCCGGAGTTGGGGTGCGATGGTGGAGTGGGCCTTGTTGAAGACGTGGTGGGGGCAGGGGTCGGTCGGAGATCCGGAGTGGATGGTGTTCATCGTGCGGGCTGTGTCTTCGGTGGTCACCGTGGTCCAGGTGCGGAGGGTGGCGGTGGGGGGCGTTGGTTCGACGGTTGGGTGCGTGGATGGTGCGCCGAAACTGTTGTGGATGTCGGCAATCTTGCGGTGGAAGAACGAGGCGAGAGAGTCGCAGAGATCTTGTGAGGGAGTGATGTAGTTGTTGCCGGTGCTGGGGTTGGAGAACTCCTTGACGATGGTGAAGAGTTCCTTGCTGTCGTGGGCGTTGTTGTCAAGTCGTTCCTTCAGTGATTTCTTCTTGGTGGTGCGGATGAGCTGGTGGTGCTTGCGGGTGGCGTGTTTGAGGGCGGTCATGTTGTCAGTGGTCTGGTCGAGGAGCCAGGCTTTCTCGACCAGATTTCGCTTCAGGACTAGACTCTTGGTGGTAGTGATGGCAATTAGTCACTGGCTTCTCAAGAGGTGTAGTGTGGGGTGCTCAAGTTCAGTACTGAAACATAATAAATTATTGTCAACCCAGGTGCTCCTATTTAGGAAGAAAAGTACTTTGTATCCAGGGCACTTGATGTTGTCTGCCATTTTCCCCTATTGGCCTCAATCCCTCATCTATAGTCCAGGCAATTTGTTCCCTGGTGGGCAGAAGTCTCTCTCTCCTGTAGTTTCATCCTGCATGAAGCTAACTTGCTGTCTAGCAGGCACCAGCTCTGGTTTTACAGCAATCTTTTGATTACTCTGTGACACTCTCCCTTTAGTGCATAGATAATTGCGATTTCTGCACCCTGCTTTCGCTTTCATAAGCTAAACTGTAGTGTGTAATTGGAGAAAAAAGGCTGTCACCTAAGTGGTCTCCTTCATTTTGCACAACCAAGTCTGCAATCCCACTCATCAACCCAACTATCTACCAAAGGGTAGTGTTTCAGGACTAATGTGCAATTCCTTGTTTAGCAAAATGCCTTCTGATAGAGCCTTGCTTCAGTATAATTGTCTCTAGTTTCAGCTTGCATGTTCAGTGAGGGTATGGTTGGTGCTACCCTCCAACTAACGGGACCGGTATATGATCTCACTCACTCGCGCTAAGGGACAGGCATAGGCCTCTATTCATACTAGGAATAAATTCCAGAAACCGGATACCTTAAACACTCATCTGGGCACTCAGGGCAGGGAAACACAACTGTAAACCATTCAGGGGAAATTCTTGTTGCCCTAACCCTGCCACTGAACTGACTTCTGAATCCAATATGAAGAATGCCTCCATACAGGTGAAACTCTGGGCCCTAGACGTTGTGCCAGGGATCTGATAAGAGACTACTAGCCTTAGATTCCATAACGTAGAATTATCCCCAGGCGTGAGACTGGATCAGGAAATCTTTTGCCCAGCATCCCTGCATGCCAGGGGGACGGCATCACGCTGCTCCGCCCAGGCGTCTCCGTATGTGACGCCAGTTTTTTCCTTTCCGCGTGCAACGCGGATCGAGTCTCTGGGCCCCTTTTTTTCCTCATTGTGATATATTTTTGCGGAACTGTGTGCGAATGCCTTCGGGCTTCAAGACTTGCACGTCGCATGGGCGTCTTATGTCTGCAACGAACCATCACCTCATTTGCACGTGGTGATTGGGGGGGGGGGGAATCACGGCACCACTGATTGTGAGGCGTGCCACCAGTTGAAGCCAAAGTTGCGACGGGAGCGCTGGATGAAACTACTCTCGGCGCGCCTCAAGGTCGGCTTCATCCCCTCGTTCAGCCTTGGTAGACGGTTTCAGGAACGGCTGTCGATGTCCTCATCCCTCTCCGATGTCACGGGAGCGTCGCTCCCCGGTGGGTAAGTGTCGCAGCTTGTTCCCATGGACTGGTGTTTGGCCTGCCGGGGGCGTGGTCTCTCCGTGGGTAATGTGGCCCGGGTTTCAGCCTCCTATCTAATCAATCAATCAATCATGACATTTGTATAGCGCACTACTCACCCGGAAGGGTCTCAAGGCGCTTGGGGGAAGGGGTCCGCTACTGCTCGAACAGCCAGGTCTTGAGTTGTCTCCTGAAGGCGAGATGGTCCTGGGTCAGCCGAAGGTGGATGGGGAGGGAGTTCCATGTCTTGGCCGCCAGGTAGGAGAAGGATCTGCCTCCGGCGGTGGCTCTTTGGATGCGTGGTACGGCGGCGAAGGCGAGGCTAGCGGACCATAGCTGACGGGTGGGCGTGTAGAAGGTCAGGCGGTCGTTGAGGTACTTGGGGCCCAGGTCGTGGAGAGACTTGTGTGCGTGGGTGAGGAGCCTGAACGTGATCCTCTTGTTGACAGGGAGCCAGTGCAGGTTTCTCAGGTGGCCGGAGTTGTGGCTGCGTCGGGGGATGTCCAGGATGAGTTGGGCGGAGGCGTTCTGGATGCGTTGGAGTTTTTTTCTGTAGCTTGGCTGTGGTTCCGGCGTAGAGGGTGTTTCCGTAGTCCAGTCGGCTGGTGACGAGGGCCTGGGTTACCGTCTTCCTGGTTTCGGTCGGGATCCATCGGAAGATCTTGCGAAGCATGCGTAGGGTGTGGAAGCATGATGAGATGGCGTTGACTTGTCTGGTCATCGAGAGGGAGGAGTCCAGGATGAAGCCTAGGTTGCGTGCGTGGTCTGTTGGCTTGGGAGCGGTGCCCAGGGCTGGGGGCCACCAGGAGTCGTCCCAGGTGGAGGGCGATGGTCCCAGGATGAGTACTTCCGTCTTGTCTGAGTTCATTTTCAAGCGGCTGTTCTTCATCCACTCGGCGACGTCTTTCATCCCTTCGTGCAGGCTGGTTCTGGCGGTGTCGGGGTCTCTGGTGAGGGAGAGGATCAGCTGGGTGTCGTCGGCGTAGGAGATGATGTTGAGGTTGTGTTGGCGTGCGATGGCAGCAAGAGGTCTCATGTAGACGTTGAAGAGGGTGGGGCTGAGTGATGATCCTTGCGGAACGCCGCAGATGACTTCGGTGGCCTCGGATCGAAACGGGGGGAGGCGGACTCTCTGTATTCTACCGGCGAGAAACGAGATGATCCACTCCAGTGCCTTCTCTTGGATGCCGATGTTGCTGAGGCGTTGAACTAGGGTGCGGTGGCAGACGGTGTCGAACGCTGCAGAGAGGTCCAGGAGGATGAGTGCCGCTGTTTCCCCGTTGTCGAGCAGGGCTCGGATGTCGTCGGTGGCTGCGATGAGGGCGGTCTCGGTGCTGTGGTTGGCTCTGAACCCGGACTGCGAGGGGTCGAGGGATCCGTTCATCTCAAGGAAGGCGGCAAGCTGTCTGTTGACGATCTTCTCGATGACTTTGGCAGGAATAGGGAGGAGCGAGATGGGGCGGAAGTTTTTGAGGTCGGTGGGGTCCGCTGTTGGTTTCTTCAGTAGGGCGCTGAGCTCGGCATGCTTCCAGCTCTCCGGGAAGGTGGCGGTGTCGATGGAGGTGTTGATGACGTCCCGGAGTTGGGGTGCGATGGTGGAGTGGGCCTTGTTGAAGACGTGGTGGGGGCAGGGGTCGGTCGGAGATCCGGAGTGGATGGTGTTCATCGTGCGGGCTGTGTCTTCGGTGGTCACCGTGGTCCAGGTGCGGAGGGTGGCGGTGGGGGGCGTTGGTTCGACGGTTGGGTGCGTGGATGGTGCGCCGAAACTGTTGTGGATGTCGGCAATCTTGCGGTGGAAGAACGAGGCGAGAGAGTCGCAGAGATCTTGTGAGGGAGTGATGTAGTTGTTGCCGGTGCTGGGGCTGGAGAACTCCTTGACGATGGTGAGGAGTTCCTTGCTGTCGTGGGTGTTGTTGTCAAGTCGTTCCTTCAGTGATTTCTTCTTGGTGGTGCGGATGAGCTGGTGGTGCTTGCGGGTGGCGTGTTTGAGGGCGGTCATGTTGTCAGTGGTCTGGTCGAGGAGCCAGGCTTTCTCGAGGGTGCGGCAGGTCTTCTTGGAGCCCTTGAGTTCGTCGGTGAACCAGGAGGCCTTCTTGCGTCTGGGTCTGTTGGGATGTTTTTTCAGTGGTGCGAGGTCGTCGGCGCAGGCGGTCAGCCACTTCGTGAAGTTGCGGGCTGCTTCGTTTGGGTCCGTTGTGCTGGCGGGTGGGTTCTGGCTGAGGAAGGTGGTGAGCTGGTCGGCGGTGATCTTGCTCCAGCTTCTGTGAGGAACCTGTTGCGGGTGGTGGTGGGTTGTGGTTCTTCTGAAGCTGAAGTGGACGCAGCTGTGGTCGGTCCAGTGGAGTTCAGTGGAGTGGCTGAAGGTGATGTGCTTGCTGGATGAGAAGACTGGATCAAGCGTGTGGCCGGCGTAGTGGGTGGGGGTGTTGACCAGTTGCTTGAGTCCGAGGTTGGCGAGGTTGTCCAGCAGGGCGACCGTGTTGCGGTCCTTGTTGTTCTCCAGGTGGAAGTTGAGGTCCCCTAGGAGGATGTAGTCGGCGGAGGGGAGGGCGTGTGGGCTGATGAAGTCCGTGATGTCTTCGCTGAATTGTGTGCGTGGTCCTGGGGGTCTGTAGATCCACAGTTTCCTGGTGAAGGGGAGTCCAGATGGAGACATACGTGGCGGCTTTGCAGGCCTCGCTGGCGTCTCCTCCTCCTCCTGGGGTGTCAGCGGATCCCTTGCTTTGTGTGGGCCCTCTGCGGCGTCGCCGGCACCAATTGGTTCAGATCCAGGCTTAGAGGATGTGGAGCTGTTGGGGTGCGGCCCTTTGGAGAAGAGGAAGCCCATTCCACTCAACAGAGGAAGCAAGACAAGGCAAGGGGAGGCAGAGGCACCTCACGTCCTGACGGGGCTACAGACCGTTGAAGGTGGCCATAAATCAAGTAACTATTGAATTTGCCAAGGAATGTGGTAAGTAAAAGCTGTGAAGCGATTGAACCAGGGTCATTTAGGCATAGAAAACAGGAACTCATGCTAGCATGCCATTTGGTGAGAAATGGCTTCATGTTGCATCCGCAGCGGGTGAAGCCATGATTGGACTTGTGTGGTGCCGCTTTGTGATGCTGCAGAGCTGTTGCTGGAGGGGAGGTGGGAGTATTTTGAATCCAGTCTGAAATCTGGAGGATATTCCTTAAGTGAGGAATATGTGTGAAGAAGCATCTCTCGGAAGACTCGAGCTAGGATAACCTGCCTTTTAATGGCTGGGGCTCCATGCAAGGTCCTCTCTCTAATGTTGGTCGAACCTTCCTTCGATTTGTACCCTTCCCAAAGCTTTGGTGCTGCTGCCGACAGGCTGTATTTGATGAGTATGGCTTGTGGTTTTGGAGCATGTGATAAACAGATTATGTAGAGATTCATTTTCGCTTTGTGGCACGTTTCCTCCTCTACCCTAAGATATTTAGATTTCATTGATGTTTCAGGGTCTCCTTATCCCTTCAGTGTAAGTGATTATGCACATGCTTACATATTGCTAGCTGATTTTAAAGGTAACTTCCAGCACCTGTTTCATATTGGTAATAGTAAACCACCTCACTGGCTGCTCCACAGCAGGATTCAGTCCAGAGACTCCATTGGGCTTAGACGTGTCTGTCTTGGCTTTGGGATCAAATGCTGTCTGGGAAAGATTCAGGCAAACCTAGGATGATCTCTTCTTGTATTTCCTCAGCGGATTATGCAGTAATTCTCCTCCTATCGCTCTTTCCCAGGCTTTTACCACAGGTTCATGGTTCTAACAGTGTTCGAGAACAGGCTGTTAGGCTCTACTGTTGGCAGTTATCTCTGAACCAGTTGCTGCCTGTCTGTCATTTCCCGTTACCCACTGAATTCATCAAAATCCTCTGATATTTATGGTCTAGAGACTCACTGGCGGCATCCTGACAAAACCCAGATATAAAAGATTTCACTTTTAGAATAAGAGTGCTTCCTCTATCGTAAATCCACCCCTGGAATTCACATAGCTTCCAGACCTGTGGGAAAAGCAGTGGCCGTGAAACCCCCTATGACTTGGGTAGCCAGAGTCTCGAAAAAAATAAAGTGGAGGGGAAGGATTTGATTAGTGACATCTAGCTACGATTGCCTGGGGGAAGCCTAGTGCTTTCTGTTGCCTAATCAGCCTCCACACTGCTCTCCTCGCACCCTCGACTTGAACTTGTGTAGAAATTCTGTTGGTCAGGCATCGCTGACAGATCGTAGCCAAACTATTACTCTTCTTCTGCCCAGGTTTGGAATTATGCATTTAATCTTAGTTGAAGAACAAGGGTAAAGGTTTGTTGGCTTCCATAACGGAGCTATAGGATATAATTCTCTCCGCTTTTGCATTTTCAAATTCTAGACACAAAACTCTGACTCTTACAAAAATTGGATTACCACCTTATCATTTTTTGTAATGTCACCCAAATGTTCTGCAGCTGGATCAACACTGTACTCTATTAAAAAAGTTAAAGCATTTTCTCCAATTTTTTAACTTCAGTCATATTTTAGGCACTTGTGGTTTCTTGTATTAATTATTGAAACTTATTTCCGATTTGCGCGCCATAATGCAAGCATGAGCCCTTAAAAACAGTTCTTTACTGTCTGGTCGCTGGTATAAAAACGCTTGACCTCATCACTCCTGTACTGAGACCTACATTGGCTCCCCTTGGAAGCGAGGGTTACGTTAAAAACTGCCTGTATTATGTTTAAAGCACTCCATGAAAATCAAGCACCCTACCTGTACAACCCACTGAAAATGCCTTGTTGTCAGAGACATGATGTGAGAAGCAAAGACACTTTCCAACTATAAACAAAGCTAATGCTTATTTGGGCTGCTATCCAGTCCCTCTGGCTCTGCCCGTATCCTTTGACATTCAGACTTCAAATGTACTGAGGACTTGATTTCATTCCAGAAAAGCGCAAAACACATCTGTTGCTGTTCCTTCTGAGTACTTCAGTCTCCTTCATTTGAAACATTCCTGAGTATCAATCAATGTCCTTGTTGCGCATATACTTTTTTTTTTATCCATTACTATTGATTCGGAATCTTTTTCATTTTTCTGATTGATCTAATGAGCAAAAATGCCGTTCAAGGGACAATGGGTCACATGCATCATTGGTTTTTGCATTCGCAAACGGTGCGAATCGCAAAAATCGGCCGTTTGCGAATGCAAAAACCAATTTTGGGATGCATCATTTTTTTTTCATTTTTCGCTATTTAAGAAATCGCAATTTTTTGCGATTTCTTAAATTGCTATAGCATTTAAGAAATCGCTAATTTTGCGATTTCTTAAATGCTATGCATCATTTTTTTTAAATTGCGAATTCGCAATTAGGAAGGGGAAAATTACCAGGAAGTCAACCTTCATGGTAATTTGCGAAAAGTTTTAAAAATGCACAAAAGTGCATTTTTTAAACTTCTATTTTACACACACACATGCCCTTGGGACATGTGTGTGAGTAAAATGTACTTGCGTGACATTTCAGGGGTGGGTCCTTTGGACTCCCCCCTGCACCCTTGAAATTGCATTCTCATTTTGCAATTCCTTAATTGCGAATTCGCAAAATGAGAATGCCTTGCCATGGATTCCTATGGGCCTCTAGGCATCAATGTAATGCGATTCCTTAATTGCGATTCGCAATTAAGGAATCGCAAATACCGAAAATTAAGAAATCCCACAACTTTTAGGATTTCTTGATGCATAGGATTTTGCAATTCCTAAATTGTGATTCCTTAATTTTCGCAATTTAGGAAGTGCAAAATCCTACAATGATGCATGTGCCCCTAAATGTCACCATCCTTTTCTTAGATTCACATCCTCTCACTCACTTCAGCCATCTTTCTGTCTTATATTCTCCCACTGCCTCATATTTGCTGCCCATTCCTCTTCCCTGCTTCACTCATGCCTCTCTGCCACTACTCTAATTCGTAGACGCCTCTCCCTATGATCTTTACTTCTCCAAGTTTATACTCCTCACATTCTTAAGAAAGAATATGTTCTGAATACCTGTCTGAGTCCTTATAGCACCCATTTCAGTGTAAGAGATCTATCTCAACTATTTGGTTACCTGCAAAGTGCCCTGAAAGTATTTTGGTTATGCTGCTTTACATAAAAGTGCAAACTAAATATAGAACCTCCCTCATCTGTATCAGCAGAAAGGTTCTGTGATGGAGTGTAACACTTTCGCTTGTTTTGTATAAGTGAACTCCATTTCATTTACTATTCAACAATGCTCCCTTACTGTTTCACAAACAGTTGTAGTGGCTATGAAGACCCATACCTGGGTGTGGGTAATAGAAGATTCCCAGTCCACAATAGCCTATCTATATTTGGATAGTCTGTATTTAACCACTGTCAGCCACATAACTCGGGCATACCGCAGAACCTACCCGAATTTGGATTACCTTCATAGTTTTATTTTATATTGCAGATAAAGCTTTTTCTGAAAGGGAATCTGGTTGTCCTCCAAGGTTCAACTGAAAACAGCAGTGTCCTATAAAACTGAGAAACCATAGGTCTCCAATCCTGTTAGGATCTGAAGGAAAAGCCTCTAAAATAGTTGCAAGGATATTCTGCAGAGCGTATGAAATCGTATTCAATACCTAGTGTTCATCAATTACTCGCTGGAGAAGGCTGACATCTTCCAAGATAAAGTGTAAATCAAAGAGATTCAAGACATTGGCAGTCTCTAGTCTAGTCTCAGGCTTATTGTCTCTATTTATGTGGTTTGTACCTGTCCTACAGACAGAAACAGACCACATCTAGTCTACACGGAGCCTGAGTTTTGGGTCACCTCTTCGGTAGTATTAGTTTAGTGACACAATATAGACCCACTAGTCTTCAAGCCAAAAAGGAGATTCAAAGAATTTGTTTAACTGAATGTCGGAGGGAAGGTTTACTGCCTCATTTGGGTGAAATACCAGCATTCGAGATGGGGTACTTAATGGTTGCAAACCTCTAACACAGCAGCAAGGAGAGCACTATGGTCATACTTCTGTCCCCATTTGTAGGACACCTCCGATGTGGAATGTATGAATCTTCCAAAGCCATGATGCTTAAGATAGAGATGAAAATCCCAAGGAGGTAAAGCGAAGTGATATAAATAATCTAATCTATGTATGTAGGCATTAAACTATAAAAATGGAAACGTGTTGGTGAGCAGAGTTAGTCTGTGTATCCTCAAAAAAAGTCCAACAATGTATCAAAGCAAGCCACCATTTTAATGATATTCATTGGGCCATTAATGGAAGTGGTGCAAAAGATTCAGAGAAAGCAGGTGTGAGAAATTGGGTTATTGGTTGTGGGGGATGTGAACCCTTCTCAAGTAACAGCCATAATCCTTCTCAGGGTGAACCACCAATGTCACTAAATTAACATGTGCTTCACCCTCTGGTAGGTTGTGACAATAGCAGTCAGGCTTAACGTAGAGGCAATGTTAAACATTAGTAAAGTGAAAACAAGGCAAATTCCATGACCCCCCAAAAAATGGAGTGAAATGTAATACATTTTTGACACCACAACGAGAAAAATCCAATCAGTAGAACTTGAGATGTGCAATATTTAAAGTTAGTATAGCGCCTAAAAGCGAATTTTTTTAAAATATATTTATTATTTTTCATTCAGCACATAATTTTTAGACAAAACGTCGGCATTCCAAGGCCGTAAATTGATAAGCGCAAACATAGACATAGTCATGACAGTGCTTCATCTCTGATTCCAATAAATGAATTTACAAACATACATAAGATAATTCTACTTACAAATATTTCCTAAACGTCGCCCAAAAGTTATCAAAATCTTCATAACTAACCCAACCTCGCCCGCCATTTACTGATAGGTTCCCAAATTCGTAACCCCAACTGCCTTCTTTTCCTGCCTTTCCTTGCGTAGATGGGTTTTTCTAAATTATATGCTGCCAACAAATTAGACAACCATGTTTGCAGCCCTGGGGGGTTCTTATCCAACCAAGCCCTGGCTATGCATAACCTATACACAGCCATGGCAACAAAGATGAAATCCCGCTGCGAGATACCATCCTCGGGAACAACTCCTAACAATATGTGTACAGGTCTGAGACTTATCTTAATGCTTAGGGAAACCTCGAAGAAGTTCTCTATATCCTTTAGAAGTGTGTGAAGCTGTGGGCATAATGCAAACATATGTATTATATCTGCTTCTACTGAATTGCACCGCGGGCAGGTAGTGCCTGTAGTCCCACCCCATTTCGCTATCCTGGCCGGGGTATAGTAGAGTGAGTAAAGGGTTTTATAGTGTTGCGACTGCAACGACGCAGAGCATAGAACTGTCCGTCCTAACTCCAATGAGTCCTGAAACCACCCTGTCTCGCCCTCCAGTTTCCCTGCCCATTTATCACTATGCTTATCCATATAATCTTGCTTTGTATCCAAGAGACTGGCATAGAAACTTCGTATCGAACAATCCCCCCCTACCCTTATTTTCTCTAGAATCTCAATTCTGTTAAACCCCACCTGCCCCCCATGCTTACTCCCTAGGCAACTCCTTATCTGTAGGTACTTAAAAAAGTCCTGCCTATCCAATCCGTACCTATCCCTCAAATCCGAGAATAATACTAAACCCTCCGAATTCCTAACATCTCCAATCTGAGCAATCCCCTTCGCCGCCCACCTTGCCATTGTCATATCCCCAAATACCTCAACTGGAAAAGATCTATTTTTGAACAACCTTGTGTACCGGTTAAATCTCCCTATGCCCAACTTTTTCATAAAAGCACTCCATACCTTAAGACCCGCCTCGACTGTCTTAAACCTAGTCCTTTTATAATACCCACACTCTATACATACTAAGAAGCAGTTTTCCACATCCTCCCCCAGGACGGCAGCGTAAATTCTAGAGGAGCAATCTGTTATTCTTTGATCTAGGCCCCCCCCCCTCCTATAAGCCCTTGCAGATACTGAATTGCGGCAGCCCAATAATATAATCTAAAATCCGGTGCCCCCCATCCGCCTCTTTCTCTCGGTAGTGTCATGAACCTATATGCCCTGCTAGTTTTGCCCTATGCCCAAATAAATCTATTGAGAATACCTTCCAGTGTGTTGAACCATTTTGCTTCAAAAAAGAGAGGGATTGCCCTAAAATGATATAAAAATGTAGGCAGTATAAGCATCTTAATTATGTTCGTGCACCCCATTAGGGAAAGATGGAGGTTATTCAGCTGTTCCAAATCCGATTTTACACTGGCCATCAAGGGAGACATATTGTTCTGCACGATAACTTCAACATCCGCCGATATTGCCACCCCCAAGTATACTGCTGACTCTACGACTCTTGGGTCCATACCCCCTTGAACATGCAGATTACAAATTATCTGGGTCTTGGATTTATTCAGACTGTAACCAGAGACCTGGCCAAAATTCTGAGCCTCCATCTCAACCTCCCTAATAGCACCCTCCGGGCTAGATGTTAAAATGGCTACATCGTCTGCGTAAGCCAGTGTTTTTGCTACACAGCCATTCAGGCTCAATCTGGGGATCCCTTGGTTACCTTCCAGTTTGCGCAAAAAGGGATCTAGATATAGCGCAAATAAAAGAGGAGATGATGGACAGCTTTGTCTAGTTCCGCTTTCTATTTTGACTACTGCTGAGTACCCTCTATTGACCCTAATTGTAGCCGATGGGTTCTTATATAGAGTCTGCATTGCTTTAATAAACCTTTCCCCTATGCTGCTCCACCTTAGGGTACACCATAGATATTCCCAGGAGACCCTATCGAATGCCTTCTCGGCATCAAGAAAGAGTGCCGCCATAGGGTCGCCCAGAATACCTGCCGCATCAAACATTGTGATCACCTGCATGGTGTGTTGTGTAGTCCCTTTGCCCGGTATGAATCCATGCTGTGAGCAGATTACTAAGCTCTCGATTATCCCTGCAAGTCTATTGGCCAGCATTTTCGAATAGACTTTAACATCAGCGTTCAGGAGGGTGATTGGTCTATAAGAGCCTGGCTGATTTGACGGTTTCCCTTTCTTAAGAATCACAACTATATCTGCTCCACCCCATGAATCAGGAGATGCTTCCCCAAGTTGTGCTTGCCTCATCATATTAAACATATCTGCGCCTAATACTCCTTGAAATGTTTTATAGAATTTCACCGGCAGTTGATCAGGACCGGCGGCTTTACCCGATGGTAGAGTACTTAATGCCCTTAGAAATTCCTCCGCCTGGAAAGGCGCTTCTAGCTCCTCCTTACTTTCCGCGGCAATAAGTGGTGGTATGACACCCCTTAAGTACCCCTCAATCTCTCGGAGCTCTCACCCCCTGCCCGCCCGGTATAGGGATGCATAGAACTGCCTAAAAACTTCCCTCACTCCCTCTACCCCTACCCCTACCACGCTATCCCCTAGACCATCTATGATCTCCGAGATATCTAATGCTGCAAGTCTCTGCCTAGTTCGGACCGCCAACAGATGGCCCACCTTCTCGCTAAACTCATATACTCCTTCCTTCCTAATTAAATCATTCTTGTGGGAAATGGGATCCCTGGCTGGCCAGGGCTTTCGCCAAAGTCAGTCAGAGACCACCACTCCCAAGTCAGGGCAAGGGAGTTACACACCAAGATAACCCCTGCTCACCCTCTAGGTAACGTGGCGCGAGCAGCAAGGCTAAACTTGGAGGCGATGTAAGTTAAGTATTTGCGCACGCACCCCAGCAACAACACCCAGGACCCACCACAAAGGAAACTCCACACAAGGTTATATGTAAAAATACCCTTTGTATTACACCAAAACACATTAGATAAAACACACACTTTACAATGTGCCAGAGGCACGGGCAGAATTTACAGGGGATATTTACAAGACAGGGCCACCTGGACCACTGTCAGGAATCAGCACTTTTAGAACTAGCAATACAATGTAAAATTACTTTAGCACAAAATAGCACACAACCAGTAATCACTGGTAACCAGGACCTCACTAGCACCACCTGTACTAGGGAGAAAACAACCACCTAAGTATCACAATACCTGTAGGGGTGTAAGCACATAACACATGATGCAATGCATAACATACATTCAGAGGTGTAAGGAAGGAAAACACATGATGCATCAACAATACATTCAGAGGTGTAAAAACAAGGCACATGACGCATAAAAACACATTCAGAGGTGCAGGAAAAGTACAATTGCGCCAAACTCACAAGTCACCACCTGTGACTGTCCCTAGGATGCCCTGTGTCCAAAGTCCAGGGAGCCTAAACGTGGCAGTTGCCCACAAAGTGCTGGGCAACTGGGTGAAGATGGGGCAAACACGATGTGGGAGACTCACTGACTCTGTAGAAACAAAATGTCCCCCTGAGCCTCTCTGGGCTCTTAAAACAACAATGTGGGACTCAAGAGCCTCTCTTAGGCTCGAATTAGAGTGCCAGCTGAGCCTCCCGTGGCTCGAAACAGAATGTGACCTTGTCGGAGCCTCGGAGCTCAAGAACAATTTTGGGGCTGTAAGCTAGAGTCCCCCTCCTGGGAACTCTTAAAGGCAGCGTGTGCTTTGAGCCTCTCGGGGCTCTGAGGCAAGGAATACCCCACTCGTTGGAGTCCCTCGTGGACTCAGAATCGCCAAAATGCCCCCAGAACCATGGAGTCCCTCCTTTAAGGGACTCGAAATATCGAGGACGCCCCCCAGCACCGGAGACACGAGCAGCACTCACCGGGACTCTGGAGGCTGCATCTCTCCTCTCTGGGGCTGCTCCTCGGCTTGGGGCGGCGGCGGCTCTGCACGGGAGCTCCCGCTCCTCGGGGGCTCCCTCTCCTTCAGGCCGGTCACCACGGGGCTCTCCCTCACTCCTGGGAGCCCCGTGGAAGGTGCCGGTTGCGGGCAAATTCTCTCGCCGGAGCGCGGGGTGGCCTCCTGTCCGCTTCCGGTTGCCTCTCTGTCCTGCCCCCGGCCTGCCTGACTTCCGGGTCGCGGCTGCGGGGGCGGGACTTCCGTCGGCCCGCTCTCTGATTGGCCGGCCGGCCGACCACTTCGTCGCGGGCAGCGCGGCGGCCCGGTCCAGGCACTCGTAGGCGGGGGATGAAGTTACCGAGGGGTGGGCTCCCTCGCGTAAAAGCACAGAATTTGCGTCAAGGTCCCTGGCAGGGTGGGCACCTGCCAGGCGACAAAATACTCGAAAATAAGCGAGGTGGCACTCGCTTGGGGCGGACAATGCCGGGTGGGCACCGGCCTCTGCAGACAAAGCGCTCCCAGCGCTAGAGGGGTGACCACAGCGCTCCCAGGCGCTACAGGGCAAAAATGCAGCGCTCCCAGGTGCTAGCTGAATTTTTAAAGCGCCTCCTGCGCAAAAGTAGCAAATAAAGCGCTATTAAGCGCTGGGGGGCGAAATCAAGCGCTCCCAAGCGCTAGGGGAGAGTTCAGGCCCCCAAAGTCCAGGCAGAGTCCTTCAGCAAGGCAGGGGGGGCAAGGCTGGGCCCAGAGCCAGCTCACTGGGTCTCCAGGCAGGGAGACAGTCCAAGTGGCGGTCCTCTGGCCCAGCAGCAGCAGCAGCCCCCTCAGGATCCTGGAAAAGAACAACTTCTGTGGGGACACAGCCCCATCTTTATACACCATATTCCTTTGTCTGAGGGCAGGGTGGGGGCAGAACCAGTCGCAGCTGGTTCTTGAGTACTCTGTTTACCTCAACCACCCTCTCTATTCACTGGCAGGACTTGGGTCATTAGACGCACCACAGGGGGGCGGAGCCAGCATTGTCAGGGGAAAACCCAGCCTCATTCAGGACACAGGTACACTCCTCCCCAGCCATCAGCATGCTAATCTCCCACTCACCACCGGGCAGACCCATCCAGACTTCCTGGAGCCTGGCATGCCAGCCAGCTCCAGCCAATCACACGCCAGCACCCTCACAGCACACGTACAGCCATGAATAGGAATGTCACTTCCCCACTAGACACATACATGCCGCATACACCATCTCGCAGCATTCACTCTCACGAGTTCACACATACCAGACTCGAGCCTGTACCCCCCACGCATCAGGAACTACCAGGGACACATACTTTCCCCATGCATTCCTATGGGAGGGCAGGCCTACCTGACTCCACGCACTCAGAGTGCGCACGCACTTTCCACTGGGACACAGTGAAAGTGCGCAGAACCCAAAAATCACCATCACCAATTCACCATTTAAAGCAAAAAGTCTAGGGGTGAACCTGCCCTAAGGGCCAAGTCCAACAATTCTCTGCTGCCTTCTTAGATATATGCTCTGTGGCTGCTGCCTTGAGGGAAATAATTCTAAGTAAATGTGTTTCTAATGACAACTGCTGCCGGATGGCTACCCCCAATTCCTCTTCAGCTTCCATCAGTTTTTTGTTTATTTCCTCTATTCTGCCTTTTTCCCTTTTCTGCGCTGAGAGTACATAGCTCATAGTTTCCCCCCGCACACCGGCCTTAAACGCATCCCAAACCATCCCTGGAGCAGCTGTTCCTCTATTAATATCCATAAAACTCCTAATCCAACCTTCCATGTACTCCCTATATCCCTCGTCCTTGAGCAAAGCTCTCTCAAAGGTCCATTGTCTTTCCTTCCTCTGATCTTGACCTATTACAATAATTAAAACTAAAGGGCTATGATCTGATACCACGCGAGGATGTTTTTCCATCTGTGCCCCCTTCAACAAGGACCCAGAAATCAAAAAATAATCTAATCTGACCAACACTCTATGAGGGGCAGAATAAAATGTACTACCATCTCTACTTGGGTAAATCTTGACCCAAGGATCGATCAGAGAATTGTGAATAACCAGATCAGATAGTGCGCTATACATTCTCCTTTTCCTACCTGGATAACAGCCTCCCACCTGTGAAAATGTACTTTTAGGATCATGTAAATTAAAATCCCCACAGGTAACTATTGGCTCTACCCAATGTGCTAATTCCATGTCCAGATATTGAAAAATCTCAGGATCATCCTCCGTTGATCCATAGACCGTAACGAGGGTGAATTTCTCCCCTTTATAGGTTAATTCTAGAATCACCCAACGCCCCCACTCGTCCTCCTTTT
The DNA here is from genome assembly GCF_964261635.1 of Lissotriton helveticus. Taxonomy (NCBI): domain Eukaryota; kingdom Metazoa; phylum Chordata; class Amphibia; order Caudata; family Salamandridae; genus Lissotriton; species Lissotriton helveticus. The sequence continues at coordinate 82,954,218 of NC_136062.1, forward strand.
TCCTACTCACAACGACATCGCCGGTCCTCCCTAAGATAGCCACTTCCCTATTCCTAGATCCTTGCTTAGAGTTTGCAAGAACAGAAAATCCCAGTTGTCCCAAAAGATAGCTTTTTGATGCCTCAATATGCGTTTCTTGCAGGCATACTAAATCCAACCGCAACATTCTCAACAGTGCCGCGACCCTGGGTATTTTATTTACATCATTTAAACCACAGACATTTATGGTAGCAATCCTACAACTCATTTAGGAATTTCAATCATTTCCCCATGGGCTGAGATCCCTTCCATACATGATAGTAAGCAGCCCCACATGTTATTTCTCAAGTTGAGACCGTTATTTGATTGAATATATTGTGTTTTCATGACCAAGTACTGTGTCTGCTGTGTTTGGTGTTTTGCTTGTGCGCTACTCTGTCCTCCTCTGTGCTGAACCAACCAGTGAACCCAATTTTTCTCCACCATTTCTTCCCCCGTTGACCCCCTAATCTCCCCTGTCCCTCCCTACCCCCCCTTCCTGGCCCCCCCTCCCCCCTCTACGGGCAAATAGGTCAAAAAGACCTATGTGTGGTTGCTACAGTGTGTGGAAGTCGCTAACCTCCCTCTCTGCCTCCCCCCGAATTCCTTGTAGTCCCCGTGCTCACCCATTAGAATACCCAAGCATTGGCATCCTATACATTATCCTTAGTCACTTCAGCCAAGCGCCTCCTTTTTAACCTCCTTTCTGTGACTTTACTTGCTCCAAAGAACTTTTGAGCTTTGACTTCCGACCAGAACATTGCTACATTCCCTCTTGTAACCACCTTTAGCCTTGCTGGAAATAGGAGATAAGCCTCAGAGCCCAATGACTGAAATGGCTTAATGAGCTGCCTCAGCCTCCACCTCCTCTCTACGGTGACATGGCAGAAATCCGGCCTGGCGAAAAAGGAGGTACCCTCAAATGACCGTCTGGTATCTAGCCTTGCCTTCTCCATAATCTCTTCTCTAAGAAGATAATTCCCAACATATATCAAGATTGCTCTGGGGAGGGGTGGTTTACCTGTCTGACCCCCTCCACCCCGTCCTTTTCTGATTGTAGAGGGGAACCTGTGGGCCCGTTGTATCTCCCTTTCCCACTGCCAGTCTGATTCCGGGAAAGCCCCTCGTAGCAAATTTACAACAAATTGCAGAATGTTCTGCCCCTCTGTCCCTTCTTCCACACCCAAAAGACGAATGTTATTCCGCCGCTGGCGGTTTTCAAAGTCCTCCATCTTCCAGAGCATATCGTCGGTCACCTTTTCCTGGTTGATTTTAAACTCCTGCCAGGCTCCCATATCGTCCTCCAATTTTCCTGTTCTCTCTTCAACCACAGTGACCCTATTTGCCATCCCCTCATACAGTTTGTTGACCTTCTTCAAAGTATTATGCAGTTTTTTCGTCGCGTGTCTTGCCCTTCGGCTTTCGGCCCTGGCCTCCCCTTGGATCTGCTTCAACGTGTTGGTTATCATATCCAAAGGGGCCTGAAGCTGTGCCGAATTAATCTCCTCATAGGTCTGCGAGGTGGCCGAGTAGTCCCATAGAAGTTTCTTAGCCCCTCTGGTAGGAGACCCTGATCCCGAAATCTGCTTTCTTCCTTTATTCCATCTCTTTTTCTGTGTACTTTCTTTCCCTGACAGACTGGAGTCCGAGAGTGACCCATCATCCTCCTCCTCTGTCCCAGTCTCATTTGTAACTGAGACATCCGTATCCTCGTTCACAGAATAAAAGCAGTCCCCCTCTGCTGAGCCTCCTTCAGCTCCATCCGGCCCCTCCACATTGTTCGGTAACAAAGTCCTCCTATTAACCAGGCTGACCTTGCTGCCCCATGAATTCCCTGCTTTCAGTTCGGCCTCAACCTGTATTAGGGCCTCGAGCATGTCTGCGCTCCCTGCTGTGCCGGACCCTGGGCCCTAATTCACCCCACTATCAGCAAAGGCGATTGCCCCTCCGGTGTGAGTAGTCTTACCCGATTTCCTGTCTGCCTCAAGGGCTGTGGGAGACACCGTTGTCCTGCTTACACTCGGCGGGCTACAAGCGAGCTCCCCGCCACCACCGCCTCCATGCAAATCTGAAGCTGAGCCTGTGTGTGAGCGTTGCCAAGCAACGACCAAAGCCGCGCCAGCAGAGGCGTCCTCTGCAGCGTCCTCAAGGACGCCTTCAGCACGGGAAAAACCTTCCTCAAGCCTCTGCCCGATTTTCGGGGTAAAAGCTTCCGTCAGGGTGGGCTGCCGAAGCACAACATCCTTGCCTCGTGCCAGTCCCCCTGTCTTCTGTTTCTCTGCATCCGATGGCGCTACTGCTGAGGGAGTCCCGGCCTCGGGTTGATCCCCCCTTGTTGGCGCTTTACTTCGGACTTCTGGTTTTTTTCCCTTGATTGCAGAAGCAGGTGCCACAGTCTTCCGAATCGCACCCGGTTTCAGGGTCGCAGGCGCGACCTCCTTCCTTACAGTATCAGGCGGTTGTTTGCCTGCTACAGAGTCCGGGAGAGACTTTCCCTTCTCCTTATCCTTCTCCGACCGCGGCAGTCGTGGAGGCATCCTCCTGAGGTATTTCGCCTCCCGGATAGCTCCAAGAATTCCAAAGACCCTTGCCACCTTCAGATGTAGGATCCTGGCACTGAGTCTTTTGGTGATGGCCCTTTTCAGAGTCTCGTAGCAGCGGAGGCTTTCCTGAATCAGGAGCTCAAACGCCATCGGTGGGGAGAACGCATCTTTTTTTCAGGTAAGAGCCATCAGGGGGGGTGCCGAGGAGAGAGGTCTCACAGCGACTGCTCACCACAGCCTGTCGGCAGCCATCTTGCCCAAAAAAACCTAAAAGTGACATATCTTGTTTTATGAGACCTGGTAAAAGTCACAAGTTCAGGCCAACTGTGATGGAGCACAGCCCAGATATAAGGACGAGGTTAGTCCATCTGAAAAAGTTAACTTCTAAAGTCCAGCGCAACAAGTTCTGTTCAAGGCGGAGGAAACTGCAAGGAGAGTGTCACGGATTGTCATCACTGTAGTGCAAAGAGTGTGCTAGGAGTCGTGGGCAGTGGCCCCTGGCCTTTGATACTGTAGCGTGAAGTGCATATCTGTATTGCTTTCGGTTTCTGTAGAGTGAATGGTCGAATTCACCAGAGCTTCACATTGGCAGATGACACTTGCAGCTAGATCTTGGCACAAAATGGCCTGTTTACCTTTGCAAAGAGACCAAAACATCAGAATTTCACCTTTTCTTTTAGGAGGAGCTAAACTGGTGCCACACCAAGGGTCCAGGACCTGTGAGGCGCCTCTTGGGATCAGGATCTCACACCAGCAGTGGTTAGCAGGGCTCAGGCTGGCCCAGTGCAGCTGGGCAGTTGCAGGTAGACCTCCGGACCTTATTGTGTCCGTTTAGTTCAGAACAAGAGGCCAGTTAACTAGCCGTTGGAGTCACTCAAGCACCTTGGGATGAAGGTTGCAGGTCCAGTCTTCCTTCTCAGACAGCAGGGCAGGCCTAGGGCAGCATGACAATCCTGTGGCAGCAGGGCAGTCCTCCTCCTGTAGTGTCCACAGGTCCAGTAGTCTACTGAAGATTGAGTCTGGGGGGTCCTAGTTTTATACTCGGTGGCCCCTTTGACGCAAGAGAAGCTTCTGGAGATGTTACCTTACAGACGTGTCTGGAATTTCATGTTTTCTTGTCCAGGTCCCATTCTGTCTCAGAGTACAATAGTCTAGTGTGAAGTTGTCTGTGAGTGTGCTGGGCTAGTGCATTTGAAGTGCAAGTGCGGTAGGTTTAAATCGGTAAAACAATCATTTTAATAATTGAATTTTATTGCCACCTACTTTTTGTAACATAAAATAGTGAGGTATATTGATCATTTTATCGTATGATAATGACATTCGTCTATGTACCTTTCTATTCCTTCTCCTGGGGGGGTTTTGTAATGATTTTAATTAATCACACAATAAAAACGTGATTGATTTAAACTTGAAACTTGTGTGGTAGGTCACAGCTCTGCCCCCTCCCTCATCAAATAAGGGTTGCCTATCCTGCACACCCTGACCCTCTTTTATTATACTGTCTTGAAGGAATACACAAAGGCCAACTGCCAACTACTCCTAGTCATGTGAACCAGGATACAAGCTACAGGTGCCAAATGGGTAGGACAAGAAAATGTCAACTTTCGAAAAGTGGCTATTTCAGATTTTAAATGACCACTCCTCAGACACCAAACATGGTATTTCTACCTGTACCCAAACATGGTATCAATCATTAAGGGTAATGAGGTAACTCAATGTTTTCGTATGTGAGAGGTAGGTATCAGTGAAAACTGAATATGGGAGTATTTCACTACCAGGACATATAAAAAATAAAAGTACATGTCCAATTTTTTAAATACACAACACCCTGCACTATAGGCTGTTCAGCGCCGTCCCTATGGGTGACTTGTGTCTATTAAATACAAAAGTTTAGACCAGGCAATTTTGCCAGGTCCAAATGACAGGTTAAAACTATACACACAGGCTTCAACAGCAGACCTAAGATGGTTTAAAGGGATACTTAAGTGGGTGACACAATATGTGCTGCAGGCCTACTAGTATCATTTAATTTACATGCCCTGGGTACCTGTAGTACCACTTTACTAGTGACTTGCAAGTAAATTAAATTGGTCCTGCTATGAGGAATCGGTTTGCACAATCAATTCCTAGGAAAAGTCAGAGACCTTGAGTACAGGGGCTGTATGCATGGCCTGTTTGATGGTGTCAAAGACTTTCTGACCAGATAACCTTCTTGGAAGTCAGATCAGTTCAGTGGGCAACAATGGTGCCATATCCCTTAGCAAACCTGAAGCAGCCAGTGAAGCTCAGGAAGGCCCTCACTTCTGTATGGGATGTGGGGTGCTCCCATATCAGGATAGTCTCTATTTTGATCTGGAGTGGGTGCGCTGCACCCATGCTTATGAGGTGTCCCAAATACACCACAGAACCCTGCACTATGTGGCATATACTGGACTTGCCTTGATAGGTCTGCCTGCTGCAGGACCTGAAGTACTTCCTGGAGGTGAAACAAGTGGTCCACCCAGTTATTGCTCTACACGGCTATGCCATCTAAGTAAGCAGCACTGAAGACCTCTCTTCCAGCTAAGACCTGGTTCACCAACCACTGGAAAGTGGAGGGCATTCTTCAATCCAAAGGGCATCACCCTAAATCGAAAGTGGCCCTCAGAGGAAGAGAATGCTGACCTCTCTTTTGCCCCTCCCTCAGTTAGGGCTATCTAACAGTACCCTGAATTAATGTCAAAAGTAAACAAAAACTCGGAGCCCTAATCTATCAGTAAACTCATCAGCTCTGGGATGGGCTGAGCATCAGTCTTGGTGACGGAGTTCAGTCCCCCTGCAGTCCACACAGACCCTGAGTTCTGGGGATGAGCCTAGTGGGGCAGCTAGTCTGGACCAGGGACTACTGGAGTGCCCAATCACTCTCAGTTCCAACATTTTGGAAGCTTGCACCTTAATGCTCACCCTCACTTTGTCTGACCGCCTATATATTTTGTGTTTGAAGGGCAGGTTGTCCCTGGTGCATATATCATGGGTACACAAGTGGGTAAGTCCGGGAGTGAAGGAAAACAGTGAAACAAACAGTCCCAATAACTGGTGTCAGTCCTGCTGCTGCTCTGGGGTCAGGGTAGGGCAGAGGTTGTCACCTTCCACTGAATCATCTTTTATGTATTTATTTTATTTATTTTGAAAGTTTTATATAGCGCGGACAAGATCCTTGCAGATATCAGAGCGCTTTACAAAGAAAGGGGGTGAGGGATTATAGTCAAACAGGTAAGTCAGTAACGCTAACAGTACAAATAGGAGGGGGCAAAGCCACTCATATACATATATATCACAATACATATCAATAATACAGTTCATGCAAATAAACAAAGCGGTCGAACAGGTAGTACAGATCGGTCCAGTGTCTTTAACCCCTTCGATGCTGATGACGGAGCGGTTCCGTCATCAACATCGGTTGGGCTGTGCTGATGACGGAACCGCTCCGTCATCAGTACAGCCCTGGGGGAGAGCGCTGGCGCTCCCCCCCATGTGCGGCGATCTTTTTTTTTTTTTGCATGGGTGGCAGCGGAAGACTTTCCGCTGCCACCCCCTGGCCCCCCCTCGCTTCCTGGTGACATCAGCGCGCACAGCGCGCGCCGACGTCATCAGGAAGCGCTGGACGCGCTGGAAGCCATTTCTTTCCAGCGCGTCCAGCATAGAGGTGGGTGTTCGGTGCTCCGGTGCTCCGGTGGGGCGGGGGGGTGTTTTTCGGTGCCTTGAGGCATCGGGGGAAAGGAAACTGTGTTTCCTCTCCCCTGATGTCCCAATGCACGGCATTCCTGGTGCACGATCGCGCACAGCGTCGCGATCGTGCACCAGGAATGCCCCACTAGACACCAGGGATTGTTTTCTTTGGGCAAACTGTGTGTAGGAAGCTTCCTTGGGCTGGCATATATATTTTCAGACTTTTCTGCCCCCCCTGGGGCAGATCGGCCGTTTTCTTTGGCCGATCTGCACCCAGGGGGGGCAGAAAAGTCCACTAGACACCAGGGATTGTGTTTGCCAATGTTTTTCTTTGCAGGAAGCGACCCCTTGGGCAAGGGTCGCTTCCATAGGGGGCCATATCATTTCTTAGACTTTTCTGCCCCCCCTGGGGCAGATCAGCCGTTTTGTTTGGCCGATCTGCACCCAGGGGGGGCAGAAAAGCCCACTAGACACCAGGGATTGGTTGTTATTGATAAAGGAAGCGACCCCTTGGGCAAGGGTCGCTTCCTTAGTGGGCCACATCATTTTTTAGACTTTTCTGCCACCCCTGGGGCAGATCGGCCGTTTTGTTTGGCCGATCTGCACCCAGGGGGGGCAGAAAAGCCCACTAGACACCAGGGATTGTTTGTTATTGATAAAGGAAGCGACCCCTTGGGCAAGGGTCGCTTCCCTAGGGGGTCAAATAATGTTTTAGAATTTTCTGCCCCACCTGGGGCAGATCGGCCGTTTTGTTTGGCCGATCTGCACCCAGGGGGGGCAGAAAAGCCCACTAGACACCAGGGATTGTTTGTTATTGATAAAGGAAGCGACCCCTTGGGCAAGGGTCGCTTCCTTAGGGGGATAAAATATTTTTCAGACTTTTCTGCCCCCCCTGGGGCAGTTCGGCCGTTTTTTCAGCCGATCTGCACCCAGGGGGAGCAGAAAAGCCCACTAGTCACCAGGGATTTGTTTTTTATTTGAAAAGGAAGCGACCCCTTGGGGAAGGGTCACTTCCTAGTGGCCCTAATATTTTTTTAGACTTTTCTGGGGGGGAATAGAAAAGCCCACTAGACTCCAGGGTTATTTTTTTTATAGGGAGCGACCCCTTGGCCAAGGGTTGCTTCCTTGGGCCCATTTGTTTTCAGTATGTTCTGCCGTGTCTTTATTTGGCCTCTCTGCCCTCCGTAGGGTTGCTTCCAGGGGGCCCACGTTTATAATGATTTATAATCTTCCCCCCTTGGGGGCAGACACCCCATTTGTGACATACCCTGTGACATAGCCTGTTGTAATGTGTGTTGTTTTTGTTTCTTCTAATGTGTATTTTTTTTTCTCTTTAGATTGTTGCAGTGTGCGGTTCTGTTACTGGTGGTTCTGTTGTTCTGCTGTTTCTGTAGTTGCATGTGTTTGGTAAGAGACCTTTTTTTTGTTCAATTGTAATGTAATTGTTTATTTTGCAAAGTGTGTAGTAATACGAGTATGTGTTGTTGCTGTTTGTTGTGATTGTAAAACATGTTTTGCATTTGTTTTTGATGTGTCCTTCTGTAGATGTAAGGTTTTTTTTTTCTTCTTTCTAGTGGGATATCGTTGCCTATTTGCTGTGTCTTTGCAGAGTAGGTGCTGGTGAGTGTAGTTGTGTCTTGTAAGTGAATTGTATATTTTTTCTAAATATATTTTTTGGTGAAAAAGTCTTACATTTTTATCTTACTTTGCGCAGTGTTGGGGTTGTTGAGTTGTTTGTGCAGACTCCTTTATTTGTAAGGATAATGGCTAGCCGCCGGATTACTGCTCAGCAAGTTGTTGGAATGCTTTTTGATTCTTCCTCTGACCATGGTCCAGAGTCTGACTCTGATTCTGAGCCAGAGGTGGGAGGTGAAGATTCAGGTAGTGAGTTTTCTCTACACATGGCTTCATCTGATGATGAAGACACTTTGAGTGCTGATGAAGCTACTTTTGGTGTGGATGATGTGCCTGTGGTTGGGGAGGACATTGCTGTGTTTACAGTTTTGGAGGACATGGTTGTGCCTGTGGTTGCGGAGGACAGTGATGTGCCAATTGTGCGGCAAGAGACATCTGGGCTGCAGCCTGGGGCTGCTAGACTTCCAGTTGGTGTTGTGGGACAAGAGTTAGCTGGGCGGCGGCCTGCGGCTGCAAGACTTGACGATGAAAGTTCTGACCTCTGGGTTGCACCAGGCATGGTGCAGCCGGCATTGCCTGAATTTACTGGTGTTCCAGGGTGTAGGGTGAACACTGAAAACTTTTTGCCTATTGATTTTTTCAAGTTGTTTATGGATGATGTGTTTTTGGCAGAGATTGTAGAGCAGACTAATTTGTATGCTGAAAATCTTTTGAGGGTGAACAGTGCCAGCCTTAAGCCCCATGCTAGAGCTACCCGGTGGACTCCCACCCATTTGGAGGAGATGAAAAAGTTTTTGGGTTTAACTCTTTTGATGGGCTTGCTTAGGAAACCATCAATGGCTTCATATTGGTCTACTAGTCCCTTGATGGCAACAGCTATATTTCCGGCAGTCATGACTCGTGATAGGTATTTGCTTCTGCTGCGGATGATGCATTTTGTTGACAATAGTCTTGCTTTGCCACGAGATCACCCTGATTGTGACCGTCTTTTCAAGATTCGGCCTGTCATTGATCATTTGGTTGATCGATTTTCTGAGATCTTTTATCCTGGGAAAGAAATTGCAGTGGATGAGTCTTTGCTGTTGTTCAAGGGCCGCTTGGTATTTCGGCAATACATTCCTAGTAAGAGGGCACGCTATGGAATCAAACTGTATATGCTGTGTGACAGTGAGACTGGATATGTCTCTAATTTCAGGGTATACACTGGTAAGGAATCCAGGATTAACCCCCCTGGTTGTCCGTCGACTTTTGGAGTGACTGAGAAAATTGTGTGGGAACTTGGTCGTGGATTTTTTAACAAAGGCCATCATTTGTATGTCGATAACTTCTACACTGGTGTGCGGTTGTTCAGGGAATTGGCCAAAGTGGACACTGTTGCTTGTGGCACAATCCGCTCAAACCGCAAAGGTTTCCCAAAAGAACTTGTTTGTCGAAAGCTTGCTCGGGGACAGTGCAGTGCTTTGCGTTGTGAGGAGCTTCTAGCTGTGAAGTTTACAGACAGGAGAGATGTCTACATGTTGACTACAATACATGATGAAAGCACTGAACCGCGGAATGTTTGGGGTCAGGTTGCAGAAGTGCGCAAACCTGTGTGCATACTGGACTACAATAAGTACATGGGTGGTGTTGACAGAGTTGATCAGAGGTTGGAACCGTATGCTGCTCTTCGTAAGGCTTACATTTGGTACAAGAAGTTGGCTATCCATCTTTTCCACTTGGCAACCTTTAATGCTTTTATTGTGTTCCAGAAATATTGTCCCCAGTCAAAGTTGACTTTTGTAAAGTTTCAGGAGTCTGTAATAGGCAGCCTTGTTTTAGTGGAACAGGCAAGTGTTCCTAGATTTGGAGTGGTGGAGGATGTTGCCAGATTGAAAGATCGCCACTTTTCTGATCATATTCCTCCTACACCCTCAAAAGACTTTCCCAGTCGGAGATGTAGAGTCTGTTGGCGAAGAGGTTTGCGGAAGGAGGTTCGCATGTACTGCCCCGACTGCCCTTCAAACCCCGGGCTGTGTGTACCTGCTTGTTTTAGATTGTACCACCCGCAAAAGAATTTTTGGGAGTATCAATGAGTGGTAAAGTGAACTGGTTGGTCTTTATTCTGTAATAGTTATTGTTCAGTTTCAAAGTTTGTATTTGTGTAGTCTTTTTAGATTTAGTTGTCGAGTTAGTAGATTTGTATCAATTTGCAATTTGTTTTTGTTTCTCTTTTATTTTTAAAAAAAAACTAAAGTATGATGTTGGTTTGCGTGTAGTGTCCATTGTCTGACTGTGTGCATGGTTTGGCGCTTGCCTGGTGTTGTGTTTGGATTTGTCTTTGGCTGGTGGTGTTCGTGGAGTGGTGCTTGGCTGGCGGTGTGTGTGGAGTGGCGCTTGGCTGGACGGTGTGCGTGGAGTGGTACTTGGCTGTCTGTGCACGGAGTGGTGCTTGGCTGGTGTTGTGTTTGTGGAGTGGCGCTTGGCTGGTGGTGTGTGTGGAGGGGCGCTTGGCTGGTGGTGTGCATGGAGTGGTACTTGGCTGTCTGTGCACGGAGTGGTGCTTGGCTGGCGGTGTGTGTGGAGTGGTGCTTGGCTGGTGGTGTGTGTGGAGGGGCGCTTGGCTGGTGGTGTGCATGGAGTGGTACTTGGCTGTCTTTGCACGGAGTGGTGCTTGGCTGGCGGTGTGTGTGGAGTGGTGCTTGGCTGGCTGTGTGTGTGGAGTGGCGCTTGGCTGGACGGTGTGCGTGGAGTGGTACTTGACTGTCTGTGCACGGAGTGGTGCTTGGCTGGTGTTGTGTTTGTGGAGTGGCGCTTGGCTGGTGGTGTGTGTGGAGGGGCGCTTGGCTGGTGGTGTGCATGGAGTGGTACTTGGCTGTCTGTGCACGGCGTGGTGCTTGGCTGGCTGTGTGTGTGGAGTGGCGCTTGGCTGGTGGTGTGCGTGGAGTGATGCTTGGCTGGTGTTGTGTGTGGAGTGGTACTTGGCTGTCGGTGTGCGCTGAGTGGTGTTTGGCTGGCGGTGTGCATGGTCTAGTGCTTGGATGGTGGTGTGGGTGGACTGGCACTCGGCAGGCGGTGTGTGAGTAGTTACTTTCTGTTGGTCACTACACACACTGCTAGTTGAGTGACACTCCACACAGTCCATCATTTTGTGTAGTTGCAGTGTCCGAAATGTGGGCGTGTGAAAGTGATGGGCCCTTGAATGGCGCTGTTTGCTGGTGTGAGTGTTGGAATGTGATGGGTCCGCGGCTGGCGGTCTGAATGTTTTGTATGTGTCACGCGTACGAAAGGTGTATGAATGGCCTGTAAAGAGGTTGGTGCCTTGACTTGGCTTCACAGCTCACGAGCTGTGAGTCCGTGTTTCAGTTTATCATACTTTCAATTATACACAGTGTATTTCATTTTTGTGAAATTATTTGCGTATACAATTGTATGTACTGAATCATCACTCACCCTCGTGCCAAATCCAACCAGTATGTGTGTGTGCTTGCGGATTAGATGGGTGTGCAGTAATAATTGTTTTTTTTCTCTTTCTGCAGTAGGGTGTACCTTGCCCCTTATTGTGATTGTTGTTATGTGTTGCTTTTCCATTCGGATGGTGTCAATGGTCTGGTTTGTATCAGGTATGAAAGGTGCGTGAATGGCCTGTAAAACGGTTGGTGCCTTGTCGTGGCTTTACAGCTCACGAGTTGCGAGTCACTGGTTCAGTTTTTATGCATTTATTTATTGACAGAGCATTTCATTTTTTTGAAATATCTTGTTAATAAAATTTTATGTACTGAACCATCACTCGCCCTCGTGCCAAATCCAACCTGTATGTGTGTGTCTTTGAGGAATAGATAGCCGTGCTTGAATGTTTGACTTTTGAGTAACTCTGTTAAGGTGTGGTATCCTTTTACTCGGGAGAACAAGGGGAACGCAGGGTGGTAGGACTTTTTTGCCGGCACGGCGATCCCACGCCAAAATGTTTGGAAAAGTGCTATTTTTACCTATTTTTAAGGTTTGCAAAGAGTTCTGGGTAGGAAAACATTGAGGGACCCACACATGCCATACCTCCCTGGACTCTCCCGGGTGTCTAGTTTTCAGAACTGTTTGGGTTTGCTACTTTCCAAAGAATACCACCCAGCCCCGGGCCAAAAACTCAGGTGCCCCCCCCCCAAAATCAAAGTTATATTGCTTCAGGGTATTTTATATTCACCACCGTTAGATTTGGACCTTTTCCGGTTGCAGCCACTATGGCTACCCACGCAAGTGAGGTACCGTTTTTATCGGGAGAGCTGGGGGAACGCTGGGTGGGAGGTAATTTGTGTGAGACCAGTGATGCCACGCTTTCCCAGACTACAACGTGTGAAAAAATTGATTTTTTTCTGCTAAAATTGAGGTTTGCAAGGGATTCTGGGTAAAGGAACGTTGGAGGATCCACGCAAGCCATGCCTCCTTGGAAGCCCCCGGGTGTCTACTTTTCAGAAATGTGTGGGTTTGGTAGGTTTCCATAGATGGCTGTCTCGCACGGGGCCAGAAACCCAGGTAACCCCTCTTGCAAAAGCTGGTGAATTTAACAATGGTGAAAATGTTAAGTCCACCAGCTTTTGCAAGAGGGGTTACCTGGGTTTTTGGCCCCGTGCGAGACAGCCATCTAGGGAAACCTACCAATCCCACACATTTCTGAAAAGTAGACACCCGGGGGCTTCCAAGGAGGTATGGCTTGCGTGGATCCTCCAACGTTCCTTTACCCAGAATCCCTTGCAAACCTCATTTTTTGCTTGGAAAAAATCTGTTTTTTCACACGTTTTAGTGTGGGAAAGCGTGGCATCACTGGGCTCACACAAATTACCTCCCACCCAGCGTTCCCCAAGGTCTCCCGATAAAAATGGTACCTCACTTGCGTGGGTAGGCATAGCGGCTGCTTTAGGAAAAGGCCCAATTCATACTGTGGAGACCAAAACACTACCTTTAGCCAAATAATCTTATTTTTTGAGGGGGTCACCTGAGCTTTTGGCCCGGGGCTTGGCAGGCATCTTTGGAAACTACCAAACCCAAACAGTTCTGAGAACTAGAC